>NC_140419.1:48899504-50099504 GCF_965140295.1 Lepidochelys olivacea
TTTATTTGAGCATGAGCTTTCGTGAGCTACAGCTCACTTCATCGGATGCATGCCGTGGAAACTGCAGCAGACTTTATTTATACACAGAGAATATGAAAAAATACCTCCTCCCACCCCACTGTCCTGCTGGTAATAGCTTATCTAAAGTGATCATCAGGTGGGCCATTTCCTGCACAAATCCAGGTTCTCTCACCCCCCTCCCAAAAACCACACACACAAACTCACTATCCTGCTGGTAATAGCTCATCCAAAGTGACCATTCTCCCTACAATGTGCATAATTAAGGTGGGCCATTTCCAGCACAAATCCAGGTTTTCTCACATCCCCCCCACCCCCATACACACACAAACTCACTCTCCTGCTGGTAATAGCTCATCCAAACTGACTACTCTCCAAGTTTAAATCCAAGTTAAACCAGAACATCTGGGGGGGGGGGTAGGAAAAAACAAGAGGAAATAGGCTACCTTGCATAATGACTTAGCCACTCCCAGTCTCTATTGAAGCCTAAATTAACAGTATCCAATTTGCAAATGAATTCCAATTCAGCAGTTTCTCGCTGGAGTCTGGATTTGAAGTTTTTTTGTTTTAAGATAGCGACCTTCATGTCTGTGATTGCGTGACCAGAGAGATTGAAGTGTTCTCCGACTGGTTTATGAATGTTATAATTCTTGACATCTGATTTGTGTCCATTTATTCTTTTACGTAGAGACTGTCCAGTTTGACCAATGTACATGGCAGAGGGGCATTGCTGGCACATGATGGCATATATCACATTGGTGGATGTGCAGGTATACGAGCCTCTGATAGTGTGGCTGATGTTATTAGGCCCTGTGATGGTGTCCCCTGAATAGATATGTGGGCACAATTGGCAACGGGCTTAACGGGAGAGTGGGGTGGGAGGAGGTATTGTTTCATGGTCTCTGTGTATATAATGTCTTCTGCAGTTTCCACAGTATGCATCCAATGAAGTGAGCTGTAGCTCACGAAAGCTCATGCTCAAATAAATTGGTTAGTCTCTAAGGTGCCACAAGTACTCCTTTTCTTTTTGCGAATACAGACTAACACGGCTGTTACTCTGAAACTAGACTCTGGCTGAGCTATTTTAAAATGGGAGCCAAAAGTTGGGCTCCCAAGACCATATTAAAATAAGTGGACTGATTTTCAAAACTTCTACAAATGAAGTAGCTCCCCCTGACCTCAAATGAGATTTGTGGGTGCTTAGCGCTTTTGAAAAATAAGGCCACTTATTTAGGTGCTAAAATGGACTTGCGTGTTTAAAGTTAGGCATCCATGTTTTAAAATTAAGGCCTGTTTCCATATGGCTATGGTTAAGGGGTGACTCGATGACAGTCTGTAAGTACCTAATATTTGGGGAAACAAATATTTAATAATGGCCTCTTAGCAGAGAAAGATCTAACATGATCCAATAACTGGAAGTTGAAGCTAGACAAATCCAGACTGGAAATAAGGTGTACATTTTTAATGGTGAGAGTAATTAACCATTAGAACAATTTACCAAGGATCACGGTGAATTCTCCACCACTGACAATGTTTAAATCAAGATTGGGTGTTTTTCTACAAGATCTGCTCTAGGAATTATTGTGGGGAAGTTCTAGGAGATTCTGGGTTCTACAGGGGGTCAGACTCGAGAATCACAATGGTCCCTTCTGGCCTTGGAATCTATGAAAACTGAAAGGTCTTCATAGAAGAACAATAAAAATTATCAGAGGCCTGGAGAAACTGACCCGAGGAAAGATTAAAACAGCAAAAAATAGTTTGGCAAGGAAAAGACCAAGTAGGGGCATGATACCAGTCAACAGATATTTGAAGGCTGTGACAATGAAGAAGGGATAAGAACTATTTCGTTTGATGCAAGAGAGATTGATTAGGACTAAGTGGAGGAACCTATGATACAACGTATATATCAACAAAAACAATCTGACTGTGACTATCCTTATACATTTTACAGTTTTACTTTGGTAACTAGATGCTGTTATTCCAACAGTTTTTATATTTAGCTCAGGAAATACCTAGGGAGCACAGCTCCAAAGGCAGTTTGAAGGATTTGAAGGGTGCCCACTGAACTGGGCTATGGAAGAGATGGAAATAACTCTGCTTGGGACTTTAAAAATTAAACTAAGTGATATTGCAGACATGTCCTATGGGCACAAAGAATGGGTAAGATAACAGGGCTGTTTCATCTCACACCATCTGTGATTCCAAGCCTCCTAGCCAGAGCTCTCAATAGCCACAGGAGAGAATTCAGAAAGGAGCCTTGACAATGGCATGCTCCAGAGACAGTGAAACTCCTCTTACAGAGCCAAGTCCTTACTCAGGCATTTGGTAACAAATAAAAAACAAGTAAAGCCCTCAGGATCTGACCCACTGTGTCACGTCACCCCCCACCCATATCTCAGCAACCTCCAGTTTACCTTCTACTTTACCCCACACTTCCACGATGACAGCAGAGCCCCAGTCCTGCTTCTCTCACAACAACATAACACCCTCTTTGCCCCCTGCACTTGGGATGCCCATCTACTTCTCCTCCATCACGCCCTTCAATCTCCTCATTTAAATACTTCCTTCGACTACTCTCCTGACTGAGCTTCCATTCTGCGAGCAGGACTAATCCCAGCAACAAAGTGACTGGTCACTGTAAGCCTCCTCCTCTCTTTCCCCATTTCCCTACTGCTTGTCACACACACACACAGAGGCTGCATCATCACTCGTGAGAGACTGTCAGCTCTCCAGAGACCATGTCTTTCTACTTGTGTGAGGTATAGAGCTAACCTCAGGGGATGTAAAATAATGAGCAGTAATAACTACTCATGGCTGACAGGGCCATGATTCAGGAAAGCATATAATCATGAAGTCAGCAGGACTTAAGCACTTTCCTGAATCAGTGCCAGGGAGAAGAATGGTTCACTGGAGTGAGGGAACAGGATGCAGAGAGCCAGAGCCAGGGGTGCACTTCCACTGCATGCTGCAGAGCTGTGCTCCACTTTGGCAGGGAGGGGTCTTTGGAGACAGGCCAGGGAGGTGCAAGGGTAGGTACACTTAAAGTGCCCAAGCATGAAGTGTGCCAAAGAGAGGATCTGCAGCTGGAAGAAGGCTGCATGGCGCTCCCTCCCTCCACTCCTCCCAAATGGGCCAGATTCAAAAGCAATCCTGTGGAATTGTGCCTCCAACAGGGGTTGTCAAACAATCTACAGTATTAAAAGACTCTACTCTCCATCCCAGAGTAGGACCACTGTTCTAGGGAACAATATTATCTTCTGACTGACACAGTGTCCATGTCACTGTACCTCATACATACATTTGCAGATATGGGCTATTCCTAGTCAATGGATGCAGACCCTATTAAAGCAGTGGGGGAAACAAACATTCAGTAAATTATGGGGAAGATAACTGAAACCAGTGTCAATTTTAAAATACGGATTTATTTGGACAGAAGGAGGAGGGGTTTGAAGAATCTGGTGGGCAAGTAGGAAAGAAGGACTGAAGAAGTGTTAGGGCTGCCGGTTGGGTGACTGGCCTTTTCCTTTTCCGAGGAAGAATGTTCTTATATGCTGTACTCACTGTCTCCACATAGCTACGAACGAATGTACAGATACAAATCCCGTCCTTTCTCCCCCTGCTGCATTGAACATGGGGGCTTTCCAGTACAGAGGGCAGCCACATACCTGCAAATGAAACACACAGATACATGGTAGATGAGAAGGCTGGGATGTTAATACAGTCACAGAAAGGGCTTATTCATTTATGAACTCTATATTCTGTCAACAAACAACTTAATTAGGCTCTCACATCACAATACAAAACCCGTTGGGCCTTACACCTCATCAGGCCAACACAAGAAGTCAACAGGGTCAAGCAGCCTCCACCAAGAATACCCTGCTCCCTGGTCCTCCCTATGTTGTTACATATAGGCAAGAGCATCCCATTTGTCCTGATGGTGCATATAGAGAGAGGCAGTCTCCACCACCTAGGACTCATATCCCATATGAAATTTAGATCAGCATCTGCATTGGCTTTTACTTCTGGATGCAATTCCAAGTGCTGGCCTAGGAAAACCGGTGCATTATGATCTCCATGGTGCTTCAGAGAAGCAAACCTGCCAAATTCCTTGAAAAATGCAGCAGTCAATCCAATCATCAAGAAGCCAATGCTTGACCCTGCAGCTCTCCCCAGCCACCATCGTGACTCCAACCTCCTACTCCTGGACAATTTAACTGAGGAAGCAGTCACATACTGGAGCCTGCTGGTTACATCAGCCAACCTCCTAGACACCTTGCAATCTGTGTACAGACCAGAGTACAGCACAGAGACTGCCCTACTGGAACTAAAAAGATGAGCTCCTCATGGCCATAGATACAGAAAAGATCCCCCTGCTCCAGTGTTTAATTTGTAATGAAAGAGGTGCTGGAGCTCAAGCAATTTTTTCACATTAATAACTGATGCAGCAAGCCCAGAGGTGCCGGAGCTGTGACCTGCCAGACCTAGAGGTGCAGGGGCTGTGACCTGCCAGGCCCATGACCTGCCAGGCCCAGAGGTGCTGGGGCTCTGAACTGCCAAGCCCAGAGGTGCCAGGGTTCTGACTAGGGGTGCCAACCCTCACAGATTGGGCAGGAGTCTACCAGAATCGGATTCAATCTCCTGGTGGCTATTGAAAGCAATCCTGGAGATTTTAATAGGCTGCTAAAAGTCCAGTCGGCAGTGCATTGGGGCGAAGGCAGGCTCCCTACCTGTCCTGGCTCTGCATGGCTCCCAGAAGCCAGCATGTCCATCTCCTAGGCGCAGGGGCAGGTAGTGGGTCTCCGTATGCTGCCCCCATGCCTGAGCACCAACTCCACAGCTCCCATCGGCCAGAAACCGTGGCCAATGGGAGCAGTGAGGGCAGTGCCTTCAGGCAGGAGCAGCGCACAGAGCTGCATGGCTGCCCCTGAGCCTAGGAGCTGGACATGCCGGCTGCTTTCAGGAGCCGCCAGGGTAAGCATCGCCTGGTTGGAGCCCACACCCCAAAGCTGCTCCCACACCCCAATGCCTGAGCCCCCTCCTCCACCCAAACTCCCTCTCAGGGGCCGCACCCCAAATCTCGTCCCGCATCCCATCCCCGCCCCAGCCCTGAGCCCCCTCCCGCATCCTGAATCCCTCTGCGTCAGCCCAGAGCCCCCTCCTGAACCCCAAACTCCTTACCCCCAGCCGGAGTCCTCACTCCGTTCCACACCCTAGCCCCTGCCCCAGTCCGGAGCCCCCTCCTGTACCCCAAACCCCTCAGCCCCAGCCGGAGCCCTCACCATCTCTTGCACCCCAACCCTCTGCCCCAGCCCGGTGAAAGTGAGTGAGGGTGGGGGAGAACGAGCGACGGAGAGAAGGGGGATGGAGTGAGTGGGGGCAGGGCCCCAGAGAAGGGGCGGGGCAAGGATGTTCAGGTTTGTGCGATTAGCAAGTTGGCAACCCTGCTCTGACCTGCCAGGCCCAGAGGTGCCGGGGCTCTGACCTGCCAGGCCCAGAGGTGCCGGGGCTCTGACCTGCCAGGCCCAGAGGTGCCGGGGGCTCTGACCTGCCAGGCCCAGAGGTGCCGGGGCTCTGACCTGCCAGGCCCAGAGGTGCCGGGGCTCTGACCTGCCAGGCCCAGAGGTGCCGGGGGCTCTGACCTGGCACAAATTAAGCATTACCCTACTCATAGTTCTGGCCCTCCCTGCAGCCTTTGACAAGTGCACCACAAGGCCCTGTGACATAGCAGGAGCAGATAGCCCAGCTCTGTTGTAGCTCCAGCCCCTATCATTCCTGTCCAGAGAGTGAGATGGGTAACTGCTCCTCCTCTCTGAAGGCCCTTGTGGAGTCACACTATCCCCGCTTCTCCTCAAAATCTCCATGAGACCACTGGGGGACCACAGGCTCCGCTGGCAACAGCATGCCAACAACACTCAACTCTCTCTCTCATTCTCAATTGATGCAACCACCACCAAGAGGTCAGAATACCTACAAGAGATCGGCTCTTGGATTAAGGAGCAGCTGGCTCAAGCTGAATCCAGGCACGACCAAAGTGATTCTGGTTGGAAAGGGGAAACGCTAGGAAACACTAATTGAGATACAAGCCCCACCTTCCACTGAAAGCCTCTCTCACAGCCTCTCTTTTTTTATGTTGAACAAAGTTCTCTCCTTGGCACCCTCCCCTGACTTCTTCCTGTGGTTGTCCCTCTTCCTACCAGAACACCAGCCAGCTGAATAACTACTTTTGGATCTGACCATCCTGATTTCAGTCCACTGTACATGAGCCAGGACTAGGTATGCAGTGAGAAAGGACGGAGACTCATGTTGTGCTGTTTTATTTATAAAGGCGGCAGGTTCTATTGCACTTGCTTCAGAACTCTGAATCTAGAGTCGAATCAGTTCTACTGTATTGCAGCAGTGGACCTTGACACAGCTTGATGTCATCAGATAATGTGCTGACCCAGCAATGTCTCAGCGTATCAGTGATTGAAGCACTTGTCTCCTCTGCACAGCCGTGCTGCTTTTTCTGCTTTGAGTCTGGCAAGGGCCCAGACAGACACCTTTGCTGCCCTTGCATGACACATAATATGAGTCATTGAACTTTTTTGTCCCACACTTGATGGTTTCCTGGGCATCTCCTCAGAGGGTGTGTTCTGACAGCTGCTGTCATATTTATTACAAAGCCAGTCTCTACCTTCACAAAATTTTTGCTCATGAAACTAGAATGCCCCTCCTGGATGGAGCGTCACTGTTCCAGCATCAATGAACAATATACTCTGAATAAATGAGAATTTATGTTATGGTTGCTAGTGCATTAACAGCCTGAGGAGAGTACATGCTTGAAACATGGAAAAATAGGGTAACGTGGCAAATTGTTCCTGAACCAGGGGTTCTGTTCCCCAGATCTAGGCTCTCATTTGCAGAGCGTTAGGACTCTAAAGCTGCTGAACTCCTATGTCTGCATTATACAAACTGAGCATCCAAGGATCAGTGCAACATGGGGTTTAGCTGGTCACATCCTTCTTCTGCTAATCATGCGCTAAAAGAGACTGGTTTCAGTGTAGCAGCCGTGTTAGTCTGTATTCGCAAAAAGAAAAGGAGGACTCGTGGCACCTTAGAGACTAAGCTTTCGTGAGCTACAGCTGTTGTGCTAGAGGTGGTGTTACCAGTGTCCCCTACTACAAACCTGCCTGTACCCCTTGGGTATGTACTTGGCATGACGAGCCTATGCCGCTGCTCACCATTGTCCATGCTACCCTGGGTACACTACTATTTTTAGCATACCAGCTCGATGACAGCTGGTGAAAGTACCTCTACACACGCTGGGAATCACAGCCCTAGCATCAAGTGTAATCATAGCCATAGACTAGGCCTGCTTTGTGCCATCTCAGGATCACAGTGGAAGAGAACTGATCTCAAATAAGGCAACTGGTAACATCTGCAGTTGAAGTACACCAGCACTCCTGCCTAGTGGCACAGACTAGCACCAATGCATCTGCGGACCTGGGTCTGTGATAGGTTTCCAATCAAAACTAACCAACAGCATGAATTCCTAGTTTCAGATCCTGAATGCTCATAATGAAGCACTCATTAAAAATATAAAGGCTAAAAATTATAGAAGTTTGGTGAATAATTTCAAATTACAAATAAAGTTGAGAAAATCTGAACCTGTTTATGGACAATTAGTGAACAGAAAAACAGGCAAAGGATCAGTTCCTGATCTCACACCAGTCTAATCCTGGTATAAACCCATTTATTCCAACAGTTAGTCCGGATTTGCACCAGCATGTGAGGTCAGAATTTAGCTCTATATGCCCTGGACAAATTATTTGCAACCGTGCTGTATGTAACAGTTGTGACTGTGTTCTCTGTTAAACTCCTTTGCATTTCTAAGGGGTCTGCCTGTTGGCCAGGGAAGCTGCCATTTTGTGAGTCAGATTTGACTCAGCGTATATCAGAGGTGACACACTTCGTCCTTCTCCCATGGAGACTTTAATTGTGTTCATTCTTGTTTTGTTGTTTCCTTAATCTAACAAAAGTGATTCAAACTGTAAGTACATTTGCTCATTGTGAACAGAAAAATATAAAACTGCAACTAGAATTGAGCAAATAGTTGAGAAATTTAATTAATGTTTCACTGTTTCCCAAACTGTGAGTGACCCAGTGAATGGTTACATTTACCTTGGCAATTTTCCCCATTTCATAAATGTTTGCTTTCTCATCTTCAAACTCTGTAAAGGATGCTTCGATCCTGGCAATGGTCTCCTCATGATTGTTGCAGACACTTGGAAGCCCTTTGGGGAAGTAGAAACGTGGAATGTTTATGGAGACAGGGGCATTGATAATGACTTTATTCACAGTCACAAGAGGTCGTGGGCTGATTGCTGATTTCAAAGGGGTTGGGGATGGAGTCCCAGGCTTCTTCTCTTGTTTATTTTGAACCTGAAAAGATAATGCAAGAAATAAATACTTTTCCTACCATATAAAATTTTTTAAAAAAAAGAGGGGGTGTGTGGACCCTCCTGTTCCAAATGCACAAGACATTGACGAGCATCAAAAATACTTAGTAATTCAGGTGTGTGTATTACATGATACAAAAGTCCCATGTTAAAATTATTATTAAGGTTGCAAAGTCAAACATCCAAAAGCTAGGAAATGCAAGATTAAAGCTGTCTGTACAACCTTAGCTCCGTCCATCAGTATATGTGCATTATGATACAAATTTCAATCACATATTACTTTTTCCACAGGACCTCTGCCTCATTCAGTGCACACGATGGTTGGTGTTCAGGGAGTGAAGCCCCCTGTTCAATATTTCTTTTCATCCTCATCATTCAGTGTGTGGCCTCCATGCCTTGTTAACTGCACAGCAGCCAACTCTTGCACTGAACGAGTTGTTGCACTTTTTTTTTAATTTCTTCATGGAAATAGAAGCTTATTTCTATGGGGTTCATCACTACAGTTCCTGAGGGCCTGAATTCACCCTCACAACAGCCACAACAGCAAGGCAGTATTATTATCCCCTTTTCCAGATAGAAGAACTGAGGCCCAAAGAGATTAAAGCCAAGATTTGCAAGAGTGTCTCAAAATTCTGGGAGCCTTAGTGACTGGGTGCCTAAAACTGAGATGCCCAAGACCTGATTTTTCAGAGATGATGAGCACTGGCAGCTGCCATGGACTTCAATTGGAATTGTGAGCCGTTAGCACTTTCGAAAATTGTTCTCAAGGAGAGCACCCAGGAGAGAAGGAGCACAAAATTAGTAGTCACATCTGAAAAGTCTGGCTTAAGGTCCCAGTTCAGAAAAGTATTTCTTTGTAGGAAAGGCATTTAAGCAGATAGCTAAGGACAAGACTTGAGCAGGTGCTTAAGTGCTTTCCTGAATCTGGGCCTAGGTTATTTGCGTAACACCAAACAGGAAATCTGTGGCAGAACCAGAGATAGAAGCTGGTAGTCCTGTGTCCCAGTCCACAAGAGCATCCTTTCTCCCCCTGTAGACCCCTGCCTCATTCACTATGCAATCTCATTCCATTCACCATTCTGCCTATAATGGATGTACAGTTGCTAGGGAGGCACACTAGGCCATCCCTTTAATGAACCTCTGTAGTCTTTTAGTTCTGTTCACTTTAATATTTTTTGGAGAAAAGTAATGAAAATTATAAGCCTGAGCATATTCTAATTTTAAGTACTTTTGAAATAACTAAATTATGAGGTTGTAAATTTAGAATTTTTTTAAAAACTTTTTTTTTAAAAGACATTACATGGGGATCTTTGTTCTGGGGCTTTTTTGAACACTTTAAATGTGAAATAGAAAATAGTCATCAAAACTACACACTGATAAATAATACCTTATTTTTGTTGGAAAAAAACAAAGTTATTAACAATTAACTAGCTTACTTAACTAGTTTACAGTAACACAGCAGAAAAAGAGGGCTGATGAGCCCACCTGTGATGTCAACATTCCCCTGGCACCGAACACTTTCTTGTCCAGTCTCCTAACTACAGAACCAAAGGGTGGCCATTTTTCCTGGGAGACACCTGGCTTCAGTTCCATTGTGAACAATGGAAAATAGCAAGACAACTTTATTAGGGACAGTGTCATTGCCACATGCAACATCAGAGAAAGTTTCATGGAGGCTAATTGGATAACCATATGTTATTTTTTAAAAATAAACTTTAAGCTTCCTGTCTATGTTTTTTCAATGTCTTTATTTGAAACATTTGTAAAAGACAAGGAACTTCAAACAAAAAACACTTTGTGTAAATCAGTTAAGGTTGCCAAGAGACAACAATGCCAAAGTCAAAACCACAAAACCCAAGAAATATAGAATAAAGCTGTGTGCACACATCCATTACCTTCTTCCACATTCCCACCCAAAAATATGCTCATAGTCAAATCCTCTAGCAAATCAGCCCTACTGAACAATAGTCACCAAGCTGACACCAAAACAACCTTAACTTTGCCCTCTGAGGAATGCATAAAAAACACAGTGCAAGTCTGTCTCATGGGTAGGATACATAGTAGCCCACAAATCAAAGATCACACATCCATACTGCTAAAAATATGTAGCCAAAAGAACCCATGTCATAACCATAGGGGTAGCCTAAATTCCTCCTTACCTGTAAGGGGTTAAGAAGCTCAAGTAACCTGGTTGGCACCTGACCAAAGGAACCAATGGGGACAGAAGATACTTTCAAATCTTGCAGGGGGAGGTTTTGTTTTGGGTTCTTTGTTTCTGTGGTCATTCGCTCTTGGGACTAAGAGGGACCGGACATCAATTCATGTTCTCCAAATATTCCTGAACAAGTCTCTCATATTTCAAACTTGTAAGTAACAGGCAGGCAAGGCATAGTAGTTTACCTTTGTTTTCTCAACTTGTGAATTTTCCCTTTGCTAGAGGGAGGTTTGTCCCTGTTTTGTTGTAACTTTGAAACTAAGGCTAGAGGGGGTTCCTCTGTGCTCTTTGAATTTTCTGCTACTCTGTAAGGTTAACTACCAGCCTAAATTTACAGAGGTGATTCTTTTACCTTTTTCTCTTTGAATAAAATCCTGATTTTTCCATTGTTCCAAGACCCAGGGGTTTGGGTCTTTGATCATTTTGTAACCAATTGGTTAGGATATTATTCTCAAGCCTCCCTAGGAAAGGGGGTGTATAGGCTTGGGGGAATATTTTGGGGGAATAGGACTCCAAGTGGTCCTTTCCCTGATTGTTTGTTAAATCACTTGGTGATGGTAGCGATCCCAAGGCAAGAAGGGAGTCTGTGCCTTGGGGAAGTTTTAACCTAACCTTGTAAGAATAAGCTTAGGGGGTCTTTCATGCGGGTCCCCACATCTGTACCCCAGAGTTCAGAGTGGGGAAGGAACCCTGACAACCCATGATGGGAAAAAAATACTAGCATCATTATACTATTGTTCACAATTCTAGTATTACACAGACATTTGTTGTAAGAGGTGTCAATGTTCCTAAGAAGAAACACCACCAGGCTCAGCTCTCCTTGACATAGGGCCTGTGGGCTCAATCCTTTCCCGACAGCAGGGTTCTAGAATAGGGCAGGTGGCCCTGGGAAGATCGAACTCAATGAGAGGAGGAAGCAGAAGGCCTTTTTTGTATGGCGGAGGGAGATGAAGACAATACCCTTCCAGGCAGGAACCTTCTGTGCTAATATACCTCCTTGCCCTCCGGCAACTACTGCTGCCCAAGGGCAGTCACCTCACTTAGAGTTTGGGAACCTCTTCCTTCTGGAAGCCATCCCAGTACCCTGAAGTGATGTACGCAGGCTCTCTTCCTGTCCTGTCCATCTGCTGCCCTTCTATGGCTCTTCCTCCTCCTCTGCACCCAGGTATCAGGAGGTATGATGGGAGTAAGTCATATTTATTTACTCTTCCGTGGTTTCACTTAAGGTATTTTTTTTAAAGGAGCTGGTAAGTAAATGTTCAAATAGTTTTGGTTACTGTTTGCTAAAATTATTCCAAATATTTAAAAAAAAATTTTATGAAGAAGGAACCTTGTTTAATCTAATTAAATAGAAGCAGAATTTATGGGTGGCTAATGAGGTAGTCATTCGTCTTTGCTGCTTTTGGTATTTTCTAGGAACATGGAGCCTTTTTCCTAACACATTTTAAACACTTTAACTTGCCAGGAAATTATTTTTAAAAAGTGAAAGCAATGCAATTGCTGGAGCCTCTCTGATTGCAATTTTCCATTCAGTTTGCTGGCACACCGTTCTGTCTGTCCCACAGGGTCCTGTAAAGCTAGCCTCTCAGAGATGGTAGGGGGCAGGGGAGGATTTCTTATCTGCTAACTCTCTCTTCACTTTTCCCCCTGTAAGCAGAGAGGACTTCTTCCCTCCACAGGATTCCCTCTCATCACAGAGTGGGAATGTGTGCGTACATGTATGCTTGCTAACCACAGCATAGTAACACACAAGCTCTATATGGGACTGGATTAGACCCAAGAGCTCAAAGGCCAGGTTCCTGAGCCTCTCCAATTCTCTTCTCCGCCCTCACAACACAGACGCAGCAGGAGACCTGCGCCAGCTTTCAGTAACTTCCAATTCACTCAGTACCAGTTTTCAAAGGTGAGGCAGCATGGTTAGTGAATCAGGCCTTAGATCTGGACCCAGGACACCTGGAAAGGGGTTCTGGAACAATTTGTACAGTGGGGGTGCTGAGAGCCGTTTAAACAAACTGTAAACCCTGTATATAATGGAAACCACTTCAAGCCAGGGGGTGTGGCAGCAGCCCTACTTCTAGTACTCATCCACCTGGATTCTACTCCCAGCTCTGCACTGACCTGCTGGGTGACCTCAGGCAAGCCATTCCCCTCCCTGAGTCTCTGGTTCCCCTGATCTGTCTTTCCTATCTGGGGAGAGTTTTTCTGGAAGCACCAGTCTCCTCCTATATGTCGGTACAGTGCTCAGTGCAATGGGAAATCTCAGCAGGGGCCTCTAACATGCTACATTAGTGCAAATAATCATAACTGAAACAGAGGCTATGACAATCCCAACATTGCCAACTCTTGTGATTTTATTGTGAGCCTCGCAATAACTGATATTTTACGTAAAACATTTAAGTAAGTAGGAAAATAAGTAGGTATTTTACTTATTTATTTTAACATGACTCCAGCTCCTGGAGTCATGTTACTATATGCAAATTTCAGCTTCCACTGAAAAAAAGAAGTGACATTTCTAGCCCTCATGGCTGTGGAGAAATATAGAAAAACACGATCCATGTGCCCACAATGGCCCAGAAACCAGAAAGGTAAGAAAAAGAACCCAAAGCAAATTACTTGTTTTAAAGGGGTCTGACTCTTCTTTTTAACATTTGGGGTTTGTGATACTGCTTTCTATCCAGCCCCAGCCCCCATAACCACAGGACCAAAGATATCACTTCCATCAGGAACAAGATTTCTCTAGGGAGCCGAAACATTCCTGACTCAACCCAGAACGCTCTGGTCCTGGACCATCACAACACAGGGTTGCCCCCTTCTCTTCTCTCCCCTACTCTCCATTATAGGCATAGACTCACATCATTCACAAAATTCCTTTACACAGCATGGTGGCACAAGACTTCATCAACTCTGCCCTCCCACACAAACAGCCCTGGCCTCTGGGCAATCTACTCACTCCCCAGCTATCTGGTGCATCACAACCTCACTGGCACAGAGAGCAAGGCCTTCTACAACCTCCATATTGCCAGCTCCAAGTATTCAAAAGTGGTGAATAAGAAAATTGGCTTAAAAGTAGGGCTGTCAATTAATCAGAGTTAACTCATGTGATTAACTCAAAAAATTAATCATGATTAAAAAATTATTCACAATTAAATACAAAGTGATATTTATTAAATATTTTGGATGTTCAACATTTTCAAATATATTAATTTCAATTACAACACAGAATACACAGTAGAGTGCTCACTTTATAGCATTTTCATTACAAATATTTGCACTGTAAAAATGGCAAACAAATATTATTTTTCAATTCACCTCATACAAGAACTGTACGCAATCTCTTTATCATGAAAGTGCAACTTACAAATGTAGATTTTTTGTTAAATAACTGCACTCAAAAATAAAACAATGTTAAACTTTAGAGCCTACAAGTCCACTCAGTCCTACTTCTTGTTCAGCCAGTCACTAAGACTAACATGTTTGTTTACATTTATGGGAGATAATGCTGCCTGCTTCTTATTTACAACGTCACCAGAAAATGAGAACAGGCATTCGCATGGCACTTTTGTAGCCGGCATTGCAAGGTATTTACATGCCAGACATGCTAAACATTAGTACGCCCCTTCACATTTCGGCCACCATTCCAGAGGACATGCTTCCATGCTGATGATGCTCTTTAAAAAAATAATGCATTAATTAAATTTGTGGCTGAACTCTGTGGGGGAGAACTATATATCTCCTGCTCTGTTTTACCCACATTCTGCCATATATTTCATGTTACAGCAGTCTTGGATGATGACCCAACGCGTGTTGTTCATTTTAAGAACGCTTTCACTGCAGATTTGACAAAACACAAAGAAGGTACCAATGTGAGATTTCTAAAGATAGCTACATCACTCGACCCCAGGTTTAAGAATCTGAAGTTCCTTCCAAAATCTCAGGGGGATGCGGTGTGGAGCATGCTTTCAGAAGTCTTAAAAGAGCAACACTCAGATGCGGAAACTACAGAACCTGAACCATCAAAAAAGAAAATCAACCTGCAGGTGGCATCTCACTCAGATGATGAAAATGAACATGTGTCGGTCCGCACTGCTTTGAATCGTTATCGAGCAGAAGCTGTTATCATCCTTTGGAATGATGTCTGAAGCGTGAAGGGACATATGAATCTTAAGTGCATCTGGCACATAAATATCTTGCAATGCCAGCTACAACAATGCCATGCGAATGCCTGTTCTCACTTTCAGGTGATATTGTAAACAAGAAGTGGGTAGCATTATCTCCTGCAAATGTAAACAAACTTGTTTATCTGAGTGATTAGCTGGACAAGAAGTAGGACTGAGTGGACTTGTAGACTAACGTTTTACATTGTTTTATTTTTTAATTCAGTAAATTTTTGTACTTCTATATTTGTAAGTTCAACTTTCATGATAAAGAGATTGCACTACAGTACTTGTATTAGATTAACTGAAAAATACTATTTCTTTTGTTTTTTATGGTGCAAAGATTTGTAATAAATAAATATAAAGTGAGCACTGTACACTTTGTATTCTGTGTTGTAACTGAAATCAATATATTTGAAAATATAGAAAATTTCAAAAACTATTTAAATAAATGGTATTCTATTATTGTTTCACAGCAATTAATTTTTTAATTGCTTGACAGCCTACTTAGAAGTAATGAGATTTAAAAATTATACATGTTGGGTTCTCTTCTTTGCCTTCTGTCTTCTCAGCTTTCGTACACAATCACTTCACCTTTTCAAGCTTCTTCCAAAACCATGAGGGCTAGAAACTGAACCTTTTTTTTAAAATGAAAGCTGAGATTTTCGTGTAATCTATTGTAGTGAGCAGCTGAGACATGTCTCTCGGTGGTGCCTTAGAAATGGCTGAGAGACTCTGGACTTTGGAGTTTGATCAGTCCTGCAGTTTGAAGTCTCAGAGTGGTTAATGGTTCCCTGGTAGTGAGGGGTGGGGCTGAGCTGATCTAAGCAGGGAGACTTGATGTAAAAAGTCACTTGCCAGGCAAGCTTGAGAGCCATGAACAGAGGCAGCTAACAGGGAAGTTTCAGAGGGGGTCTGGAGCGGGAGCAAGAGAGGCTTTCCTTTCAGGTTCAGGTCTATGTGCAATTTCAAGGTGACCAGCAACGGAACAGTGGGGGTGACCTGTGATGGATGCGCCATGTTTTCTTTTCTGCCTGAAGCCAGAAGGGACTTCTGTGCATAAAGTACAAGTTTAGTGGCTGTGCTGGAGGGAAAGATTCTTGGATTGGAGAGTCAAGAAGAGACGCTCCTGAGAATCAGAGACACTGAGGTGTTCCTAGACAGCCAGGCTCAGGAAATATTGGCCCCCACAGGTTTAAGAAAGAATGGAGCTGACCACCAAAATGTCACAGAGAGAAGAAGTCAGAGAGGAGACCTGGCAGTTTATAACCAGGGGAAAGAGGTCATGGCAACATTCTACAAAGCTGGAAACAGAGGAGGATGGACAGGGTGTGGCTGTCAGAGAGAAGTAGTCCAGGAGGAATTTCACACAGCTAGAATTTTCCAATCGATACCAAGTCTTCAACATGGAAATTGTGGAAGACACCTCTCAAGATCCAGCTGGTCCAAGGGAACAGAGAGATGTATGGGACATATATGTAGATCGCAGCTCGGCCCAACCTATATGAAAAACAGGCTTGCCCGTACAGAATTCTCCAACAGTCTAAGGAAGACAAACAATCCTTGTTTGGGATTCAGGACTCAGAAGAATCTAAAACATTCTGCAAAGGACAAGCGGACAACAGGACAGTGTGCTGCCATCCCAATGCCAAGACAAAAGCCGTCACTCCAAGATTGGATAGGCTTTGGAAATTAAGAGGTAAGGATCAACTGGTGATGGTTCATATTGGCACTAATGACACTGCCTTTCAGGCTATCTCACAGAGAATAGGGAATTTAGAAGCGTGCTAAAGAAGAATGTCCAACGAATCTTCTCTAGGATTCTTCCTGTTATGCAAGCAAAGGAAGACAGAAGGCAGAAGATTCTGGAAGTGAACCTCTGGCTAGGTAACTGGTTTAGGGTGGAAGGTTTTGGTTTTGTGGAACATTGCTCCACCTTCTAAGCAGTACAGTTTTGATGCTTTCCATGTGAGCAGAATCTCCTTGGGAACTAGCTAGCTAGGGTAGTCAGAAGGGCATTAAACCAATAACAAAGGGGGAAGAATAAAGACAGAATATGTGAGCACTAATTTAGCCCAGAATAAAGATTCTGAAAGCAAAAATTAATCAAGGAACCAAAGGACATGAGGAGAAGAAATTCTTTAATTGCCTGTATACCAATGTTAGGTTCCTGGGTAACAAACAAGGAATTGGAATTGCTCATTCATGAGCATAAATTTGACTTCACTGGTATTATTGAAACCTGGTGGGATGATTTGCACAATTGGAATGTTAAAATCTATTGTCATAATCTAGGAAAGATCAAGAAGGCAAAGAGGGAGCGGCTCTCTACATCAAAACTGACATTACCTGTTTCCAAGTGTCTGATAACTCAGAAGAAAATGACCCTGAATGCTTATGGATCAATGTCCTAACAGATAAAGCATAACATGGGGTATTAGTTGGTGTCTGCTACATACCACCGAACCACACTATGAAACAGGATGAGAGGTTCCTACACACCTATCTACAATGTGTAGGGGAAAAAAGCTGTTTGATCTTACAGGACTTCAATCTGAGTGACACGTGCTGAAGGTCTCCTGCTGCTAGTACTAAAACATCCTTGGAATTTCAAAAATTATAGATAATAATTTCCTAACTCAAAACCAGGGGGGATTCCAATATTAGACCTAGTCTTAACAGATAAAGAGGAACTGATCATAGAACTAAAAATGATTGGTAGCTTCGGTAAAAGTGATCATGACTTGATTACATTTATAATGTGCAAACAGAACTAAGTCCAGATCAGTAATACACACACACACACTTGTAGTCTGGGAGCCACCTCCTGAGCACGCCCTTGGGGCCGGAGGTCACTCTGCACTGGCCTACCTTGGTTTCCCTCTCTGTGAGGTAACAATGAGTTCACTTTAAAAGCCCACAAAGAGAAGCCAAACACTCTATTCTACATCAATATCTCCCTCTCTAGTGGAGACTTCTAGAAAAGTGTTTGAACAACAGTTTACATGCTCTTACTTCAGAGCCCAGGCAAAACTTTAAAAGTCCCAAAACAAAAAGTCTCCAGCAGCAGCTCCTTCTGTAAGGCCTCAGGCTTGCTCAGTCTCTCCCAGATGGAGAGCTTTGTAATTCCTTCTTTCTATTTCTTCAAAGTCTCTCTTAGACCTTCCTGCCTAGAAAGCTCTGTAGTCCCCTCTTTCTCCAGTTGGAACTCCCAGCTGCTCTTTAATAGGGGAACCACCTGATCCCTCTCAGGTGTGTCTACTTAGTAACCAGGGTTAGCTGACTCCAGACCTCTAGGCCATAAAGGTGGAAGCCACATGGTCACGGTGCTTTGAAAAGGGCCAGTTTCAAAAAGCTGAAAACAACTATGAGCCAAATCAGCTAGCAGGAAGTATATAATCAGAAAAATATGAATGATAATTGGGAATTGTTTAAGAATACCTTACACTAAATACCCAAAAAGCCACAATCCCACAATGGAGGAAGAAAGCCAAACCGGCAGCTATAAAAAAAATTAAAAATTAAATATAAAAAATGGAAGAAAGGGCAAGTTGATAGCAATGAATATAATTCAGAAGCTAGGAATTGTAGAAAATTGATAAGGGAAGCCAAGGGACACAAGGAGAACTCTATGGCGAGCAGAGTTAAGGTCAATAAGGAGTTATTTAAGGATATTAGAAACAAAATGAATCCTGACAACGATACTGGTCCAATAAATGGTAGAATTATTAATAACAATGCAGGAAAGGCAGAAGTGTTCAATAAATATTTCTGTTCTATAGTGTGTGTGTACGGAGGAGAATGATATAGTTATATCATATAATAACAAGCTTTCCATTCCACTAGTATCTTAAGAGGTTGTTAAACTGCAGTTACTAAAGTTAGATATTTTTTAAGTTAGCAAGTCTGGATAATTTGCATCCAAGAGTTTTAAAAGAGCTGGCTAAGGAGCTTTCTGGACTATTAATGTTGTTTTTTAATAGATCTTGGAACTCTGGGAAAGTTCCAGAAGACTGCAAGAAAGCTAGTGTTGTGCCAATATTTGAAAAGCGTAAATGGGATGACATACATAGTTACAGACCTGTCAGTATTGCACAGTCCCCTGGCAAGATAATGGAGAAACTGATACGGAACTCTATTAATACAGAATTAAAGAAGGGTAATATAATTAATATCAATCAGCACGGGTTTATGGAAAATATATCCTGTCAAGCTAACTTGATTTCTTTTTTTGATGAGATTTCAAGTTTGGTTGATAAAAGTAACAGTGTAGATGTAATATACTTAAGTCTTCTGTAAGGCATTTGAATTGGTACTGCACAACATTTTGATTAAAAAAACAAAGCAATATTAAATTAACACGGCACATATTAAAAGCTGTCTAACTGATAGGTTTTAAAAGGTTTCAGAGTAGCAGCCGTGTTAGTCTGTATTCGCAAAAAGAAAAGGAGGACTTGTGGCACCTTAGAGACTAACCAATTGTAAATGAGGAATCATTATCAAGTGGATATGTTTCTAGTGTGATCCCTCATGGATTTGTTCTTGGCACTACACTACACTACTTACCATTTTTATCTATGACCTGGAAGAAAACAAAATCATCACTGAGAACGACACAACAATGGGGGAGCGGTAAATAATGAAAAGGATAGGTCATTTACACAGAGCGATCTGGATCACTTGGTAAGCTGAGCACAAGCAAACAATACGCATTTTAATACAGCTAAATGTGTACATCTAAGAACAAGGAATATAGGCCATACTTACATGATGGAGAACTTTATCCTGGAAAGCAGTAATGCTGAGAGAGATTTGGAGGTCATAGTGGATAATCAGCTGAACATAAACTCCCCGATCAATGTTGTACCCAAAAGGGTTAATGCGATCCTTGGATGTATAAACAGGGGAATCTCGAGTAGGAGTAGAGGGGATAATTTTACGTCTGCATTTGGAACTGATGCGACCACTGCTGTAATAGTGTGTCCACAATTTAAGAAGGAGGATAAAAATTGGAGAGGGTTCAGAAAAGAGTCAAGAGAATGACTAAAAGATTAGAAAACATGCCTTTTGGTGATAGACTCAAGGAGCTCAATCTATTTATCTTAACAAAGAGATGGGGTTCAGTCTATATAAGATTACAGTCTACAAGTACATACATGGGGAACAAATATTTGATAATCGGCTCTTCAATCTAGCAGAGAAAGGAATAACATGATCCAATGGCTGGAGGTTGAAGCTAGACATATTCACACTGGAAATAAGATGTAAACTTTAAATAGTGAAAGTAATTAACCATTAGAACAATTTACAAAGGACAATTTTTAAATCAAGATTGAATGTTTTTCTAAAAGATATGCCATAGGAATTATTTCAGGGAAGTTCTCTGTCCTGTGTTATACAGGAGATCAGAATAGATGATCACAGTGGTCCCTTCTGGCCTTGGGATATATGAGTCTCAATCTTCCTTTATCCCACTGCTGCTGTGGTAGCACAGCATCCTGACTCACTGGTGAAGCCATAGACCAATTCCCCAGGCCACAGCCCTAGTAACCAGATAACTCATGAAACAAGAGACACCAAGCTAGGTTACTTCACCTCTCACAGGTATCACGACACATAAAAATGCCACATTTTGCATTTGCAACACAAAATTAAATGTGTAATTTGCTAATCAGCCCTCCAAAAATCATTCTTTTTCCTGAAGTCAGAAAGGATCTTAGGACAGAAACGAATTACATATAGATCCTTAGATTTTGAGGCCAGAAGGGGTCTCCTGCATAGCACAGGCCACACAACTTCACTGAGGTTTCTCTGCATCAAACCCATACATTCCAGTTGAGCAAGAGCATGGTCCTTAGAAAGAGACATATAATCTCAATTTAAATATTTCCCGTGACAGAGAATCCACCACATCCTAGGAAAGTTATTCCCAGTGGTCAATTACCCTATTAAAAATATCAACCTTATTTCGAGGCTGAATTTGTCTAGCTTCAGCTTCCAGCCTTTGGAATCTTGGATTTTGTTCTGGCCTTGTCTGCAAAATTAAAGAGCTTTCTGCTATCAGAATTCTTCTTCCATGTAGGGACTTGTAGACCATGACCTAGTTGCCTCTTAGCCATCTCTTGGATAAACTAAGTAGATTGAGTGTCTTTAGTCTCTCACTGTCAGGCTGGTTTTCCAGACCTTGAATCATTTGTAGCTCTTCTCCAAACCCTCTACAATTTTTCAACATCTTTGAAGTGAGGACACCTCAACATCTTTTTTGAAGTGAGGACACCTGGAGTGGACACAGTACCCCAGGAATGATCTCACTAAGGCCATATGCAATGGTAAACACCTCCCTGCTTCAACTTGATATTCTCCTGCTCATACATCCAAGGATTGCATTTACTCACTTAACCACCACATTAGACTGGGAGCTGATGTCCAGTTAGTTACCCACCATGACTGCTAAGTCCATTTCAGAGTCATTGTTTTCCAAAATCCAATCTCACTCTATATAAGCATGACCTAAATTCTGGGTTTCTAGACCTATAACCCTGCATTTAGCTGTTTGAAAATGAATGTCATTCAAGGCTTACCATGCAATCTGGATTGCTCTGTAGAACTGACTTGTCCTTATCATTTACCACTCCACCAATTTGGGTATCATCTGAAAACTTTACCAGCAATGATTTGGTATTCTTACAGATCACTGATAAAGATATTGAATAGCACTGGGCCTAGAGCAGACCCCTGTGCAGGCCCCCCCACCAAAAAACATCCCCATTAGAGGATGATTCCCCAGTTACATATCAGGCTACGCCCACACTGCTCAGTAATTGACAGAAGGAGCACTACCATTTATAACAAATTATAAATGCAAATTCAAGTGTCATACACACTTGTCACAGCTTAGTGACAAATGGATCTACAAACATGCCAAATGTGAGGAAGATTTTGACACAAAGTGATAACGAAATAAATCTATAATTTGTTACATATAGCTGGAGTGGTCACTTGATGCACCTTTTAGCTAAAGACAGATACTCCAGGAATAAAGGAAAATATAGTTGAAACTGTAAAATACTTCCATAATAACCACTTTTCGTAAGCTGTGCTTAAAATAGCAAACCAGATCATAGCTTATTCTACCTCAAGATGCCTAATGGCATTCAGAAGCTAATTGTTTTGAGTAGTTTGTTAAGAACTAGCATAACTGGATGATAATTTGTGCAGATAACTGTGACAAAACAGATGGTGTTGTCACTGCCTATGTAGTAAACATAGGGATGAAGAGAAATTTAGAAGAACAGACTGAATATTTCCATTGGCTTGGACAAAGTGCAAATGGATGGCTGTAACATTATTAATGCTGTCGAGACATTTGGAAGGTACTTCAGGAAACACCACAGAGAAATATTTAAGGACAAACTTACATTACAGGCAGTAAAGAAACAGATGAAGCAAGCACTTGCTCCACTTCATTTTATTATCTATGTTCTCAACCCAAAGCTCCAGGGTAGATGTCTAAGTACAAATAAGGTGCATGCTGCTATGACATGGTCATTGGTTAATCAACCAACAAAACAGATTTCAGGGACGAAGAAGAATCAGTCCAAACACGTTTGCTGCTGACCCTACCAATAAAGTTGAATCACTGAAGTCCCTGGTGATCCATATAGATGTAGAGTTTATAAAAGTCACAAGACAGCTTTGGAGGTGGCGCAGAGGAGCACCCTCTGCTGGTGTGATCCTCCCAAGACCAGCTATGCAGGCTTCAGGGCAGATTTGTGTCAACAGAGCAGCACAAAGCCTCCACAACAGAGCAGTGGTTTGGATCACTGAGCATGGCATGTAAAGCAAAATACTAACCATCCAGGCACTCAGAGCAGCCCGATGGGACACCCACCCACCAATGGTGCTTCTCTTAAAAACAGTGCAACAAAGTTTTCATCCTCTTTATTTATTTCTCCCTATACCTTGTGGTCCTCATCCTCGTCCCCTTGTTTACGAATAAGACATTTTAACTCTAAGCCTGGATGGTCTATTTATAAACCTGTTAGTATCTGGCTGCAAATAACTTTCTGCAAATAGAGAAGCCTAGAGGGAACGCAGTCGCATTCCCTGATCCAATAAAAAGACACAAAGTAATACAAAAATAAAAAGAAACCCAAGACTTCAAACCTGGGCCTGTTGGAATGACTTCTGCCTCTTTTTGATCCGAGATGGAAGAACAAAATCACAGCCCCTTGCAAGGAAAGCAAGCTCTCCTCTTAAGTCTGGGTCTCTTCGCAGAGAGGTTTCCTTGATCATCATCTTGCTAAGTTCCTGAGCAATCTTTTTGCTTTCCAGCTGTGGTACAGAGTCTTTGTAGGAGATCACGTCAGCCCCAATGGATCACTTTCTTATTTTTGCTTTTCACAGGCAAGGAGTTGCAACTGATTTCATGTAGAAACATACTAACTCTTCTCTTTCCTCACAGGGAAAGTGTCCTAGCATAGTATCTGAATCCTGAAGCCAAAGCCCCCTGGCACACACTTTTTTTTTCTGACATTTAAACTATCCCTCAGCACTACCAGTATCTCCTGATGCCTTCTTGCAATACTTTATCGAGAAACATGATCTACAACAGAATCTATTCCCCTGCTGGCTACATGACAGAAAATCTGTCCTTGGCTTGTAATAGGCCAGGGGTATTGTGGGAAAGGAGGTACCCACCACCACTACCAAGAGTGCTAAAGTTAGACACACTGCAAAAGTAGCTAAATATATCACCTTCCCCAATAGTTCTTATTTTAAGAGCTTCAAAGCTGAAATGTGATGTGTAAACCTGCATCAGTCAGCCCCTGCTGGGCTAAAAACATATGCTCTAAGCACAGGCCAATGTGGAAATGGTGTTAAGAGGTTTATGATGCCTCTGCCTTGTGAGCTGATGAAGCAGTGGAGCAAGACTAATTCTAATTCAAATTGTGGACTATTATTTTTAGAAAAGCTTAACTTTTATTCCTTATTTGGAAAAAGTAAATCACCTTGTTTCTCGCCATCTAAAAGAAGTATGGTAGGGTGACCTTAGGTAATAAACTCAGGCATTTTGGAGCAGCTATTACAAAAATGGTTTTATAAAGAGACCTTAATGAGTCATCCTTTTTATTTACTTTTTCCACAGCTCTCACTTTGTTGTCTCTGGCGTGAGGAGCAGCCAGTGTCTAACTATGTTACTTTGAAGAGACTCACACAGATGATTCTGGTTTATGACATCGGGGTGCTGGCTTGATTCTCTGAACAGTATAATTTATAATAGTACTGATCATGTGCCTGGCAATGGGGACCTACGTCCAATTCCTGCTCCACAGGATGAGCAAACATCAGTTCTCTGGTTTTTCTTTCCTAGCTAATCCACTTCCACAGTCTACCATCCCCATTGGGTTTAGATGGTCCCAGCTAGTTTGCCAGGAGCTTACTTTCTGTGTTTGGTAACACACAACAGCTGATACATCTATTTTTATTATAATCCTGCTTTTGAGAATAATTTTACAAATATCCCTACAATGTCCAGTCATCCACCAAATTAAGGACATATTGGACCACATTCTCTGTATTGGTCCCTTGCTCTCACTGGGACCCCTGTAGGGGCTCCAGAAGCTCACAGGCTTTTATCCCGTACAATAATTTAAAAGGAAAATTCTGTAGATGGTTGTGGGATCTCTTGGACTGCAAACAACAAATCTGGGAGTAACTTGTCCCACTTACAGGCTTTGGTGGTCACGAATTTGTACAGCATTCTCTTAAGAGTCTTATTCAAACAAATGGCTTAAATGAGCATTCGAGGATGACAGACTTATGTTGTATCAGATCCTTGGCTGGTGCACATTGGTGTTACTTCAATGATTTTACCGTAGCCTATGGAAATATGGGAACATACCCCAGCTGAGGATCTGGACCTTAAAATTCTGGAGGGAGCACATTGCTTGTTGCTGTTGGGACATAAAGCTAGTGCCATTATCTGTTAACATTATCTTGGGTATCCACTTAATAGAACAACTGGTGACAAATTGTGCTGCAAAGGAGTACAAAGAAATGGCCTCTGCATATTATGTGGCAGAGTCAACTCTGACCAACATATAACCACGCCTGTTGGTGCTCCAGATACATCTACACTGCAATTAAAAACCTACAGCTGACCCATGCCAGCTAACTCAGGATCGTGGGGCTCAGATTAAAGGGCTGTTTAACTGCAATGTAGACATTCGGGCTCAGGCTGGAACCTGGGCTCCGGGACCTTGCGTGGCGGGAGGGTCCCAGAGCTCAGGCTGCAGCCCAAGCCCGAACGTCAACACTGCAATTAAACAGCCCCATAGCTCAACCCCCGTGAGCCCAAGTCAGCTAGCATAGGTGCGTGTCTAATTGCAGTATATTTCTAAAGGTCCTATCACATCAAGCCCAATCCAACTGAATTGAATATCCACTGAATGAAGAGGGAGAAGAGTATGTTTGGGAGCCACCAGCTGGCATACATGGCAGAAACTACAGTATTCTTTGATTTCTTTACAGATCTATGGCCAGAAAATCCAAGACAATTTTCTCTCCTGGGTCTCCTATACTCCCAAGCAGTCAGATCAGGGTAGAGCATGGGCTATGTGTCATATTTCTCTACAAAAGGACTTTAGACTGAGAAAGTTGTATAAGTCCAATCCTTTAGTGTTCATTTAAACTCCTTTACTTCTGCTTATAATTGTAAGGATACGTGCATTGTTTCTGTAAGTCCGTAGCAGAAATGGGGCTGGGGAAAGTTCTAGGAAGGCACTCTCCAGAGAAGCACAAAGACAGACAAGAATTTAGGAAGAATTCTAATTTCTTTATTTTAATGAATTATAAATATTGTGGTAGCACCTAGATGCCCAGCCAGGACTCAGGCTCCACATTGCTGTGATTCGTTACCACAGTCACATGGCAGGGTACCAGATGTTGATTTATTTTGAACCAGCAGTGACAGGGTGTATGTTCCTCATCTTTCACTGAAATGTACTGAATGTCCAGAAAGATACCAAAAGACCTCTTGTACCCACAGGTTTAGCAATAGTCTTTAAAAGAAATTCCCCAGACCTGTGTGAAAAACGGGACATAGCTATCCGGAAGCCACTGACTATTTTTTAGAATGGCAGACATTTACTTTTCATGCCCAGGTGAACAGGTCACAAAAGATCTAAGACGTTTCTTTTCTTGCTTTGACATTCCAGAAAAATGTAGTTGACAATGGGACCCAGTTTGACAAATCTGAATTCCCAGCTTTGGAGGTATAGTAGATGTCAAGCACATTACTTCCAGTACCCAGAAAGGAACTAATAGAACTATGCAGCAGAGAGACCCCTTATTAGCTCTGCTGAGCTACAGGACAAAGCCCACATCAGTCACCAGAATAAACCCTGCTCATCAAATTTTCTGAGTGAACAGATCAGAATACATTTCCATCCTTTGAGACAACTCTTCACTGTAAGTGGTCCTGCTTAAAGGATGAGTTGAGAGATGCCAAATGTAACAGATCTCTTATTTACCCATCAGAATGCAGACAAACTTTCACTCACACCTAAACCTGGAGGCCCAATCCTGATGGAGGTAGATGAATGAAGCTGTTGTCACTGGATACAGCTGCAACCCAATTCCTACGTGGAAAGCATTCCATACAGATGAAATGGGCAGCAGCTTAGTTACGCTGGTTCCAAACTCAAGTGAACTGCCACAACACCTTAACAGCACTGGTATTCCCATTAGCAGTCGCAGCCTTAGAGGTTTCAGGTGCCAGGTGTTTCGTCCCATTGAGCGTGAGTGTTGTGGGCTATTTCTCTACAATGTATTACATTCTAATTTTCTGAAACTAATTGCATTTTATTTTTTTCCCCATCACCTATGGATTGCTGGGGAGATTTATATATTATTGTAATTACTTGACAAGAGGCTGTTAAAGAGTGGGAGGGTGTCACCCTGGGAGTGGTGACCGAGGTCTCCCCTTTAGCAGTATGTCATGCATTCGCTGATCATCTTTGAAGTGAACAGGTCTCTGATCGGGGTCCCTCATTGGGTGAAGATGTCATGTACTACCAAATTGTGAAATTCCCATTCATGGTCGATCGCAAAATGTCTGCTGAGCGAGTCCATGATGACATTATGTGTCCTGGGACGATAGGCTGCAGACAAGAGGATCTAGTGATTGATGCACCAATTCCAGAGATTAACCACCTCTGCGCACAGCGCGGCCCATTTTGTTCCTCCCATTTGTTGACATAGAAGACATGTTCGCCAGATGGAGGACCCCGACCAGAGACTTATTTGCTTCACAGGTGTCTGACATGATGAGAACATGAGGGGACCGTGCAAAGAGAAGAAAGGATTGGCAAACCTCTCTCACAACTCAGAGTTCCAGGGTGTTTATGTGCATCCTGAATTCTCAGGGAGTCCATATTCCTTGAGTCATGAGGTTATTCAGGTGGGCTCCCCAGCCCACCAGGGATGCATCAGTGATGATTGTCTTGTCTGGGAGGAGGGAAGAAAGGGAACCCACACACATACACAATGTGGGTCTGTCCAGCACTGGAGGGATGACAGTACTTTGGTGGAGACTGTCAGCATGAAGTCTGTGAAGTGGCAGTTTGGCAAGTAAATGGACCGGAGCCACGTCGGGAGGCAGCAAAGGCATGGGGTCACGTAGGTACATGAAGCTATGTGGCCAAGGCGGGACAGGCAAGTTGTTCACTATTATGTTATGATGCCGCTCATTGTGTGGAATCTGTCTATGGGCAAGTAAGCTCATGCTGTCACCAAACTGGTTGAAGCCCTGCTGAAGTCCTGAGACTGTGTGGGGTCAAGGATTGATTATCTGACATTGACACTGATTCTGAGAGAGAAAAGGAGGTTGAGTAACATTGAGGTTGACGTGGGGGCTTCTTGTCTGGATCCCATGGCTAGGAGCCAATCGTTGAGATATGGAAATACAAGGATGCTGTAACTCCTGACACAGGCTGCTACGACAGAAAATACTTTGGTGAAGACTCTGGGAGCAGCAGCTAACCCAAAAGGGAGGACTCTATCGGAAACGTTGGGAACCCACTGTAAATCTCAGGAAATGTCTGTGGGCAGGATGAATATCGGTGTGAAAGTAAGTGCCCTTCATACTGAGAGGCATAAACTACATGCCTTTCTCTAAGGATGGAATTATGGCTGCCAGCGTGACCGTAAAAAACTTGAGTTTGTGGATAAATGATTGAGGTGCCAGAGATTGAGCACTGATATCCACCAACCTTTCTTCTTGGGATGAGGGTGTTGGTTGAGTAGAATCCTGTTCCCTGATATTCCAGAGGAACACGTTCTATTGCTCCCTGTTATAACAAGAAGTTCACCTCTTGGGTGAGAATACTGTCATGAGAGTGGTCCCTGAAGGGGGGCATGGAGGGGGTTTTGGAGGGGGTACTGTCACAAATTTGATCGTATAGTTATGGTGAATGATGTTTGACACCCATCTGTCCATTGTTATTGCACTCTAAGTGTAGGAAAAGAGTGCTAAATGACCCCCAAAGGGAGTAGGAATCGTGAGGTGGTAGGCATAGTAGTTGGCAACTCTCGGGCTTGCATCAGGAATACCTCATGGCTGGAGGCTGTATCTGTGATGTTGAAGCCTGCAAGGGGGGCACCGGAAAGCGAGACCTCTGTGCCTTTTGACATTTCCTTGGATGCTCAAAAGGTCTCTGTGAATATACTTGATAAGACCTGTAGTGTCAGGGGGATGACCGGAACTGGAATGTTCATTACAGGGCAGGAGTGTAGATGCCCAATGAGCGAAGAGTAGCCCTGGAATCCTTTAGCATATGCAGGGATTCATCTGTCCTCTGGTTAAAAAGATGGAATTTGTCGAAAGGGAGGTCTTCAATAGTGTTCTGTATCTTCCTAGGAAAACCAGAAGAATGGTGCCAAGACTCCCTGTGCATGACTATGGCTGTAGCCCTGACTATGGCCCTGAAGGAGGTATCGCTGCATCTACTGCAGATTGGAGGGCCGTTCTGACCACAAACTTCCCTTCTTCAATAAGTGCCTGAAAATGAAAATGAAAACCAGCAGGACAGTGGGGTGGGAGGAGGTATTGTTTCATATTCTCTGTGTATATATAAAGTCTGCTGCAGTTTCCACGGTATGCATCCGATGAAGTGAGCTGTAGCTCACGAAAGCTTATGCTCAAATAAATTGGTTAGTCTCTAAGGTGCCACAAGTACTCCTTTTCTTTTTGCCTGAAAATGAGCACTATTGTGTTGTGGATGGCTATCCGTAAATTCCTCTAATTTACTGTAATTCAGGAAGTCATATTTGTCTGAAATGCCGGATAATTCACAATCATGAATTGCAGGCTAGATGATGAAAATACTTTACGTGGTAGAAGGTGACTCCAGACCTTCCCCACTTTATCAAACAGTGTAGATTGGGGGTGTTGCTGTTTGACCCATTCTGTCACAGCCTGGACGATTAGGGAATTTGGAGGTGGATGAAAAAAAGAAACTCAAAACCTTTGGCAGGAACATTTCTGCTCCCTTGGGGATAGCTATGTATGTAGCAGGGTGTGCCACAGTATCCTGGCAGGCTCCAGAATGGCTTTATTAATTAGTAACACAATTCTCGCTGACCCCAAAGTGTGGAGGAATATCCAGCAGCTTATGCTAGCAGTCTTGGATTTCTTCTGAAGAAATTTGGGGTTTCCCACAAAACTTACCATAACAGCTCCTGAAATTGTCTGAAATCATCCCGTGTGGGAGGGGATGCTGTAGTCACCTCCTCAACTGGAGATGAGGAAGGGAATATTGCCAGTTCTAGTGGAACTGCTGGGACCAGGCTAAAAAGTTCTTCTTCCACCACTGGATCTGCTTGCCTACCGGTGGGTACCCTCAAGGGGGAGGCAGGTGATGGTTCCCTCATGGCCCGGGCAGATTCCAAGGGATAATATTGTGTCCAGGGTCCCAAATATGGCCAATAAGCTGGATCCGATGGAGGTTGTGGGAGTCCCCACAGAATGGGGTACCAATGGATCTGTGGTGACTGAGGGGTAGATGTCACCAGGGATGTGATGGTCTCCGTGATGGTGCATACGAATGGTATGATAAAGGTGGCTCTTCCAGTTCCAATTCATTGGAAGAGGAGAAGGTGAATTCTGGTTCCAATGGCGGTACCGTCGGAGCTGGTGGAAGAGTGTAGCTTATCCGTGTATGGGGTGAGGGATCCCATATCAGAGGCCTTGGAGATATGATCTCTCTAGAAGTGGAGGGACCCTATGGAGGGGGTGACTCTGGATCTGGAAGGCAAATACATCCTGAGGCTCAGTCACTGTTCTGGATCACCCTGGTGTGAGAGGCACTCTCTCTTTCCCAGGTACTGGTACCAGCGCTGGGGTCTTTCCTGGTATGGGAGGGTCGCATGTTTTGTGGGCTCCAACAGATGGTGGTACCAATGTATCAGTGCCTGGAATCACTGGATCCCATTGCTTATGGGTCTTTTTCTCATGCCTATCAGACTTAGAGCATACGCCGTCCCCTTGGGCCAAGCAGGTGGAAGGAGCATCCATCTTCTTTGATTTGGAGGAAGGCTTAGTCCTGGTGCTTAATTTGTGCCAGGGTTGAGCCTGGCACCTCTAGGCTTGGCAGTTCATAGCCCTGGCACCTCTGGGCCTGCCAACGCAGTTATGAAAGTAAAAAAAATTGCTTGAGCCCTGGCACCTAATTGCTTGACCTCTGGCATCTCTTTCATTACAAATTAAACACTGCTTAGTCCCTGCTTATGGGTGTGCTTCCTTACCTCTTGACTAGGCCCCACCATGGGGTCTGTGGGGATGGTATTGCTGGCACCGGAGTCAGATGTGGTAGTGGGAGGTGCGCTCTTCACTGAATCAGGACGATGTATGGGGGAGTTCCCCGGCCTGGGTCCAAGTGAGGTCTCATGGCAAGCTCCACGAGATGCTTCCAGAGGTGAAGTGCCCGGTCTTCTAGGGTGCGGTGGTGGAAGGACTGGCAAATACTAGACATGGCCACAATGTGGGCTTCCCCCAGGCAGCAGAGGCAGTATTATTGGTTGTTGCTAACCAAGAAGAATCGCAAGCAGGAGGCTCAGACTTTGAAGCCTGGAGTCCTTCGCATAGTCCAGTACCCGCAAGTAGGTATGGGGGAGGAGGAGTGAAAACCCTAAAGTCTATCTAAAAACAAGCACTAAAACTATTAACTATCAGAACTAAAATAATAATAAAACTGGTAAATCTACTATAAAACTCATAAGACTATGTACAACTAACTTTTTTAGAAGTGCATCAGAAATGAGGACATTGAAAGTTCTGACCCGGACCATGTGGAGGTGAGGAGAAACTGGAGACGCAGTCAGTCCGCTTTGTCCTTTCTCACCTCAGACATGAACATGAGATGAGGCAGGGCACAACAGACACTACTGTGTGGGCCAACAGACACTACTTTCAAATTCTCCAACTCTGGGAGCATGGTGCAAATGCATAACCCTCAGTGAAATACAATAGTGACCATCATTTGAAGAAAAAGCTGGTATAACCTAATTGTGAGTGCTTGACTTTGCAACCTTAATGATCTTTTAACATTCTGCAATTGTGTAGGTTTTAAAAAAAGCAAACTGAAAAAACAGAAATTCCATCATGTGACATCATATTAACACCCACGTGGGACATCAGCAGAGTTGCAACCATTAGATTCCCCCCCGCCACCCCGAACTAATGGAGTAACTGGTAGCAGTAGTAGGTTGTTACCTTCTATGTGGACCAGCATTAGAGAGGCCAAGGACACTTTGCCAATGGGCTTCACAGATATTTGTAACAGCAGACTCAGGAACCTTGGGTTCCATTTCATGCTCTGGAGGGGAGCATTCTCTAGTGGGCAGACACTCTTCTGCCCTATCATCTACAACCTCTTCCTCTCCCTGTCCCAGTCCTGTCTCTTCCCCACTTCTAGCTCCTCATCCCAGTCCTATTCTCCTCACCAAGCCAGTTCCACTCTCTACTTCTTGAGTTTCTCATCCCAGTCCCAGTTTCCTTGCCCAGCCATTCCCACCACACCACAATCTCTATCTCCTGCCCCATTCTCCAGTCAACCCCTGCCTCGACATTCCTCATTTCCACTGGCTCCCAGTTTCAATCTCCCTCTCCAGGCTTCTTATCCAATCTCAGTGCACCCCACATCTGCCATTGGCACTCTGTCCCAGTCTCTTTACCCAGACAATCCCAGTTCTCGTCCCCAACTCCAGCTCCTTGTCTGATATCTCCTTTCCCCCTCCCCACCTCCTTACCCTCACTTCACTGGTTCTGTCATCTTGCCTAGCTAGCTAGACCTGTCTCCCTCACAGCTCCTCATCCAATTTCAGTATTCCCCACATCCACACCTGATTTCCCTCCCTGGCTCCCTGTTCCAGTCTCCTTGCCTATCCAGTTCCAGGATCCCCATGAATTTCTAGTCCCAGTGTCCCTCTCTCCCCCTCCACCAGCCTTCAATCTCAGTGATCCCCACCCAGGCTCCTTGTCCCAATCTATTTCATGCACCCTTCCATTCAGCCCCCCTAGGTCTGGTTCCTGGCCTCTCTCCATTCAATTCAGGCAGCTGCTCCTCCACACTACCTGAGCCCAGCAGGGATGTCACTGAGAGCACAGGAGAAACAGCCTCCCTGCTCTAAGACCCAGTTCTGGTGTTGGACCCATCCTGGCCTGGAGCAGCAATTACAGGGAAAGTCCTACTTTGCCCCTGTAGCCTGGGGTTGGAGCATATTCTGTGGCAATGGCACATGCACACTCTGGTCACACGTAGAAGCTGTGCTCCGTGAGGATGGAATTTTCAGAGATTTAACTCTTAAAATCAAACAAGTCTCTGCTGAGCGTGTGCAAACTGATATTTTTCAAAGTGTATAACTTATCCTAGTGAAAATTCACCAAAATGTGGCTAGCAAAAGGCACATCCCTAACTCAAAGGCCATCCCTTGCCAACTTTCAGGGGCCTACTCCGGAGCATAGGGGCAGGGCCAGCTCTAGGATTTTTAGCCGCCCCCACTTTTTTTCATGCCCCCCCTTGCCCCCGGCTCTGCCCCAACTCTGCCCCTTCCCAACCCCTTCCCCAAATCCCCGGCCCCGCCTCCTCCCCCAGGCATGCCGCATTTCTCCCCCGCATTGCTTCCTGCAGCTCCCCCACCGCAATCCCCTGCCCTAGCTCACCTCCGCTCCGCCTGCTCCCCTGAACACGCCGCTGCTCAGGCGAGGGAGAGGCAGCACGTTCAGGGGAGGAGGCGGCGGAGTGGAGGGGAGCGCAGGAAGTAACGGGGGAGGGGGGTAGAGGAACCGCTTCCCGCCCCAGCTCACCTCCGCTCCACCACTGCCACCTCCCCCCAGCGTGCTGTTGCTCAGCGTCTCCTCCCTCCCAGGCTTGCCGCGCGAAAAAGCCTGGGAGGGAGGGAGGGGGGAGACGCGGAGCGGTGGCGGTGCACTCAGGGGAGCAGGTGGAGGCGGAGCGGAGGCGAGCTGGGGGCACATTTCTGGTGCGGCATGGTCAGTGCCAGAATGCTGCCCCTAGAAATGTGCCGCCCTAAGCACCTGCTTGTTTTGCTGGTGCCTAGAGCCGGCCCTGCATAGGGGCACAAGAACTTTGCAAAGAAAATGTCAGAACTTTTTTAACATTGTAAAATATGTATTTGTCCCTAACCTCATTCTCTGAAACAGATGAACCATTTGAGCTGAAATTTTCCTAAAACATTCAAGCTAAGGCAGACATCCCGCACAGAACATTTCAGCCAAAACAGTTAACATTTGGCAAAGTTATAAGTCAAATTGAAAACAGGGTTTTATAATGGGAAGTGTTGTGCAGACTTAATAAGACTGAGTGATACCAGCCCTGCCTATAATAAGTATAATGTGCGTTTGTTACATACACAGAGTAAGACTGATGAAGCCCTTAACTGTTCATTTCCTTGTTTTTAAATACTGTAACCTTAACTGTTTTCTTAAACAAGTGGCCAGCTCTTCAGCTGGCATTAACCAGCATAGAATTCAATGAAGCTACACTAGTTCACGCCAGCAAAGGGTCTGGTACAAAGTGATTGGAGTTTTTGGAATTTCTCAGCACTTGAGGGGTTTTGTTCATTGTTTACATCTTTCAGTTCTGAATTTGTGTAGGTAAGTGAAGGCAGTTTTTAAAGTCTTACAGAAGTGGGGTAGATTGGTTTCCAGACTATTCAGTAAAAGGAGGGAGTAGTGCTAAGCAAGTGAATAAGGGTTCCTATGGAGTCCAAGCTTTGTTCAATGGATATCTGAAAAGATACATATGTTCTGGAGATACTGTTACTAAACTGGCCAGCTGCAAGTGGGCACACCCTGTTTTAACTCAGATTATGGGTAAAAAGCGCTTGGCTCCATAGCCACAACCTAATAAGGTGCTTGGCTCCATAGCCACAACCTAATAAAGTGCTTGGCTCCATAGCCACAGTGCCTCCCAGCCAATTCACTAAACCTTGCGGTGCCAGTCACCCCATCGGAAAGATGTGGTGCTTAGCTTTGCAGTTACCTAGCGCTTTTTCATCTGAAGATCTCAAAGCACTTTAGAGAAGTGAGTAAACATGGTTATCCACATTTTACAGTTGCCTCACTTAGTACAACAAGGGCTTCCCTGAAACAGTCTCCTTTGTCTTCAGATGAAACCTGGCAATTGTCAGCTAAACAAAATGTTCCAAACCAAAGTCATGCGGGGGAGGGGCTAAAATAGAGCTCTATTACGGAAACTGGGGTTGCAACATTTACTGCCTCCCCATAGTTAGTTAAAATATCACCATGTATGACAGGACAACTCCAAAGCAACAACCACAAAATTGTGTTGTTTACTGCTCTCGTCATGATGTAGAAACACAGCATCCATGTTTTAGCATTGCGCTTTCTGTTTCTGCAATACCAAGTCCTGACATCCTTTTTTTTCCTGGAGGACTTCAGAAGTCTTTGGAAAATAGGCAGGTGACATCCTTGAAGGGTGAAACTAATTCTTCAGCTCTCCCAGGCTCAAATGAGGAGGTGGCATGTTCACCCTGACTGGGAGCGGAGAGAGCAGTGGCTCAGGTTTTAGACTCTGGCAACAGCCGCGTTCCAGCTTTCCAAAGACTGCCACAGTCCCCCATGAAAAGAGGGAAGTCCAGGACACACATTCCTCAGGCTGGAAAAAACAAAACAAAACACACCAGAAAATTTTCCTTCAAACAAACAAACAAAAAAGTTGTTGCCATCTCTGTACACATCAGCAAGGAGCAATAAAGATTTTGTTTGAAATTCATAATTGAAGAGCAACTAGACTCTTTCCACTGCCCTTGCATTGTAAATAAACAAACAAGGGTAAGACCAACATTTATTTCAGAGAGTTTGGGCCCTGACTGATTCTTCTCTCTCTTGCAGGAAGGAGTCTCTCTCCCTTGCTAGTGATACCAGACAAGGTTCTGCTTGTAGCCCGCTATTAGCGGAGCTGCCTGAAAAAATATTAAAAAAAAACAAAAAAAACTGACGGCGGGTCTGAGGTCTAAAAAAGATTTCAGCACTCACAGCCAGAGCCAGAAGAGCTCCCTGCCCCTGTCAGCACACCCGCAGATAGCTACATGCTATAAAAAAAAAAAAAAAAAGGTGCAGAGCTTTTCTTTAAAAAAAAAAAAAAAAAAAAGCTGTTCATAAGCTCCCATTGGCACTACTGGGCACTGCTGGAAACCTGGCCCTTACTTGGGTGCCTAAATGGGAGCCAGACTCTGGAAAGTCTGGCCCTGCCTGTGTATCCTGGGCGCTTTTGAAAATTCAACCCTAATGCAAAGGTAAGGCCACAAAGCTTGTTCAAGCAACTGAGGCCCCTCCTCTCCCAACAGGTTCCAAGCCATCACCATCTCCTGGGCAGATCCACACTTGGCTTCACAGCACAGCACAGCACAGCGAAACTGGCTACCAGTGTGTTGGATTCCCTGCTCCCGAACCCCCACTGCAAAAAATGCCAGACTCCACGCTGGCTCCTCGTGCTTGGAAGAGAGAGTAAAAGAAACTGCCTCTCGCCAGCTTCTGCCCCCTTTTCCAGGGGTGGTGGTGGTGCTGGCTCTCCTGCTCCGGGGGAATGGAGAAAAGCAGGGTAAGGCAGGCCTGTGGGCTTTGAATTGAGGCAAGGGACACACCAGCACTCAGAACTAGTAAGGGAGGCTACTCTGGCTCATCCAGGCCCAGGGCAAGGTTTTGTAGGTGCTCATTTCTTGTTTCCATGGGTAACCTGTTGAGCAATGAAGTTTCCTTTCCTTAGCCCCCGGGTATAAAGGGCCCACTTACAGGACACTGCAAGCAGAACCAACCCCAGAACAACCATCAAGGAGAAAGGCTCTTCCTGCAGCAAGGAAGAGATGATCTCAGATTAAAACTGCGATACATTTATTTTTTTTAAAAGCCACTGTTCAATCCATGTCCACATCGTATTCAGTAAATCAGATCTGTCCTTTCACGTTAGTACACACATTCATTCAACACTCACATGTTGTTCATAATTTCCAGTGTCCCTTTCACTCATTATTCAACCATAGGCTTTGATGTCTTACCTTGATCACCTCTGGGGCCTGCTGAATCAATGTGGGGACAGTGTCTTTGGTAGTAGCACCCATACTTCTCTGTACAGCTGGGAAGGACTGTGACGGAGTGGTTAAGGTTTCCTGAAGAATTTGCATCATTTCCTTCTCTTTGGATAAACTTCCTTTGCCCATGTGGCATTCCACCAGTTCCTGGGCAAAATCCTCGATACTTTCCAGGATACGTAGTAGAAGGGCTTTGTCGTCTTCCTCCATTTTGTGGCCATTGGTTTCCACGGTCTTTGACAAAGGGGAAGTAGAGTTTTTGTCAGGAAATAAACAGACTTTATTTTTGGTTTCAAGAGCTAGTGGTAGGACCTTCCCACCCTCTTGGCCAAAGTCCTTCAGGCATCCAGGGTCGTTCTCCTTCACGGTGGGCTCCTTCAGCGCGCTCTCCATTTTCTGTGAAAAGTGCTCCAAGTCCAACAGCAGCTTATCTATCTCATCCTGGTTGTTTTCCCTTGATTCTCTTTGTTCTCCTGAAGAAGTGCTAGCCCTGGAATCACTCATAAGAGAATCTGAGACTGGTTCTATAAAGGTGATTTTCTCAGAGGTCTGGGCAACAGCTTCAGCATGAACTCTGGCAGGTGCCTCTTTAAGGACTACAGTAAGATCTGGGCTTCCAGTTTTCTGTTGACTGCTCTCTAAACTCTCCCAGCTACCTTTATGTTCTGCCCTCTTTTCCTTGCCTAGTACTATCTCCCCATCTGACTCCTCTTCAATGTATAGCATTTCTATGGAAGACACACAATTGGAAGGGCTTACAGTTAGTAACTGAGGTACAGTAGAAGCATTTTTTACAGTTCTTGAGTTGTTCTGCTGGGTGCCACTGTGCAAGGAGTCTGAGGTAAAGCCCCCACTGTTAGTTTGGATAGGTTTTGGCGGGCTAGTTGTGCCAATCTCATGCTGGCCATCTTGCAGTTCTACAGTAAGAGAGGGTCTTTTTATGGCGGATGGCAAATGCACAATATCCTCATACCTAGGAGGTTGCTCATTGCCAAATATTGGGGAAAAGGGAGCCTGCTGCAACCCATGCAAACTAGTAACCAGTTCTGCCAAGTCACTGAGTTCCACGTGACTGGGCTGCTTTAGTTCAATGGGGAGCTTTTTCAGGTAGGAAGAAAACCTAGTCATCAAATTCCTATAGATCATCTCAGAACTGGCCAGGGCGTCATTATCATTTCCCCCACTGATATCACCTGAAGATTTCTTTTTGATGCAGTGCTTGATGATATCTGTACATTTTTTCAGGTCCTCAGAGCATTTGAGCAGAATGTCCAAACACACTTTAATATCTCCACCAGAAGAGCTGTCCAGCTTGTGCTTTTCCAAAATCTGGGTGATAAAGCTCTCTTCAGAGAAGGCCTGGGTGGAGAGGGAAGTGGCAGTATTCACATTTCCCTCTGAAGCATTGCAGCTCTCCTGCCATTTCTCCCCAGCTGAGGGAGTCTGCAACAAGCCAAAGGGAGGGCAGTTCTCATCATTGCTGAAGTGTCCATAAATCAAATCAAAATCAAGTGACCGTCTGCTGAATGATTCTGACCTCACTTTCCTTCCTTTTCTGTAGGTCACATGGCTGGAAGAGTTTTTGAGCCTTTCAAAGGAGAATTCCTTTATTTTACCACTGGCAAGATTTATAGCTTCCCCAGTGATATCTTTTAGACTGCAGGTGGCTTGCACTGAAGATCCCTTTTTGAGCCTTGGATTACTTGGGAGGATCTGCTGATAGTCTTCATTCCCAGCCAAAGTTAGCCCATTTTCAGGAGTTGGAAGTCTCTGGTCTAGATCTGCACCTCTGACATTAGATGCAGGGACTCGAAGTAGCTCTGCACAAATACTGTGGTGGGCCACTATGCACGCAACTCCTTGCTTGAACACCTGACAGGTTCCAGTGCAGTAATGCACAGTGTGCTGAAAGTGACAGTCTATCACGACACTGCTGTAACAGTTCACAGTAGTGACTACAAGCTGATAGGTTGCTGCCATAGCATGAATTCCCCTTAGCAGCGAGGCTCTGAAATTCACCACAAACTCAGAAGGTCCAACCGCCTCTTCAAACCCAGGCTGGGTTTAATGAAAACATTCCTATTTCAGTCTCATCCCATTAATTAAGAAAATAATTTTTAACTACAGAGAAAACTCTGAACTGTAAAGTCTATAATCCTGGCGAGGTCTGGGGCAGTATCTGCAGTAAAGGTGCAACTGCCACTGCAGCACATATAAGGTTTGACTTATATGTTTGATTAGCAGCACATACAAGGTTTGATTATATAACATTGCTTAAAATTGTACTCCAAGCAGAGATTACTTTGTTGACCACAAAAACAGCATCCATTGCTTCCCTTCTCATAGTCCAGGGCAGGTTCAGTAAGAGACATTATAGAACACATACTAACTCCCAGACTAAAGAAATGACAAAACAACTGTTCTTTCCCTTATATTTGTTCTCCTTCTTCAGGCTTGGGGTGTTAGAGAGGGATGCTCTGTGCTGAAAAAGGCAGATACTAATCAGCTGCAACATAACAATGAGGAATCCACAGCAAGCTGGAATAATCTGTTTCTGCCAACTGGTAAGAGAGACACCTGCAATAAAAACAAATACAAGAGTCAATATCATTACTAGAGAGATTATGTAACCTTAACTAATACTGTACCAAACGTAAGACACCAGATCTAATTCCCAGTACATGACCTTGTATTGGGCAATGGCACCATGAGAATCAGTGGGCCAAACATGGTAATGCAGTTGAAATGCCTGCCTATGTTTAAAATAAGGCTGCCCATGCATTTCCATTCTAGAGACTCTTTCTCAGCTCCTTGTAACATTCCAAAATTACTTCCTCTGGGCTGCTCAAGGAGATTGTTTTTTCTTAAAATTTAGCATAAATGTTTTGACCATTTCTGAGAATGAGGATGGGTGTTAGGGTGGGAGAGGAAGACCAACACTGCACGCTGCCTAGATTGCACACTGTGATCACATAAGTAAAGTCAAATATATTCTGAAGACCAGCAGGGGGCTGCAGTAACATGGCTGCCTGAGCTCTGAGGCAAAGTAATCTGCCTCCATTGACCCCTAAACATACTAAACTCCCCCCAGCCCCCAAAATCAGAGCTGCAAAGAATGGATTCTTAAAAAAAAAAAAAGAGAGTTACTTCTTACTAAGAAGAGTGTTTGTGGTTCACAATCTGGAGACCCCTTTCAGACTCTAACTGGGGTGCTGGGTCGGGGGCTGCACCACGCAGTTTGGCCCCGCTCCAGCTCCTAAGCGCTCCAGTGGGAGCTGCAGGGGTGGTGCCTGTGGGTGGGGCAATGTGCAGAGCCGCCTGGACACACCTCCGCGTAGGAGCCGGAGAAGGGACATTCCACTGCTTCCGGGAGCCACTTGAGGTAAGTGCCACTCGGAGCCAGCACCTCCAACCCCCTGCCCCAGCCCTGATCCCCCTCCCACTCTCCAAACCCCTTGATCCCAACCCGGAGCACCCTCCTGTACTCCAAACCTCTCATCCCCAGCCCCACCCCAGAGCCCACACCCCTAACCGGAAGCTGCACCCCTTTCCACACCCCTGCCCCAGACCTGATCTCCCTCCCACCGTCCGAAGCCCCCAGTCCCAGCCCAAAGCACTCTCCTACACCTCAAACTCCTGATCCCCAACCCCACCCCAGAGCCCACACCCCCAGCCAGAGACCTCACTTCCTCCTGCACCGCAACCCCAATTTTGTGAGCATTCATGGCCTGCCATACAATTTCTATTCCCTGATGTAGCCCTCAGGCCAAAAAGTTTGCCCACCCCTGGACTAGAGAGTGAGAGATGAAGCTTAAATTGGATGAAAAAAAAACAGAGCAAGACAGAACAATCTCAGAATTAATGTGCTGCCTGAAAGTGCTGAAGGAGGAAAAACTTTAGTTGTGGAGTTGTTAAATCTGAGCTCTCTGGGAGAGGTAAATGTAGAGAGAGCACACAGGGCAGTGTTCCTCCGCCTGGGCATTGAGATGGACCCAGAGATCTCATTCTGAAATTCCATGATTATCAGCAGAAAAATATCACTATGAAAAAAAACCATAGAACATTCAGAGCTCACACTCAAAGGCCACTAACTGCAATTTTTCCACGAACTCTCTGCCCTAACCTTAATAAAGAGAAGAGAGTTGTGAGAAATTACAGCAGCCCTCAGGGGGGGGCAGATATCTGCTCCAGATGGGGATTGCCATTTAAACTCTAATTCAGCTTCCAAAATCAGTATTATGTAGTAAGAGACTTAAACTGAGGAAAAAATACACTCTTGTCAGAAATCCAAAGCTCAGCCATACCAGAGGATATTACTCCAGAGGTAGTAACCAAAAATAAGCTTCTGAAAAAGTCTTGGCAGACAGTGAAGGAAAAGAAAAAACAAATGACACTAGAGACCGCACTAGCAATGACAGAATTGAAGCTGAAAAAGAGAACTCTGATACCTGAGGAATAACCTAAAGATTAACCAGAAGGGACTTCTTGCAGGTCACCAAGAATTAACAGCTGAATAGTAGCTATGTTATATAGGATGGGGAGGAGCCATTAGGGATTGTGTGTAAATCCTCCCCATGTAACTCAAGTGATCAGACGATAATCTGTCCCGAAGGATGAGGGTTAAAATCCCATAGGCAGACAATGCACCACCTCTGGATTGCAAGAGAAGCCATGAAAGTGTTCACAGGAAGAGTATGGGGGGTTGGGATTCAGCAAATCATATTAATCGTTTTTGGACCAAAGGCTCTTAAGGAAACTAAGCAGTCATGTACTAACACCGAAGGTCCTCTCATGGATCAGTAACTGGTTAAAAGATAGGAAACAAAGGGTAGGAATAAATGGTCAATTTGCCCAATGGTGAAAAGTAAACAAAGTATGCAGATGATGCAAAATTACTCAAGGTAGTCAAGTCCAAAGGTGACTGCAAAGAGTTACAGGGGGACCTCAAGAAACTACATGACTGGATGACAAAATGGCAGATGAAATTCAACACTGAGGAGCGCAAAGTGATGCACATTGGAAAAAATAGTCCCAACTACACATATCTAATGATGGGTTCTAAATTAACTGTTACCACACAAGAACAATCTTGGAGTCATTGTGGATAATTCTCTGAAAACTTCAACTCAATGCACAGCAGAGGTCAAAAAAGCTAACAAAATGTTACATAAGCGTAGCCATGCTGAAACAGACCAATAGCCTGTTATCCTGTCTTCCAACAGTGGCCAGTGCCAGCTTTTTCAGAAGAAATTAATAGAACAGGGCAATTAATGAGTGATCCATCCCCTGTCATACAGGCCCAGCTTCAGGCAGGCTGACTGCGTTGTGTGAAGAAGTACTTCCTTATGTTCATTTACAATCTGCTGCTTATTAATTTCATTGGGTGACCCCTGGTTCTTATATAATTGGAAAGGGTAAAAACACTTCCTTATTCATTTTCTCCACACCATTCTTGATTTTATAGATCTCTATCATATCCCTCCTTAGTCATCTCTTTTATAAATTGAAAAGTCCCACTCTTTTTACTCTCTCCTCATATGAAAGCTGTCCATATTCCTAATAATTTTTGTTGCCTTTCTCTGTACCTTTTCCAATTCTAATGTACCTTTTCAGAGCTGGCATGACCAGAACTATACGCAGTATTCAAGGTGTGGGTGTACCATGGATTTATATTGTGGCATTATGATATTCTCTGTCATTAGCTATCCCTTTCCTATTAGTTCCCTAACATTGTTTGTTTTTTGACTGGTGCTGTAGGTTGAGTGGATGTTTTCAGAGAACTATCCACAATGACTCCAAGATCTCTTTCTTGAGTGGAAAAAGCTAATTTCATAGAATCATAGAATATCAGGGTTAGAAGGGACCTCAGGAGGTCATCTAGTCCAACCCCCTGCTCAAAGCAGGACCAATCACCAATTTTTAGGCCAGATCCCTAAATGGCCCCCTCAAGGATTGAGCTCACAACCCTAGGTTTAGCAGGCTAATGCTCAAACCACTGAGCTATCCTTCCCCTGCCTAATTATACTTTTACACTTGACTTGCCAGAGTTTATGCTCCTTTCTATTTTTCCCTGCAGGATTTGACTACCATTTTTTAAACGATGCCTTTTTGCTGCTAGCCTCCTCTTTTATTCTGATGTTTAGCCATGGTGGCACTTTTTTGGTGCTCTTAATGTTTGTTTCTTTTAATTTGTGGTATACGTTTAGTTTGAGCCTCTATTATGGTGGATTTTTAATAATTTCCATGCAGCTTACAGACTTTTCACCCTTGTAACTGTTCTTTTTAATTTCCATTTAACCAGCTTCTTCATTTTTGTCTAGTTTTTCTTTTTGAAGTTAAATGCTACTGGGGTGGGTTTCTTTGAACATCCTTGAGAAGGGAAAATGCCAATTTAATTACATTAGGGTTGCTGTTACCAAGCGGTTCAGCTATATTCACCATTTGTAACACATCCGGTGCGTCACTTAGGACTAAATCAAGAATTGCCTCTCCCTTTGTGGGTTCCAGGACTGGCTGCTCCAAGAAACAGTCATTAATGGTGTCTAGAAATTTCATCTCTGCCTCCTGTCCTGAGATGACCCAGTCAATAAGGGGATAGTTGAAATCCCCATTATTACTGCATTTTCTCTTTTTGTAACCTCTCTAATCTCCCTGAGCATTTCACAGTTACTGTCACCATCCTAGTCAGGTAGAGGCATTATATGCCTGCAACTATACTCTTATTATTGAAGCATGGAATTTCTATCCATAGAGATTCTATGGTACAGTCTGATTCATTTAAGATTTTTACTACATTTCACTCTATGCTTTCTTTCACATACAGTGCCACTCCCTCACCAGTGCAATCTACTTTGTCATTCCTATTGCAGACAGGATACTGAGTTAGATGGACCATTGCTCTGACCCACTATGGCAATTCTTATACTGTTATAACTGGTTTATATGCTATGTTGGTGTTTTAGTTTTTTTATTTAAACTAAGGGGAGTTCAGGGGAAGGGAGGGAACAGGGTAGGCAAAGGAGGAATTATTACAAGAAATAGGTAGGGAAGTTCACAAATGGAAACCAAGCCATATTCAGGCACACAACTGTGAATATAACACAATTAGAAACAAGAGAGACATTGGCCACACAAGAGTTCATGCCATCAAACAGCTAAAGAATCACAATAATTTCAAGTTTTTCAATAAGCTAAATAGTTATTCTGAATGGTTTTTCCTTTTAAAGTAATATATTTGAACATCAAAGGACTAAATAATGTCATTATAAGGAACAAAGCTGTGACAGAACTTTAAAACCCTCACTCTCAGATTATTTATTTCAAGAAACTCATTTTCAGGAGAGGCAAATTATGGACATGAAAGGTAATTGGTTTCAGCAGACATTTTTTGCTTCAGCCAAAGAAAAGAAAAGAGGAGTGGTCATAATATTTGCTTAACACATACCTTTTCAGATTAAAGATCAATTTAAGGATAAGGAGGAATGGTTTATTTTACTGAAGGGCACAATTGCTGGGTTATAACAACAATGGACTCAATGTATCATCCAACCAAAAGCAAAAAACTTTAAGGGCTTCTTTAAAATACAGCAACGCTTTGAGGAAAGGACAATTATACTCGGAGAAGACTTTAGTTGTATACCAAGTCCTTACTGGGACAGATCAGAATTAAAAACCCAAGGTGGACAGGGAAGCAGGTACAGTATTGACTTCTCTGTGACAACAATTCACTATCTCAGATTGCTGGACAGAAATGCACCCAGGGGAATCGGATTACACATTTTATTCACACACACCCCCATCAGTTAACATACTACAATAGATCTAATATTTGGTAGTAATATTTGATAGCTGAGATGGGTCCAAAAGATCACTTGTTTGGAAAATGAACTGGCTGCTTGTTCAAGACAAAGCAATTAAAGAGGACATTGTGAAACACTGGAATGCGTTACCTAGGGAGGTGGTGGAATCTCCTTCCTTAGAAGTTTTTAAGGTCAGGCTTGACAAAGCCCTAGCTGGGATGATTTAATTGGGGATTGGTCCTGCTTTGAGCAGGGGGTTGGACTAGATGACCTCCTGAGGTCCCTTCCAACCCTGATATTCTATGATTCTATGATTCAGTACTTTCAAATAAATTATACAGACAATAAACAAAGAGGCAGGTAAAGTGGTATTGAGGGGCCAGCTGATAAGTAGAGGCTCTCAGAAAAAAGAGAGTGCTAAAGAAGACAAAACAGAACTAGAACAGGAGATAAAAAGATTACAAGACATTCATAAAAACTCAGGTTCAAAAGAAGTATATAAACAATTAACTAATATTAGGGGAAAACTGAATATATTGATGACATATCCCAGTGGTTCTCAACCTTTCCAGACTACTGTACTCCATTCAGGAGTCTGATTTATCTTGCGTACCCCAAGTTTCACCTCACTTAAAAACTACTTGCTTACAAAATCAGACATAAAAACACAAAAGTATCAAGCACACTGTTACTGAAAAACTGCTTACTTTCTCATTTTGTCTGTATAAAATTTTAGTTTCATAATTTGACTTCACTAGTGCTTTTTATGTAGCCTGTTGTAAAACTACACAAATATCTAGATGACTTGATATACCCCCGGAAGACCTCTGTGTATCCTTGGTTGAGTACCACTGACATATGCCCTAGAAAAGGCCCTTAGGTATTCAAAGCAGATATTTTATGAAAAAGGAAATCAGTGTGATAAGATGGTGGCTGAAAAGTTCAAGGAGATTCAAGAGCAATGTATTATTCCACCAATTAAAAACAATCAGGAAAGGACAGTTATATACTTTTGCTCCTTTGTCCTTATTATAAAAACCTCTATACCTCAGCTACTCCAAGCTCTGAAATTATTCAAAAATATCTGGCAGTAACAGGCTTGTCAAATATAAGCAAAACTGAAAAAGAAACTTTAGATAAAGAAACAAGAGAAGAAGAAATCCTAGGGGCAATAGCAAACATGAAAAGTAGTAAAACTCCAGGACCCCGATGGCTTTCCAGCTACTGTGGCTGTTCTCCCTAAAACTGGAAAAGATCTTACCATACGCAGCTCTTATAGACCCATATCACTGCAGACTCGTGACAAAGATTTTAACAAAAATACTAGTATGGATTGCAGTCCATATATTCAGTTTATATAAACTCAGATCAAACTGCATTCCTTAAGACTAGACAAATGTCAGCCAATATTTGGAGAGTACTTGAAATCATCCATAATTCCATATTAAAAAAAAAAGATCAATTTTTTTTATCACTTGATGCAGAGTAAGCTTTTGATAGAATAGAGTGGAACTTTTTGTTTCAAGTCCTGTTCCATACAGACATTGACCCCAAGTTCCTTAAATGGACAACTGATCTCTATACCAGTCCAAAAGCAGCTGTGTCACTGAATGGGGTTACATCTCCTCTGTTTGAATTACACAGCGGGACTAGGCAGGGATGTCCATTGGCTCCTTTACTGTTTGCACTGGCCCTGGAGCTTTTTGCACAGAGGATGAGGAACAATTAATCCAAAACAGGAATAAGACTTGCAGGAACACATCAGAAAATAGCTTTATATGCAGGTAATGTAACACTCTTTTTATCTAAACCAAATATTTCCCTAAAATTAGTATCTGAAAATATCCATGGCTTTGGAAAAGCATCTGGATTTAAAGTAAATTAAGCCAAATTCAAATGCTAGCTATAAATTTGCCAGCCTTTGAGAAGTCATTCCTTCAGAAAACATTTGGGTACAAATGGGTAACAAATCCTACAGCATACCTAGGAATTCCAAACTCAAACAACATAGAAAAGCTGTGTTATTTAAATGCCAAACCATTATTTCAGAAACATCAAGAGATCTAGAGCGCCAGGGGAAGTATGCAATTTCTTGGTTGGGAAGAATAGCCACAGTCATAATGAACATTTTGCCAAGGATATCTTTCTTGTTTCAAAATCTTCCTGTAATTTTCCCAGATAAAGCCCTAGCAGGAATACAGAGGACGATGTTAGAATTTACGATATATGGAATAAGAGAAGACCCAAGAGTGAGTGCACATACTTTGTTAAGACCCACTAAACAGGGTGGACTAGCTGTTCCAAATATTTTATGGTTCTATCAAGCTGGCCAGCTCAAAGCCGTAGTGGATTGGGAGTGCTCTAACCCAGCCCAACACTGGGTCTTTACCAGAGAGGTAGCCGTGTTAGTCTGGATCTGTGAAAGTGGCAAAGTGTCAAGAAGTGGATATTCACCCACAAAAGCTTATGCTCCAATACATCTGTTAGTCTATAAGGTGCCACAAGATTCTGCCGCTTTCACTGGGTCTTTAGTGAACCGAAAATTGTGGCAGTGTAAACACTGCTAGGCTACCATGGATTAATAAAAAACAATTACACCCTCCAGAAATTTATATATATTCTTTAGCAAAGGCTACTCTATGTCTTTGGGATAGTACTAAAAATAAAATAAGTTACTTTCCCCACCAATGACAACTTTTGCAAACAATCCAGACCTCAACCTAAATCATGAACCAGAGAGTTTAAAGAGTGGAAAGCCATGGAATGCACATGGCTAGCCAGCTATTCATCAAAGAAACTTTTCTAACTTATTTAGAGATCAAAACTGACTTTAACTGGCCTACTCTTCCTGGTACCAATACTTTCAAATCAGAGATTATGTTTTTCAACTGTCTAGAAAAGCTAACTTTAACAGAAGCAACGGTGTCTGGTTAATTAAGAAACAAAAAAATAACTAGATTTATATCAATCTTTTCAGACAACTTTCCTTGGGAAAAAAAGGGCCTATTTGACACTCGAAAAAAGAACCTGGATAGACAAGTTACCCCAACACAGGGTTTGATCTGGACCAAGACCAGCAATTTCAGTCTGTGTACAATAATATAAAGTTTCTTTACACTACACCTTCAGTGGTACCTCACACCAGTCAGGTTAAAGTATATATCTATATTGAATGGTGATTAATGTTGGAGAAATTGCGGTGAAAGAGCAAATTTTATGCATATATGAACATATCCAGTCATTAAAGAATACTGGGGTGCAATTTGTAGCCAAATATCACAAAATATTGGAATAATTATTACCAAATGATCCTTTGGTAATAGTCCTAGGGCTTCCTAGTGGAAAAGGTCACTCAATAGGAAATGTATCATTAATCTCTTGTCTGCTAGTAGCTGCAAGACTCCCAATAGCCTCTCACTAGAAAAAGTAAAATAGTCCAGCTCTAGAAGGATGGTTCAAAAATATGGAAAGTGGTTGTTATGGAAAAATGAAAGCCCCAATCAGCCAAACAGAGGACAAATTGATATTTAGATATTGTTACCATTTATTCAATACTTAGACAAAGTACATTCACCTACCCCCAAAAAACACCCCAACCCAGCATATCTATCCAATTATTTTGAATATTAATATTTGATAGGCATGCCCGGGTTGTTAAATATGTGCAATCAGCAAATTCACACCATTTAATAAAATTACTAGAAACAACATTGTTGTTTCATAGAATCATAGAATATCAGGGTTGGAAGGGACCTCAGGAGGTCATCTAGTCCAACCCCCTGCTCAAAGCAGGACCAATCCCCAATTTTTGCCCCAGATCCCAAATGGCCCCCTCAAGGATTGAACTCACAATCCTGGGTTTAGCAGGCCAATGCTCAAACCACTGAGCTATCCGTTCCCCCCGCACCCCCCCCATGGAAGTTTGCCATGGAAGTTTTCAAGGACAGTTCAGACAAACAGCTGTCAGGGATGGTCTATGTATATTCTGTCCTGTTCAGTGTAGGGGGGTGAACCAGATGACCTCTTCAGGTCCCTTCCAGCCCTACACTTCTATGAATGTGTGGTTGGGACACTGTTGATATTCATTCTCAGGACTGTGTAAAACATCACAATGATTACACACTTGAAATCCACATCTCCAAACCACCCACCTTGTAATGTCAGTGTCTGTAACATGTAGGCACCTGTCTGCTGAACATTCCATCCTGTACCTACTAACTGCCAGGCACAGCTGGGCAGGGCTGCAAAGGAGTCAGATGCAGCTCCCCTGTTCTGGTGCCAATTCTATACCCGTCCTCGGCTGCTATAATCTATGCCATCTGGCAATGGCCCCCAAGTACCCAGGGGCTTGGGAGGGGCACTTAGGGGGATGCTCACAGGTATGGGGTGTATCATCAGTCACAGCAATGATTTAGGATGCCCTGGGATAAAGATTAGTCATTTTTGAAACCTCAGGGTGCTTTCCACACCAACAGAAACACTCCAAATTACACAGAATGCAATTCCCCAATTCAGCAAAGCTCTGAATGTTAAGCATGGGACTCAGTGCCATTGATGCATATGTTTCAGTGCTTTGCTGAAGCTGGGCCACAGTGAGCAAAGTCTCCAAAGTCATCTTTTTAAGAATTACGACTTTTTTTCCAAAGGAAAACACATACTTGTATGTCTCCACCAGGTCTAAGTATCTCTGGTCCTTGGGGTTGCATGTCGTCTCCAGCACTGACAGAGGTGGGACTGGCTATGCTATATAGGGCCCAAAACTCTTTCCGTTCCCAGCACGTGCTGCAAAAAGGAAGTTAGTAGCCAGTTCTCCTCTCCCTCTGTCTCTCTGTGGGACAGACATGTTCCACGCCTGGGATTCTCTCTTGAATAGGGCATTGCAACACCTAACTTTTAGGCAGCTAGAAAATTCCAGGAACAACACTATGATCCACAAAGCCGGGGTTAGGTCCCTGGGCTCCCTATGCAATGAAAGGGGAAACATAGGAGCCTTAGAATGCAATCCACATTCAAAAAGCCAGCACAATAGGCAGAGAGTCACCTAAGCTAATGAGGTAGGCTCCTAAGTCTGGGCCCTGGAGGGAGGTGCTTCTCTCTGCTTGCAACTCACAACCGGGAACCCTCTCCTGGAGTCGGCTGACTTGGACGCCCAACACATTTCTTGAAGGAACGAGTTAGGTGCCTGCCTCACATCATGCAAAACTGCTAGCGGAGGAGGAAGTGGCAGCACCCACTTCATACCTTTTAGCCCTGTGGTTAGCACACCGGCCTGGGACATGGGGGACTCAGGTTCAATTCCTCAGGCAGAAGCGAGGGGAGAATTTTAACAGGGGTCTCCTGCACCTCTCGGAAGAGTGCTCTAACCACACAGCTATGGGATAGCTTGATTTGAGGGAGGGGGGGCTCCCTTAGTCTTTCCTGCTGCTTTTGTTCCACTGTGAATAATACTTAGCTATTGGGCCAGAACAGAGCGAGAGAGAATGGCTCGGCAGTCCAGTGTTTAGGGGACACACCTGGGATGTGGGAGACCCTGGGTCCAGTCCCCTTCCCAAGCAATTATTTAATTATTTCTCCACAGCAGAACAGCTTCAACAGGAGAAACTGAGGGAGCCCCACCTAAGAATATCCCATAGCTCAGTGGTTAGAGCCTTGTCTGAGAGGTGGGAAACTCCTGTTCAAATCCTTCCTACCCCTCAGACAAGGAGGGGGGATTGAACCAGGGTCTCCCACATCCCAGGCGAGTACTCTAATCACTGGCTAAATGTTATAAGGTTGGCACGGGCACCACCACCAGCTCCTCTAGCCGCCAGATTCTGAAGGGGATCCGAGCCAGTAGGTGGCTTCTGGGCTCCCAACCAGCTTGGTCCCCACCCACGAGTTAGGCAGACGAATGCCTATCTCCCCCAGCTTTGTGAATCGCCCTGGGGCTTAGGCAGAGACAGACACCTAGAGAAACACGTGCATGCCCCAAAGCAAAAACAAAGGCACCGAGGGAACTGCTACCCTGACAATCCCGGTGCTGAGTCAGTTCCGGTGCCTATATGGTTTGGGGGAATTCTGTGGATTGCAGGGGAGCCAAAACTAGCACTTAGGAGCACATCCTAGGATAGTGACTATTCTTCTTTTTTGATCTGGCTTCTGAGAGTTAACTCTCCTCGTGTGTGTTCCCCCACTGGTAACACATTCGGTCCCCTTCCAATCTAATTTTAAATGTCCCAAGCAATGGAGCTTCCACCACTGCCCTAGAAATACTAGTCCACATTCTAAGGCAGCTTAGTGTCAACACATTTTTCCTAATATTCAGCCTAAATTTTATCTTTTCAATTTTACCCCTCTTGTCCCAAATTATGGCCTGGTACCAACCTAAATAGCTGTTCCGCATCCTCACTGTTTACAGCCATCCAATTTAAAAAATTTATTAAAGCTAATGTTAAAATTATATAATACACAGGTTGAGAAAAGAATGTCTGTACATCTGGGTATAGTGCTTGGATTATCATCAAATACAAAGTTTGTTTTTAAAAGTCATATGGTACATAATCAGCAATAACCCAAATTTAGGTGAATAAATTTAAGAATATAGTTTAGATATTAGCATCCAAGTATTTGGGTACTTCACTCATGAAAAGTTGTACAGAGTGTTGGTTGTGGAAAGCAAAATAGATCAATGATTGAAGACTCAGTAATTGAGAATTAGGGTAGGTTGTCCATTTAGAAAATACAATCCATCAGGGAAGTATTTCAGTTACTTTCCTTACTCTAATAAATTGGTTAGTCTCTAAGGTGCCACAAGTACTCCTTTTCTTTTTCCTTACTGCGCTTCTCATCAGTACTAAAGGATGATTACGTCCATCCTGAGGGCTTGTCTACATTTACAACTCTGCAGCAAAGACACTACCTATGCCCACGGGAGAGCTTCTCCCATCAGAGTAGATACTCCACCGCCCCGAGAGGAATTTTCCACACCCCTGCGCGACGTACTTATTCCAATGCTCTTTTTGTTTCAATATAAGCCAGTTCCCCCTAGCCCTGTTTGTTGCTTTTCTCTGAACTCTTTCCAAATTGTCAATATCTTTCTGGTACTAACATGTTCAGGAATCAACACAGTCCAGATACAGATTCATTAGAGCTGATAAGAGGAAGATTATTGCCTCCTGATTCCATGATAGGACGTCTCTGCTCAGGAAGCCCAAAAGCACATTGCCTCCTTTGCCGCCATATCAAAGAATTCCTGACATCTTTTTAATTGTACTAACATGCTGCACCTTGCCAGTTACTAATTCTTACTATTTACTTATTTTACTGCATCTGAAAATGTGCTAGACTCTTCAAGAATTGTCAAGTAAAGGAGTACTTGGGGCTTGCCACCAATGACAAAAATAAGTAACTTTTAAAGTTACTGCAGAAAGTCCTTTCCTCACTGCTGCCACTGCCCACCTCCCCATGCCCCTTGGCTTTAACTTGGCTACTTAGTATATGCTACACCAGTGGCTCTCAACTTCTCCAGACTACTGTACCTCTTTCAGGAGTCTGATTTGTCTTGTGTACCCCCAAGTTTCACCTCACTTAAAAACTACTTGCTTACAAAAATCAGACATAAAAGTGCAAAAGTGTCACAGCACACTGTTACTGAAAAATTGCTTACTTTCTCATTTTTACTATGTAATTATAAAATACATCAATTGGAATAGAAATATTGTACTTACATTTCAGTGTATAATTTATACTGCTCTATATACATGTCATTGTTCGTATGAAACTTTAGTTTGTACTGACTTTGCTAGTGCTTTTTCTGTAGCCTGTTGTAAAACTAGACAAATATCTAGACGAGTTGATGTACCCCATGGAAGACCTCTGCGTACCCCCAGGGGTATGTGTCCCCCTAGTTGAGAACCACTGTGCTACACTACAGCTTGCCTTGTCATGACTACAGTTTTAGAATGTGTTAGACTGAGCTAGCGAACATGATCGAACATCACACTTTAAATCCTAATCAATATGAGGCCTAAAAGGGGAGTCTTTCTATTATCAGATCTGGGAATCCGGTCTCCAACTTAGCTTGAACAGGCTCTTCTTGTGATTAGAGGCTGGTGACTAACACCCACTATATATGAATATTAACACTGGAAAGATTGAGCACTCCCAGAAGAAACATACTTATTTCACTCTTTCAAGCCTGAAGTTTTGTTCTAATTGTGCCCCTATCACAACCCACAGTTCAGACGTACTAAGACAGACTTTGGATAATGGCTGCCATGAAATCAACTCCGACCCAGAAGATAAAGGGTTAGTTTCGCAGCATAAAATGTGAATGAATAGGGCTTCTTGTGTGATTACAGAATAAAGCTTTATATCTTTTCTATCTGCAACAAGGCATGAATCACTTTTGAAGGGAAAAAATAGTTGTGGATATTAACGATATAAAAGGTTATTCTATAAAACACACTGGCAGCTCTATTCACATAAAGATTATGCTGGAGGGAAATAACTGAACAATAGCAATCTGTTAGTGTAATGGCTGTCAGTTGAATATTCAATTTACTTGCATCCTGTGCTCCTAAGAAGTGTAGGACAGAAGTCTCCTCTAAGGACTTGTCTACACTAAAAAAAATTCTGCTCATACTTCCAGCAAAGAGGCAACTGCACCAATGCTAGCAGTGGTGTATTTGCTACAAAGGCAAAGGGAACTTTAAATCACTTGTGTCACACAGTGGTAAAAACACCTGAGCCCTGACTATGCTACAGTATTTTACACATTTCTATTGTAGCTGTGACTTACAAAACAGCACTAAGTGTTAGGCGAGTATCAGATTTTGAAATACTAATAGCTGTATAAAACAATAGGTTTTACAGCAGCCTTGAGCTATCTACAAGGCAGCTGTCTGCAAGGCAATTCCTTCTAAACAAACTGCAGTCAAGAGAGGAGAGAATAATACATTTTTACGTGAGCATTCTTGCCTGAACGTGTCTGTCTTCAAGACTGAGGAAACGGAGTTTAATGGATGTCAGGGAAGTTCAGAGTTTCTGTAATGTACATACAGAGGGTTGTCCATGTTGATGCTGGGAATAGCTCTAGGGAAGAGCAAAGAATATGAGAGAGCCTGATGGGTGAGTGGTGACATCTTCAGCAATTTGTGATTCTCTCAGGATATGTCGCAGGATAGAGTCATTCTCCCAGCCCTAGTAAACAGATTCACACGAGCGGGTCTTCAGCTGGCACACTAGAAATAGCAATATGGATGCTCCAGCTCATGTTTTCAAGCCCACCTGACCCCCTAGGCTACAGAGGTCAAGCTCCAGCCCAAGCCTGAATGACCATGCTGCTATTTTTCGAACAGTAGTTCAAGCTCCACAAACGTGAACATGTCTTCACAGGCTGGGAGGCTTGCTCCCAACTACAGTGTAGAAATACTCTAGGCTTTGGCACCCGGAACCTGGTTGGCTCACAGGATAATCTGTTCGAAATTTCATTTTGAATTAGTCTTTGAGTGAGCTATATAGTATGTTTTTTCATGGTGACATCTTTGCAGTAATGTGCCAAACTCTTCATTCCACTTAGACAAGGAAGGACAGAGGGGAGAGTCATATCTAGCATCCAGCTATTTGTAACACTGACCAACAAAGTTCCGCCTTTCAGAAGAAATAGACTGAATGGAGAAGAGGAGCCCAACCTTCAGCATCTCCTGGGTAATTATATAAAGAACTATTCCAATATTGATTTTTTTTTTTGGAAGTGGAGGGGGGAAGGGGAGTTTCTGTGTATAATGCTGGCATGCTGATACGAGACTGTACTTAACTGAGTACTCTACTATATCACATGACATGGGGCCAAGGTTACAGGGTGCCACTACATTACAGAATTGTTTCCATTAATTCCAGGCCCTTTCTTTTTGGAAAATGACTACATATAAAACATATCAATTAACAGTCAGGACACCATGTACCCTCCAGCAAGCCTGATCCACATCTGCAGCAGGACCCACTGTTTTGGTGTGTTCTGGTGCAGCACATAAGAAACTCTACACCCGAATCCAGTTCATTAAACCCTAGTATTTTTTAATGAAGAACATATGAAAATATATAACACAGTAAGCTACTATATTCCTTCTGCTATTAATTTTGATAGTAAATGCATTGTATTTATATCACCCCTACATTTTCACAGTGATACAGAATTTTGTACTCAGAAATGCATAGTGTAGAAGTTGTCAGAAAGAAGTTGAAGATTTTGGCATCTGACTAGGGAACAGCTGAGGTTTATGGCACCAGGAAAGTCATGAGAGGTATTTGAAATGTAGAATAGGCTCATTAGTTTGATATTTCTGCAAAAATAATCAGCAATGAAATCATGTTGACTGTCACCACGAGGTTTCAGAGTTAATGAACAGAGGGCAATTCACATCTCAGAGCTATTACTTAAAGTTGGCTGCAGACTCAGGAAAACAATACAGCCTCTTTTTACACTCTCTCCTTCTTTGGAAATACTTGATTTTATGGCGAGGGTGGATTCAGAAACAAATTCTATGGTCACAGAATATACAGGGTCCTATCAACAGTGTCCATCTATAAATGATAACACACAAAACTGTTTCCTACATAAAAAAAGATCTAGCCACTCTAAAACACAAAACTGCTCTCACACTTTCTAACATTACCCCAAATTCTAGAAGGGCCCACGTTGGTTAACAATAACATCTCATGTTTCAGCAGAATAGGAGATTCTTAGAATGGAAAAGCTCATGTATGGTCTTAAGGAGAGAGGGTTTCTTATAGATCTCACTACATTTTCTAGAATATAAAAAAAGACAAGACCTAGGAAAATGTTGTCCTGTAAAACTTTCACCGTCTTCAATCTCTGGTGTAATAATTTGTGGAATTAATGAAAATGATGGATATTCATCTTCTACTTTTATATCAGCTGTAGCTCCAAAAATCACCACAGTGCTGTACTACAGTTTGAAATGTAAGAAGGACTTTCCCTTTTATCTAGCTGAAGCCTGCAAAATATGAAGAAACAAACAGGTAACGAAACCATGCACAACTGGAGACACTGAGGATGGAACTCAGGGTACGCTACCTGAGCCACCCAGTGAGATGAGAGGATTGTTAGCATCTTCTAGAATAGATGCCAATAACCACTCTCCGTGTACCACCTCAAGGGGTTTCCAATCACATGGCCACTTCTTCTCAAAGCAGTCACTTCCTTAGGGGCCTGTTTAGTCAATTAGTAGGTAAGTCACCTGGTACCTGTGTTTTCTGCTCTGGGTGCTTTTTGCCATCAGTTACTGGTGGGTGGGTTACTTTTATTCAAACAAGAGCACTGACAGGAGCAATCTGAATATCCTCAAACACACAGCCTCTGGAATGTCCTCCTTGGTTTTGCTTAGATGTCCTCTATTCCTCCTGTAGCACTGATCTTTGGCGTGGTTACACTGTATGGCATTTTGTGATGGTTATAGCTGTTACCTTGGCAGTTTGCCAACCATTATTTGGACTCTAACATTTGCTCCAACTTGCAAAGGTAGTAACTGTTAACGTTTATCTTCTGTTCTGAGTTAGAAATGTTTTGTGGCTACTTCACGATTGTCTTTACCACAAGAAGCTTTTCAGCTGTGGGCAGAAAAGTTTTTCTCTTCTGCTCAAAAAATCTCTGAACAGGTGATCTTAATAAAGCCGTGTGAAGTGTATTCCTATATTTTAAGAATGCAGAATATAACTCCCTTAAATCCTACAGCGCTCCTTCCCAGTGCTTTGCTATCTGTGCTGAATTTCATGCTAGCCCCTTTGACTGTGCATAATAGTGAGAACGTGACATGGTGTGCTTGGCCTTCTGCAGATAGAAAACTACATCACACAACTAATCTCAGTCAGTGCTTTAAAAGCCTTTCTGCTAAGCATTTGTTCCTCTTCAGTCCCATTCAAAGCACATATTTCTCTGTACTTTAGCCTCTGCATCAGCCATTGCCACCATTAGAGGCTCTGCAAGACAATGTATGAAGTCCAACCGAGTCACACCGTTTGCAGTAGTATAATCAGTATTTGTTTCCGTTGCTTTTACCTTTTTAATGCAATACATTACATGAATTCTTGTTGTAGCACTCTATGTACTATTCAACATTGTATGCATGGGCATCTCTTGGGTCAATGCACTCACTTTATTTTCCATGCAACAGTCTCACTAACAGTGACTGATTCCTACAGTTTCTCACCTGTCTCACATGTGGAAACTGTGCTTAATGGATACCTTCAGGCTTACCTCAAAAGAAGTGTGTGCTCTCGAAATACATGCCATGGTCCTAGCATAATGTGAATCTCAACCACTGTTGGCACTTGTCCCAGCATCTTTTTTTCATGGTGCTCAATGTACTTCCTCTCCCTCTGCCAAATTCAATTTATGGGTACACTTCTTATAGCATGTAAGGTGCCACCAAATGTTGTGTTTAACCAGGTCCTCTGCAGTGGTATTCTCCAAAGATTCAGCTACTAGTTCAGGTATGGGCAAACTACGGCCAGGGGCCGCAAGTGGCCCTCCAGATGTTTTAATCCAGCCCTCAAGCTCTCGCCGGGGAGTGGGGTCAGGGGTTTGCCCTGCTCCGGTGCTCCAGCCAGGGAACGGGGTCAGGGGCTTGCCCCACTCCACGTGACTCCCAGAAGCAGTGGCATGTCCCCCCTCCAGCTCCTACACGTAGGGGCAGCCAGGGGGCTCAGCATACTGCCTCTTCCCCAAGTGCTACCCCCGCTACTCCCAGTTGCCAGGAACCGTGGCCAATGGGAGCTACGGGGCAATGCCTGCAGACAGGGCAGCGCACAGAGTCGCCTGGCCACGCCTCCGCATAGGAGCCAGAGTGGGAACATGCCACTGCTTCTGGGAGCTGCTTGAGATAAGCGCTGCACAGAGCCTGCACCCCTGACTCCCCACTGCACCCCAACCTCCTGCCCCAGCCCTGATTCCCTTCCCACCCTCCAAACCCCTCAGTCCCAGCCTGAAGCACCCTCCTGCACCCCCAACCCCTCATCCCCAGCCCCCACCCCAGAGCTCGCAGCCAGAGCCCTCACCCCCCGGTTGGCACCCCAATCCCCTGCCCCAATCCAGAGCCCCCTCCTGCACCCTGAACTCCTCATTTCTGGCCCCACCCCAGAGCCTTCACCCCCAGCCAGAGCCCCCACTCCCTCCCGCACCCCAAGTCTCAATTTTTTGAGCATTCATGGCCCATCATACAATTTCCATACCCAGATGTAGCCCTCAGGCCAAAAAGTTTTCCCAACCTCTGTACTAGTTGGTACTTTTTGTCTCCACACTGATGCCTAAAAATGATCAAAACCAACGTAAAAAAAAAAAGATTTTGTAATAAATTACTTCGGGATTGTAATTAATTATATTATGTAACGAATGTTGTATAACAATGTGTATAATATTTGCAGATCAATTCCAGTAATTTCTGTCTGGATGCGGATGTCTTAGCAAGTGCCTCATTACAACTTTTTTGGCATAATAAACAAAGCTGATAATCAATACCACTGAACTGCTTCTTTTTCTGCCACTGGCAGATCAGCTTGAAACACTCCTTACATTTACAGTAATCTGTAACACTAAAAAAAAAAAAAAAAGTATCATGTAGATACTTACAGACTGTGATCAAGTCACCACTTAACCTTCTCTTTGATAAGCTAAATAGATTGAGCTCTTTGAGTCTACCCTATAAGGCAGGTTTGCTAAATCTTTAATCATTCTTGTGGCTGAACCCTCTTCCATTTATCAACATCCTTCTTGAATCAGAAGCACCACAACTGGACACACTATTCCAACAGTGCCAAATACAGAGGTAAAATAACCTCTCTATTCCTCCTTGAGATTCTCCTGTTTATGCATCCCAGTATTGCATTAGTGATGGGGTGTCCTTGCCACACTTGCCCTGAAGAGGTTAAGGTAGGGCAGAGGGGCCAATTAACCTACTAGGCAGCAAACTGGGGGGAATCAAGGCTGAGAAAAGAGCCTTAATTAGAAGAAGCTCACCTGTGAAGGAACAGGCAGGGCTTCCATAAAGCCAGGGAGCAGACAGCAGAAGGAGGCTGCAGGGAAGTAGGTTGCAGTCCCTTCCTCAGGGAAGGGTGGTGTGTTGGGGCTACAGAGGCAAGTGGCATACAGTTACTTCCTGGGAGGAGGGAGTTTTGAGGATGGCAAACCGAGAGGAGGAGGGGAGAGCCAGAAGTTTAGGAAAGGGTTCAGGGATACACAGCAAGGTCTGGAATGGAACAGACCTTGATTGCTGACTTGGGTCCCTGAGCCAGAACCTAGAATAGAGGGCGGGCCTGGGTTTCCCAACCATAACACTGCAAAAGGGCATTGGCGGGACCGTGAATAGGAACTGCCTGAGCCTTTTGAAGGGAAGCGACTTTCCAACCCCAGAAAGGGAAACCACCCACTCGGTGACCTGGCCAGCGGGCCAAGTCATGAAGAGGACACTGAGGTTTCTGGAGTGAGAGAGGGGCTGCAGGCTGAGAGTGGTGGAGGGTAACCACTGGAAGTGGCATCGGCCTGGCAGAGCTAATCCCCCGAATGGGCAGGAGGAAGTGCCAACCTGCATGGAGTAGAGGCCCCTGTCACAGCATCACACTGGGCGCTCACATTCAGCCGATTCACCACCATTACCCCCACATCTTTTTTCAGTGTCACTGTTTTCCAAGATTGAGTCCCCCATCTTGTAATTATGGCCTGCGTTCTTTATTCTTGTGTATATGTTTTCATTTAGCCATATTAAAAACACATATTGTTTGCCTGTGCTCTGTTTTCCAAGTGGTCCAGATCCCTCTGAGTCAGTGACCTGACCTCTTCATAATTTACCACTCCCTCAATTATTGTGTCATCTGCAAACTTCATCAGTGATTATTTTATCTTTTCTTCAAGGTCACTGATAAAAATGTCATATAGTGTAGGAAGAACCACCAATCACTACAGAACCCCACTGTAAATAGACTCGCTTGATGATTACTCCCCATTTACAATTACATTTTGATACCTCTTAGCTAGTTTTTAATCCATTTAACATGTGCCACATTAATGTTGTATCATTCTCATTTTTTAATCAAAATGTCATGCAGTACCAAGTCAAATGCCTTACAGAAGTCTAAGTACATTATGTTAACACTATTACCTTTATCAATCAAACTTGTAATCTCATCAAAAACAGAGATCAAGTTACTTTGACAGGATCAACTTTCAATAAACCCATGTTGATTTGCATTACTTATATTATGCTCCTTTAATTCTTTATTTATCAAGTCCTGTATCAATTGCTCCATCATCTTGCCATTAGGACTGATGTCAGGCTGACAGGCTTATAATTTACCCTTTTTAAAAAAATTGACACAACAGTAGCTTTCTTACAGTCTTCTATAACGTGCCCTGTGCTCTAAGACTTATTCAGAATCAAAGGTCATGGCCCAGCTAGCTACGCAGCCAGGTCTTTTAAAACAAACTCTTGGATGCAAGTTATCTGGACCTGCTGATTTTAAAATGTATAACTTTAGTAGCTTCTGTTAAACATCCTCCAGAAACTATATCATGTTTTTTCCCCAAATACAGAACAGAATGCTGCATTGATGTTGATAATTCTATCATTTCCGTCTAGTAATGGACCACAGCCCTCCTCCTCATTGTCCTGAACTCTGTTGGACATAGATGTGTCCTTGTGGCCCTTTGCTTCCCTTATCACTTTTCAATAATTCTTAACTTCTGAATTCTATTCATTATTATTAACTTCTTCTTTCTTCCATTTGTTTTATATATATTATTTTTATAGCTGCTTTCACTTCCCTGCTAAACCATGTCAGTTTTTTAACCAGTCTGGCCTTCTTCCTCAATTGTGACTTTTTGGCCAGCTAGTAAAGTGTTCTTGAATGATTCCCAATTATCATTCACATGTATTTGATTAAATTTTTTCTCCCAGCTGATCCTAGCTTTGTGAAACTGGCCCTATCAAAGCTCTGTCAAGAATTCTCCCGGGGTTGGCTGCATCACCTTTTAGTTAGGAAAATATTGTCTATAATATTTAAAAATTCCAAGGATGCTTTTAGTACTGGCAGCAGGAGACCTCCAGACCTTCACTCAGATTGAAATCCCACATGATCATGCAGCTTTTTCCTATACATTATGGATTGGTGTATAAGGAGGCAGTCATTCTGTTCCCTAGTGATTGGGTAGTTTGTAGTGGACACTAACTAACACTTGTTCTTGTGTTTTATCTGATAGAACATTGATCCATAAACATTCAAGATAATTTTCTTTGTGTTATCAATGACCTGGAAACAAATAATACCATTTTTGACATAGAGAGCCACCCCTTCCATTTTTGCCTACTCAATCCTTTCTAAATAGGTCAGAACCATTGATTTTAACATTTCAATTGTGTGAATCAACCCAGCAAGTTTCAGTAATACCAAATAGATCAAAATTATGCTCATAAATGAGTAATTCCAATTCCTCTTGTTTGTGACCCAGGCTCCTAGCATGGGTGTACAGGCAATTAAAGAATTTATCTTCATGTCCTTTGGTTCTTTTGTTCTCAATGTCTCAATTTTGTGCTGAGTGCTCATAACTTCCAAGCTATACAGCCCCAGTCCCTATAGAAAATGGACCAATGTTCCACAAAACCAACGCCCTCTACCCTGCACCACTTACCTATCCAGTGGCTCACTTCCAGAATCTTCTGCCTTTCTTTGCTCACAGGACAGGAAGGATCTCAGAGAAGATCACTTGTATTGAGTTCAACTTGCCAAAACATTTGGCTTGCATCAAAGATGGGAAATATTCTTTCTACAGCTGGTCAAAGCCTACAAATGGGTTTTTCACTCCATGGAAAAATTCAACTTTTTGGCAAAAAAATCTAAAACCAATTTTTTTTTTGCTAAAACGCAAAACTTTCTATTGGAAATGCTGGTACATTGCCTTATGAAAGTTCTGGTTCAGGCACCTCATGCTCCATTCTCCTCTAAAGACTGGGATCCCTGGCTGAACTACATCTCCCAGGTGGCACCAGAGTTTCCTCAGTTCCTGAGCTCTTGCTGTGCATAATTGGAGACATTGTCAGGCTGGGGAGTCCAGCCAATGGAGCAGATTGGGGGCACAAGGCACCTGAACTGCAACTCCCACGAGGTAGTGTGATGGCACTTCCAAAATCAAAATTTTCAAATTTCATCCAAAAGACTTTCAGTAGTTAGACAAAAATGTTCAGTTTTTGTGTATGTGTGTGGGGTGTCTTTGTTCTCTTATTTCACAAAATGTTGACATTTTCCATAGAAAGCAGTCTTTTTTCATGAAAAATTAATATTTGTCTAAACCAGTCTTCCATAAAAAATAGTTAATAGAAAATCTCCAGTGTCCTCATTCTTTCATTTCAAAGTCTAGATATGACCTCCTCAACTGTTTTCAGTGACTAGTGCTTGCATTTGATTATCTTCTTCAAATCTTTTGGACCTATGTAAATCCTTAATTTACTAGTTTTATTACAGTGACCCAAGTGGTTGGTGTCTGTATTTGCTTACTACAACTATTTCACTCTAAAGCCAAGTGCAACTTTGACATCTTTTCTTAGTGCAAACAAGACCGTGTGGGGAATGTACATTTGGTGGCACATTGAGATCAATATAATGTGATTTTATTATGCATCCCACTCCATTAAACTCTCAACATTTTTAAATCTTGTGTATCTTGTTCTGTAGACAAATTACGTACCCATTTGCTCCTCTGCACTTGCAGAATGCTCTACAGGGCTCATTTCTCCTGGCAGTCCATCCCAGCCCCTCTGGCTGTTGTACTCACTGTGGGGTGCTGTGGCTCCAACCAATGAGTTCCACAGGTTAACTATACATGGTATGAAGAAGTACTTCCTGTTATTCGTTTTAAACCTGCTGCCTATTAATTGCTTTAGGTGACCCCAGTTTGTGTGTTATGTGAAGGAATAAACAACACTTCTCCCTTCACTTTTTCCACCCCATTCATGACTTTATAGACCTCTATCATATTCCCCCTCAGTCAACTCTTTTCCAAACAGAAAAATCCCAGTCTTCTTAATCTCTCCTCCTACAGAAGCTGTTCCATAGCCCTAATCATTTTTGTTGCCCTTCTCTGTACCTTTTCCAATTCTAATATATCTTTTTATAGATGGGGTGACCAGAACTGCATGCACTATTCACGATATGGGCATACCATGGATTTATATAATGGCATGATATTTTCTGCCTCATTATCTATCCCTTTCCTAATGGTTCCTAACATTCTGTTTGCTTTTTTGACTGCTGGTGCATGCTAATCAGATGTTTCCAGAGAACTATCCACACTCCAAGATCTCTTTCTTGAGTGTTAAGAGCTAATTTAGATCCCATTATTTTGTATGTATAGTTGGGATTATGTTTTCCAGTGTGCATTACTTTGTATTTATCAACATTGAATTTCACCTGCCATTTTGTTGCCCAGCCACCCAGTTTTGTGAGATCATTTGTAACTCTTCAGAGTCTCCTTTAGACTTAACTATCTTGAGTAATTTTGTATTGTCTGCAAATTTTCCCACCTGTTTACCCCTGTTTCCAGATCATTTATGAATAAGGCTAAGATTTTGTCACACATCTTTTTAGTAAAAATCACAGACAAGTCATGGGCAATAAAGAAAAATTCATGAAAGCCCACAACTTTTACTAAATATATGCATGACAAAATGGGGAGCTGCAGGGTCCCCACACCACGTCTGGTGGCCTGCCTGGGAGCTGCAGGGCACCTCCACAGGGTCTGGGAGCTCTGGGGCACCCCGGCTGCCCGCGGTGGCTCCAAGCTCCCAGGGGCCCCACTGCCTGTTGCAGCCAGGGATTGCGGGGCCCCACAGCGGCTCGAAGCTCCCAGGGGGGCCCTGGCCAGGAGCTCCTGGGGCCCTCCCTTCCCCACCCGCAGCGGGTAGGAGCTCAGAGCCCCGCAGCTCCCAGCCATCACAGGCGATAGCGGGACCCTGCAGTTCCCGCACATGGTGAGCTCAAGTCACAGAGGTCTCTGGATTCCGTAACTTCCGTGACCTCTGTGACAAAATTTTAGCCCTATTTATGAATATGTTGAATAACACTGGTCACAGAACAGGACACCACTACTTACCTCTCTCCACTGTGAAAGCTGACCATTCATTCTTACCCTTTGTTTCCTGTCTTTTAACCAGTTACTCAGCTAAGGACCCTCCCTCTTATCCCATGACTGCTTACTTTACTTAAGAGCCTTTGGAAAGGCACCTTGTCAAAGGCTTTTTGAAAGTCCAAGTACACTATACACCAAGTACACTTTTCTTGACCTGCTGCTCACAAACCGGGTAGAATTAGTGGGGGAAGCAAAAGTGGATGGGAATCTGGGAGGCAGTGACCATGAGTTGGTTGAGTTCAGGATCCTGACGCAGGGAAGAAAGGTAAGCAGCAGGATACGGACCCTGGACTTCAGGAAAGCAGACTTCGACTCCCTCAGGGAACGGATGGCCAGGATCCCCTGAGGGACTAACTTGAAGGGGAAAGGAGTCCAGGAGAGCTGGTTGTATTTCAAGGAATCCCTGTTGAGGTTACAGGGACAAACCATCCCAATGAGTCGAAAGAATAGTAAATATGGCAGGCGACCAGCTTGGCTTAATGGGGAAATCCTAGCGGATCTTAAACATAAAAAAGAAGCTTACAAGAAGTGGAAGGTTGGACATATGACCAGGGAAGAGTATAAAAATATTGCTCGGGCATGTAGGAATGATATCAGGAGGACCAAATCACACCTGGAGCTGCAGCTAGTGAGAGATGTTAAGAGTAACAAGAAGGGTTTCTTCAGGTATGTTGGCAACAAGAAGAAAGCCAAGGAAAGTGTGGGCCCCTTACTGAATGAGGGAGGCAACCTAGTGACGGAGGATGTGGAAAAAGCTAATGTGCTCAATGCTTTTTTTGCCTCTGTTTTCACTAACAAGGTCAGCTCCCAGACTGCTGCGCTGGGCATCACAAAATGGGGAAGAGATGGCCAGCCCTCTGTGGAGATAGAGGTGGTTAGGGACTATTTAGAAAAGCTGGATGTGCACAAGTCCATGGGGCCGGACGAGTTGCATCCGAGAGTGCTGAAGGAATTGGCGGCTGTGATTGCAGAGCCATTGGCCATTATCTTCGAAAACTTGTGGCGAACCGGGGAAGTCCCGGATGACTGGAAAAAGGCTAATGTAGTGCCAATCTTTAAAAAAGGGAAGGAGGAGGATCCTGGGAACTACAGGCCAGTCAGCCTCACCTCAGTCCCTGGAAAAATCATGGAGCAGGTCCTCAAAGAATCAATCCTGAAGCACTTGCATGAGAGGAAAGTGAACAGGAACAGCCAGCATGGATTCACCAAGGGAAGGTCATGCCTGACCAATCTAATTGCCTTTTCTGATGAGATTACTGGTTCTGTGGATGAAGGGAAAGCAGTGGATGTATTGTTTCTTGACTTTAGCAAAGCTTTTGACACAGTCTCCCACAGTATTCTTGTCAGCAAGTTAAGGAAGTATGGGCTGGATGAATGCACTATAAGGTGGGTAGAAAGCTGGCTAGATTGTCGGGCTCAACGGGTAGTGATCAATGGCTCCATGTCTAGTTGGCAGCCGGTATCAAGTGGAGTGCCCCAAGGGTCGGTCCTGGGGCCGGTTTTGTTCAATATCTTCATAAATGATCTGAAGAATGGTGTGGATTGCACTCTCAGCAAATTTGCGGATGATACTAAACTGGGAGGAGTGGTAGATACGCTGGAGGGGAGGGATAGGATACAGAAGGACCTAGACAAATTGGAGGATTGGGCCAAAAGAAATCTGATGAGGTTCAATAAGGATAAGTGCAGGGTCCTGCACTTAGGACGGAAGAACCCAATGCACAGCTACAGACTAGGGACCGAATGGCTAGGCAGCAGTTCTGCGGAAAAGGATCTAGGGGTGACAGTGGACGAGAAGCTGGATATGAGTCAGCAGTGTGCCCTTGTTGCCAAGAAGGCCAATGGCATTTTGGGATGTATAAGTAGGGGCATAGCGAGCAGATCGAGGGACGTGATCGTTCCCCTCTATTCGACATTGGTGAGGCCTCATCTGGAGTACTGTGTCCAGTTTTGGGCCCCACACTACAAGAAGGATGTGGATAAATTGGAGAGAGTCCAGCGAAGGGCAAGAAAAATGATTAGGGGTCTGGAACACATGACTTATGAGGAGAGGCTGAGGGAGCTGGGATTGTTTAGCCTGCAGAAGAGAAGAATGAGGGGGGATTTGATAGCTGCTTTCAACTACCTGAAAGGGGGTTCCAAAGAGGATGGCTCTAGACTGTTCTCAATGGTAGCAGATGACAGAACGAGGAGTAATGGTCTCAAGTTGCAGTGGGGGAGGTTTAGATTGGATATTAGGAAAAACTTTTTCACTAAGAGGGTCGTGAAACACTGGAATGCCTTACCTAGGGAGGTGGTAGAATCTCCTTCCTTAGAGGTTTTTAAGGTCAGGCTTGACAAAGCCCTGGCTGGGATGATTTAACTGGGAATTGGTCCTGATTCGAGCAGGGAGTTGGACTAGATGACCTTCTGGGGTCCCTTCCAACCCTGATATTCTATGATTCTATAGCCACCGGACCACCCTTCTCCATGTTTGTTGACCCCCCTCAAAGGATTCTAATAGATTGGTGAGGAATGATTACCCTTTACAAAAACCATGTTGACGCTTCTCCAACAAATCACGTTCATCTGTGTCTGATAATTCTGTTCTTTACTATAGTTTCAACCAATTTGCCTGGTACTGAAGTTAGGCTTAGCTGCCTGTGATTGCCGGGATCACCTCTGGAGCCTTTTTTAAAAATTGGTGTCACATTAGCTATCCTGTCTGCCCCTGCTCTCCAACTCCCAGATGCTCTGAATCTTAATTCCTGCTCCCAACCCCTATTTTGCCTCCCTCCTGACTTTAAATCTGCAGAATATGCTAAATAACTCAGTGCCTGCGGTAGGCTGCTGGTTAATGCTGACCACGTGGACTTCAGAATGTCTGCTAGGAGGCAAAGGAGAAGGGTGGAGCCTGGGCAAATAAAAAAGAGCTGGCATGCAGAGATTAGGTAGGTAGGAACTATGCTGAGTTTGTAAGCTCCAGAAAGTTCCCTGCTCCCTACAACCCAGTGTGATCTAGAACTCCCTGTTCCCTAGCTTCCCCAGCCCTTGAGAGTTTAAGACTGCCATAGGGTATCTTTCACTCTGTCTCCCAACACATACCAAAGATTTCAATTACATTAAAAAAAAAAACTAATGAAATTACCAAGCAAAAATAAACTTTTTTATCCTGAGTTAAGGCTGCACGCATAGAACAGTAGGAGGTGAAAAAATGTACAAGAACTTTTTAAACAGAGAAACCATCATTAGAAACTCAGGAATTTCAGTAATAAGATAAGAATTGTTTTAAAATGTTAATAGTTTAATACATTTTGTTTGTGAATATGTTTATTATAAGATATTTAAAATAGTTTCTTTAAATCTTAAGTTAAGTTGATTTGTGCAACTGGGAACTTTACCTTCATCTTTTCCTGGGAATATATAAAATCATTAAGATTAGTCATTTACAATTGCACAAAAGCAACAAATTTAGAGTACCCGGGGTGCCTTATAAAAACATGCAACAAACAAAGCTACAAACAACTGAAAAGTGGACTGCTCCAAGTAAAATACACCTTCACTGGATACTCCTTTTCCTTTATTTAGTGTTAACTTAAACAAAACATAAAGCTCAATCTCAAGCAAAGAAAAGCTTTTTTGGGGTTTTTTTTTTTTAGCTTGTTCCTAGATCCCCCTACCTCAGAGAGAGGCTCCAATGCCCTTATTTCTTCAGCTAAATCCAACAAAATAATAGCTCTTATGCAGGGTTATGGCACCTGGCAATAGAGTGACTCAGAAGAAAATAACCCACCACCCTATTGCAAAGGGTTATAATGATACGGCTTCGGTGATCTCAGCTACAGCTATCTCAACAAGTATAATAAAACTAAACACTCATTCTTAGAGATGATGGTTTGAGGCACATTGGAAAGCTTGTATTGCCACTAGGTCTGCTCTATCTGTTGTATGGCTAAATAGAAGGGGACAAATTCATTGTTGCACTATGCCCCCGTGTGCTAATGAGGCTGACACAAAGGAGTCATAGGCCCAGAGTAAACTCTCCCTCAGGGAATATCCCCAAGCACAAAGGGTCCTTGCATAGCCTCTGCAAGACCCGAAGTGCTCACAGTGACCCATAGGAGGCCATTGTAGCAGAAGCACAAGTTAGCGCATGTCTCAGGTTAGGCATAACCTGGAGGAGTCATGTTAAACAACATGGTGTTAAAACATGACTTTACAGCCAGTGTAGATTGGGACAAGTACTGTTTAATAGCATGTCAGCTGATCATGGGTAAACCTTGGTTATAGTAGGTTTACCCACAATTAGCTGACACAATGTTAAACACAACCAGTCTATGTCTACACTTACTGCAAAGACACATTTAGCACCATATCAGTTAATACAGCTCCTCAAGGTCATGTCCTAACACTTCCTAATTTTCTATTGAAGGCAAGCACCATGTGAACTCCAATACATAAGGTCTGTTAGTACCAGAATACCTGAAATGTGCTCTGTAGAGCCAGCCTTTGGGCCTCACTGATGTGGGACACTTAGCATGATAAAGGAGAATCTTAACCTTATGGGTCTTTTTAAAAGTAGGTTTCTAGCTGATTGCCTTGTGGCACTAGCCTTGAAAATATAAACCAATTAAAAGTAACTGTAGGAATGTATGGAAGAAGCAGCTGGACTCCACTTCTGCAGTAGGAGGCTGAAGAGAACCCAAAAAATCACACAAACTTTTTATGGAAAATGAAGATGTTAAGTTTAGAGAGTATCCCAAAGAACTTTCTCACTAACCCTCCCCCAGTAGTTTTGCTCTTCCATATGCATAGTGACAGGACAGTAGTGGAAATATTAAGTGAAGGCAGGTAGGAAACGATCTGTAGGTCCACCCAAAGCTAGATGTGATGCTCCATACTTGAGGAGTCATCTTCTCTGATACATAATTAACAAGTGAGATGAGGATGAGAATTCATTCTTACTAGTCATGCCTTCCATGAGTTCATTCATCTTTTTTGCTAGTTGTATCTTGTCCTCTGCAGAGTTGCAGCTGTTGAAATGTAATAAATTATTCCAAAAGGTGCAGCATGTTCTAGTGCTCAGAAAAGTCTGGCATTTTTACAACTTGTGATTTTGGCTGTACCACACTGGAATCTCACTGGGCAAATATGATCCATGCAAAAGATTTTTCCAATTCTCCTTTAAAAAGCCCCATGTATTTATCTTAAGCTTTTTTTCTACTGAACATACTTACTTGATCATAAACTACTGAGAACTAGAAATGATGAGGACCTGAGAGAGAAAAAATGGACCTGAAAAACTGAGGTGATCCTAACGTTTCATTGAACAGTGCTCACTGAATTAGCAGCTATTCAATATTTTGTTTTAGCCTCATTGTTAAAACTGGCTCCAGGCCTTACTTCCATTATTCAAACCCTGCCCTGAAGACATAATTAATAATTTCCTCATGGGCCTTTCTACTGCACTCATCACTTGAGTATCTGAGAGCTTCACAAACATTAATGAATTTGTTTTCACAACACTGCTGTGAGGTGAGAAGGTATTATTATCACCATTGAGCAGATGGGGAACTGAGCCACAGAGAGATTAAGGTCAAAAGTATCCACTGATTTTGGTTGCCCAATCTGAGACACCTAGGACTTGATTTTTCAGAGTACTCGACATTGTGTAGTACTTTATATGTCCAGAGCACAGCTCCCATTGACTTCAGTTGCAGTGTGAGTGCTCAGCACTTCTGCAAATCAGACCTCAAGGCCTGTGAATCTGTGTAGCTCGAAAGCATGTCTCTCTCCCACACAGAGGTTGGTCTAATAAAAGATTTTACCTCACCCACCTTCTGTCTTTAAGCAGCTGAGGAACACACAGTTAGTGACCGCCTATGAAAAGTCTGGTTAAAGTGACTTGACTAGCATCTCATAGGAACGCTGTGGCAGAGGCAGGGATAGAATCTAGTTCTACAGAGCAGCATTCAACTGTTTTAACAGTGAGACCACCCCTTCTCTTCTGGCAATTCCCTGCCTCCACACCTTCCAACTTCTGCAACAAATGAGATGTGGAGCATACAGACAAAAGCCTCATTCATTACACAACCACAATTCATCCCCAGAGCAAGTCCATCCTGTGCACTAAATCAGGGGTTCTGTAGAAAAAGTAGTATATGATCATGTAATTAAATACTGTATCATAATCCATACACACAAGAGGGCTGAATTAAAGGTTCCACAAATAATCTTAATTCTGGCATTTCCTAACGTTGAGTGCTTGATTTGTAACCTTAATGTTCTTTTAATGCAGTTTTGTGTGTAATTTCCTAGGTATTTTTTAAAGCAAGTTAAATAAACGAAAATTTCACCGTGTGAAACCATACTGACATCCACTTTATTCATCAGGAAGGTTGGAACATTTAGATCCACCACATAGACTTCTGCCGCTGGAGCTAACAGAGTAACTGAAAGCAGTAGTAAAGTTGTCCTCTAGGTCAGGGGTTCTCAACCTTTTTCTTTCTGAGGACTCCCCACTGTCCCCAACGTGCCATAAAAACTCCACAGCCCAGCTGTGACAACAACTGTTTTTCTGCATATAAAAGCAAGCACCAGCTTTAGGGGGTAGCAAGGAGGGCAATTGCCTGGAGCCCCACACCACAGGGGGCACCACGAAGCTAAGTTGCTCAGGCTTCGGCTTCAACCCCAGGTAGTGGGGCTCAGGGCCCCAGGCTGCAGTCCCATGCGGCAGGACTTTGGCTTTCTGCCTGGGGCCTAGCAAGTCTAATGCCAGCCATGCTTGGTGGACCCCCCACTCCCCGATACCTGCTTGTGGCCCTCAAAACAGCCCCAGACTCCTGGTTGAGAACCACTGCTCTAAATGGACAAAAAGAAAAAGGAGATGAGACACCCACTTTGCAAATCGGTTTCATAGGTATTTGCCAACAGCAGAGAAATGTTGAAACTCAAGAATCTTGGATTCCAGTTAGGCTCTGGAGGGGAGTGTTCTCCAGTGGGCAGACTCTTCTGCCTCAGTTTTCTTCAGCTTCTCCCAGTCCTGTCTCTTACTACCACTTCCTGTGTTCCTCATCCCAGTCATCTCTCCAACCTAATGGCTCTTTGTCTCTGTCTCAGGGCATTTCTACTCTGCACATTTACTTATAGCAGCATCATACATACATAAGAACATCAGAATGGCCATACTGGGTCAGACCAATTATCTATCTAGCCCAGTATCTTGTCTTGCAACAGTGGCCAGTGCCAGGTGCTTCAAAGGGAATGAACAGAACAGGGCAATTATTGAGTGATCCATCCAGTCATCTAGTTCCAGCTTCGGGAAGTCAAAAGTTTAGGGACACCAAGAGCACGGACTAGCATCCTTGACCACCTTGGTTAATAGCCATTGATGGACCTATCCTCCATTAACTTATCTAGTTCTTTTTTGAACTGAGTTATACTTTTGGCCTTCACAACATCCCCTGGCAAAAAGTTCCACAGGTTGACTATGCGTCACGTGAAAAAATACTTCCTTATGTTTGTTTAAAACCATTAATTTCATCAGGTGACCCCTAGTTCTTGTGTTATGTGAAGGTGTAAATAATACTTCCCTACTCACTTTCTTCACATCATTCATGATTTTATAGACCTCCATCTTGTCATCTCTTCTCTAAACTGAACAGACACCGTCTTTTTACTCTCTCCTCATATGGAAGCTGTTCCATATGCCTAATCATTTTTGTTGTCCTTTGCTCTTCCTTTTTCCAACTCTAATATATATATTTTGTGATGGGGTGGGGTGGCCAGAACTGCATACACTGTTCAACGTATGGGTGTACCATGGATTAATATGGTGGCATTATGATCTTTTCTGTCTTATATATCCCATTCCTAACATTGTTAGCTTTTTTTCAAAGCTGCTGTACATTGAACAGATGTTTTCAAAGAACTATCCACAATTATTCCAAGATCTCTTTCTTGAATGGTAACAGCTAACTTAGACCCCATTCGTTTTTATGTATAGTTGGGATGTTTTCCCGTGTGCATTACACTGCACTTATCAACATTGAGTTTCATCTGCCATTTTGTTGCCATGCATCCAATTTAGTGAGATCTCTTTGTAACTCTTCGCAGACAGCTTTGGACTTACCTACCTTGAGTAATTTTGTATCATCTGCAAATTTTGCTACCTCATTGTTTACCCCTTTTTCCAGATCATTTATGAACAACACAGGTCTCAGTACAGGTCCGGGGGGGGTGTGTGGGGGGGGGAGTTGAGCTCTCTATTTACCTCTCTCCATTTTGAAAACTGACTATTTATTCCTACCCTTTGTTTCCTATTTTTTAATCAGTCACTGATCCATGAGAGGACCTTCCCTCTTATCCCAGGACTGCTTATTTTACTTAAGAGCCTTTGGTGGGGTCTAGGTGAAAGGCTTTCTGAAAGCCCACATCCACTGGATCACCCTTGTCCACATGTTTGTTGACTCCCTCAAAGAATTCTAATAGATTGGTGAGGCATGATTTCGCTTTACAAAAAACATGTTGACTCTTCCTCAAGATATCATGTTTATCTGTGTCTGATAATTCTGTTGTTTACTATTGTTTCAACCAATTTGCCTGGTACTAAAGTTAGGCTTACCAACCTGTAATTGCAGGATCACCTCTAGAGCCTTTTTCTTTTTAAAATCAGTATTACATTAGCTACCCTCCAGTCATCTGGTATAGAGGCTGATATAACTGATAGGTTACATTACTAACCACCACAGTTAGTAATTCCGCAATTTCATATTTGAGTTCTTTTAGAACTCGAGTGAATATTATCTGGTCCTGGTGACTTACTGCTGTTATGTTCACAATTTGTTCCCAAACCTTTTCTGCTGATGCCTCAGTTCCTCAGATTTGTCACCTAAAAGGAATGGCTTATGTGTAGGGATCTCCCTCACATCCTCTGCAGTGAAGACCGATGCAAAGAATTCATGCTTCTCTGCAATGGCCTTGTCTTCCTCAAGTGGTCCTTTAGCACCTTGATGGTCCACTGGCCCCACTGACTGTTTAACACAGGGGTGGGCAAACTTTTTGGCCATGGGCCACATCTGGGTATGGAAATTGTATGGTGAGCCATGAATGCTCAGAAAATTGAGGTTGGGGAGCAGGAGGGGGGTGAGGGCTCTGGCTGAGGATGCAGGCGCCAGGGTGGGGCCAGAAATGAGGAGTTCAGGGTGCGGGAGGGGGCTGGGGTGGGGGAGTGGGGGGGTGAGGGCTCCAACTTGGGATGTGGGCTCTGGGGTGGGGCTGGGGGTGAGGAGTTTGGGGTGTAGGAGGGTGCTCCAGGCTGGAATCAAGGGGTTCAGAGGGCAGGGGGGGGATCAGAGCTGGGGCAGGGGTGTGAACAGTGGAGTAGCCAGGTGGAAAAAACGGGGAGTGGAGATAAAGAAAGGCGCCACCCACTAGTACTCACCTGGTGGCGCTCCAGGTCTTCAGCAACACTCCGGCGTCGGGTCCTTCACTCACTCCGGTCTTCAGCACTGAAGGAGCACCCCGCACCCCGCAATGCCGCCGAAGACTGGAGCAAGTGAAGGACCCGACACTGAAGTGCTGCTGAAGGCCCGGAGCACCACCTGACCCACCGCCGAAGACCTGGAGCGCCGCCAGGTGAGTAAACATTTAAAAGGCGCCAAAAAATTAAAAAGGCGCCACTTCTGCTTGGTGGGGGAGCAGCCGCTGCCCCACTCCCCCCCAGCCACGCTACTGAGTGTGAAGAGAAGCTCAGGTGTGCAGACTCCGGGAGGCACTTACCTCAAGCAGCTCCCAGAAGCAGCGGCATGTCCCTTCTCAGGCTCCTATGTGGAGGCAGGGCCAGGGGGTCTGCACGCTGCCCTGTCCGCAGGAACTGCCTCTGCAGCTCCCATTGGAGTGCTGGAGGGGGGCCAGGCCACAGCTTCCAGGAGCCATGTGGAGCAGCCCTCAACCTTGCTCCCTGGCTCTAGCGCTGGAGGGGGGCATGCCACAGCTTCCAGGAGCCATGTGGAGCAGACCCCAACCCTGCGTCCTGATTGGAGCGCTGGAGCAGGGCCACGTGGCTGCTTCTGGGAGGTGCGTGGAGCGGTCCCCGACCCTGCTCCCCGGCTGGAGTGGGGCAAGCCCCAGACCCTGTTCCCCAGTGGGACCTTGAGGGCCAGCTTAAAACGACTTGCAGGCCAGATCCGTCCTTTAGTTTGCCCACCCTTGGTTTAATAGGTTTCCTACTTCTGATGTACTTAAAGGCTTTTTTCTGTTAAGTTTTGAGTCTTTAAAGAGCTGCTCATCGAAGTCTTTTGTGGCTCATTTTATTATATTTTACACTTGACTTTATGCTCCTTTCTATTTTCCTCACTAGGATTTTACTTCCCATTTTTAAAGGATGTCTTTTTGCTTCTAACTGCCTCATTTACTCTGCTGGTTTAGCCATGATGGCATTATTTTTGTTCCTCTTACTGTCTATAATTCTTTTCTTCTTCTTCTTCGGGATATTCATTTAGTTTGAGCCTCTGTTATGGTGTTTTCAAATAATCTCCATGCAGCTTGCAAGCATTTCACTCTTGTCACTGTTCCTTTTAATTTTCCGGTAACTAGCTTCCTCATTTTTGTGTAGATCCCCCTTTTTTAAGTTAAATACTACTGTGGTGGGTTTCCTTGGTATTTTCCCTCCTATAATTATATTAAATTTAATTACATTGTAGTATCTATTATTGAGCAGTTCACTATATTCACCTCTTGGACCAGATCCTGTGCTCCACTTATGACTAAAACAAGAATTGCCTCTCCCTTTGTGGGTTCCAGGACTACCTGCTCCAAGAGGCTGTCATTCATGGTGTCTAGAAATTTCATCTCTGCATCCCTTCCTGATGTGACAGGTACCCAGTCAATATGGGGATAGTTGAAATCCCCCATTATTATTGCATTTTTCACCTTTGTAGCCTCTCCAATTTCTCTGAACAATTCACAATCAACATGACCATCCTGTTTAGGTGGTCAATAGTATATTCCTGGTGCTATACTCCTATTTTTCAAGGATGAAGTTTCTCTCCAAAGAGATTCTAGGGTGCACTTTGATTCATTTAAGATTTTCTCTTTATTTGACTGTGCTTTCTTTTACATATAGTGCCACTCCCCGCCCCACACACAACCTACTCTGTAATCCTGTACATTTTGTATCCTGGTAATACTGTGTCTCATTGATTACCCTCATTCCACCATATTTCTGCGATGCCTTTTATATGAATATCCTCATTTAATGCCATGCACTCTAGTTCACCCATCTTACTATTTAGACTTCTAGCATTTAAAAAAAATACACAAGACAAAACCAAACTAAAATGACCTGGAAAATTTAGAGTAGGCAACAGGGGAGATTCTGTAACACATGTAGAATCCCACAGGCACAGAAAGCAAATAAAGAGCACAGATTTAAAAACAAAAACAAAACAAGAGTACAGAAACAAACAGCTGCACCTATTGCATTAAGCCATTTTTTTCCTTTGTATGTCTTATAGTTGCAATAGAGAAGCTGTGGAACACGGAGCGGGAGGCTGGAAGAGGAGATGCCCATAAACAGGGTTTGAGCTAAAGCATTAGCCTATAACATGGCCTCAGCTACACTTCCAAAATTTAGAAAAATATTCTCACCAGTTCAGCTGGATCAGTGGTAGCACTGGGGGAGGCCATAGATAGATAAGACTCTTGTGATTGACCTGTTTTAACCAACGTTTTGAGTAAACTTGCTTCCAGATAGAGCTCCCGCTCATGCGACCATTGATTCAGCTGAAAGACACAATTCCTCGGGACAGAGACTATCATTGGCAGGAGTCTGGACAGTCATTCTTAGAGACATGAGGCAATATATGTATAAGTGTCCACATAAGTTATATCAGGATATTCAATTGGGCGGGGACAAAACACAACTTAGAAATATTGTGTATTGACCAAGCATGTTTCGAGACACAAAACAACTTGGAGAAGAATACTGACAGTGTCAGGAATGAGTAAAAGCAATTAGAAAGAACCAAGCTCACCAAAATGCTGATCTACCTTGGTACAAGATAGCTGTAGATGTTTATATTTGTTCCTAGAAGATTATTTATCAGTGTATCCAAAAGTCCTATGTATGCCAGAGGCATATGGTTACTGCACTGATTTCCAAACTAAGAACTGTGTTTGCAAGATACAGGATCCCTAAAGAACTAGCAAACGACAATATTCCATTTGTAAGACAAATGTGCAACTGCAGCATTGTAGGAACTGCAATTCATTCCAGTCTGACATCTACAATCTAACAAAATGGATGAAAGAACCAATCACACAACCAAGTAACTTTCACAAAATTTCTGCCTCCGTCAAAATCCCACCTCTAACTTTGCCGGACCAGCCCAGTGTAGCCTGCAGCCCAGGAATGGGCATGGTGGCCAGAACAGTTCTAATCCATGGCGATGCCACAACCCAGCAAACAGTAATACCCACAGCTGAGAGGGACACAAGCAACAGAAGACACCTCTTACCTGTTCATCTAGTGACCTAACGCAGACACACCAGCCAGCTGTCAAGAATAGGTGACACTATCAGAAGATATACTGTTATCAGAATCAGAACTTGTCAATTTTGAAACACCGGTGAAATCCTAGTCTTACTGAAATAGGAATTTTGCTCCCCAAGGGCATGTTAGGCACATCATATCCCACACTGGGCAAATTTTTAGCTGGGCACGTTTTAACATCAGACATGCATGCCATTCAAAGCAGAGAATCCTTTGAAAACTAAACACTAAATCAGTAGTACATGCTGATCTCTAATTAAGTCAGTGCTAGGAACCTGTGACTCATAAGAACATAATGCAGAAAGCAGTCATCACCACTCATAAGAGATTTTCATGTTTTAAGTCTGGTGAAAAGACATCATTTGCTATTATGTTAATTGCATGTGGGATCTTAAAGTGCAGAAAGGTGAAATCTATTGTAAACTGACACTTTAACATGCAAATGTGACCAGCACAGGAGCACTTCCCCCTCCTTCCACACTCCAGTTGCAGAGCCTGCACACAAAGAGCTATGTTCCAGTTGAGCTGCAGAGCAGATGTATTGCTCCAGCTCTAGCCAATAAAGTGTTTACAGTTTAATTTTCTCATCTGGGTGCTCAGGACACGAGTGCAGGGCAGGAGAGGCCCATGGCCAGGTTCTCCTTACAACTGCTGAGCAAGAGCAAAGCTGACCACTTGCAAAATGTTGTCATTAACTCAATACCCCCACACACTGGGTATTCATGTGGGCAGGCAGATTCAGCTACAGAGGTGCACTAGGTGGGCATTTACTTCTATTTTAAAAGACATAAATGTGCACCCTGGGTTTAGCCCTCAGACTCCTGGGAACGGTGCCTTCAGTCAGCAAGGCTGGAAACCAATGACTTACTCAAACCCCAGCGCCTGGGCGGGCTCCAGGGAGCCTGTAGCGAGGCTGTCTCCAGCCAAAGCAAGCAGCGCCCGGCCGGGCCGTGTCACATCGCGCGGTTCGGGGTCAGGCAACCCTGCGCCCTCCGTTCAGCCCGCCCGCAGCCGCGGGGCTGCACACACCGGCCAGGAGTGGGGCCCCATGCCCAGCCGGGCAGTGGCTCCCTCCTCCCCCGCCAGCAGCCCGAGCCGCGTTCCGCCCCGGGTGAGAGGAAGCGCCGCTGGGCCCGGGGCGGCGCAGTGCGACACCTACCCGCCGGGCAGCGCCCTGCCCAGTGCAGCGCTAGGGTGCAGCGCCTCGGCTCCTGCTCGGCCCCTTCCCCGTCTCTTCCGTACGGCCGGGGGGCGCCGCCCGCAGCCTGCGAGCCGAGTCCGGCAGAGGCGCGGCTCTGGGGAGCGGGCAGCGCCTGCGGGCCGTGGCGCCAGGCGAAGCGGAGCAGCGGGAGGCCAGGGGGCCGCACGCCAAGGCAGAGCCGGGGGGCCAACGCGGCTGCCGCGAGCGGCCGGGACAGGCACAGCCCTGCGCTGGCCGCCCCTCCCCGCGTGTCACTTACCTCCGTGCGCCGCAGGGGTCCGCCTCTGCCCCAGCCCTACCCCCGGCCGCGGCCCCCCAGCGGGGGGAGGAGGAGTCCGATGCTGCAGCTGGGCCTGACGTCGGCCCAGACAGCTCAGCCGCGCTGCTGGCCGTGTCGGGTCCCCTCGCCTCCCTCCGCCGTTTCCCCTCTCCTTCGCCCCGTCCGGCTCGCGCCTCCCAGAACCGCTTGGGTTGCACCGGCCTCCCCGCCTTCTCCGCCGGGCACTCCCGCTGGCGCACACGCCTTGCCAGCTGTAGGGATTTGTCCCCCAGCCGCAGAGAGTCTCCTCCGAACGTGTAAGAAGCGCCTAGCGGCCCCAAGGCTGCCGCTCTCCCAGAGCCCTCGGGGGACACCTCAAGCGGGTGGGCGATAGCCTTGCCACAAGCTCTGCACTTGCCCCCAGCCCCCGGGGCCAGAAGGGAGTGAGGACGGAGGCAGGCTCAGCCCTTCTGGCCTTCAGGAGACCAAACGCTTTGGGGCAACACCTGACTGGCCGCCAGGCAGGAAAGGATTTGGGAGAAAGGGAGCCCATAGGAGGAAAGGGGGGAGTGGGAGAGGCGAAGGGCGGGGGGGCCTCCAAGCCCTGGGAAGGGCCTGTGGAGGTTGGGGAGCAGGGCAAGGCTGAGGGCTGCCCTGGCATTTCACCGAGATTTTCCACTGTACAAATATTTTAAAACTCCCAAAGGCAGGACAAAGTGTTACAACAAGGAAGGGGTTAGCATGAAAAGGAACAGCTACAGAAGGGGCAGTGAGTGATGCTACACAAAACTCTAGTTCTCACCAAATCGCCCGTCTTCTGGAATTGAAGCACTGGTCCCTGACTCCCCCACAACCTCTGTTTCCCCTCTGTGCTTCGAGACTCCCACCCAACTCCCCCACCCACTCTGCTCCCCTGTGTCTCGACACCCCCACCCCTCCTACCTTGCTCCCTGACTCCCCCACCACCTCTGCTCCCCCCTATGTCTTGAGACTCCCACCCAACTCCCTCACCCCTGCCCACTCTACTCCCCTGTGCCTCAACACCCCCACCTCTCCTACTTTGCTCCCTGACTCCCCCACCTCCCCTGCACCTTGACACCCCCACCCCCTTTGCTCCCTGACTCCCCACCCCCTCTGCTGCCCTGTGCCTTGACATCCCCGCACCCTGTTCCTCCACTCCCGCACCCCTCAATGAGATGGGGTGTACAAGCCCCACACTGGTGAGGTGAGGGTTAAGGAGCAGCTCTGGGCCCAGAAGGCACTGCCCAGCCACCTGTGCTGGGCATGCTCCTAGTGGAGGCTGAGCACAAAAGGGAGCAGCTCAGCTCAGTCTGGGTGGATGGAGCAGAAGAGCAGTTGTGTGGTGCAGGCTCCTGCTGGGAAAGTGCCAAGGCCCTACACTGTTGGGCTCAGGACCTGCTCCTAAACCACCACAGGCCCATAACCTGTGGATGATGGCTTCATTGAGCTATGACAGTGAGAGGAAAATCCTCCGGAACGCAGCCTAGGAAGACCCCAGGACTTGGAAGCAAACCAGTGGCACCAACGGACGAACTGAAGCTGGGGTAGTGAGTAGTCCAGGGAGCAGGTGTAGGGGCCACCCACCCCGTAGGCTGCACATTTTGAACTACTACTTATTGGGCCCTGGGTCAGGGGCTTGGTAGAGCAGGGAGGGTCTGACTTCCCCTACCCCTGGCCAGGGGCTCTCACTGCTGGGCAATGCAGCTAACCACAGACACCAAACCCCCCAAGCCATAATGGAGAATCTGGGCAATGCCCATGTCCTGTTAAGAAGATCACTGGCATATTGGTTGAACTGACCCAAAAGAGGCTATAGAAATTGAAAAGCTGCTGAAATGGATGCTGGGTAACCTGCAACTACAGGTAGCCCAGCACCAACAGATAGGGCTGGCCTTAGGGGAAATGGAACCCTGAGTGAACTTGTATTTTGGCCTCCCACCCACCCCCACATGATCCCCGGGCCCCTTTGGGCTCCCCCCAGTGCTTAATTTGTATTGAAAGAGCCTGGTACCAGACCTTAGCCCCAGCACATATTAAGTACTGTCAGGGTGGCCGCAGCTCTGAAGGTAACACCACCGTCAGCAGCAGAACAGAAGTAAGCATGGTATATGGTGTATTGGCACCCTCACTTCTGCGCTGCTGCTGCGGCTCGTGGTACCTAGTGCTTGGCCTGCAGCTCAAGACAGGCTTCATGCTGTCACCCAGGAGCTGCATCTTCCTAGAGTTCACTGCCCTCCTGTAGCCCTTTGGCCATTGCTCGTTCACCACGGGCGCCATTTCAGATTTTGGGGTGAGAGAGAACTTTAACTATGATTCCAAGGGCTACTGAAAACTCTAGGGTTTTTTTTTGCAGCTAATAACTTGGAATTAGCTGATGCAGTGTTCCTATCGAATTCCTATATAAAGGAAAATTATAATTATATATATATCCATCCACACCCCCACCAATTAAAGCCATATTTTAAGGTTATATGTAAATTTAGAACAATCAGGAGATAATACAGCAAGATAATCCCAAACATTTAGGTTTCAGTTCTGGAGCTTTAATACAGATATCAGAAACACAAGTTTGATACTTTGTACACTATCTTTAGTAGATAAAAATAAATGAAATTTGTTTACTTTCTATAACAGACACTCTATGTTAATGCCATTATCTACTCTAGTGAACTGTTTTTTCACTCCACTAAAAATGTATTTACTTCATTTAAAAAATGGTTACTCACCTTCTCAAAAGTGTTGTTCTTTGAGATGTGTTGCTCATATCCATTCTAATTAGGTGTGCATGTGCCATGTGCATAGTCGTCGGAACGTTTTTCCACTAACAGCATCCGTCGGGTCGGTTGTAGAGCCCCCTGAAGTGGTGCCTTCATGGTGCTCAATATATGACCCTGCTGACCAGACACCGCCTCGGTTCCTTCTTGCCAATTACCCTGACAGAGGGGAAGGTGGGCGGGTTTGGAATTGATATGAGCAACACATCTCAAAGAGCAACAGTTATGAGAAGATGAGTAACTTTTTTTCTTCTTTGAGTGATTGCTCATATCGATTCCAATTAGATGACTCCCAAGCCTTACCTAAGCAGTGGGGTCGAAGTTACAGAATCGCTGATTGGAGCACCGCTCTGCTGAAAGCCGCATCATCTCTGGCATGCCGGATGATGGTGTAGTGAGAGGTGAACGTATGTACTGAGGACCAAGTTGCTGCCCTGCAGATTTTCTGTATTGGGACCTGGGCCAGGAATGCTGCTGACAAGGCCTGGGCCCTTGTGGAGTGTGCCGTAAGAGCCGGGGCTGGTATTTTGGCCAGCTCATAGCACGTGCAGATGCAGGACGTGATCCAGGAGGATATTCTCTGAGATGAGACCGGGAGTCCTTTCATCTCATCTGCCACCGCTCTGAACAACTGGTTTCACTTTTTGTATGGCTTATTGCTTTCAGTGTAGAAGGCTAGTGCTCGCCAAACATCAAGGGAGTGCAGCCTCTGCTCACGGCTACTGGCATGATGCTTAGGGTAAAAAACCGTCAGGAAAATTTCCTGACTAGTGTGGAAGTGTGACACCGCCTTGGGGAAAAAAGGCCAGGTGAGGCCTGAGTTGCACCTTATCCCTGTGGAAAACTGTATTAGGTGGGTCGGAGGTAAGGGCTTTTAACTCAGATACCCTCCTTGCAGATGTAATGGTGACCAGAAAGGCTACCTTCCACAACAGGTATAGAAGGGAGCAAGTCACCAGCAGTTCAAATGGGGGCCCCATTAACCTGGAGAGGACCAGATTAAGGTCCCCCATGGGGACAGGCTGTCTGATCTGTGGATGTAGGCAGTCCAGACCCTTGAGGAAGTGACCAACCATAGGGTTGGTGAAAATGGAGTGACCAGACGTTCTTGGGAGGAAGGCCGAGATAGCAGTGAGGTGTTCCCTTATGGAGGACGCTGCCAGGCCTTGCTGCTTCAGGTGCAGAAGGTACTCTAGGGTGAGAGGTACAGGTGCCCGGAGAGGGGTATACAACGTTGGTCACACCAACAGGTAAATCTCTTCCACTTCGCCAGATATGTGGCTCTAGTGGAGGGCTTCCTGCTGCCGAGGAGGACCTCCCTTACTTGTTCTGAGCACAGAAGCTCCATGGGGTTCAGCCATGAAGCTTCCAAGCCATGAGGTTGGGGGACTGCAAGTCGGGGTGATGAAGGAAACCATGGTCCTGAGTGATCAAGTCGGGGAGGAGAGGCAATGTGACAGGGGCGTCCACTGACAGTTCCAGGAGCGTGATGTACCAATGTTGTCAAGGCCACGCTGGAGCCATCAGAATTATCTCCGCCCCATCCTTGCAGGCCTTGAGTATGACCTGGTGCATGAGAGGAAATGGGGGGAGGGGGGAAAAGTGTAGAGCAGGTGACCTCTACAGGGTAGCAAGAATACATCCGTGATTGATCCTGGGCTGTGTCCCTGGAAGGACCAGAACATTGGGCACTTCCTGTTGCTGTGTGTGGCAAAAAGGTCGACCTGGGGAAACCCCCACCTTTGGAAGATGAGGTGTATAACATCCGGCCGGATGGACCACTTGTGTGTGCGGAAGGACCTGCAGAGGCAGTCTGCCAGCACATTCTGAACTCCTGGTAGAAAGGATGCTTCCAGGTGAATGGAGCGGGCTATGTAGAACTCCCACAGCTGGAGGGCTTCCTGATATAGGGGAGATGACCAGGCTCCACCCTGCTTGTTGATATAAAACATGGCCGTGGTGTTGTCCGTTACAACTGCCACGCGCTGGCCTTGTAGTTGGGCCTGAAAGGTGTGGCATGCTAGGCACACCACCCTCAGCTCCTTGATGTTGATATGGAGAGAGAGCTCATCCTGTGATCAAAGGCCCTGTGTTTGGAGGTCTTCCAAATGCACACCGCACCCCAGAGCTGACACGTTCGTTACCAGCGACAAGGAAGGCTGATGGCTGTTGAAGGGGACTCCTTCACACACTGCCCAAGGGTTGAGCCACCATTGAAGGGACTTGAGCACCTGCCTCAGCACTGTGACCACTGAATTAAAGCTGTTGCATCCCAGGCAGTAGGCTGAAGTAAGCCATGCATATAGAGTCCTGAGCCTCAGTCTGGTGTGCCGGGTCACGTAAGGCTGAGGAAACTCAAGCACCCCCTTGCTGTAGTAGTCAGGTATTGCCAGAGGCCTTGAATGATGCCTGTGATGGCTTGGAATCGGGTCTCTGGCAAAAGTGCTCTTGCCTTGAAATGAGTCTAGTTCTATTCTTTGGGTCGGCTCCAAGTGAAGTGATATGAGAGTCCTGGTGCAATATTGTGACCCTTCTTTTCTTATGTAATCGTGAAAGTGTACTTGTTTTCTAAGATTTGGAGTGTAAACAGCAACTAATAAAGGACATATTTAATGAGATGCCAGAGATATCTATCAATCCCCTATCTATGCAACAATATAAAATAAATACTGCTACTTCTTTTGTCATGCTTAACATATAATATAAAATGAGCAGCTATAACTGCAATAAAAAATAAGGTATTCAAAAGTTTAACAAATTGTGGGGAGGGGGATGTGCAGAGGCGCCAAAGACAGTTCTCCCTGGGATGCCATTTGGTCTAGGGTCAGCCTTGCCAAAGACCAAAGAGTAATCCAGTCTCACCGTTGTAAACTTAAAAATGCAGTAGAGTATGGTCACAATTCTTAATATTGAAAGAGAAACTTTTATGTAATATTTGCAACTACAGTGGAATAAAGTGCTCAGCTCAGTGATTATAGGGTGAGTAGTAACAAATTAGGTTTAACAATGTTGTTGCAGTTTTCCCCAACTCAAAAAACCCACCACAGTTATATAATAAAAAAGTGGAAAGAGCTCAAAAGGTTTTATGAAGTGACATGCAAACCACATTCTGTGCAATCCACTTCATAAGCATAGTTACTCTATGCACATTGTCCAAAATTGAAGCTTGACATTAAATAAAACACACAGAGAATAAATGAGCTCCCATCCAGTGTAAAAACAGTCAAACATGCTGTGGAGTTTTGAGTACAGCAACCTTGGCCTGCTTAGTCCCATGCAACAAGCATTAGATTTTTTTTTAACCTTTTTGAAGATACAGAAAAAGAATTAAAAACAAAGCATCTGAAATATAAAGTATAGGTTGGTCTTTCATTTTAATATTCTTTATTCCCTTTAGCTGTAAAGTGTTTTCTACAGGGAAAGCCCCTATCTGACAGTCTTTTAGATGGTATTAAAAATGGTAATAGTTGTCCATTTTTAGGGGGGGAAAAAGTTAGTGGACTGTGTGACGCTCTGTACCTCGGGGGAACACCCTGCACCCCCATGTTCATCCTTATAATATGATTGGGTGGTTTCCAATGCAAAGTTGGACAGGAGTCTTTGGAAGGCTCATGATGCACTGAGCATTGCTATAGTACTGTTATAGGTTTCATCTATATATTTATGAGGCTGAAAATGTGTCCTCATGGCTTAAAACAAGCCCAGGCAAAACACTCAAGGAGTAGAGGGGCAATTTATACCTCATCAGGGCATGTATGGGACAAGCCCAGCCCAGCCTCACAGGAACAAGACACTGGCCTAGGCAGCAACAGAGGATCTGTTGGACTCTTGAGTGAGTCACCTTCATTCCCAGAGTCAGTTTTGGACTATGATGAGGCAATACTCATGTCATAAAAATAAAGGGAAGGGTAAAGCCCTTTAAAAATCCCTCCTGGCCAGAGGAAAAATCCTCTCACCTGTAAAGGGTTAAGAAGCTAAAGGTAATCTTGCTGGCACCTGACCAAAATGACCAATGAGGAGACAAGATACTTTCAAAAGCTGGGAGGAGGGAGAGAAACAAAGGGTCTGTGTCTGTCAGTACGCTGCTTTTGCCGGGGATAGAACAGGAATGGAGTCTTAGAACTTTTAGTAAGTAATCTAGCTAGGTATGTGTTAGATTATGATTTCTTTAAATGGCTGAGAAAAGAACTGTGCTGAATAGAATGACTATCCCTGTCTGTGTGTCTTTTTTGTAACTTAAGGTTTTGCCTAGAGGGATTCTCTATGTTTTGAATCTAATTACCCTGTAAGGTATCTACCATCCTGATTTTACAGAGGTGATTCCTTTACTTCTATTTCTATTAAAAGTCTTCTTGTAAGAAAACTGAATGCTTTTTCATTGTTCTCAGATCCAAGGGTTTGGGTCTGTGGTCACCTATGCAAATTGGTGAGGATTTTTACCAAACCTTTCCCAGGAAGTGGGGTGCAAGGGTTGGGAGGATTTTGGGGGGAAAGACCTGTCCAAACTACGTTTCCCAGTAAACCCAGTTAGAGTTTGGTGGTGGCAGTGGATATTCAAAGGATAAAATTAATTTGTACCTTGGGGAGGTTTTAACCTAAGCTGGTAAAAGTAAGCTTAGGAGGTTTTCATGCAGGTCCCCACATCTGTACCCTAGAGTTCAGAGTGGGGGAGGAACCTTGACAGCTCACCTGACTCTGAAAGGGTGGGGGCAAAGCCAAGAAGGAAGAAAGAACATGATAAAAGGGAGAGACGTTTGCCAGGCGCTCTCTCTTCCACTTCCATCTACAGACACCACCACCAAGCAACTGAAGCGCTGATCAAAGGGGAGAGCCTGGCTGAAGGGCAACCAGCCAGTCTATAGTGAGAAGCGTCTAAGTTTGTAAGGGCACTGAAAATGTTAAGATCAGCTTAGAATGCATTTTGCTTTTATTTCATTTGAACAAATCTGACTTGTTGTGTTTTGACTTATAAACACTTCAAATCTCTATCTTTTGCAGTTAATAAATTTGTTTGCTCTACCTGAAGCAGAGTGTTTGGTTTGAAGCATGTCAGAGACTCCCCTTGGGATAACAAGCCTGGTACATATCAATTTCTTTGTTAAATTGACGAACTCATATAAGCTTGCAGCGTCCAGCAGGCATAATTGGACACTGCAAGATGGAGGTTCCTAGGGTTGTGTCTGGGATCGGAGATATTGGCTAGTGTCCTACTTCCTTGGTAAATAATTATGATGACAGGTCACTACTACAGAGTGATCTCGATAACTTGGTAAGCTAGGCACGAGCAACCAATATGCATTTTAATATGGGTAAATATATACATCTAGGAACAAAGAATGCAGACCACACTTACAAGATGAACTCTGTTCTGGGAAGCAGTGACTGAAAAAAAATCTGGAGGTCATGGCAGATAATCTACTAAACATGAGCTCCCTTTGTGATGCTGTGACCAAAAAAGTCTAGTGCAATCCTTGAATACATAAACAAGGGAATCTGAAGTAGGAGTAGGGAGGTTATTTTACCTGTATTCTTGGCACTGGTATGACCGCTGCTAGAATACTGCGTCCTGTTGTGATGTCAACAATTCAAGAAGTAGAGGGTCCAGAGAAGAGCCACAGGAATGACTGAAACATTAGAAAACCTGCTTTATTGTGATAGACTAAAAAAGCTGAATCTAGGTAGGCTAATAAAGAGATAATTAAGGTGTGATGAAGTGGGAATTTGAGGCACATATAGGCTTCATACAAATATTACAGCAGTTTCCCTCATGCTACATTGTTACCTAGTGGATGCAAAGGTACAGTTTGCTATCAGAGCAGGCTAAAACACAGGTGTGAATGGTGCCTAGCTGTCTGGGGCCTTAGGTCCCGTATCAGTGGAGCTCTTGAGAATATAATGGCAGATCCAATTGTCTGGACATGGACACCTAGCAACCAATGAGATATGAGAGATATGAACTTCCCTGCCTCTTGGCATGTGGGGGGCAGAGTTGTATCTCCCCAGCTCAGGGAACAAAGGACTGGGGGAAGTTGACTGGGCAGCAGGAATTGGTCAGGGGCACATGTGGGAGTTTGACAAAGGAGATCAGATGATCAGGGAGACAGAGACTGACCAACGGATTCACTACAGCTTGGTTGGGGACTGGCCACCTGGAATGGACTATGTTTTAACCTTCATTTCTCAGTGTTAACCAATGATCTCCTATGCTATGTTCCAGTCAACTAATAAACCCTACTGTTTGACCACACTGGCAGAGTGTCACTGCAGATGCTTGCGGAGGAGCGTTTCTCCTTAAAATCGTACAAGTCTCCCTCAGGGGTCTGTCTCAGTGGGATTAACTGACCAGAGCTCATGGTGTGAAGCAGGGGTGCTGAAAGCCCAGAGGTCCAGTCTAAGGAGGGGGTAAAGCTGTGTGGCTTACCCTGAAGGAAGAGAGCGACCCTTTGAGGGGTCTGGCACACTGAAAGGATTCCTCCTGGAGACTGGTCCAAAGCTGGGGTCACAGCACAGGTCCTGTACATCCATGACATAAGGGTTGACTTGATGACAGTCTGTAAGTACCTACTTGAAGAACAAATATTTAATAATGGGCTCTTCTGTCTAGCAGAGAAACATCTAACATGATCCAATGGCTGGAAATTGAAGCTAGACAAATTCAGACAGGAACTAAGGCATTAATTTGTAATGGTGAGAGCATAGGCGCCAACTTCCCCACTTTCCCCGGGGTTCTTGACCTGCCGCCTCTGCCCCCGGCCCTGCCCCCACTCCAGCTCTTCCATGCGGTCCCACCCCTGCCCCGCCTCTTCCTACCCCCTCTCTGCCACTATTCCCACCCCTTCCCCAAATCCCCAGCCCTGCCTCTTTCCCGCTTCCTCCCCTGGGAGCACCACGTTCCCGCTCCTCCCCCTCCTTCCCAACACACCGCCAAACAGCTGCTTGGCAGCAGCCGGGGGGAAGCACTGGGAGGCAGGTGGAGGAGCGGGAATGCAGCACGCTCGGGTATGGGGGAGGAGGAGGTGGGACAGGGGATGAGGGGAGCTTGGCTGCCAGTGGGTGCAGAGCACCCACTAATTTTTCCCTGTGGGTGCTCCAGTCCCGGAGCACCCACAGAGTCAGTGCCTATGGGTGAGAGTGCTTAACCATTGGAACAATTTGCCAAGGTAGGTGGTGGATTCTCCATCACTGACCATTTTTATATCAAGATTGGATGTTTTTCCGAAAATACATGCTCTAGGAATTATTTTGGTGAAGTTCTATGGCCTGTGCTACACGGGGATTAGACTAGATGATCACAATGGTCCTTTCTGGCCTTGGAATCTAGCACTATGAAATTCAGAAGAATCGTGCATCCTGTATTTGCAATACTCATGAGAATTGTGCTGACCTTTGTAAGCTTCATGCTTCTATCAGAGAGATGACAGAGACTGGAAAGTGTCACATGAGACTATGGGAACTTTAAACAATGGCGCAAAAATGATGGGAAGTGGAACATAGGAGACAGAGAAAGTGGCATGTTGGGAACTTAACCCCTATCTCTCAGAAGTACATAGATGAATTGTTACTATCCCACACAGCACTGCAAAAATGTCCGAAAAGGCAGTGTGTTGTATGGCATCATAGAGCCTACTGGGGATACTTATCTGTAGTGTACTGCACTTCATGTCAACACAAGCATTCCTGGTGAGTACACACAGCACCAACACAAGCAGCCAAGTGTGCATGTACCTCAGCAATATACAACCTTTGGTGCCTGTAGGCTAACGTAACTTGTGCAGACATGGCCAAAATCTGGGCTTAGTGTATGGGGAAGGGGCTCTGCATGCCAATCAGCAGTATAGAAGGTTCACAGAGGTGTGAAGTAACCCTTTTATCTCAGTAGGATGCTCTCAACTGAAGGAGAATATCCCATGGCAATGAAGCCTGAAACAATAGCTCAGAGATGTGAACTGCTCTACTCATCTCACTGGATGTTCTTTTCCCTCTTCCTGCAGCTTCAGCACTATTTATCTGTACCATGCATCAAGCATGCCTGTTCTCAAATCCCCCCCATCTCGGTACTGTGTATTTACTGCATGCACCAAGCACAGTTTGTTCCTAGTTCCTGGCCTAGAAATGGTCTATCCTGCTCAGTAGGAGTTCAGCAAGCCTCTCCTGGCTAGGAATCTTGCACGGGCCTCTCTAGTGGAATTTTCAACATGGCAACTAGTGCAGTAACTTGAAATATTTCTAAACTGGTCCTTTGCACAGTTCCTTAGCTGAATTTAGGGGCAGTTCACAGATAAAGATCTTGAGGTTCAGAGATTTATATTTTTCCCTAGCTCTCTATCAAATCAATTTGAAAGTTTTCACAGGCTTACCACCATTCGTTTTGGGGTGGGGGTGGGGCTGTACTTCAGGACACCTCCATTTGCATCATAAACTGTATGCCTGGTGCAGCATGCCAGTTTTTAAGAACTTCTTCCTATGCATGTAGATGTTAGAGCACTTAGAAAATTAAAAGCAGCTCATCTTTGGGGGGCTGAACACCAGGAACCCCTTGACCAATTGACAAAATCTGCATCTCTAGTTCTACCCTCACCCCTGTTTTGGCAGTATTTTTTGAATCTCTCCCTATGCACATGGGTTTTACAGCCCTTTAAACATTAAAATCAGCTACTTATTAGGGGAACTGTATCCGAGGAAACCAATGATCAAGGGACCGAAAACTCACATCACTAACTCTACCCTTGGGCCTGATGAGGCACAGCAATTTTCAAAACTATCTGAGTCTGTGTGTGGATTTGGAGCAATCTGAAATTACCAGCTTTTAGCAGGGTCCAGACCCAGATCCACCTTTGCGATGAGGTGTGGCACTACAGTCACTCTGCTTCAGTTTCCCCATACCTGCAATAGTTCTCTCAGCCTTTTGGTTGCTGTGGTAACTCATCCCTCCAGCTAAGTCACAAAAGTCCTCACTTTCACAGCAACCAAAGTCTAAAGTCTAATGACAGAACGAGGAGTAATGGTCTCAAGTTGCAGTGGGGGAGGTTTAGATTGGATATTAGGAAAAACTTTTTCACTAAGAGGGTGGTGAAACACTGGAATGCGTTACCTAGGGAGGTGGTAGAATCTCCTTTCTTAGAGGTTTTTAAGGTCAGGCTTGACAGGGCCCTGGCTGGGATGATTTAACTGGGAATTGGTCCTGCTTCGAGCAGGGGGTTGGACTAGATGACCTTCAGGGGTCCCTTCCAACCCTGATATTCTATGATTCTATGATTCTATGAAAGGAAAACACCACCAACAATCTTCTGCCCCAGACCTGTGCCAAGCACAGTCCTTCCTCCAAAGAGCTGTTCTGTTTCACACAACAGCTTTCAGCCCTTCATTTCCTGGGCTCAAGTTCCTGCCCTCCAGTCAGTCCCTTTCCCTTCCCTTTAGTAGCAGAGGTTGCCTCCCTCAGAGGTTGGCCACATAGGGGCTTCCCATGCCCACTTTTGTACAATAGATTCCCTCAGACCCATAAACTACTGGTCCGTTTGCTCCATAACTCAAACTCATTCTATCCCCACCTTCCAAGGTCTGGCCTCGCTAGAGACTCTGAGCCCGAAGTGGGCTACAAAGATCTGAGAGCAAACACTTCTTTCCCCTTGGGACAGGATCTCCATCTCCCTCCTCCCATGGGGCTATCCTGTAATTCTTGCAGGTTTCCCCAGACCAACAGGATTGAGGTTCAACCCCAGGGAGCCTCCCTGCAGGTCTCTTCTGATTCTAGGCTCCCTTGACTGACCCAGAGCAGGCCTTTCTAAGGTTCAGGAGGTAGTCACCTTCCCTCATTCCCAACCTACTCCTCTGATCTTTCCTGGAATGCCTATTTTTAAAAGGGGCCCTCCCATGGAACAAGGTTGTCTGATCCTAGGCCCACTACCCTTAAAGGGAACAAACCACCCCATTTCATACGGAAACAGTCAGCAATTCTATCTGCCATAGCTCCAGTTCTCTTTCCAGCTGGAGAACCTCTGAGAGCAGCTAATCTGTTTCCCAGAGCGTTCCCTACATGCTCTGTACCGTTAGGCAAAATCCCTCTGTCAGTGTCTTTCTAGAATTCTAATCCTCTATTTTCCTCAGCTAGTTCATTCCTTTCTCTCAGGGTCTGCTGCCTAGCTTCTTGCAGAAATTCTTGCCAATTTCTCCTGGTACTTCTTAGCCAAGAAGACAAGGGATTTTATGCAGGTTTGGCAATTTCCCAGGAAAAGCTAGTTTCTTTTTAGGACAGGACTCTGGTAAATACAGATTTAAACTGGGAGAAATAAAATTATTATTAGAATTTACTAATTAAAATGGCTGAGAAATACTTAACAATTGGATAATACTTTTGCCATAATATGGACTGTTTAATTTTAATTAAAGGAAATAAAATAAAACAAAAAAGACCCTCAATCTGAAGCTGTACCTCCTGAATACTTTACCTAGGGACAATCTGGCAAGGTGTTTCATCTCATGAAAAAAGGATCAGAGCCGTACTTGGCTGAAAAACATTGAAAGGACTTTGGTGTGAGCTTTGCTCTACAAGACAGGAGAGTATATAGTTAAGTCTAGATTCTAGAATGTGTGTTATAATTTTATATGTAACCATTTGTTTCCAATATGTCTGCTTGCTATCATTTGAATCTTGTATCTTTGTTAAGCAAACTTTTGCATGTTTTCTCCATAAATATATCTAAATAAGTGTGTTAAATTGAGTGGCGATCTGAGGTGTAACTGGTAAGCTGCACTGCATTGCTTCTTTGGGAGCAGTGAATCTGTGAATACTGTGAGTGTCCAGTGGAACAGGAGCTGGACACTCCGGGGAGATGCTCGGGGATTGGAATGTGCCTAACGCTAACCTGCAGAGGGACGGCGCGGAGCCTGCATAAACTGGGAAAGGAGTGCTTGTGTTGGCTGTGGCCAGTGGAGTCATAGAGATGACCACAAAGCTTCATCATAGGAAGGTGCTATCGAGGTGTCTCATGGCCCTGGTTACTCCCAAGAAGCATCATACTGGGCTATCTCCCGTTACTCTAACTCAAGCTCACTTTCTCTTCCCTCTCCCCTTTCAGGGCCTCTTCCTATGTACCAGCCTGGCCTCTTTGGAGAGTCTTGCCCTCAGGTCTTTCTAGCTCCAATCCTGGGCTCTAACTTTTTCCCCTTACACAGAGCTCTTCTTCAGATCTGTGTAATATCAACAGCTGGTCTCTCTCACTAACAGAAGTTGGTCCAATAAAAGATATTGCTTCACCCATCTTGTGTCTCTAATATCCTGGGACTGACACAGATACTGCACTGCATACGATAGGCAAATATGCCTTTATCACGTTTACCTCCTTCTCCATCCACTAAGCCCCCTCACAGTTTTGGGGTAGCACTCAGGCTGGTGTCAGAGCACTGAGATGCACATAAACAGACCTCTTTACAGACCCCTGGGGGCAGCTGACTGATCACATGCACTGAGGCTCCACCATCTAACCCAGCTATACTGATTTCAGCCTTGTTTAGTGGCTGAGTAGTAAAGGCCTTACCAGAGTTCATTCAGCTCTGCTGCTTACTTCTGCAGCTTCAGTGAAGAACACTCTCAGTATTCCACTCTCTGGAGGCACAAAGTACTCCCTGTCACAAAGCAGGAACACTTGTCTCCTCTCTCAGTTCAGTTCCATTACCCGACCAATTCTGAGTTTGTATACAGTTAAAGTATATTACCACAGGAAGTCTTGGTAGAAAGCTCATACAATTCCCCCTGTTTACTAACAAATGGGAAAAGAGCACTCCTTATCTTCAAGAGTGCCAGGCCATAAGGCTTACAAGTACAATGGTCTGAGTTCCATGTGTGTGGAACTTTGCCCCTTTTGTTATTATTTGTGCTCTGCCATCTCATGGTAGCCATCAATTTGCTTTTGCAAGTGATTTAACTCCTGGACAGACAAGGACATAACTCGGGGAGCCTGCCAGGGCGGATCTCTGCAAAGCCTTAGCAAAGAGGGAATACATTGTGTACAGCAGCAGCAAAATATAAGCCCAACAATTACAAACACAGCATAACCGAAAAGTTGTCGCAGCCACCCTAGAGAGGGCAGCCATCCTGTAAGCCAATTCCAAAAGCCCTCAAACCCCAGATCTTGGTGTATGTGTGCTGTAAGATTGGCCAATTCGGCCAGTCTAGTTTCTATGGAGCGACTATTATCAGTTAAATTAAAGCAACACATATGCTGAAACGTGGAGCAGCCTAAATGGTGTTTCAGGAGCAGAAAATCAATGGCTGCTCTGTTATCCAAAATTGCATCCCTTAATTCATGTTGCTCTGTGTTAAGTAGGGCAATTGCCTGGGATGTTGTATTAATTGCCTTTGCTGCAAAGCATGCCAGGTTATTTAAAGTTCTGGCTGTATAAGTGGCAAGCCTGGGAACTCCAACAATAGAGGCCGCTAAGGCGGTATACTCAGCGTGGCTAAGAAGATCAACATCTGCAACATAGTCTTCTGAAAGGGGTACACCTCTTTTACTGCGCTTTTGGCCAGCAAAAGGCAGAATGAGTGTCATTCTGCTGAGGCAGCAAAGGGTGCCATCGCTTAAATTTGCGGGAATATAGCTAAAGGTGCGTGAGCCGCAGGTAAAAAACCACCCTGATGGTAGGATGATATGGCCATAATTGTACGAAACATTCACGGCGTGGGAACAATTTAAAAAGGGTTGAGAAATTTGCCGACAGCCCAAGGGTACCTTTGTACTAGTGCAGTTAACCACACACGCACAGGTGACATTGTTGGCCCCGGCTGGGTACGGTGTGTGGAGGGATATGGCCGTGTGAGGCAAAGTATAATTGGCCGGGCCCCAATTAGCCATGCCAGAGTACTGGGAAGAGAGATTCGCGTAAGCAGCGAGCATCGTCTCATTCCCTATTTCCTCAGGGTGATGACATACTGGGATAAGGCATGTACCTAACAATTCTCCGGCTGCTACAGAATTAGATAAACAAAAGTGGGTAACATTTGCTATTGAAGCCAATCTTTCCCATAGGTTATATGTCATTCGGGCTCGTAACGGAGAAAGCGCTCCCAAGCCAACCCCTACAGGAAATAGCAGGCACAAAAGGCATACAATCAATACAGAATTAGCAGTAATTTGGGCAAGAATTGCCACAAACAAAGTCTCAGGAGTCTCTTGCTGTTGGTTTGCTGCCAGCCGTCGTTGAGCCGCAGCGACCAATGCTTTTACTGCTCCCCATGTCACGGGCTGGCTTGGGACACTACGCCTCTTCCGTTTCCATCCCTTCGTTGTTGACCCGGGAGGCACAGCGCTCTCCTCCAGGGTCAGCTGAAACTCCGGTATGGGGTTCGATAGTCCCTGGTGCCACGCCATGCTGTTTCAGTGCCGGTCGCACACACCGGGCCGGAACCCACAACGGTCCTGCAGGGAGAGACACAGCAGCATATCCCCGACCTCAAGTGATTAGAGGTACTGGGCCCAGCCATTGCGGATCAGGCAGCTGGCGGTAATAGACACGTGGTCTTTCCAGCACCTCGGATTTATGAAAATGCCGATCCGCGGGGGTCTGCTGATCTGCATTCAGTGTTAAATTATTTAGAGTAAACAAAAGGATATACAATTGTTGCTGAATGTCTCCTAAGGTTCGGAGACGCAGCTCCCCTTGTTTTAATTGTTTGTCAAGCAAGGTTTTTAGCGTGCGATTTGCACGTTCAACAATGGCTTGGCCCGTGGAGTTATAAGGGATCCCGTGTGTGAGACGGATGTCCCATTGGACACAAAAGGCGGAAAGGGCTGTGGAGCAGTAGGCTGGGGCATAACAGCAAAACAGGCTAGAAAATGGTGAATAACTTTAGGAGTGGCTTCCCCACGCTGTGGGGTTGCCCAGAGGAATCCCGAATAGGTATCAAAGGAAAAATGTAAAAATGAATAGGGGCGGAATTGTGGCACGTGAGTGACATCCATTTGCCACAGCTGATTCGCTGCAGTACCTCTGGGGTTAACGGCATAAGAAAAGGTAGGGGCAGTAGCGGCACAGTGGGGACAGGAACGAACAATAGAACGTGCATGATCAGCAGGAATGTGAAACTGGCGGGCCAAAACAGAGGCAGACTGATGAAAAAAGGCATGGCTTTCAATGGGGTCAGAAAAAAGGGAATTTACCTCACCACGTAACGCGCGGTCGGCGTGCGCATTGCCCTCAGTAAGTAGCCCAGGCAGAGGGGTATGACTGCGAATATGAGCAACAAAATAAGGGAAATTACGAGTGGTGATGAGATACTGTAAAGACAAAAACAGGCGAAGGAGGTCTACATCGACCTGAGGGGTAATGAGGGCAAGGGGTAAATGATCAATTACTTGATAAACATAATGGGTGTCCACAATCAAATTAAAGGGACAATCAACAAAAAGTTGAAAGGCCAAAACAACAGCAGCCAAGTCTGAGCGCTGCGCAGAACGCTGAGGCAGCGTAAAACGAGAATGTCAATGAGGGGGGTCACCTAATTGATAGGTGACAACACCTCGACGTGGAGAGCCATCAGTAAAAAGAGTGACGGCTGAAACAATGGGTTGAGAGCGGCTAAGACAATGGACAACTAGGGGCACCTGTTGGGTAATTACCAATCGGGGATCTTTTGGGGGATTATAAGAGATCTCTCCCACATAATCACAAAGAGCAACCTGCCAGGCCAAGGAGGTATGGTACAAGGAATCAAAGTCACTGCGGGACAAGGGGAATACAATGGCAACTACATCGGTACCCGTGAGTTGCACTGCACGGTGGCGGGCTTTACGAACAAGATCGGACAAGGCATCTAAATAAGGCTAAATGTTTCGAGGAGGAGTGGATGACAAATATATCCACTCTATGATAGAGACGGCTGTGTCCGTACGAGGGACAAACAGAGCCGCAGTAGGCTTATGAGGGGTGGCAAGGAGAACCAACCGTAGGGGACGGATCTCAGTGAGTCTATCCACAAACTGCTGACTCAACACTGCATTGATCTGCCGAATGCAGGCAAGGTGCTCTTCAGTGACGGCAATAACTGCGCCTGGTGCCCGAGCTCCACGTAGGAGCTTGAACAACGGCTGCAGCATTGATGTGGGGAGACGGAAGTAGGGTCGAATCCAATTTAAACGACCCCAAACCTGTTGTAATTTAACAAGGGTTAGGGGTTGAGATAGAACCAATTCGGGGCGAACAGGGGCGGCATAGGTTTGTAAAACCTTATGCCCGAGGTAGTGGTAGGGATAACAGCATTGGATTTTTTCTGGTGCCACTAATAGGCCATTTTGGCCAAGAATCTGGGACAGAGATTCAAGCTGTTCTGCCGTAACCTGGGGACCACTAAGCAAAATGTCATCCATATAATGGTAGACCTTTAGTGTGGGGTATCGGGCACGAAAAGGGGCAAGGGCCCGATCCACAAAAAGCTGACACAAGGTCAGACTATTTTGCATTCCCTGGGGCAAGACCTTCCACTGGTACCTATGAGAGGGTTGCTGATTATTATATTGTGGCACCGTAAACGCGAATTTTTCGCGGTCTTGTGGGCAAAGGGGAATGGTGAAAAAACAATCCTTTAAATCTAACACACAAAGCTGATCGGTTTGAGGAATTAAATTCGGGTTTGGTAAGCCAAATTGTAAGGGGCCCATGGGTTGGATGCGTTTATTTATTTCCCTTGGATCATGTAACAGCCGCCATGCACCAGATTTTTTCTTAATAACGAGCACCGGGGTGTTCCAGGGACTAGTGGAGCGTTCCAAGCGCTGTGCATGCAAATGTTGCTGCACCAGCGACTGAAGTGCTCTTAGCTTCTCTAGAGGGAGGGGCCACGGGTCAATCCACACGGGCTCTAAGGATTGCCACACCAAGGGTAATGCTGAAGGCATGGCGGGTGCGGGAGGGTTTTGGGCCATTAGATATTAATATCGAGGGTGGTGTCCAGCTTTGTAAGCAAGTCACAGCCCCAAATATTAAGGTGGACAGGGAGCACAAAAGGACGGATTGTAGCAAGGACACGGCCTCCCGGTTTAGAGACCGTGACCCAAGACAAACTTTGGCGCCCGGGCTTACTACCCCCAATCCCCCACAACTCTTTAGAAGGAACTGTTGGCCAACTGACCGGCCACTCCGGATCACGAATCACCGTAACGTCAGCTCCAGTGTCCACCAGCCCTGTAAAAGGAACATTGTTTCAGAGAAGTGTTAACTGAGGTTTCGAGGGGTGGACCGACATTGTTAGAGCAACAAGTGGAGAGGACGTGTTGTGAGATGGCGACTGAGCCAGCGTCGATCCAAAGCCGCCTCCGTCCCAGGCTCGATCCTCCGCAGCTGGCACCTGATAGGGGACTAAAATCAATTGCGCAATTGACCGTCCACGCGGGAGCGACTGTGGAAGATGGGTCCATACCTGAACCTTAATAATGCCGGTGTAGTCGGCATCAATGACCCCTGGAATGACAAAAAAACCCTGTTTCCCAGTGTGTGAGCGAGGGAGAACCAGACCCACAAATCCGGCAGGGAGAGGTCCCGTCACCTGGGTAGGTATGGCGCAAACCTCCCCCGGCAACCGAAAGTCAGCATCCTCCTGCATAATCAAATCAAGCCCTGCACTTCCGGCAGTCGCCGCCTTCATGGAGTCTATGGGTTTTGAAGCAGAGGAACAGTTGTCTGAGTGGGAAACGCCCCCGTTTGGCCCTGGGTTCGGGGGGTCCCGTTGTGCGGTTTCCCGACCCGCTACGACACTGATTAGCCCAGTGATAGCCCTTCCTACACTTGGGGCACTTCTTTGAGGGGCGAGCGGGCGCCGCCGAGGAGCGGCACTCCCGCTGAAAGTGACCCTACTTACCGCAGCGGTAACAACGCTTCCCCTCCTTCCTGCTTTTCCGCAGGGCGGCAGCCAGAACTCCAGCCTTATGGGCTTGGGTGCTGATGTTTTGGCACGCCCGCAGCATGTCTGACAGCTCTAGAATCCCAAAGGCTTGTGCCGCCTGGAGAGCATGGTGGCAATCCTCGTTCGCATTTTCAACTGCCATTTTTAACAGGATCTCCTGAGCTGCTGCAGGGCTATCCACCTGCCGGAGGATAGCCTCCTGCAATCTGTTGGTAAAATCCATAAAGGACTCTGATGCACCCTGACGGCTACTGGCAAAGCTTTTGGTAGGCTTGCCTGAATCTGGGACCTTCCGGAAAGCATGCTGGGCGCAGGTGGAAGTAATGGGGAAGACGGCCTGAGGGAGTTGAGACTGCAGCTGGACAGTAGCAAACTGGCCCTCCCCTGCCAAGTGCTCATAAATGATACCTTGTTCTCTATACACCTGGGCCTGGCGTTCCGCCATCTGCCGAAATTCACTAAGCCAAATAACATACTGACTAGGTGTCAGCATCATGCGCAACAGCGCCTTCCAGTCCTCAGGGACCAGGGAATACCCAGAACCTAGCCCTTCAATGAGACCACGCACACACGTGCTAGTCAGGCCGAACTCGCGAATCGCTTTCTTTACCTCTCTGATCACCGAGTAAGGCAAACTGACCCAGTTTGCAACCAGGTTGCCCTGGCCATCATCCTGCCAGGTCACCGGACAGACTGAGACCAGCTCAGCCAGCTCCTCTGCTGTAAGATCTGAGCGAGTCTTCGCTGCATGGACCATTTGTTACACCAGCGAAAGCCCCTGAGCAGACGCGGATGACCCTCCGGGCCCCATGGTAGGGGGGTGATCACACACCGGCTCCGGTGGGGAAGGCCAGGGAGGCGGTGGTAATAGAGGCCCTGGGGGCGAAGCAGGGGGAGGGATGGTTGCAGGAGCGGACGGGGGTGGCGAGATCGGCAGCCCCTCTATTGGTGCGGGGAGGGGGGGGGGGGCTGTCCGAAGCGACACGCTGTATCGTGTCGCGGCAGAGGTGCCAGGCGTGTAAAGCCTGCACGGGCGCCCAAGGCTCCTTGTGCAATGTCTGGCCCAACCGCTCCCAGTCCGCTAGCTTAAGGGTTCCAGCTTCAGGGTACCACAGGCACTGGGCACTCACCTCCTGTAGCAGGAGAGTGAGCTCTCGAGTGGGACAGTCATGCTGAGCCTTACGCAGCAAATACTGTAGCTCACACCGGTGTTGCACTTGCAAAGCAGAGAGGGAGCTTCCCATACTTACCACAATGAAAAATACTCACCGGGATCCACGAAGCGGATGAGTGACGCGTCTGAAACCCTTGCTGGGCGAGGTGAGTGCTGAGGGCCCCACGTTTGGGCGCCAGTTGTGGCGGTTCAATACAAGACAGGACACGGCTTTAGGCAAGCAAGCAGGCTGGTCTGCTGACGGGATTGCCCCTGTCAGCTTTTCCACCTCTCTTTTATTTCTCTCCCCGCTGCGCATTACATACCCCAACCGACCGCAAAAGGCATCAACAAAGGAAATAATATGACTTTGATTAATATTCCTATTTACTAGCCTCTATCAACTACAATCTTTGTTCTCAGGCCTTGAGCTTAGGCCGAGGAAGCTTCCCACGGTTGATGTCCTTATTTTGACTTCCCAGATGGTCCACGTTTCCATGGTCCATGTCCTTGGACAGAGCAGAGCAATGTGTGCATTGCTCCTACACATCAGTCAGGGTGTGCCCTGACTGTTTCCAGGTGCATGAACGCTACATGAACCCTTCACATGTGTGCATCATAAAAAGTTATAAGAACTGGAAAAAAATTCTCTCTGGTTCTTTTTTTTCAAGGCACTTTATTGTGGGAAACCCTTGTTCAAATAACTCCAAAATTGCACCATTATATCTAGCTCAGATGCTCAGGAGACCCACCAATATTCAATGCAATCTGAGTATATTGTAGATTTTAGAGCACTTATAAAGGTTGACTGTTATACAGTAAGCTCATCCCAATGTTAATTATAATGGTGCTACCACTACTCCTGGGGGAATTCTGCGCCACTGCACAATCCATAATTTGCATAGAATTAATATTCTGTGCAGAATTTCCTTTTTTCTCTGCAAAATTGGCACTGCCAGGGGAAGTGGGAGGAGAACCTGGAGGATTCTCAGCAGCTGCAGTTCCTGGCATGCCCTGAGGGGAGAAGGCAGAGTACAGGAAACTCCATACAAGCCCAGGACCCAAGTGAGCATTAGGCTGTTTCTCCCTCTGAATCCCTGGGCTCTGGGGTGGATGAGGTATGGGGGCCTGGCCTCGAGGGGATGGGGCAGAGAAACAGGAACTGGGTTGCTGTAGGGGTTTCTTTAACTCTACTCCTGTGGAAATTTTTGTTGTTTTCTGTATTGTTACAGATATAGTTGCTGACAGGGTATTTTGAAATAAATTACCAAAATAATTGAAACTGGCATGATTATATAGTGTTATGTTGACAAATAAAATATGCAGAATTTTAACATATTGTGTGCAGAATATTTTAATTTTTTGGCACAGAATTTTTATTTTTTGGCACAGAATTCCCAGGAGTATACTACCCTGGATAACAAAGCAAGTTACGCTTTGAAATACTGAGAAATATTTAAGCTATGTCTATGCTGCACTTTTGTCATTAAAACTTTTGTTGGTCAAGGGTGTGAAAAAACCACACCCCTGGCTGACAAAAGTTGTAATGACAAAAAATGCAGGTGTGGACAGCGTTTTGTCAATGGGAGACACTCTCCTGCCGACAAAGCTACCGCACCTTATTGGGGGTAATTTTATTTTGCTGGCAGGAGAGCTCTCTTCTGCCAGCAAAGAGTGGCTACGCTGTGTACCTTACAGCAGCATGGCTGTAGTGGCACAGCTGTGCCACTGTAAGATACACAGTGTAAACATAGCCCCAGATGGCACATCACTGACTTCTCTTCTAACAGGAAGATGACCTGCAATGCCCCAGAATTTTGCTATTGCTCAGCAAATGGGCAACACTGGTGTCAGAAGAAGGGACAATAGTATCAATATTTTGGGCAGCTTTGACAATACAGGGTGTCACAGTTCAGGGCAATTGCACCTGTATTTCCCCCTCATGGTCCAGCAAGGACTCCCAGCTCCTCAGCCCTCACCTCTCTTGGCTGGAAATCTGACTGGAGTTTTTCCAGGCTGCACAGTTCCCTGCCTGCACTGTGATATCTCCAGTAGGCCAGATTTCCAAAACAGTCCAGCATCTGCATTTTGATTTCTCCTCAGAGGCTATGAACAGTTGTACTTGCCCACAGTTATAAGTTACTTATAAGTTGCCTTTTCTAAGCAAGCACATTTATTATTAAGGTAAAAGCATTACACAGAAAACATATTAAAAACAATAAAGAATGTACAGTCATGCTAATAAGCTTATCAGAGATCACCACCAACTCCAGCAAGGCTCTAGTAGGAGTCAGTTCTTCAAACCACAAAGGGGTTTTTCTGTGCTTATAAGTTCATAGCTGCCTGGGCTCAGAACAAACACACCCTTGAATCTGTGAGTCTTTCCCTTTGATAGCTTGGTCCTTTGATCTTGGTACTCCAGGAACAGGTAATCAGCAGACAATTGTCCTCTTCTCAGGGTGTAGATTCAAAAGGTTGGGGTTTTGCATAGCCAGAGGTGGGATGGGGAAAAGAAATGTATTCACCTCCCGCTAAATATTTCTCAGGAAATCCACTTCACACATATTGCCCCCAAAAGTCCATTCTGTCTGGCATATTGTTCACTATAGACCTTTGATCATCCAGGCCCACAATAATACATAAATCATTCATTTAATACAAAGGACCCCAAAGATATGTAAACTTATTCAATAAGGTCTCTCTTGCCCTTTCCTGTGTCCAGCTGGTACATGCACAGCTCACAGCCCCACCACCTTCCTACTTTCCCATGACCCCCCTAAATTTACCATTCCAGGGACACAGAGTGGCAAGGAGGAGGAAGGAGTGGGCACAGAGGGGAAGGCACAGAGCAGAGTATTTGTGTGCATGAGCTCAGAACAGCAGGAGATACACTTGTGGTCAGAGCAATGGGTGTGATGGAGGGAATGTTGGAAGAGCTGGAGTGGTATCGGAGCAGTGTGTGAGGTCTACGAGCAGCTGGAAGGAATATGCAGGTTGGAGCAGCGAGGGGAAGTGCGGGGGGGTGTTTGAAGAGTGGAGAGGAAAGGAGGGGATCAGAGCTCTGCAGTGAGGTATGTGTAGGGACTTCATCTCTGTCCCAACCCCTCCTACATATTCATGTTCTCTCACTTCCATTGGGATAGCATGTCCCTTAACTTTGCGTTTCTTGGTTTTCAAAGGTTTAAATTGAGCTTGTCCAGTGCGCCATAGCAGCAGCCAGCCACATTCTGGAAGGGCACAAGGTGTCAGCCACAGGACAACTTTAACTCTGTGTTAATAAAACGTTCTGAGCATTTAATAGAGGATAAGTTACTTCTGCTAACAGCTTGCGGAGTTTCTCTTTTAGCTCAACTGATGGAGGTCTCTGCAGGAGAACCTTAATCTGGTATTTCCTGAATTTAGAGTGTTTGACCTTGCAACCATAACAGTCTTTTAATGTAATATTTTATATGGAATATATTGTTTGCAAACGACATGGAAAATGTAATGGATGAAAGATGCTATGTACATGTCGCTCTTCTGGAAAAAGGAGATATTGCTAATGGTTTTTCAGAACTCGCTGAGTCCTCTGCTAACTTGAAGAAAAAGGCTGACTGTTCGGTGAACTGCCCACATGGAGCTGGACGGATACTGGTAGCTGCTGCCGACAGCTCCCACAGAGCGGGCAGCTACTGTAAGACTCACAGCATAACGCCCTTGTGGGGCGCCATTACGCACATGTTCACGCAATGGATACATAGTGGCCACTCAAGTGAACGCACACTCCCAAACCCAAGAGCATGCAACTCGCGCGCACAGCATGCACGTGACCAGGCACGCACACAGCCCGGATTTTGCGCCAAGCCCACGGCGGCAAGTGCGCGCACAGACGCGCGTGCACGCTCCGATTGTGGTCCGGGAGCGCGCGGGCCGGGCGCTAGCGCGGGCCGCAGCCCACCCACAGCCGGGCGTGGGGGAGAGAGCTGATGCGCAGGCGCACTCGGACGGGATCCGGCGAGCGCTCGGGGGATGGTGACGCATTAAGCAGGCGCCGTGCGGCGGGATGAAGGTGGCGGTGGCCGGCTGCTGCCATGGCGAGCTGGACAAGCTCTACGAGACGTTGGAGCTGCTGCAGCGGCGGCACAACGTGCGTATCGACCTGCTGCTGTGCTGCGGCGACTTCCAGGCCGTGCGCAATGAGGCGGATCTACGCTGCATGGCCGTGTCGGCCAAGTACCGCCACATGCAGACCTTCTACCGGTGAGCGTCGGGCCTGGCCGCTCGCCCTGCAGACCCCCAGCGCCCGCTTTGGGCGCCTCCGTTGCCGTGGGGAGCAGAGCGCTGACAGATGCGGCACCGGGAACTTCTCCTCCCCGTCCGCCGTCGCGTCAGATCCCTGCGCCGCCGTGTGTGACAGCGGGGGGAGGCTGCGCCCTCTCCCCAGACTCGCTGGGTACCTGGAGCTCGAATCGCCCCACCCCCCACGAACGCGAACGGCCGCTGCCTCCAGGCCCGGGCCTCCCCTTTCTCCTCAGGGTCTCGACCCCCTCCTCGTCCCTACGGGATTCTGCAGCGGTCTGGAGAAGGCGGGGTCCCCCTGAACTGAAACGCAGCCCGAAACTGAGCACTGTCGTTTTTATATACAAATACTACCAGTAGCTTTGTTTTCAGTTTTCAGAGTAACAGCCGTGTTAGTCTGTATCGCAAAAAGAAAAGGAGGACTTGTGGCACCTTAGAGACTAACCAATTTATTTGAGCATAAGCTTTTGTGAGCTACAGCTCACTTCATCGGATGTTTTCAGTGTTTCTGTGGACACCTGGTGGCCTGTTAAACAGAATAAATTGGGCCTATCTTTGAACAAAATAGGTTGTGTGTCTGATACTAGCATTGTCTGCTAGTTTGGGGCTGTAAAAATCTATCCTTTCAAAAACTTAAAAGTCCCAACATTTTTGCATGTAGATTTGTATAGGCCCAATCTTTTCTGCTGCTTATGCATGTAAACATCTTGAAATATCGCTTGTGTATTGTTAAGATGTTGTTTTTTGTTTCTGGAATAGGTATTATTCAGGAGAGAAGAAGGCTCCTGTTCTCACGATCTTTATCGGGGGTAATCATGAAGCCTCAAATCACTTGCAGGAATTGCCATATGGAGGATGGGTGGCACCAAACATATATTACCTTGGTATGGAATGTCATTTAATTCTTTGATTTTTACAGATTTAATTATAAATATGGGCTTGAACTTCCAGGGGTTAAATATTGAGGTAATTTCTATAAACTCTTAGATTTCTGACTAGGTTGAGATGCATATTACTGTTTTGGATTTTGGTTTTGGAGTACTGGCTATATAGCATTGGGAAAAGCTCAGGAGGATTCAGTTTTGCTTCAGATGCTCAGTTGAAGATTAGCAGAATATAGTAAAATGACTTTGGCTGGGTGATCTCGTGAGCCTGAGTCTTTGCTTTTAGTGACTTCAGTACTTCTGGGTTCTGTTTTTGGTTTCTTTCTGTATTCTCCAAGGGCCAGTGTTTTAAATTATGCTACGGATTTGCCAGTTTTTCTCTCTACCCTCCATCTCACCCTTTCTATCCAATCTTTGATTTCAAATTGGCTCTGAAATTTCCTGTTGCATGACCTGCAAATGGATGGATTGCATCAAAGAAGATGGTAAGCAGGTGGACTTCAGTGCTGTCTTGTACAATTGAAGATGGCTATGCTTGCATGATGATCTAACAAATTGATGGGATAAGGGGTAGATGACCAGCCATCATAACAAACTCTCTCTGCAACTGAATTTAATCTTTCTTCTTAATCTCTTTACTCATGCTACATTCTTTTATCTTTGCTTATCTTTTCTATTTCCCAGGACCACAACCTGAGTATTATCTCTGATCTTTTTTCTTATTTTGTTTCTTGTTGGTGGTTTCTCTCTAATATTGCCCAAACTAGCTTCTTTATTATCCCTACTACTCCTAACACCCTTCCCTGTGCCTTGGTAACTTTTTACAATTAATGGAACCCACTGCTGGTCCCCTTACTGCTGTCCTGTTTTTGTTCCAGTCCATTTCCATTCCAGTCAATTGGACATGCCACTGCTAATGACCTTTCTCTCCTGCTCCTGTCACTAAATTGGCCTTACTGTTTTCTGGTTTAAGTTTAGGTTCTTTGCTTTTATCTACAAGACCTTATTTTGCATTAAAAAAGAGAGATGGCTAAGGGAGATGATTTGATAAAGGTCTATAAAATCATGAATGGTGTGGCAAAAGTATATAAGGAAGTATTATTTACACCTTTGCGTAACAGAAGACTCGGTCACCCAATGAAATTAATAGGAAGCAGACTTAAAACAAACATAAGGTAGTACTTCTTCACACAATGCAGAGTCAACCTGTGGAACTTCCTGTGACTGGGTTGAGCCTGGGGCAGCCCTCACTGGAAATGCTAAGGTCAGGGCAGGCTGCAAAAGGAAGAGCAGATACTCCCAAGTCTAGCGTGTAACACTAAAGTTAAACTCTCCAACCAGTCACAAACCGCTGCTGATCCACCACACTAGTTATCAAGGAGCAAAAAAGAAATCACACAGCCCCCTTTATTGCATTCCAGTCCTTGGGTTCCCAGTCAGCACATAGGTCCAGTACAGTGAGAAGTTATTTAAAAAACTGCTCAGTATACTAAATACTCTTCTGACCCCAAAGGGTCAGCTACGTCACCAGATCAGTATAGGTTTGGATCTTACCCAAAATACCACTCTGCCAGCCAACCCTTTAGTGTCTAAAGGTTTATTATAAAGAAAAAGAGACCAAGAAGAGAGATGTTAAATGGTAAAGCAGTCACACACACACATACACACAAAGACTTCAAAGTCCATCAGATTCCTAGCAGTATTGGTGAGTTTGCTGGTTTGAAAGTCCCTCTGGAATACATCCACAGCTTGGATGGGTCATTCAGTCCTTTGTTCAGAGCTTTAGTTTGTAGCAAAGTTCCTCCAGAGGTAAGAAGCAGGATTGAAGGTAAAATGGAGAAGATGCAGCCGCCTTTTATAGTCTTTTGCCATTCGGCTTGTGCTTCCTCTGTTTCAAACACAAGCTGCCTAGCATATGGCTTGGAAGCCTTTTCTGTCCCTAAGCATGCCCCTAATGCTTTATGATGAGTCATAAGGTGTATCCCTTGCCTTCTCTCAATGGGTCAGTTGTATGGTCCTTAATGGGCCATCAAACAGACTAGGCTGTGCTGATGCCAAACTGTCTGGGGGTGTCACGCAGAAGCATAGCACAAGTTTTCTAAGACACACACACATACATATCTATAACCCATAATACAAAGGTGATATTAGGCAAATTGTAACATTTTTGCAGAGATCTTACCTGGCATATCTGGCACAACTCATTTCAATTTTGCAATATTAATATTTATAATATCTTCAAGTGTCCCCCAGATTCCATACAGAGTCACACCCCCCCATGCAAAATTGATGCAGAAAGGGGTGTCCCTAGACACTGCTGAATGCATCATAAGAGTTTTTCATTCTTGGTTATATGTCACTACAGCTTCTAACCCAATCTCAGAAGTATCACTGTATAACAGAAATAGTTTATCAAAATTAGGTTTGATTAGATCAGGCTTTTTTGCTATAAAGCTTCTTTCATTCTCTGAAAGACTTTCTCATCTGATAATACTCTAATATAGACCTTACTGCTTTCAAGGGTGTAATCACCTTGCTGTCATGGCTAAATACCAATGTGGTGGCGTGCCTCAGTTTCCCTTTCTATACAGCAGACTAAATTTGTAAAGATTTCAGAGTAACAGCCATGTTAGTCTGTATTCGCAAAAAGAAAAGGAGTACTTCTGGCACCTTAGAGACTAACCAATTTATTTGAGCATAAGCTTTCGTGAGCTACAGCTCACTTAATCGGATGCATCGTATGCATCTGATGAAGTGAGCTGTAGCTCACGAAAGCTTATGCTCAAATAAATTGGTTAGTCTCTAAGGTGCCAGTACTCCTTTTCTTTTTGTAAATTTGTAAAGGTTTCTCTGCTGTGCCAAGTTTCACAATTGCTTACAAGTATCCCTTGTAATTAAACAAAGACTGTGAATGGCTAGCCAACTACAAAAGCAGGTTCTCCTCCCTTGGTGTTCACACCTCAACTGCTAGAAGAGGGCCTCACCCTCCCTGATTGAACTAACCTCGTTATCTCTAGCCTGATTCTTGCTTGCATATTTATACCTGCCTCTGAAAATTTCCTTGACATGCATCCGACGAAATGGGTATTCAGCCATGAAAGCTTATGCTCCAATATGTCTGTTAGTCTATAAGGTGCCACAGGACTCTTTGCTACTTTCTCTATGCAGTGATTCACCCTGAGGTAACTCAATCAAATCACTTCCACACCCATCAGTTGCAGCAAATAGCTTGCAAAAACTACCATGAAGATTTTTCTCTTCAGGAATCTTTTTTTTTTTTTTCTTTTTCCCCCTTTTTCTCCACAAAAGCATTGCTCTGTGGAGCCACAACAAACTCCCTCTGAGTTTCACTTATTCCAGAGGTGATTCTGGGTGTATTAAGAGGACTTTCACATAACCTCCTTTTAGGCAAGCTGCTAAACTCCATGGTTAAAGGCACTTTTTCCCTAAGCAGCTTTCCTCACTGGCAAAATGCAGTTTACCACACACAAGCTTAGGAACACTTCCTTCTTGGGTTTTAGTCAAGTCCCGAATCACTCTGGGTTAAATGAAATATCCTCAACCATCATAGGCTGACGGGCACCTTCTGTCTGCTCCACAGTTCTCCTTCGTTAGGCACACTGCTATTTGCAACAGACAAACAGTTGGAAACAGTTTTTCCTTCAACAGATAAACTGTTGCTTTCTACAAACAGTGGTTCATCATACTGAGCTACTCTAAGCAAATCATTTTTACTTTGTTCAGTCTCACTTTTACAAACTTCAGTTGCCAGTAATCCATCACCCACCAGAAATCTACCCTTTCCTCCCTCAGTTAGGGCTTCAAACTGACATCAACTCTAACTTTCTCTAAAGAAAAATTTTCCTGAGCTTCTTTCTGTGCTTCATTTAACTCTAGATTCACTTCTGAGATATTACACATTCAGAAATTTCTTCACCGGATAAACTGCTTTTCTGTCTAGACAAACAGCTGTTTTCCAGTCCCAAGGCTAGAGAGACTCTCTTCCTTGCTACAGCATACCTTGTTAAACACATGCAACTGCTTCTAGTCAAACCCCTCCTTACAAATCTCCCTGTTATAGACAACATACAGAGAATTCACATTCATACTTTATCTGGGACTATGTTAATCAGGGTAATGTCATAACCCAGTTACCACATCATTATTAAACAACATACCAACATTCTTATAAACTGAACAGACTCTATCTCCATCATTGCTGTAGAGAGGAGCTGAGCTTCCAGGATAACACAGTACCTGCTGTTCTTCATTATTTTGATTTGGAGTTTAAGTCTGGCAACATTGGTATCAGCTTGCAGCAGATCCATTTGCCTCCTGTGAGATTTTTCTCTCTCTCTCCAGCTTGCTTGGTTCTTTCCTCAGCTCACCTGGCTCGTTTCTCAGCTTCTTTTTCCAGCTGGGCCAAGGCTTGCTTCTCTTGCATTTGAAGTTCTGCCATTTCTCTCTCATGCTGAAGACAGTGGCTCTCTCTCAGGGCTTGCAGTTTTGACTGTGAATCGCTCATTGTGACTAACTTTAACCTTTGGCACGCTCAGTTTTAAATTTCAAACTTGAAATAGCTTGGGGTTCTGATCCAAAACCCAAATGATCTGGTTCATAGAATATCAGGGTTGGAAGGGACCTTAGGAGGTCATCTAGTCTAACCCCCTGCTCAAAGAAGGACCAATCCCCAATTTTTGCCCCAGATCCCTAAATGGCCCCCTCAAGGATTGAACTCTCAACCCTGGGTTTACAGGCCAATGTGCAAACCACTGAGCTATACCTCCTCCATTGTTTAACTACAACAATGTGATCTGTGGTGCCTGGGGCAACCCTCACTGGAAATGCTAAGGTCAGGGCAGGCTGCAAAAGCGAGAGCAGATACTCCCAGACTGGTGGGTAACACTGAAGTTAAAACAACGAGGAGTACTTGTGGCACCTTAGACACAAACAAATTTATTTCGGCATAAGCTTTCGTAGGCTAAAACTCACTTCATCAGATGCATGGAGTGGAAAATATCGTTGGCAGGTATATATACACTGCACATGAAAAGATGGGAGTTGCCTTACCAAGTGCGGGGGTCAGTGCTAATGAGACAATTCAGTTAAAGTGTAAGTGGGCTATTCTCAACAGTAGAATTCCAAGGGAGGAAAAAATCACTTTTTTAGTGGTAATGAGGCCAATGTAATCAGGGTGGCTCATTTCAAACAATGGACAAGAAGGTGTGCGTAACAGTAGGGGGAAATTAATATGGGGAAATTAGTTTTTTGTAGTGACCCATCCACTCCCAGTCTTTATTCAAGCCTAATTTGATGGTGTCCATTTTGCAAATTAATTCCAGTTCGGCAGTTTCTCGTTGGAGTCTGTTTGAATTTTTGTTGTTGAAGAATTGCCACTTTTAAGTCTGTTATTGAGAGTCCAGGGAGAGCAAAGTGTTCTCCGATTTGTTTTTGGATGTTATAGTTCTTGATGTCTGATTTGTGTCCATTTATTTGTTAAACTGTGCTTCTGATTTCCCCCACTGGTTATCAAGAAGCAAAAAAGAAATCACGCTGCCCCCTTTATTGCATTTCTATTTTCTGGCTCCCAGTCAGCACTTAGGTCCAGTACTGTGAAAAGTTATTTAGGGGAAAAAAAAAATAAATCAAAACTGCTCACATGTACAAAATGTTTTTCTGACCCCAAAGGGTCAGCCACATTACCAGATCAGTATAGGTGTGGATCTTACCCAAAATACTATGCTGCCAGTCAATCCTTTATTATAATCCTTTAGTTTTAGGCACTAAAGGGGGGGGGGGGGGAGAACACTTGTTGCCAGGGGATGTTGTGAAGCCAAAATTATAATGGGGTTCAAAAGAGAATTAGATAACACCATGGAGGATAGGTCCACCAATGGCTATTAGCCAAGATGGTCATGGAAAGCAACCCCACTGTTGGAAGACAGGATGCTGGGCTTGATGGTCTAAGTATGGCCGTTCTTATAATTCTCCCCCTCCTAAATCTCATCTCACTTCTGAAATATTTCTCTTTACTGCTCCCTTCTTTTCATCTTATTTTTTTGGTCATCTTTCATGACTGAAAGTCTCCATGTTTGCTTCTGCCAAATACTTCTTATCCTTCGAATTTCTCTTTAAAATTCACATCTTCAATCAATCCTTGCTTTTCATCTTCAGTTATCCCCAGATGACTGACTTTTCTTGTGCTTTTATTCTTGTCAGTCTTAAATTGTAAGACTTAGTTTTATTTTATTTGTAAAGAATCATGAAAATGTGTGGTGCTGCAATATGAATGACTTCATTTGTTTTGGGCAGGTTAGAAATACAAAAATTGCTTTCTACAATAATAGGTTTTGTCCGGGATTGGAAGTAGTGCAGAGGCAAGTGAACATTTTCTAAAATGCAACTCATTTGAACTATAGTTCTGGATGAGTTATTTTATCTGAATCAATTCTTTTGTACCTAATGCACATTATGTTAAAGTTGAACAGACTAGATTACAATTCCTAAAAGCTCCCTGTTTTGCTGATATGCAGAGAATTTTATTTTAATCTCTTGTCATTCTAGGTTATGCAGGAGTAGTAAAATATCGTGGTGTAAGAATTGGTGGAATTTCTGGCATTTTCAAATCTCATGATTATAAAAAAGGTAATATTTTTTGTAACTTTGACTTTTTATTAACATATACATTCAGAAACATCTTGCAATTAAGATTCCATACTCTTTTTTTATTAGGTGTTTTATTTATAGTGTGTGTGTTGGAGAATTTACAGGTTCTCCAAAGTTGCCTGTGAACAGATTTCCACTGTTGAGTCCATATGTCTATGCGCAGACATGGCACCAACTCTTCAAGCTGAAAACAGTCATTGACACCAGAAAAAGAGCTCCCCGTGGATGTACAAGTCTTTGTAGCAATCATCCTAACGTTTCTTTGGCAGCATTCTTTAGTTAATAGTGTCAGTCTGTTTCTTTTACCTATAAAATTGATTATGTAAGTTGGCATTTATATAGAAATATCAAAAGACTCAACTTGAATTTCAGAGCTGCAAAGTCTCAAGGCTTTATTCCCCCACTTATGCTCTGAACACCACAAGCGAGGCTCACCTCTTGCAATTTGATTCCCCTTTCTCCCTCTAAGAACCCAGTCTCTTGTGTGACCTGTTTTTCTTGGTATGTTTCAGGTCATTTTGAGTGTCCTCCATACAATCAGCAGACCGTAAGAAGTGCGTACCATGTGAGGAATATTGAAGTCTTCAAACTCAAACAGGTGGGGAGTAAAGCTTTTTTTTGAAGAGGGTAGATAATTTTGCATGAGATTAGACTAATCTAGAGATGAGCATGTTGATCTGAATTTACATTATCTGTTTCTATTGACACAATCAAAGTTTGCTTCTGCTATTCACAATAGAAGGTAATTCTACAGGCCTTGTCACTAATCTCTGCATTGTCGCAAGACTGCCTTCTTCAGTTGATAAAGAAACACGTCCCGCAGGTGTCCCTCACAGGGTGATGCAAATCCTTAATTACATTCTCTGCAATATCAGCAAATATTCAAGGGGACTTATGTGCATGGGTTAAGAGTGCAGTGTGTTGTGTATTGGGAAAGCTGGAGGCTGTAGCTAACGTTTTGTTTTAGTGTCTGAGAGAGACCAGTGGGTTTCAGTTGGAAGCCGAGGAAGTGCTATATCTGTAGTGGTGCAGAGCCTGGCACTGTTAGCAGAGATGTACTGTGTTGGGATTGAGTAAGGTACTCAATTGAGTAAGGTACTGTCGTTCTCAATTCCTAGTGCCATCCCTTCAGAGACAGTTAAGGTGGTCTGGGAAATGTCACTATAACTTTGCATTTCATGATTTTCCAGCAGTGGGAGAGGTCCCCGTCACTCCCCAAAAGACCTCTCTCTGACTCCTGGAAGATAAAAGGAATACTTTTCCTTTGTTCCCATTCAGAGACTGCTGGTGGCTCTGATGGGTGAGAATGGTCCCGCCTAACCTAGGAATCTGGTAGCACCTTAAAGACTAACAGAATTATTTGGGCATAAGTTTTGTGGGTAAAAAACCCCACTTCTTCAGATGCATGCCTTCATGCATCTGAAGAAGTGGGGTTTTTTACCCACAAAACTTATGCCCAAATAATTCTGTTAGTCTTTAAGGTGCCACTGGACTCCTCCTTGTTTTTGTGGGTACAGACTAACACGGCTTCCCCTCTGATACTTGGCCTTCTAACCTAATCCTCCTAGAGCCACTCAAAGGCCTGGTCTACATTTAAAACTTACACCAGCATGGCTATGTTGATCAGAGCTGTTTTTTAAAAAAAAGCAAAATGAAAACACAACCTTAGCTATATAGCTATGCTGACAAAAGCTCCAGTGTAGACAGTTATGCAGACAGAAGAGGGCTTCTGTTGGCATAGTTAATGTCCTAGGAGGTCATGTTACTATACTGACAGAACTCTTCCTTTCAGCACTAGGGGACTATACCAACGTAGTTGTGCCAACATAGGGTCTGTAGCGTAGATGTAGCCAGAGTGAATGAGTGACTGCTTCTGCTGCAGCTCAGAACTTTCCCAAGTTGCAGAAGAATGAAACTGACCTACTTCAGTTTCACTGTTGCACTATGAAAATCTCTGAACATGGTGCTAGAAAAATCACAAGCTTGGAGATGGAAAAATTATGATGTAGTTTTAAAAGAGCTATTGAAGTGCCTGTAGGCAGGGGGTGCCTGTAGGCAGGGGATAGCTAAAATACTTCAAGAAAATAGCATAAATGGTGATTGAGAGTAACACAGGGAATCTCACCCATGCTTAAGTAGCTTGCCAGCTCAGAGAAGATAATGTATGCCAATAGAATACAACTAACTTATAGTTGTAATAACTAGAATTCAAGCATAGTGATACTTTCTTCCAACGTTTTCTATTGTGTGAATTTGCTTTGTAAATAGCACTTATTATATGGCTATAATTTTAGAAATTCTTATGTCCATATAACTGCTTGACATTTGCCTCTGAGGGGAGATATCAAAACGATACTGTGCACTAAATGCTGGCTTACCTGTCCCAAGGAAAGCAAGAAAGTGGCACACAAACCATAGAGTTTAGAGAATGCAAGATCAAACTCAGTGGCACTCTGGAAGATTGCATCCAGTGGTATAACCTCAGTGTTTAGAAAGTCAGACTGTCAGTCAAAATCTGCTCTGGTCAGACAAAAAGAATCAAGTATGCTCCCCCTTCATTAGTATTCATTTAAGTGCTGTTCTTTTCCTATGTTTACTTTTTGCTTTATAGCTAAAGCATCCTATGGATATATTTATGTCACATGATTGGCCAAGAAGTATATATCACTATGGAAACAAGAAACAGCTTCTTAAAATGAAATCTTTCTTCCGCCAAGAAGTGGAAAACAATACATTGGGAAGCCCTGCTGCTTCAGAGCTTCTGCAGCACTTTCAACCCACATATTGGTTCTCAGCACATCTTCATGTAAAATTTGCAGCTTTAATGCAACACCAGGTAACAAATAAATAAAAGCATGTTGTGTCTATCTCAGGTTTCTAATGCCAGTAGCCAGATCCACACAAGCATTTTTCTCTTGTAAAAACTTATTTGCTTTTCCTTTTTATAAATATATTTTCATATAGTTCATGGAAAGTACTCCTACCTATATTAAGTAACTATTAATTCACCCTAATAATCAAAGGCATAGCCTAAGCTAAAGAGTCTTAACTCATGAAGACAGTGAATGTTATAACTTATTCTGTTTATAAGGGTATGTCTACACTACGGAATAAGGTTGAATTTATAGAAGTCGTTTTTTTAGAAATCGGTTTTATATATTCGAGTGTGTGTCTGTCCCCACAGAAAATGCTCTAAGTGCATTAAGTGCATTAACTCGGCAGAGTGCTTCCACAGTACCGAGGCTAGAGTCGACTTCTGGAGCGTTGCACTGTGGATAGCTATCCCACAGTTCCCGCAGTCTCCGCTGCGTATTGGAATTCTGGGTTGAGATCCCAATGCCTGATGGGGCTAAAACATTGTCGTGGGTGGTTCTGGGTACGTATCGTCAGGCCCCCCTTTCCTCCCTCCCTCCGTGAAAGCAAGGGCAGACAATCGTTTTGCGCCTTTTTTCCTGAGTTACCTGTGCAGACGCCATACCACGGCAAGCATGGAGCCCGCTCAGGTAACCGTCACCGTATGTCTCCTGGGCGCTGGCAGATGCGGTACGGCATTGCTACACAGTAGCAGCAACCCATTGCCTTCTGGCAGCAGATGGTGCAGTACGACTGGTAACCGTCCTTGTCGTGTCCGATGTGCTCCTGGCCACGTCGGCTGGGAGCGCCTGGGCAGACATGGGCGCAGGGACTAAATTTGGAGTGACTTGACCAGGTCATTCTCTTTAGTCCTGCAGTCAGTCCTATTGAACCATCTTATGGTGAGCAGGCAGGCGATACGGATTGCTAGCAGTCGTACTGTACAGTCTTCTGCCAGGCAGGCAAGAGATGAGGATGGCTAGCAGTCGTACTGTATCATCTTCTGCCAAGCAGCCATGAGATGTGGATGGCATGCAGTCCTTCTGCACCGTCTGCTGCCAGCCAAAGATGTAAAAGATAGATGGAGTGGATCAAAACAAGAAATAGACCAGATTTGTTTTGTACTCATTTGCTTCCCCCCCACCCGTCTAGGGGACTCATTCCTCTAGGTCACGCTGCAGTCACTCACAGAGAAGGTGCAGCGAGGTAAATCTAGCCATGTATCAATCAGAGGCCAGGCTAACCTCCTTATTCCAATAAGAACAATAACTTAGGTGCACCATTTCTTATTGGAACCCTCCGTGAAGTCCTGCCTGAAATACTCCTTGATGTAAAGCCACCCCCTTTGTTGATTTTTAGCTCCCTGAAGCCAACCCTGTAAGCCATGTCATCAGTCGCCCCTCCCTCTGTCAGAGCAACGGCAGACAATCGTTCCGCGCCTTTTTTCTGTGCGGACGCCATACCAAGGCAAGCATGGAGGCCGCTCAGCTCACTTTGGCAATTAGGAGCACATTAAACACCACACGCATTATCCAGCAGTATATGCAGCACCAGAACCGGCAAAGCGATACTGGGCGAGGAGGTGACGTCAGCGCGGTCACGTGAGTGATCAGGACATGGACACAGATTTCTCTGAAAGCATGGGCCCTGCCAATGCATGCATCATGGTGCTAATGGGGCAGGTTCATGCTGTGGAACGCTGATTCTGGGCTCGGGAAACAAGCACGGACTGGTGGGACCGCATAGTGTTGCAGGTCTGGGACGATTCCCAGTGGCTGCGAAACTTTCGCATGCGTAAGGGCACTTTCATGGAACTTTGTGACTTGCTTTCCCCTGCCCTGAGGCGCATGAATATCAAGATGAGAGCAGCCCTCACAGTTGAGAAGCGAGTGGCGATAGCCCTGTGGAAGCTTGCAACGCCAGATAGCTACCGGTCAGTTGGGAATCAATTAGAAGTGGGCAAATCTACTGTGGGGGCTGCTGTGATGCAAGTAGCCCACGCGATCAAAGATCTGCTGATATCAAGGGTAGTGACCCTGGGAAATGTGCAGGTCATAGTGGATGGCTTTGCTGCAATGGGATTCCCTAACTGTGGTGGGGCCATAGACGGAACCCATATCCCTATCTTGGCACTGGAGCACCAAGCCGCCGAGTACATAAACCGCAAGGGGTACTTTTCAATAGTGCTGCAAGCTCTGGTGGATCACAAGGGACGTTTCACCAACATCAACGTGGGATGGTCGGGAAACGTACATGACGCTCGCATCTTCAGGAACTCTGGTCTGTTTCAAAAGCTGCAGGAAGGGACTTTATTCCCAAACCAGAAAATAACTGTTGGGGATGTTGAAATGCCTATATGTATCCTTGGGGACCCAGCCTACCCCTTAATGCCATGGCTCATGAAGCCGTACACCGGCAGCCTGGACAGTAATCAGGAGCTGTTCAACTACAGGCTGAGCAAGTGCAGAATGGTGGTAGAATGTGCATTTGGACGTTTAAAGGCACGCTGGCGCAGTTTACTGACTCGCTTAGACCTCAGCGAAACCAATATTCCCACTGTTATTACTGCTTGCTGTGTGCTCCACAATATCTGTGAGAGTAAGGGGGAGACGTTTATGGCGGGATGGGAGGTTGAGGCAAATCGCCTGGCTGCTGGTTACGCGCAGCCAGACACCAGGGCGGTTAGAAGAGCACAGGAGGGCGCGGTACACATCAGAGAAGCTTTGAAAACCAGTTTCATGACTGGCCAGGCTACGGTGTGAAAGTTCTCTTCGTTTCTCCTTGATGAAACCCCCCGCCCCTTGCTTCACTCTACTTCCCTGTAAGCTAACCACCCTCCCCTCCTCCCTTCGATCACCACTTGCAGAGGCAATAAAGTCATTGTTGCTTCACATTCATGCATTCTTTATTCATTCATCACACAAATAGGGGGATGACTACCAAGGTAGCCTAGGAGGGGTGGTGGAGGAGGGAAGGAAAATGCCACACAGCACTTTAAAAGTTTACAACTTTAAAATTTATTGAATGCCAGCCTTCTTTTTTTTTGGGCAGTCCTCTGTGGTGGAGTGGCTGGTTGGCCGGAAGCCCCCCCACCGCGTTCTTGGGCGTCTGGGTGTGGAGGCTATGGAACTTGGGGAGGAGGGTGGTTGGTTACACAGGGGCTGTAGTGGCAGTCTGTGCTCCCGCTGCCTTTGCTGCAGCTCTACCATACACTGGAGCATACTGGTTTGGTCCTCCAGCAGCCTCAGCATTGAATCCTGCCTCCTCTCATCACGCTGCCACCACATTTGAGCTTCAGCCCTGTCTTCAGCCCGCCACTTACTCTCTTCAGCCCGCTACCTCTCCTCCCGGTCATTTTGTGCTTTCCTGCACTCTGACATTATTTGCCTCCACGCATTTGTCTGTGCTCTGTCAGTGTGGGAGGACAGCATGAGCTCTGAGAACATTTCATCTCGAATGCGTTTTTTTTTCTTTCTAAGCTTCACTAGTCTCTGGGAAGGAGAAGATCCTGTGATCATTGAAACACATGCAGCTGGTGGAGGAAAAAAAAGGGACAGCGGTATTTAAAAAGACACATTTTATAAAACAGTGGCTACACTCTTTCAGGGTAAACCTTGCTGTTAACATTACATACATAGCACATGTGCTTTCGTTACAAGGTCGCATTTTGCCTCCCCCTACCACATGGCTACCCCCTCAACCCTCCCTGTGGCTAACAGCGGGGAACATTTCTGTTTAGCCACAGGCAAACAGCCCAGCAGGAATGGGCTCCTCTGAGTGTCCCCTGAAGAAAAGCACTCTATTTCAACCAGGTGACCATGAATTATATCTCACTCTCCTGAGGATAACACAGAGAGATAAAGAACGGATGTTGTTTGAACGCCAGCAAACATACACTGCAATGCTTTGTTGTACAATGATTCCCGAGTACGTGTTACTGGCCTGAAGTGGTAAAGTGTCCTACCATGAAGGATGCAATAAGGCTGCCCTCCCCAGAAACCTTTTGCAAAGGCTTTGGGAGTACATCCAGGAGAGCTGCGAATGCCAGGGCAAAGTAATCCTTTCACATGCTTGCTTTTAAACCATGTATAGTGTATTAAAAGGTACACTCACCGGAGGTCCCTTCTCCGCCTGCTGGGTCCAGGAGGCAGCCTTGGGTGAGTTCGGGGGGTACTGGCTCCAGGTCCAGGGTGAGAAACAGTTCCTGGCTGTCGGGAAAAGCGGTTTCTCCGCTTGCTTGCTGTGAGCTATCTACAACCTCATCATCATCTTCTTCGTCCCCAAAACCTGCTTCCGTATTGCCTCCATCTCCATTGAAGCAGTCAAACATGGCTGGGGTAGTGGTGGCTGAACCCCCTAAAATGGCATGCAGCTCATCACAGAAGCGGCATGTTTGGGGCTCTGACCCGGAGCGGCCGTTCGCCTCTCTGGTTTTCTGGTAGACTTGCCTCAGCTCCTTCAGTTTCACGCGGCACTGCTTTGGGTCCCTGTTATGGCCTCTGTCCTTCATGCCCTGGGAGATTTTGACAAAGGTTTTGGCATTTCAAAAACTGGAACGGAGTTCTGATAGCATGGATTCCTCTCTCCGTACAGCGATCAGATCCCGTACCTCCCGTTTGGTCCATGCTGGAGCTCTTTTGCGATTCTGGGACTCCATCATGGTCACATCTGCTGATGAGCTCTGCATGGTCACCTGCAGCTTGCCACGCTGGCCAAACAGGAGGAAATGAGATTCAAAAGTTTGCGGTTCTTTTCCTGTCTACCTGGCCAGTGCATCTGAGTTGAGAGTGCTGTCCAGAGCGGTCACAATGGAGCACTCTGGGATAGCTCCCGGAGGCCAATACCGTCCAATTGTGTCCACAGTACCCCAAATTTGAGCCGGCAAGGTCGATTTAAGCGCTAATCCCCTTGTCAGGGTGGAGTAAGGAAATTGATTGTAAGAGCCCTTTAAGTCGAAATAAAGGGCTTCATCGTGTGGATGGGTGCAGGTTTACATCGATTTAATGCTGCTAAATTCGACCTAAAGTCCTCGTGTAGACCAGGGCTAAGATACTTTTGAAGCTATTTGTAGAACTATTACTTTGTTTTGTAGTTTTAAGCCAATCTTTTTCAAATTACTCTGCCCTGATGGTCACTAAACAAGTTAAGTAGCTGAGGTTGCCGAACTAGAAAATTTATATTAGCTGGATTTTTCACTTTGTGAAGGAGGAGAGAAGAGCAATTCAGGGAAGATACCCATCTCAAACAACCAGGTATCCTTTTGGGTGCCTGAGATATGGCAAGGGTCAGAGCAGACAGGGAGAGTTCATGAGTAGCCCAGACAAAGCCAGAAAATCTGCAAGGTTTAAACCTGTTGGTTTATTTGCTAGTTTCTTGTCAACCAGAATAATGCAAACTAGGAAAGTAATTGGCTTCATTCTCTTTGTGCTCCTTAACAGTTGGTAAACTCCAAACAGTATAAAAATCAGATAGCTCTTGTGTCTCTAGAGCTTCCTGTCTTGGCAAATCTTTCTCTCCCTTATGAGAATAGCCCCTTCTGAGGTTCTGAGTCTGTGGCCTAGTCTACACTAGCAATATAAGTCAATCTAAGTTACATAACTAAGTTGACATAATTTACGTTGACTTAACGCTATGTTGACAGGAGATGCTTTCCTGTTGACATAGCTTCTGTCTCTGATTAAAGTGGATTAATTAAGTGGACAGGAGACTGCTCTCCTGTCGACTTATTGCGTCTTCACTAGATCTGTTAAATTGATGACTGCTGCTGCGATGGTTGCAGCGGGTAGTTTAGTCCGTAGTGTAGACAAGGCATGTGTGCTTGATTACACCAGACTGCTTCAGCTGAACAAGACCCGTGTGTGTCGTGTCTTTCCCCCCTGTGTTGCCGCTGTTATCTACTCCAGTTTCCTCTGACTTCAGCTCAAGCTCTCTCTCTTTGTACCGCAGTCCTCCCTTTTTATCTCTAGGAACTTTAGAATATTCTGTTTAATAGAAACTGTTAAAACTTTAAATTCTGCCCTGGAGTCTCCATGCATAATTTGGTTATTAGGTCATATTTCAGGGAATCTTTAGCATTGCCAGTAATAGTTTCATTCCTGTTTCCTAGACAAACATTGAAGGACAGCTGCCAAAAGCAACAAAATTTTTGGCTCTGGATAAATGTCTGCCACACAGAGACTTCTTGCAGGTAAGACCACTGTAAGTGGTCATCTACTACCATTTAGTACTTTATATATCTGGGCTAGGGAGTGCACAGTTCAGCAGGAGGCTGAAGAATGATTCTTCCATCCCCGGAGAATTAAATCTCTCAGTTGCTGCTCATGTATGGGATGAGGACTTAATGGGTAATGGAAAATTACGAGGATCCTTTCTTGGGCTGCACAGAGGTATTGGGGGTCATAAGAATCCCTCCATATGCCCCTATACAAACTGCCAGGACTTCGTAGCAGGATACAGGAATGAGGGGCACTTTGTATTTGCTTATTACTACTATAGAGCATGAGGGTGGGGAATATGTGGAGCTTTTGCTCTGCCCCCTCAACGTGCTGACCGGTGGAGCGTGTGTAGTGGTAACTTGCTGCTGGTATAGATCAGAATTAAATTACTTCTCTCTCCCCACCCCTCTTTTTGAAGCACGTGCGGGTTGTGGAGGGAATTGTGATGTGTTAAGTCACGATACCTCTTTCCTTGGAAGGTGCAACAATGCACCACACCTCACTATGGGCTGTGTCCTGGTGCCACTGTCTAGCCACATGTATTCTTCTGTCTTTGGAGGCTGTAACTAAGTAACTGAAGGCCCCTGTGAAATGCCTGAAACGTAAGCCTAAGGAAAATAAAAACAAAAAAAGATAAGATCCTCCCCCCCCCCCCACCCCATTTGAGGAAAGAGAACTTACTGAGTCTGTCCTGGTGAGGAAGACCCCCTAGACTGGCTTTTTTTCTTCCTTATTTCATGATACTGTGATCAAGAGATTGTGGGATGAGAATCTGACCAGGGTGGGGTGGAAAAGTAGCTGGTGATCCAATGCACAACCCCTTAAGGACAATTATTTGGTATGAAACTCCAGAGAAATCCTAAAAGACAATCCAATCCAGACAGCTTGTTGAATTCAATATCTCACAGTACCCAAAAGAGGACTTTTTCCTAATATGTACAGTAGACTTTTTTAGAATTTATATTGCTCTAGGGCCTAAAGGCCCTACCTGGCATTGGGGCTTCATTGCGCTGGGCACTGTATACACGGAAAAGAAAATGGTTCCTGCCCCAAAATACAAGACAAACTAATACAGACAATCAACAAAATTAAGCTTGCCAGAAGTACAGTACAATTTCTTCCCAGTTTCTCTTTCACATAAGAACCGCCTCTTCACTGCCAGTCAAACTTCCTTAGTCCCTGCTCAGCCAGAGTATTCTCCTCCATCTCATGCTGCCCCATTGGAAAACTTAGCCCCATTCTGGGAAAGACACACAAACTAAAAACCGACCCAAGCTGCCAAATTTCTGAAAGTGGTGGATCTCAGCCACTTCCTGAACTTACAGTGGGGGCTGAATCCCATGCTTGTTTTTAGCGGCGGTGGAAAGTGGCTTACCTGACCCAGGCCTGCTGCACCCACGGCCCTGAATCTGCCACTGGTTCTTGGACTTGTCCCCTTCCTTCAGCGGGGTGAGATGCTTTAATCAAGAGGATACAGTTATTCCATCTTTGGCAGAAGCTTCAGCAGTTGCTATGCAAACGCTGTTACATCAACCTGTTTTACTGGGTAATAGCAGCAAGAACTGGGCTAATGATTGAGGTATGTCAGGGACAGGAGAATTAAGTTGGTACTGAAGGAAGTGTTCCCTGGTAGATGCATCACCAGACACTCTGCATTAGAAGTAATAGATTAATTCTTTTCACCGGACTGACCACTTAAAGACTTGGCTTCGTACAAACAGGGCCAAGTGGGTTTTCAGCTGTCTGCAAGAGTGGCTTTTTGTAGTTTGGAGTTTTGGACTTGACTAAAACCAGAGACATAGTCTGGTTCAGAGATGGGAGGTAGAACACTGGGGTTCCTGGCTATTAGTCCACTAGATCATTCCGTCTCTCCAGCTAGTGAGCTTTACCTTTTGTGGCAAGAGGCCATACAGAGACTGCTCAGTACAGTAGCTGACTCAAATCAGGCCACGTACTAGGAGGAAACTTATGGTGGCCTTATTCCCATCAATGTCAATTAGGGTGGCACTGCTTTACAACCAAAAATCAAGACCATTGCCCACAGTCAATCCTATAGGTAACTGTAAGGAAGACTATTAATGACTAGTACTAGTATAGAGAAAAATCAGTGACTAATACAACACTAGTGATCAGTTCTGTGTTTTCAAGGCTATCTTCAAAAGACCCAGGATTTCTTTCAGAATCCTATAAAACAGGGGATGTTCCTTACCCTAAGATCCTCTTCTTGGGCTGAAAGAGAAAAGCAGGTCTGATCATATTTTGCCAAACATTATAGGTTGGATGGTTCTATAAATGCAGTTCTTGGGAAATGCAGCAGCTGTTCCTTCCTTGCTGCCTTCCTTTTTTTGAGGGAAGGGTTAAACAAACCAGTTTGGGATTGGTGGAAATGAATGGACCAAAAAGTAACTTCTGCTTGTTAGTCTGTATCTCAGATGCACCCACCTGGGCAGATTCTTGAATATTTTGCCCACAAACTGTTTTCAGCTTTTAACTTTAAAAATAAAGTCAAGCACTCAAAAGCTAGGAAATGCTAGAATTCATGTTGCCTATGCAGCCTTAATTCAGCCTCCTTGTGCATATGCATTATGATAGTCTCTAATTACATGATCACATACTACTTTTTTCACAGAACCCCTGCCTTATTCAGTGGGCAGGTATACTGAACTTTTAATTAAGAACTGATTGCTTGAAGATAATGCTTAAATATAGAATGATGTCCTCCTGTCAGGTTGAATGAAATGCCTCATTTGTCAATATTGTTTTTCTAAGGTAATAGATATAGACCATGACCCCAACGCATCTGATTCTCTGGAATATGACATTGAATGGCTTGCTGTTCTCAAGGCTACCAACAATCTTATTAATGTGACTTCAAACGCATGGAACATGCCTGAAAACAATGGCCTCCATGCAAAGTAAGTAAAATTAATATTGGGTTTAAACTTTCTTTGTGTTGAAAATATGAGTATACTTTTGAAAAGAGAGATTTGTGATATTAGAGATAGGATGGGTGAGGTAATATCTTTTAACTGGGGGGGCTGGTCAGGGTGTACAGCTGCAGTGCATACCCATAGTGTAGCATTCTCATCCTGCAGCCAGGCCCCCATCTCTTGTACCATGTAGTTATCTGTGGCATGCTAAGCCAGATGGGCCCACAGAGCCACATTTTCATCATGGAGCTGGGTCGATTGCATGTGCAGAACTTGGTTCTCTGTTGCGAGCTATGATGCTTGGGCTCGAAGCATGGGGTAGTTTTCCTGGGAATGGTCAACCCATTCAGCCATCTCAAATACCCTCTAGGGCATGCCAGGCAGGGACTGGCCCGCTGCCTTCATGTTCCCCTAGGGTAGGCCTCCACCATGGGGGAGGGTGGTCCAGACAGACTGTCAAGATCCCAACAAGGGCAGTTGGGACCATAGGTCCAAGAAGAGGCAAACCTGAGGTTGGGGATCATGGAGGAGTTGATAGGTTCCAGGCCAGGGTCAATACCAAGGGTCAGGTCCTGAGTTAGGAGGCAAAGTCCAAATCAAGCCAAAGATGAAGCCTGGATTTCAGGAGCAGAAATGATCATGGCAGCTACAAGAGATCTATGCTGTTGTACCTGGATAACTGGCTGTGTCTGAGGAGGTCTGTGTGTGCTTGTAGAGGCGTAGGTTGGTGATTAAACAAGAGACGTTGATCCTAAAGAGCAAATGTACTTGGAAAGTGGAGTTGATTACATCAGATGTTCAGTAATCCTGCAAGATGTCTAAGTCTCACTGAGAGCAAAATCTTTTCTTGACATTTTCTTAGCTGGATTTATTCTGGACTTGCCAGCATGGGAAGCTTTGACAATGGATGCTGGCATATACATAATCCTTCAGTTACATATCTGGCACATTTAGCAGGTTTATGCTACCTCCCCACTGAGCCAATTTTAGAAGAGCCTACAAATGAAAAATAGCTGTACCTTGTACTCAAACAAAGCCAGCTTACTTGTACTCAAGCTTTCAGAAAAAATCTGGTCTTGGGCAAAGACCAAGCATAGATAATTTCAGCCCCAAAAGGTAGAAGTTGGATCAGTTTTAAGCAACTGAAAAGAGACCTTAAGGTTGCAGAAGCATATCCATTCTAAATGTCATGTCATTATGTGTTCAATTTTGTCTACAACATTTTGATATGAATACAGGTTTAATAAGATACATTAAATTGCTTTATAAAGTTACAAAATGTGCATTGCCTAATGAATATAGTTTATGCAGATACAGACTTCAAGGATGAAACCATGTTTGCAACCCGTGGAAGACCCTTTTAAATTACTATAAAAGAGAAGATGGCTAATGCACTCTGGGTCAAGTTCATCCCTATACCGAGAGGCCCAGCACAAAGTTATTCCATCTAAACCCTACTTAAGTTTTAAATGGTTCTTGCCTTGTGCTGACTTTATTCCCAAGAGTAAGTTTCATCCAGAGCTTTAGCTCCTTGTTCCTATATGTTACAGTAGATGAGTAAATCAGAATCATACCCATCTGAACTGCTCAACTGTAGGAAATATTTCATATTCCCTCTGGGGAAGGTGTTGTTGAAGTGTGTTTTCTGCTTGTCATTTGTTTTGCTGTTCTGATAGCAAGATTTGAGTGATTGAGGAACTTCTGCAATCAGGCAACTTCATACAGTAGAACCTCACTATAACATGCTTCACAATAGCAAACCTTGGGCTATAGCAGTGTATCTCAAACTGGGGTCCATGAGGGAACACCAGGGGGTTTGTGGGTCCTGCTGATCGACTCCTTCCCCTCCCTCCCGGTGCCTTCTGCACGCTGTTTGTGCAGGAGGTGCTGGGAAGGAGCTAAGGGATGGGGCACTCTTGAGGGAGGGAGTGGAAAGAGGTGGGGCCTTGGGGGAGGGAGTGGAATGGGGCCTGGGGCTGAGTGGGGGGCTTGGGGTCTGAGGCAAAAATTTAAATCAAAATGGGGGTTCTCGGATTACTAAAGTTTGAGAACCGCTGGGCTATAGTGAACAGGGTCTCTGAATCCTTCCCCTGGCCCCTGGGCCACAAAGGAGGAGGGCTGAATGTGTTCCCCCGATCCCGGAGCTGGAGGAGCTGTTCCCCTTTCCTGATATAAAGAACCCCTGGCTACACCTAACAAATGGCTTGGATCCCCAGGTGTTCATTATAGCGAGGGTGTACTGTATATGCAAGTATGGTCTCATTTCATGAAAATAGATGACATCTTTTATATATTTAGTCCTTTCTCCCCTCTTTCAGACACCTCTTTAAAACCCACCTCTTCAACCACTTCTTACCCTCTTACTGGACATCTTAGTCCTTCCTTTCTTGATCTGTTTAAATATCTTTGTATGTGTCTTGTTTTAGATTGTAAGCTTCCTGTAGCTGGAAATGTGTTTAATCAGTTTGCAAAGCACCATGTAAATTTTGATATGGAGAAATTTTGCTTACTTGTAATCGCCTCGTCTTTCTTCACCAGGTCAGATGTTTGGGTTATAATTCCCCCCAAGGAGCAGATTGAGCCAGAACATTAAGGCTTTGGATTTCATATCACAGAAGGCACTAGGTGTTTCTTAGTTTTCAGTTGAATACAGTTAAAGCAGTACCAAGCAAAGACCGTCAACTGACAGTATTCAACAGCTGTTACCTGATACATTTAGCAGTAGCAATTTGAACATACTGCAAAAAGCTTCAACTGAGTTGCTGGTGCAATGTGCATCCAAATCTTCAGGGAGCCTTAAAATGAAAAATGTTAAAAAATTGAAACTTTCTTTACTAAGTCCAGATGTTGAGACCACCCAAAGCAGTTATTTAGTATGGGAGGGATCATCACTTGACTACTGCCTCCACCACCCTTCTCTAGAGCCTGCAAACCCTGAACCTGTTCTATCATCTTTTGCAAAAGTGCAAGCAGAAGACAGCCATTCAAATATCCATTAAAAAGGATTCACTACCCTGCCTGCCTGCCACACATGCGTCCCTCCCTCCCTCCCCCCACTGTAGAGGGAGAGTAAACGTGAACTTTCCTGCTGCAATAGTAAGTCTCTGATCAGTGTCCTAATCCAGCTATAGACTGTAGCTCTGGAGGCCACTTTATCTTTAAACCTTCCTAAACAATAGATCTTATTGTACTGTGGACATCTAGGTGATGTAACCTTCCCTCTTTAGGAATTTTGGGGTCAAATGAGGCAAGGGTGATTTTCCTGGTGGAAGATGGATTTGTTGGGCCTATATTCTGGCAAGAGATCCAAGCATGACCTTTACCTTGCAATGTCATACATTAGCTTGAAACTTTCCTACTCTTACACAGCACGCTACTATTAGAAACTGGACTCAAAAATAGAAGTTGCAGGATCACAAATTGAGTAAGTCAGTAATGCAATGCAGGTGCAAAAAAGGCAAAGATCACCCTTGGATATAGTAACAGGAGTTTCATGTGTAAGACTTGGGAAGTAATTGTTCTGCTCTCCTCTGCACTGCTGAGCCCTCAGCTGGAGTACTGTGTCCAGCTTTGGGCACCACACTTTAGGAAAAATGTGGACAAATTGGAGAGAGTCCAGAGGAGAGAAACAAAAATAAGTTTTAGAAAATATGATCTAAGGAAAGGTTTTTTAAAAAAATCGGGACATATTTAGTCTTGAAAGAACACTATTGATAGGGGAACCTGGTAAGTCATGAAATGTGTTAAGTGCTGCTATAAAGAGCATGATGAACCGTTCTCCATGTTTGCTGAAGGTAGAAGAAGTAATTGGCTAATGCTGGATCAAGAGAGATTTTGGTTAGGTATTGGGAAAAACTTTGAGGATAGTTAAGCTCTGAAATAGGGAGGTTGTGGAATCCCCATTCTTGGAGGTTTTTAAGAATAGGTCGGACAAACACCTGTCAGGGAGGGTCAGGATCAAATATACTCAATCTCAGTATGGGTGGCTGAACTAGATGATCTCTCAAGGTCCCTTCTGTGACGGGATCCCTGGGGTGCAGCCTGGGACTGTGGAACCGCTGTGCCCCCTTAACTCTGTCCAGCCTGGGCTGTCTTTCACAATGCCTTGCTAGTGACAAGCAGCAAGCCTCTCCAGGCGTTATCATCACTTGGCACTACATCATGTGGAGCTCCACACCCAGCTAGATTGCATGAATGCTCCCAGAGACGCTCATGAATCATACAGAGAAAGGCACTAGCCAAATCCTCCCAGCCTTGTACCTCAGGAATATACTGTCTTGCACTGCTCAAGATGAACACTGCAAATTTATTAATTGGTTTACCACTTCATCAATGGAAAGTTGATATACACCAGCCTGAGCAAACACCCTTACCAAATGCTTCTGGCAAACTCACTGGTAAAGATAAAAAGTTAAATTTATTGACTACAAAACATAGATTTTAAGTGATAGGCAAAAAGTCAGTTAGTTACCAAAATAAAATATAAGCACGCAGTCTAAATTCTCAACCCTATTAGACTGGGCAACATCTAGATTAAGCAGTTTTTCTCACCCCATTGGATATTGCAGTCCTTAATATACAGGGTTGTCCCTTATACCTGGGCCAGTCCCCTCTGTTGGCGTCTTTGGTCTTCTGAGTGTTGTTTGTAGCAGAGGTGGGGGAAAGGCCCAGCATGTGGCCACTGTGTTCTGTTTTATACCCTCAGTCCATGTGCTTGGAGAACACAAGTCCAGGCATGTCTGGTGGACATTGCTGAGTCTCCAGGCAATGTTGAGCAATTCCTCTGGCATGGCCTTGTGCAAGTGAGTCATTGAATTGTAATGCCTCTGCTGGACAATGGCTGGTGATGGGAACCACCCACCAGGCATTGGTTACCTCCCTTGTCATTGTCTCTGGGGAGCTAGTATCTGAGTGCTTCCCAAACCCACAGCATATTTAAGTGACAACCATACAACATATTCTCATAACTTCATATGCATTAATGATGTACACATTTAGATAGAAAAATGACTTTCAGCAGGCCATAACCTTTCCTGCGATACCTCACATGGCCTTCTTTATATGCAAGATCACAATTGTATATAAATGAGGGATGGAGGGTTACAGGGTGCTCCACCAAGGTATAGAATGTCGCACCTTCCAGCCGTACGTTTGTGATTCTGTAAGATCTTTCCTAGAAATTTCCTAATAGGTCATAAAACCATTCCCAGTACCAGGTTCAAGTCCCATGTAAGAAGATGAGACTGAATCTCAGATTGTCTACGGCTTTCAAGAACCAGGCTGCATATTAGGATTCTACCTAATGAGCTGCTAAACACTACAGTATTGCTGCCTGAACTCCCATGAGACTGGTATTCAGGCCCAAGATTTGATCAGCTTGCAGGAGCTCTAGGATGACTGCCACTGTGGTTTGATTAATCTGTTTTCATTTGCTAGAGTGAGGAGTTAAGAACCATATTCTTAATGAGTGTGCCCTGTTTTGTCATAAAACCGTTCACTGATGTGCCCACATTTCACTGGCACTGCATGTGTGTATACATATGTTGAGTGGAAACTTCCATTCCTCAGACAGACCATCAGTATTTGTGTTCATTTTGCATATGCCTGCATAAGAAAGCTGAGCTTTTGGTTTAAAGATTAAATCCTCCATTCAGAATAACTGAAGAACGGGAGTCCTGTTTAAAACATCTATTTGGGTTAGTTTACCATAAATTAATCGATCCACAGTAGTAATTATATTTTAGTCAGCCATAATATTTGGATGGGCATTCTGGCTTTTCCAGTATAAAGCAATTGTGCCTCATTGTTAACAGGTTAGAAATAATTTATCTTCCTATAATGGCATCTCATATCAACTGGGGCTTGCAGTTAAAAAGGCAGCAGGGTTTCAGGGAAGCTGAATCTGTAGTCCTTATGTGGCTATTTCTAGCCTAAAATGTAGATAATAGTTCAGTCAAATGTAAAAGTTCCAATATTCACATCAGTTTGAATGACCGTTCCAAATATTTTAGGTAATCTTAAATTCTTATGCACATCAAGGAAGACTTTGCTTCCGTATATGGTATTTGTGAGATCAGTACTGGACTCCATAATCTTAAAAGGATGATGATGATGAAGAATTAGAGAGGATGCAGAGAAGAGACACAAAAATAGTTTGAGGGATGGAGAAAATGCCTTACAGTGATACTCAAAGAGCTCAATCTGTTCAGTTTATCAAAAAGAAGATATAATGTCTATAAAGAGAACCTCTTCAAATAGGAACAGGAAGAGAGATATCTTGGCTAATTGAGCTCAATAGAATCTGACCTTGTTTTTTATTCCTGTAGGTGGGATTACAGTGCAACAGAAGGAGCCCTCAAAGAGATATTGGAAGAGCTGAGCCATAACCTCAAAATTCCTTGCAACTTCAGTGTGACAGCTGCTTGCTATGACCCCAACAAACCGCAGAAAAATATGGAACCAGTTCATATAATCAGTCCGCAGACCACTGAGTTTTGTGCCCAGTTTGGTCTCACCGATATTAATGACAGGATTCAGCAAGTGAAAGAAGAGCGCTCAGTTCGGGGAGAATATGAGGAGGAGGAGGAAATGGACAGTACTGAGTCAGCGGAGGAGCCCAGTGAATATTATACAGATAATTCTGGGCTGTCTTTTTCTATTAACCCAGATGAAATAATGCTGGATGAAGAGGGTGGTGATGAAGATCAAAGTACTTGTTCTGTGGATCCTTCACCTGATCATCCTCCTGACTTTTCAGCAAGTTTTTCTGACACCAGGATCATGCCAGATTCCATGATGGTATCCTCTGATGATGCTATGGACTCCACCAATGAAGACGTGGAGAAATCTGGTGTGAGTGAGCAGACTGAAGAGAAGAGCTTAAATGAAAGAGCTTTAAAGCGGATTGGTAAAAATGAGAACGGAAACAGTGCCATGAAGAAAATTAAAAGACGGAATCAGGCTATCTATGCCACAGAGGATGAAGATAAAGTATAATGAAAATGCATTAATTTCCCAGAGGTTTTATTAACTGCTGTAACTAGCTACCTTTTTTGGTGTGTTGGGGCAATGGTGAGAGCTTTTAAAATTCAGCATTTGAAGTGATAAGTAACCACTTTATGCTACATACTACAGTATGCAACAAAACTTCTAATGGAGCAGAATACCTGTTTAGTAGTAGTCTTCTTGCTCAGTCCTTTTCAACTAAGTGTGTTGTAGAAAGATTTCAAGTTTGTGTATAATCAGTTGGATTTGCTTCAGCTTTTGATAATTCATTTTATTTACATTCTGCTTTGCCTCCATACAATATCTGTAATTCTTAGTTAACCAAAGGAGAATTTCTTTAAATTGTAGTTAGTTTTGGAGGGAGAGGATCTTTGCATTGCCTTTAATGCTTTCTTGCAGCTAAAGATAAAACTTAGTACAGAATAGTTAATGCAATAATTCTATGCAGTGTGGTTAAAAGCAGTACTCCCAAGATAAAAAGAGCAGTAAGAGAAGATGATCATGATTTTTATTTCTCTGGAGTTAACTGTTTCTGCAGTGGAAAATCTTGGCAGTTGGTGTCTTTAAAAATATGAATATGTATTATATGCATTGTCTAATACTGGTTTTTAAATTTTTAGTTCTGATATATACAGAAAAATCTCACATTGTAAACATAAATTATGACTGAGGTGGTTACACTAAACTGTTGAAGGCGAGTGCATTTGTTTTCAATATCAATTATCATGAACTCCCAAAAGTTCAGAACAGTATTTCAAAATTAAAATACTAATGGAAGCTAAAATTATCTAGCAATAACCTCATAGATGTTTGTATCTGAATTACTTCCTCAAATAACTCTGAATTTGAATCTCCTGACTTTGTGGGTAAGCTGTTGTGTTTGGTGCTTTCAGGGGAGAGGGCTGAAAGTTTATACACTTACAATAGGTAGTGATGCATGTAGTAAATGTTACCTAACATGTTCCATTAAGATCCTGTTTGCAGTTGCTTATAACTTTGTCGAACTCTAACTATTTGGGCTAAAATTTTTCATGCCAGCTCTCTTACTTGGAAACTTTAAGCAAAAAAACTATTTCCTAATCTCAGAATGAGATAGATGAAAGAACTAGCATGTTTCTTCTAGAGAAGAGAAGGCTGAGGGACACAGTCTTCAGATACGTAAGAGGTTGTCGAAGAGGATAGTGATCTTTTGTTCTCTCATGTCTACTCAGGGTGGGACAAGAAATAATTGGCTTAGTTTGCAACAAGGGAGTTTCAGGTTAGTTAGAACTTCTTTTTCTAATATCTAAGGATAGTTAAGTACAGGAACAGGTTACTTAAGGAGGCTGTGGAATTGCTGTCACCGGAGGCTTTTAAGAACAGTTCAGACAAACACCTGTCAGGGATGACCTGCGTTTTACTTGGTCATGCCTTAGTGCAAAGGGGATGGGCTAGATGTCTCAATATCTCTTCTAGCCCTATATTTGTGGGTGTTTTTTTGCACATTAAATTTAATTGTTTTGTTGAAGCTCTCGTGCCTCCATCATTCGGTGCTAAAATTTGAGGGGGTTACCTTTACTGTTAGTGATATGCCTTTCACTGAAAATTTGTCAGAGTTATGAACCTGTCAAAACTGTTGCTTGCACATACTCAAACTTCTTAGTTTGGCAGCTAAGCTCTCCAAGGATTCAGTTTACACTGAGCTCCATCCCAGTGCAGCAGGGGTGAGAAGGACTTCCCCTGCCACTGCTGTCACTGCAGGGGTTGCTCCGCTGCCAGGTAGTAGATCTGAGAGCAGGGAGAATGTCTCTTTTGTGTGCAGTTCTCTGCCTTCTAGGGCCCAGACTCTATTGGAGGAGAAGTAGTCTGGTTAGAATGCAGACAGATGAGGAAGTGGGCCTGAGCAGAGTAGTAAGCAGGGAGACTGGGATGTGGAGCCAGGGGAGGGCGTAGGACTGGGATGTGGTGTGGAGGAGACTAGGAGTAGGACAAAGAGAGGTTCACGGGACATCCTGTAAAAGAGTCTTAATTACTGTACACGCCTGCTTCAGAATCTGAATGTTAAGGTTGCAAAATCAAGGATTCTCAAAAGCTGGACCTGAAACCTAAGCTAGGCCCCTTTGTTCATATGCATTATCATAATCTTGCATGTTGTTTTTTTTTCCATAAGACCCATCCCTCTTTCAGGGCACAGAATGGATGATGCTTTGTGAGCAGACATATACACACTCATCATTCAATGTGTGTGGCCCTATTGCCTTATTTACTGCACATCATTCAAGCTTTACTCTCAATACAGTATTTCTTATGAGCACTCATTGCTGTAGCATACAAGTGCTTCACAAGTGAAGGTAGTCTGTCTCATGGATCTGCATCTGATGAAGTGAGCTGTAGCTCACGAAAGCTTATGCTCTAATAAATTGGTTAGTCTCTAAGGTGCCACAAGTACTCCTTTTCTTTTTGTCTCATGGATGGTGGTGCAATCTCTGCAAAGCAGTAAAATGACTAGGTAGTAGTCAGTTTCAAGGTTGCTGTGCTGATTTTATAGGATCAAATTCACTATCAATTTTGTGTGCATGGCTCCAATGTGACTTTACTGGTGCACAGTACCCACAGGTACAAGTGTGCATCATCCACCTAAAACATGGTCAGGCCAAGCAAAAACTCCAGATATCATGGAATGGTCCAAGCCTTGAGCACTAGGTACATCCAGTGTACCTTTGGGTCACATAGACCAACTGTTGATATTCAGAGAACACCTCAAGAAGCTGAAAAAGGAAGTGAAGTCCTGGAATTCTGACCAAAAAATGGCCAACATACAATGGGGAGCTGACCCCAAAACACTGAGCAACCAGTATTGCTCTGTGCTAATCAACTGTGGAGTATAATGTTATGTCTTAGAGTGTTTCTCCTTTTAATATATGCTCTGTGGACTCTAGTGTTTCTACATAGTTTTTCTGGAACTCTGTATCAGAGGTTTGCTAAAGTTCTTAGCTTATGTCCAACACAAGGAATGTTTAAACCAATAAGCCACTACCCTTTTAAGTCCTTTGTCATGTGCTAATATTACCTCCATTCCTAAGCGCTAGCATGCATATCTAATATAAAGGGGTTGTGAATTGCAGGTAGGTTGAGAGTAAATGGGTCACAAGTGTCATTTACCCTGAAAGCCAAATCACTACAAAAGGTCGGCCCTTCCCCCAGCTCTCCTGCTGGTAATAGCTCACCTTAAGTGATCACTCTCGTTACAGTGTGTATGAGTAACACCAATTGTTCCATGTTCTCTATGTATATAAATCTCCCCACTGTATTTTCCACTGAATGCATCTGATGAAGTGAGCTGTAGCTCACAAAAGCTTATGCTCAAATAAATTTGTTAGTCTCTAAGGTGCCACAAGTACTCCTTCACTATGGTGATGGTTTCACTTTTCACCTAAGCTATGCAATGGTTTTAAGTTCTATTGCCAAACCCATTAATGAACCTGTACTATGAGCAGAGCCTTACCAAACTCTGCACACCTGCAAGTGTCTGGGGCATCAGACTAATTTTCTTATTGTCCGTGGAAATGCCCGATGTGTTCCCCAAGACAGGCTGCTATTTTTTGAATCTGCTTGTATTTCTTTGGTTTCAGTTTCAGATTGGCACACAAACTTATCACAGACCATTTGTAACTGCATCATTTCCTGCTCAAAAGTGTTAGAACTCACCAAGATATCTTCTGGCTATTACAGATAGGCTGAGAGTGCCGTTCCATGGAATGCTCTTTACATAAGACTCCCAAAGCTAGTAAGGGAATTACACAAGCCAAAAGCCATTAATTTGCCACAGCCGTTATCCTGCAGTAAAAGTGGTCTTTTCCCTGTCATTTGAATCTCTTTCTCTTGCCAAGATCCAGTGTAGAAAACCAGAATGAACGTGTTCTAGTGTCAAGGATATTTTCTAATTGTGTTAATGGATAAGAATCCTTTAAATTAACTTAATGTAGTTTTCTATAGTACACAGCATCTAATACTATATTTTTATTTTTTGCTCAAACTATGCATCTATCCCCCCACTCACCTCCTTGTGCTCCCTCTCCTTCCATCCCCACCCCACCTCCCTGCCCTCCATCCTTACCCAACTGTGCTCACTCACCTCCCTGCACTCCCTTTCCTTCCAGTCCACCCCATCTCCCTGTACCCCTTCCCTCCTCCCACTCCTCTCCCTGCGCTCCCTCCCCCTCCATCCTCACCACACTGCTCACTCCCCTCTGTAGGTTCCCTTTCTCCTCCTACTCACCTCCCTGCGCTCCCTCCTCCCCACCCAGCTCCCCTCCCAACACACCTGCGCTCCCTCCTCCCTAGTGCTCCCATTTCCCCTCCCTGCGCTCCCCCGCCCTGCCAGATATCCGAGGGGTAGTCCTGTTAGTCTGTATCCACAAAAACAAGGAGTCGGGTGGTACCTCAAAGACCTCTGCGGTGCTGCCGGCACATGCACACTGTAACCCCTCCCCCCCCCCGCAGGAGGAAATATTCCGGCCGGCCCCCCCGCGGGCGGCCTCAGTGGGCGCATGCGCACCCGTTTGGGCCACAGGCGGAGAGTTTGGATTTGGCCGATCTGTTAGAGCGGCTCCTGTGGCCGGGCCAGGCGCTAGCGCCGCCCCCGCCCCCTCCCCCTCCCCCGGCGATGGGCCGGGCTCGGCGGCGGTAGCGCTGGCCGCCTCGCGCGGGGTTGGGTGCCGTCGTTGCCGCGCGCGCCCCCAAGATGGCGTGTGTGCTGGAGACGCCGCTCCGCATGAGCGTCCTCTCGGTGAGTGCCCGGCCCTTCCCCAGCGGGGCCCTGGAGCCCGCTCGGCGGCTTGTCCTGTGCGGTGTTATGCAGGAGGGGGAAACCCGACGGAGCCCTAGTGCGGGCGCGGGCGGCCGGGGGCTCTGGCTCCCCCCTGCCCTTCCTCTCCGGGCGGCCGGGGGCCCTGGCTTCTTTACCGAGGTCAGCGTGGATCTGTCCCAGGCGAGCAGCGTTAGGTGCTGTCAGTTGGGGACGCTCCCCCAGGCGTGCCCTGTTGGGCCCGCGGGCAGGGGCCTGGCTGTGCCAGCCATCATGGCCTGGGCCTGTCAGTGCAGAGATAGGAAGCTGCCCACTGGTGTGAGTGTGACCCCCCAGTGCCCGGCGCCTGTGCATCCCGGCGGCGGGGGAGAGAGACTCAGGAGAAACCACAGGGCCCAGGGTGGGGAGAGCGAGCCGCCTCAGTTCGCCTTCTCGTCCCTCCTCGCTCTTCCTCTACTACCGAGGAGGGCGGGCCCCAGGCAAGATAAGGCACCCCCTTGTGGAGCTGGGGAGGATCCAGGAGGGACGCACTGAAGGGAAAAGAGATGGGGAAGCACATATGAGACATGCGGAAGAGGTGAGAAAGGATAGAGGAAATAGATAAACTAGACAAATTGGAAAATAGCATGAAAAAGGGAGAGAATGTGTCTGTTGGGGAAAAAAGGAATAAAGAAATGAAAATGGTGCCTAAATGAAGACAGAAAATTATAGCTTAGTGTATGTATGCCTTTTGCGTATGTGTCTGTATTTTATTAGGTTTCAGAGCAGCAGCCGTGTTAGTCTGTATTCGCAAAAAGAAAAGGAGTACTTGTGGCACCTTAGAGACTAACCAGTTTATTTGAGCATAAGCTTTCGTGAACTTACAGCTCACTTCATCAGATACATAAAGTGGAAAATGCAGTGAGGATGTTTTATACACACAGACCATGAAAAAATGGGTGTTTATCACTTCAAAAGGTTTTCTCTCCCCCCCCACCCCACTCTCCTGCTGATAATAGCTTATCTAAAGTGATCACTCTCCTTACAATGTGCATGATAATCAAGGTGGGCCATTTCCAGCACAAATCCAGGGTTTAACAAAACCTTTTGAAGTGATAAACACCCATTTTTTCATGGTCTGTGTGTATAAATCATCCTCACTGCATTTTCCACTTTATGCATCCTATGAAGTGAGCTGTAGCTCACGAAAGCTTATGCTCAAATAAATTGGTTAGTCGCTAAGGTGCTACAAGTACTCCTTTTCTTTTTGTATTTTATTATGTAGCTAATAGTTGCCTTATAGCTAGATGTGGGGAAAGATGTAAGAGCCAAAACAGTATTGTGTACTAACACTTTTTGTGTTGGATACTCTAATTTAAAAAAATCAGTGTTTTGGATGTTAAATATTCAGGATTCTCTGGTTCTTTTTGTTGCAATATATATAATTTTCAGTGTTGTTGTCCACCCCACCCCACCCCCGATGCAGATATGGTACTTTTTTCAGAAAGTATTCATTTTACCTTCCTCTACCCGTATTGGTGTTGAATCTACACAGTTTCACTATAAACTTTGCACCATATATAGGGATGCAGGTTCCTTTCTTATGAAAACTGCTGTCAGTTCAGGGCTTTTGAAGCTCCCTTGCCCACTCATCACTGGCAAATAATAATTTTGTCTTGGTCACTGAAGACTGCTCTTTGTAGCACTTTTGAGTGCTCTTCTGATGGCCATGTTGCTGCTGTCTTGTGAAGAGGCTCATCCGCTGCTGCTATGCTGACATGTTGGTGTAGATGTCCTTCCTCTACAGCACTGGAGTTTTAGAATGGAAAAACCCAGGAGTCGTAGCATGAAAGCATTTCCTTTTCCTGTTGGTCTGAAGGGAGGAGGTAACAGACAGAATACCCATGGTGGTTGCACTCTAGTGCACCCACCATTGCGCTGAGAAAAAGTGGAAGGTTGTGATTAGAGAAAAAGGAAAGACTGTTGTGGCGTTTCTTTGATTTTTTGTTATAATTGGCAGTGGTTTTTATTTAAATGGCAAAATAAAGGAATACATTGCCCCTTCACCTCTGGGTAACAGTGTTTATTACTAAATGCAACTGTCCCACATCTTAAAATGAAAACACTGTGAACCAAAATCCTACTTGCCAGTCTGAAATGGGTACCTTAAAAGCTGAAGTATCTGTGTCTTTAATTTTGATTATTAAGCTTTTAAGCAGTGTGAAGGCAAGTGTTACTTGTGTTTGAATAGAATAGTGCCAAGGTTATATTATACCCCAGTTGCTATTTGTTTTTTATATTACCATTTCTGTTCGCTACTCCTTACAAGACTGAAGGATATATATTTTGAAACTATGAGCAAATAAATTATGGTAACAATAGATATGAAAAATCTGGGGAGGTTTGAGAGACTCATTCTTATGGATATTGGTGATGAGATGTTCCTCCCAGCAGTGAGTGAACAAGTTAACCTTTGTGTGGCAAGGTTAGTACTAGTCAATAAGCTAAAGGACCGTCTAGATTAGAATCAGCACTTATTGGGAGGTCTTCATTTTGCATTTATACACAGGGTTTGCTCTGGATATATTTCTGGTGGTGGTGGAAGTCTACTACTGAGCCCGTTCTACTCTCAAAAGCTTCATCCTTGGGACAGATAGGCAAGCATTCCTGTAGAATGTAGGTGGCATAATGAAGCAGGGGGCCTTTAGGTTCTTTTCGCTTCTCCCAGATAGTCATGAGATGGTAGGGAGGAAGATAATGGACATCCTTGAAATTCAGCTGGATAAAGAGGAGTAAATTAAATCCAAGGGCACATATTTCCCCACTCAAAAAGCATGACTGAACTTAGTTCCCTTTCATTCCTCAAGAAAGTCATTGGGGAGGAATATGAGAAGCCTAATAAAGGGAAAAGGCTCAGCTGGCAAACAATACCACTTTTCCAGGTTGGCATCCATTCTTCCAAACTGGATGCCTGTAGTTAACTCTACATGTTAGTTTAGGAAAGCCTAAATAAGTCATCAGACTTTCAGGAGTGCTGAGTACCAGCAAATTCCATTAAAGTCAATGGAATCTCTGCGTGCTCTCCACCTTTGAAAATTAGGCCACCTTTTATTGTGGCCTGATGAATTTTCTGGGAAGTTGAGAACAGTTTGCTGAGAGGAAAGAAAAACACTTTGTTGTATGTATGTCATCGTGAACTTGGAGTGGAAGCTTTCCCTCCCTTCTTCCCTTCTAGGAAGGGAAGATTTGGGATGCTAGTCACTTGAATGCACTTCCAACCTTGGACATCTTAAGGGAAAATAAATGGTGCATAAATATTTAGCGGATACATATGTAGTTTCTGGGATCAGAGTTTTAAATTAGTCTTGTGAGGAATGCAGTATGTATTGTTACTGTATGCGTTGGAGTGTGTTGGACTTATTTATAGAAAGGCAGACTCTGTCAATGAAACTGGCGAATGTGATGTGTGAGGGTAAGGTGTGTTGAAGAAGGATACCTTAACTGAGCACTCCCTTGTTTTTAGGGTTTATGTAGGTGGGTATTCCTCTTGAGCAACCTTAACTGTTTTATGAACTTTTTTCCTGTGTGGGGTTATAATACATCTCCACAAAAAAAAGTTAACGAACTGGTAATGTTCCGCAAGTATTGCCTTTCCGTTCAACCACAAAAAAGTGGTTAAATTACAAATTAAGGCAACCCTGACATCTAGACCAAACATGACTCATTTGTCTCAAACACAAACATTAGAATGCCCACACAATGCCTATACAATTCCTTTCATTCCCAATGTATGAATACCAAAATAAGCACATCCCATTCAAAATTGCACTCTCACACACAGTGTTAACGCCTAACTTAAAAGTTGTTTGGTTGTAAATATTATGCATTTGAATGTGATCGTGCAGTTCTATCACTATCTTGTCTGGTAGGTTTTGTAGTTTTGTGTGTCATTGGGCATTGCTGTTAATTTGGAATTTGCCACTGCATGAATTGACAAAGTATAAATTCTCCTTTTCTCCGTAGGAAGTAACTGCTAGCAGTCGCCATTATGTTGACAGATTATTTGATCCTGATCCCCAGAAAGTCCTGCAAGGTGTCATGTAAGTAATATGAACTTGAGTTTGAAGTTCTATCATTAGTAGTCTAGGTTTGCTTGAAACCCGGCAGCTTTGCACTTGAAGGGAAAGAAAGGGATACTCTGCAAATTTCTACATGAATTTATTTTGGAAAGTATTACATGGATCAGATACAAACACACAATCATATTTTAGTATATTATCGCTTTGTAGTGCATACTGTTGGTAGCGCAGCCTCACAATCACCAGAAGAGCAGCAGGTGCCCTTCTTTCAGGTCTGATTGGAATTCTGTCCTTATTCCATCACCACAGCAGATGTGTCCACCCCCTGCTTCAACAGTCTTCCCTTGCTAGTATGTATAGAACATTGTATTGACCTTCTGACTCAGCCTCAGCACAGGGAAGCCTCTCTCAACTTGCTCAGGCAGAATCTATTTTTTCTCTTCCTCTAGCCTAGCATCAGTAGTAGTAGGGAGAAGGTGTTGATAGAAAGATTTTGAAGGAAAACTTTCAGGGTTTGTTGACTGATGCTATAAGGTTGTTTCCTGTCTCCACTTGGGTCCACAAATTCTTCATCCCTCCACCTTTACACAGCAACACTGCAAAAAAGGCCTTGAGCTGCCCAGGACTGACTTCCTGGGACAGGCTGTCTCCTTGCCTTTCAACTCTCTCTCATGTGTCCCAGAATGTGTCTTGGCACTAATGCCTGGCCCCTCTGTTGATTACTACCTTGAAAGTCCACAAACACACTACAACACTGCCTCTTGGGTCAGTCTGCTCTTATAGAACTGGAAACACCTCAGGCTCCCATCTGGCTCTTAAGCCTCAAGTTGTTCTCTGTTTAAACAGCAACTCTGACTTGGATCAAGACACACTTCCCTACCCCAAATCATGCAGTGTAAATGTTACAGATTCTTTGTCTTCACTCAGTGTAGAAGAATCAGACTCCATCTGCACTCTCCTTTCCCCCACGCTTGCTTTTTGAGAAGACCAAGGTCCAGTCTCACTTATGGTTCCTTCCCAAGCCCATCTCATTCTCTAGCCAAGTTTTGCCATAAGTCTCTAAGGAAAAAATTGTCAAAAAAGAAGCAAAAATTGCAGTCAACCTCTTCGGATAACTCAACTAATCATCGAAAGCATTTCCCTAGGTCAGAGGCATCAGACTCATTCTGTGGTGAGGACTTGATTACCTTTTCACTCAGGCTGTGGGCTAGGAGTAAAATTCACGGGCAAGAAGTGAATCTTGCAATCTAGTCTGACTACAGAATGTGCTTTTCAGTTAGTGAAGTTAAATATTGCATTAAAGACAATTTAAATAAATGCATTTTGTTTCCTTCCTTTTTGTCAAATTAGATCTTTGTTCCCACTGTAGGCAGTCCTCCCCACACCCCCACCCCTTTTATAAACTTTTCTTGTCTCAATCCTGTATTCTGGACACTGCATCCTGCCTCTTTGTCACCACACTCTTCCCCATGGTACTTATATGCACTCCTTTCTCACCCACCCATCCCCTTTGGGGATCTGGGATCTCACCTCTTGCTTTCCCCACCTTTTGGGCACTAGTGCTGTGGGGGGCAGCAGGGGACACTTCTCCCCTGAACTTGTTGCTCCAAACAGCCAGTTCTTCTGAGCCTGTTGCTGTGAGCCTTGGCAGCAACGTGTGAGGGAAAAGCTTCAAGGAAGAGACTGCCTTGAAATTAGAGCAGTAGCCTCCGCATGGTGGAGGCAGCCAATACTTTTAAAATTTTTAAATCAGTAGGTCCAAGTAGCTTGTATCCAAGAGGTTTTTAAAAAAGAGATGGGTGAAGATCTTGCTTGAGCATTGGTGTCCATTTTCAAAAGGTCTTGGAACCCTCGAAAAGTTCCAGAAGACTGGAAGAAAGCTAATATGCCAATTTTTTAAGAGTAATTGGGATGACCTGTGTAATTATAGGCCTGTCAGTCTGAGATCAACACCAAATAAGATAATGGAGCAGTTGACGTGGGACTCGATGAATATAGACTTAAAGGAGGGTAATATAGTTAATGCCAATCAACATGGGTTTTTGGACAATAGATCTTGTTAAACTAACTTGATATCTCCTTTTGATGAGATTATAAGTTTGACTGAGAAGGGTAACATGTTGATGTAATATACTTAGGGCTGGTCTACGCTCCAGAGGTAAGTTGATGTAAGACAGCTTATGTTGACCTAACTCTGTAGGTGTCTACACTACAATGGTGCTCCCGCTGATGAGAGTCGCCCACTACAGCGACCTAATAACTCCACCTCCATGAGAGGTGTAATGCTTTGTTCCATGTAGTTAGGGTGTAATTACATTGCCTGTTGGATGTCAGCCTGACCCCCCGCATCTCTCACCAGGAGGCTGTCGGTCTTGGGTTCTTCTCTGCCCCTCTCCCCCAGTCCATCACTGGGAGGCTGTGGGGCTGTCCTTCCCCTCCCTCCCTCAAATCCCTCACTGGGAGGCGACAGCAGGGATCCAGACTGGCAGCCCCAGAAGCGGGTCTGGTGCTCTGGGCTGTGAGCACCACATGGGGCTGTCAGTGCTCTACAATGCCTCACTTCAGTTGGTGGAAGAGCTCCTGGTGAGGACCTGCACTGCCAACAGAAGGGGCCACTATGGACATGAAAGGCTGCTGTAATTACTGTGGGGGCTATATGTTGACTTGACTTAATTTTGTAGTGTAGACAAGGCCTTAGACTTTCGTGAGGCATTTGACTTAGTACCGCACAATATGTTAATTAAAAAAAAGTAGAACGATATCGAATTAACATGGCGCATGTTAAATTAATTAAAAACTGGCTAACTGATATGTCTCTAAATATAATTGTAAACAGGGAATCCTCGTGGAGTGGGTGTGTTTTTACTGGGTTCCCACAGGAATTGGTTTTTGACCCTATACTATTTAACATTTTTATTAATGACCTGGAAGAAAACATAAAATTATCACTGTTAGTTTGCAGGTGACACAACAAATGGGGGAGTGGTTAATAATAAAGAGGATAGGTCATTGATACAGGTGATCTGGATTGCTTGGTAAGCAGGTGCAAGCAAACAATATGCTTTTTAATATGGTTAAATGTAAACATATACATCTAGGAACAAAGAATGTAGTCTACACTTACAGAATGGAGGACTCTATCCTGGGAAACAGACTCTGAAAAGGATTGAGGATATTGATGGATAATCAAGCTGAACATGAGGAGCTCCCAGTAGCACACGGTGCCAAATGAGCCAATGCAATCCTTGGATGCATAAATGTGGGAATCTCGAGTAGGAGTAGAGAGGTTATATTACCTCTGTATTTGGCACTGGTGTGACCGCTGCTGCAATACTGTGTCCATTTCTGGTTTCCACAGTTCTGGAAGGATGCTGATAAATCAGAGAGGTTCAGAGAAGAGCCTCAAAAATGATGAAAGGATTAGAAAACATGCCTTTTAGTGACAGACTGAAGGAGCTCAATCTATTTAGCTGAACAAAGAGCATAAGGGGTGACTTGATTAGTCTATAATTGTCTAGATGGGTAACAAATATTTGATAATAGGCTCTTCAGTATAGCAGAGAAATGTATAATATGACCCAATGGCTGAAAGTTGAAGCTAGACAAATTCAGGCTTGAAATAAGATGTAAAATAACAGTGAGTAGTTAATCAGTGGAGCAGTTTATCAAGGGTTATGGTGGATTCTCCATAACTGGTAATTCTTAAATCAAGATCGGATGTTTTTCTAAAATATATGCTCTAAGAATTATTTTGGGGAAGTTCTATGGTCTGTGTTACACAGAAGATCAGACTACATGATCACAGTGGTCCCTTTTTGGCTTCATAATTTATGAAGAAGATATGCTGAGCACTTGCAGCAGCCACAGACTTCAGTGAAACTTGTTTGTCCACTAGGGACATAGGAACTGTGTGTGGGTGCGGCATAGGAGCTGTGTGTGGGTGCGGCATAGGGTGAACAGATTTTATAGGGACAGTCTCAATATTTGGGGCTTTGTCTTATATAAAGTGCCTATTATCTCTCTCCTCCCCTCCCCCAAGACCTTGTCCCAGTTTTTCAGACTTGCTGTCTGGTCACCCTAGTGGAGCATGCTCATTGCAGGCAGATTTTTTGGAGAACAGAGCTGCCAGTCTCTAACGAAGCACTGCGCATCTGCATATAACTTGGTCAAATTTGGGTGGATTTTTCATAGGGAAAGGAAAAGCCAGGCACATCTGACACTAATGCAAACCCCACCAAATTTGAAGTCCATGTTCCAAAGCCTGTAGGTGCTAATGCTTCTAAACACACACACATACGTATGTATGTACGTTATGGAAAGTTTTTACCTGAACAGCTTGGCAAAGTTATAAACAATTGAAAAACCGGTTTTTGTAATGGAAAAGTGTTAGACAACAGTAGCTACCAGTTCTGCCTAGAATTTCCTTCTTTTTCCCTGGCTTTTAGGGGGAAAAAATCAGGAAGAGACGAAAACGCTTAATCTTTCTGTTGACCTTGCTTAAATAGTGGTACAGAGAAAAGCAAACACAAACTGACAAGCAAATCCAATTAAAATTGTGTCTGTAAATGTAAAATTCCATGGATTGCACTGCAACTGTAAGATTGGTGGAAATTTTTTAGTGCACCTGGTGCAAATATTGTTTTCTTAACACCTAACTCCTCCTTAGTTGGCATGGTGACTAGCCTTCAGTTAGGAACACACACACGCAAACTTAGTCTTCTAAAGTTTATTTTAATGTGTTTTTTTTTAAAAAAAAAGGCATTTCAGTTGTTTTGCCCTTATCTCAGAGATGGGCAAACTACAGCCCGCGGGCCACATCCGTCCCGTGGGACTGTCTTGCCCGGCTCCTGAGCTTTTGTCCGGGGAGGCTAGCCCCTGGCCCCTCCCCTGCTGTCCCCCCTCCCCCGCAGCATCGCTGCTCTGCCAGCGCTCTGGCCCGCCGCTCCTGCTGGGCAGCGTGGCTGCGAGCTCCTGCCGCTCTGAGCGGCATGGTAAGGGAGCAGGGGTAGGGGGGTCGCATAAAGGGCGGGCAGTCAGGGGACAGGGAGTAGGGGGTGGAGGTTCTGGGGGGGGGCAGTCAGAGGACAGGAAACGGGGCGGGGGGGGGGTTGAAAAGGTGTGGGAGTCCTGAGGGGCCTGTCAGGGATGGGGGTGTGGATGGGGTCGGGACAGGGAGCAGGGGGTGTTGGATAGGGGTCAGGGAAGACAGGGAACGGGGGGAGTTGGATAGGCATGGGAGTCCCAGGGGCCTGTCATGGCACGGGGGGGTCCCGGGCAGGGGCAGTCAGGGGACAAGGAGCGGGGAGGGTTGGATGTGTTGAGGGCTCTAAGGGGGGCAGTCAAGGGGTGGAAAGTGGGAGGGGGCAGATAGGGGGCAGGGGCCAGGCTGTTTGTGGAGGCACAGCCTTCCCTACCCAGCCCTCCATACAGTTTTGCAACCCCAATGTGGCCCTCGGACCAAAAAGTTTGCCAACCCCTGCCTTATCTAAATCCCCCAAAAGGTCCAACATGGAAACACTTTGGCTGTAAAGTGAGACTTTGTTGAAAAAACTGTGAGTGAAAATAGAGGGCCTTAATGGCAGTCTGAACATTGCTTTGGATAGAGAACTTTCTAATAGCGAACACTGAAGATGAGAAACCATTTGAAAAAAATTGGGGTACAGTTTTACTTAATCCGACTCTGAAAGCTTAGAGTTGTGAAATGCATGAACTGAACTTAGAAGTCTTGTGTATCTTGCCTTTCTGCTAGTTCGGAGGGTTTTGAATAGTCAAAAATGAATTTTTTTATGCTTTCTGCATTTGCAAAGTCTAAGATCAATTACATCTTGATACAGTTTGAGAGAAGTTAAGAAATTTGTTCTATTGAGTTGTCTGGAAGCTGGTAATGTAACAGACTGCTGGTCTTCCCTGAAACTCATTGAGAATCATGTGTATAATAAAAGCAACTAATGTAAAAAATCCAAGTGAGTGCTTTGTGGTTTTTAGTATACAACAGTAACTTTCTGCACCATATTAGATTGCAAACTAAGCATTTCAACAGGAGCTTGCCTGGGATGTAGAACTGTTATATTAGACAGCTGCCTCTTGTTTGGAGTAGTCCTGCCTTCTTATCCTAGGTACTATCTAACCTCCACTACCATACGATCTGAACACCTTACAGTCCCTTAATGTATTTATTCTCATAATATTCCTGTGAGGTAGGAAAGTGCTGTTATTTCCACTCTACAGCTGGGGAACCAGAGGCATAGAGGCTGTTGTTTGCAGTGTTGTTGTAGCCGTGTTGATCTCGGGATATGAGAGACACAAGGTGGGTGAGATAATATCTTTTATTGGATCACCTTCTGATGCTGGAAAACCTGGGGTCTTCAAGCTTATCTTTTCCACCAACAGAAGGTGGTCTCACATACAGGTTGTAACCTTCACTAAGGTTAAACGGGAAGCCTGTGGTGGAGCAGGGAGTTAAACCCTTGTCTCCAGCGTCCCAGGCTTGCACCCTAATCACTGGACTATCCTTCCTTCCTCTCCCCTTTGGTAAGAAGTGACTTTTCCCTGCTCCCATCAGAACCGTGCTTCTGATTTCACATTACCAAGGTTTAATGTTTTCCCCACAGCTGACTTATTTTAGATGCTGGATGAAGTAGGTGGGCATGATCAAGTGGTCCATCTGACTTCATCAGTAATGACTTGCTTCCACGTGTGATTCTAACGTAAAGTGGCATGGGTTTTTGCTCATTTGAATGAGCTGGGGCAGAGTGGAAACCTGGAGATCTGGGTTTTGTGGCCAAAGATGTTGGAAAGGTACTGTGTCCTGAAGCAGTGTTCAGCTCTGTAGGTGCAGAATGGAGATCTGAAAGAGTTTGATAGAATCTGTGGAAACAGGGCTCAATTTTATAAAATTTACTTAGTACCTCAGCGTAATTTACCAGGGTTTGTTTTTCTTTCTGGATTTACAGAGATATGAAAAATGCTGTAATTGGAAACAACAAACAAAAAGCGAACTTGATTGTTTTGGGAGCAGTTCCAAGGTATGTCCTCTGCTACTCTTTTTTTCACTAATTCACAATAGGTTGGGAATAAATATCTCTCCATCACAGGCACTGCTTTTGACCTGATTTTGAAAGCTGTAGTTGGCTGATTACTTTCCCTAATGTAATTTTTAGAGACTTGGAATATTTAAGTTCATGTATTACAGAACAGGTGATTGAGTAAATATGCTTATCATTGGAATGTTAAGGAATTAATTAAAGCAACCTTGGCATATTGGTATGAAAACCTACCGGCCTAAGTACAAAATCTAATTTCCAACTTTTATAACATTGATGATAGATAAGTGATTATATTTTACTCCCATGCTGTAGTAAATCAATCTGTGAGAGGGCTAGCAGAATTTTGCAATTTTACATTAAAGGTACCATTCTAAAGCAATAACGTAATAAACACAAAGATAACCTTAGTTTCTGTCCCTTACCCAGTTCACAGAATAACAAAAATAAAGAAATAATTTCCCAGTATCACCAACTTATTGCTTCAGCAAGTGTTAATGCTTCCTGGTTCCACTGGTGCAAATTAATGGGATGCTTCTTTTGTGCTTCTCTGGTACCCAATGAGAAATTGTCATTTTGTGACTCTTCCCTTCCCCTCCACAAGGCTTGGCTGTCATTCAGCCTTTAGCTGCAGCAAGGTGACAGGAGGGGGAATATGTGGAAGAACAGAGTGCACCAATTGTGCTTCATTGTGCAGCCCACTCTTGGTCCCAACTCGGGTCCCGGTCCCGCCTCGTGAGGCAGGTTCTGGTGGCTCATGAAAGAGTGGCTTGCGTTAACAGGTCCTATCTGCTCTTCCCTGGCAGGACAGTAAGCTTGCAGGGTGATGCTAGTCTTCCAGATTCCCCAGGAGTTTACACTGATGAAAAGGCTCTCCAAAATCTGGTGAACTTTCCCTCTTCCTTCCCTCCTTACCAAATGCAAATAGCTTAAAGGAAGACGCTAGCTTCAGGGTTGGTAAAAACCAGGTATTTGCTAGAGTACAGGCATAGTTCAGGGCAGATTCCACCCCCCAAAAAGATGCCCCTGGGGTTCTCTCTGTGGCAGAGCACTCTTCCTCTTGAACCTTCTAACAGGTGTGTATATTCTCCAGTTCTTGAATCTGGCTTTCCTTCAAATTGAGCAGACCTTCCAAGCCTTTGTGTGCCTCTTATCGTCCCATCCTCTGCTGTTGCTGTGCATACAGAGGGTGGGGAGATTCCCCCTTCTTTTGAGCCTGATACTGAAATTCCAGAGTCTGTATCCCAAATTCCAGAGTCTGCCAAGATCTTCAATGTCATGAAAATATGTTGTGAGGATCCTAAAGAGTCAGCCTGTAACTAGAAAAAGATTCTCCATTTATCTTGATAAAACCTATAGGGAAAAGACCTTGCCTGTCTTCATTTTGTACCCCTGGGGGCATTTTGCGCTAAAAAATTAAAAATTCTGCACACTATATTTTAAAATTCTGCAAATTTTATTTGTCAAAATAACACTACATAATCATGCCAGTTCCAAGTATTTGGTAATTTATTTCAAAATACCTGTCAGCAAGTATGTCTGTAACAATACACACACACACACTCTCGCTCCCCGCCCCCCCCGGAGTACAGAGTTAAAGAAACCCCTATGACAACCTAGTTCCTCTTTCTCTGTCCCTTTCCACGCCACCAGAGCCCAATCGGGGGGCCAGACACCCACAGCTACTCCCCCTAAGAGCCCAGCCACGGAGCTCCTCACCCAGACAATACACCCAACCCACCTCCCCTACAGAGCCCAGTCGTGGGGGCCCCCCCTTTGCCCAGACACCTGCCCCCTCTCCTCCCCAGAGCCCAGCCGTGGCCCCCCAAGCCCAGACACCTACCCCCATGCACCCCAGAGCTCAGGGATCCAGAGGGAGAAACAGCCTGATGCTTGGTCCCTGGCTTGCATGGAGTTTCCTGCGTGTCTCTATCTCCTTCCCTCAGGGGAAGCTGGGAACTGCAGCTGCCAGGAACCCTCTAGTTCCCTCCCCCGCTCCCCAGGAGTGTCTTCTATGTGTGAGCTGGGCTCTGCCGGGTCCAGAGCCCCTAGTGGCAGCCAGCAGCACTGCAGCCAATTTCTGTGGGGGAAACCAAATTCTGCATGCACAACATTCATTTCTGCGAAATTTTGCATTGCGCTGTGGTGCAGAATTCCTCAAGAGTAATTTTGGTAAAGATCATGCTGGGAAGTATCCTATATTAAGGATTTTAGGACCATGTTTATTAATAAATATAAGTTGGACTGGAAGACCCAGGAAGATTTTTCTCCCTGGCTGGATTGTTCAATGACAGCGTCTCCCAAATAATCCTCTGTCCCTTTAGAGGCTGATATAATCACCCCAGGGCCTCTTTGACAGAGATAAATCAGATCACAGAATAGTACTTGAAAGACTCCTTTTGCTTCCTATAATGTGGTAGTGAAATTTAAGTTTAAAAAAAAAAAAGGAATGAATGAATTCCAAATCAAAGTCCCCAGTGAACCTTTACAGTCCAGTTCCTTTTGGAAATCCAGCAAGCACGCCAGACCTTCCCAGACTAGGGTTCAGAATAAGCATCCCCTTGATGTCAGTTCACTCTGTTCAGTAGGATAAATTAAGGAGTTGATTTCAACACCACCTCTTTCCCGCCCCCCCCCCCAAAAAAAAAGAAAGAAAAGAAAAATTGGACTGCATTTACTCAGGGTAAATTGATTCTCTCCATAGTGACATGGGGGGTATATTACAGAATTCTTCTCTCCCTCCCCAAGTGGATAGCCAGATCGAAGAATTCTGTAACGCCCCCGCCATGTCACTAAGGAGAGAATCAGTTTGCCCTGAGTATATATAAATAAAATCTCCCCAGCCTCTTCTTTCCTCAATGTAATTATTTTCTGTCCCTTTCTCTGTGCTTCCCTCAGCATTCTTTTGGCAAGTTTTCATTTTGTCTTCTTGACAAAGGAGCCACTTACTAATTTTCCCATCCTGATTATTTCTTAGGAGCATCCTTAACTTTTTTCCATTTCTCAAAAAACAAGGGGGACACTCATCTAAAACTACAAAACTAGTTAGTTCATTAGTCCGTTGTCAAAAATTAAAATGGAATCCCATGTCCTCCCTGTCAGCCCTCAGACCAAGGGTTTTTCTGGTGAATATAGATGTGCAAAGTACTTTTCTTCACATCTGTATACCATCAAAAGTTCCAGCATTTTTCAATAGGATGACCTAATTTCCAATAAGTTTTTACCTTTCAGCTTTGCAGCCATCACAAAAACTTTCATAAAAATGATGTGGTTGCACTTTTCTCAAGAGAGGGAATCTTAATGTAATCCCATATTTCAGCTACCTAGTAACAGATCCTTTCTAAGAAACACTATGGGAGGTGACCAGATACAAACAACTTTTTAAAAAGGAGTACTTGTGGCACCTTAGAGACTAACAGATTTATTTGAGCATAAGCTTTCGTGAGCTACAGCTCACTTCATCGGATGCTCATCCGATGAAGTGAGCTGTAGCTCACGAAAGCTTATGCTCAAATAAATTTGTTAGTCTCTAAGGTGCTACAAGTACTCCTTTTCTTTTTGCGAATACAGACTAACAGGGCTGTTACTCTGGAACAACTTTTAGTCTCTGGGTTTGATCAATGCAACAAAGATTTTTGATGCCTCAACATCTGTCTTGCTTTGAAGCACTTGCAGAAATTTTAAAAACTGTTACTCCCATTGCTTGACAGGGTGGAGTAGCTGGAATAGCTCAGTAATTTTGTGCATGTCTAGGAAATGGTCAAGGTGAGATCACTTGCCTCTCTACTGGGCCTTGTTATATCTTGTCAAGGTTCCCCCACTCCTCTCCTTCCCCAGTCCAGTTACACCTCAAATCCTTAGAGCAGTTTTTACTCTGTGTTTACTATGTGTTTTGGGATACAGTTGGAGATGCTGGTGCATTTGTAGTCTCAGTGAGGAGATGCTCCAAACAGTGGGTTGGCCAGATATGAATGGGATGCCCCTACAAAATCTTCTTGGGATGTATCTGACCATAGATGATAGTTTTATATGATGTGGGGAAAGGGCTTAGTTTGAAAACTACACAAGGTGTCTGGTACCTAATGAAAAGAAATTTATATGTTACTATTGTGGAACAGACCCATGTTGGCTTTCAGAAACAAATCTTAGTTACCATCTTCTGCTACTGCTGTGCGGTCTGTCTTCAGCCTGTGTGAACTGCCCTTGCCTAAACAAAGCAGAAAAACCATGCTTCTTGGTGGAAAGAAACCTTAAAGTTCAAGTGGTTGCTCATGTGCATTCTAATAGGTGTGTGCGCAGGCCGTGTGCATGATCGTTGGAAGGTTTTTCCCCTAGCGGTACCCGTTAGGTCGGCTGTGGAGACCGCTGGAGTGGCACCTTTATGGCAGTGTATATAGATCCCTGCCGACCTGCTGGCTGCTCAGTTCCTTCTTGCTGCCAGTGACGGTCTTTGGAACAGCTCACTCTCTTGCATTCGCAAGTGCCTACCTAGTGGTTCCCTTTTCTTCGTTGTACATAGTTGTTAGTTCGTTATATAGTAGTTTGTAGTTAGTTGGACTTACTTTGTGGGGCTTCTCCCTACCCTAGTTTCCCCAGGCACTGGGGCATGCCTCCGTCACAGGGGTTTAAGGTGTGTGAGAGGCATGTGAAACCTATGCCCACAGGCGATCCGCACACTGCCTGTCTCAAGTGTATAGGAGAGGGCCATCAGACAGATAAGTGCCCAATTTGCAGGCGCTTTAGACCCAGGACTAAGAGAGAATGGGACTATTGTTTGAAGCTATTCCTGATGGAGTCAGCCCTCCACCCACAGCTGGCACCGGAAGCAGCACCGGCATCATTGGTGCACAGCACCCCAGCCTCAGTGTGGGATGTCCCGGCACCAAAGAAGGACTCTTCTAAGGAGCACCAGCTCCGCTCCCCAACTCGTAAGGCCAGTGCTACCAGGCGGCACCGATCAGAGTCCCCAGTGTCACATAAGAAAAAGAAGGCAGACGGGTCGTTCCCCTGTCAAGAAGGTGCAAGGGGACTCCAGCGGGGTGCGTCCTCTGGTGGGACACCCACGGTCTGGGCCTCAAGACCCTGCACCATTGATTCCGGCCCCAACTTTTCAGGCCTGTCAAGTCTGGTACTGGTGAACTTCTCGACTCGGGAGGATTTGGAGGAAGAACTCGACCTTCCCTCCATGCCGGATACCTACGAGGCAGCACGGGACCTCATTGCCACAGCAGTGGAGTCCCCAGCACTGCAAGTCCAGGCATCAGCGGCGGTGGCGGCATCAGCTGCAGCGTCTATCCAGGCTGGCATTGGTGGCATCTGCAGCCTGCGCCCTCCCCTCCCCCCCAGCAATGTCGCTGGCTCGCCGGACCCCGCATGTGACAGTCATGGGAGGCTCCGAGGTACCTGACCCAGCCTCCAGAGAGCCAGAAAAACAGGAAGACCCTATGCCACGGGCTGCTGCTCTTCCTAGCCAGATGAGGTGGTGGAGGGCATCACCACCACCCTACCAGCGAGGAACACCAGGACCTTCTTAGGAGGGTGGCCCTAAACCTCAGCCTCCAGGCAGAGGAGGTCATGGAGGAGTCTGACATGATGCTGGATATCCTTGCCCTGGAGGGTCCTTCTAGGGTGGCTTTGCTCCTAATAAGAACAATCCAAAACACCACTAAGGTGCTCCGGCAGACTCTGGCCTCTATACCACCCACTGCTAAAGAGGTGGAAAGACGCTATTTTGTGCTGCAGAAAGGATACACACACCTTTTCACAAAGAGAAGCAAGGACAGCCAGGTCCCGTGCCTAAGTCCTGGGATGCTAAGAAGCTGGACCTTTTTGGCCGAAAGATCTTCTCGACTGGGGGCTCCAGCTTTGAGTGGCCAAACAGCAAGCAGTACTCAGCCACTATGCTTTCAACTCCTGGAGCTCATTGGCAAAGTTCCAGGAGTTGCTTCCGGCTGACTTGTGCAAGGAGTTTAGCACGCTCCTTGAGGAGGGCAGGGTGGTCTCCAGAACCTCCCTCCAGGCCGTGTTAGTTGCGGCGGACTTGGCGGCTCGGACCATGGCCACCACTATTACAATGAGACGCAGTGTGTGGCTCCAGGTGTCGGAGATACCACCTGAGGTCCAGAACACAATTCAGGACTTTCCCTTTGACTGTGCAGGCCTGTTTGCCCAAAATACGGACTCTTGCGTGCACAGCCTTAAGGACTTGTGGGATCTTGAAGTCTTTCGGGATCCACACCCCTGCACCTCAAAGAAAGCCTTTTAAGCTTCAGCCCCCATTCCACTTCTGCTCTGGGCTTCCTAGGCAAGACTCGTCAAGGAGACGGGGCAGAAATAATAGGAGGTGCCTGCCACAGTCCTCCTCAGGCCAAGGCCAGGGTTTGGCCAAACAGCCCCTTGGCCCGAAGCCAAACTTTTGAAGATGCGCCCGAGGACGGAGCATCAGTTTCAGTCTTGGATCCTTAGCGCCCCCCCCCTTGTGAATCGACTCTCTGACTTCTACTGGGCTTGGTCCCAGATCATGTCAGATCGCTGGGTCCTCAGCCTGATAGGGGTGGGATATTCTATCCAATTCTGTTCCCTCCCACTCCCCTTCCCCATCCCTCTTCAGGGACTCTTCTCACAAACAACTCCTCTTGCAGGAGGTGCAATCGCTCCTCGCTCTGGGGCAATAGAGGAGGTTCCTCAGGAGTTCTGGGGCAAGGGGTTCTTCTACTGCTATTTCCTCATCCCCAAGGCCAAGGGTGGGCTCCAGCCTATCCTGGATCTGCGAGACCTCAACACATTAATAAGGAAAGTGAAGTTTTGCACGATCTCTCTGGCCGCCATCATTCCTTCCCTGGATCCAGGGGAATGGTAAGCCAACCTCAATTTGAAAGATGCATACTTCCATATATCCCTCATCCCAGCCAACAGAGAATTCCTGAGATTCGTGGTCAGTGGCCAGCACTACCCATTCAGGGTGTTCCTGTTTGGGCTCTCAGCAGCCCTCCGAGTATTCACCAAGTGTATGGTGGTTGTGGCAGCCTTCCTCCCCAAACGTCAGGTGCAAGTGTTCCCATACCTGGGTGACTGGCTCATCAAGGTCGAGTCGCAAGTATGGGCCGGAGAGCATGTGTCTCTGGCCTGGGCCACGTTCCGCAGGCTGGGCCTCGTACTGAATGTGCCCAAATCTACACTGGCTCCGACAAGGAGAATAGAATTCATAGGAGCTCTGTTGGACTCCATGCAGGCCAGGGTGTTCCTGCCCAAGCTGCCGCTTCCAAGCACTCTTGGTCATTATCACTGATTTTCCAGAACCACGGCCAGAAATTGCATGAAACTATTGGAGCATATGGCAGCCTGCACATACGTGGTTCAGCATGCCAGGTTATGCCTTCAGCCCCTCCAGGTGTGGTTGGCATGGGTGCACAGGCCGGGCAGGGACTGACTGGATGTGATAGTTACCCTCCCCCGTTGCATCCTCGAGTCTCTTCTCTGGTGGCTGCAACCACAAGTTGTCTGTGCGGGAGTACCCTTTACCAAACCCCAACCTACCCTATCCCTAGTTACAAACGCCTCGGCACTCTGTTGGGGAGTGCACCTGGGCAATATCAGAACCCAAGGCCTATGGTCCCACACGGAACTATCGCTGCATATCAACGTAAGGGAGCTGAGGGTGGTTTGTCTGGCATGCCAAGCGTTCCAGGCCCACCTGCAGGGCACAGGTAGGTCGGTGCAGATGGACGACACCACAGCGATGTTCTATATAAACAAACAAGGTGGTGCTTGCTCCTCTCCCCTGTGCCAGGAAGCCCTCGGGCTGTGGGATTTTTGAATTGCCCACTTGATACACCTTCCGGGAACGCAAAACGAGCTAGCCAATCGCCTTGGCTGCTCATTTCATGGTCACGAAGGGTCCCTCAGGCCAGACATTGTACATTCGATTTTCCAGAGGTGGGGCTCTCCCGACATAGATCTGTTTGCGCAGCAACAGGAAGTGCCAGCGGTTCTGCTCTTTCCTGAACCACAGTCCAGGATTCATCGCGGATGCCTTTCATCTTTCATGGACGAGTCACCTGCTGTACGTGTTTCCGCCCTTCCCTCTCATGTACAAAAGCCTCTTCAAGACTCACCGGGATGGGGCTTCCTTGATCCTCATAGCGTCAGCATGGCCCGGCAGCACTGGTTCACAGTGTTGTTGAACCTCTCAGTGGACAGACCACTAGCCCTTCCCGTGTGCCTGACCCTTATCACACAGGACCATGGCCATCTGCAACACCTCAGTCTGGAGTCCCTCCACCTCATGGCATGGATACTCCATGGCTGAACCCTCTTGAGCTTCAGTGTTTGGACCCAGTGAGAGAGGTCCTGCTGGGAAGTAGGGAACCCTCCACTCACGCCACGTACCTGAAAAATGCTTCCACTTTGCCCATCTGGTCTCTGCAGAGGGGAACCAAACCACGGCTAGCCCCAATTGCCCTTATTTTGGACTACCTGTTATACCTCAAGCAGCAGGGGTTGGCATATCATCTCTCAGGGTACACCTGGCTGCCATTTCGGCCATTCACCTGGGGGCAGCAGGTAGGTCAGTTTTTGGTAATCCCATGGTGGGCCGGTTTCTCAAGGGCTTGGGCAGACTTTATCCCTAGGTACAATGGCCCGTTCCCCAGTGGGACCTCAACCTGGTCCTGTCTGCACTCATGGGGCCCCCTTTCGAGCCCATGGCAACCTGCCCTCTGTCCTACCTTTCCTAGAAGGTAGCCTTTCTGGTGGCCATAACCTCGGCCAGAAGGGTATCTGAGCTCAGAGTGCTGACTTCTGAGCCCCCCATATGGTCTTTTTCAAGACAAGGTGAAGCTATGCCCTCACCCTGCATTTCTGCCAAAGGTAGTCTCACAGTTTCATGTGAACCAATACATATTTTTACCTGTGTTCTTCCCTAAGCCCCATGCCAGTATCAGAGAATGCATGTTCCATTCCCTGGACGTTAGGCGTGCCCTAGCATTCTGCATTGAGCGCACAAAGCCATTTCGTAAGTCGCTACAGCTCCTTATTGCAATCGCAGAAAGGATGAGGGCTCCAGATCTCGTCCCAGCGCATTTCATCATGGATCAAGTCCTGCATCATGACTTGCTACAACCTGGCTAAAATTCCAGCCCCTCCGCTTATGGCACACTCCACAAGAGCGCAGGCATCGTCCATAGCATTCCTGGCACAGGTCCCTGTCCAGGACATATGGAAGGCAGCAACATGGTCTTCCATCCACACCTTCACGTCACACTACGTTATTACCCACAGGCAAGGGATGATGCAGCCTTTGGCAGGGCAGTCCTGCACTCAGCAACCAGGTGATCTCCGACCCCTCCCCCAGGGAAACTGCTTGGAAGTCACCTATTGGAATGCACAAGAGCAATCACTCGAAGAAGAAAAAACGATTACCTACCTCTCATAACTGTTCTTCGAGATGCGTTGCTCATGTCCATTCCAAATCCCGCCTGCCTCCCCTCTGTTGGAGTATTCCAGCAAGAAGGAACTGAGCAGGCGGTGAGTCGGCAGGGACCTATATACACCGCCATAAAGGCGCCACTCCAGGGGTCTCCACAGCTGACCTGACGGGTACTGCTAGGGGAAAAACCTTCCAACGATCGTACATGTGGTGCACACACACCGCTATTGGATTGAACATGAGCAACACATTTAGAAGAACAACAGTTATGAGAAGGTAGGTAACCGTTTTTCCCTCCAGCTCCCCTTGTAGTAATAAAGGAAAACACTGAGGAAACTAGCTGAGATAAATCCATCTAGGTGAATGGGCTCTTAAGAGGAACACCTTTCAGCTGTTCACCACAAGAAACAACAGAAAGATGGATAAGTTTAATAACGTATATGGAGACCATGAAATGATCATGGAAGGTGCTGGCTTGATTCCTGGAAGTTAGGTTGCCATTTGTGTTCACTTCTTGACATTTAATCTGTGGAGAATGCTAAGAAAAATAAGATCAGTCATCTTAGTAGTAATTGGAAAACCTTATCCATGAGCTGGGCCCCATTGCACTAAGCACTGTACAATCACTGTGCCCCAAGACGTACAAGAGGAGAAAAAATCCTACAGGTGTGTGGATTTTGCCCACCACAAAACCAGGGGGTCACGATTTCCTTTCCTCTGCTGAAGGATATGTTGACCTAAGCCCCTTCCCCATATACTGAGAAGGCTTCTTTTTCTATTGGACCTGATTTGTGAGAGAAACATGTTGAGACTTGATTTAGGAAAGTTATTAAAACGTTCTTGTTGCCTAGAAAGAGGGGTACTTCAATAATATGAACAGGGTTTGGATCATTTTCTCCCAATGGCATGCTTATAGAAAAGCTTTGCCTAAAGGAGTTGTACTTTCCTACTGTCATTAGGTTTTCCTTTTTAAAATTTCTTTTTGCACCCAGATTAAATGTCTAAAGAGATTAAGGAAGGATATAGAGAGTTCTGGTGTGCTCTTGCACCTAGTGTTCCATCTTTGAGGAAATATGTGTACCTCTAGGTTCCATGTACCTCCCTGGAGCCTTATTGTAGTACTTATAGTTCTTTGTCACTCTCCTCTCTTCCCACTCACCCTACTTTCTTGGAAGATAGCATTTTTGTGGTTGAGACCTTGGCCAAGAAGTAGAGGCAGCTGACCATGCATTCTTGTGTATCTTCTCGTGATTTTTTATTTGGTTAAAGTAGTGATGACCATATGCTACAACTTCCTTTCCAAAGTCTTCTCTCCCTTTCACCATAGTTGTAATCAGAACCATCTGCCCTATGAGGTACATTAGAGTGAAATCATGTGGCAGAGTCCACAGATTGAGGTGATGCTGCCTCTGAACCCACCACTATTTTAAACCACTTTAAGATTGGCAGGCTATGAAGGGACCAAAGAGTCCCTTAAGAAGTGAGCCAGAGGGATTGAGGGTAGCAGGATGATCATGGCTGTCGGAGTTCTTGGGTCATTCAGTTTCATTGCCCACCTCTGTTCTGACCCTTTAACCGAACTTACAATTAAGATGTGAAGGAGCATATTATTTCTCATTGGTCCCTCCATATCCCCTAGTCTGCTGCCCTGCAAGCTACCTACCAGCCACATGTCATGCCCCCAAATTTGTTGCCTCAGAACAGGAGACCCATATTGGAAGCACTTTGAATGCAGTGGCAAGCTGGGTGTGAGTTCTTTGGCAAGGACCCTAAGTTCTGTGGTACATTGATAACTGCATTGTAGAAGTTTTTGCGAGAGTGTGTAGGGGGAAGCTTTTTTGACAGCTGGGTAGTGGACAAGTGGTACTCTTGGTACCCAGGAAAATGTGGGAGTTGGACTTGTTTTTTGGAATCCAGGAGGCAGATGAGGCTTTCAGTGCTAGTGATGCATATCTCTTTACCTTCTTCTGTTGGGCAGGGATGGAGGGGACATTACATTATGGGGTCCAGGTTATCTGAATGCATTTTCCCCATTCCAGCAGTTTAGCAGCATCTAAATGCCCTTCCCTATGCCACTATCTCCAAGAATAGGTAAGCACAATAACTTGATTCTGCTAGTGTAATCAGCAGGGAAAGTTGTTTTTTAAAATAAATAAATAAATATATAAAATATTTAAAAAGTCACCAACCTTCCGAGCTAATGCCTCATTGAATAGTTCACACTCTAATCTGAGCTACTGCACACTCAGACAACTATCACTACATCATCCCAAACCTAAGACAGAGAAGTTAGTTACAATCTCAAATTTATTCAGCCAGAAGCTTTAACCAAACACTAAATATCAATTTTTATTCATTTGATGGCCTTTTAGCCTTCAGCTGATTGATTTTTAGGTGTTAGATGGATTTGCTCTTATAGAGAAACTCATATCATGGTGATGTGTGGAGTAAAGGGAAATCCTACAAAATGCAGATGTAGCCCAGTCAAAAGTCACTAGAAAATAATATTGAGAGTCTAATGTCTTTTTTTAAACTTGGCTATCAACGCAATTTTCAGACTTCATGGAAGATACTCTGCTGCTCATGTGAGATGCGTGACAGTGGAAAATGTCTATGTCCATAAAGAATTCCTATTGCTAGATTGCTCTGTAAAATGCAACGTGAGGAGATACAAAACTTTGCTCCTTTATCTAACAAGGAATGCTGATATTAAAGATGACTTGTTTTGAATTACTTCTCAGCTTGCAGGTAACTGACCTGAATCTTGGCTGAAGTTATATTAACATCCCTGGAGTGAAATACTTCAGAGAGGCAATCGGAACATCTCTTTGGGAAATATCTTAGAAATACATAAAGAGAGCTAGTTTTATTACTCACCTGCTGGCAGAGCTATAGTTGATCAAGAGCTTCTGTATATCAGACCTTGATCATGGGAGCCCTTGTATTCTTTGACCGATAGACTTGAAATCTGGGATAGCTGATGACATCAGGCAGGAAATAAAGACTGCTTTCGAAGTTTTGGGAACCAAGACAGCTCAAATAAGTGAGGAACCTCAGTTTAGTGATCAGCAGTGAATATAGGCTGCTCAAATGGCATGCAAGCTATTCTGGATCTCAGATGATCCTGCTCTCTAGTATTCGTAGACATTTTCAAATTTTACTGTTTAAGTCCCAAAAGTTGATGGCAACATCAAGCTCTTGCCGATGACTTTGTGGCAATTTTGAACTATTTTTAGAGGTGTATAGATATCTTGTATGCTGGATTGCTAGTGAGACCAAAGCACTTAAGACAATTACATTTGCCTGTCACTCATTTAAAGTATATTGCAGTATACCTTCAGGATGGCCACTTTGAAGAAGTAAATGTTTCTGGATCTTCAGAGACAAAGCTACAGGAAAAGCAGAACTAATTTTTGAAGCTGACATAGTCACTATTATAATATTCACTAAGGTTCACTAACCAACATTCATTTAATTTCAATGCCTTTTACTTCACACAGTCACCTAGTAACTTTTGTTTAATGCACATTTTGGAAGTGTACAAGTTGTCAATTAGTTAGACATCTTTGCATAGGTACTGAATGAGGAGGAAAAATTGTGTACCCTGCACCATTCATTGCCTCTGAAATTACAAAATCCACAACAGATGCCAAGGTACAAGTATGCTCAACATAGCTTTTAACCATCAGGCCACCTACTTTTCAGGATATATAGCTCATGGTAGAAAGCTATTCTCATTCCTTTATAGGCCTGTAGTGGTAGAATGTGTATTTCACAACGAACTTAATAAAAAAAACCCCTTGTGTAGCAAATCATACTTCGGCTTGATGAAGAAACAAGTAATTGGTTCAAGTGTAGCTTCTTTCCAGCCCCATTGGGCTGTTTTCTGTTGGCTTGCAATGAAACCAGGAACAAAAATTTTTTTTGTGAATGTAATCAAAGTGAACACTCAACAATTGGAAGTGCTTAGTGGATGGCTAGATTAGTGATATAAAAATATCAAGTGGAAAAGTTGATAGCAATATATATAAATAGAAGTTAAATTCAGACAAATAAGGGAATCTGAAAGTAACCATGAAAAATCCCTGGCCAGTAGAATTAAGGACAATAAAAAGGAATTTTTTAAATTTATCAGGAATCCAAACAGTGACTTAGATCAGTTGTTAGGTGAATATGGTAAAATTGTCATCAATAATGTAGCCAAGGCAGAAATGTTGAACTGATACCTCTGTTTTGTATGTGGAAAGAAGCTAGATGATGTTTTAGTGTATAATGATGGTGAAGTACTTTAAATTTAAACAGTGACTGAGGAGGAAGTAAAACTGCATCTGCTAAACTTAAACATTTTTAAAATAAGCAGGTATGGATGACTTGCACCCAAGAGTTTTTAAAAGAACTGGTCAAATAGCTCTGTGACCCACTGATAACTTTTAATAAATCTTGAAACACTAGGGAAGTTGTGCTAATATTTTTAAAAAGGGTAATTGGGATGACCTGGGTAATTAGATCTGTTTGCAAGACATTGTTCCTGGGCCATATAACTGAATGGCTGGTATAGGACTGAATAAAGAATAGTACAATAATAATGACAATCAACTTGAAGTTATGGAAAATAGGTCTTGTCAAAAGAACTTGATATTGTTTTAGATTATAAGTTTGACTGATAATGAAAACTGACTTGGACTTCTGAAGTGCATTTGACTTAGTGCTGCATGGTACTCAGCTTAAAAATTAGCACTGTATAAAATCAGTGTGAACATTAAATGGATTAAAAGTGCACTGATTTAAAAATATAGTTAATATAGAAGTACCATATAATTGAGATGTTTTTCTAGTGGGATGTCCACAGGTATTGGTTCTTGGCACACTGTTATTGACTTTTATCCATGATTTGGAAGAAAAATATAATTGCTGATTGTCTGTAGAAGAATGAGATTGCTAGGGTGGTATCAGTGAGGACAGGTCATTGATACCAAGTGATGGAAATCACTTTAAACGGGGCACAGTCAAACATGCATGTTAATACCACCAAATGTAAGGTCATGCATCTAGGAAAAAAGTTACTCCTGGGGGAATTCTGCCCTAGTGCACAATGTAGAATTTTTCAGAAATTAGTGTGTGCAGAATTTACTTCCCCAACAGAAATGGGCTGCAGTGCTGCTAGCCACTACTTGGGGCCATTGGACTTGGCAGAGCCCAGCTTTCACAGAGAAGACACTACTTGGAGAAGGAAGAGGGAGCTAGAGGGTTCCTGGCAGCTGGAGATCCCAGCATGCCCTGAGGGAAGGAGAGGATGGCATGCAGGAAACTCCATGTAAGCATGGGACCGAGCATCAGACTGTTTCTCCCTCTGGGTCCCTGGGCTCGGGGTGGGGGAGGGGGATGGGTGTCTGGGCAAAGGGGGGCCCATAGCTGGCCTGGGAGGTGGGTATCTGGGCTGGAGGGGGCATGGTTGGGCTCTGGGGAGGAGGGAGTTCGGGTGTATTGGCTGGGGGGAGCAACTGAAGGGGGGCTTTGGCGGGGGGAAAGCGTTGTGGGTGTCTGGCCCCCTGCCTGGGCTCTGTGGGGAGGGGAAGTGGGCAGAAAAACAAAAACTGGGTTGTCATAGGGGTTTGTTTAATCCCTATTCCCTGGGGAATTTTTTGTGTGTGTATTGTTACAGGCATACTTGCTGACAGATATTTTGAAATAAATTACCAAAATAATTGAAACTGGCTTGATTATGTAGAATTATGTAGATTTGCAGAATTTTAAAATATTGTGTGCAAAACTTTTAATTTTTTGGTGCAGAATTCCCCCAGGAGTAAAAAGTTTAGTTCATACTTTCAGTATCCTGAACATGATCTTCCAGTATGATGCTATGGCTAAAAAGGCTGATATGGTACTTGAGTATATAAGCAGAAGAAGATCAAATTAGAGTAGGAAGGTGATATTCCCTTTGTAATATGGCTTTGATGAGAGCATTAGAGGAATACTGTGTTCCATTGTAGCGGTCATATTTCAGAAAGAATGAAGGAAAATTGGAGCAGGTTCAGAGAAGAACTGTAAGAATAACTTTACATCTGGAAAAAATTCTATAATCAAATTAAGGGAGCTCAATTCATTTAGTTTATTAAAGAGATAAGAGGTGACTTGAACAGAGACCATATTTTGCTGTCACAGAAGATATTTTAATTGTTTACTAGCTGCTAATTGAATAACAAGGGCTAATGATTGGAGGTTAAAATCAGCTAAAATCAAACTGGAAATAAGATACACTTCTAAAAGTGATGGTAATTAACCACTGAACAGCTTACTGAGGAATGTGGTGAATTCTCCATCAACGGAAGTCCTTAAATCAAGACTGGATGTGTTTCTAAAGATATGCTTTATGCCCAACTAGCTTCCTATTGGCTACAGTATGCAGTTCAGGATGCTGATTATGATCTGTGTTGTCTGGGTCCTGGCTGCCAAAGGGACTATCTTTTTCCCTGTTTACTATCCTGATGACTAACATCAGCTAAGGTGCTTCATTTATCATCTAGATTTGAATTAAAATAGTCAGGATGTTCTCAGTCGAATCTTAGATGCTGGAATTTGCCAGAGCTGAGCTTGCGGAAGGAGTTGCTTGGGGACGATATGTTAAAGGATGGTTTGGAATGTTAGTATTTGTCCTTATTGGTGAATTATTGCTTATTTTAGACATGGTTGTGGAATTTGTGTTGATGTAAATGTTTGAGATATAGACATGTGTTTTTCCTAATGAAATGGAATTTAGCTTTGGGATAAATGCTACAAATTATATATGCTGATACTTGGTTTTTGCTACAGACGTAACTGATAAATCTAATTTCTCCTGACAAAAATATTTTAGATGCCCTGTGCAATGTAGATCTTAAATGTGGCAGCAGAATTAATGCAACATTTTAGAATATTCAGAAATTAAAGGGATAAACTAAACAAAGCTTCTGTATACCAATAATATTAGGTCTTTTGTTAACTATTTCTTCAGAGAAGTGGGCATATTCTCTGATCCTCTTTGCATTAGTTGATTTCTAGATAATTGATCGTAATATGGTATGTTTATGTACTGTGTAAAAGGTTCAAGAAATTCTGATTTTGTTACATATTTGATAATCTAAAACATTTTATAAAGAGAGGCCATATTGTAAGGCATCTGCATAGGGATGCAGTGTTGAGATTAGGTGTGCAACCTTCATGTTTCTAGACTTTGAATGCTTGATTTCTCAACTGATTAGCATTAGTATTGTATGAAATTCCATTTTTTGGAAAAAATGAGCTGTACACTTTTCTGAAACTATGCCAACTTTGATCTCATTTTTCAACTTGAGGGCACTGATTCTCCCTGCAACTGTTTCTAACTCCAAGCCATCTTGCATCTTCCCAAATGCAGCTAACAACCTTCCACTTCAAGGTGCTTTTGAATTTAAATATCCATAACCTAAACCTTATTGACTATTTTCTTTGGAGTTTTTAGAGCTGGTAAGACATGCAGACAATGGTAGAACCACCATTTATATTTAAATTTGGCGAATGTGTCCTAAACTGGGGGAGGACCTTGAGAAGGACCAAGGCCTCTTGGGCTTTGCAGTAACCTGGTCCTAAATGTTGCTGTAAGGTTTCTGGATTCTGTGGCATCTTCATTTAAACAAAATACCAAAATAAATAAATAAAAATGCAGCTAGTTATGTAAAAATAAATATAATAATCTTCCTGTACCTTTGTTATATTAATTTCAGTTTATTTTACGCTCTCCTTATTTGTTTAACTTGGTTTGTCAAAGATGTTTCTACTGGCAAGGTGGAGGTCTTGGCAGCTGAACAGAGAAGAGCAATTGGGGGTTTTAGTCCCTAGGAAGAAGTGGGAAATTGTTTGCTTGCTATGATAAGCATCGGTGAATCTTATAATAATATAATATTACTTAATAAACCTCTAGGAGAGTACAGAGAATATCTGTTTCTCACTAGCCCCTGCTCTAAACTTCCAGCTCTAAGGGGAGTAGGTGGGGGAGAACACAATGTCTTTACTATTCCAAATTGTGGCTGGGGATAGGAGGCTGCAGAAAGGGGAGTGGATGAGAATGTTATAAGGATTGGGCAGCAATACTCAATAGACTTCCTCCTGTAACTGTGCTATTGTTGATCAGTTGTGTCACTGACTGGTGCTATAGGAAGCCACAGCTGGAACCTCCTGTCTCTAGAGGCTGTGCTGTCCTCTTCTCAGGCAAGAGGCTGCAGTTATGGTGTTTGCCCTCCAGCTGGCTCAGTTCCATCCCTGTCAGGCCCCTTCAACCTGCCTGGACAGCTCTGAGAGTTTGCAGAATTGGAGAAACATGGGCCAGAGTAGTAGACTCTTTCCCTTTCCCCCACTTAGAGGAGAGGTACTGGAGGGAGGAATGGGAGGAACAGTTGAGGGTGGGTGAGATAGGATGGAGGGGGTTAGCAGTGTGTGTATGTGTTAAATGCAGTTAGTTGGGATCCCTTTAGCTGGGTACTGAGCAAACTGCACATTTTAAAGGGACACCATGAACTTGAAATCTTATCAGTTTCAAAATGCATTTAAAAGTAGCTTCAGATACTGCGCCTGCTCTTGAGCTTCCCACCAGTTCTTGTAGTTTTGTTTTTAATGAAAACAATAAATTGTAAATCTGTTACTGTGTGAAAGACTTCTGGAAACTGACCATATAAGGGAAATATTGAATTTCACTATATATGAAGGGCAGTTGTCATAAACGACTCCATATTATTAAACGTGGAAAGAATTCAGCAAGAGACACAAGGATAGCTGTACAGTGTCCCTTCACTCCAGAAAGAGAGTATTCTGAAATTGGCTGGCAAGTCTCCACTGGTAATATCTACTGGGACCAATGATATGGTATCATGCAACTACACAGATTACTGAAAACTTCAAAAATCTGAGGAGGAAGCTGAAGAAGAGGCAAATCCAAATGATATTCTCAGAGATTCTTCTTGTCCCATGAGTGAGAAAAGGCAGAAAATCTTGTAGGTGTATCATTGGCTATGCAGTTGATCTGACAAATAGGGGCATAATCTTGGTGAGAGACTAGTTGGAGCAGCCAGGTGGATGTTAAACGATCACAAGGGGAAGGTGCTGCGGGCAGATGTGATACACATACATACAAACATATAAATAAAGACATTGTGAACATATAGAACGAAAGTGGCAAACAAGGTGGAAAGAATTTTTAATTGTTTACCAATGCAAGTATTCTGGGTAATAAAAAAGAGGTATTGGAAAATCTCATTGATGCAACATGCATTTTCCAAATATAAGACTCATTTTTGACCATACCTTCTTGAATATAAATACACAGCAACATGTATATTAACACAAAAACACTCCTTCCCTTTAAAACCTACCAAAGCAAGACACTCTACTGTACACACTTCTGTCCCTGGTGGGGAATGAGAGAACAAAGAACACATGACAGATGTTAGTCATGTTGCTTAATGCTTTACTGATAAACACACTGATAAGTGCGGTAAAAGAACCTATGGGGAACAGAATGAGAAGAAACTTGGTATAAATGGCATTACTGAAAGCTGGGGGTTTGATTTGCCTAATTAGAATGTTAGAGTAGCTGTTTAGGAAGGATAGAGTGGATAAAAGAGAGTGGTGCTCTACATTAAAGAAATCATTGTGTGTTTTAGCATTATCGATAACTCAGAACAGCAGAAACTAGGAGAGTATACTTGGAGGACCAGGGGTGTTACTGACCACTGAATGACATTACAGAACAGGATGAGTTGCTCCTTGAGTGTCTATCTGTAATATGTGGAAAGAAAAGCTATCATTGGGCACTTCAGTCTAGGGGAGACCTGTTGGAGGTACCTCATGCAGCCAGTAGTAAAACATCATTATCTTCTAAAAATTTATGATTTTCTCATACAAAAGGTCAACACAAGATAGAATTGATTACTGGACTGGAAGCTGGTGATTGCCTAGGGACCGGTGATCATGACCTGATTAAATTCACTGTGGGCAAACTGGACAGTCTCAACCAGTGTTTAAAAAAAAAAAGGGGGGGGGGAAGTGATCCTAATTGCCCCTTTATGCCAACTGCAAAAGGCACACTCCGCACAATCACAATATTTAGTGAATCACTGTCTTGTAAGGTATCCCGTAAAAGCTGGTGCTGTCTGGTCACCCTATTCATGACCAGCATGACAAGTGTGAAAAATTGGGATGGGGATGGTGTGTAATAGGCGCCTATATAAGGCAAAACAAGGCAAATAGGGACTGGCAAGGTTAAGACCGACAGGGTCTTGTGGAGTTTGCTGGTGAGGCGGACAGACTGCTGTGGCAGGGAGCTGACACACCGTTTAAGCTCCAGCAACACTCTCCCTTGTTGAGGCAGAGCGATCTCATGGTGGCTTATGGTTCCGTGTGCCCTGTGGAGAGCATCACATACACACACACCACACAAAGCTGAGGAAAATAGAGTGAAATTTATTGGGAGTTAATTTAGACAGAAAAATGTAGATGAAAAGTGGAAGTTGTTTAAGAAGAATTTATTGGATTGTGGCTTTTTGACAATCGTTAAAGACGACTCCTTTGGTTAAAAGTCAGTCATGCTTAAGAGAAGTGAAGAGAGCAATTAGAAAATTATATAAAAACAAAAGTTTAAAAAAAGGGGGGAGGTAGATAGGAATAAGTAGAAATTAGAAGTTATGAAGTACAGAAAATTGACCAGGGAAGCTGCTGAAGACACAGGGGGAAAATCCATGGCTGGTATGGTTAAGGACAAGGATTTTAAGTATATCTGGAAAAGAAATCCTGGCGATAATATAGGCTGGGGTGGGCAAACTACAGCCCAGGGGCCGTGTCCAGCCCTCCAGATGTTTTAGTCCGGCCCTCGAGCTCTCTCTGGGGCTTGCCCTGCTCTAGCCAGGGAGCAGGGTCAGTGGCTTGCCCAACTCCGCGTGGCTCCCGGAAGCAGCAGCATGTTCCCCCTCTGGCTCCTACGCGTAGGAGCAGCCAGGGGGCTCCACACACTGTCCCTGCCCCAAGCGCTGCCCCCGCAGCTCCCATTGGCCAGGAACCACGGCCAATGGGAGCTGCGGGGAAGCGCCTGCAGATAGGGCAGCGCACAGAGTCACTTGGCTGCGCCTCTGCTTAGGAGCCGGAGCAGGGACATACTGTTGCTTCTGGGAGCTGCTTGAGGTAAGCGCTGCCTGGAGCCTGCACCCCTGACACCCCTCCCGCATCCCAACCCCCTGCCCCAGCCCTGATCCCCCTCCCGCCCTCCAAACCCTTCAGTCCCAGCCTGGAGCACCCTCCTGAACCCCCAACCTCTCATCCCTAGCCCCACCCCAGAGCCTGCAGCTGGACCCTTCCCCCCCATCACCCCAACCCCTGCCCCAGTCCGGAGCCCCCTCTCGCACCCTGAACTCCTTATTTCTGGCCCCACCCTAGAGCCCGCACCCCCAGCCGGAGCCCTCACCCCCTCCTATACCCCAACCCCCAGTTTTGTGAGCATTCATGGCCCACCATACAATTTCCATACCCAGATGTGGCCTTCAGGCCAAAAAGTTTGCCAACCCCTGATAGAGGCCCATTACTAAGTGGAGATAGTAAAATTGTTGTTTGTTGATGCAGAAAAGGTAAGTTCAAGAGAAGTTTTTTTTTGTTGTTCTAATTTTGGAAAGTAGTAGTATGATAAACTCCTGTCACGTGAGGTTATCAAGTGCTTTCCAGGCCATCAGTAATTGAGGATGTTAAACTGTGTTGACTGGCATGAACTTATTTAATCAGCAGATCTGGATAGCTTGTACCCCAGAGTCCTGAGAGTTAATTTTTGATAAATATTGGAATACTGGGGAAATTCCAGAAGAGTGCTAATGTTGTGCCAGTATTCAAAAAGGACAATTGGGATGACCTGAATAATTATAATACAGTTAGCCTAACATCAATCCCTTGCAAAATAATGGAAAAATGAATCCCAGATCAGTAAAGAATTGAAAAATGGGAATATAATTAATGCTAATCTGCATAGTTTTATGGAAAATGGGTTTTATGAGGAAAAAAGTCATGTTTTTGTTTGACATTTAAAAATTTGGTTGATAAAGATAACTGCATAGATAGAATATGCTTAAACTTTTGTAATACATTTGACATTCTGATATAAATAAAGACATTACGTGGATTAAGGAATGGCTAAATGACCTCTCAAAAAGTAGTTATCATTAAAGAATCATCATAATCATCAAATGGAGGTCTCTGCACGGGTTTGGTTCTAGGCTATTCAACATTCTAATCAATGATCTCATCAGATTTGCAAATGACACAACTTTGGCAGAGTGGTAAAGAAAGATGAAGACAGCTGTCGTACAGAACTATTTAGATCACTGAGTAAGGTGGGCCCATTTAAATAAAATAGAGCCAAATGCAAGATAAGGAATGTAGGCCATTCCTACACAATGGGGGACTATTCTAGAAAGCAGTGACTCAAAAGGATATAGGGGTCATAGTGGTCAATGTGAGCTCTCAGTGGGATGGTGTGGCAAAAAGGAATAATGCTATCCTTGGATGTACAAAGAATGGAGTGGAGAATAGTAGAAAGGTGATTTTTACCTCTGTACATGGCACTGAGACCAGTACTAGAATACTAAGTCTAGTTCTGATGTCCACATTTCAAAAAGGGTATTGATAAATTGGAGAGAGTTCAGAAAAGAGCTACAAACTTAGTTGAGTGTTGGAAAAAAATGTGTTTTAGTGAAAGCCTTAGAGATCTTTTATTTGTTTAGTTTATTGAAAAGAAGATTGAGAAGTGGCTTGATTACAGTTTGTAATTATATTCACAGCGAGAAAATACCAGGTAATAAAGGGCATTTTAACCTAGTGGAGAAAGGCATAACAAGAACAAATAGCTGGATGTTAAAACTAGACGTTCAAATGAGAAATGAAGCACACATTTTTAAGTGAGGGTGATTTATCCATCAGAACAAACTCCCTAGGGAAGTGGTGAATTCTCCATCCCTGGAGATATCCAGATCAAGACTGGATGCCTTTCAGGAAAATACGTTTTACTCAAACACAAGTTATTTGACTTCCTACAGGAGTAACTGGGTATTCTTCTTTGAGTGGCTCTGCATATTCCCACTTCTGGGTACTGCGACACGTTGTGGTGGCTTACGTCAGAATCTTCTTCTAACAGTGTAAACTAGAGCATTCGTGCTCTCCCGTCCCCACCCCCGTCCTTCCCCCTAGTGACCCTAACTTTGTGAGGGAGAGGCTATGTAGGGGGCAGAGCACTCTCACTACCTCAGTTCTTTCCAGCTGTATGCCTGTGCAGATGTAGTTTGCTCTGGTGTCTTCAGAGTCAGTTTTTTTTTCTTTCTTAGAAATAGTCACTGTTAGCTCTTTCAATATACTTAGTGTTTTCCTGGTACTGGGTTATGTAGGAACTGAAGAAACGGAGGAAGCTACGCTTCAAGAAGTGTACTTCCTGCCCAGCTGTCGTCCTGGCATCTAGTGACTATGTGCAGTGCATCAAGAGGGGGAAGTGCCTACTGGATGTTCAGTTTGCTGGACTTTTACTCCCAGAGTCCACAAGGGTAGGATGTCTATTTTTCAGCTCTTCCTTCTGAAGGAAACTCTCGAGGCTATACCCTCTGGATCGAGTCAGGCCTTGCATTTTAGGTCTAAGAGGCAAGTCTCTGCCCCGTAGCTACCAGCACCATGTTACTGAAGGATTTCAAGAAGCTGAAAGGTCAGAGTCTGTTCCTGAGGCTCCCTCAGTCAAGCAACTGAAGCTATAGGTGTCTGAACTGAGGGCCAGGTGGCTGGATCTGACTGCCCTGAAGCCAGAAGAGAGGTTCAGAGTCAGTTTGGCCACGCACACCGGTGCTGTATCTACGAGCTGCAGGACCAGATTCAGGAAGATGGAATTGATCAGTGTGTCAGAATCTGGGCCCTCAGCACCTTAAGTTCCATCTGTTGCAGCTCTAAAGAAAGAGGCAAAGATAGAGACAAAACAGCTGCTGTTAGTGCTGCTGGTTCCCATGCATCAGAACTATTGGATACATCTGATTCTGACAAGGCTGGTACGTTTCTGAAGTGGAGATCCTTTCCACCCCTATCTCCAGTAACAAGAAATGATTCGTGTATAACATTGGATCCAATGTTGTCTACCTCTTTGGAGCTGTTGGTGGTCCTGGCAACATCCTGCGTTCCTGAAAGCTCTGTCACTGTGGCTGCCCAAGTTCTCCTTGCAGCTCCGGTTCATTCATCAGATCCAGGTGTGAACCACAGGGTTTCAAGGAGGCATATTTCCACGGTTCCAAGACCATCTTTTTCATCCTGTTTAGAAGAGGCCAGAAGCCTCTGTTTTTTCACAGGACTACCCCATCCATCCTTCCTTCTAGGACCCCTACAGGGTCCCCTCAAAGAGCTGGATCTCCGTACTTACCTCTGGATCCACTATTATTCCTGGTGACAGGTTTCAGAAGGGTAGCCGTGTTTTGTCTGTATCAGTAAAATAAATGGACACAGATCAGACATCAAGAATTGTAACATTCAAAAACCAGTAAGAGAACACTTCAATCTCCCTGGACACTCAATAACAGGCTTCAGAGTAACAGCCGTGTTAGTCTGTATTCGCTCACGAAAGCTTATGCTCAAATAAATTGGTTAGTCTCTAAGGTGCCACAAGTACTCCTTTTCTTTTTGCGAATAACAGGCTTAAAAGTCGCCATTCTTCAACAAAAGCAGACTTCAACGAGAAACTGTAGAACTGGAATTAATTTACAAACTTGACACCATCAGATTAGGCTTGAATAAAGACTGGGAGTGGCTGGGTCACTACAAAAACTAATTTTCCCTCTGATACTCGCACCTTCTTGTCAACTGTTGGGAATGGACCACATCTACCCTAATTGAACTGGCCTCGTTAGCACTGACCCCCGACTTGGTAAGGCAACTCCTGTCTTTTCATGTGCTGTATTTTTATACCTGCTACTGTATTTACCTCTCCATGTATCTGATGAAGTGGGTTATGTCCCATGAAAGCTTATGCCCAAATAAATTTGTTAGTCTTTAAGGTGCCACAAGGACTCATTGTTGTTATTATTCCTGGTGCATTCTGTCTCATCCAGACCCAGATTCTTACTAGGAGAAAGATAGAGGAAGAATGCAGAGACCTGTTGCTCTGTTCGTACCAGCCTATGCTCTGCATCCTGTAGGCATGTTCTTAAACTACAGTTACTGGGGAGACTGGCAATCCCCTGGAGCCTGTGGCCTTACTGGAGGCCACCTTAGGAATTTTTCAGTTATCCTCTGTGTGGCTGGAGAGGTAATGTCAGATCCTTTATACAGGAAACAATCCAGCGATCCCACAGATACAACTCCTATGGATCTGTCAGCAATACAGATAACTGTGCCTGAAATGCTGTCTGAGGAAGAAGTTATCTCCTGCTCAAAAAGAGGAGCTGTTTGGAAATAGACTATGAATCCGATTTATCAGTGGATGAATAAGTGGGGCTGTCTCCAGCCTCCTCTCCTTCTGTGGACGCTACTAAGTTCCACTGTTTGGTGGATCATATTGTTGATATATTGTATAGTCAATTACTTGACCACACTTTGGTTTAATATAGTCAAGGGACCAAAAAATCCATGTCAGTCAGATTTATTGCTATAATCCAATAATACTGGAAAAAGGTTCTGTATGATACCAGTCTCTGGGAAGCCATCTCGTGCAGCATTGTTACATTACCTTACACAGAAGTTGTGCTCCCAAAATTACATCCCTAATACCATCTTTTATCCCCTATCTGTTTACCACTAAACGGTGGTATGTATATCATCTGAAACTAGATTTAACCGATCAGCTTTCTACCTTGTTTTTCAGGTACCATGATGCATGTGCTCAAAACAAAGAGAGACATTCCAGGTACCAAAGGGCATGACAGCATCTCTGAGGTCTGTACTAGGGTCGAACAATCGTGTCATGGCCTCTTTCTTTGGGACACTTCAGTACTGGCCTCAGAGAGTAACTCCCTTCCTGTTATGATAAAGCACTCATCTGTCTTGCTGGTCTTGACTTAAGCCAAAACTTTCTTCAGTGAATGCAAGGGGATACTTAGCATAAGTGGGCAGGGTTATATAAAAAGCATAGGCCAATTTAAGCTATATTACTGCTATTATGTTACTATTATGTGCTTAATCCATACTGACGTGTGGTGTGGATAATATGTTTATCTAATGTAATATATATCTATATCTAAATATGCTAGCCTAGTGTATATTAGTCAACAGTATGGTGTCCACTTTTAATCTTCTTTCAGTGCCTGTGAAAGATACTTTTCACATGGTGTTTGATATCCTTGGTGCTACTTACAGTAGAATATCCTAACTACTTTTCGATAATTTTGCTACAGACAGCTGAATTTGTGTGAGTGATGTCTGCCTCTTCTGAGAAAGACGACAAGTTGCATCAGATGCCCTCTGAGGGTTTTCCTTCTTTCATATCCACCCTATTCCTAATTCAATTGTGGAGGCTACTGCCAGTAACAGGGAAATATCTGAACAATCATACTCCATCCTAACTGATAAAAATGAGAAGAGGCCTGATTCGTTGGAGAGGAAGGTGTTCTCTTCATTGTCCCTCAGTGTTGTATGGCAAATTATCAGGCAGTTATGGCCTGCTACCAATTCCATTTATGGGAAAAGATGACATTATTTTTACAGGATTTACTTGACCAAAGGAGATTGGTGAATCCCATATTAATGGAAGGCCAAAATGTAGCCTAGTGTTCCCTTAGGGCCTTTTTTGAGACTTCGGACTCTGCTGTCAGAATGTTGGTATCTGCTCTGAGCATCAGGAGGCATGCCTGGTTTGTTCTTCCTCCCTAGCTCTAGACACAAAAATTAAGTTAAAGGACCTTCCCTTTGAAGGGGAGGGTCTTTTCAGTGTGAAGACAGACAAGTTACTGGAAATATTAAAGGAAGTGAAATGGATAGCCACTGTTTGGGTTTGATTTCCTCTGCTAGGAGACCCTCTATTTTTCTGGTATCAGAGACAGCCCTACCTCCCAGTCTTGGTCTTACTTTTAATCAGGTTAGAGACTTCAACAATACCAGCAGCCTACATCCTTCTAGAGTCGTCATAGTAAGAGGCTTTTCAGACTGAGATCTAAGTCTAAAGAACCTGCATCCTTAGCAGCATCTTAGCCATGGAAAACAAGCCTCAGTTTTGATAAGGTAATTGGCTCATTCCCAGCTCTCAATGAGCTCCAGCCTGCCCTTCTTTGCAGAGGGGCTAGCTCACTTTATCAACACATGAAGATTAATTATGTCACATCAGTGGGTTCTAAAGATTGTAGAAAGGGGCTATGCCATACAATTTGAAAGATTATCTCCCACACAATCTCCTCTATCCTTCTCTCTCCAGCAGTCCCTCTCATGATGGTATTCTTCTTGCAGAAGTAGAAAAATTGCTTCTAATAGGAGTGGTTGTGAGGATCCTCGAATACCCAAGAATCATAGCTTTTATTCTCATTGCTTTCTGGTGCAGGAGGAGGACAGGGGACTTTGTCTGATTCTAGACTTATCGGAATTGAACAAGTACATTTGGAAGTTCCATTTCCACATGTTGACTTTGACCTCCATAATCCCTTAGTTGTTGCTCATGGATTAGTTCGTGACTCTCTATTTAAGTGATGCATTTTTCATGTATTGATTCATCACATCCATCACAAGTACCTCTGTTTTTAGTGGCCAGATGGCATTTCCGGTTCAAGATGCTTCCATTTGGTCTCTCCATTGTGCCCAGAGTTTTCACAAAATGCCTCTTTGTGGAAGCCTCTCATTTGAGAAATCAGAGTATTTTTGTTTACCTTTATTTGGATGATTGGTTACTAATGCCTGCTGTCTTTGAGGAATTGTTAAGCCATATTGTTTTTACATCCAGATCTCTGGCACCTTCTGAACTGCCCAAAGTCAATTCTCTGTCCTACTCAGAGGATTTCCTTTATAGGCTCCATACTGTACTCTGTGAAAGGGAGAACTTTTCTATCAGAGGACTAATTTCTCAAAATGAGCTAGTTTCTATTTAAAATTCAACATTGTTGCTGCTCAGAGTAAAACCCTTTTTGGGTCTTATGGCAGCCACTACTTAACATGACTCCATTTGCTCGACTAAGAATGAGAAATATGCAGCACTGGATATGTCGGGTCTATGCACCAAGTCAGGACAGCCTCCATACGTTGATCACCATACCTCAGATCATCGTAGCCTCCCTAAAACGGTGGTCAGTCAGAACGAATTTGTTTAGAGGTATGTGCAGTTCAGTCCCCCAGACCTATCACCAATGGTGATGTCAGATGCATCAAGCAAGGGCTGGGGAGCCCTTCTGAATCAGTTGACAGTTCAAAGGCAGTAGTCTTAGCAGGAGACAGCCCTGCATATCAGTGTGTTGGAATGAGAGCAGTTTGGTTAGCGCTCGAATCATTTCTTCCTCTCCTACAAGGGAGAGTGGTGCAAGTGGTGACACACTACCAATATATTGTCTATTACATCAACAAGCAGGGTAGAGGGTGATTACTCCACTTTCCTGTGTGCACAGGCTATCAGTCTATGGGATTGGTGTATCCTTCATGATGATTATCCTGTGGCCCTGCATCTGACAGGGAAAACAATGTAGTTGGAGACTGTCTCAGCAGAGACTGCTCTCAGATGCACGAATGGTCCCTAAAGGATTAATTGATTCAGACCATAGCCTCCAGCTGGGTTGACCAGAGGTGGACATGTTTGCAGCAAGGTCCAACAAAAATTGTTCTCTTCTGTTCCAGTGTTGGGAGGGACTGTCTGTCTCTATCAGATACTTTCCTTCTACACTGGGGAAAGGGCTGGATGTATGCCTTTTCTCCCTTTCCATTCATCCAGGAGCTACACCAGGACAAGATGATTCTCGTTGTCCCGGATTGGCCATGTCAACAGCAGTTTACCGGTCTTCTGCAACTATCTGGCAGAATCTTTATGCATCTTCCTCTGTCTCCAGACTTCTTGTCTCAGCAGGAGGGCAAAATCTGGACCCAAGGTCTCTTCACTTGATGGAGTGGGTGATAGGACGTTAGGTTTGTCTGGTCTTGAGTAGTCATGTTCTTCCCCTGTGCGGGGTGTACTAGTTATCTCCAGAAAACAGTCCACTAGAAGCTGTTACCATTTAAAGTGGACCAGATTTCAATCAATGGATGAAGGGAAAACCTGATTCTCCTATATCTGCTTCCATTCCTTGTGCTCTGGGATACTTAACTCTTGAGACTTTAAGTATATTTTCCAACTCATCATTAAAAGTTCATTTGGCAGCTCTCTCAGTATATTATACTTTAACTGATGGAAGATCGCTGTTTTGTTCATTGTTCAGTCAAATGTTTATCAAATGTATATTCCCCTTTTAGAGATCCTGTCCCTTCCTGGATCTCAATTTGGTGTTGGCCAGGTGGGTAAAATTGCTTGTTGAACTGGCTGAGTGTTTTACCGTTCATCAAGATGGATTTCATTTTCAGCATTATGTCAATCAGGAGAGTGAATGAATGGAATGTTTTTGTGGTTGATTTGTCTTTCACTTCTTTTTGTAAAGACAAGGTAGTTCTCAGGTTCTGATCCCAGGTTCTTACCTATGGCGGTGACTGATTTTCACATGGAGCAGACAGTGAATTTGCCAGTTTTCTTCCCTCACTTTAATAAGGGGGAATCTGGTCTGGATGGCAGAAGGACACCCGTTTACTATTTAGATAGAACTTGGGAACTTTTGTAAATTGTCGACACTGTTTGTGTGTCTCACTAAAAATTGAGTGGATTATATGGTTTCTTCCCAGACTGCATTTTGATGGATTAAACAATATATTGCTGAATGTTACATGCTAGCAAAAGTTCCTGTACCTGCTTTGGTTCAACCATATTCTAGTTGAGCTTGTGGCTACTTCCTTTGATTGTCTTAGGCATGTACCAATTGCTGAAATTTGCAGAGCTGCAACTTGGACTTCAGTGCACATTTTCACTAAAGCACAGTGGTTTGGACCTGGCCTCTCAGACAGATGATGGTTTTGGTAAAGTGGTGCTGCATCCCCTATTCAATTAGGACTCTGTTCCTGCCTTCAGGTCAGTTTTCAGCACTGCTTAGCAGGCTATCCTGTAAGTGGAACTATGCAGAGCCATTCGAAGAAGTGAAGGTATCTTTCTTGTAACTAACAAATTTATTTGAGCATAAGCTTTCGTGAGCTACAGCTCACTACAGTGCCACAAGTACTCCTTTTCTTTTTGAGAATACAGACTAACACAGCTGCTACTCTGAAACCTTTCTTGTAACTGCGTTTCTTCAAGATGGCTCTGCATACATACACTTTCCACCTGCCTTCCTCTGTCCGGGTCTTTGTTCGGTGTATCTGGCTTTGCAGTGGAAGGAACTGAGGTGGGAAGGGTCCTCTCTATAGTCTTAGTGAAATTTAGGGGAGGGGTGGGGGATGCGAGAGTGAGTTAGCTAACATTGCTATAAGACTGTTCTGCAGCAAGGCACCACAAAGTGGCTCATTAGCCAGAGGTGTGACTAAGAGCCAACTTGAAGAACTTCAATTTAAACCTCATAAATTCTTTGGCCTATGTTGGGAGGTCAGTCTAGGTGATTTAATGGTCCCTTCTGGCCTTAAATATTTTTTTAACTTGACAAACAATTTGCAGAATTATAGCCTCCCCTACTATACAGTTATGGGACTGCAGTGATGGGAAGCTCTGCTAGATAACATGGAATTTGCTATTGAATTAGTCACGTTATGTGCAGCTTTTCTTCTGTGTAACAGATTTTGAATTTATATTTATTGCTTTAACAACTAGAAGACAAAACCAGAAAAAAGTCTAATCTACCTCACTGTTGAGAAAAGCAAGAGGGAAATTTAACAAACCCGTATATAAATGGGAGAAAGCTATGATTTAGGAAATTTCTTTTTACTCTTAATATAAGAGGTGGATTTTTAGGGTCCCCAGAACCCAGGAAATTAGTGTCAGTACCTATAAAGAAGATTAGCATATGTCTGGCTATGTTCTGTTGGCTGCTCCCGGCCTTTCAACCATCGTGGGAACTTTCTGAAGATGATCTGTGTATTGCATGTCGTTGCAGGAAGGGTTTTTCTCTAAAAATACTTGATCACACTAGAAATCCCTTTTTCTTCACAGGCTTTTCTTTTGTGTGTCAAAGATTCAGTTGGTGTCCCTCAATTAATTCCCTGTGATTCAGTGAATTCTCTGACTTCGTTATGCTTTTGGGTAATTGTCTGCAAAAACCCAGTAGAACATGTAATTGGATTTGTTTGTATAACTCTTATGCAGAAATATTGCTCCATGACCTTTTACGATTGAGAGAGAGAATATTTTTCCTCACCTTGGAAAAATCTGTGACTGCTGAAAGTTTATGTCACCCTACATTCCTTATTTTGCTGTTTTAAAAAGTAGTGCTGATTAGTGATACCTAAATATAGTAGAGGATGAGTTAAGTGCACAGGTTCCAACTCTTAACAGGGCTTATATGGCATCAAGAAGTTCATATAATACTTTCAAAACTAACTGCTTGGCCTTTCTCGCTCTTAAAATTGCATCCAGATGTGGCTCTCTAAACATGGCAGTGGCTTCACATGCTGATGTCTGAGGAGTGAAGAGGATGTGTTAAATCAGATGATGGTAGTGATTTTGGCTGTTGTCCCATCCGTGAAGATCATGTCGTTGAACTTCATGTTGCTTTCAAGCCATTGTAGGGCTTTGTTTGTTGCAACTGTTAGTACTTACTGACCACCTGAAACAAAGCGCAATGCGTATTAAAAGAATATTCATTCTGTTACAGTTTTTACATTATTATATTGTACATCATACTTTTTCATACATTTAATTTTAGTACGTGTGCTTTATTTTATTACATTCAACGTCACTGTGTCTTTCTGTAGCGCCAGTTCACATTTCTGGGGGTTATGCCCACCTCAAACTTCCTCTGTATGTTCATTGATCTTAGGTGAAGCTCACAATCCTCTTTGAAATCACTTCTCTTTTTGAATATCACTTCAAGATAAAGAAAAAGGACAAAACTAGATGCAAACTGCCTTGATATAATACCATTTCTCTGTATTCACCATATGCATTTCCTTGGAGATCTCCTCTTATCCGTTGCACGAAGGTCCAGTGACAAATATCTCAAAGGACTGGAACAAGAAATTTGGATGCCTATCCCAGCAAGTAGTGTGTTCCTCTGTGTAGCATCTCCTAGAGAATAATGCTAAACTTTCAACTAATCTTGACCAAGTTACAACTGATAAAATTCCTCATCTTTTCATGAAATTTGGTATACAGCTCTATTTAAGTAATCTTTTAAACAGCTTGTGAGCCAAGAGCCACCAATTAGTGGTCAAGCCTTGCTACTCCCAATCGTTCCAACAGTGTTATAAGGCTGCTTGACTCACAGGTGGGGGACAAAGTCAGTTTCTTGGCAGTACCAGCTGGTATTCCATCGTGAACTAACTGCAGCATGTCAAGATGGAGCAGTGACAGATCATCCGATGAGACATGAAGGCTCTTCAGTTCCTTAGCAAAGACAGCATAATCATGAAATTTATGGAAACAAGACATCGGAAGGGTGATGTTGAGGAAGGTGCCAAAGTAATACTTCACCAGAAATGTCCCAGAGATGACAGGCAGTGATTTGAAGTAAAAGTTCTCAAGATAGGAGGTACTGTAATTTGAACCACTATTCTCTGTGTTGTGTTCCGCATGCTTGCTTCTGGAGCATGATGGAATACTACAAATGTTCCACCATTTATTAACAACTAAGTTTCACCATTTCTCTTCCTAGATTTCCTCTTCTTTCAAGAGCATTGGAGATGTTGTGATGACTTTGAGATGGGACAAAAAAGTCAAAAGAAAGCAAAGTAAAATGAAAATATAGCTGAGAGAATAGAACAAAATCAGGGCCATTGTTGGAAACCCAGTCCAGGAAATCTTGGAGTGCTGGAAGAGGAGAAAATGTATCATGAGCACAGGGGATGGAAGTCTGAGGGTAAGACCTGGATATTGGCCTTAGTACAGTTACAATGTATATTTCCTCATGTAGTCTCATTGCTTTAGCTAATTTCTTGATGTTGATCTATTTTGAGACCAGAACATTGTTGCAGTTTTAGTTGTATACAGATTAAAATTGCCTCATTCAAGTCTGTGTTTGTTGGGTGGGTTTAATCAGGTCCAAGAACGCTCCTCACAAGTTGTAAAAGTGAAGGAAAATGTGAGCTATTCGTCTGCCTTGCTGAGTTGCCCTGTCCATCAACTAACCTGTACTTTGTACAGCAATTGTGTTGTCTTGTATTTTTGTGTCCTCATTCTGTAGCATACTGCAGAATTCTCCTTGCTGAATCTCTGTCAGCTCTCTAGAAACTACTGTGTGTCAATAATTGTCCTTATTCACATGTTTTTCAGGCATGGAAGTTCCTGGAATACATCAAGAACGCCATCCTCGACCTTGAAAGGCTTAAGCTACCATCCTATGTAGGTGTGTTTGATTTCCTGAACACCATCACTGGTGCTCATCAGTATACTGCCCATGGAGGTGCAGAGATAAACCTGAGAAAATCAGATTCTACCTGCCCATTTGGGGAAAGAGCTCAAGAAACTAAGTAGGAAATTGAAACAATTGAGTTCAAAGCGCAGGCATGGACTCAGGAATGGTAGCCAGGGGAGATTACATTGCAAGAATTTACTGTTAGGCTTCCTGCCTTTCTTATTTTGCAGTGATGGACTTGCCAGGGATATTGCAGACTGAAGATTGAGTGAACAAGGACATCAGCATCTTCAGTGGATTCTCCTAGATGTCTGCTCTATTAGTGCCTGCGCACAGCATTCTTCTTCTGTGGCTGCTGAAACTTTTCTGCCCTACATGTATTCTCATCCCCAGTTTTTGATGATTAGCTGGAGTTCACTAGTGTAGGGCTGAATGTTATTGTTTTGGAAGTCACAAAAAAACACACAAGATCTTCAGAAACAGCACTGCTGAAGCCTACTGCAAATGGCCAAGGAAAGCCAGCGTGCAATCGGTCAATGGAAAATCTCTACTATTTGAGAACTTTGTGGGTTGAAGTGGAGCAGAAGGAAAATTATTTTCAGGCTTAAACAATTACTAGTATTTTTAGTTACAGTTAAAATCAGTGAGGGTGGAACATTTTCAGCATTCCATCATCAAATCTTAAAAAATACCCCAAAAACCAAAAAAGCCCACTGCAGCACATAGTAATTGCTTTCCTTTTGAATTGAAAAAAAGTTATTTTTGTTGATTGTGTTACTTTAATAGAACTTTAAGATCTTATAATCTTTAAAGGGGTCTTTGCAAAGACAGGTTGGAGATAAACTTGAGTTTTAACTCTTTGATTCCACCTCAACTGGTTACTTTTCAGTGAGATGGTAGAATGTTTGTTTAGTATCCTGTTGGTTCTTAAGGGAAAGGTGGAAGTTCTTGGAATAGAGAGAAGGAAAGGTGCTATATGATCTCAAAAGCATGAGATTCTGAAGCTGTTCACTGAGAGGAAGTGCTCAGCACCTGATAATTTTTTAGAGGAGATATGGAAAAGCTTGCCATCCTCTTGCTGCCACCCACAGTTCTAGTGATCATAGTGCTACTTGGGTCAACTATTGTTCGTGAACCCTTGTGATGTCAGTCAGACCTTGGCACAGATAAGATTGTATTCTTGAAATCCCTCTAAAGTTAAAGAAATACATAGCTACGTAAGTGAATGAATCAAATGCTTTTACTGAATGTAACCTTTTCTAGCAGTATTGTAACAGGTAAACTCCAATAGCTACAATCCGCTTCTGAGGAGAGTGGAGTTTCACATTGTTTGAATTGGATCTCTTTATTGCCTTCATTCATTTCTGTAAACCTGTTCCCCAAAACCATGTTCACCTTTGCTCTAACATTCTTAGACAGTCCCATGTTTATGTCTCTTGACCCATCACAGTTCACTTTGCTAACCCAAGATTTGTACCGTTGGTCTCCACTAAAACAAATTCTGCTAGTCTTATGGAGAAACTGAGGGAGAGTTTGACAATTTCATTCTCTTTACTGGTCTGATAGATAAGAGCATTAAGACTATCTGTGGCCCATCAGCAGTAGGTCTCCTGCATACAAGGCCTACCCTCTGAATATTAATATTCCTGTGGTCTGATCCTTCTCCACCTGTGTGTATTAATTGTTCTTCTCTGAAAAATGATTATTTAAAAATGGCATTATAGGATACTATATTCATTATTTTTTTTTCATTTATTCCTTCTCTACCATCTCGAAAAATCTAAATCTTACCTGAACAGCAAACCCACCCTGGACTTCTGCATTACAACTGAAGACTAATGGGGTTGTACTAGTGTAAATGAGGGCATAATCTAGCCACTGAAATATTTATTACTGATGATACATGAGAGAGAGAGCGAACCCAGCTCCTCTTTCAGATGCCAGGTTGAATTTGCTGTGTTAGCTGTTTGAGAGGGAGAGGGGGAATCTCTTATTTGTAAGCTGAGCAAACTTGGAATGGAAATCATTGAGAAATGTGGAACCCCACATTAACCCTTTAAGTCACTTTTTGAGTGGAACTGCAGTTTAAACCTTTCAGAACACTAGGTAATTTTTTGTATGATATAAGGGAGAGTATATTCCATCTGTCCACTGGAAGAGTAGAAACAAATATATCTCTTCGAATATCAGGTCTTCTCAGTGCATTAGTGTGTGTTACTCCTGAGGGAATTCTGCTGACCCCTAGCCTTTCTCATTGTCAGGCACATCTTCCCCTGTCCCCATATGTTCCTGCACCCCCATGTGTCCTTGCACCCCTGGTCCACATGTCCCTCTCAGACACCCACTCCCCTCCTCTCTATGTGGCCCTGCACCCCCTTCCCTTGTCCCTGTGTGGATCTGTACCTGCTCGCCACCCTATGTCCCTGTACCCCCTCCCCTTTTCCCCACGTGTCTGTGCCCCCACTCAGACAGCCTCGGTCCCTATGTAGCTCTGCACCCCCTCCCCCATCACCAAGTGGCCCTGCCCCTCCACTCCCATTCAGCCCTTGGCCCAGTCTGTCCTCCCACACTAGCCCTTATGAGCCCCTGTCTGATCCCCCAGCATCCCATGCTGGCTGTCTCCCTATAGCCTCTCTCTCCTGAACTGGCTTGACAGGCACTTCCCTAGCTGGCTGGGAGCTGTTGCTTTGTTCTATTGCCACAGTGCCCTCTGGTGGGCAAACAGCGGAACTGCACCAACATTTCAGCAGAAGCTTTTTTTTGCGCAAAAAAATTGAAAATACGTATGGCTCATTAATTATGCACGCACACAGTAGTGCAGAATTCCCACAGGAGTAGATTTTACTACTGAAAGGGAGAAATAGATAAAACTAGAGTCACAGGGTATTCAGTGGAATAATATTGTTGTTAGTATTTGGCATTGTGATTCCCGTCTTCCCCAACTTCTTCTGAGAATTAAAAATGCTGCATAGCATTTCTGATTAGTGAGACATATGTCAAATGATACAGTAGGTGACTTTGGGAAATGTATGTGAAGTGTAGGGAAATTTGCTATAGAACACAGCACCCAGCCTCACTAGATAATTGAACTATAAGAATGTCTTGAGCTTAGAATTTAGTTTTAATCTTCGTGCCAGTGAGTGAGCTGCCTGGGATGATAGCATATGTACGTATGTGTTCGTTCTAAATTCAGAACATCTCAGTGTCTAAAACAAGGAAGTTGGGGCATCTTGAGGACCATGTGGTGGAATCTGCAGAGATTTTAACTGTCCCCACTTTACAGCAGAGTATTAAATAATTAACCAATAAAGAAGATAACTACTTGGACCAAACTTTAAGTAAACTAATTGAATAGTTGTCATGCCTTGGAGGTTTATTAGATAGAGGAGGTATGTGCCTTATTTTTGTGTGATATGGTGTTTTAAGAGTTCCCATCTCTATTCAGACTGGAAGAAAGGCCCAAATTCTCAAGGAATTGGGCTATGAGTGGTTGGGAATCATATTTTAAAAAATGTTTCAGTTTATAGGCAGTCTAGGACCCTGCTCCTGCAGATGTGCACTGTACTTTAAGCACATGCATAGTCCCATTGAAGTCACGAGACAATACAGTAGTCAATGGTTAAATGTATTGTTCTATATAGTAAAGAGGGGCTTAAAAATAGAAAGAAAATAATAGATATCTAGAAAATTGAGTTAAACTGAAAATAAGAAGTAGGCAGATGTAAAATTGACAAAGCAGGGGAACAATAACAGCCTCTTTAGAAGAGATCTCTGTGGGTAGTTGTCTGATTGCACGTCTTCCTGAATATCTGAAGTGTGGGGTGCTGCAGGGTGCCATTTGGTTACTCTTTTGTTCAATTTGTATATGGGGCTGTTGGGAGGACTAGTAAAGAGCCATGAGGTGTGCTGTTTTCAACATCCTGATCATACCCAACTTAGTTGATACAGTTCAGCTCCTCAGCCAATGTCTAGCTGAGATTAGGACATGCATGAGAGTGAACTGGCAGAGGCTCAACCCAAATAAGAGGGGAGCAGTGGGGGAAGTAGCTGTGGGAGATGGTAGAAGTAATATCAGTCCCTTTGACTGAGGGAGTGCATCTGCCATTAGTCACTAGGGTTTGGAATTTAGGAGTGATTTTTAGACCCCCTACTACTTTTTGACCATCATATTACAGCAGAAGCCCAGTCAGCTTCGTACCAGCTGCATCCAGAGAGGAGGCAGTGACCTTTCTTTTTGTATGTGGGCATTGCCACTATTATCCATATCTTTGTCACCTCAAGATTAGACTGTTGCAATGTGCTGTACATGGAGCTATTCTTTAAAACCATTCAGAAACTGAAGCTGGTGCAGATAGAGGTGGCTCACTTACTGAATGGGGCTTCTCATAGGGAACGTATGACCCCAGCACCCTGGGTTTGACACTGGCTGCCAGTTGATCTCTGAGTAGAGTTTAAGATGTTCACTAAGATCTGTAAAGTTCTAACTGGCCTGGGATCACCTCTCTCCCTGTGCCAAGCTGCCACAGCTGTGGTCAGCAGAGGCGCTTGAGCTGAATCTCCCTTGTTATAAAAGAGAAGGGGCAGCTGGTAGGCTGTTCTCTGTGAGGGATCTGAGATATTGGAATTTGTTTGCTGCCTCGTTCAAAAATAGCCTGAATTTGGTGACCTGGCATGCTGAAAGAGACATCTGTTTGAAAGGGTTTTGGGTAAAGGCTCAGAGTATGCTTTCCACAATGATAAAGTGATGGAAAGGAGTTACTGTAGGTGGCTGGCTGAACGGATCATTTGATGCTGCTGAGATGTAACTGAAGATTAATGGTGTGTTAGTGCAGGGGTTCTCACAACACATTTTTTGGTGGCCTCAGAGTGCAGCCACCAACTTTTGATGGTGGCTGTGCTGACAATTTTTCCTAAAATACTTAATTAACTTTAGGAGAAACAAATATGCACATATACATGTCCAAATCATTGTAATTTATTTATGTAGGGGTTTTTTTAGACTCAGTAATAAAAGTAATGTACAGTATGTCTATTCTTTACTGGACCTAAACAGAATAGAAACACAAATAAGGTGCTTTGTATGTTCTTCTGTTTTTTGTTGTTTGTTTTGCTTTTTTGATTTTTTTTTTAAATTGCTAGCTAGTAAGTCTGCTGCTGTGAAAAGTGATATTTGTGTGTTTAATATCACTTTTCACAGAAGACTTACTCAGCCTCAGCAAGCCCTGGGGCAAATTAAGCCCTGGATAGGGAGGTGGACAGGGAGGCCGCAGGGCTCAGGGATAATGGCATGAATGGTGAGCCTGGACCCAGAGCCCAAAGACCTGTGGCTGAAGCGCCCCCCCCCTTCCCCTCCCATAGAAAGGTGGGGAATTCACTAGCTGTCTGTACCTCCAGTGTTTGTGTCTCCACAGGGGGACAGGGCCCAACCCCTGCTGGTGGCCCTGGGGGAGGGGCCACTGCTCCCCCCCTCACCCCCCCAATCACAGCCCAGGAGGCTGTGGCTGCAAGAAAAGCCCCTGCTGACAGCATTTGAGAAACACTGTGTTAGCGTGCCTAGAGCCCTGGATAGGTATCTTTTTAGTTATTATGTAAATGAAAATAAATAAGAAGATCTTGCTTGGTGCAGTGGTGTGGCCAAATAAAAGAAAATGACTAGGACTACCTTGTGACCTGGTGGTGATCCCAGGCTGCTGTTGGCAGTCTATGCAAATTAGAGCAGCCTAATGGCTGCTGTAACTCAAGCTAGAAGACTGGAATGGCACAGAGTGGCTCCAAGGCTTTTTCAGAGATTTGGGTGTGAGTCTGTCAGTATTTCAGAGTAGTATTTCAATTGGATCTCATAATGCACGGGGGGAAATCCCTCGTTGAAAACTGAGGTGTGCCAGTTGTATACACACAATGCTAAAATTGTTTATTTTCCATCTTATATTGAAGATTTGTGCAGTCTTGAGAGTTTGATATTTTGTTGGTGTTTTATATCTAAGCTCAAATTCCTGGAAGCTAAAGTGTCATCATTATTTATTATGTATTATCTCATATGGGGAAAACCCAGGAGAAGTGGTGAATGGGGAGAGTGGTTTTCATTTTTAACATAGATTTTAAGAGGTTATTTGCCTTTTTTGTATTCTTTTCTGTAGCCATCAATGGACGTTTATAAAGTAAGCCCATTAAAATTTTAGATTTTGAATGATATAAAAAAGCAGATGCCAAATGGGAAGCTGTGGAAAAAGTTTGGTGTATTGTATTTTTGTAGCTCACCAATACAGTTTAAATTCTAAGAGAATGTGCCATCCTCTGTGTAATGAGGGAACCAGAATTTCTCCCCTTTTTTTCTTCTATTGACTGTGCTGCTATAGAAATGAAGTACTAATTTCGTCTTTTTAAAGGAAAAAAGGCATGAATTGAACATGGGGCCATCTGAATAGGAACGGGAATTAGAATAACATGTTAATCTTAAGGTATGTCTACATTTGGAGCCAGAGGTGTGATTCCCAATTTAAATAGACATATTTGCACTAGAGATCATTGAGCTAGTGGGCTAAAAATAGTAGTGCAGTGTGGTAGCATGGGCTAGCTACCTCAAATATATACCTGCCCAGACTCTGTGGGCATGTGCTTGGGATGGCTAGCCAGTGCCACTGCTTGCCACTGTCTATGCTACACTGAGTATACTAGCACTTCTAGCGCATTAACTCGAAAGCAAGCATGGGTATGTCTGCAGGAGCTAGGAATCACACCCCCAGCTCCAAGCATAGACATAGACTTATGGAATGGCTGGTGAACTAGAGCACCTCCCAGGCTGATCTAATTTATGTAGAAAAGCATACTGGCACCGAGATGGCTCCATCTTTGGGTACTCTAAGCTACCTTTGCATAAACTGCACCCTACACAAGTTTCATTGAGCTTTGTCCAAAGTCATGTTCTGATTGGCTAGTTCTGTCTGTTGACTATACTTTAGCTGTGCACAGCAGTGGCATGATCACTGAAACAAACACTCAGTCCCTGCCCTTGTATTAGGTGGGATGAAATATTAATGGGAGGCAAAATTAATAAGCAGTCTGTATGTGATGGTGGGGGGAGGAGTTAAGAGTAATTATGGGGAGAATAGAGGAGCTGAAGGAGTTAAGTGTCAGTTATTTACTGTCCACTCTCTGGAAAGTGACAGACTCCTCTTTCATCAGCAGTTGGCAGCTATACTATAATACTACATTTGGACTATTTATTTACATTGAGGCAACACCTAGAGACCTCATTTGAGGATCAGGAGTCCATTGTGCTAAGCACTGCACATAACAAAAGAACAGTCCATGCCCGAAAGAGCTTGGGGTCAGAGTACAACATAAAATCATAGAACTGGAAGGAACCTCGAGAGGTCATCTAGTCCAGTCCCCTGCACTCAAGGCATGACTAAATATTCTCTTCTAGACCATCCCTGACAGGTGTTTGTCCAACCTGCTTTTAAAAATCCCCAATGATGGAGATTCCACAACCTCCCTAGGCAATTTATTCCAGTGCTTAACCACTCTGATAGTTAGGAAGTTTTTCCTAATGTCCAACCTAAACCATTCTTGCTGCAATTTAAGCCCATTGCTTCTTGTCCTATCCTCAGAAGTTAACAACAATTTTTCTCCCTTCTCCTTGTAACAATCTTTTATGTAGTTGAAAACTGTTATCATGTCCCGTCTGTCGTCTCTTCTCCAGACTAAACAACCCCATTTTTTCAATCTTCCCTCACAGGTCATGTTTTCTAGACCTTTAATCTTTTTTTTGCTCTTCTCTGACCTTTCTCCAATTTGTCCATATCTTTCCTGAAATGTGACGCCCAGAAATGGACACTATACTCCATTTGAGGCCTCATCAGTGTGGAGTAGAGCAGAAGAATTACTTTTCATGTCTTGCTTACAATGTTCCTGCTAATACATCCCAGAACGATATTTGCTTTTTTTGCAACAGTGTTACACTGTTGACTCTCATTTAGCTTGTGATCCACTGTGACCCCCAGATCCCTTTCCGCAGTACTCCTTCCTAGGCAGTCATTTCCCATTTTGTATGCGTGCAACTGATTGTTCCTTTCTAAGTGGAGTACTTTGCATTTGTCTTTATTGAATTTCAGCCTATTTACTTCAGACCATTTCTCTAGTTTGTCCAGATCATTTTGAATTGTAATCCTCTCCTCCAAAGCACTTGCAATCCCTCCCAGCTTGGTATCATCTGCAAACTTTATAAGTGTACTCTATATGCCATTATCTAAATCACTGATGAAGATATTGAACAGAACTGGATCCAGAACCGATCCCTGCGGGACCCCACTCGTTATGCTCTTCCAGCCCAGCATGACTGTGAAGCTGTAGTTGCATATCTGGTGTTCTTTATATATATGAGTCCAAATAGTATGCAGCTGAAAGTGCAGTTTGCTTTCTGGGGGCAATGAGAAGAGTCCAAATACATCTGGGAATTGTTTGTTTGTTTTTTTTAAAGTGGGGTTGAAAATAAACACTTTTTTCTTCAATGTTATGAATATATTTCTTAACTTTCCTCCTCCTCTTTTCTCTACTGTATACCCTTTTAACTGGAACTACTTTTTATACCGGAAGGATACATTGCATAAATGGCCACAAACTCATAAAATGTATGAGTTACACTGACAGCAATAAGCCAAGGAAGGGTATGCATTAAATGCTATAGGTGTACTTCCCTGGGGTGAAAACGTTTGGCCTTTGACTCTGCTACAATAGATTGCTAATGCACTCACTAATGCCTTATTGGCATTCTGTGAAAAGTTGGAGACTGCTCATCTCATTAAGTTTCTTTTTGTGTGAAGATATAAAGAACGCTGATAAAACTGGGATCAGTCAATTTTAAGTTTTACTTCTAAATAATGAATTGATATTAATGAAACTTAGGGGAAAATAGTGTGAAGAGGGTGTGATGGAATTCACTAGGTGCAGCCTGGATTGTGGGACCGCTGACGCCTCTGTCCCACCAACTGGTGTTCCCTCTCACACCGTGTTGCTGTTGGCACGCTACAAACCTCTGGCAGGTAGTGCACTTACACAGATATCCACAGGCAGGGACACAAGCAACTGAATTACATGAATGCTTCTCCCAGCCACTCATGAACCACCAGTATAGAAGCTTCAGCCAATTGCCCCCAACCTTGCACCCCAGAACTGTATCAGGTTGCCCTGGTCAGAAGCCTGAACAGTCTAAGTTCATTACCCAGTCCGTGCCCCCTCAATGTGGAAAGGACACAAACTAGGCTTCATAAACTGATCTGAGATTTCCCAAACACTTCAACCAAAACACACTGTTTTAAGTAAATTATAAAGCAGATTTATTAACTACAGAAAGATTTTTAAGTGATTATAATTAGTAAGCAGAGAAATCAGAGTTGTTTAACTACGAAAAGTAAATTCACAGTCTGAGTTTTATAAACTAAACAGGATTTGAATCAAGCAATGTCTCACTCTGATAGATGGAACAAACAGGTCACAGATCTTTAGTACACAGGATGGGACTCTTTTCCAGCCAGGGACCACCCTCTCTATTTCAGTCTTTGTTCTGTAGCAGGGCTGCTTCTCTGCCTCAGTGGGTCCTGCGCTTCCTTCTAGTGGTGGGTCAGGATAGCGTCTCATCTCTCAGAATTCCCCCCCTCTGTTTATAGTGAGTGGGGAAATTCTGTCCCCAAGTGGTCTTCCCGTTTCTGGACCTACTAGGCCCTCACTGCTTCACTGGGGCTTCTGGCCTCCTAGGTGGACGTCCAGTGAGAGGAAAAAGGGGTGTGGGGGGCCCAGTCCAACCCTCTACTCCGGGCCCCAACCCAGGGACCCTACAAGTAGCAGCCTCACACTGCCAGTTCCCAGGAAAACTGCTAGCTTCCCTGGGTTACTTCCCCACGCCACTTGGCTTATTGTCCCCACTTTGCTTGGGCGGGGTTCCTCTTGACCCTCCTGCCAGGGGAGGGAGAGCCCCTACTCTCTGGTAGCCCTTTTGGGCATGGCAGCACCACATGAAACGCATGGCTTAGTCTCTCTCCTCTGGTGGGGTCCTTTCTTCAGGTCTTTAGAGGTAGGGTTTCTCCCCAATCTCTATACCTGTGGGGTTCTCCCCTTGTCCTTGTCAGCTTCCACACCGCTCAGCTCTCCAACACCTCGCCTTCACTCTCACAATGCCTATCACACCCCTGACTGGGGACAAGACTTTTAACCCATTCTGGCAGGTTCTTAATTGGCTCCAGGTTTCCTAATTAACCTGGAGTAACCCCTGCTCAGTTACCAGGGAAAGGGGACCTGCTTATCCTGAGGCTAATACCTTCCTTCCTGCACTCTCCTGTAGCAGTCTGGCCTGACGCTGTCACAGTCCTCTATATGTTTCTTCTAGGTGTTGAGTTGGAGTGAGATCAAGTCATGATGTCACTTACCCTCTTTTATAGTTTCTTCCAGCTTGCTGGAAAGATCTATACTTGTGATATGGGCGTACACCCCCATTGGTCAGGTATTCTCCACTGTCTACGTGCTGTCTCTGAGATGGTCGTTGGGGAGAGTGGATTCCATTCAAAGGACCATCAGCCTATCTGGCTACTCTATTGTTGTACCTGAAAAGCTGGCTGTGGGTGTTCCCAACCTCACAACATATTTCAGTAACGCACATATAACAAAACTTCATAACCTCACATACAATGTTAACACATACACTCCAACAGGATATTAATGTTCAACAGACCAAGACGTTTAAAATGATACCTCACAAGGCATACTTTGTATGAAACATATAATAATTATATGACGTTGAATAGAGGGGTTCCAGGATGCTGCTTTGAGGTACAGTGTGTCACAGACTATTATTTTGGTCTGTGAGATCAGATCTTTGAGAATTGAAGGATTACTATCAAGTTAAATCGTAATATAGGTTTTTTGTAATGTCCTTGCCTGTGTTGAAATAATAAGTGCAGAATTAAAATAAGTTTGGATGTTTTTCTAAAAACCATGGTGTAGGAATTAGTGCGGGGAAGTTCTCTGGCTTGTGCTATATGGGAGGTCAGTCTAGATTATCACAACGGTTTCTTTTGGTGTTAGAATTGATGAATCTGTGGAAATTTAAAATTGCATTCTAGGATTTTTCATGTGTATATATGGGCTTCCCCTGGATAGGATACAGGGGCCAAGAAAAATTAGCTTTTTGTGTTAACAAAATACAGATGGAGAAAGGGACAGAACTCCTTCCTCCACCCCTCCAAAAAATCTTGGTTATGTTCATAGAAGATTAGGGTTGGACGAGATCTCCGGAGGTCATCTAGTCCAACCCTCTGCTCAAAGCAGGACCAACACCAACTAAATCATCCCAGCCAGGGCTTTGTCAGGCTGGGCCTTAAAAACCTCTAACGATGGAGATTCCATCACCTCCCTAGGTAACCCATTCCAGTGCTTCACCACCCTCCTAATGAAATAGTTTTTCCTAATATCCAACCTAGACCTTCCCCACAGCATCTTGAGACCATTGGTCCTTGTTCTGTCATCTGCCACCACTGGGAACAGCCGAGCTCCATCCTCTTTGGAACCCCCCTTCAGGTAGTTGAAGGCTGCTATCAAATCCCCCCTCACTCTTCTCTTCTGCAGACTAAACAAGCCCAGTTCCTTCAGCCTCTCCTTGTAAGTCATGTGCCCCAGCCCCCTGGTCATTTTTGTTGCCCTCTGCTGAACTCTCTCCAATTTGTCCGCATCCTTTCTGTAGTGGGTGGCCCAAAACTGGATGCAATACGCCACATGTGGCCTCACCAGTTCTGAATAGAGGGGAATAATCACTTCCCTCAATCTGCTGGCAATGCTCCTACTAATGCAGCCCAATATGCCGTCAGCCTTCTTGGCAACAAGGGCTCACTGCTGACTCATATCCAGCTTCTCATCCACTGTAATCCCCAGGTCCTTTTCTGCAGAACTGCTGCTTTGCCAGTCGGTCCCCAGCCTGTAGCGGTGCATGGGATTCTTCCATCCTAAGTGAAGGACTCTGCACTTGTCCTTGTTGAACCTCATCAGTTTTCTTTTGGCTCAATTCTCCAATTTGTGTAGGTCACTTTGGACCCTATTCCTACCCTCCAGTATATCTACCTCTCCCCTCAGCTTAGTGTCATCTGTGAACTAGCTGAGGGTGCAATCCACCCCATCATCCAGATCATTAATGAAGATGTTGAACAAAACCGGCCCTAGGACCAAACCCTGGGGCACTCTGCTTGATATCGGCTGCCAACTAGACATCGAGCCGTTGATCACTACCCATTGAGCCCGACAATCTAGCCAGCTTTCTGCCCACCTTATAGTCTGTTCATGCAACCCATACTTTTTTAACTTGTTGGCAAGAATACTGTGGGAGACCATATCAAAAACTTTGCTAAAGTCAAGATATATCATGTCCACTGCTTTCCCCATATCCACAGAGCCAGGTATCTCACATAGAAGGCAATCAGATTGGTCAGGCATGACTTGCTCTTGGTGAATCCATGTTGACTGTTCCTGATCACCTTCCTCTCCTCCAAATGCTTCAAAATGGTTTCCTTGAGGATCTATCTGTTCCATGATTTTTCCAGGGACTGAAGTGAGGCTGACCGATCTGTAGTTCCCTGGGTTCTCCTTCTTCCCTTTTTTAAAGATGGGCACTATATTTGCCTTTTTCCAATCGTCTGGGACCTCTACCGATTGCCACGAGTTTTCAAAGATAATGGCCAGTGGCTCTGCAGTCACATCTGCCAATTCCCTCAGCACCCTCGGATGCATTAGATCTGGACTCATGGACTTGTGCAAGTCCAGCTTTCCTAAATAGTCCTTAACCTGTTCTTTCACCATTGAGGTCTGCTCACCTCCTCCCCATACTGTGTTGCCCAGGACAGCAGTGTGGGAGCTGACCTTGTCTGTGAAGACCTAGGCAAAAAAAGCATTGAGTACTTCAGCTTTTTCCACATCATCTGTCACTAGGTTGTATTGCTTCACGAAACAAAATTGTAATGCTTCATGAAATAAAACAATAAAACATAAGTTAGCAGAACTTACAGCATAGAGCATGACTGGTTTTTCGAGTTATGTCCCTGTAGGTTCACCACTTCAGGTGTACCTGCGTCTCTGATCGGAGATTTCTGGTATCAGTGCCCACTTGACCCACACATGTACCCTACTCATCCTCATGGCCTGCAGCAAGGCTATGGGGGGTTGCTCAGGCATTCTTTTGTGGATATTCTTCATGTCACCCCTCAAAGTAAAATTGTGCTGCCTATTAATGAAGCACTTTTGTCTCCAGCCCATAATTTGTGGCAGACCCCTGCCACTCTTGTGCCTACTTGTAAACGGACAGACAGAATATATGTATCAGCCTAAAGGTTGGAATATTTCGTCTTACCCCACCTCCAGCTCTCTTGTAGTGGTTGCAGTCAACAAGAGAAGCAGTGAGACATGCTCAAGATCCATGCTTTTGGATGGGGAGGCAAAACACTTAGACCTCCTTGGCAGGAAGAGCTATTCCTATGCTGTTCTTCAGTTTCAAGCAACAAATTATTATGCCCTGATGACAAAACATGATTTCAATAACTGCAAAATTTACTCATATTGTTGATTTTCCACAGTACCAATCCCTCTTTTCTGAAGGCTAACTAATCACCAGAGCTTCCTTACAGGCTGTCCTCAATGGTGCTGTGGCTGTGCAATGAGCATCTTGGCTCCAGTCTTTTGGCCTCATTAGTGAAGTACAAACAACAGTAGAAGACCTCCCCTACGAAAGGCTTTATCTGTTCATTGGTGACGCTGACAGCTCATTGTTCACCCAGAAGGACAACCCTTAGGTTGCTCAGGATTTATGGACCTGGAACAAAGTAGTTTCTTAGTAAATTCCAGACAGCACAAAGATCCTGGCCATTCCAATACCATCTGGATCATACCTATTCCAGCCCTGCAGAACCTCCCAAAAAGAGATCCAGGTCTCAAAAGATAGGTCATGCCCAACGGAGACCCCCAGTTGGGCTCCAAACAACCATTTTGACAGCCTACTTGAGGGCCTCAGAAAATTCCCTCTCATGAGTCTGCTGCAAGTACCCCTCTTTCTGGGATCGCCTATCTTGATTTCTACCTGTTCGTTAGCTTATTGCCACAGACAAGTAGATTTTAGAGGTGGTCACTACTGGATACTCTGTACACTTTCAATCTATCACTCATCCCCCCTTCCCTCCTCAGGGATCCCTTTCACAGGGATCTCTTAAAGTAAATGGTTCAATCCCTTCTGCGGATGATAGAGCCAGTTCCCTCAGAATTTGCAGAAAGAGGGTTTGATTTCATATATTTTTTTGGTTCCCAAAAGAAACAGTGGTTGGCAGCTGATTCTAAACCTCTGGAACCTGAACACCATTCACAGCACTTGAGGATGGTGACACTGGCTACCATAATCCCATCCCTAAATGGGGGAATTGGTTCAGCCTCTCAGATGCGTATTTTCATATCACCATACTTCCTTCCTACAAATAATTTCTGCTCTTTGTCGTCTGCTCAGAACACAGACAATACTGTATCCTCCCCTTTGGGCTTTCCACAGCCCCATGAGTTTTTACGAAGGTCCTCTCAGTAGTTGCAGCTTACTTGCATGGAGACAGTATTGCAGTCTTCCCGACTGAATGACTAGCTTCTCAAGGGACGTTCTATAACAGTGGTCCAATCGGCAACCATCCAGGCCCTAACCTTGTTCCAATCTTTGGGCCTTCATATGAACCTGAAAAAGTCCACTTTAACACCCATTCAGAGGATTGATTTCACTGAAGTTATGCTGGACTCCTGGACTGCCAGATCCTACCTACCAGAGCACAGGTTTTCTGCCATATCTAGGCTTATTACCGCCCTACAGCTGAATCCTCTGACATCAGTAATAACTTGCTTCCAAATTGTAGGTCATTTGTCAGCTTTGGCATTTGTGACACCACACGTGAGAGTATGTCTCCAATGTCTTCTGGCTTGGCTCAAAATCCTATGTACACTGAACAAACATAGTCTGGCCTAATGAGTTTCCATATCTCCATGGATACTGGAGTACCTCAGGTGGTGGGAGGGCCCTTGAAGGTCTGTGTGGGAGCACCATTCTCATGCCTCCCACCAGTATGAGTCATTACAATGGATGCCTCCCACTTAGGCTGGGAAGCTCACTTACAAAGTTCCACAGCACATAGCAAATGGTCTCCACAGGAAACGGTGCTTCATGTCAACATTTTAAATCTAAGAGCAGTTTATGCATGCCATTATTTTTTTCCATGACATTCATGGCCATCATGTCAGAATTAATGATAGAAGGGTGGCAATGTACTATATAAATCGACAAGGGGAAGCAAGATCCTAGTCCTTATCTATAGAATTGCTAAAACTATAGAATTGGTGCTTGGCCCACCACATAGATTTCTGCGATTTACCTATCAGGCTTCCAGAACATGACGACAGATGTTCTGAGCAGAAACTTACAGCAGGATTATGAGTGGGAGCGCAATAACCTGATCTTCCACAGGATCCTGAAAGCATGGGGCCTCCCCTTAATGGACCTCTCTGCAACCCTGACCAATAACAAATCTCCTACTCCAAAGGGGGATGTGGCCACAACTTTTTATAAGATAGCCTTCTAGTTTCCTGGCCCTATATTCTTTTCTGTGCCTATCCACCAACTCCTATAATCCTCAGGACATTAATCAGACAGAAGCAGGAGTAAGCAAGGGTCATCTTAATAGACCCATCTTGGCACAGACAAATGTGGTACTCGGATCTATCCCACTTTTCTGTATTGATACCTTGACACCTCCTGCTCAGATCAGACCCCCTGACACACAACTCGAGCACCATGAGCCGCCCCAACCATATGTCTGGACCTCATGGCAGCCTGGCTCCTCAATTCCCTAATTTAGAATCACACAGCTCTGTTGAGATCCAGTCCATACTTTTGAATAGTCGGACGCCTTTCACACGTAAGACTTACCTGCAGAAGTGGAAACACTTCCTTTTCTGGTGTTCTCATCATTCCTTATTCACTTCTGAAACTCCTCTCTCAACGATCCTTTATTACCTGTCGGAATTAAAAATATAGCGTCTGTCTATGAGTTCTTTCAAGGTGCACCTGGCAGCTATCATGGCTTTCCATTTGCCTGTCAAGGGTTTCTCAATTTTTGCTCACCCTATCATGACTAGATTCTTTAAGGGTCTATCTAACTTGTTTCCTCATGTCTGGAATCCCACAATCCATTGGGACCTTGACTTAGTCCTGAATGCCTTAAAAAACTTTCCTTTCAAACCTATGGCCCCTTGCTCGTTCCTTTATTCCTCCCTCAAGATCTCATTCCTGATAGCCATCACCGTGGCCAGAAGGGTAGAAAAATTGGACTGCGCATGGCTGACCCACCTTACACTACCTTCTGCAGTGACAAGGTCACATTACATACCCATCCTCTCTTCCTGCCAAAGGTCTTGGTAGATTGTCATATCCATCAGAATGTCCACCTATTGTAATAAGCCATAAATCCAGTGTCTGTATTAGGACCATGATTTTTAGTGTCTAGCAATTTAAGCTCCCAGGCTCATCTGTTGAAAGGGTTTTGCATGAACCCACCCCAAGGACCTTCTACAGGCTTCCCAAGATACACAAACAAGGGAACCCAGGCAGATCCATCATATCTGGCCATGGCACTCTTACTGAACCACTCACCACACAAAGGGCTGGCTTCCTCCAGGACACAACTAACTTCCTCCACAAACTCCACAATATTAACAACCTCCCTCTAAACATCATCCTCGCCATCATGGATGTCACTTCCCTATATACCACAATGACTGCATAGCTGCCCGCCTCAAATATATTTACAAGACAATGGACAACCCTCAGATATCAACCCCAAACACATTGCCAAACTCATCCACTTCATCCTCACCCATAACAGTTTTACATCCAATGACAAACACTTTGTCGAAACCATGGGACCAGCCATGGTTAGTAATGTGGCTTACCAATATGCCAACAACTTCTTCGGCCACCTGGAAGAAGAATTTCTGGACAAATGCACCACAAAATAAATGAAATGCCTGAGATATATCAAGGATATTTTAATCCTCTGGATATATGGCTTAAACTTCCTTGTAGATTTCAACAGCCACCACCTGTCCATTAAACTCTCTCTGGAACACTCCCACATGAGCATCAACTTCCTGGATACCACACTCAGCTTCAGCAATGTAACCCTACAGACAATCATATACAAGAAACCCATGGACCTCCACCTCTACCTTCATAGATTTTAGTAACCACCCAAAACACACCATGAAATCTGTTATCTACATCCAGGCACTCAAATACGACAGAATATGCTCTGAAGAAAAGTCCAGGATATACACCATAACTCATTTAAAACCACCTTCACCAAACAAGGACACACCACCAGAGAAGGAGATCATATCATGGAACAGGCAACCCAGATACCTTAAGAGAACCTCCTTCAATACTGAAATAAAACCCATGCTGACTGCACACCCTTAGTTGTCACTTACCAGCCCACGCTAGTTCCCATACAGGGTATCCTCAAACTACAACCCAAACTCAATGGGGGCCCCATCATGAAAGAAATCTTTCCTGAACACCTCCTGTTCTGACCTTCAAACAACTCCCACAACCTCTCTAAACTCATCAGTAAACAAGCTCCCCACAGACCAGGATGCACCACCTTAAAGTGGCACCAGACCCTGCCAGAACAGATGCAAAATCTGCAGACATATCTTCAGTGATAGAATAATCAACACCTCCCACAACACACCTTTCAAGAGCTGTGGATCCTGCACATGCTTATTACATGTGGTATACCTCATCCAGTGCACTAAATACACCAATAACTATGTGGTGAAAGCAGACAATCTCGCGAATGAACTCTCATAGGCAAATGATAAAAGATAAAAACACTGTACCAGCTATGCATAAACACATTTCACAAAGTGATCACTCTGTATCTGACCTATCATTCCTCATCCTCAAAGGAAACCTGCATAACACTTTGAAAAGATGAGCCTCGGAGTCTAAATTCATTACGTTGCTAGGCACCAAAAATCGTGGACTGAAACAGAGACACTGTATTTATGGCTTACTACAACAATCTGTAAACCACTAACCCCCCTTTCCTTTTTTTTGTCCTATGACTGCAGAGCTGTTAATGAGCCACTCTACTTTGTATAGTTCCTTACAACATGTGTGAACTATTTTTTAAACAATCTTTTCCACCTTGCATTTTGCTGTGATGCTGGGAGTTCCTTTCCCAGACCTGAAGAAGAGCTCTCTGTAAGCTTGAAAGCTTGTCTCTGTCACCAACAAATTGGTCCACCCACATGGTCTCTCAAGACAAAAAAACAAAAAGTTAAGCTAGAGTTAAGGTTGAGAGTACATATTCGAGCTCTAGCAGTAAAATTATTAAGGAATGGTGTAATTATCCCCAAAATAAGCATTACAAATCCAGGCATTTAGAGTTTAACCTTAACTTAGAAATCCAAACACACTGAGGTATCCAAACACACAGATAAGGCACCCAAACACTGCTAACTGTGCCCTGTAGTGACCACATGCATAAACAAATGTGTATTAAGGCCTTTATTAGAGTATATTAATCATCTGAAAGGTTTAAAAGTGCTCTTTGAGAGCCTCCCTCCAAAACCTATTGGCTCTGATCTTAATTTACATTGGTATAAATCAAGAGTAACTCCATTGGTTTCTGCATGAAGTTCTGTGCAGTGAAGATGAGAATGTGTTACTACATTCTTGTACACTGGAACAAATTAAAGGGTTAGGTGCCCCACAGGAACTCGTGGAGGCAGTTCATTGGTTAGAAGTTTTGGGATCTCACTGCTCCCCTTATATAAGCTGTGAGTTGTGTCACAAGCCCAATGTGCTGTCTCAGGGGGAGCAGGCTGTGCTCTCAGCCTGTTTCAGCAGGCTTGACAGCTAGTCTTTTCCACTGTACTCTCTCCTCCCAGATTCCTCACCGAGTAGACTCTTGACCCCCAACTCATTAGCTGAGGCGTTGACTCAGAGCAGGAAATGCAGCTCGTTCTTTGTAATAGTGCCTACTCCCCTGACTGCAAGGGATTGGGCTTCCCCCTGCCTTGGACAAGCCTGGACCCTGGGTCTATACGGACTCCTCGTAAAGGGTGACAGTGGGCACTGCTATAGGCTGGAGATGAGGCCTGAGCTGCCCTCTGTCTGAAGCATAATCCCTGCAGGATTCAGGATGTCCGAACACTGTTGTGTGGGGTTGGGTTTAGGGATGTTCTCTGTATTTGTGAGTTTTCTGAGGGAAGACCATTGCTAGTCGCTAAAATACTTGCTATTTACCCTCCCAGCCTCCATAGTCTGATGTAGCACAGTAAATGATTTGGAAGGAGGAAGCTAGGCCTGGTCAGTGTGCGATCTCGTAAAAAGGCTCAAGTCCTGACCCACCTGGCAGTTGATACCTTCAGATATCATTCCTCCCATTTCTCTTTCCCTCTTCCTGCCTCAGGTCCCCACACCAGGAAAAGAGATTAAGCTAAAAGTCAGAATCCTCCAAGAAGGGTGTTTGTTATACTGGAGGAGAAGGAAAGTGTTGTTCTTTTTAGACTCCTCACAACAATTTACATCTGATTCATGACGCGTATGTTACTGAATAGAGCACGTCATCTTAATCCAAGAGATCTAGAAAAAGGACTACAGTAGAATCTCAAAGATACAAACACCAGAGTTATGGACTGACCAGTCAACCGGACACCAAGTGAAACTGGAAGTAACCAATCAGGCAGCAGCAGAGAACCCCCTGCCCCCCCCCCAAAAAAGGGGGGGGAAAGCAAATATTGTACTGTGCCTGTATTGCATCTTGGAGATGGACACATCTGGGCTGCCTGTCCCTACCCCTGCACACGGGGTAGCCACTTACAGCAAGACCCTGGAGCTGCTAGCTCAAGGCAGCAGGAGCCAACAGAGCAGGAGCAGCGCTGGGGTCTGCACTGCTTTCACCTCTCCCCTCCCACCATGGGAGGGGGACGGGCTGTTAGCACCCCTGCCCCACCCCATAAGGGGGACATGCTGTTTATACACACACACCCCCGTAAGGACGGGGACAAACTTGCAAACTCATACCGGTGCTGAGTAGGGAGCTCAGCTACTGTTGAAACCTGGCCTGGAGAGTCAGTTGCTGGATCTGGAGCCCAAATTGCACTTTGTTCAGAGTTACAAATATCTGAGAGTTATGGACAAACTCCATTCCCAATGTGTCCGTAATGCTGAGGTTCTACTGTATGTATGCTCCATAGACCTCAGAGAGCCATTTTTCTGTGTCCCCAGTTCATCCTTCCTACTTTAGACACTTGAGGTTTGTAGTGAGGGAGGCTTAAGTTCAGTAAGTGAACCTTCTCCTTCAATCCCATGAGATGTCTCCAAAATATTAGCAGGTGCTGATTTTTCTTCTGCTGAGGAGAGAGTATCCACATATTTCTCCAGGCAGTGGGTCTCTTCATTTGATAGCAGTGCAGATAAAAGGGGGTTCAGGTCTCTCTCTCTCTCTCTGGTCCATCAGCATAGATTTGTGATTATCTGGAAAAACAGCTGCTTATTTCCATCACAAGAATCCATCTCGACAAAGTTATCCTGCTCGTGGACTACAGAGAAACAAAGGTTTGGTATAGACCCAGTACTTCATCTAGCAAGCCCTTCTTTTCTCAGGCTTGATAGTATCCTGGTGAGTTGCAATCTTGAGGCCTTTCCTCTCAGATCTTTTCTTTTATAGTGTGGGTTCTCCTCCCGGTATCTCTGCTCAATTAGGTCACTCCCACCATTGCAAATTTGTCTCTGAGATGGTGGAACGTTCCAGAAACCTGGTCTAGGGAAACCTCTCCTCAAGATCCCAATTCATCTGGATCACAGCAGACACCTGTCTGACCAGCTAGGGATGTGTGCATGGATTATTTTTTTGACTCAGTTCCTATGCTTATATGAGAGGAGCAGTTGGGCCCCAAACGTCTCACTATTGACCTGCTTTAATGAGAGCTGATGGGGGTGGGTTACTCAATATTCTATTCCAGATTGATAGATTGTCTCTTAACAGGGAATCTATTTACAGGCATGGTCAAGATTGTCTGTTTGTCAGTGATCGTGTCTGTTCATGTAAAGATGGGGCATCAGGACACTGATTTAAACTAAATAAAATTTTCAAAATTCTCTCTCTCTCTCTCAAATTTTGGATTGTACCAGTATCTAGTAGGAAGTTTTCTAGGATGTCAATCATTACTGTGCTCTTATCTTTCTAGAAGGTTCAGAATATGGTATCTTTCTGTAATAATGAGAAGTCTAACATATACAGTAATACTTATTGTAAAAATACCTGTGTGACTGTTGTAGGATGTTTGTTGTATCCTCTTTCAATTCCGTCATTCCCTCCAGTAGGAACAGTATCCTTTTTACATGGCAGGCTGCACTTGAACTCGATGCTGTGATGCTATGGTTTTCTTCAGTCTGAATATTTCTCTGTAAATACAGTACACTTTCTTATTTATTCAGATGGCCTGGGGACATCTAGAAGTTTCAGATAACTAGGCATTTGGATGAACAGAGTGCTGTTTTGAGCTGCAGTCTCACTAATATAGAAATATGGGGAATGAAGGGAGTAATGTTGATATTTGCTTAATATTTTGCACTTTAAGTTTATTAAAACACCCAAATTGTATTAAAACCACTGTGTACATAATTCTGAATTTTTCTGAGCTGCTATACAAATACTAAGCCATTAATTAGTGCCAGCAGGCACTAACAGGTTGACTGAGAATTTATTAGCAGGTGATTGGTTAACATAGGGCTACATATGGGGCACACTGGGATTTGGATAACTAGGATTTTTGGGTAAAGGGCATTTGGATAACTGGAATTATTCTGTAATTCCATTTACAGGTTGCTGTATTTGCTTCAGCAAGAAACCTCCAGCACGGAACTGAGAACTGAATGTGCAGTAGTGCTAGGAAGCCTTGCGATGGGTACAGAAAACAATGTCAAATCTCTACTAGACTGCCATATTATCCCAGCCTTATTGCAAGGTATCTTGGCTTTCATTTAATGCAATATACTTTGGTAACTATTTCTACAACACTTGTGTTTTAAATAAGCAAAAAGAATGAAACTATATGTATATTCACAGGATTGCTGTCACCAGAACTGAAGTTTATTGAAGCTTGCCTCCGATGTCTTCGTACTATTTTCACCAGCCCAGTAACTCCAGAGGAACTATTGTACACAGTAAGTTTTAGGCAATGTATCTTTGCTCTTGTATATAATTTCTGTTCCTGCAATGCAGCCGTATTATGTGTGTGTGCTGATGATGTCATCTGTTTGTGATAATATTTAGGTATGGTGCTACTAACACTATTAATATTTCACTCATTGGCATCAGGAGTCCAGATATCCTGACCCTGCGAACATTAATTTTTTGGCAATGGGAGATCCTGACTACTGATGCCACTTGTACACCAAATAACTGAAAATTCTAGCTTTGTGGCCTATTGTATATAGAAGATGTGAGAATACAGATGGTTTGGTTTAATTCAAGTATCATTTAAGAGGGGAAAAAAATCCCATGGTATCACAGAATTATAATAGTTAGAACTGGAAAAGACCTACTAAGGTCTAATAAATCATGCAGGCAATACAGCATTTTCTTCTAACCTAAATTTTTAGTGCATTATTCAGTTTTAAATATTTCAGGTAGCTTCCATCATTTAGCTTGGAAGATCCTCACTGTCAAGATATTTTCATCTTATAGTTAACCTGTATTGTCACTTCCTTAGTTTGTTAAAAAGGGCAAAATTTGTCTGGCATAATCTTTCTTTCTGGCTCATGCATCATCACCAGCAATAATCTATCTTGAGTCTCATGTGCCAGGCTAAATTAGCAGGGCTTTCAGTTAAAGAGGGAAAAAAACCCTCTTGTTTGTACACTGAGTGAATTCAATATGGCATTTGAGAGAAAATGAACATGGACCCCGTACAGTGTCATTTTTACAGACACTTTTCAGTGCTGACCCACACCGTAAGCTCACGGTATACATGCAACACTCTGCATCTAAGCAGTCAGGAACCAGACTTGGACTAAAAAGCATTCAGGCCAAAATTTTTAAATGCTTGCACTGCTAACATTGCAGGATGGGTGGCTAAAATATGGTGTTTAGATACCCTGAGATCCATTGCATTGTCATTGTGTGCTGGGCTTCTGCAAGAGTGCTTGGAGTCTTCAGGTGGGAGCTGGGAATAAAAGGGTGATGAAAGGCATGGTCCTTAATTGAATTTTCAGAAGCACTGAGACCGCCTCCTATACATCCAAACAAGTATTGCTGCTCTATCTTGCCAGAAGCATTGAGATGCATCCATATGGAAGTGCTGTTTGGTTTAACATCAATGACGATGAGACTTAGGGCATGTCTACACTTACCTCCAGAGCGATCGGTCCAGCAGGGTCTAGTGAAGACGTGATAAATAGACTGCCGAGCGCTCTCCTGTCTACTCCAGTACTCCACTGGAGCGAGAGGCGCAGCCAGAGTCGACGGGGGAGTGTCAGCAGTCGACTTACTGAAGTGAAGACACCGCGATGAGTAGATCTAAGTACGTCGACTTCAGCTACGTTATTCAGGTAGCTGAAGTTGCGTAACTTAGATTGATTACACCCCCCCCCCCAGTGTAGACCAGGCCGTACAGATTTTCTCAGTTCATGCAGCACATTTTTATTTTTATTGCAGGCACATTCCAAACATTGTAGGAAATCATCACCGGATAGTTTTCTTGTTCCTTAAGTGTGATGGGTTTTCTGTACAGTGTACATACATTTCATGATGGTTTCGATAAATTTTACTCCCCATATGTGATGCCATGAAACACCTCCTGAAAGTAACAGCCAGGCATAGCCAGTTACTGACATCGGTGAAATCCTCGTCCCATCATTTAGAGGCCCAGTCCATCTCTCATTAAGGTCAGTAGCAAGACTCCAATGGGAGGTGGATAGGTACTAGGTACACCACACAAAAGCATCCATCACTGCTTTTCATTGCAAATTTATCTTTAGCAGGCCAACACCTTGTCAATTCAATCAGCAACTGACTAAAAATGTTGCCTACAGCGGCAGAACACTCTGCCCACTGTAGAGCCTTATGGCCCTGCAAAGAGTGCTGGAGATTCCACATGTGTGGATATCAGGCTTCTTAGTGGCAGTAATTTGGTATCTTTTATTAATGAGATTAGAAGTTTGGCTGATGAAGGTAATAGTGTTGATGTAATAGACTTCTGTAAGGCCTTTCAGTTGGTACAGCATGATATTGTGAGTAAAAAACTAGGGCTGTCAAACGATTAAAACAATTAATTGTGATTAATCATGAGATAAAAGAAGTGATCAATTGCCATTTTAATTTCACTGTTAAGCAATAATAGAATACCATTTATTTAAATATTTTTGAATGTTTTTTACATTTTCAAATATATTGATTTCAATTACAACACAGAATACAAAGTGTACAGTGCTCACTTTATATTTTTTTACAAATATTTTTACTGTAAAAAAGATAAACAAAAGAAATAGTATTTTTCAGTTCACCTTATACAAGTTCTGTAGTGCAGTCTCTTTACCATGAAAGCGCAATTTTCAAATGTAGAATTATTTGTTTTAGATAACTGCATTCAAAAACAAAACAATGTAAAACTTTAGCACCTACAAGTCCACTCAGTCCTCCTTCTTGTTCAGCCAATTGCTAAGATAAACAAATTTGTTTATATTTACGGGAGATAATGCTGTCTCCTTCTTTACGTCACCTGAAAGTGATGATAGGCATTCGATGGCACTGTTGTAGCTGGTATTGCAAGATATTTATATGCCAAATATGCTAAACGCCATCAGTAAAAACCAGTCACAACACGGGCTTGCCTACTGAGGGACAGGTTCCAGGCAATTAGAGAAAGCATAACTCACATCATCAACAATCCTTATGTATTGGTGAGGACTTACCTATCCCTCCTTGGCCACATGGTTTTGCATACATATGTGACCACTTTCACTTTCGACTCCATCTTTGCTGCCTCCAGATGTGACTCCAAACAGTTTACTCGCCCAAACATCACGCCATAGACCTCATGCTGAGAGTCCCTGCTCTCATCCCTTCAGATAGACCCACATCACGTATTCATAGGGATTCCCTTCCTCTCCTCCCCGGAAAAGGCGATCATCGTCGACACATGTCAGACAATATGACCACTGTTTTCTACAGCAACAAACTGGGATAGGGGGGTCACAAGATCGACCGCTCTATACACAGAAACAGTCAGTCTCTGGAATTGATGCATCACTCATCAGACCCTCTTGTGCTTGCGGACTTGCTCTATTTTATGATCGACCATGAGTGGGAACTTCATGGTTTGGTAGTGATATCTTCACCCAACGTGGGATTCCAATCAGAGACCTCTTTGCCTCGCATATAAATAGGAAATGCACCATGTACTGCTCCAAGGGAGGTCTCGGCCACCACTTTCAGGGCAATGATCTCCTATTCTCCTGGTCAGACCAAATCAGCTATGCTTTCCCTCCTTTACTGTTCTTCGGGTACTGCACAAGATCCAATGAGATGGAGCAACGGTCATTCTGATCGCCCCCAGCTGGTCCAGACAGTTCTGGTTTCCAATCTCCATTTCATGTAAACCTGTCCACCAATTCCTATCCACACATTCCCTAATTTGCTGACACAGTGCAACAGCGAGATCAGGCATCCCAATCCACAGGCGCTGCTGCACCTGAGAGCATGGTATTTGAATGGGTATCTGCATTAGAACGGATCTGTTCTTCAACTGTGCAAGACATCCTCTCCAGCAGCAGGGAGGAATCCACCAGGTGCTGTTACTGGAGCAAGTGGAAGCGCTTTGCCTCCTTGACCCAACAAAATCGGAGTTTCACCGGAATCAGCAGGGATCCCCCTCTTCCTAGACTGTGTGCTATTCCTGAAGGCATCGGGTCTCTCCATCAACTCTCTGAAAGTCCATTTGGCGGTAATTAGCACATTCCCGTGGGGTCACTCTGTCTTTACACACCTGCTAACTGCTAGCTTTTGGAAGGGTCTCATCAGAACCTTCCCACCCCAGCCCATCACACCCCAATGGGACCTGAAACTAGTTCTAGCTATGCTAATGAAAAAAAATAACCATTTGAACTGTTAACATTGTGCTCTATGTCCCTTCTTTCTATGAAAGTCTCCTTCCTTGTTGGTATTACTTTCGTGAGAAGGGTTGGCAAACTCGGAGCTATGATAGCAGATCTGCCTTTCACAATTTTCCACAAAAGATAGTCTCACTGAGCCTGCATCCCAAATTCTTACCAAAGGTAATCTCCCAGTTTCACATCAATCAATCCATTCACTTAACTGTTTTCTTCCTGAAGCCCCACACACCTACAGAGGAACACAAATTCCATTCTCCGCATGACCATTTCATGCTCATCCTCACACCCTTTTCCAGCTTAGGTACTGCTTGTTAATCATCCTCAGTGGAATACAGTAGGGCCCATTACTTGAAGAAGAAGAAGAGGTTGTTCCCCATTATGTAGCTGTGCATTTGATTTTTTTTTTTCCCTTCCTTAATGTAGTACTTTCCACCTGTCTATTGAATTTCATCTTGCTGATTTCTGACCAATTCTCTAGTTTATTAAGGTAATTTTAAATTCTAATTCTATCTTCCAAAATGTTTGCAACCCCTCCCAGCATGATGTAATCTGCATATTTTATAAGCATACTCTCAGTTCCATTCTCTGTCATTACTTAAAATATTGAACAGTATCGGACCAGAGACAAATCCCTCCAGGACTCCAGTTGATACGTCTTCCCACTTTGACAGCGAGCCATCGATAACTACCCTTTAAGTATAGTTTTTCAACAAGCTGTGCCCTTATCTTATAACAATTCCATCTAGACCACATTTCCCTAGTTTCATTTTGACAGTTTCATGTGGAACTGGATCAAAAGCTATATTAAAATCAACATACATCATGTCTACTGCTTCCCCTTGTCTACCAAGCCACTAACCTTGTCAAAGAAGGAAATTAGATTGGCTGGCATGATTTTTTCTTCACAAATCAATGTTGGCTATTACCTATCAACCTGATAATCCTCTAGGTGCTTACAAGTTGATTGTTTAATCATTTGTTCCGGTATCTTTCCACGTATCAAAGTGAGGTTGACTAGTCTACAATTCTTCAGGTCCTGTTTGTTCCCCCTTTTAAAGATAGGTACTATGTTTCCCTTCTCCAGACCTTTGGGACCTCACCCATCCTGCAGAAGCTTTCAAAGATAATCGCTAATGGTTCTGAAATTGCTTTCAGGTAGCCCTTTTAGTACCATAGGGTAAACCTTGTTAGGACCCGCTGACTTGAATTCATCAAACTTACTTAAATATTCTTTAACCTGTGTTTTTCCCTATTTTGTCCTGCATTCCTCTCCCCTGTTAATATTAATTGTGTTAAGCATCTGGTTGCCATTAACTTTTGTAGTGAAGACTGAAGCAAAATAGGCACTAGCTACATCAGCCAATATCCTTCATGCCTCATAATCAGGGTTGGGACCAGGGAGGAGCACAGAGATTGTACTAGAAGACAAGCTCCCTTTGGTCGTGGATACAGGCAGAATCTGCACACTCACGCTTCTGGACCTCTTTGCAGCCTTGTGACACAGTGCACCACAAAGTATTGGTATTGCTAACACATTACATAGCAGGAGTAGATGGCCCCGCACTACAATCATTCCTCTCCAGCATAACTCAAGTGATGATGAGTAACTGCTCCTCCTCTCTGAAGGCCCTCACTTGCAGGGATCCATACCATCCCTGCTTCTCTACAATATTTGCATGAGACCAGTGTCAGAGATAGTGAGATACTGTGATTTTGGCTGCAAACGGGATGCCAATGGCAGTCAGTTCTATATCTCATTCTCAACTGGTACAGCCACCGCTACTGCTAATGAATCTGAATACCTACAGGACATCAGCTCTTGGATGAAGACCAGTTGGCTCAGCTGAACCCAGGCAAGATCTAAGTGGTACTGGTTGCGAAGGGGGAACTCTGAAGAACTGGCCAAGACATTGTCCCTGCCTTCCATCGAATGCATACATCCTAAATTCAAGGTGGTATGATGCCTCAGTGCCCTTTCTGACTCCTTGCTAAGCTTGGATGACCAAGTAGCATTAGTCTCCAAAAATGCCGCCTTTCACCCCAACTGGTAAGGGAAACTCCTTTGCTTCTTCTTCGAGGAGTACCCGCTCATAATGATCCATGCATTTGTCATCTCTAGGTGGGGTTGCTGTAACTTGTTGTATCTAAAGCTAAATGTGAAGATGATGCACCAGCTCCAGCTGGTATAGAATTCAACTGCCCACTTTCTCAATGGCTCAGGCTGTTACAAGCACATCAGGTTTCTGTTTGTGTCCCTCCACTGGTTCCCAGTCATATTTGATCCTAATTTTCAAAGCAGTTAATGGATCAGTTCCCAGCTACATCAAAGACTGAATTTTGATCTATGAAACACTGCGACATCTTGTGTCTTGTGGCACAACTCAGGAAAGAGATCTTGGAGTCATTGTGGATAGTTCTCTGAAAATATCCACTCAATGTGCAGCGGCAGTCAAAAAAGCGAACAGAAAGCTGGGAATAATTCAGAAAGGGATAGATAATAGGACAGAAAATACCATGTTGCCTCTATATATAAATCCATGGTACGCCCACATCTTGAATACTGTGTGAAGATGTGGTCACCTCATCTCAAAAAAGATGTATTGGAATTGGAAAAGGTTCAGAAAAGGGCAACAAAAATGATTAGGGGTATAGAACAGCTTCCTTATGAGGAGAGATTAATAAGACTTGGATTTTTCAGCTTGGAAAAGAGACGGCTAAGGGGAGATATGATTGAGGTCTATAAAATCATGACTGGTGTAGAGAAAGTAGATAAGGAAGCGTTTACTACTTCTCGTAACACAAGAACTAGGGGTCACCAAATGAAATTAATAGGCAGCAGGTTTAAAACAAGCAAAAGAAAGTATTTCTTCACACAACGCAGTCAACCTGTGGAACTCCTTGCCAGAGGATGCTGTGAAGGCCAAGACCATACCAAGGTTCAAAAAAGAACTAGATAAATTCATGGAGCATAGGTCCATCAATGGCTATTAGCCAGGATAGGCAGGAATGGTGTCCCTAGCCTCTGTTTGCCAGAAGCTGGGAATGAGCGACAGGGGATGGATCACTTGATGATTACCTGTTGTGTTCATTCCCTCTGGGGCACCTGGCACTGTCCACTGTCGGAAGACAGGATACTGGGCTAGATGGACCATTGGTCTGATTCAGTATGGCCATTCTTATGTTCTTATCCTGGGACGAATGCAGCTACAACAATACTGTATACATATAATGAACAGAAACAATCAGTTCAAGTCCCAGACTACAGATATCTCCTTTTGTTTAATTAAATCAGTTTTAAATGCAAAAACATTTTGATAAACTTATTTCTTTTCTTGTGTATCCAGCACATTTAAGATATTCTTATTTAACTATTTTTTAAATGCTCTTTTTGTGCATTTTTAATTGAATTCCAATTTCCATCCAAATACAACTTGACACAAATATGAGTTAAAAATTAATCATCTAGTAAATAGGAAATACATCATTCATCATTTTCTAGAACAATAAAAATGTAAATTAAACACTGTAATTGCTTAAATGTGTTTATAGATAACAGTGTATCCTCCTGGCTAGCAAAAAAAAAAGTAGCAGACTTAATGTAAAGGCTGTATTTAGTTGCAGATCAACCAATGAAAATCAGTATTCTGTTGGGAGAATAACTAAAAAGTACATATACAAAACAAGTTTGAAATCAGTGATTGAAATCAAAGTTTCCTGCTTGCAGATTGATTAAAATCTGATTTTAAATCAGAGCACTCTATTGTACTGTAGCATATAGCTACAAGAACCTGTATATTACTGACATAGTGGAATAGTATATATATTATTTGATTTTTTTTTTAAATTTAATTTAATAGGAAATTGTATTTTTTAAAAGAAATTAACAAAATTAACCAATTTGATTTGTGATGCTGAATTTCATAGCAAAAGTTTTTAGTCTTGGTTGATTTTAGTATGTGGCCCATTTTTGGCAGGGCTATATTAGTATCCTATCATTGAATCCTATAAATTCAGTGGTACTCAACCTGTTTACCATTGTGGGGCGCATATGCAGCTCCCTGTGTTATGTGGGTCTCATCCACACAATATATATATATTACCTGTATGGCCCTGAGGATGTCACATGGGCTGCAGCTGTGTGCTGATTGGGCCATAGGTTGAGAACTGCTGAACTACCTGTTCCCACAAGGTGGGTGAGGTAATATCTTTTATTGGAACAACTTCAGTTGGTGAGAGAGACAAGCTTTTGAGCTTACGCACAATTTTTCAGGTCTGGGAAACTTACTGAGAGCTAGTTTACACTAGAAGCTCTACAGTGGCACGGTTGCACCGATGCAGCTGCACCACTGTAGCACATCTGGTGAAGATGCCTTATGCCGACCGAAGAGAGTTCTCCTGTCAGCATAATAAAACTACTTCTGCGGGAGGCGGTAACTATATCAGCAGGAGAAGCTTATTCACACCCCTGAGCGACATAAATTATACTGACCTAAGTAGTAGTGTGTACAAGTCCTCAGTGTCACAGCTAAATACAAGATGGAACAGATTGTTTAGCATAAGTAGTTAACACATATTTCAAGGGACCGTTCAAGGTGAAGTGGCCCATTAACATCCCTCCAGTCATAGGGAGGAAAGAAAGAGTAGAGGGAAGCAGCTGATGGGGATTGTTAGTGGGTTACAGATTGTTGTAATAAACCATAAATCCAGTCTCTCTGTTCAGTCCATTATTTTTAAGTGTCTAGCAAAGTTATGAATTTAAGCTCCCAGGCTCAACTTTTGAAAGTGTTTCTTTTGGGGATGAGGAATGATAGGTCAGATATTGATCGCTTTGTGAGAAGTGTTCACCCACAGGTGATGTGTTATTTTTGTGTTTTATCATTTTCCTGTGTGAGTTAATTTGAGAGCTCAGAGATTGTCTGGTTTCACCCATACAATTGCTTTTGGGGCATTCAGTGCACTGAATGAGGTACACCACATGTTGTGATAGGCATGTGTAGGGCCCAGGAATCTTGCAAGGTGTTGGGGGGTGTTTAACTTTGCAGTAGTAGAGCTATGTCTGCAGGTTTTGTGTCTGTTGTCTGACAGGGTCTGGTGCCACTTGGAGTTAGTGACTGGTCTGTGGAGAGTTTGCTTCTGATGATGAGATTGGAAAGGTTGGGGGTTGTTTGAAGGTTAGAAGGGAGGATTCAGGAAAGATTTATTTCACCTTGAATAGTCTCTGGGAATATGTGTTAACTACTTATGCTAGACAATCTGTTTAATTTTGTATTTAGCTGTGACACTCTGAGTAAGGCCATATCTACCTACGTAGATTATGTCGATCTAACTTACATCATCGTACAGCCACTGAAATTATTAAATAGCTTGTGTGTGTGCATGCTTGGCTCTTTATGTCGGCGGTGCATATCCTCATCAGGAGCACCTGTGTCGACTGTATTGTAAGTGTGGGACATTGTGGGACACCTCCTGAAAGCGAGTAACAGTCAATGTAAGCAGTGTAAGCAGTATATAGACGCTGCATCGAACTAATTACATCGACAGTGACTCTATGCTACTTGGGGAGGTGGTGCTCAGTCACCGTAGAGAGGCACTTACATTGTTGGGAGCCAAATTTAAGTGAAGACACTTCCACGGCTAGGTCGACGCAAGGCAGCTTATGTCCACCTTATCGTGCAGTGTAGACCAGGGCTAAGTTTTGCAGACCTGAAGGAAGCTCTGCATAAACTCAGGTTTCAGAGTAACAGCCGTGTTAGTCTGTATTCGCAAAAAGAAAAGGAGGACTTGTGGCACCTTAGAGACTAACCCATTTATTAGAGCATAAGCTTTCGTGAGCTACAGCTCACTTCATCGGATGCATCTGAGGAAGTGAGCTGTAGCTCACGAAAGCTTATGCTCTAATAAATGGGTTAGTCTCTAAGGTGCCACAAGTACTCCTTTTCTTTCTGCATAAACTCGAAATCTCTCTCTCTCTCTCCATCAGAAGTTGGTCCAATAAAAGATATTTCCTCACCCACCTTGTTTCCATAATATCCTAGGACCAACACAGTTACAACAATTCTGCATACAAATTCCCAAAACTCATTTCAGCACTTATGGGTTTATAATATGAGGATTTGTTTTTCCCTTTGAGAACCCTGCCAAGGTAGCTGTCTATATTTATTGGTATTTTTTCCTGCGGTGGGTCTATCAAGACAGTGGGTATTGATATCCCACTTTTCAGCTGATGGAGTGAGAACATCAAAAAAAATTGAAGATATAAGGGCTGGTTCTGGCTGAGCAACCCAGTTTACTTCCTGTCTCCCGCAGAAACATCAGCCTTTTCTAGTTAGGCTTTTAACTTAATTTGTTTTTCACTTCTGTCACTTTTTAAAATGAGCCAGTTGCATCCCTACATGGGATGTCAAGGGTTTGAGTTAATTTCTTCTTGTCTCCGCTTTGGAGCTCTGTGTGAAGAACATCCAACCCATGATGAATCTTCTGTTGCTCCTTCTTATAGCTTAATAGATTCCAAGGCCATAAGGGACCATTGCGATGATCTAGTCTGATCTCCTGAATAACACAGGTCATAGAACTTCCCCAAAATAATTCCTGGAGCAGATCTTTTAGAAAAACATCCAGTCTTGATCTAAAATTTGCCAGTGATTGAGAATCCACCACAATCCTTGGTAAATTCTTCCAGTAATTAATTGCTCTCACTGTTAAAAATGCACGCCTTATTTCCAATTTTTGTAGCTTCAGGTTCCAGGCATTGGATTGTATTATTCCTGCCTCTGCTAGATGGAAGAGCCCATTATTAAATATTTGTTCCCCATATAGGGAGGTGTAGATTGTACTCAAGTCACTCCTTAACCTTCACTTGGATAAACTAAATCGAGTGAGATCCTTCAGTCTGTCCTATAAGTCATGTTTTCTAATCCTTTTGTCATTCTCTTGAGTCCTCTCCAATTTATCAACAGCCTTCTTGAATTGTGGGCACCAGAACTGGACACAGTATTCCAGCAAATGTTGCATCAGTGCCAAATGCAGAGGTGAAATAACTTATCTATTCCAGCTCAAGACTCCCCTGTTTATGCATACAAAGATCACGTTCGCCCTTTTGGCCACAGCATCTTAGGGGAGCTCATGTTCAGCTGATTATCCATCACAACCCCCAAACTTTTTTCAGTCGTTGCTTCCAATGATAGAGCCCCTATCCTCTAAATACAGCTTACATTCTTTGTTGCTAAACATATACATTTACATTTAGCTATATTAAAACATATACTGTTTGCTTGCACCCAGCTTACCAAGTGATCCAAGATTGCTCTGTGTGAGTGACCTGTCCTCTTCATTATTTACCACTCCACCAATGTTTGTGTTATCTACAAACTTTTATCAGTGATTTTATTTTCTTCCAGGTCATTGATAAAAATGTTAAAAGGCATAGGGCCAAAAACCAATCCCTGTGGGACCCCACTAGAAACACACCCACTTGCATTTTGAGAGCTCTCAATTAGACAGCTCTTAACCCATTGAATGTGTGCCATATTAATTTTATATCTTTCTAGTTTTTTAGCCAAAAAGTCACGAGTTACTTTTACAGAAGTCTATTACCTTTTTCCTGACACAACTGCAAGAACCTCAGCTGATGGTGGTTTCGTAGGGTACCAGAAAAGTCAATTAATATGTGGTTCTGTTGTGTTGAGCCTTAATGTGGCTTGAAATCTTAAATTGCCAAAGGTGGGTGAAAGGTGGCAGGATATGATTTTAACCGATATACATGTTATGTAAAGCTGTTGAAAGAAAACACAGTGACGACTAAGGAATGATGTAAATTGAGTTTTTTGAACAAAAAGTCTTTCAGGCCTCATGGTGAATTTGCAGAATTGTAGCCACAGGCAAAAGTGTTCTTAAGATAAGAGCAAGAATGTAGGTATGGACCATACGGCACTTGTTTCGGTTGCTACTCCTTTTGGATGTTGCTTTTCTGGACAGCACTTGTCGGTTTGCTTATGCATGACAGCAAGCTAATGTCTGGTAGGGAGAACTGTACTGCATCTCACTCTTGGCTGAGACTTTCAGCACTGTTGCAAACCTGCTGGGACTGAGGGATTTATAGTCATACAGTTGGGCCTTTTTTTTCCTGGTGCTGAAAGATGTTCTGACTAAACAAGATGTTCCTGGGGAAACAGGCAATAGTACCATCTACACAGTTGTGTTCTGAGCAACTTCTGAGAAGGGAAACTAAAGTTCCTACTATTACTCCTGTCATAGTTAAATGGTGAACTGTACTTCAGACCCCTCCTGGTCTCTTCGAGGGCACCCCTCTCAGGCCTCTAGCTGTTGCCTTTCTTTGGGTAGAATTACAGGATTCTCCCACTCTCAGACAAGGCTCTGGGTTGCAGTCCCCTGTGATGAATTGTGAGTACCTCAGCAGGCCTGACTTACCTTCAGTGCCAGTAGCTTTGCTCCCTCTGGGAGCAGTGGTAGTGGTGAGCAGTGACCAAACAGCCTTTGCTTAAATACTTTTTCTTAAAGCAAAGCATTTACTTAGAACCAAAGCATTTAAGAGAAAACCTGTGTCTCCTATGGCTTACATTGTCTGGGTCTGGGGGAAGGCTCAACTTCTTCAGATTCCCTCTGCAGTTTTACTCTGTCAACCTGTCACTCTGGACAGCTCCTGATTGACTCTCCTTTCCTTTCATGAGCGGGGCATTTAACTATTTATAGCCCTTTGATTTGTTAGTTCTTAGCATTGGCAGAAGAGTTTTCACTTCGGCTTTGAGCCTGGAAGTATGCCATTGGCCTGTAGTTGCCCCCCAATGTTTGCTGGGGGGTTGCTTATCTATAGCTATTGTGTTGTTTTCCACAGCCCCCTATTAAGTTATATCAATGGATTAATACAGAAAAGTTTTATAACTTAGTAAACAATAACTTCACCTCACTGACCAAGTCACATGGGGCACATCTACACTGCAGTCAAAAATACATTTCTGGCCTGTGCCAGCTGACTCGGGCTCGCAGGGCTGAGGCTAAGGGGCTGCTTAATTGCTGTGTAAATGCTCTATCTGGAGCCTGAGCTTTGGGATCCTCCCTTCTTGCAGGGACCCAGAGCCTGGGCTCCAGCCCAAGCCTGAACATCCACACTGCATTTAAACCGCCCCTTAGCTCAAGCCCCACAAGTCTGAGTCAGCTGGCATGGGCCAGCCATGGGTGTTTAATTGCAATATAGACATATCTATAAGGTACATCTAAGCTACAAGAAACAAAACAAAACTTCCGCAGCAGCGAGTCGCAGAGCCTGGATCAACTGACTTGGTCTCATGCTGCAGGGCTAAAAATAGCAGTGTAGAAGTTCCTGCTCTGGCTGGAGCCCAGGATCCAAAATCTGGCGAAGGGGGTGGGTCTCAGATCCTGGGCTCCAGTCTGAGCAGGAGCATCTACACTGCTGTTTTTAGCCTAGCAGCACGAGCCTCAGTCAATTGACTAGACAATGAGACTTGCTGCTGCAGGAAGATTTTTGCATTGTAGGCAGACCTGTCTGATCATCACAACAATTCTTACTGACTCCAGCTCTCCCCAGGTGAAGGGCTCAGTTTATCTGTCATAGTCAACATAGAAGCAACCTCTTAAAGGGGATTTCTGATATTTAGTCTCCTCTGCTTAAACAACCAAACCCTTTGTTTCAGAGATGATTCAGTTGAGGCTGGCTTCCGGAGTTCACAAAAACTGCTAATCTTCTACTGCTTCTCCTGGCATCCCCACTTGTAGCTGGCTTCTGCTAAAATATATCTGTTAGATATCTTAAATCTTTCATTGATTTATAACAATATTTAGGTATTTCTCACTTACTATAGTGATCTTAAGAAACAGGATTGGATTCATAACAGAACCAAACAATGAGAAACAGGTAGCGAGATGATCTCCCTTCTCTCTCTGATTTCTCTTCTGATTACTCTTTGTTTAGTTTTTCCCACTATGAGTGTGCATGCTTGTGCTATGTCAGTACTAAAGAAAACTCTTGAATTGGATTGTCAGATGGAAGGCCAATATCACTAAATTCTTTTGATGTCTTGTCTCCAACTGCTGGTGGGAGGATGAAAAAATCCATTGTCTATACTTGCACCTCACTTCCTACACTCCCTCCGTTCCCACCCTCTCAGAATTAAGAGATAACCAAATAAAAGGTAAGTAAATTACTGTTCTGGGAGAAGAATGCCACTGGGGAATTTTTGTCTCAAAAATACACACAGCTTTTTATTCAGTGATTGTTGTCAGTGACAGTTTGTAGTGAGCGGAATTCCTCTTTTCCTTTGTCCGAAGACTTCTTACTAAGTAGGTTACTTAATGGAGAGATTTTTCAGTGACACATAGCTGGGAGTTAGGAACATTGGATTTTGATGGGAATTGAGCACCAAGCTGTTATTTTCTTTGAAAATCACCCCCATAGTACTTTTATGGCCTAGGCTTTGTTCCTTGTGTGTCTCAGCACCTCCCCCATTTTAGGCTTGGGTACTGACTATTGAAAAGCTTAGGATGCAGCTTGTTAGTTACAGATTGCTGACTAATGGTGCTGAAATTTCTAGTTTTAATACTGTTTTCTTTTCTGACTTGTTTCTAGGATGCTACAGTTATCCCCCACCTCATGGCATTGCTTAGTAGGTCTCGATATACTCAAGAATACATATGTCAGATCTTCTCACATTGCTGCAAAGTAAGGAAAGAGAATAAATATTCTCCATGAGGGTTCTTGTGTTTCTGCCATTTAGAAACTGTATAAGATAATATTGACTTCTATGGCTGGAACAGTAGCACAATAAAGACTGAATCCCCCCTCCCTAGACCCCCCCAATTTGCTGATAGTGTTTCTGGGATTATAGGTGGATACTGCTCTTGGATAAAGTAAAGTTTGCAGATAATAAGAACTTTGGGTTTATTGGGAATTAGAGTGTATTAACTAAAAAAATAAAAACAAAAATTGAATGAAACATAAAACTTCATTGTCAGCATGATTATATTTGAGGATTTCAGTTTTTCTTTTTGCTCTGCTTTGGGAATTTATTGAATAAACCTTAGCTCAGACTGCCTCTGTCCTCTCAAGGCAGCCATTTTGTACCCGTGATAGTTTGTATTTTGAGAGATTATAGACCAATGAAAAGTGTTCTTGTATTAAAATTGTACTCTTCCTCATTAGTTCTTATGCAGTGAGTATGCATGTGTATCTACTCATAGAATTGCAATTTTGTATTAAACTGAGAACTGAAACTAAAGTGACTGATCTAATTCAAATCTTAGATCTTAAAAGAGGCTTTCTTTTAGCAAAAGTATCAGATATGTAGAGGAAAACTGTTACAACACAGAGAACACTAGAGCGAAATATACAAATTAATCTAAAGTTTGTGATTAACATGGTGAAAGAAAGACACTCCAGTTCCTATTATTTCTGCCCATTTATCTTTTATGTGGAATTTTATTCCAACATTACCTTAAATCCTGATAATCTTGCATTAGTTTGATGAAATCAAGGATTATCCAGTTTAGTCAGTTACTCTGGGGTCACTTATAAGATGAAAATTAGAACCTTTAAAATATTAAATAGATTGCTCAAATATGTGTTTTTTAACAAGAAAAAAATTCCAATTGAAAACTGAGTAAGAAGATATAGTTTGGAAACATTTGCTTTAGAATGAACGCTGTGTTACAACAATTGTTAGCACATTATTGTAGAAGTGTTAGCACAGGATTGATTGTATAAAACACAAGCTTGCATATAAACGAAAGTAGTAGCTCAGCAGCACTACACAACCAAATCAGGTATATGAAAACTGGATCTCTTACCCTTGAGTATCCAGCTCTACTGTGAAAAGGATGAATTCTGCCTTGCTCTCCCTGACAAAATGAACACCTTGCCCTGTTTTGTAAAACTTGCCAACTTTTCTGTATCATAAATATTTAATTAACTAAACCAAACCCCATTCACTAATTAAGAAAAAAATAAAAAAAGTCTTCTATAGCCAGTATGCTATTTTCACTGAACTGAAAAAATTGGGACATTTAGTTTACCATGAATATTTTGAAAATGTCACATTTTACAGCAAAAACTATGAGCATGTAGGGCACACTGAATACATGAGTGTGAATGATTGAAAATGTAAATGAGTAATGGCAAATGAAATAGTTGACATAAAATAAATCCCAGAATCGTAACAAGAAAACACTACTGTTTTAGAATCGGTAAGAGGATCAGATAATACAAAGAGAAAGAGAGACGCACATTTTTGATGCTTTGAGGTCTTCTGAAGCTGTTTCTTAAATTGGACAAGAACTTGATCTTTGTTTTTCTAGGTAAATAGAATCTTTCAAGGGAAACTTGAAAATACCTTTTTTTTCTTTTTAGCTGCTTTATTCCATGGGTACAAGATCTAGCGACCAAAACAAATGCCCTACTACTGTGCCTTCAGATATAATACCAGCCAGCTGATATGTCAGAGTCTAACATACTTGCAAGGGTTAAAGAAACCTGTTTTTCTGTCTTGTACAGATAGGCAAGATATCAAACACCCATGAAAGTTTCAATATGCCTGTGGCCGTAGATAGTTCTGAGCTTGTTTAATGAAAGCTACTATCTTCCCTTGAACAGATTGTGTGCTGGAGAGAATCTTTCTGATTGATTTCTCTGGGGAAAACACTTCACTATGAATACTGGTTTTAGGTAAGCTTCAACATGTATTTTAAAGGGTTATTTGTGCTTCAATGTATTTTTTTTCTTTTGTTTACTTTCTAGGCAGGTGGTCTAGCATTTGTGAAGATAACTGACACCACACTCCTCTTAAGAACCAGTGTTCCTGTGAAGGGTTCCCCACTGCCTCCCTCTTCCTGGGCAGAAGGTCAGCTCAGGTCGCGGGAGGCTTCTTTGCCTATCAGCTTTTTTCTCTTTTCCACCTCAAATTTCACTGACGACAGCAGACATTTTCCTTAGATAGAAAATCCTTACTCAATGTTGTTAGTATGGTTGCATACTTCCTTTTGTTTGCGGCATATCTTTTACTATTTACACTGAGAGTTTTGAGCTAAAAAAAAAAAATTGAGTGGCAATGACTGACAGAATGACGACTCTGGAGAGATTTTGGATGGACATGAAGGGGAATGCTGGTTCTTGGGACAAGTGGGTGGCCTGTTCTTTACATACAAATCTTGGACACCATCTGCCTATAAAATAAACAAAATCAATTTAATTGAAAACTAAGCTACAATAATGCACAAAGCATTGTAAAATGCATGTTGAAACTTACGTTGGAAGGGCATTCGGGGTTCAGGTTCTCTCTGTCACAGTTAATCTGTTTTCAGGGAAGGTGGCATAAATGAAGAAGCTTTATTACTACTTTTAATTGTCAAAGTGAGCTTTTTATTTTTAAAAGGCCTATTTTTTTGATGCATGATTGTATGGTACCAAAATTTTGAAAATTAGCACTGGAAATTTCATTTGAATGTAATTGCTATTACTGTTTAAATAACACCTTGATCAGCTATGCAGGATAAATGAAATTCACCCCCTGCAGCAGTACAGCACAACGCTTATGAACTAGCTAAATCCCTCTTAAGCCTCATTCTAAGGATGTAAGTGGGCTGTAGCTAGTTTGTAGGCCTTGTGTTGAACTTCTGCATAAGAGTCTGTAGCATCCAAAGATATTTTCGAGTCTTTTTGATGTTTGTCATCATAAATTGTTTGTTACATGGTTCTTTTGAACATCATCTGTAATAGGCCATGCTATTTTGTTGAAAGTCAACTTTTTATGATGATCTGTAAGTAGTGAATGATGTGTAATCAAGAACTGTTGTTTCTGTTCCCCAAATGCTACATCCAAGGAAGATTTAAAACTGAAATACCTTGAATCTTTGGAGGACAGGCACAGTATCATTAAAATAGGTCCTAGAACTCCACCATTGTACTCAGAGTAACAAAAGCAATTATCCCTCATTATTGACACAGTTTCTGAGATATCTGAAATTAAAAATGAGTTATATAGTGTATAATCAAGTCTTCACATGTCTAGATTTAAAACAACTTACTATTTATTGTTGAATAAGCCTGACAGTAGAGTTCTTAAATTTGGGCTATTAATACAAAGTCAGATTTTCAAAGATATGTATACATATATTAAGCATACCTGATTTGTTCAAGGAAACACTTTAAGTGCATGTCCAAACTGAATATTTTTTGCATGCATGTCTAGTTGTGCAGCTAACTAGCCATGAGTGCACACAAATAACTCATTTGTGTATTCATGGTGGTATTTACACACAACAAATTAGATGATTCTCTTTGAAAATCTGGCACATGGGAACTAGATAAGTGATATATTTATCAGGTTACAAAAACAAGTTAAAGCAATTCTTGATTTCAATTTCATTCATTTCTCCCCCCGTCTTTTAATATCTCTTCTTCAGCTTCGACACTGGCATAGCTGCGGCTTTAAATCATCGCCTCAGCCACTTCTGTGTGCCAATGTAAGTGTTTTTCTACAGCAAAAAAAGGTATTTTAATTGCATTTTTTGATAGGAAGTTGTCAGTGGTAGCAGCTGAAGCATCTTAAAGCATCAGATATGTTATACGTAAAAATAATTTTCATGGTTTTTCTGGAAAGGGATAATTATAAATGAAGTACTAAAAATATTTTTCATAATACCTTTTAAAAAAAACAAACTGTTTTTAATGACTCTTCAGAAGCTTGGAAGTGAAATGTCTCTACCATTGTCAGATGCACAGAGGTCTGTAGTTCATGTGTGCCAAGTTGGTATAAGTATGAAACAGAATACTGAAATCTTCATTCTGGCAGGAAGACCATTAGCATTTAGGTTGCAAATCAATCAAGAAAATCAGGCAGTGTTTTGCAGGTCAAATTTGGTGTTTCCCACCTTTCTCTCTTTCAGCCAATCAGATGGCTACAGAGGCTGTGCACAGAGTAGACATCATACCAATGTGGGAGCGCCAGAGCAGATACTGGAGATACATATTTTATTCTAGGGTGTTTATACTGAAGTTTATTGTTAGGAATTATGTAGTTTGTGGTGACACATGCTGTCACGGCTGTTGACTCTATTTAGAAATTTAACTCTATGAGCCAAAACCTGACTCTTACACATTTGTAAAGACAGTACTAGTCCCTTTACTCCCCCATATAGGGATTGTACACTGGCCTGACCAGTATAGAGGATGATCAGATTGGTGTGCAAGGGGCCATAGAGTTGTTCCACAGGAATGGATACAAGGAGCTATTAAAAGCGGCGGTGTGTGGTGACTGGGGGTCCTGCCCTTCTCTTCCCATGCAAAAGCTAAGCAGAGACCACTATAGCCTTGAGGGCATAGCAGCTCCTGTCAAGCAGCCATGGGGTATAGTGTAAACCAGGAATGGGGAACAAAGGTATCCCCTGGAATGGGAGCAGGGAGGAGTCTGTCAGGGTTGTGCCTTTTTCCTCCAGACATCCTCTGTCTTGATGAGGCCCATCATCCCCATCTGATGTCTCTGTTTTGAAGTTGCCAGCCAGTTCTGCAGGTTGGGGCAGTCCTGCCCTCAAAGGTGGGTTGTCATGGGAAGAGGCAGTGGGAGTAGAGTCATGCACTCAACTTCCAGGGGAGGAAGAGCTCACTGATCACCTAGGATTCACTGAGACTGCTGAGGGTGGGATGTCCCCTGAGAGTTCCATTCCTCCTCTGCCTCCATACAGCCTGGCCAGACCACAGAGATCTTGAGACTTTTGTACTGTAGAGGAGACATGGGATCAGTATTTGGACTTGAATTGATTTCAAACTGAGTTTTTGAAAACTGAAAAATGTTTAACACCTCAGACGCTTATTTTTACTTGCTCTTTAAGTACTTAAGGTTGGTGAGCTGTCTTTACAGTTGATGTATTTGAAATAGTATTATAAAAAACTTTTTAAATCTAGATTACATGTGTAGGAGTTACTAGTGTAGGAGTGAGACACTACTCTCGCCACACTGTCAGTTGATGCACATTCTGATATATGGGAACAGTTTTAGAATTGGTTACTTGCTATCTTTTCTGGGGTTGTTATTGCTGAAAATGCATGGGATTAGCAATGGAAGAGGTGTTGTAGATTATTGAGAATCTTATATAATATTGCAAAGATTGAAACAGTATATTGCTAGCAGCCCTATATCAGCTATGAAAAATAAAATCCCCATTGTCAATTATTGTAGAACTCATCCTTCATTAATTAAAATGTTATAACTTCACTCACTCTACTCCTAATCTCTCTAGTTTTGGTATTTCCTTTCAAGAATGAGAATGAAAATGGCTATAAATAAGTAGGTCAAGCTCAACAGATGTAACAGAAAGTTAGCTTCTGACGGTAAAGAAACTAGCACATTTCCAATGTACAAAGCAAAGAATGGCAGGAAAACCTGCATTTTAGTACTTACTGAAGTTACAGTTAACAGGAAGCCTCTTCCACATTTGTTTTTTAAAAGAATAAATACTCCTTTTTTTCCCTTTATAGGGTCCAGATCATCAGACAATCTTGTTTAACCATGGAGCAGTTCAGAATATTGCTCACCTATTAAGTTCCACGTCCTACAAAGTAAGGCATTAAAACTGCTTGAGATTTTGATTTCACATCAGTTATAAAAGCAATCAGTATTAATTTTATTATAGAAATTATATGTATTCATATATAGATAGATACACACACACACACACACACAAAAGTATGCAATACACGTTTTTTGGGTGCCTATTGTTGTTTTTGTGTGGTATATAGAGATATATAGAAAACTGCCACAACATATCTGGGTGCTCTATAAAGTTAAAATCCAGTAATTGAAATAGAGCTTGACTTAGAGGCAAGCAGCCATTTTGCCAAACAAAAGAAAATGAAGACATCTTAAAAGAAAGAGCTGGTGAAAAGGGGAGCATAGATGAGCTGACCTGGATAGAAGTAAGTCAAGTATGTGTTGAAAACTTGATTATGTAGCTGAAAGGGCCTGTGAGTGGTTTTTATTCCACCGAATCCTTTGGAGTCTGGGCTCTACCATATGCTTTTGTTTTTGAAATCCATCCTGGATGGGTCAAGTACCAATGAAGAATGGTGATTTGATTGCACAATGTTGTCGTGAAGTGGTATTTCTGGGACAACATCATACTGTATGAATTTGGATTTGGTGGCAGTGGTACCTCTAATGGCTATTTGCTGGCAGTCTGAAACTAAATTTTCAAAGCCTGATTCAAAGAGAGAGGCTGAGCAAAATTCCACAGTTTTACTCAAAACTGCATGTCTGAGTGCACACACAGATGCATACATGTTCTGTCTAAGGCTTTGAGAATTTGGTCCCTCGGGGCTAACATGTAAGTAAATACATAGTTTAAACTATATCTGTTGGTATATGCTTGTGGAAAACATGACTGTGGATTAAAGTCAGTGCTGTGACCTTGTGGAGGCTAAGCCATTATGAAAGGTTTTTAGACAAGGAGCATCTTACACAAATAATTAACTTTGAACAATGTCACCCTATATAAACTTTCAGAATGAAATCTTTGAAAGTAAATAGTTACCTCCCTGATTTTTTCAGGTACTACATTTAAATATATCTAAGGCTATATTTGTTATCTTTTAAGACTGTATCTTACAGTTCACAGATCCATAGGTATAAAGGCCAGAAGAGATCTTTGTAATCATCCAGTTTGATCTGTATAACGGGCCATACAGCTTCACCCAGTGACTTCCTGCATCTATCACAATAATTTGTGGCTGATCTAGCCTCTTAGAGAGAGATCCAGTCTTGATTTAAAGATTTCTAGTAATGTAGAATTTGCCACATCTCTTGGTAATCTGTTCCAATGATTAGTTACCTGAGTGTTTAAAAATTAACATCTTATTTCCAGTCTTCAGTTTCCAGCCACTGGATCTTTTTATACCTTTACTTTTAGCAGTCAGAGACCTCTATCAAGTATCTTCTTCCTGCGTAGGCAATTATGGACCATAGTCAAGTAGCCTCTTAATCTTCAATAAGCTAAGTAGTTGAGCTACTTTCATTTTTTATTGTAAGGCAGGCTTTCTAGATCATGAATCATTCTTTAGTTTTACTCTGAGCCCTTTAAAATTTTTCAACATCCTTTTTGAAGTGTGGACACCAGAACTGGACAAAGTATTCCAGTGGTGGTCTCACCAGTACTGTGTACTCTAAGTAATATCACCTATCTCTACGTATTCAGTATTCTCCCCTATTTGTACGTGCAAGAATCACATCAGCCCTTTTGCCCACAGCATTGAGAAGCTCACATTCAGTTGGTAGTCAGCAATAATCCCTGACTCCTTTTCATTGTCACTGAGGCCTCCATCCCTTTGTAATAGTAATGGGAGATTTGATGATTAGGTAATAGTAATGGGGGATTCGATCATTAGAAATATAAATAACCGGGTTTGTGATGACTGAAAGAATGGCATGGTAAATTTCCTGCCGGGCGAAGGTTGCAGATGTCTTTAGACATCTAGACAGGCTTATGTATAGTGCTCGGGAGGAACCAGTGGTTGTAATACATATAGGTACCAATGACATAGGGTAAGTAGGGGAGAGGTCCTGGAGGCCAAATTTAGGCTGCTAGGTAAGAGATTGAAATCCAGGATTTCCATGATAGCGTTCTCTGAAATGCTTCCATTTCCACACACAGGTCCAGTTAGATGGGCAGAACTACAGGGTCTAAATGCATGGATGAGATAATGGTGAAGGGAGGAGGGATTTAGATTTTATTAGGAACTGGGGAACCTTTTGGAAAAGGAGGAGCATATGTAGGAAGCATGGCTCCACATAAACCAAAACAGAAGCAGATTGCTGGCATGTAAAATTAAAAAGGTGATAAAGTTTTTAAACTTAGGGCTGGGGGAAAGCCGACAGTTGTGAAGGAGTACATGGTTCAGACAGAGATGTTCCTTAGGGGAGAAACAGTCAAATGAAAGAGTCCCATTCGTTTACATCACATAATGGCAGACAGCTGAAAAAGTGACAAATTTTATAAGTCTGTAAACTAAAATTGATGAATTTGAGTGCCTTGTATTAAATGATGATATTGATATAATAGGCATCACAGAAACTTGGTGAAATGATAATCAATGGGACACAGTAATACCCCGGTAGACTATATATAGGAATGACAGAATAGGTCATGCTGGTGGGGGAGTAGCACTATATATGTGAAAGAAAGCAGAGAATCAAATATAGTAAAGATCTTAAATGAACCAAACAGTCCAATAGAATCTCTCTGGATAGAAATTCCATGCTTGAATAATAAGATTATAGCACTAGGGACATACTACCAACCACCTGACCAGAATGGTGAGGATGACTGTGGAATGCTCAGGGAGATTGGCGAGGCTATAAAAAACTCAGTAATAATGGGGGATTTCAACTATCCCCATATTGAGTGGGTGGGATGCAGAGATAAAGTTTCTTGATACCTTAAATGACTGCTTCTTGGAGCAACTAGTCCTGGAACCCATAAAGGGAGAGGTAATTCTTGATTTAGTCCTAAGTGGAGTACAGGTTCTGGTCCAAGAGGTGACTATAGCTGAAATGCTTGGTAATAGTGATGATGATGTAATTAAAGTTAACATCCCTGTGGGGCATAAAACACCAAAGAAGCCCACCACAGTAGCATTTAATTTCAGACAGGGGTATTACACAAAAATGAGGAAACTGGTTCAGCAGAAATTAAAAGGTACAGTCCCCAAAGTGAAATATCTGAAAGCTGCACGGAAACTTTTTAAAAACACCATAATGGAGGTTCTCATTAATCGTATACAAATTGGTTGTGACTGGGTAAGAAAATGGAAGATGAAATTCAGTGTTGATAAATGCAAAGTAATGCACATTGGAAAACATAATCCCAGCTATACATACATAATGATGGGGTTTAAATTAGCTGTTGTCACTCAGAGATCTTGGAATAATTGTGGATAGTTCTCTGAAAACATTCACTCAATCTACAGCGACAGTCAAAAAAGCTAACCAAATGTTAGGAACCATTAGGAAAGGGATAGATAATAAGACAGAAAATATCATAATCCCTCTGTATTAATCCATGGTATGCCTACATCTTGAATACTGCTTGCAGTTCTGGTCGCCCCCTCTCAAAAAGATGTTTTGGAATTGGAAAAGATACACAGAAGGGCAACAAAAATTATTAGGGTTATGGAACAGCTTCTTCATGAGGAGAGATTAATAAGACTGGGACTTTTCAACTTGGTGAAGAGATGACTAAGGGGGAATCTGATAGAGGTCTATAAAATCATGACTGGTATGGAGAAAGTAAATGAGGAAGTGTTATTCGCTCCTTCTCATAACACAAGAACTAGGGGTCACCAAATGAAATTAATAGGCAGCAGATTTAAAACAAAAGGAAATACTTCTTCACACAACACATAGTCAACGTGTGGAACTCGTTGCTAGGGAATGTTGTGAAGGCCAAAACTATAACAGGGTTCAAAAAAGAACTAGATAAGTTCATGGATAAGTCCATCAATGGCTATTAGCCAGGAGCGGCAGGGATACAACAGCATGCTCCAAGTGTCCTTAGTCTCTGTTTGCCAGAAGCTCGGAGTGGATGATGGGATGGATCACTTGATTGCCTGTTCTATTCATTCCCTCTGAAGCACCTGGTATTGGCCACTGTCGGAAGACAGAATACTGGGCTAGATGGACCATTGGTCTGATCCATTATAGAGTCATAGAATTGTGGGACTGCAGTAGACCTAGAGACGTCTTCTAATGCAGTCCCCTGCAGTCATGACAGAACTAAGTATTCTTCTTTGAGTGTTGGTCATGTTCATTCTATATTAGGTGTGTGTGCTCGCCACATACACCGGTGCCGGAAATTTTTCCCTTAGCAGTATCCGTAGGGGACTGTCCCTGGTGCCCTCTGGAGTGACACCAGCATGGCGCGGTATAAGGGGCACTGCCAGCTCCCCCCACCCTCAGTTCCTTCTTGCCACCAGTGATGGTGCTGGAACTGCTGCTGCTTCATCTAGCTTTCGCTTAGTTCAGTGTGTCTCACGAAGGTTTCTTTGTAAAGTAGTTGTATATAATTTAGTATTTACCCTTAGTATTAGTTCTCGTTACAGTAACTCCTCACTTAACGTCGTCCCAGTTAATGTCGTTTCATTGTTATATTGCTGGTCAATTAGAGAACATGCTCTCTTAAAGTTGCGCAATGCTCCATTTTAACATTGTTTGGCAGCCGCCTGCTTTGCTCACTGCTTGCAGAAAGAGCAGCCCATTGGAGCTAGTGGTGGGGGCTTGGAACCAAGGTGGGCTGGCAGCCCCCCATCAGCTCCCCGCTCCCTAAGTTCCCCATGCAGCAACTGCATAGCAGGCTATCAGTTGCCAGCAGTTCAGCTGTCCCTTCCCTCACTGCCATGTGCTGCTCCTGCTCTCTGCTTGGAGCTGCTCCCGGGAGCCTCCTGCTTGCTGTGCGCGGGGGGGAGGGCAGGAAGAGGGGTGCTAATGTCAGGGTGTCCCCCTTCCCCTGCTCCTGCCCCCCACCTACACAGAGCGGAGTGGATGGGACATGACAGGGCTCAGGACAGAGGGAGCTTGCTGGCAGCAGCTGCTTTCTCAACTTGCTGATCTACTTAAAAAGGCAATGTATTCTGAGTGGGTTCAGCATACAAAGGGGCAATGCGCATCTGTCTCTCTCACTCACACACACACGGTATACGTTTTAAACAATTTAATACTGTATACAACAGTGATGATTGTGAAGCTTGGCTGAGGTGGTGGAGTCAGAGGGTGGGATATTTCCCAGGGCATGCCTTACTGCTAAATGATGAACTAGCACTCGGCCGAGCCCTCAAGGGTTAACACATAGTTGTTAATGTAGCCTCACACTCTACAAGGCAGCATGAATATATATTTACACACATACAATAGTCTTTTTTCTGGCAAAAAAAAAAAAAAAATTCCCTTGAACCTCATCCCCCCATTTACATTAATTCTTATGGGGAAATTGGATTCTCTTAACATCGTCTCACTTAAAGTAGCATTTTTCAGGAACATAACTACAACGTTAAGCGAGGAGTTACTGTTGTTGGTCCAGGACGGGACTCAGTCTAGGGATGGCATGCCCCCATCCCCAGGCTTTAAACCATGCCATCGTTGTAAGCGGCCCGTGTCCATCAGAGACCTGCACATTAGCTGTTTAAGATGTCTATAAAAAGGACACATAAGCAACAAGTGTCGCATCTGTAAGTCATTCAACCCAGAACGAAAAAGGAGAGAGACAGCCGTCTCAGGGCACTCCTGATGGAATCGACGTGGACCCCGGCACTGGAGCAGAGATCCAACTCAGCCCCAAGCACCACAGCGTCAGTACGGAGCGCCCCACTGGTGCTGTCTACTAGCTGGCACCAATCTCCCTCCCCAGCCAAGAAGCCCAAGATGTCCGCGAAGGGGAGATCTCCCAATTCCAAGAAGGAATTCCGGGTGATCCTTGAAGAGGGCACAGCTGTAGCAAAAGCGGCCCTCCAAGCAGCCTTGGACACAGCAGACTCCGTAGCTCGCACCATGGCCTCAGCCATCTTCATGCAAAGGGCATCCTGGGTGCTCCTCTCGGGTCTGTCAGTGGAGGCTCAGCAATCGTTGTAGGACTGCCCCTTTGACGGCCAGGTCCTGTTTGCCGAATAGACAGACAGTAAACTGCATGGTCTTAAGGACTCCTGCACTACCCTGAAAACTCAGGCTATATGTTCCAGGTCCAGCCTGTAAGTGGTTCAAACGGGAGCAATCTCAGGGCCAAGCGAGTCAACCCCTCTGGGAGCCCCCCCTCCCTGTCCCCCATAAGAAGAGTAGGGTCTACAAGTGCTGCCTGGGCCACCAACCTCCTCCTTCTGCCCAGTCGGGCTCAACCCGCAATAAGCAGGAGGGCAAGCGAGCATTTTGAGGGTGCGCTCGAGGGCGACCTACCATACTTTACCCCAGATCCGTCTATCCCACTGTTCTCCAATCACCTTTCTTTTTCCTCCCTGCATAGACAGCTATAACTTCAGACTGCTGGGTCCTCAATACTGTGGTGGAGGGTTATACCCTACAGTTTACTTCTACCACCCCAGCTTCCCCATCCCTCTTTAGGGGCCCTTCTCATGAGAGTCTCCTCACACAGGAGGTAAAGAGGTTGCTGCAATTGGGTGCAGTGGAAGAGGTTCCTCTTGAGTACAGGAACAAGGAGTTCTGTTCCCAGTACTTCTTAATCCCAAAGGCCAAGGGGAGTCTGCGGCCTATCATGGACCTGTGGGACCTCAACAAGTGTCTAAAGAAGCTAAGGTTCCTCGTCATCTCCTTGGCTTCTGTCATCCCTACCCTGGATTCGTGAGACTGGTATGCTGCCCTCGACTTGAAGGACGCATACTTTCACATAGCGATCTTTCATGGTCACAGACGCTTCCTCCAGTTTATGATGGGCCCCCACCACTACTAGTTTGCGGTCCTCCAGTTTGGCCTGGTGACAGCACCCAGAGTGTATACCAAGTGCTTGGTGGTGGTGGTTGCTTACCTCAGGTGTCGGGGTATCCAGTTCTACTTGTACCTTGATGACTGGCTAGTCAAGGGCAACTCCAGGTCTCAGATCCAAAAGGATCATAGAATCATAGAATATCAGGGTTGGAAGGGACCTCAGGAGGTCATCTAGTCCAACGCCCTGCTCAAAGCAGGACCAATCCCCAACTAAATCATCCCAGCCAGGGCTTTGTCAAGCCGGACCTTAAAAACTTCCAAGGAAGGAGATTCCATCACCTCCCTAGGTAATGCATTCCAGTGCTTCACCACCCTCCTAGTGAAAAAGTTTTTCCTAATATCCAACCTAAACCTCCCCCACTGCAACTTGAGACCATTACTCCTTGTTCTGTCATCTCCTACCACTGAGAACAGTCTAGATCCATCCTCTTTGGAACCCCCTTTCAGGTAGTTGAAAGCAGCTATCAAATCCCCCCTCATTCTTCTCTTCCGCAGACTAAACAATCCCAGTTCCCTCAGCCTCTCCTCATAAGTCATGTGTTCCAATCCCCTAATCATTTTTGTTGCCCTCCGTTGGACTCTTTCCAATTTTTCCACATCCTTCTTGTAGTGTGGGGCCCAAAACTGGACACAGTACTCCAGAGGAGGCCTCACCAATGTGGAATAGAGGGGAACAATCACGTCCCTCGATCTGCTGGCAGTGCCCCTACATATACATCCCAAAATGCCATTGGCCTTCTTGGCAACAAGGGCACACTGTTGACTCATATCCAGCTTCTCGTCCACTGTAACCCTTAGGTCCTTGTCTGCCGAACTGCTGCCGAGCCATTCGGTCAGTAGTCTGTAGCGGTGCATGGGATTCTTCCATCCTAAGTGCAGGACTCTGCACTTGTCCTTGTTGAACCTCATCAGATTTCTTTTGGCCCAATCCTCTAATTTGTCTAGGTCCCTCTGTATCCTATCCCTGCCCTCCAGCATATCTACCTCTCTTCCCAGTTTAGTGTCATCTGCAAACTTGCTGAGGGTGCAATCCACATCATCCTCCAGATCATTTATGAAGATATTGAACAAAACCGGCCTGAGGACCGACCCTTGGGGCACTCCAGTTGATACCGGCTGCCAACTAGACATGGAGCCATTGATCACTATCCGTTAAGCCCGACAATCTAGCCAACTTTCTATCCACCTTATAGTCCATTCATCCAGCCCATACTACTTTAACTTGCTGGCAAGAATACTGTAGGAGACCGTGTCAAGAGCTTTGCTAAAGTCAAGGAACAACACGTCCACCGCTTTCCCCTCATCCACAGAGCCAGTTATCTCATCATAGAAGGCAATTCAATTAGTCAGGCATGACTTGCCCTTGGTGAATCCGTGCTGACTGTTCCTGATCACTTTCCTCTCCTCTCAGTGCTTCAGAATTGATTCCTTAAGGACCTACCTGCTCCATGATTTTTCCAGGGACTGAGGTGAGGCTGACTGGCCTGTAGTTCCCAGGATCCTCCTCCTTTCCTTTTTTAAAGATGGGCACTACATTAGCCTTTTTCCAGTTGTCCGGGACTTCCCCCGATCGCCATGAGTTTTCAAAGATAATGGCCAATGGCTCTGCAATCACATCCGCCAACTCCTTTAGCACTCTCGGATGCAGCGCATCCAGCCCCATGGACTTGTGATCGTCCAGCTTTTCTAAATAGTCCCGAACCACTTTTTTCTTCACAGAGGGCTGGTCACCTCCTCCGCGTGCTGTGCTGCCTAGTGCAGTAGGATGTTGTGGTGCTGCAAGCCATGTGCCACTCCCTGGACCTACTGGTGAATGACAAAAAGTCTACGTTAGTTTCGGTTCAAAGGATAGAGTTCATCGGAGTGTTGCGCGACTCGACCTGTGCCAGAGCATTCCTGCCACTCGAAATGTTCCAGACGTTGACGGACCTAATTGTGGAGGTCTCAGTGTTCCCCCCCGATTACAGCCAGGGTTTGCCTGTGCCTGCTGGGTTACATGGCAGCGTGCACATACATTGTCCGCCATGCCAGGCTCCGGATGCAGCCCCTGCAGCAATGGCTGGCGATGGTCTGTGCCCACTCCAGAGATCACCTGGACAAGGTCGTTACCATTCTCCCGACAGTGCTCACCTCACTGCGATGGTGGACCGATCGCATGACCGCCCTAGAGGGGGTTCCATTTGACACCCCCCATCACTCCATCAAGTTTGTATCAGACGCTTCGGACTTCGGTTGGGTCATGCACCTCAGCGACCTCCAGACTCAGGGTATGTGGTCCCCGGAGGAGATGATGTTACACATAAACGTCAAAGAACTCAGGGCAGTGCCCTTGGTATGTGGAGTCTTCCTACTTCACCTCTCGGGCAAGGTGGTGAGAGTCCTGACAGACAACACAGCCTCCGTGTTCTCATCAACAGGCAAGGGGCACTCTGTCTATGGGACTTCTGCATCAGCCACGAAATCCATCTGGAAGCTTGTCACCTCCCTGGCATCAAGAATACGTTAACGGATCACCTTAGCAGGGACCTCTCCTCTCACCACGAGTGGTCGCTCCACCCAGAGGTAGCCTACATGATCTTCCAGAGGTGGGGAACTCCTCAAGTGGACCTGTTCACCACCAGGCTAAACAGGAAATGCCACCTGTTTTGTTCGTGGCAAGGCCTGGGCAAGGACTCCTTCCCCAGTGCTTTCCTCCTGTTGTGGTCAGGGAACCTGATGTACATGTTCCCTCCAATTCCTCTCATCCGCAGGGTCCTGGCAAAGATCAAGAGTGACAGGCACAGGTTATCTTTTTCATCCCTCCCTGGCACTTGCCCAACTGACCGGATCTGATGTCACAGGACCAAGATTGGCTCCTGCACCCCAACCTCATGTCCTTCCACCTCTTGGCATGGATGCTGCATGCTGAACCCAGAGGAGCCGACCTGTTCGGAAGGAGTCCAACAGGTCCTTCTGCGAAGCAGGAAGCCCTCAACCAGACTGTCTTAGCTGGCCAAGTGGACAAGGTTTTCCCGCTTGTCTCCTCACACTCTTCTGTACAGTCTGTCTTAGACTACCTGCTTCATCTGAGGAACCAGGACCTGGCACACTCTTCCATTAGAGTGCATCTCGTGGCCATCTCCTCTTTTCACCCACTGATCCAGGGCCTGGCAGTGTTTTCTCATGACATGGCAGTCAGATTCTTCGAGAGGCCTCGAGAGACTCTTCCCGCAGGTGCGGATCCCTGTCCCACAGTGGGATCTTGACTTGGTCCTCTCCAGGCTCACGATCCCGCCCTTCGAGCTGCTAGGTTCTGCTCCCTTTCCCACCGGTCATGGAAGGTCACATTCCTGGTGGCGTTGACGTTGGCAAGGTGGTCTCTAAAATTAAAGCCTTGACCTCAGGACCTCCGTACACAGTCTTCTACAAAGATACGGTTCTGTTGTGGCCCCACCCGGCCTTCCTGCCAAAGGTGGTCTCCACCTTCCATATGAACTGGGACATTTTCCTTCCAGTGTTCTGTCCCAAATGGCACAAGACCAGTGCCCTGGACGTCCAGAGCGCCTTGACTTTCTACGTAGAATGTACCAAGCTTTTCTGAAAATAGATTCAACTCTCCATCACTACAGCGGATAGGATGAAGGGTCACCTGGTGTCCTCGCAGAGGATTTCCAATTGAATTATCTCATGCATATGGATCTGTTACTACCTGGCAGGGGTTCTGCCACCGCTGATTGTCAGAGTCCACTCAACGAGAGTGCAGGGGTCTTTGGTGGCCTTCCTGGTGCACATCCCTATCCAGGACATCTGTAGAGCTGCAATATGGTCCTCTGTTTGCACGTTAACCTCTCATTAAGCCATCACTCAGCAGGCCAGAGGCGATGCTGGGTTCGGCAGAGCTGTGTTGCAATCTACACATCCGTGAACTCCTACCCACCTCCAGAGGTACTGCTTTGGAGTCACCTAATATGGAATGGACATGAGCAAGCACTTGAAGAAGAAAAGACAGTTACCTTTTCCATAACTGGTGTTCTTCGAGATGTGTTGCTCATGTCCATTCCACAACCCACCCTCCTTCCCCACTGTTGGAGTTTCCAGCAAGAAGGAACTGAGGGTGGGAGGAGTCAGCAGCGCCCCTTATACCATGCCATGCTGGTGTCACTCCAGAGGACACCAGAGCCAGTTCCCCTACGGATACTGCTAAGGGAAAAAACTTCTGGCAATGGTGCATGTGGCGAGCACACACGCCTAATATGGAATGGACATGAGCAACACATCTCAAAGTACACCAGTTACGGAAAAGGTAACTGTCTTTTATCTAGACCATTCCTGACAGGTATTTGTCTAACCTGCTCTTAAAAACCACCAATGATTGAGATGCCATAACCTATGTAGGGAATTTATTCCAGTGCTTAACCACCCTGACAGAAAGGAAGTTTCTCCTATTGTCCAACCTAAACCTCCTTTGCTACAATTTAAGCCCATTGCTTCTCGTCCTATCCTCAGAGGTTAATGAGAACAATTTTTCTTTCTTCTCCTTCTAACAATGTTTCATGTACTTGAAAACTATTATGTTCCCCATCAGACTTCTCTTTTCTAGAGTAAACAAACCCAATTTTTAAAATCTTCCCTCGTAGTTCATGTTTTCTAGATCTTTAATGATTTTTGTTACTCTCCTTTGGATTTTCTCCAGTTTCTCCACATCTTTCCTGAAATGTGGTACCCAGAACTAGACACAATACTCCAGCTGAGGCCTTATTAGCACGGAGTAGAGCAGAAGAATTACTTGTGTCTTGCTTACAGCACTCCTGCTAAAACATTCCAGAATTATGTTTGCGCTTTTTTTTTTTTTTTTTTGCAACAGTTCATGACAAGTCAAGGCCATGTGACTTCTCTGGAAGTTCAAGTTTAGAGCTTTATTTGTGGTGGGACATTTCATACCCCTTGTACGTTTTGAATGCTCTTCAAGACTTGCAAGGGCCTCCATTCAGTACCCTACGGGCCAGTCTCCTGGGATCCTGTTGCTTTGATTAACTGATAGGCGCACTAGCTATGATCATATAGCCATCAGCAGGGCTGGATTAACCTTTTGTGAGCCTGGCACCAAACATATTTGTGGGCCCCCATTGAGGCAATGGAGCATGGTACAGGGATGTCAGTCCCCAGACCGAGGGGCCAGGCAGGGGCATGGCGTGGCAGGGACGGCCCCGCTCTGCCCAGCCCAGTGCGAGGGCACTATTTACAAACTGCCAGTTGCCAGACGCACAGTGGCCCTGTGATGCCAGCATGCCCCTTCCCCTCGGGGGCAGGCTTATGCCATGCCACACAGCCCTCCATCTAACACCCCCCCAACTCCCTATGACCAGAGCCCCCCAAGAACCACTATGCCCAGCACCCCCCCCAAAATGCACAATGCCCTGCACAACACCACCCCTGCCCAGCACCCCCCACAGAACCCCCACTCCCTATTGCCCCAACACACACATCTTCCTTGCCCCCTCACAGCCCTGAACCCCCCCCCCCGGCCCCGATTCCCCAGAGACCCACTCCCCCATGCCCTGCCTCCTGGCTGCACTCACCGGCCCTGCAGGGAGGTGACTGTGTCTGCTGAGCTGAGCCGGCAGCGCAGCCAGGGCTGGTCCCGGAGCCAGGAATTGCTCCGTCCCCTCAGGAGTGGTGTGAGAAGCCAGACGAAGGCCTGCCCCGACTGGGCTCCCTCAAGACGCACTTGCCTTGAGGGGCTCAGCCAACCCCCCACACTGTTCGTCCCCCGAGGCTCAGACTGGCCAGGCTTCTGCACCAGTCCCAAGCGGCTCAGCTCTGAGGAGACAGGCAGGGCCACACAGGCCTGGAGCCAGAGGTGCACTGGGGTCCTGCCAGGGGGCAGAGAGGAGCAGGGGGGTGGGGCCAGGGGGCGTAGAGGGGGCCTTGACCAGCTGGCAGGCAGGCCGAGAGGAGCAAGTGGTGGGTGTGGGGAGGAGCGGGGTCTCGGGGTGCAGAGCAAGTGGAGTAGGCCGGGACCCCTTCTGAGCATGGGCCCAGTTCCATGGAGCCACTGGCGCCATTGTAAACCTGGCACTGGCCATCAGGCACTGTTTCCAAGAGCCGTGTTGATTTCCAGGTGCTGAACCTGCTTGCAGCTCTGGGTGCCATGAATGTGTCAATACCATTGATGTTTGTGCCTTAAACAGTGGTGGTCATGATGCATTTGATGCTGGTGAATGCACCAATGAAGTCGGCGTTCTTTGTGCTAGTTCTCCCAACTCAGTCTCAGTCAAGGCAGGCTCCTTGTGTGTCAAGGCATTCCTCTCACATCCTTTCCCAAAGGTATGATTTGGGCTGCATTTTTAAGAGAACTGTGAGGATGACTTGCCAGATTCTCTTCTTGACTGACAGACATAAAGGAAGATTTCCATAGTTTCTACTCAACTCATCAAAGGAAGGTTTAGAGAAATACCCTCCTCTGAAGAATAAGGCATCCTTTTGTGAAGAGGATGTCTGTGGTTGTCCTCTTTACTCTAGAAATGACAAGTGACTCCAGGGCTTTTTAGGCCCTTTTAGATTTGGGAGCTGTTCCCTCCACCCTGACCTGGAATGGGTGGTGAAATAGCTATGGAAACATCTTATTTTGTCCTGGTTACTTCCTGTATGGTGGGCCGATGTGTTTAATGCAACTAAGTTCTGCTGCTCACTATTCCTCCCAGCCTGCCTTATAGATCGTCTGTAGTAGTGGAAGCTGCTGTGGTCAAGGATAATTTTGTTGCTCCAAGATGCTTACTTTAGGCATTGAGACCTGACTGGCATTGCAAACAATTCAGCAGAATATGATTTGCACTGTGGAAGAAGAATAAGATTTTCATTCTCCCTTCCTCAGAACAATTTCAAGTCCCTTGATGATTATGGGCTGGAGCTAGTATCAGGGAAGGGTGGCCTTTAGTGCCTGTGAAGTGACCATGAGTGAGTGGCTATTTCACAGTGGGTCTTGTGGGCGCACTTAGTGGAATTTCTCAGGATTTCACTGTAAGTGGGAAATCTCAGACCTGTGTTATCAAAGTGGTAACTTTCTTGGGAGAATGTGGTAGGCATTTTATTTTAGTACTGCCATCCAGGCTTCTTCTTCATCAGCAAAATTAATGAGAGGAAGGGGAAAAACAACATGTAGAAAACTGACCACTTCTTTTCTCTACTTCCAACAGCCAGCTGTTAGACCTCTCAGAATTAGAGGTATCTGGGTCTTAGGTCCCCAACAGTAAGTACAAAAAAACTCATAGTGAGTTTTTTATTTGTTTCTGGTTCCAGTACAAACAGCCAATCTGCCTGTATCCACTCTAGGGGCTCACACGGAATCTGTGATTAGCCTAAATCCTTTCGAAGGTGGTGGTGAGATTATCCTTAACTAGTTAATTGATTTGCCAATATTTTCCCCATATCCTATGTAGCAGTAAGTATTTCAGCGTACAAGGTGACAGTCTTCCTCACTGTTGCTACAGTGCCTAGTATAGTTGGGGCGGTGGGCTCCAGAAATTACTGCAATACTCTACAAATCATCATCATCATGTTATGTGGGTGCATTTACACCAGCGGTCCCCAAACTTTTAAGGGTCTTGCCCCCCCTCCCCTTTTCCCCTGTTTGTGCCCAGAGCTGGGGCCGGGAGTGGGGCCACAGCTCGGTGTAGGGGACGGATGTGGAGAGACGTAAGGGGGCTGAGGCTGGGGGCAGGAGCGGAGCCACAGCTGGTTTAGGGGTGGGGGCTGACAGCCAGGCCCGCAGCCTGGTGTGGCTCTGCTCCAGGCTTTGCCCCCAGCCTTGGCCCTGGGCCAGGAACAGAGCCACAGCTGGGGTGGGGCCAGGGCCAGGCGCGGGGACGTAGCTGGGGCGGGACTGGAAGCCAGGGATGCGGCTGTGGGCGGGACTGGAGCAGAGCTGGGGTGGGGCTGGGTGGCACTCCCTTCCCGCCCCACACTTTGGGGACCTCTGATTTATACAGACATGTTTTTCCAAAAATAGGGAGTTCTTTGAGTGGTATCCCCATTGTTGCTTCATTCTAGGTGTACTAGCACCCCCTGCGCCTTTGATGAGAGATTTCTCATAGCAGTGTCCGTTCAGCCCCTGCATGCATGTCAGTCAGTGCCCCGTGCCATTGTTATATAACACTGTACAACCGTGAACCACCCTCAGTTGCTTCTCAATTGCCTCAGCCTGAGATGGAGCTCTGGCAGTTGTCCCATTGAGATTTCCTCAGCTTTCTGCTTCTTTCATTAATAGTCACTAATAGTATTAGTGTTAGTTTCTGTAGTTAGTAGTAATATAGCTTATCTTTTCTTTAAAAAATATTTTCTTTATATTTAGGTAGATATTAGCTGGTTGGTAATTTTTCTTTTACTGGGAGGTTATGCCCGGTTGTCGCAGCTTCAACTGTTGTCTGTCATGTTGGGAGGTGATCCCGATCAGCTACGGGCACTCCTGCTGCATCCGTTGCCTTGGGGAATCGCATGTTGCCCAGAAGTGCAACTTTTTCTCTGGCACTGAAATCAAGAGCCAGAAAAAACAGATAAAGCTTCGTCTCCTCATGATGGAGAGCTCTCTACGCCTGGCTTGCTACACCTCCAGGTCATCTAAGAGGAAGACACAGGACTCCTCCCATAAGCCCTCATGGGAACATGCCCCTGGCTCAACAGTTAAAGAAACTACCTCTAAAAAGATGAGATCATTGGTACTGTCAGCTACCCTGGCACCCCCTGGCTCACCAATCAGGTACCCATGAGGCTGCTAGCTCCTCAAGTGCTCAGGGCACAGCTAGATTGAAAGTTGGTAAGGCTTCGGGCCTGGAGAGGCCATCAGTACTGTTAACAGACCGAGGCAGCCAGAAAGCCTCTTCCTCCTTCCTATACTTCCTGGGTACCGAAGAAGCCCACTCAGGTTCCGACCGCACTTGGTTTTGAGCGCTCAAGACCTTCAGTAACATCAGTGACCATGCTTTGCACTGAGTGTCCAAGACCTACAGTACTGTCACCACCCTTAGCTATGATCACCTCGGCGCAGTCTACAGGTTCGGTATCCATAACACTCTTGGTACCGCATGAGTTCTGTTTCCTCTGAGATACCCATTCTCTGCTGCTTGGCTCTGATGTGCTGTTCAGAGTGAGAACATCTGAGAGATCGCCTGAACTTGGGGGAGATCGCCTGAACTTCCCCCAATACTGACCTTTTCAGCTCCGATCTCTCCAGGCACTCCACCATTCGAGAGTGAGCTTGGGAAGAGGATTCTGATGAAGACCTTTCCTCGGTGTCTCAAGTGTCAATCCAAGGTTCTACCCCTCACTCCTATAGCAGCCCCTTTCCAGAAGTCTTCGCTGCAGCTGTAACTACTCGTGGCCCACAATTACCACCAATACCTTGCTGGTGTGAGCACCCTTGGGGTGCCTCCTCCTATGCCTTATGCACCACCTCCTTGGCCATATTGCGACCTTTGGGTGGCTTATTGCCAACAATTTTCCAGATCATCCAGTACCATAGAGAGGGGCAGACTGCATCACCTGATCCCTGCAGGAGACCTGACCCTCAAGAGGAATCTTTCCAGGAGCAGGAAGCTAGAGCTGTTGAAGAGGTTTCTCCTATGGCCAACATCTCCTCTTCCTCTCCTGATGAAACAATCATGCCTCCTCCTCCTTCATTCCTGGCTGATTTTAAACATTTCCAGCATCTGATCAAGAGAGTTGCAGTCTCTTTGCAGGTTCCTCTCAAGGAGGTGAAAGAGCCTCATCCATAAACTGCTCTATATCCTCCATTCACCCTCATTGGCTCACATAGCTTTGCCTGTTAATGCTCTTCTGGACCCAGTGAAGATCATCTAGTACAGTCCAACTTCTATTCCTCCTAGATGCATTAGAGTACGTCCCAGCAAAGGACTCAGAGTTTTTATTTTGCTGTCCCTCACCTAACTCCTTGGTAGTTGATGCAGTTAATGAACATGGAAGGCAGCACCACACTAAAACCACGCCTCATGAAAAAGACCCAAAGTGTTTAGAGTTACTGGGGGGGAAGTCTCTATTCCTTGGCCTCCTTACAATTTAGAATCAGCAATTATTAGGTGTTAATGGCAAAGTACAACCACTTCAGTTACATCAAACGGAACTCTTTCATGGACCACCCAGTGACAGAGCACAGGGAGCAGTTCCAGGCAATTATTGCAGAGGGCCAAGTACTTGCCTAGACAGCCCTGCAAGCCTCCCTTGATGCTGCTGATACTGTCTCGCTTTCAATCGCTACAGAGGTAGAGATGAGAAGAGCTTCCTGGCTGCAGCTTTCTGGATTCCCAAAAGTAATCCACAATCCAGTAGAGGACCTTCCTTTTGATGGGTTGAAATTCACAGATAGCATGGATGAGTATGTGCGAACATTAAAGGACTCTAGAGCTACTTACATTCTGTTGGCATTTACACACCCACCTACAAGAGGAAGCTCAGCAAGGCCCAGACAGCCCAGAGATCCCACCCTTCTCAATTCCTTACTTCTCAGAAATAGTATGAAACTCACCAAAAGAGACAGAGGTTCTATAGAAAGAAGCTGTCCACATCCAAGCAGCAATTTTGACGGGTTGGTCATGGGCTCGAATTGCCATCCTCGTCCTCTTCAGCTGCACCGATTTACCACCCTTATTTCCTTCACCACTTCAGGTGCTCCTGGGATTTGATCACTATGGAGAAGTAGGTTTTGGATGTCATCTCCAAAGGATACACCATCTGTTTTACTACACTTCCACCAACAAACCCCCCCTTCCCCATCCCTCTTCAGGGTCCTCCTCATGAGAGCTTGCTTTGTCAAGAAATAGACACTCTCTTATATTTGGGAGCCATAGAACCAGTCCTCATGCAGCACAAAGGGAAGGGATTTTATTCAAGGTACCTTCTGGTACCAAAAAAGAGTGGCAGTTAGAGACCATACTCAGTACCTATGTGAAGACGCTGAAATTGAAAATGGTGACACTTGGAGAAATAACTCTATTAATAGAGCAAGGGGATTGGTTATCAGTCCTCAGCCTTCAAGATGCGTGTTTCCATATTGCTGTCTACCCATACCACAAATGATTCCTATGTTCCATTGTCTGCCACGATCACTTTCAATACTGAGTGCTCCCCTTTAGTCTGCTCCACAGGAAAGGTATCTTAGTATTCCCTTACATGTTTGATTGTCTGCTGAAGGGCCACTTCCTGGAACTGACATCTTGAGCAACCTCCACCGCCATAGGTCCCTTCCTTGAATTGGACCTGCAATTGGACATTCAAAAATCCACTTTGTCCTCTGTCTAAGGCTTAGAATTCATGGGGGCAAACCTTGATTCAGGAATAGCAAGAGCCTACCTTCTGCAAAGGTTAGTGGCCCTTTCCAACATAACCAGCACAATTCAGCTCCACCCCCAAACTATGGTCAAGAACTGTCTTTAGTTGCTGGGGCACATGGCAGCCACCACTTTTGTTACAGAATATGCCAGGTTTCGAATGTGCTGCCTTCAGGAGTGGCTCAGAACGGTTTAGTCACCAAGCAGACACAGTTTAAATATGCTGCTTTCCATTCTTACCTCCGTACAACAATACCTCAACTGGTGGAAAGATTACCTTAGCTGTGCACAGGAGTTCCATTTGTGTGTCCCTCCCCAACGGTCGTCATAATGATAGATGCCTCTCTGCTAGGGCGGGGAGTACATCTAGACAATAAACAGGACTCTGTGTTTTGTTACCAATTGATGTTTAATTGCTTTCTTCCAAATTTTGAAGAGTATTATAGGTCCTTTAAAAAAAATAAATAAGTAGCTTTTTCAGGAACTATTAATATTCACCCACAGATTTCTTAGCCCCAATAAACCAGATGTTCAGATCAGACTTAGCAGTTTGTTTTTATTTTTATTTTGTTAATCATGTTTATTATGGTAGTGTCTAAGGGCCAGCAAAGAGTGGGCCCCGTTGTACTGGTGCTGTATAATTGAGCCCTTTTCCAAAGAGCTGACAATCTAAATAGACCTGACAGACACAGGATGGGTGATGAAGTAGAACATACAAACAGAGTGAGCAAATGTGTTGGCAGCAAATGTCATGTTAGTTCCATGGTTTTTGGTGGGTTTACTTAGGAGTGGAATCAGCTAAAAAGAAGTGAAGGGTTGAGGGCAAGGGGGAATAAGGCTGGGGAGAAGAGTATAAGAGAGGCAGGTGTGGAGTGAAATTGAGAGGAAGAGAGTGCTCCAACCTTCTTTCTCCCTCCCTCGCAAACAGCCAATCAGGCCACGGCAGAGAAAGTCCAGTCAAAACTGTAGAAAGTTCTCTGAACATCCACATGTCTGTGCTTTATCACTTAGCTCAGAGTAGGCATATGTTTTCTTTTAAAAAAATATATATTTAGCTACATTTTTATATAGAGAGAGTGAGGGAGTTTTTATAATTGTACAGGGACATTTTTTTATTGTTTCATCATGTCTGGACAACTTCAGAGTATATTTCCAAAACTCCCAGAAATAGTATCAAGTCTGCAGCATTTATCTGAGTTAATGGGTTTTTGCCTTCAATTGTTTTAATTACATCATCACATACTAGGACTCCTTGCACACTGACTGCTGAGCTTTTTGGAAAATCTGACCCAAACCATGGGTGTTGAGCCATTCTGAAAATTCTGGCCTTAGGGCTTGGTTTTCAGAAGAGCCAAGCACTCACTACTCCATTTGAAGTTAATGGGAGCTGTGAGTGCTCAGCATACTTGAAATATGAGACTTTAAGACTCACTATGAGTCTCTAGTTGGGCCTCCAAACACTGAAACATTACAATTAGTTGATTCTTCTGCAAATTTTGGCTCTAATTACTCCTGTTCAGTTCCCATCTGTACAATGTGGCTAAAGTTTATCTAATTCACAGGGTTATTATAAAGATAAATTAATGTTTGAGGTGCAAATGCTATAATCATGAGTGCCATAGGAAAGCCCATGAAGATATTTATAATTATGTATTCGGTGTGCAGTAAATGAGGTATGGAGGCCCTATTCTGAATATTGAGGAATAAAAAAATACTGAACTGTTGCTTCGTTTCATCATCCGTGCTGTGCACTGAATGAGGAAGGGGTCCTGTGGAAAAATAACATATGATCATGTAATGAGACTCTATGATGATATATACCCACAATAGGCAAAATTAAGTTTCCTTGTGCAACCCTGATTTTAGCATTCCCTAAATTGAGTGTTTTGTTCTATTTTTAACGTCCTTTTAATATAGGTTAGTATTTTCCTTATCTTTAACCAGGTACTGATACGAAGTTTATCCTTTTGTTCTTTCTTAGTTCACTCAATACCTGGATCATTTTTATTTTCTTGCAATAAAGTTTTCATGGTGGTTCAGTTAATTATTATACATTTTGCCTGGGTTTAGTTTTTGGGTGTTCACTTCACATTGACTCTCCATTTTATAAATTAAATATTTCATCTTGGTTTTTCATTAGGGCTGTCAAGCGATTAAAAAAATTAGTCGCCTTTAATCGCATGATTAAAAAGATTAATTGTGTGATCAGGCTGTTAAACAATAATAGAATACTATTTATATAAATATTTTTGGGTGTTTTCCACATTTTCAAATATATTGATTTCAGTTACAACACGGAATGTAAAGTGTACAGTGTTCACTTTATATTTATTTTGATTTCAAATACTTGCACTGTAAAAAAACAAAAGAAATAGTATTTTTCAGTTCACCTAATACAATACTGTAGTGCAATCACTTTATCATGAAAGTTGAACTTACAAATGTAGAATTATGTACAAAAAAACCTGCATTCAAAAATAAAACAGTGTAAAACTTCAGACCCTACAAGTCTACTCAGTCCTCCTCCTTGTTCAGCCAATTGCTCAGGCAAACAAGTTTGTTTACATTTGCAGGAGATAATGCTGCCCGCTTCTTGTTTACAGAGTCACCTGAAAGTGAGAACAAGCATTCACATGGCACTGTTGTAGCCGGCGTTGCAAGATATTTACATGCCAGATGCGCTAAAGATTCATATGTCCCTTCATGCTTCAAACACCATTCCAGAGGCCATGCATCCATGCTGATGATGGGTTCTGCTCGATAACAATCCAAAGTAGTACAGGCCAACGCATGTTCATTTTCATCATCTGAGTCAGATGCTACCAGCAGAAGGTTGATTATCTTTTTTGATGGTTCGTTTTCTGTAGTTTCTGCATCAGAGTGTTGCTCTTTTAAGACTTGTGAAAGCATGCTCCACACCCTGTGCTGATCAGATTTTGGAAGGCACTTTAAATTCTTAAATCTTGGGTTGAGTACATACGAATGTTTAGTATATCCGGCTCATAAATGCCTTGCAGTGCCAGCTACAAAAGTGCCATGCGAACGTCTGTTCTTACTTTCAGCATTATCTCCTGTAAATGTAAACAAACTTGTTTGTCTTAGCGATTGGTTGAACAAGAAGTAGGACTGACTGGACTTTAGGCTCTAAAGTTTTACATTGTTTTATTTTTGAATGCAGTTATGTAACCAAAAAAAATCTACATTTGTAAATTACATTTTCACCATAAAGAGATTGCACTGCAGTACTTGTATCAGGTTAATTGAAAAATACTGTTTCTTTTATCATTTTTACAGTGCAAATATTTTCAATAAAAACAATATAAAGCAAGTACTGTACACTTTGTATTCTGTGTTGTAATTGAAATCAATATATTTGAAAATGTAGAAAAACATCCAAAATATTTAATAAATTTCAATTGGTATTCTATTGTTTAACAGTGCGATTAAAACTGCAATTAATCGTGATTAATTTTTTTGTTAATCGTGTGAGTTAACTGTGATTAATCGACAGCCCTATTTTTATATAAATGTTGTCGTGCTCAGCATTAATGAAAACTGAAGAAGTGATTTAATCAATATTTATTTCAGAATAAATAGCATGTCCCTTTTATTGTGTTTGTGCAAATATTTAACTCTGTAGATGGTCCTGTGATTATGGTTACTTAGCAACAGAACTTTCCCTTTAAGTTCTGAGACTTTCACACAGAAGTTGTTCAGTGTCCATAACACATTAAAATCGCCTCTGGTTTTAAATCGACCTAGATCGATCTACATGGTACAATTACACTTTTCTTAGTACTAATAATATGAAGCAGTTATTTAAAACCACTAGTGTATTTATATTTAATAAAATAACTTTAACAGAAATATGGAATAACTTCTCAACCAGGATAAAAAGAGCAAGTTTGCTGGTAACCTGAGATTTGGCAATTAATTTCTCAGCTTGGAATCTCCTCTTTCCGTAAAACATAGAAATAGCTTGTGTTTCTTGTGTCTAGGGTCAATAATGACCATTGATATATAATGACAATTGATATAGAATATTTCTGTTAATAAAATCCATGCTTTATGGATGTTGTTTCACATATTACAAATTCTACGTGCACGAGATATCTGAAAGAGTTGTTTCATCTACACACACATAAGTAATTCTAGGGACTTGATGAGAAAGAGTTCCATCAAGCCAGCAGAGGAAAAACATTGTAGCAGAAGGTTGTAGTGAGTTGAGTGCTTCATCTTCACTGGCACACTTTGCCAGAAAGCATTTTCATGGGGCTGTCAGGAACCACGAACCGTTCCTCATAGATACTTTACCCTTTCCTTTTCCCCTATAGTAACTGACTAGCTCCTTTTTACTTGGTGTTATTAAGGGGAATTACTTCAAACAGATGGGTCCTACAAGTCATCCAGAAAGGATATCCTACTCCAAGCTGCTTCCCCTAAACTCCTTACCCATCCCTTTTCAGGAAGCCTTCTCATGAGAAAATGCAGAGAGCCTTCCTCCTTTATTTGGAAACATAGTTTCTTCAGCAGCTTCTGGATAAGGGGCTCTCCTTTTTTCTTGGCAATAAGGATATAATGGGAAGAGATTTTTGCCCTATCCTGGATTTAAGAAGGTAGAATAATTATATCCAACAATTCAGATCCCATATGGTGGGTGTAAGTCAGCAGGATTTGTTTGGGGCTCAACCTCAAAGGCAGTTAATTTCATGTTTCACTCAGACTGTCTATGTATGCAGTGTAGTTGTAGCCATGTCAGTCCCAGGATATTAGAGACACAAGGTGGGTGATGTAATATCTTTTATTGGACCAAAGGAGTTAGTCCAATAAAAGCTATTACCTCACCCACCTTGGCTGTCTAACTATGCTGCAGTCCCCATTACTTGTACTTGGTTCTACTCTTTGGTCTTTTAGCAACCCCAAGACTCAAGGGTTTCATTGTAATGAAAATTTAGCAGCCCTGACACAAAAACCTATTTACTTATTTTTACCTTACCCTGATAAGGAAAATACAAATGATTCTTCTGTGTTTAATTTTTTTTAAAAAAAACCTATCCCTGTTCATGTGTGATTTTTGCAAGGCTGGCTTATCTATGTGATTAGCCAAAAGAGCTCTTTCCACAAGGAGTGAAGTATAATTTGGACAATGCGTATAAATGTTTTCAGTTCCTTGGGCTCAGGATCAACCACAAGAAAATGAACATTCATTGTCACTCAACCCCTTGAGTTCACAAGGAGCCATTGTGGGCTCCACTATGCAACAACTGGCAGACTGATTCCTACAAGGTTTGAAAGTCAGTTGTCCTATGTGAGAAGGGCAAAAATAATTTGACTGGCATGGCGCACTTTCCTTCCTTGTTTTGAGGACAAGTCTGTGCGCTTCTTGACAAACACACTGCCAGCATCTACTCACTATTCACTCCATGAGTAAGGAGGAACTTGATTCATCCACCAAAGTCAGGAAGTGTCCAACTTCTGGAAAAAGAAAAGGAGTACTTGTGGCACCTTAGAGACTAAGGCGGCAAATCGGCAGCAGCTTCTTCCTTTTCCCATCGGCGACAGCAGTTTTTTTCACTGCTTGGAATGGCAAAAACTGTAGAGCCGGCCCTGCTCTTCTTGTCCTCCTTGGTTTTGATACTCTCTGTCCAGTCCTGGCTCTCTACTGACCCCTCTAATTGTATTTTCAGTGGTCTGTTTGATTCACCACCCCTAACTTCAACTCTTCCAAAAGCCTCTGTCTTTTCTTTCTCTGTTCTCTAGCATCAGGTAATCTGATGAATGGCTCAGAAATTTCTCCCAACTCCAGACCCAGCTCCCTTTGTCTAAACCCACATCTTAGACTCCTCATGATCTCCTATTTAAATTCACCATAGCCAAAACGGAGTTCTTGATCTTCCCCTCTCCACCCTACCAATATCTTCTCCCCCAGGTTGGGAGGCCAAGGTTGACTGAATAGCAATAATCAATTTTATTTTGCTATATTGAAAAGACTGTCTTATATCATATGGTATGTTTATAGGTAGAGTAGCAAAAGCAAATACCAAAAGCAACATGAAAACCCACCCAGTATACACTTACACAATATTATTTTTAATGTCATTGTATAATAGCAATGGTGGTAGTGCAGATAACAGTAATGATATATAATCTAGGGCTGTCAAGCAATTAAAAAAATTAATTGCGATTAATCATGCTGTTAATAATACAATACCATTTATTTAACTATTTTTGAATTTTTTCTACATTTTCAAATATATTGATTTCATTTATGATACAGAATACAAAGTGTACAGTGCTCACTTTATATTTATTTAGATTCCAAATATTTGCACTGTAAAAAACAAAAGAAATAGTATTTTTCAGTTCATCTAATACCAGTACTGTAGTGCAATCACTTTATCACGAAAGTTGAACTTACAAATGTAGAACTAACTGCATTCAGAAATAAAACAATGTAAAACTTTAAAGCCTAAAGTCCACTCAGTCCTACTTCTTATTCAGCCAATAAGCTTTGCGAACAGGGAACGCTAACAGGAATTTTCGAGAGGGAGTTCTCCAGGTGAAGGAGGAGCAAATACGGGACCCTTGGGGTAAGTCGCTGTCTGTAGTGTGTGTTTGTGTTTGGGGGTTATGTGCTGTGTGCTGAGCTTGTGTGTGTGTGTTTGTTTGAAGGACCGTGTGCTGTGGCTGGCAGTTGGAAGCTGTGAGCTTCTAAACAAGGTTTGAAATCATAGAATCATAGAATATCAGGGTTGGAAGGGACCTCAGGAGGTCATCTAGTCCAACCTCCTGCTCAAAGCAGGACCAGTCCCCAACTAAATCTTGAAGCCTCTGTTCATTGGCTGAGCCTTAGGCAGGGGGCGGGGCTATCAAGGAGGCCAGGGCTTTATAAAGCAGTGAGCAAGCAACCAGGGAGTTTCGAGAGGGAGTTTGGAACCATATGGTGACTTGCCTGCCTGGTGTGAAGGTTGTGGATCTCTCGAGGCATCTAGATAGACTTAGGTGTAGGGCTGGGGAGGAGCCGGTGGTCATGGTACATGTAGGTACCAATGACATAGGGAAGGGTAGAAGAGACGTCCTGGAGGTCAAATTTAGGCTGGTAGGAAAGAGACTGAAATCCAGGATCTCTATGATGGCATTCTCAGAAATGCTACTGGTTCCATGGGCAGGGCCACTTAGGCAGGTAGAGCTGCAGCATCTCAATGCGTGGATGAGACAATGGCGTAGAGAGGAGGGGGTTAGATTTATTAGGAACTGGGGAAACCTTTGGGATAGGGGGAGCCTATACAGGAAGGATGGGCTCCACCTAAACCAAAGTGGATCTGGACTGCTGGCATTTAACATTAAAAAGGTTGCAAAGCAGTTTTTAAACTAAGAGATGGGGGAAAGCCGATTGCTGCAGAGGCGCATGCAGATCGGAGAGAGACTTCTCTTAGAGGAGAATTTACTGGTAGAGATTCTCTAGGGTTTAGACAGGAGGAGGGGATGAAAGAGGACAAAGTATGGGCCAGATCAGACGAGAAACATTCACCTAAAGAATCTGACACATCAGAAAAGGGCAGACAAATAAACAGTGACAAGTTTTTAAAGTGCTTGTACACAAATGCTAGAAGTCTAAATAATAAGATGGGTGAACTAGAGTGCCTAGTGTTAAAGGAGGATATTGATATAATAGGCATCCCAGAAACCTGGTGGAGTGAGGACAATCAATGGGACACAATCATTCCAGGGTACAAAATATATCGGAAGGACAGAAAAGGTCATGCCGGGGGGGAGGAGTGGCACTATATGTGAAAGAAAATGTAGAATCAAATGAAATAAAAATCTTAAATGAATCCACATGTTCCATAGAATCTCTATGGATAGTAATTCCATACTCTAATAAGAATATAACAGTAGGGATCTATTATCGACCACCTGACCAGGACAGTGATAGTGACAATGAAATGCTAAGGAAGATTAGAGAGGCTATCAAAATAAAAAGCTCAATAATAGTGGGGGATTTCAATTATCCCCATATTGACTGGGTACATGTCACCTCAGGACGAAATGCAGAGATGAAAATTTTACAATAGTTTAAATGACTGCTTCGTGGAGCAGCTGGTACAGGAACCCACAAGGGGAGAGGCAACTCTCGATCTAGTCCTGAGTGGAGCGCAGAATCTAGTCCAAGAGGTAACTATAACAGGACCGCTTGGAAATAGTGACCATAATGTAATAACATTTAACATTCCTGTGGTGGGAAGAACACCTCAACAGCCCAACACTGTGGCATTTAATTTCAGAAAGGAGAACTATGCAAAAATGAGGAGGTTAGTTAAACAAATTAAAAGGTACAGTGACTAGCGTGAAATCCCTGCAAGCTGCATGGACACTTTTCAAAGACACCATAATAGAGGCTCAACTTAAACGTATACACCAAATTAAAAAACACAGTATAAGAACTAAAAAAGAGCCACAGTAGCTTAACAACCATGTTAAAGAAGCAGTGAGAGATAAAAAGGCATCTTTTAAAAAGTGGAAGTCAAATCCTAGTGAGGTAAATAGAAAGGAGCATAAACACTGCCAAATTAAATGTAAAAATGTAATAAGAAAAGCCAAAAAGGAGTTTGAAGAACAGCTAGCCAAAAACTCAAAAGGTAATAACAAAATATTTTTTAAGTACATCAGAAGCAGGAAGTCTGCTAAACAACCAGTGGGGCCCCTGGACGATGGAGATACAAAAGTAGCACTTAAAGACGAGAAAGTCATTGCAGAGAAACTAAATGAATTCTTTGCTTCAGTCTTCACGGCTGAGGATGTTAGGGAGATTCCCAAACCTGAGCCGTCTTCTGTAGGTGACAAATCTGAGGAATTGTCACAGATTGAAGTGACACTAGAGGAGGTTTTGGAATTAATTGAGAAACTTAACAGTAACAAGTCATTGAGATGAGATGGCATTTACCCAAGAGTTCTGAAATAACTCAAATGTGAAATTGCGGAACTATTAACTATGGTTTGTAACCTGTCCTTTAAATCAGCTACTGTACCCAATGACTGGAAGATAGTTAATGTAACGCCAATATTTAAGAAGGGCTCTAGAGGTGATCCTGGCAATTATAGACTGGTAAGTCTAATGTCAGTACCAGGCAAATTAGTTGAAAGAATAAAATTGTCAGACGCACAGAAGAACATAAATTGTTGCGCAAAAGTCAACATGTTTCAGAGTAACAGCCGTGTTAGTCTGTATTCGCAAAAAGAAAAGGAGGACTAATACAGACTAACACGGCTGTTACTCTGAAACCTGGATTTGTGTTGGAAATGGCCCACCTTGATTATCATACACATTGTAAGGAGAGTGATCACTTTAGATAAGCTATTACCAGCAGGAAAGTGGGGTGGGAGGAGGTATTTTTTTCATGCTTTGTGTGTATATAATAAGATCTTCTAAACTTTCCACAGTATGCATCCGATGAAGTGAGCTGTAGCTCACGAAAGCTTATGTTCAAATAAATTGGTTAGTCTCTAAGGTGCCACAAGTACTCCTTTTCTTTTTGAAAAGTCAACATGGTTTCTGTAAAGGGAGATTATGTTTTACTAATCTATTGGAGTTCTTTGAGAGTCAACAAACATGTGGACAAGGGGGATCCAGTGGACATAGTGTGCTTAGATTTCCAGAAGGCCTTTGACAAGATCCCTCACCAAAGGCTCTTACATAGATTAAGTTGTCATGGGATAAGAGGGAAGATCCTTTCATGGACTGAAAACTGGTTAAAAGACAGGGAACAAAGGGTAGGAATAAATGGTAAATTTTCAGAATGGAGAGGGGTAACTACTGGTGTTCCCCAACGGTCAGTCCTAGGACCAATCCTATTCAACCTATTCATAAATGATCTGGAGAAAGGGGTAAACAGTGAGGTGGCAAAGTTTGCAGATGACACTAAACTGCTCAAGATGGTTGAGACCAAAGCAGACTGTGAAGAACTTCAAAAGGATTTCACAAAACTAAGTGACTGGGCAACAAAATGGCAAATTAAATTTAATGTGGATAAATGTAAAGTAATGCACATTGGAAAAAATAACCCCAACTATACATACAGTAGGATGGGGGCTAATTTAGCTACAACTAGTCAGGAGAAAGATCTTGGAGTCATCGTGGATAGTTCTGTGAAGACGTCCACGCAGTGTGCAGTGGCAGTCAAAAAAGCAAATGGGATGTTTCGGAATCATTAAAAAAGGGATAGAGGATAAGACGGAGAATATCTTATTGCCCTTATATAAATCCATGGTACGCCCACATTTTGAATACTGCATACAGATGTGGTCCCCTCATCTCAAAAAAGATATACTGGCATAGAAAAGGCTCAGAAAAGGGTAACTAAAATGATGAGGGGTTTGGAACGGGTCCCATATGAGGAGAGATTAAAGAGTCTAGGACTCTTCAGCTTGGAAAAGAGGAGACTAAGGGGGAATATGATAGAGATATATAAAATTATGAGTGGTGTGGAGAAAGTGAATAAGGAAAAGTTATTTACTTGGTCCCATAATATAAGAACTAGGGGCCACCAAATGAAATTAATGGGTAGCAGGTTTAAAACAAATAAAAGGAAGTTCTTCTTCACTCAGCGCACAGTCAACCTGTGGAACTCCTTACCTGAGGAGGTTGTGAAGGCTAGGACCATAACAGCGTTTAAAAGAGAACTGGATAAATTCATGGAGGTTAAGTCCATTAATGGCTATTAGCCAGGATGGGTAAGGAATGGTGTCCCTAGCCTCTGTTTGTCAGAAGGTGGAGATGGATGGCAGGAGAGAGATCACTAGATCATTACCTTTTAGGTTCACTCCCTCTGGGGCACCTGGCATTTGCCACTGTCGGTAGACAGGATACTGGGCTGGATGAACCTTTGGTCTGACCCAGTATGACCGTTCTTATGTTCCATTGCTCAGAAATACAAGTTTAGTTACAATTTGCAGGAGATAATGCTTCCCTCTTCTTTTTTACAATGTCACCTGAAAGTGAGAACAGGCGTTTGCGTGGCACTGTTGTAGCCAGTGTTGCAAGATATTTATGTGCCAGATGTGCTAAAGATTCATATGTGCCTTCATGCTTCAACCACCATTTTAGAGGACATGCATCAATGCTGATGATGGGTTCTGCTCGATAATGATCCAAAGCAGAGTGGACCAACAAGTTCATTTTCATCATCTGAGTCCGATGCTACCAGCAGAAGGTTGATTTTCTTTTTTGGTGGTTCGGGTTCTGTAGTTTCCGCATTGGATTGTTGCTCTTTTAAGACTTCTGAAAGCATGCTCCATATCCTGTGCTGATCAGATTTTGGAAGGCACTTCAGATTCTTAAATCTTGGGTCGAGTGCTGTAGCTATATCTAGAAATCTCATATTGGTACCTTCTTTGCGTTTTGTCAAATGTGCAGTGAATGTGTTCTTAAAACGAACATGTGCTGGGTCATCATCTGAGACTGCTATAATATGAAATATATGGCAGAATGTGGATAAAACAGAACAGGAGATGTACAGTTCTCCCCCAAGCGGTTCAGTCACAAATTTAATTAACGCATTATATTTTTCACGAGCATCATCAGCATGAAAGCATGTCCTCTGCAATGGTGGCCAAAGCATGAAGGGGCATACGAATGTTTAGCATATCAGGCACGTATATACCTTGTAATGGCTGCTAAAAAAGTGCCATGTGAGTGCTTGTTCTCACTTTCAGGTGACATAGTAAACAAGAAGCGGGCAGCATTATCTCCTGTAAGTTATAACCAAACTTGTTTGTCTGAGTGATTGGCTGAATAAGAAGTAGGACTGAGTGGACTTTAGGCTCTTAAGTTTTACATTGTTTTATTTTTGAATGCAGTTATATAACAAAAACAAATCTACATTTGTAAGTTACTCTTTCACAATAAAGAGATTGCACTGCAGTACTTGTATGGGGTGAATTGAAAAATACTGTTTCTTTTGTTTATCATTTTTATAGTGCAAATATTTTAATAAAAAATATAATGTGAGCACTGTACAATTTGTATTCTGTGTTCTAATAGAAATCAATATATTTGAAAATGTAGAAAAACATCCAAAATATTTTAATAAATTTCAGTTGGTATTCTATTGTTTAACAGTACGATTAATTGTGATTAATTTTTTTAATCAATACTTTTTTGAGTTAATCGCGTGAGTTACCTGAGATTAATCGACAGCCCTAATATAATTACAGCAGATTAGATAGCTTTAGTTGATTTTAATAGTGTAGATAAATTCAATTTATCTATGCACTGCTCTCAAAAATCCAGAAGGGATTTACGAGTACACGTCCTATTAACTTTTAGTCAGATTTATGCTCCTAACTCCTTTGGATGCTTCTGAAGCTCCCCCTCAAAGTATGCAGACATTATCATTGACTCTGTCATCCATGCCATTGGCAATAAGTCTTGCCAATGTTTGCGCAGTGTTGGCAGATGGCCTCTGCTCCTCATGTTCCCACCCATCAGTAATCACTTCCCCTGGATCTCACAAATGTGCAAAATACAACATACAGAGATAATATCCGATTTATCACAGAAGTGTTGAGCCATGTCCCCAGACACTTCCACCGGCCTCTTAGACACATCTAAATTTCATCATCAGCCAGTATTTCCAAAAGCCTAGTTAGCTTAAAATAGTGTAACACCGTGTGACTTATTTTGGGTTAATATTTGTGAAACATAAAGAAATGTAAATCCTATGTTTTTGTACAGGTTCGAATGCAAGCATTGAAATGCTTCTCAGTTCTAGCCTTTGAAAACCCCCAGGTATCAATGACTCTTGTAAATGGTAAGCTGAAAGCTTCAGTGGCTAATATGTTGTTCATTTTACAAATTAACTGAATTTGAATTATTTCCTGAATCCTCTTTTTCATTGTTTGCAGTTTTGGTTGATGGAGAATTATTACCACAGATTTTTGTGAAGATGTTACAAAGGGACAAGCCTATTGAAATGCAGCTCACCTCAGCCAAATGGTAATCCTCAACAGGAGCTACAGGGAGAGGGGCTGCAATGTAACCTAATGCTTAAAATTGCAACTCGTACGAATCTTCTTGTCATAAAATCCTAAGTGATAGAATTGGGTGAAATGTTAGTCTGTAGTCCATCTCCTTGCACTTATGCAAGATGAACTCTTGTACTCCTTTTAAAGTGTTGTTATTAAATAATAATTAGTATTTATATTATACTAGTACCCAAAGGTTCCCATTCAGGGTTAGGAGCTTCATTGTGTTGGACATGGTACAGATCTAGATAAGAGCTAATCCCTGCCCTGAAGGGTTTGCAGTCTAAAGTAATATTTACTTCTGAAGGCTTCTGGTGTTGCTGGAGACTCCTTGGAAATTATGCCATTGCTATTTAATATTACTGGTTAATATAAGATGTTCATCTTTTTAGTTTCAGCCTCTTCCATCTTCCCTTACTGCCATTCCCATGATCGTGGCCCTGTGCACTCTGCAGCTCAATGGAACCAATTTTCATAGCAGTAATTGCTAAATTCTTTATCAATATTAATTTATTCTGCTTCCATAGCCTGTCCTTCCCATCCCTCCTCCCTTCACGTCCCACACAACTACGATTCATAGTTGGAAAATGTGTCTGATTATGTTTAACAGTGATTATTTTGGTGGGTGGGTTTTTTCACGGTGCTCTTCAGGCATCCAGGATCCGCTCCCTGGAACTGTCCTCCTGGGAGAACCTTCTTCCCTTTGTTGTGTTAATTTCTATGGAATAAATGTGCCCAGAGACTCAGAAGTGTTAATGTGTCCATGTTGCTGTACAACACTAGACAGTTTGGGGTTCTGAGTACAGAGACCTCACCCTGTTTAGTTCTGTGGCAAACACATTAGAAAATGTGTGCCAAAATTTGGAAATGTATTGAGTAGGATAAACAAGAGAAGAAGAATCAAAACAAGATATAAAGCATTTTGATATTGAAATTGAACGGGTATGTAAAACAAATGTAATCAAAAACATATCAAATCCCCATTTTCAGAGAGGATGTTGGTTGGAGTCTTATTTTGTCAAGCAATCCTTCTCTTGGTGGGAAAGGAAAGGATTAGTTCTGCTGAATTTTAAGTTGTGAATGATAGGCACTCTTCCTGCCTTTGACAGAGCAAACAGATGCAAATAGGATAAGAGATAGGATAGTAAAGGTGGGGAAATATGTATTATTGTTGACTTTCTCAGGATACAGAGTGGCTGGGAAGTCACAGACAGATGCTCTGGGCTGGCAGTCAGGCCATAATAGCTGTTGCTCTGGACCCTATCTCACATTTCTGACAGTAGAACATCATTTAGCTGGTCATCTCAGTCTCCTTCACCAATCCTCCTCAGGCCAACCAGAGCTCGATGGGACAGCTCATCTCATTGTGCTGGTGCAGTTGGTCTCAAGATCAGGTGAAAAGCTGAGAGAGAGAGATAGTGGGAGATGAAAAGGAAGGGGAAGACAGAGCAGAATCTCACATGTATCAGGTCTCTACTGGTGTGCTAAAGTCTGGGTGTCACAGTCATCCTTGAAACTCACAAATGAAGGAAAATCTCTGGAGTGAAGCGGAGACCTGTTGGGCTCCTCCAGGAGTTTTTCCCATTTGATTCCCCACCCTTCCCCTCCCACCCCTGGCCAAAGTTTCTCTTTTTTGAGGACCCCAAAAGGAGTGGTGGGCAGGACAGTACATTCCCTCATTACTTGTCTGCCAATGAAGCCTAGTTTCTGACATCAGTTTTGGTCCATTAACTTCTAATTCCGTTTGCTTTTTGTTTACTAGGCACGATCTCAGCGTATTCCTTGGGTTGCTTTAGTAGACCTTTTTGTATGGACTAGTCCAGGCTTTTTGTCTTCCCTTTGTGCATCAACATATATTGTTATAGGTGATGGTAACATTTTACAAACTTTTACCCACTTTCCAATAATTCAGCCCACAATTAGGATAGGCCTGTTAGGCCTCAAGTATTACAGCACATCGTGTGTCCCAGTGGGTAGCCAGCTTCAGCAATTCATCTCCTTGGTTCCCCTATCCCCTGCTTCTGCACTGATCTTCAGGTATCTCAGCTTGTCATCCTATGTGGTGGAAGCTAGACTCCAGGTCTGGCTTCCTGAGCCACAGCTGCCTGGTCCCATGGAACAGTGCAGGGATCATGGACTGGAATCCAATTAACTTCCCCTTGTGAGAAAAGCTGAAAAGCAAAGGGAGTGGCAGGCTGGTCCTGGCTGGGCAGGGGAGCAGAAAGCAAAACTCCAGGCACCTGGACACAGCAAATTCTATGACAAGAGTTCTGAATTCTGTGGTATCTTGGAAAAATGCCAGATTCCAGAGTTGTGGAATTGTGGACTCAATGGGGTCTTTATTGAGATGCCACTATACTTCTCAAAATTACTGTTTGAGGCTGTATGTGTTCAAGTTAATCTCCATATACACAAGGACTATAAACATATTTCCTTTTTTTTTAAAGCTCAGTTTTTGGAGTATAATTCCATGGCAAGAACTGAATTTTGTTGTTTTTGAATGGTGTAATATATGGGGCCTTGCCTGTAACATAGAATAGAATATCAGGGTTGGAAGGGACCTCAGGAGGTCATCTAGTCCAACCTCCTGCTCAAAGCAGGACCAATCCCCAATTTTTGCCCCAGATCTCTAAATGGCCCCCTCAAGGATTTGACCCACAACCCTGGGTTTAGCAGGCGAATACTCAAACCACTGAGCTATCCCTCCCCCCAAACCATTTTAAGTAATTTGTTTCTTCCTGTTATGTTGTCATATTACTTTTTCTGGTACTGTATTTCTTCTGGAGGTGCCCAATCTAATCTCCAGTAGTGAGGTTGAACAGCTATCAGGAATTACAAATATTTGTTCAGAATTGTAGCAGTTTTGCCCACTTATTTCAGTATTTTGCCTTCACTAAAGGCATTTGAGAGAGGGAAATGGATGTACTTCAGATCAGTTAAAGCAGGCACCTCTGGAAAGGGGAGGAGCTCTGTCAAGTGTATCATACAAGTGCCTTGGGAGATGGGAGAGATCTGAGCACAGGGTGTGTACATCTTTAGGCTGTGATATCTGTAGAGAGTAATGCTTGTGTTAAATGAACAGGCTGCTCTGTCTCCTGCTTGTTGTCTCTGTCCTCCCCTATGTTAATCAGCAAGGTTCTCCATCCCATGAGTGGTTCCCCCGAGACCTGCCCTCTCCAGGTGGTTTTATTTTTTGCCTTGTTTCCTACTCCATCCTCTTCTTATCTGAGGTCTCTGTGTGATTGTCAGAACTCTGCAGTTTGTACTACACTCCGGGATCATTCACCCTTAGAGAGAGCACATTTACAGCATCTAGTTGAGTTATGTAGAAAACACCATGGAATGTGGGCACATTCTTGAAAAAAAGTTTTTTTTAATGATGTAATTAACCTCAAGACCTGTTCTATATCAGTAATTCTTAGTGAGAAATTATATTTTGAGATAATTTCAGGGGAAACCTTACCTCCCCTGCAGCCTTTCATGGACATCTGTGGAGTAAGCAAGAATCTGAAAACCACTGTCATCTCATAAAGACAGATCAAATACTTCAAAGACCATTGTCATGGACTGACTGAATGCTTTTAAAAGCAGCCAGCAGTCTCCTGCAAACCCGATAGCAATAAACGTTAACTTCTGCTGCTGTTCTCAGGTGCCGCCAGTTTCCCGTGGAAGGTTATATTTTCCTAAATTTAAACACCAGAGACACCATTTGAATTTTCCAAGGAACAAGTGTACATAAAAAATACAGTATTCGTAGAAAGTTTCAGAGTAGCAGCTGTGTTAGTTTTTATTCGCAAAAAGAAAGAGTACTTGTGGCACCTTAGAGACTAACAAATTTATTTGAACGTAAGCTTTCGTGAGCTGTAGCTCACAAAAGCTTATGCTCAAATAAATTTGTTAATCTCTAAGGTGCCACAAGTACTCTTTTCCTCTTGTAGCAAGAAATTCAAACTTTTACAAACAATTGTCTTGTATATTCTATTAATATACATAAAATATGTATTAAATTCTACTAAAATTCCTATATTTCAATAAAACACTAAATTGTTCAGGCCTGTCTCCAGAAGTTGGTCCAATAAAAGATGTTACCACATCCACCTTATCTCTCCGAAGCTTGAGTAACTGAGTATCGACTAGATGTTTTTCAGTATTGTAACAGCATGAGAGATGAATTATTTAAAGATTGATTAAAAGAATTTTTCTTGAATAAATGTAACTTTTAGTACAAGTATAAAACCAATTTTAGAAGATGCTGCTTTGTTTATTTGATTATATATATTGGGACTACGCGGTGCTGTTCAGTATAAAATATATGATTGTATAAGCAGAAGGACTCTTAGTTCTATGGAAACAACTATGCCAATATGGCATATTTCTACGATATCTTTGACTTTCACCAGCTCTGGAGATAAAATGTTCTATAGTAACATAGCAATTGCCATATTGGATTAAACCTCTGGTTGATCTAATCTCTTATTTGCTCTTTGACATTGGTCAATACTACAAGCTTTAAAAGAAGGTGCAAAGTACTGATATGCCCATGTGGGAAGATACTTCATGATCTCAAAGCAGTTAGTGGTTGGCTTGTGTTCTGAAACATGAATTTGTACCCCTTATAAATGTTTCCTGTTCATAATGTGGCTACTCTTATTATTCACGTCTAATCTTTTTATCTTAAAATCTTAGATATCTTCCTCCATTGCTAAAACATCTTCAGCCTCACAAGGAGCCTTGAAAACCTCCAATCGGCAGTTTTTACTGCAGACACTATTAGTTTACATAATTCTTTAGATAGATAGATAATTCTTTAGATTCCTTTCTAGGTTACAATGAGGTCCTGCCACTTTTCATCCACTTTGAGCAATTTAAAATTTCAGCCCACAGCTAGTTTGACAACATTGCCACATCTGTGATCAACTGTTACCACCACTGTTCTATTCCAGCACCCAGCTGATACAATCTTCTTTCTTCTCCTTGGCATCCTGTTGTCGTCGGCTGTTTCAACACACAGCTCTTGACTATGTAGCATGGGCTAAATATCATTCTGGTGCCTCTAATGCCATCTAACTCATTATGACTGAGCAGATGGTTCATCCTGTGCTGGATTTCCCAGCTATCATCTTGTGTTCAATGATACTGGACTTTTCTTGCCTTGATTTTCTTACCGCATAGGATTCTCAGATTTGGTGAATCTCAACTCTCTGCTGATACACCTACTGATTTAGTTTAGATGAGCTGAGATTAACCAGGTGCTTTTAATCTAGATCACTAGCAAGGTCTTTCAGTTTAGCATTAAGACTAGGTGTGCACTTGAACATTCTTGATTTTGGGGTAGGTAGCTGGTAAAAGAGGTCAGCAATCCAACAGACTGGGGATAGTGGATTGTTTTGGTATAGCTAGCAACCTTAAGTATTGGTCATTTTGATCTGATCCACAACTTCCTAGTTATGTAGTAAGCATTGCTGGTGTATAGAGAATAGAGTGCTGAGAATACTTAGTGCTTTCTGTAGCAGATGGTGCAATGCACCTTGGGATGTTCTCCAGGTGAACCTGGAAAGTAATAGGACTGGTTTGTGTGGTAACACTATCAGGGAATTTCTATGTATGCAGCAAAGGAAGAGTGACAATTTAGTTGCAGTCTGTCATGGTATAGGGGCCATGTTTAAACCATATTATGTGTAACCAGGAGCAAACTCTGCAATGGAACCTGGATTCATATTCAGTAAACAATCTGTAGTGTAGACAGGCCCATAAAGACAAAAGCTTTCTATAAGGAAACCAGTTCAGCCTAAAATATATATTTGTTCTAGTTACAAAAGCTCTTGAGGAAGGTGTGGGGGACACAAGCAGCCAAGAAGGCACTGATATGTGACACCAGAAGGCTCTTAGCAGCAGCATGTAGCTTGCTCAATTTTATGGTAAAACCCTCTCCCATGTGCTGGATCCAGCTCAGATAATGTACTTGTGGCCTATGTGGTATATTCAAGTTCTAAGCACTTTTTTAAAGTTTGTAGTCCTTATGTTCTCAGTTTTACAGACATTTTTCCCAGTGTGAACTAAATGAAAACCATTCTACACAGGTATTATCTATACTAAGTAAATATTGCAAATGTATTGCATCACCGTTTAACACCAGTTCAGTAGTATTGTTAACAGTGATAGCCTAAGTGTTAACCGGACACTTGCTGATGCCAATGTTGCTTAAACTGGCTCTGAGCAGATTAGATGACAAAGTGCTTAAAACATCAATGACATCCAGAAGCTGGTTTGTGCTGAGGCTCCCAGCGTTGCTAATAGTGGTGGATGTGAACCAGTGATGATAATGGCGGGAAACTTCTGCAAAACTTCACTAGTATAGACAGTGCTACAGGCACCTCCAGTATCCCTGCTGCTGTTCCTTCTACTGTAGAGGTAAAAAGCAACAATATATGGGCACTTAAAATGACTACGGGCAGTTTCACTGTTGCTATTCAACAGCTTTTGTGCCACTGACGGTTGGATGTTGCTGCAATGTGGGAAAGATAGGAGCAACAGCAGTGGTGGTCCTGATGATGTTTGTGGGAAGAGGAATTAAAACCATGCAGGGTTAATAGAGGGGAGTAATCCTACTGCCAACTATCCTTGGAGGAGTCTAGGGGGTATGGGGCTAGGGTAGAGTAGCTGGCACAGCCCACTCAGCAGTCAGTGGGATCTAGGGGGAGGGGTAGAGTAGCAAATATCCTCTGCCCTTACAGCAGCCAGAAGGCTCAGGAAGGGAGAGAGGAGCCAGCAAGTGACTTCTTCTTTCTCATAGCTAAGGGATATGGAGCTTCATATTTTTCAAACACTCACTAGCTGTTCTCCACAAACAGGACCCAGGCACAGCACCCCATAAGAAATTCCTGTACCACCTCCCACTTGCCAGCAGAGGGGGCTGGGCTTATCACCAAATGCTATCTCTGGACCTTGCTGATGGGGACCCCCAACCCTTCTGAGCTTGTGCGTTTAATCCTGGAGCTCGTAGTGTTTGGTGGATTTTTCGATCCAAGATAGTCTGTCTGATTCTTTGGATTGAGTGTCAGAGCAAGAGTGGACAGGCTTTCCATCCTCCCGGATGGAGTTCCACATAGTTTTGCAAGTGGGAGTTCTCAGTGCACTGGGTGAAATGTGTTTAACTGTCTGGAAGAGGGACCTGTGGTCTCACAACTGGTGAAAATCTGTGTGGAGCATCTGCATCCATTACTGGTTACTGTTAATGGTTGTTAGCTGTCAATCCTTATATATGCTGTCATTTGGCTTTAAAAGTTAACAACTTCACAAATTACGTTGTCTGTAACCTCCCATATTGGGGGAAAACCATTGAGAAGATAGTGTTGATTCATCTCCCATAGCATTTGGAGTCCTCCACTTCCTGGGTCCCTACCCGACCATTTTATGCCTGTGCAAGGCAAAAAAGCCTGTGCAAATCTCATTGGTTGACCTCCTTTAGGCAAGGGTCAGAGACCAAGGGTTCATGCTGATGTTGTTAAATTTATCAGCTGCCCCCAGTATGGTTGGTTGGTTGAGAGTGCAATGGGCAATTTCTCTTAGGCTACCTCTTGGCTTGGAGCTGGGGGAGAGATTCCCAGTTCATGTAGACATGCCCACACTAGTTCTCCATGGAACTAGCAGGCTAAAAATAGTGGGGTAGCATGGGCAGTGGCAAGTAGCAGCATGGGGAAGCTTCCCTGAACATGTACCCATGTGGGTTTGTACTTGGGGCGGCTAGCTTGTGCTGTCACTTGTCACTGCCTGTGCTATCCTGGTGACGCTGCTATGTATAGCACGCCAGCTTGAAGAGAGCTAGCATGAGTGTGTCTGCGCATTCTGGGAATCATACCCCTGGTTCCAATAGTAGATGTAGCCTTTAGAAGGATCTTGCATGGAGAATCACACAGGAGTCCTTTCTATCTTCCCCATCTTTCATTGCTTTTATGAGATAAGAGGAGATAGTGAGCTGTTATGGCTTGCAATTTTCTCCATGTAAAAATGAAATATCTGCATCTTTTTCATCAAATCTGGATTGGCCCTTTTCTTGCTTTCCAAATACCTGGCCATGATCAGGACCTGGACAAAAGTGGGCTGGTTGCTTTAGGCTCTTGCTTGGCGGGTCAGAGTTATGCTACCAGGCTCAAGGAAGCATCTTAAGAAAATGTCAGGAGCTTTGTCTGTATTCTCAGCTTAACATGTACAACTGCCTGTTGTCATAGTGGTTTTCAGTATACTTCTACAAGTCCAGCACAATGGGGGCCTGACTGGAACTTCTGGGCTCTGCTGTAATACAAATGATACCAGGGTTTTTCTGGATCTAAAATGGTTACTGGTTTCCCAGATAGCAGCACTGACTGACTGACTACCCCATTAGCAGTCTGCAATTTTTATAATACGTAGTCCTCCCATGAGTGCAGGGGACTGCACTAAATGACCTCTCGAGGTCCCTTCTAATCCTACAATTCTATGATAATGTAACTTCCATAGTTTACCCTTCGAAAAATCTTTCTGTAGCTTTGGTTACTCAGACTGCCTTTCTTGCACTAAAGCATAGTGAGGCTAGTTTAAAGTGAAATACTGTTAAGTATGTCTGTACGGTATTGAACTTGTTTAACTAGATGTTTTAAAAATCACACTAAGTTAAACTGTTGCAGCTGTCCATGCAGACAAGTCCTAAATGGATTAGGAATTGCTTTAAGCTAAACTGAAATAAGCCTCTCTTAAACCAAAATAAATATGTCCATACAGAAGTTTACATTAATTTAACTAAAACTGATTTAAGTTAAAACAGTGCAACTTCCTTGTGTAGACGAGTCCTAGCTGGGCCGAAGACGCAGCTATTTGAGAGACAGGCTATCTCCTTCTAACCAATCACAGAAATTACAAATGCGTGCAAACAACAAAAAACAAATCCTGTTGGTTTTGTGAGGTTGGTAATGTCAATCTCAGTGAAATATCCCTGCTGTGGGCCTCACCTCTGCTGATTGCAAGATCCCATCTGCTCGCTTTTAAGGGAGAGTTGTAATGTGACCTCTTTAACTTAGCCTTTTCTTTATTGCAGGTTTTTAGCTGAGTGTATCATTTGTTGATGGGTGGCTTAGGGCAAGATCAAATCTATTACCTTTGTAGAAGTACTTGTTTTTAATTATGTACATGTAAGTGGTGCCAGATACCATGACAGTAAGTACTTGGATATCTATGACTTCCTAACCGCCATCACTACTTACTCCGGAGCAGTTAACACAGACCTCAATAGACTGAGGGTTTTCTCCCTTTTTAACTTTAATTTTGACATGTAAATAATTTATTTTTGTTCTAATTTTGGCAAACTTCTTAAACTTGTACATGATTTTTTAAATTTAAATGGATAGCTGGACCAAGCAGGAACCTGACATTTCCTGAGAGACCCCTCCAGCATCATTAGAAATGTAGAAGACATAATAGCTCCCATTGCACCTTTCTTTTGAGACACCAGGGGATCCTCCAAGAAGCCTGAGATGACCTCCATCCCACCTAGGAAAATATCTTGGAGTGTCTTTCAGATCCCACTTTCCCTCCAATACTATACACCCTGAGAAATTACCTATTGCCTTTAAGTACCTCTGATTCTTCTCCAACAAGCCTGTAATAACCTCACCCAATTTTCCTCAACCCACAATTCCATGATACCTTTCTTGTCACCCTCCATCTAGCCAGTGTGTCCTTAACCCGGCTACCAGTCTTTCCTGTACCCCTTTCCCAATGCCACAGTCTCAGGGAGTACTTTTCAAAGAACATAGGGTGTTTAGTAACCACCCTGGTATCTGGAAGGAGGGCACGCTTTCTTCAGGTACCATGATGCTCAGTTGATTGTGAGAACACAAACAAGTTAATTTGCGTGCAGCTTTTTTTATTTTAAAGAAGATTAACTACAAAATGCTGCTTCACTACAGTGTTAGGGCTGAACGTTTAAATTCAAAAGTTAGGAAATCCAAAATGTAAGGCTCCATAACAACATGTACTCTGCCATTTTATGCACATGTAACTCAAGTCAGGAAAGCACGTAGCACATGCTTACATGCTATCATGAATAGGAATGGATTTAAGTCCTGTTTACTTCAATGGGATTTAAGCACATGCTTCAGTCGTGGCCTAATAGGGATACTTTCCTGAATCAGGGCAATAACCTGGTTCTCTGGTGCATTTTATACTTTGTGTCTTTTAAACGTAGGTCCCAATTCTGTTCTCACTGATTTTGATAAAATTATTCCAAACTTATGGTGGTGTTAGCAAGAGCAAAACCTAACCGATCTTACCATTGCTAGTCACTTCAGGGTTTGACAGCTAAGTCTTTAAAGCTGCATGTAGAAAAATAAAATGTATTATTCAAGTATTTAACTGTCTGAAATGGTGTAAGGAATGGTGTCTGAGCCCAGTAAAACTTCATGTGTTGGAATGGGTGTTATAACAAAGTCAAGTAGTTATTCCGTTAGCACAGCCATTCTTTTTACAATAACTTTTTAATGTTTATAAAAGCTGGAAGTAAGTGAGTTTATATTCTGCTGTCTTGTTACAGCCTTACTTACATGTGCAGGGCAGGAGCAATCCAGACAGATGATAACTGCATTGTTTTAAAGGTAAGCTGGTTACATAATTTGTTTGACATTTAAGCAGCAGTTAAACCAGAGTTTTATCACACTATGTGTTTGTCACTATTTTATTTGTGTACATCTGTAATAAAGTGTTACAAAAGCACTGTTGATTCTATGGGGGAGAGTTTCAAAGGCAAAGTGCAGTTAGTTGTCCAGGTCTCTTTAAAAATTAGATGCTTAGCTCCCATTTATGCTTTTGAAAATCTCCTTATGTATCAATACATTCATTATAAATATTTAATAGTGATGACATTTTAATTCTGTTTATTAAGCTAGTTACAGTAAGTCCGAATCCAGGAAAAAAAAGTTTGGTACAAAATCCATTTTATATTTGTCAAGTTGCAGAAACTTTAAAAGTTGCACTGCAGTATTGGACAATCATTTGGAAAGAACATGCAAAACTACTTATCAGGCTCCCGTTTGAATGCAAGTGAAAATCTATCATTCGTGATTGATTGTTTTAAGAAACAGTATTCAACAGATGGTACTCTGTGCTTCCTTCAGTTTAAATTTTTTAATCTGAAAAAGCATCTCTGCTAATTATAGTTTCATAAAATATTTTTCTTAAGGATCTGTCTGGATATTTTTGTGTTCATCATTCCGTATATGGTGGCGGGCAAGTGAAATCTTTGATACTGTTATCGTGGTGTGTTGGGTATGATTTGTATATCCAGCCTTCTGTCAGGAAATTGCCATTTTAGAGCACCCCTATAGGAATTACACAACTTTGTGGTTAGTTATAGAACCATGGCTAGCACTGACAACTAGAATGTTCATGTATCAACTAGAGATCTGAACATTCTAGAGCTGAGGGATACAAAGAATGTGCCCTCTTAAGTATTTCTCACTTCCTCATTGTATGCTAGACAATGCAGTCAAAGAACCTGTGCATTCCCTTGTTCAGTCTGTTAATTGTTTGAATAGTAGTAGAATTTGGTAGGTTTAAGAGCTGTCGGTCCAGTGAGACTTCTGTATCCATCATCCCAGATGATGGGAAACAGTTCAGGTTTAAGAAATACACAATCTAGATGTAAAAAGAAAAGGAGTACTTGTGGCACCTTAGAGACTAACAAATGTATATGAGCATAAGCTTTCGTGAGCTACAGCTCACTTCATCAGATGTGTGGTCGAGCAGCGTTCACAGTATCTCTTTGACATGTATGATCTTCTTGCCCTTACCTGGGAGTGGGAGGAAACTCCTGCTGTGGATAAGGCTTAGCAGCCAAAGAGTGGAACCAACTCTCATCAGAGTTGTCAGCAGCAAAACATTATCCTCTCCCAAACACTTCAGGTCTCAGATTTGAAGTCTTTTCATAGAAGAGGTGGTTGTCCTTGGCCCTGAGGGGCTTGTATGTGTGATCCTAGGTTCCATCCCCTCCCATGAGGGGACAACTGATTGTTCTCCACAAGCCTCAGAGTACCAGGAATCCACGATACAACTGACAGCTGTACTTACAGCACTGTGAGGACTAAAGCAAAGAAGTACTTGTCTTCTCTGTCTCACTTAATTGTGCTCCAGTGCTGATGTCTCCTCAAAGCATCAATCTGTGCCAGAGGGGCTTTCAGCAATCTCTTTGTTCAGATCTGTCCTTGAGGCCTATGAAATCCTAAGAGCAAGAGTTGTTCAGGAAATGGAAAGGCATATGGTGCCTGAGTTAGTCCCTCGCCTAAGTGCTGTGAGCCGGAGGAGGGGGCGGGGAACAGCATTGTAGATCCCTGTCCTCTTCACACATTTGTTCAAATTAATCTTCTCATCTCTTCCTCCTTTTCTCCAGGAGTTGGTAACCTGCATGACTCAGGCTTGTAGTATCCCTTTTATCTCAGTTCAGGGTAAATTCCAACCACAAACTATTCGACCTTCTTTGAGCTAAGGTGCTTTGCGAATCTGCTGGAGGGGTTTGGTCCATCCCAGTTACAGTTTCAGTAACAAGAAGTCCAGACTCTTATCAGGTTTCCTGTATGGTTGAATTCTTCTTAATTGCCCAGTTTCTGGATTATTGGTAGTGGCAGCAGATTTTTAAATGGCAAAATTCAGCAGTGTTTTCCATCTACCTGCTTTAATAGTAAGGAAGATGCCTCTGCCTAGGAGGAAATTGTATTTCTCTGCTACCTTAGCCATGAGAGTGAGTAATAATCCACTGCTCCTGGGACATTACAATGATTCCAGATGGAGTAAGGTTTCCTTCTTTATAAATCTGGTTCTGAAGATCAGTGACAGATTTTGTTCAAAAAAAGAAAAGGAGTACTTGTGGCACCTTAGAGACTAACCAATTTATTTGAGCATAAGCTTTCGTGAGCTACAGCTCACTTCATCAGATGCATACTGTGGAAAGTGTAGATCTTTTTAGCTAACCAAAAAGATCATCTAAACTTTCCACAGTATGCATCCGATGAAGTGAGCTGTAGCTCACGAAAGCTTATGCTCAAATAAATTGGTTAGTCTCTAAGGTGCCACAAGTACTCCTTTTCTTTTTGCGAATACAGACTAACACGGCTGTTACTCTGAAACCTGTCAGATTTTGTTCACTGACCAGAAGAGGCAGGATGGTGCTTGGAGATTATTTTGTAGCTCTGATAAGGTGTCTCAGTTCTTAGTCCTGTCTCATGAAGATTACCTCAGGAAGTACAGCTGTAAAATCGTCATGTCTTTGTGAGTCCTGATTTTGTCGATTTAGCAAAACAGATTGAACTTTTCCACTTTCCAAGGTATCAGGTTCATGACCAGGTCTACTGGGTTTTCAGAGCCATAGGAAATATTAGGCCTTTGAATTCCAAAGCAGGTCTGAGTTCCAACAGCCTGCTTTCTCATCCTGTTTTTAGTCTCACCAGAAAGGGAGATCCAATCGGTCTGTGCAAATCTTTCCCTAATAATCAGAGGTCACCTCCCTCTACTTCAAACGTATCTGTAACTGCTGTGACTCAGTGGCAGTTTGAAGGTTTACACGGGACCTCTATAACTAGTCCTCAATTCTACTCCTACCCTTTTTCACTTCCTTGGGACTGTCCAATTTCAAGGAATAAAAACCGATCACTTCAGTTCTATAGAAAACTGAAAAAAGCTGTATCCTCCAGTTTTGAATTCATGCCAGAATCCAACCTCTTCCCCATCCCATTTCATGTAAATTAAAATGAATGGAACATGTGGCTAAATCCTTTTATCAAAGTACAAAATGCTATTACTAACCCCATTTTACCGCAGGACAGCTAAGGACTTGGAGAGGGGGGTTACTGAGCTAATATTCTCTAGACCCAAGGTTCCCTTTTTCCAGGATCAAAGCACACCAAAGTCTGAAATCACTTGTTTAAAAAACAGTCCTTAAAAATGAAGGTCTCAGTTTCCTTCTGTTCTTCAGAAAAGAGAAACCATAAATCCAGAAAAACCCTCTTCCCAGGGCAGAAACAGACCTCAGTCTCTGGTCTCTTCCTTCCTCAAGAAAGTGAGGTAGAAAATCCCATGTAAGCTTTAAGCAAACACTCTTTCTTCAGGATTGAGATATGGAAAAGCCGTAAAGAAACTTTAAACAAACTCACCTGTCTTAGAAATCTCACTTCTCTGGGAGCTGATTTCCCTCATTGTGGCTGGATCCATGCCCCCAGCAACGACCTACCTCTTCCTTTTAAGTACTCCTGGATAATTTCCAGAGAGGCTAAAACAGGGGTGGGCAAACTACAGCCCAGAGGCCACATCCGGCCCTCGAGCTCCCGCCGGGGAGCAAGGTCCAGGGCTTGCCCTGCTCTGGTGCTCCAGCCAGGGAGCGGGGTCCGAGGCTTGCCCTGCTCTGGTGCTCCAGCCGGGGAGCGGGGTCCGAGGCTTGCCCTGCTCCATGTGGCTCCTGGTAGCAGCGGCATGTCCCCTCTCCAGATCCTCTGTGTAGGGGCAGCCAGGGGGCTCCGCACGCTGCCCCCACAGCTCCCATTGGCCAGGAACTGAGGCCAATGGGAGCTGCAATGGCAGCTCCTGAAGAGGGGGCAGCACGCAGAGCTGTCTGGCCAGCCTAGGAGCGGGACATGCCGCTGCTTCTGGGAGCTGCTTGAGGTAAGCACCGCCTGGAGCATGCACCCTGACCCCTCCCAACCCCCTACCCGAGCCCTGATCCCCCTCCTGCCCTCAGTCCCAGCCCAGAGCACTCTCCTACACCCCCAACCCACAATCCCTCTACTGTGGCAGATTGCTGCATGTCTGATCCCCAATAACTCTTTGGTGGCAATGTCATTAGTGGAAAACTAGATTACTTACTAGTAATTGGAGTCCTAATAATATATGGTCTCCACAGACCTATACTCCCTCACACTCCTTTCCTGTTGCATCAGGCCCTCTGTTTTTCCAGTCCAGGGGACATTAAATGAATAAGGAGAGGCCACATGCCTCTTTTTAATCTTCGTCTCACTGCTCATCTCCATGAGGGATAGCCCATGGACCTCTCTTGGGGCTTTCTGCTTTCAGCCATTCTCAGGTCTCACAGCTTGATATGCAGATTCCAAGAGTTGGACTACATGAAGGCAATATTTTTTTAGCACTCCTGTTACTGCTAAGGAACTCAGCTTTTTTTATTTACACCATGAGTATGAGACATAAATCATTGCAACATGTTCTTGTTAGTTTTTTTTGTTTCGGAATCAGTCTATTTCTACTGCCAGAAGCTGCTTCTTGTGGCAATACTGAATTGGGAATGTTTAGAATCAAAATGGGATACTTGATGTGCTCATTTTTACCTTGGTACCTAGAAGCCTCTTGCATAGCAGTGCGGGTGAGTTCTGGGGACAAATCATAGGGTTCTTTTCTACAGCACAGCTTTGCAAGTAAAGACTATTAAGTAGACATATGAACTTCCATACAGAACATTTTGGTTGTGGGTCCTTTCTGGACATGACGTTTGCAAGGAGTATTATGACCAAAAAAGATGGCAGGAGAGAACCCTATAGTGCAGTGATGACTGCTAAGAAGAGCCTATAATTAAATAAGTTGAACTTAATTTGTGTGTATATTCCCACAACCATTTGAACCGTTTTTCTTTAAGAGACTTTGGTGAGGAAAATTGCTCTCGACATCAAACTGAAATGGAATCTATAAAGACTTACGGGTTATCTTCTCTGAAAATAAAGTTGAATTCTGTACCCTCCAGACACTGCCAAGTTTGGTTCGGATGTGTAGTAAGGAGAGATTGCTGGAGGAACGAGTAGAAGGAGCCGAAACACTTGCCTATCTAATTGAAACAGATGTTGAGCTCCAGAGAATTGCCAGTATTACAGACCATCTTATTGCAATGCTTTCTGACTACTTCAAGTATCCCAGCTCAGTCAGTGCAATCACCGATATCAAAAGGGTATGTGTTTTTTCTCTGTCAGTTCAGAACTTCTCAGAGTACATGAAAGAGATTTTGAAACTGCAAATGTGTGTCTTGAGTACTCAGAACTTTAATTAAAATGGTCTTTCAATTGTTGCACTGCTGTATTAATGCCTGATCCTACACCTCTTGAAATCAGTGGGAGTTGGATCAGGCCCTCAATGTTTTTGGCTCTTTAGGCACAAGACCTTTCTTTTGTTGTATGACTCTCCCTCCTCCCACACTGAGGAGCAACATTCCAGGCAGATAACACTGTAGGAGCAGTGAGCAGGCAAAGGCCTGTTAACCAAGCACTCTGCAAAGCACCTACTACACCACCTTCTAGACCGTTCTTTAGCCTCCTTTGCAATGGGAGCATGGAGTTGCAGACTCAGTCTCCCTGTCTTGCTTACTCTCTCTAACTCCCCCCCTCACTGGGGAAGGGAGAATATAAGAAAGGAATGTTGATCCCAGGAATGGAAAGTATTCTTGGCCTTCCCCCGCCCCTTCTTCCACTGATTTGGAATGTACTCCAGAAAGACAAAGGCCCTGTAATCCTATTTGGTTCTGGAATAGCCCGGGAAAGCACAGTTGGCAGATTTAGTTCCCAAACTCCTATAATATGGGGCTGCTCCTGCATACCCATGTTTACAAAATGCTCTGAGAGCCACACAGGAAAAAATACCACATAAGTACAAAGAATTGTTAGCCAAATTTTAAATGGAATAAACAAGACAAAAAAAGAGGTTCAGTAATTGGCTGGGAAGCATTAGACATTGGCTAGAGAATCAAAAAACCAACATTCCAGACCTGAGTCTGACACTGTGTTTTTAACACTTTTTATGAATGTCCACAGCAAAGATCAGCGGCATTGCACATGTATGCCTAACTCAGCCATGTGGTGAGTGTATTTTGTGAAATGGATAATATCTTGTAAATTGTAGATGGAATGAGGCAGGGCTCTGCAGGATAAATTGATTGTCCTATTTAAAAATTGTATATAATCATGAAGTAATATACTGTACTGTAATGTGGATGCACTGGGGCAGAGTTAAGCTTATTCAGACAACCTTGCCTTTGGCATTTCCTGACTTTTGAGTGCTTTACCCTGCAACCTCAACATTCCCTTGACAATGTTTTTCATGTTGAATTAAATAGATACCATTGCTTCATCTGTTGGAGCCTTTCGGCCAAAGTTCTAAGAGCCGTTCTGGTCCTTTAATGCCATTCATTTTTATGGGACTGCAATCTGGATCCTGTGGCACCTTAAAGACTAACAGATTTATTTGGGCATAAGCTTTTGTGGGTTAAAAAAAAAAACACTTCTTCAGATGCATGGAGTGAAAATTACAGAAATAGGCATAAATATGTATTGGCACATGAAGAAAAGGGAGTGAGTTACCTTACAAGTGGAGAGCCAATGTTGAAGGCCAATTCAATCAGGGTGGATGTGGTCCACTCCCAATAATTGATGAGGAAATGACTGTAAGGTAAGGTAACTCCCTTCTCTTCATGTGCCAATATATATTTATGCCTGTTTCTGTAATTTTCACTCCATGCATCTGAAGAAGTGGGTTTTTTACCCATGAAATCTTATGCCCGAATAAATCTGTTAGTCTTTAAGGTGCCACTGGACTCCTCATTGTTTTTGTAGATACCAACTAACACGACTACCCCTCTGATATCTAGATCCTAGTAAATCTAGTTGTTTTCCCCCAATCTGACCATGTAACTCTTTCTGTGGGGTGGACATGGCGAAAGGAGGACATTTTGGTCTGACTTGTAGAGGAGGAAGAGAGTGGGACTCATTTTGTCTTGGAAAATGTAACTAATCTCATCCTGTATTTTGAGAGGTTGCATACATATGTTTCTTGGTTATTACTGTTTATCTGTATAGGCTACAATTCAGCAAAGCACTCACATGTGTGCTTAACTTTAATTATTGACTTCAATGGGACATAAACACATACTCAAAGTTAATCTACAGTTTCAGTGGTGATCCTGCCTCTTTGGTGTGTAATGCGATCAAAACTCAAGTAAACAGGCACTAACCTATAACGCTTAAGAAAATACCATGTGCAAGTATAAATGATCTCTCATAAAGTATCTGACTTTGATTTACTTTTTTCAATAGCTTGACCATGATTTAAAGCATGCTCACGAACTGCGCCAGGCTGCATTCAAGCTGTATGCTTCACTTGGAGCAAATGATGAAGACATTCGGAAGAAGGTGAGTCTGAGAGAGGGTCATCCTTTGGTATTGGCAGCCGTCATGCAGGGAGTGACATCAACCTGGAAGTCATGGTGGAGTGCATTATCACTGATTGAGACAAAGCAGAGAGAATAAAAGCATAAGTGAAGAATGACTAGAATGCAACTTTGGTTTTTGTTCTCGTGTGAACATGTTGGATTTACAAATAATGTGTTATGTTAACCTTATGGTGCAGTTCTTCTGCATGAGTTCCAGAGAAATTTGATTTCACGCTGTGATGCAACAAACGCTATGACAAAATATAATACTATAAATGCTTATTTATGGAAACACCTCCTTTCTAATGCCATAAAGAAATTCACATCTCTCGTATATTGTCCTTCAATATATGGCCTAGTTTTATTCTTAATTTTTGCTAGTATGCAAATATTGTGCATATAAAGCTTTAAGTGATGTGTTTATGGTAAGTGGTCAGCGGAAATTAAAAATCTCTAAAAATGGTTTTGATATTGTAGCATATCCCTTTATTCTTCTTCTAGCAGTGTCCTTATGGGTGCTCCACTGAGGTGTATCGGTGCCCCTGCACCTCTAATCGGAGAAATTTGGTAGGAGTGTTCACGTGCAATCTCCCTCCCTTGTGGTCTGCCTCTAGCCTATCTAGCACTGCATGGGCAAACTGCCTTCAGTTCCTTCTCGAACACCTTTGGCCTCGAATGGAATGAGCAGTAGTGTCTTCCTTCTTTACATTGATAGTGTTTAATATAAATGGTAGCTATTCTTAGAGTTTCCATTTCTTTTTAGTAGTCTAGAGGTTCCATTTTTCAGTTTAAAAAAAATGATGGAGTGCATTATCTCCCCTCCCCCCCCCACACACACACACAGACCCACTCTCCTGTTGGTAATAGCTTATCTAAAGTGATCACTCTCCTTACAATGTGTATGATAATCAAGGTGGGCCATTTCCAGCACAAATCCAGGGTTTAACAAGAACGTCTGGGGGGGGGGGGGAAACAAGGGGAAATAGGTTACCTTGCATAATGACTTAGCCACTCCCAGTCTCTAGTCAAGCCTAAGTTAATTGTATCCAATTTGCAAATGAATTCCAATTCAACAGTCTCTCGCTGGAGTCTGGTTTTGAAGTTTTTTTGTTGTAATATCGCAACTTTCATATCTGTAATCGCGTGACCAGAGAGATTGAAGTGTTCTCCGACTGGTTTATGAATGTTATAATTCTTGACATCCGATTTGTGTCCATTGATTCTTTTACATAGAGACTGTCCAGTTTGACCAATGTACATGGCAGAGGGGCATTACTGGCACATGATGGCATATATCACATTGGTGGATGTGCAGGTGAACGAGCCTCTGACAGTGTGGCTGATGTTGTTAGGCCCTGTGATGGTGTCCCCTGAATAGATATGTGGGCACAGTTGGCAACGGGCTTTGTTGCAAGGATAGGTTCCTGGGTTAGTGGTTCTGTTGTGTGGTATGTGGTTGCTGGTGAGTATTTGCTTCAGGTTGGGGAGCTGTCTGTAGGCAAGGACTGGCCTGTCTCCCAAGATTTGTGAGAGTGTTGGGTCATCCTTCAGGATAGGTTGTAGATCCTTAATAATGCATTGGAGGGGTTTTAGTTGGGGGCTGAAGGTGACGGCTAGTGGCGTTCTGTTATTTTCTTTGTTAGGCCTGTCCTGTCGTAGGTGACTTCTGGGAACTCTTCTGGCTCTATCAATCTGTTTCTTCACTTCCGCAGGTGGGTATTGTAGTTGTAAGAATGCTTGATAGAGCTCTTGTAGGTGTTTGTCTCTGTCTGAGGGGTTGGAGCAAATGCGGTTGTATCGCAGAGCTTGGCTGTAGACAGTGGATCGTGTGGTGTGGTCAGGGTGAAAGCTGGAGGCATGTAGGTAGGAATAGTGGTCAGTAGGTTTCCGGTATAGGGTGGTGTTTATGTGACCATCATTTATTAGCACAGTAGTGTCCAGGAAGTGGATCTGTTGTGTGGACTGGACCAGGCTGAGGTTGATGGTGGGATGGAAATTGTTGAAATCATGGTGGAATTCCTCAAGGACTTTAAGAAGAACTTAAGAACTCCGGAGCTCAAGTTGAAACTTCTCCTCATGGAGGGTGCACTTAAGCTGCCAACTGACCTTGGTCCTGAAGCCTCATCAGGATGCAGATTGTCCCCAGAGCCTTCAACCCCCAGAGGGGTGAGATCATGGAAAAAGTCGGCTGACTCCCCCCGCAAAGCCTCTAGAAAAAAGGTTCCAAGCCCTCAAACCTAGTCCTTGACCAGCCAGAGAGGATCCCCGGCATCCTCAGTTATCTCGGTACCAACGGCTCTGAAGTGCGGTACCCAGAAACATCAGGAACCCTCCGCTGAGCTTTGCCATGGCACCTAAAGATCTTTATGTGCATAGGCTTGGAAGCAACTGCACTGTCTGCCAGGGATGAGGACAGAGACTGTACCACCTCTAAGAGATCAGCATTGACAGGTCCACCCTCGGCACTGAGTGCATCAAAGCAACCCTCATCAGAGCATTCCTCCATAAATAGCCATGAGTACTGACAAGTCAGCACCGGCACTCCTTGACAGCACTGAGCAAATCAATTGTACTTCAGGAGTTATGTTTCTTGAGGGATCTTATTGTCACGGAGTAACCAGAGTCCCTGCTACCGGAGCCCCAGTACCAAGCACATCTAGATCACTGGAATCAACAGTGCCACTGGGCCATTTACCCACAGCATCCCAGTCAGCTCCACCCTTCTCCAGCAGGGAGTCATACAGTGACCAGGATGACCATCTCTCCCTGGCCTCACACCATGGATCACCATTGCAACATCAGGGACCTTGAATATTCTGCACACTCCTCCTCTTCCAGAATTGCCTTCCCAATTAACAAGGCACTTCTGGACCCTGCCAAGATGATCTGGTAGATACCGGCGTCCACTGCACCAATGTGCAAAAGAGCCGACAAGAAGTATTACATTCCTCCTAAGGAGGCAGACTTCCTCTTTACGCACCGTCAACGTAACTCTATAGTAGCAGATGCGGTTAATGCACGAGGAAAGCAACATCATGCCAAATCAATCCCATATGATAGAGATTGGAAGAGGACCTTTTGTAGGGGGGATTGTTGGGGGGGGATTGCCCAGTTCCCCTGGCTTCAAAACGTGCCTTTCCTGCAAGGAGGCAATCACAATAATGGACAGACACTCTCATTACATCTGGTTCCTTGGAGAGAGATACATTAGCTAGACCTCTTTGGGAGGAAGGCATACTCTTTGGCGACATTATGATTCAGGGTCACAAACTACCAAGCCATAATGGCTAAATATGACTACATAAAATAAGGGAAACTCAACATGTTTATTGACCACTTCTCAGAGGCACAAAAGGGACAATTTCAGGCCATCGTCAAAGAGGGCCAGTTAGCAGCCAGAACAGTGCTGCAATCCACACTGGACACCACAGACACAGTGGCCCACTCAGTCTCGACTGCAGTGGTAATGAGGTGGGCATCCTGGTTACACCTCTCAGGATTGCCCAAGGAAGTGCAGATGACACTCAAGGATCTCCTGTTCAAAGGGCCCAAACTTTTCACCGGTAAGACTGATGCATCTTTCCACACCTTAACTTAAAGGACTCCAGGGCCACACTACGCTCCCTGGGAATCTCACATAAGGACCGACGAGGAAATACGGTTCACAACCACCTCACAGATCCCGACCACCCCAGTTCCTCTAATCACAACAGTGTTATGGCTCACAGCATAAGAGACCCAGGATGCAAAAGTGAAAGCTGTCATCCTCCCATTCCTCAATCTCTCAACCCTCATTCTCTAAGCATCAGTTTAGTATCATACCTTATGCAGCTGGCAGTATTTTCTCCAATTCCTCACCTTTGGCCCATTCCTCACCTCACCAAAACAACAGCGGACCCTTCACCCCAACTTAATGATCCTCCAACTCCAGGCTTGTCGTCTTCTTGGTTCCAACACTTAGAGAGCAAATACTCTGAGGAGATGAAAAAGGTGTTACTACATAGCATGAAATCTACCACTTGTCGTACTTACCTGCGAAAATGGAAATGATTCCAAATTTGGTGCGATTCCAAACAAGTGGACCCAACATTTTCCTCCATCCCTTCAATTCTGAGTTGCATTGTAGACCTCAAAAGGTCTGGACTCTCTCTTCTTAGTTCACTTAAAGTATATTTAGTGGCCTTCCACCATCCAGTGGACAGGTGTTCAGTATTTGCCCACCAAATGACATGTAGATTCCTTACGGGCATGGGAAACTTCTTCCCACGTGTCAGACCGTCCACCCCAACCTAGGACCTCAGTCTAGTTCTGAGAACATTGACTAAACCGCCCTTCAAGCCTATGGCTTCTTGCTCTGTTATACCTGTCCATGAAGACAGCATTTTTAGTGGCCATTACCTCAGCATGAAGGATAGGGGAAATAGTGGGGTTGATGGCACATCTGCTGTTCATGGTTTTCTTTGAAGACTGTCACCTTGAGGCTACACCCCAAGTTCCTCTCCACCCCAGTAGCCTACTCCTTTCATGTGAATCAGCTAATCCACCTTCCTGGTTTTTTTTGTTTTTGTTTTTTTCAAAAACTACATTGTGATAACAGGGAGGCGATACTACATATGCTGGATGTTAGGAGACCCCTAGCATTTTGCCTGGACAGGACTAAGGACTTTAGGAAGTCTCCTAAACTCTTTCTTTCATTTGCAGAAAGATCCAAGGGTTCTACAATATCAACTCAAAGATTCTTCAAATGGGTCTCTGGTTGCATTAGCCATTGTTACCATGCGTATAACCTGCAGCACTCCACAAGATCTGTTTATACATTGGCGGAGTTTTTTAAAGATGTCCCTATCTCAGAAATCTGCAGGGCAGCGACCTGGGCCTCTGGCCATGCTTTCATGGAATATTATACCATTACTCAAGACTCAATCTCTGATGCCATCTTCGGCTCTGAAGAACTATCATCAATAACAGAAGCCCCAGCACTCCATGGGGAATACTGCTGTGAAATCACCTACAATGGAGTACCCATAGGGACGCTACTCAAAGAAGAAGAGGAAGTTACTCAACTTGTGCAGTAACAATGGTTCTTTAAGATGTGTTGCTCTATGGATGCTCCACAACCGGCCTTCTCCCCTTTACTTCTGTGTCCTTGAGGAGGGGCTCTGCCCTTTGAGTAGAGAAGGAATTGAGGGTGGTTTGCCTGTGCAGTGCTATGTAACCTTGAGATGGGCTGACCAGACACTGCTACCAAAATTCTCCAATTAGGGGAGCAAATACACCTAGAATGAAGCACCCATAGGGTGACACATCTCAAAGTACCATCTTTTCTGCACAAGGTGAGTAACTTCCTCTTGTTTTGCAGTGTAGCATAATGCAAGCTTTTTCTCAGAAGTAAACATAAGGAAGCAGTAATGTTTAAAAGTAGATTCATGGCTAGCTCCTATCAGGCAAACCACACTGGAGATGGCAGTGCAAATAAAATGATGAGTGGCAATTGTAAAATCAGTGTGATCACCAGTGATAATGACCAGAGTATTCTCTCCTACTTGGTTTGTCCTCATCTGTGCATATGAGGCACTTAACTACACTTGGAGCTTGTTAGTTCTGATAGACCTTGACAGATGTTTGTGGTAATCTAAGAGTGAAATATGGCGATAGAATTGCTATGAAAATAAATATTGGATTTTTATTATGAATAAAATAGGATAAAAAAGCAAGAATGACCTATCACAACACACAACACTGCATGATCCAGGTCAGAACTATTAGGCCATGTCTTACAGAACTATTAGACCATGTCTTAAGCTTACAGTGGCACACCTGTACTAATACAGCTGTCCCACTATAAGAGCGCTCGTGTAGCTGTGTTATGCCGACAGGAGAGAGCTCTCCGGTCAACGTAATAAAAACAGCTCAACAAGCGGTGGTAGCTGTATTGGCAGGAGAGCATCTCCCGCCAACAGCATAATGCACCCAAGCGCTTATGCTGACAAAACTTATGTCGTTCAGAGGTGTGTGTTCTTTCACACCTCTGAGTGACAAAAGTTTTTCTGACATAAGTGCTAGTGTAGACTTGTCCTGTGTGTCCTCTTCGTATGACACACTTAAAAAATCTACAGTTGTACATAGTTAGTTTTACAGTTTTTACCATTTTTATTGTTTTTGTTGTAGTTTTTAATAGTTTGATAGTTTTAGAAGTAGGATTGGGGTTCCTATTTGGGGAGTTTTGTTCCCCATGAACACCCCTCCTCCCTGGACCCACATGTTGGTACTGGACCATGCCATAATCCCCAGGCTTTACAATCTGTGCCTCCTGCCCCGCGTTCCTTCTCGAGTCAACGACGAACATCAACTCTGCCTCTTACTGCTTGGGAGAAGCCAACATTGCATCCAGGTGCAGTATCTGCTAGTCCTTCCCTAGCCATACCTGAGAAGGCCGGGCTCTCCGCTTCCAAAAGCACCTCCTGGAAGTCCTCATGAGGCCTCATTTGGACCCTGGCCGCGGAGACACCCCCATCTCCCCTCCATACATCGGGCTGAGGCTGCCAGGAGTGCACCACCAACTATGGAGGCAGAGGCCAGCACTGGTGGTACCACCACTATGGACCCTGCACCGGGGACTAGTCAGGAGGTAAGAAAGCATGTACATAAGCATGGCGATAAGTTTTCCTCTAAGCCTAAGAAGGGAACGAACTCTAGTCATGGGGACAGAGCGTGCCCTAACACGCACAAACATTAAAAAAAGCTGTATAAATCGACAGATCCGCCAGTATTGAGTGCAGACCACACACGTTTAACATCAGCATCCCTGAGAGCCAGAGAGCCATCCAATCCAGGGAAAACCATTCTCCCATTCCAGTTCCAGGGACTGAAAAAGTGCCCTTGACTCCAGGGAGGTCGTGAAAAGTGGCACAGCCCCAGGAAGTGTTTGTCCTGGGAAAGCCAAGGTCCTCACCCCTTCTGGGGCCCTGTACTTTCAGGGGGATCTCCGGCACCAGATATGAAGTATCTGAGGCACTCCTCACCTCTCGCTCCAACAGCGTACACATTTCCACCGGCTCTGACAGTGCAGCCGATGGTACTGAGTTTTCATTTTTGGAGGACTCGGATGAGAGTCAAGGACCATCCATCCCATCCCACCACTATGAGGAGGCCTTCCACATCATGGCAGCATCCTCAACTCCAGCAGCCTCAGAGCCACTGGTTTCCCCTGCCATGGGGCCCTCCTCAGCACCTTCCGGAACCATTATGTTGGCCCTATGGGGATCCTGGCCCCAATACCCACCATTAGAACCTGCCTGTTCAATTAGGGAGGCTTCACCTATTTCACCGTCATGGGCGCCTTTGAGCTCGGAACCAGTAATGGGAGATGAGCCACTCAGTCCAGCTCAGACAGTATTGCTGGAACAGTTGAGATTCCTGTTGTCCTCTCCTGATGCAGCAGTGGCTTCAACAACCCCCAATCTTCTGATGACTACTACCAATTCCAGGATCTCTTGCATTAGAATGGCGAGTGAGCTTCAGATTCCTCTGGAGGAAATCCAAGACACTGAGCATAAGCTGCTGGATATACTTCACTCATCAGAGCCAAATAGAGTTGCTCTTCCAATCAACAATGCCATTCTTGAGCCAGCTCACACAGTTTGACATACAGTGGCCATATGTACATTTACCCCAAAGGAGGCAGAAAAAAAGATACTATGTACTAGCCAAGGGGTCTGAATTTCTGTTCTCACACCCAATTCACTTGTGGTCCAGGCAGCGATGGAACGGGCTAGGCAGCAGCATCCATGCTGCACCCATCTGACAGGGAGGGCAAGAGACTGGACCTTTTAGGCTACAAAGTCTTTTCTTGAGCCAGCCTTCAATTCAGGATTTCGAATTATCAGGCATTATTTGCCAAATATGATTTCCTGAATTACAGCAAATTGGAGGACTGTGTCAAGAAACTGCCACAACAGGACCAGGCCTGCTTTCAGGCAATAATTGAAATGGGGATGGTGATAGCAAAGACCTCATTCCAATCAGCAGCAGGTGCGGCAGATACTTCATTATGCGCAGTTGCCACTGGCATCATCATGAGGAGGGAGTCGTGACTCCATTCCTCTGGTTTTCCCAGGGAGGTGCAAAACATCACTGAAGACTTCCCTTTCAGTGCATCCCATCTTTTCAACCAGAAAATGGACAATTCCCTCCACACTCTCAAGGATTCAAGAGCTACACTCTGTTCCTTGGATATTGCACACCAGCGCCAAAACTAAGTTCTACTGCCACAGTCTGCACAGTGTTACAGAACCTTTCAGATTTTCCATCAACGGCCTTATGAATCACCAAGAAAGCATCAGAAGAAAACCACCGTCAGGCAAAGGGAGTAGATACTATTGTCTAATTGATGAGTTCAGTGGTTCCATAAGGGGAAATAAGGGTGGTTGTTTCTAAGGTAAATTCTCTTTTCATATGCAAAATTTAGAATGTTATCGATAAACCACAGCAAAACAGTAGCATTTACAAGTAATACAAAAGTTGTCCACCTTATGTTGTTTATGCACCATTAACTTTTTTCTCCAGATCATTGAGACTGAAAATATGATGGACCGAATTGTGAATGGTTTGTCTGAGTCTAGTATCAAGGTGCGGCTATCTGCAGTCAGGTATGAGCTTTCCTTATCTAATTAAAATAATTTTCAGAGTGTTTAACTCTGCTTTTTTTTTTTGGTCCTTGATTTGCTGTCCATCAAACACTAAAACTAACGTAAAGTAGTTTCTAGTCTCTGAAAATTCATTAGAGATGATAGTAAAATATTTCTTGGTGTTTGTTGTATTAATTATCATCAAATTCCTAGCTATATCTGTATGGAGAGAAACAGTGAAAGTATTTCACAGACCTCATTTCATTTTTCTTTGTAGATGTTTGCACAGTTTGTCCCGGTCTGTGCAGCAGCTACGGACGAGTTTCCAGGATCACGCCGTATGGAAACCCTTAATGAAGGTGAGATGAAAAATAGCAAGAATCACACACTTGGAAGTGGATGTGACCTGTTCATCAGTTACAGTGTCTTTTTGTAGAATCTTAATAGTTATCACCTTGACATCTGATATGTGTGATCTGTTCTGGAGGCTCACAAATCAGCAAAAGCCCAGTAACAACAAACAGTGTCGTTACCTGCACTTTCTCTTTTGAAATGTAACACTATCTATTACAAAATAAGACAGGCACTGAGAGCCATATTGCCCCTAGCCCTTACTCAGCAACATAGGAAAGGGCTCCCCTCTGCTCCCCTGCTTAGCCTATAACTGGCAACTGAGGTTGAGGCTGCAGCTGTTTTGTGGAGGGGATATTGATCCTACATTCCACCTGCAATACTTTCCCAGGGAGTGGGATGCTGGAAGAGGCAGGGCCATGATGTGGGTAGAGCATTCCTCTTCAGCCTAATGCAAAATCTCTCATATTGCATTGTCACATGCACTGCAGTTTATTGAACGACTGAGTGGTTGTAAAGAATGGGTTGTACTGAATTAGTGAAAAAGGACAGAGGAAGACTAATTGCACTGCACATACTACTCTATCTATGGGAAAATGGCAGCTTCTGGAGGAGAGAATGGGCAAACCAACCAGAAACAGTGTGCAAGGCTAAGAGATTTTGTTCCTGTGATTTGCCTAGTTAAGCATAGAACAAAAGAGCAGATGTGCTGGAACAGGAGAGAGAGAGAGAATGAGGAAGCTGTGAGGCACTCTGTGCAGAGTGTTTCCTGTTTCTGCAGTTCCCCATTTGCCCTCAAGTATGCAGGGTGGCTAAGCTTATTGCATAGAAGCCAATGTTGTTATACTGAATAGCTGACACCTCCATGAAAACCTGTTCAGTCACAGCTTTGATCAAAAAAGCAAATAAGATGATATGTTACCTGAAGAAACAGAATACAGCGTTTCTGTAATACTACTAATAGATAATAATGAAAATATTATAATGTTGTTTTGTAAATCAGCAGTATAACCATACCTAGACAGTGTGTTCAGTTCTGGGCACTTGACCTCAAAAATCATATAGCAAAAATAGGAAAGGTACAGAGAAGGGCAACAAAAATGAGTAGACAAATAGAAAGATTAGGGCCATATAACTTAGAGAGTTGATGAATTAGTGATGACATGGTGGAGGTATATAAAATAATGAATAATGTAAAAAGGTCAGCCAAAAATTCCCGTTTACGATGTTTCATATTACTAGAACAAGGAGACATTCAATGAAATTAAAAGGCAGCAAATTTTAAACTGAAAAAGGGAAATTATCCTGTGGAACTCATTGCAAATCCTGAGTTTAACAGGATCCACAGCTAAATTAGACTGGATAAAAATGTGTAAAGGATATAAACTCCCCTGTTTCATGATATAAGCCAGGCAGGCGTGTCAGCAACCTTAGCTTCAACACATCTTCAGAGATTGAAGTGGTACAGAATCAAGAAGAGCCAGGAACTCTGACAACAAGGTACATAAGGGCTTGGAGAATGCAGGCCTCTGTAAAAGGCAGCAAGAGTACTGCCATTCTGAGAACTACCCCGGCTTTCGTTCACAAGTGAAACAGCACAAGTGTGTCAGATCCGAAGGGGTTTCTGGACTAAGAGATGACTCTCAACCAGTCTGTTTGATGCTTCAGCAGTGAGTGCTGGTTCTTAGAATCCTTTCTCTTGCTGCTGACTGTGCCACCAAATTAGGGTGTGTTGGTTTAATTGTGGATGACATTTGACCCTGACTTGGGATGGGTGACTTCTGTGGAGCAAAGTTGGACTTCTTTGCCCATTACCCCCTCAAGTTTCAGTAGTCCTGGGTGCCTGGACAGTCTTGGGTCTTAGTTTTTGGGTTTGCCATCAGTGGAGTTTGCAAGGAGTCTCAGGGAGTCTCAGATTCAAGACTATTCCTTTGTAGGTCCTTATCGTCCAAGCCTATAGTTGGGGTCTCTCTTGTACTCCATTAAGGTTACCTGCAGACCGGATTTATCTGCCTTGGGCATCTCTAGAACCTGGATACCTCATAGGACAACCACCTTTTCTTTATGAATTCTGAACTTCTTGGCCATATTGACCTCTAGTTTCCACAATTTTATGAGTCAGCCTTCTAACCTTCTACCCTGTCACTGGAGAAGGATCTGTTCTGGGTCTGGTGTTGTTTAACATCTTTATTAATTACCTGGATGTAGGAATAGAGAGCATAGTGATCAAATTTGCAGATGACACAAAGCTAGGGGGACTTGCCAACACTTTGGAGGATAGAGCTAAAATTCAAAGGAATCTTGATGAATTGGAGAACTGGGCTATCGACAACAAAATGAAATTCAACAAAGACAAATGTAAGGTGCTACATTTAGGGAACAAAAACCAAATGTGCAAATACCGAATGGGGGATAACTAGCTTTGCAGCAGCACTGAGAAGGATCTGGGAGTTGTGGTGGATCACAACCTCAACATGAGTCAACAATGCAATGCTGTTGCAAAAAAAAAAAAAAGTGCAATTGTGGGTTACATAAACAGAGGCATACCATGCAAGTCATGGGAGATGATAATACCACTCTACTCAGCGCTGATTAGGCCTCAGCTGGAGTACTGTGTCCAATTTTGGTCACTGCTATATGAAAAGGATGTAGAGAAACTGGAAAGGATCCAGAGGCGAGAGACAAAAATTATCAAAGGTTTGGAATGTATGTCGTATGAGCAAAGGCTGGAGGAATTGGGTATGTTTAGTTTGGAAAAGAGGAGATTCAGGAGGGACATGATAGTGGTCTTCAAATACTTGAAAGGCTGCCATAAAATAGATGGAGAAAAATTGTTCTCTTGCCACAAAGGGCAGGAAAAGAGGCAATGGGTTCAAACTACAGCTTAGCAGATTTAGATTAAATCTCTGGAAATACTTCATACTGTAACTGTAAGAACAGTAGGACAATGGAACAAACTGTCTAGGGAAGTCATGGAATCTCCTTCACTTGAGATTTTCAAAAAGAGGCCAGATAGCCATCTGTCTTGGATGGTTTAGACACAACAAATCCTGCATCTTGGCTGGTGGTTAGACTAGATGACCCTTGTGGTCCCTTCAAACCCTATGGTTCTATGCCCTGGTCTACACTAATGGGGGGTGGGGTTGACCTAAGATATACGAATAGCGTAGCTGAAGTCAGCGTATCTTAGGTTAACTTACCTGGCTATGAGGACGGCGGTGAGTCGACCGCTGCCGCTCCCCCGTCGACTCCGCTTCCGCCTCTCAACAAGATGTGATAAATCGATCCCCAATAGATCGATCGCTACCCACCCTATGATTCTATGTGACTATCAACTCTTTTCCTCTTTTTAGGTGAAGACAGCAGTTTGATATTTCTGAACAATGGCAGGAGAACGTGGCCATCCATTCCAAAAAAGCCTTCTTGAGCCAGTCTATGGTCTCTGGCTCAGCCTTGTACCCATCCCTGTTCAAAAGGGAATATAAAATGTATCCATATCTTCAAAATGGATCTGACTTCTTTTACGAGCATTCTGCTCTTGGTTGCTTATTGTATTTGTGACCACAGAAAGAGCCAGACCAGAGAGAGCTGCCCAGTCCATTGATCAGCAGAAAAATCTTAGGGATGGATTTGCTTGGTAGGAAGGAATGTCAGCAATATTGTAATTAGGAAGTTCATGTTTTCAAGCATTTCTCCATTACCAAGCATTGGCTGTCCTTTAGGAACTGTGTCAAGGCAAATTCATTTCAGTAGCTTTAGTGGTATATTGTCTTAAACCTACTTTTGGTTGACTTTCCTGTAACAATTCTGCCTTTCTGTCCTCTCATTATATAAATTATACCCACTTACATCAGTAAGTTACACCACATTTTACATCACCTCTGACTTTGATCCTTGCCTTTCAGTTAGTGGCTCACTAGTTCCCCCAGAAAAGAGAAGCTGCTTACTTTTAAACAATTGAGTATAGTTATTCAGTCAGCTTGAAAAGCATGATTTATAAGGAAAATATTTCTGGCTAGTGCTAAATAAATGTACAGTCCTTCTGTCAAACATAAGAGGTACTTCTCTCTCTGTGGGCATGCTCTCACAACGACATGTGAGGAACTGAGGCCCACAGAAGGATGCCATTGGATTTATATCTGTCCTTTTGGCCTTATTCTCTACTGCCCTATACTTTACTTACAATGTGTGTATAAATGACTATCCAAGGTGCCAGGCAGTGGAGAATCGGGCGCTTTTTTAACATTTTGTTGGCAGCTAATAGGGAAAACTTACTAGATCTTTTATCCTACATCTCCTTTCCACAATGCAAAGTGTGGAACTATCCCCCAGTATATAACTGTTGTAATGTAGGGAAAAAGAATTTAAATCTCAAAATAGTTATAAAAATGAAAAAAGACTTGAACAAGTCTTCCTTAAGATGACTGGCTGAAGGTATTACAGCTGTATAGGGGGGAGAAGAGGGGTCTACAAAGGGAACTTAGTTTAAAGTTGTGTATAAAAAGGGATCACAAGTTCATTGGTGACAGCAGCAACAGGAGAGAAAACCAACTACTGTAACAATAGTAATAATAAAGGTCAGGTTTAAAAAATGGAATAATTTTTTTGTTGGAGGCAAACGGTTAGAAATTTCGTGGCGGAATCTAATTTAGTGGGATACAAGAACAAAAGATAGAGAACAGATGTCGGCAGTATCTTTGGAAATGGGATTTGAGGCTCATACTAGTTTTTGCTCATGCATAGGACTACACCACACACACAATTAGGGCTTAGGAAGGAATTATTATCCACAAGGTAAAAAGTATAAAAAAAGGATTTTTTTGTTTTTGTTTTCCGTTCTCTTATGCATTGAACAGGGATCTTTCAATAGCAAGTGGAGTCTATTCCCTGCCACAGCAGAAGGGTGGGCATTGGACTGTACTGTCATCTTCATCTTCTTCTTCTTCTTAAGTAAAGTATCCTGTACTGCCATATCTGTAAGCAGTAACAGATCACGAACAGAGAGCTTGGTGCATCTTGATCTCTCCTCTTCCCTGCCTGTGGCACACAATAGTTTAGTTTCCCGTAATATTTTGGTCTAATTCTGGTGGTTGGCTTGTTTTGGGCATGGATAGGCGGTGTTTAGTGGCTTGTGATATACAAGAGGTCAGAATAGATAACCTGGTGGTTCCTTCTGGCCTTAAACTCTGACTCAGTAAATCCCAATTAAAACCACTTTATTCTCCTTTGAGTATATATCAGGGGTGGCCAACCTGTAGCTCCAGAGCCACATGCGGCTCTTCAGAAGTTAATAGGCGGCTCCTTGTCTAGGCACCAACTCCGGGGCTGGAGCTACAGGCGCCAACTTTCCAATGTGCCAGGGGGTGCTCACTGCTCAACCCCTGGCTCTGCCACAGGCCCTGGCTCCATTCCACCCCTTCCCACCCTCTCCTCTGAGCCTGCCACGCTCTTGCTCCTCCCCTCCCCCTCCACTCCCCAAGCCTCCTGCACACCACAAAACAGCTGATCGGGAGGTGTGGGGAGTAAGGGGGAGGTGTGGGGAGTGGGGAGCTGATGCGGGAGCTGCTGATGTATTACTGTGGCTCTTTGGCAATATAGATTGGTAAATTCTGGCTCCTTCTCAGGCTCAGGTTGGCCACCTCTGGTATATATCCTTATAGGAGCTCCACTATAGGATGTGTGTGCATCTGTGTGCTCTTGACTGGAGATTGTAATCCCAGCTACTTGGGAGGCTAAGGCTGATGGATCACTTGAGCTTAGGGGTTCTGGGCTGCAGTGTGCTATCCAGTCGGGTGTCTGGTGCCACTGACAGCCTGGCCAGCGGGTGGCTGAAGGAATGGCTAGACCAACAAGAAAGACATGTGGTGATTGGCACTTTTCCTGTGAGGGCTGATGGACCGATCAGACAAGGTGACGGTTACTTGAGTTTTTTGAGATGTTTTGTCCCTGTGGGTGCTCTATCCCCTACCCTTCTTTCCCTCTGCTGTGGAGTCTTTGGCTTTGTAGTCTCTGGCTTCCCGGGTGAGAAGGAAATGAGTGCAGCAAAGTTCACACCTACTTATATGCCCTCGTATCTAAGCACAAGATGCTTAGCTGTAATACATCAGACACTGTTTTCACAGTCTCCAGTCAAGAATGCTCAAGTGCATCCTCATCCTATGGTGGAGCACCCATAGGGACAAAACCTCTTGAAGAACTCAAGGTATTGTATGGGTAAGTAACTTCTTATCCCACATCCAAGAATGAAAAAGTGGTTTTGGGCATTCTTACTTTTATAACAGTTAAATGTAAAAGCACAATGATTTAAGGAAACACACTTAAGGATTGTTCAAGCAAGCTGATTCTGTAGCACTCTGTAATCACAGTTAATTATATAGGGGTAGATAGTTGCAGTTTGCACAAAGCCCTTTGTAGGAGGCTGTTCAGAGTTGCCATTACCCCAAGGGAGAACATGTATCTCCAATGACTCATTCCCTCCTGGGCTGCTCAGTGCATTGAAGAGATGCATTTTGTGCACCATTCATAGTGTAAGATAGTGTAGATTGCTCCCCTTGGTGTGCCAGCTCTGTAGTCCACTGAAAAGGAAGAAGTGAGACTCTTTCAAAATAATTTGCTCCACAGAGGAACAGCTGTTATGGCCCATGTAAGATCAGAACATGTAAGTGGTGGGGAAGACTATCAACTGCTCCACCTCACCTTCACATAGGCGTCAGTACCATGCATATCACAATGCCTGAAGGTCTTTTTGTTCAAAAACTGCTCTACTTCAACAGGATGACTGTGGAAGTGGATTCCCAAATCCCAGCATAACCCTTCATTGCAGTACAAGGGCACTGAGGCTCATCTGGTGGCTCTTGCTAAGCAAAACCGTAACGTTGTTTAAAAGTGATCTTAGTCTTGTTCATAACAATTAATGGAGCTCCCCACTCTACTCCTTATGCCCTTAGGTTTTACAGAATGCTCCAGATGAAGTCCTGGTGGTAGCATCTTCCACATTATGCAACCTTCTCCTTGAATTCTCCCCAAGCAAAGAGGTTGGTATTCACCTATCATTTCCTCTTATTGCTTGTTTAGTAGAACTGTGTGTTACAACAATGACTTTTGAGTAAACAAAGAAGTTTTTTAATCACTATCAGGTGATTATACGGTAGTTGTAATGTTTGGATGATGGAATTTTATCACTGATATTCTGTCAATTAAAAAAAAAAACTTAATTATTCAGTGATATGACAGAATAGGTGGTCCCATCTAATGTAGTTAGACATGAGTATGCTGTATGAGCCCTAACTTTACTGATAGACTCTTCCTTTAATAAGATTTTAAAACACTTTTCATTTATAATTCTGCCTTGTTGCCTGTGCTGTATCTGCTCTAGAGATAAATCAGATAACTTCAATCTACAGGGCTGTCAAACCAACAACTTTCACAAGCTCTAGAATCTCTCTTGTTTTTTTTTTTAAACCATTATCTAGTTAATTGCTGATAATTTTAGCAGGTAAAATGCAGATGCGGGTGACGAGTGGGGAAGTGGGAGTACCAGCAAGGAAGGAAATGCAGAGGGATGAACCTAGAAGGCATACAAAAAAGGGAGAAAAAGAGAAGGTTGGGGAAGAAATAGAAACAAAGGGCAGGAATAATGGTGCAGATATCCGAACTGAGTGATGCTGGGTATGACAATGAGGGACTGAATAAATAGTAAGTTATAATCATAACTAAAATCTGTTACTACATAAAGGCCAGAGGCTCTCCTTGATCTGTGTGCAAATCTGTCTCCCACATCTGTGGTGTGAAGGGAGTACATAATTCTAGATTTATCTCTCTGCCCATGGGCCACAATTACAAATGGACTTCAGTCTTCTCCAGGAGATAAGTTTGACAGCTGAGAGGTAAGCCATGTATTTTACCTTCAGCACTTTGAGTTCACAGACTTGAAACCCAATTATGCCTTCATTAAATACAATGGCAAAACACTTGTTGGCATCACTGTGAGCAGAAATGGGCCATAACTGCAGGAATGTGATTTCACCAGGCTGAGCAAAAGTGAATGCTCAAGAAAGTTCTTTTTCATTAATTGCATTGTATAGTGCATTGGCTTATATGAAGTACACTATGCATTTCACCATGCAGTGTATGTGCTTCATGAGTATCAGTATATGTTGCACACAACGTACAAATATTCATATTGCCACCTAAGAAGTGTAGCATATGGTCAGTATATTCTTTAGGCATTTCATTCTATAATGTATTCATTTTACTGTGATGTATGCATTTCTGTATTATAGTGGACAAAACATTAATCTCTTGGGCTATAATTTTCAGTATTTGATCTAAGCCCATAGGTGACTTTTTTTAAGTTTGAGGAAAATCCCTTCATCTGCTCTGTGATGAGAAGTGGAAAAAACGCTTCTCATGTTATAAAGTAATTTTATCCACACATTTTTAAACATGGCTACCAAAAAAGCAACTGATTAGCCACTTGAAACTTGGCATGGCCATAGATAGTCCTTATTGAGAGCTAGTGCCCTTGTTTGATTAGGCTGGAAAATGGTTAAAAATAAAGATGTTATAAGCAATTGGAAAAAATGCTCATCAGTATGCTCAGTAGTGATATGCCATAACTTTATCAGAGCTTAGTCATCTTTGTGACCTCATTGTACATTTCTTGCCTCTATCATGGCTAGGGGATCAGACAGAGTGTGTTGCACTCTGGCTGCTAATGGGCCCATTTATATGGGCTTCTCTTCCCCAAGAGATCTCATCGTGTTTAGACTTCTTCATGAGGAGCAGAATTAGCTAAAAAAAAGCTGACCACAACTAACTGGTCAGTATAGACAATGACAAATAGTGCTCAGCGTCATGTCAACGGGCTGTGCTTATAGCCTTGCCTACAGTGACCAGTCAGCCAGGAGTACTGTGGTGTCAGCTAACTCCACTTCTCATAACATCTAAATGTGATCAGATCTCCTGGTGAAGACAAGCCCTTTGATGGAGACTCTCTCTCGATAAAAAAATGTACACGCTGTTTATGCAAATGTGTCTTTACTTAGACATGATTTGCCAGAATAAAAGGAGAGACTGTTTTGAAATTCCTTCATATAGCTATGAAATATATTATTTTATTTAACATACTCTGTATTTTCTTTTTTATTTGCAGCACTTTAAGATTTGTACATTAAATACCAACTACAGTAGCAAAAATAATTTTGTCCGTGTATTTAGTTGAGCTGAGCTGGAGCAGGATTTTTTGATGCATGAAAAATTCAGAGATTTTGAGGTTTTTTTGTTCTGTCTCAGGACAAAAAAAATCCTGGAATTTTCTATGGAATATCTTCCCAGCTGGCAGCCTGCCCACCCTTTCTCCAGGGCAGAGGGCAGCCCAGGGAGACAGCCAGGTTGGGAACCAACTGCCAGGCTCCCCAGGAGCCCCAGCTCCACAGCAGCCATCCTGCCAGTGACCCTGGGAGTCCCAGCTCCAGCTCCTGCCTGACTTCCATCAGCATTTTGCCAAATTTAACAGATTGGCTGCTCTAGTGTTTAGCATCTTAATTCAAATCCTTATTTCAGTTGCCAAGGAGTATCAGCATATTTTTCACACTCAATTATAATAGTACTTTTTCAATATTGAGACAAATATTAATACCATTGTGGCGATGGTGTTTGTTAGAAAAAAGCTAATGGTATACATTTAATCTCAATCAGGTGATAAAATTTACAGTTAAGTTTTTGCAAGAATATATGACATTTTATTACTGTTTATTCTACATAGTTTCAGAATAAACTATGTCACCCAAGATGTTTCATCTTTAAACTTGTAATGGTTAATTCATATTTGTAAATTAACATTTGCCAAATCATTCCACAGCGGTGTTCTGCCAACCTGTAACAAAAGACCTTAGTATAAAGCACGTGTGCAAGCAAACAGAATTAAGGGCCAAATTCTGCATTCACATATACTGATGTAAATTTGGTGAAATTCACCCCTGTGTAAGGGGCCCTAACCTATTTTGGGGCCTTATGTGAATAATAAATGGTGCAGAGCACTTTTGCAGACCTTGTGCACAGAGTGAATATCCCCCAGTCTGGAGTAATTCCACTGACTTTGGAGATGTTATTCTAGATTTACATAACTGAGGGTAGAATTTGGCCTGTTGTTCCCATGGCAACCTGAACCCTGAGTTTCCTGACTATTGTGGATTCACGGTCTCAAGCTTTTATCATTCTGTGACTGTAGTTTCTGTTTCATTTAATAATCTGGGGCTTTCTAAATCCATCTGTTTGTATTTGTCCTGTAACCTCATTGTCTGATAATATCACAAGCGGTTTGAGTTTTTCTCAGGTTGTCACCAGAATTCTTAAGAGTTAGCCTTATTACACTTGGTGGTTGTTCTATTGTTTATATATGTGTTGAACTCATTACATCTCAATGTGTCTTCATTAGTGAATGTGAAGAGCAAGTTTAAATGCAATTAAAGACAGTGAAACCTGTCTTGTGTGTCTGCTCAAGGGATCAAAAATCAGTTGCTTAATGAAGATAGTCTTTTATTAAAGGTGCTTCACTGCTAGCAGTCTATTGAGACAGAAGGTTGTCTGAAAAGGGTGTGTGTGCATACACATTTCATTATAGTTATGTCTACAGTTCCTCAGTAAATAACCAAGATCCACCTCGAGATAAACACAGTATGCAATACCACATTTGATAGATCATTGATGTACATGTAAGTTCAGTAAATTCATGGTGTTCTAAAGCTGTATGTTTTTTCCTGTTCATTACAGCCTATTTTAGAATCAGGAGCCATAGAACTTCTTTGTAGTTTAACCCAGAGTGAAAATCTTGCTTTGCGAGTGAATGGCATTTGGGCTTTAATGGTAAGTGCTCACTCCAATGAAACATTGTTTATGCAAACACCACACACAACCAGTCAACCACCAAAACACACTGCAAGGAAGGGAGACGCAGAGCTTTACTTTTGGCCATGAAGATCATATCAGTTACTAAAAACAACATTGCAGATGTTCAGCCTGCCTATATGTGTGACTATACAAGAAAATAGTGATCTGTCCCTGAAAGTATATTAAGAACATAAGAACAGCCATACTGGGTCAGACCAATGGTCCATCTAGACCAGTCTCCTGTCTTCTGACTGTAGCCAGTGCCAGATGCTTCAGAGGGAATGGACAGAACAGGGCAATTTGGAGTGATCCATCCCCTATCATCCAGTTCTAGCATCTGGCAGTTGGGTGAACTATTCATGATGACTTCAAGATCTCTTTCTTGGTAACAGCTAATTTAGATCACATCATTTTGTATGTACAGTTGGGATTATTTATTTCAATATGAATTACTTGCACTTATGGACATTGCATTTCATGTGCCATTTTGTTGCCAGTCACCCAGTTTGGTGAAATCCTTTTGTAACTCTTTGCAGTCAGCTTTCCACTTTTTATAAGCCAATAAACAAAAAATGATCTTGCTGATATGTCTTTATTGACAGTATAATTATATCCATAACAAACTATTCATGTATTCTTGACAGTATAATTCTTGACAGTATAATTATATCCATAACAAACTATTCATGTAAGCTTCACAGTGCAGTAATTTCCAACAAATAATAAATGAAGTGTAAATCCATGGAATTATACAAAGAGTGTAAAATCAGGAGATCAAAGCAAGAATAAAATTCAAACCTTATATCTATTTCACTTGTGCATGTCAGTCATGAGCTAATTGAGCAGCAGCATAACTGATTAGTTCAAAGATAAGGCTATGGTTCGGTACAGGTAAGAAGGAAGATTTAAAACAAGGGTAAATGGGTGAGCCTTTGGCATTTTGTCAGGGATGTGGAGATCCAAAAATGTCCTTCATAAGCTGTAGTTCTTTGAGTGCTTGTTCCTATGTGTGGTGTACTTCAGCAATTGCACATGCTTTCCATGGCCCAGAATTAGAGAATTTTTCCTGAGTGTCTGTCTGGTCCACACATGCACCCCCACTGTCCTCATGCTCTGCATCTTAGTTCCTTCTAACCTCTCATCGTCTGGCATGGAGCTTCAATGTACGTGCTGACTTCTTCAGCTTCTGTCTGTAAATAAATTGTCATTAGGATAAATATTTGGGGATCAGTCATTAAGACTTGGGACAACTCCCCATACCTCTTGGGTGAGGAGTGGTTCCTGTACATCACTACCTCTCTCCCTTTCCCCCCAGTCTTCCAGTAGTGGCAGGAGAAGTATGACAAAAATCCCCATAAGCCCTGCTATATGTATGTAACTATCACGATACCTGTCTGTACTGCCTGTGGGAAACATGTCCTGCTCAGGTGCAGTATCTGCTGGTTATTCCCAAGTAAGACAAAACAGTCAGGGGACTTCAGTTTCGAAGCATTCCTCATGGAGAGGTCCATGAGACGGGGTACAGCCTCTAACCAGGGAGACTCTCTTGTACATCAGTCTGAAGAAGGTAGGAGCAGCCTCTTGAGTTCGGCTCAGGCCAGTTCCAGGGCCTCTGCCCCCTTTCTCCCATCAGCTTCGAGACAGGGCAGAAGGGAGATACAAACAATCCCATAAAGACGAGAGGGAAAGTTCCACATCCAAGCCCTCTAAGAGGAGACAGAAGTCCCCATCCTGTACCAAGTCAGGAGATACCTTGTGCTCTGGACCCGGGTGTCTGCTTCTGAGAAGGACCAGCCCAGGACTTCATCAAAGGGCAAGACAGCACCACTCTCCCGTACCAAAAGTGGTACTTCAGTGCCAGCACCTGTTCTGCATTGGCGCTGCTAGATCCAGCACCTTCAGCACCAGTGATCCAAGTTACAGAAACTACTCCAGCCTGCTTCTCGGCATCAGGTGGTCTAATTGTACTTATGGAACCAGAGTCACTGATACTCTGGACTCCGACACCCACTTCCACGACATTGACCAGTACTAATATCGCTGTGGTGATCCTCACCATCCCCATCTGACTCTGAACAAGATTTGGTGGATAATCAGCTGAACATGAGCTCCCAGTGCAACTCTGGGGCCAAATGGGCTAATGTAATCCTTGGATGTATAAACAGCAGAATCTTGAATAGGAATAGAGAGGTTATTTTACCACCTGTATTTGGCACTGGTGCAACTGCTGGTAGAAAACTGCATCCAGTTCTGGTGACCGCAATTTGAAAAAAATGTTGATAAATCAGGGAGGGTTGAGAGAAATGCCATGAGAATGATTAAAGAATTAGAAAACATGCCTTATAGTGATAGACTCAAGGAGCTCAATCTATTTGGCTTAACAAAGAGAAGATTAAGGGGTGGCTTGATCAGTCTCTAAGTACCTACATAGGGAACAAATATTTGAAAATGAGCTTTTAAATCTAGCAGAGAACAGTATAACACAATCCAATGGCTGGAAGCTGAAGCTAGACAAATTCAGACTGGAAGTAAAGTGTAATTTTTTAACAGTGAAAGTAATTAACAGTTGGAAAAAGTTACCAAGTGCCATCACTGGCAATGTTTTAAATCAAGATTGGATATTTTCTAAAAGACATGCTCTAGGAATTATTTTGGGTAAGTTCTGTGATGTGTGTTATATCGGAGGTCAGACTAGATGATCACAATGGTCCCTTCTGGCTTTGGAGTCTGACTCTTCAAGCCTGGTTTGAGCAAGAGCAGTGGTTTTCAATCTTTTTTCATTTGCAGACTCCTAAAAAATTTCAAATGGAGGTGCCAGACCCCTTTGGAAATCTTAGATATAGTCTGCGGAACCCAGGTTGAAAACCACTGTTCTATGGTAACAATAACCTTTTGTGGACCCTTTAGACATAGTCTGCAGATCCCCAGGGGTCCACAGACCACAGGTGGAAAACCACTGAGCTAGATTATCATGGCCACCATTGATGAATAAAGACAGGTCATCATGGAATCCTCTGGTACCAAGAGCTCTCCTGTTGGATATGGGGTTGGAGTTGGAAGAAGAATGAGGGACACTATCCCTGGACTACTCGCTGAGGGTTCAGCTCAGACAGAGCATCAGGGGTCTCCAGGGTATCTCAGTACTTCCATATGAGGGAGTGCCCTCCCTTTTTACATATTGATACCCATCAGCCTGGAGCCCTGGACAGTGTCCATATTGGAGCCCAGAAAACACACACTATTATTGCCCAATTTATTTACTATGTGACACAGGACCCACAGGGGTGTAAGGCTCCCAGGGAAGAAGACCTCTCTCAGCCTCCCCAGGAGGCACAACCTTTTGGAGAAGAACAACAGGAACAGGAGAACACCATGCCAGTGACTCTGACCTCCTCTTCTCCCAACCAGGCTGTGGTTCCAGCTTCTCCACCATACACTTCCAGGACTTGCTGAAAAGGCAGAGATGCTACAGATTTCCCTTGATGAGGTCCAGGAAGTCCCATGCAGGCTGCTGAACAGCCTGAAACCTCAGGACCAAGTAGAGGAGTTTTTCAAATCACTGAAGCCATCCTCGAATCCACCAAAAAACTTTGGTAGACACCTGCCACCAGTATCCAATCAGGTCAGAGTACCTCTTCTCTCACCCAACTCACTAGTGGTGTCAGCATCCAGTGAGCATAGAGCATAGTGGGCAGAGACAAGCCAGGTCCCTCCAGTTTTGAGTTTCAAACTGTCAAGCACTGATGGCCAAATATGGTTTTAGATTTTAGAATGAGCTGACAGACTCAGTCAAGAAAATGCATAAGGATACTAGGGAGCAGTTCCAGGCCCTCATTAATAAAGGAAAGCTGGTGGCCTTAGATACAGTGGACAAGGAGGTAGGTCCATGGTGATAGTAAAGAGATGCTTGTCGTGGCTCTCTTCTTCAGGGGTCCCGATGAAAGTACAAAAGACTTTCCATTCAAGTGTGACGCTGTTCAGTACAAAGACGGATCAGTCCCTTTGCTCATTAAGACTGTGAAGTCATGCTCCAATCGCTTGGCATATATACAGCTATGATTAAGCAGAAATCCAGCAAACCACAGTTTCAATAGAGACAGTCCCATCAGGGTTTTACCATCAGTGGCTTTTCTGAGCTGCCCTGTAAGCATCAGAGAACTCAGAGGAAGGGTGCCCAAAGACACCCGTCTTTTGCCTCCCAAACAGCATGAACTCTGAAACTGGCATTTCATCAGAACCTTTGAGAGTGTGCACCAATAACCCGTCCATCTAAACAATTCCCGTGGTTTCCCCCCCCTCCCCTTTTCGAAGGCAACTATCCAATATCTATTTGCCTGGAGAAAGATCACGATCGACTGATTGATTGGTAATAGAGTTTGTCTCTTCAGGATGCACCATCCAGTTTTCTTCCCTCTGAAACCCCACCTCTGCCTCGCCACCTTAATTCTGGGATCCCTTTCAGGAGAGGGTGATAGAACCAGTACCTCCAGCAGCAAAGGGAAAGGGGTTCTACTTGAGGTACTTCATCGTCCCCCAAAAGTCAGGGGCATGGAGACCCATTTTGTACCTCAGGGAACTGACAAGTTTGTCCACTGACTGAGGGTCAGAAGGGTGATTTTTTGTCTTTAATTATCTCTCACTAGGTTTAGAAAATTTGTTCATGGCCCTTAATCTCAAAGATGTGTATTTTTCAAGTGAACATCCACCCAGCACACATGAGATTCCTGAGGTCCTTAGCTAATCAGCAACACTACCAATTCTTCCCTTTACAGTCTCAGCAGTGCCTGGGGTTTTCACCCTGTCATGGTGCCAGCTCCCTTTCATCATTGGGGGTGGCAGCGTACACCTGCTTGGATGACTGGCTCCTAAAGGGTTGATCTTACCAGGAAATGCAAGAAGCAACCAACATGTTCCTGGACCTGTTTGAAAGGCTGGGTCTGACGGTGAACCCAGAGAAGTCTTCTCTGGAACTGACACAAATGACAGAATTCATCAGAGCAAGGCTGGACATGGTGTTGGCCAGAGCATGCATACCAGATGACTGTTTCCTCACCATCGATGGACTCATACAGCAGATTTGGATGATCTGTTGGGTCATATGGCTTCAAGTACTTATGTGATCCCATTTGCAAGGCTTCATCTCAGATGCCTGCAAGCATGGCTACGGACTCCATACACCCCAGGCAAACAGTCTCCATTTGCTGGTCACAGTTCCACAAAGGACCTTAACATTCCTGGGCAGGTGGGAAGACAGAGGAAAGGGGTGTGTGTGGCGGTCTGTTCAGTTCCCTGCTCCCAAGAATTACTGTGACTGTGGACACTTCCCTTATAGTTTGAGGAGCCCTCTTGGAAGGGCAGGTAGTGCAAGGGAAGTGATCTTCTCAGGAGTCTTTGTTGCACATCACCGTGTTGGCATTGAGAGCTGTCAGGCTGGCCTGCGAATAATTCCTACCTCACATTTGCAGCCATTCAGTCCAGATTTTATCAGACAACACGGAAACAGTCTATTACATCAACAAGCAGGAAGGAGCAAGCTCCTCACAGCACTGTGTGGAGGCCATCACCCTCTGGAATTGCAGATTACCCTGACGGCCGTTCATTTGCCACAAGTCCAAAGCACCACTGCAGATTCTGAGCAGACACTTCTCCACAGAGCATGAGTTAGAGCTGCATGACCTATCTCTCTGGGAGGTGTTTTGGATGTGGGGTCTCCCAGTCACAGATCTGTTTGTGTCAAATATAAACAAAAAATTGGACTATAAGGTGGATCGAAAGCTGGCTAGATCATCAGGCTCAACGGGTAGTGATCAATGGCTTCATGTTTAGTTGGTGGAAGCGGAGTGCCCCAATCCTCTAATTTGTCTAGGTCCCTCTGTATCCTATCCCTACTGTCCCATATATCTACCTCTCCTCCCAGTTTAGTGTCATCTGCAAATTTGCTGAGGGTGCAATCCACGCCAGCCGGTTTTGTTCAATATCTTCATTAATGATCTGGAGGATGGCATGGATTGCACCCTCAGCAAGTTTGCAGAGGACACTAAACTGGGAAGAGAGGTAGATACGCTGGAGGGTAGGGATAGGATACAGAGGGACCTGGACAAATTAGAGGATTGGGTCAAAAGAAATCTGATGAGGTTCAACAAGGACAAGTGCAGAGTCCTGCACTTAGGACAGAAGAATCCCATGCACCGCTACAGACTAGGGACCGAATGGCTAGGCAGCAATTCTGCAGAGAAGGACCTAGGGGTGACAGTGGATGAGAAGCTGGATATGAGTCAACAGTGTGCCCTTGTTGCCAAGAAGGCCAATGGCATTTTGGACTGTGTAAGTAGGGGCATTGCCAGCAGATAGAGGGACGTGATCGTTTCCTCTATTCGACATTGGTGGGGCCTCATCTGGAATACTGTGTCCAGTTTTGGGCCCCATGCTACAAGAAGGATGTGGAAAAATTGGAAAGAGTCCAGCGGAGGGCAACAAAAATGATTAGGGGACTGGAATACATGACTTATGAGGGGAGGCTGAGGGAACTGGGATTGTATAGTCTGCAGAAGAGAAGAATGGGGGGGGGGATTTGATAGCTGCTTTCAACTACCTGAAAGGGGGTTCCAAAGAGGATGGATCTAGACTGTTCTCAGTGGTAGGAGATGACAGAACAAGGAGTAATGGTCTCAAGTTGCAGTGGGACAGGTTTAGGTTGGATATTAGGAAAAACTTTTTCACTAGGAGGGTGGTGAAGCACTGGAATGCATTACCTAGGGAGGTGGTGGAATCTCCTTCCTTGGAAGTTTTTAAGGTCAGGCTTGACAAAGCCCTGGCTGGGATAATTTAGTTGAGGATTGGTCCTGCTTTGAGGAGGGGGTTGGACTAGATGACCTCCTGAGGTCCCTTCCAAACCTGATATTCTATGATTCTATCCAGGGTATTGAGGAAAGTCAGACAGCACAAGGTGCGGTTATTGTCATAGTGCTGAGCTGGACCCATCAGTTTTAGTACCATATTGTTATTGCAACTGTCAAGCCAGCCTTCTCTCCACCTCGCGCTGAGGCAAAATCTTTTGAGTCAAGACAAGGGGAGGACTTACCACTCTAACTCAACCAGCACTTGAGGGCATTTTGTAGGGATGGACATCAGACCTAGGAAAGGCCTGGTTGGCAGATATCCAGGTCGTATTGAGCAGTAATAGGAAGGACTGTACTGGGAAATGCTACACAGCAAAGTGGAAAAGATTTATATTCTGGTGTGATCAGTGAGGAATTTCCCTTTCATGGTCCGGAATCCCAGATGTACTAGGCTAGCCAGTTATCCTTAAAATACATGGGACGCTGATGGCCATTAGTGAATTTCACCCACCTGTACACACCTACTTTGTGTTTGCTCATCCAGTCCCGTTTCTGTTCCTGAAAGGCTTGGTTAGAGTCTTCCCTCCAGTGTCAAAGCTGGTACCATCCTGGGACTTGAACCTGGTTTTTCAACTCTGACTAAGGTGCTGTTTGAGCCTTTGGGATCTCTACTGCATCTTTCCATGAAGGTAGCATTTATCATCTCAATCACATCTACCAGAAGAGGTTGGAAGCTAGGGGCACTCATGGCAGATCTCCTCATCGCGGTACAGTTTTCCACAAGGCTAAGGCACCTATGAGACTCCACCATAAGTTCCTCCCTAAGATGGTATCAGACTTTCACATCAGCCAAATTATCCATCTGCCTGTGTTCTGCGCTAAACCACACACCAGGCGGAAAGAGGTGATGTGTCTCTCCTTGGATATGCATAGGCACCTTGCAGTCTGCCTACAGAGAATTAAATTTTGGAAATTTCCTAGACTTTGTGTCATTTATGGAATGGATGAAAGGAGAGGCTGTTTCCACACAGAGGCTGTCAAAAGGGATCCCGGGATGCATCATACTCTGCTATGAGATGAACAATGTCCCTCTTATGGGCAGTGTGAGAGCACATTCTGTGAGAGCCTAAGCAGCCTCAGTAGCCTGCCTTGAAGATGTCCCTCTCATTGACATCTGCTGAGCAATGACTTGGGGCGCTGTATACACCTTTGCGAGACATTCAACACTGGTGCAGGTGGCTACCTCAGATGTTTCCCTGGGCAGGGTGGTTCTGCAGTCTGTTGTGGCATTGGACTCTGGGTACCTGCCTCCTTGAAAAGACGCTGCCTGTGAATCACCTAAAGTGCATTACACGTAGGGACAATGCATTTCAAAGAACTCCAGGTACTACAAGGTGAGTAACCTTTCCTTGCATTTGCTTGCAGGGTTATTTTATCAAAAACGTATGCACAGCAGAGATGGTAGTAATTCTTCTGTAGACAGAATGGAAAGCACACTCTGAGACAAAATTAAGTGAAGGAGAAATGCTAATATGAGGTGTACGGCTCAGTTTTTCTGTATGTATCTGTTCTTCAGAACATGGCATTTCAAGCAGAACAAAAGATCAAAGCAGACATCTTACAAGGTTTGAGTACAGAACAATTATTCCAGTTACTCTCTGATTCAGATGTAAACGTGCTAATGAAAACTTTGGGACTGCTCAGAAATCTTCTGTCTACTCGCCCAGTAAGTAAAACCACAAACAAATCCTCCAGAAAAGTTGCCTTCCTAACTCTAAGCCAGCATTCATAGATGATACTTTGTAAATCCATAATACTCTTTCCAGTGATCTAGTAGATCTGAAAAGCAAATTACTCTTCTCTTTAAGTTCATTTAAAAATATTATTGTTGAAACTGTGAGGCCTCCATTGCGCATTATTGAAGTATCTGAACCCAAAAACACTAATGGTCATAAAAAGACCACAATGAAATGAAAATCCTTAATAAAGAGAGAATTCTGCATATCTAGCTGGAGCTTTATCTCTAGTTATGTCCGCAGATACAGACCAATACTTTTTTGTTGGGTGTTGGATTCTGTTTGTGTTTAGAAAGGCTTTTGACAGACAGACAACACATTTTTGTAAACACTGTTAAAAGTCTAGTTAACAGAGGGAGTGGTTTGTGTTTTGAAATGCCTGTGGGATGCAGATATCTTAAGGATACCCATATTTCTCTTTACTTATGGCTTGTCTACACAGTGCCGGTAGTGCGCACTAGAGGTGTGTGATTTGGAGAGCACTCCAATATGCTGCGCTCTAACTGCCCCATGTAGACCTTGCTGGCACAAACTAAAAGATACCTTGGTACTAAGGTGAACTGGGTATCTTGCACCAGCATAGTCTATAGAGGGCAGATAGAGCACTCTGTGGTGCGCACAGCCAGTGCCGTGTAGACAAGCCCCAAGTGTCTGAGCTATTTCATTTGTCTCTTATCTATCATTTTAAAACACTTCTTCAGTCTTTGATTTTGATCTATTGGATTGTGCATTCACACAGTTCATATATCCTTTTTATAGAATAGAATAAGATGATACAAGATTTAAGCACGTGAACTGTTTTATGGCAAGAAGTAAAATGCTTGAGATACGAATGGAGGACGAGCAAGAGGCCCATCTAGTGAAGAATAGAGGAAAAAGTGCAATAAATATTTGGCAAGGTGGACATCTATGTAGAAACATAGCCACCTGTAAAGTGTGCTTCTATCATGAAAAGTGATGCTGTAAAAAGTGCACCTTTGGGTTCCATAATAATTGATTTTCAATTTTCATATCAAATTAGCTCAATCTACAAGTAAAAATATTTGTTTTCAAATTGCCCTGTAAACTCACCCTGAGCTCTAACAGTCAAACTAGTGTCTGAACCATAGTTAAAGTGGTTTTGCAGCCCAAATTATAGCCCCAGCTATTTCTGAGTAACTCTATATTCTTTCATAGTTTTTTTTTTTTTTTAAGGCAAGAAAGTACCATTATAATTCTTTACTCTGAGCTTCTGCCATATCACATTCCACAGAATTTCACCCTCAAACCTAATAACTTGTCACTGAACTGCAGTATTTTTGTGTTTGGGGGAACAAAAAAATCTAAACTTGACTTTGACTGCAAGTGATGTAGAATTTACCATATCTTTGGTAATCTGTTCCCCTGCTTAATTATCCTCACTTAAAAATTTGCATTTTACAGCGAGTTGAACTTTACCAACTTCAATTTCCAGCCACTGAATGTTGTAATGCCTTTTTCTGCTAGATGAGTTCTCCTGTGTATCTCATCTCCTCTAAGCATGGGTGGCTATAGACAATGATAAAGTCACCTCTAAAACTTCGCTTCATCAAGCAAAATATATTGAGCTGCTTAAATCTCTCACTGTGAGACAGATTTTCAGGCCACAAATAATTTTTTGTGGCTTTTCTCTGAACCCTCTCAGAATTTCAGTTTTGAAGTGTAGACCCCAGAACTTGACACAGTATTCCAGTACTGGTCTCACCAGTACTGTATACAGAACACAAGAATGGCCATACTGGCCCAGACCAAAGGTCCTTCTAGCCCAGTATCCTGTCTTCCAACAGTGGCCAATGCCAGGTGCCCCAGAGGGAATGAACAGAACAGGTAATCATCAAGTGATCTATCCCCTGTTGCCCAGCTTCTGGCAAACAGAGGCTAGGGACACCATCCCTGCCCATCCTGGCTAATAGCAAAATGATATCACTACACCTACCTGGTGTCCCCCCTCTTAAATATGGAAAGATCATGTTGACCCATTTAGCCACAGCATCACACTGAGTTCTCATGTTCATCTTGTTATCAATTTATGACTCAGATCCTTCAGTCTTCAGATTATGGCCTCAGTGACAACTGTGTTGCTCAGGGGTAGTCAGTATTTAAATGTTCAACAGGCTTCAGTGGAAGTAGGATCAAACATATAGTTCCTTATTCTACTCCCTGTGACAAGGGTTGGCTAAAGTAATGAAAAGGAAAGTAACTCCTGTTTTCTGCTGCAATGGGTTCTCGCATTTGTGATACCTTGCATAAAGGTACTGGCACCTAGAAATACTGATGATAATTCCACTCACTTTCACAATAAAAATGTCCTTGTTTTTGTCCTTTTCTCTAGAAAATGTATACTAATTGTGTATCTGTAATTGCTTTGCTTTTACAGCATATAGACCAGATAATGAGCACCCATGGAAAGCAAATCATGCAAGCAGTGACTCTGATTTTGGAGGGGGAGCACAATATCGAGGTCAAGGAGCAGGTATCCTTTACTGTTTTGTGTGTTCTCTTAGCCGGGTAAAAGTGTCAAGAAAGTTTTAAGATGTTGGCATTCATCACTGGTATATTACTAACAGGTCTTCCCTTTTGGGGATTATAAATAACTTGCCTTGAATATTTTACCATGATATCTGTCAAATTAAGTCCTATGAAAGTAACAGTGGTGCTAACAACCAGACTGTCCATTTTTCTTCACTGCTGGAAGCTTAAGCTTAGTAAGGCTCTGAGTGTTATGGTGGGTATTGGAAGTGAGTTCAGAATAGTTTTAAACTGTGGGATCCTGAATTATGTGGCTTGGGGCCACAAAAAACCTAGAGCTGGCCCGGCTCCAGATTCTGATAAAGAAGTGTTCACCATGAAAGGTTGGAACTCAGGAAAGATATGGTTCATAGATGTACTGCAAATGACAACTTTCTCTCTCTTTCAGACATTATGTATACTTGCCAACATAGCAGATGGAACGACAGCAAAAGAACTCATTATGACCAATGATGACATCTTGCAGAAAATTAAGTATTACATGGTATGGGGAATTTCTTTGAAGGGTCTGCCCTCTCCTCTTTGCAGGAGTTGAAAGTGGATATTCTAACATGGCTTAAAAGTTAAACAAATTTCTAGTATTCAGTATCCAACACTTCATTTGTGTGTATCCATCTGTACAGAGAGCATGTGTGTCAGTTCAGTTCAAACACTACATGAATGCAGTGTTAAGGCTGGCGAGTCAGTCACAAGGGAAATCCAAAAATTAAGGCTCCCACAGCAGCCTTATAATGTATTAAGGTACACATGTAGCACCAGACAGGGAATGGAAGGGAAGGTGTTTCTGCCTTAATTAGGTGCATCTGATAGAGGTTTTGATAAATGCTCCCCTTGGGGTGGGGGAGCTTGGGGGCAGAGACTCCAATTCTCCAGATCTCAGGCAGCTGCAGGAAAAGGAAGCTGCATCCTAGTAGCAGGCTAACCCATGCATAGTGCTGTTTGGCTTCCCCCTTTCCCTAGGCAGCAAGATTCATTTGGCTCCCAGGCCTTTCCAGCCTATTTAATGTAAATGTTTAATTGTACGAAACAAGAAGCCCCATCTTTGCATCTTGGGGACTTCTGACATTTACATAAACAGGGTAAATTTAAAAAAAAATTGGCAAACCCAAAACACAATAATACAAAATAACCAGCAACACAAAGCAGTAACCCAAATACTCCATTTCCCCACGCAGAGTGGATAAAAATCAATTATTTTTTTAAAAAAAAAATTGATTTTTTTATTTAAATCGGATTTTTTGATAGTTTTTTTCCCAAAAAGCATTTTGTCTAAAGATAGTTTTAATTAAGATACATTATAGCTCAAAGATTTGTGTCTCCAGAGATAACATGTTTGTTAACAGCAAAAATGTTTTTAAATAAACAATATATAGAGGTGAGAAATAACAGACATCAACCTTATTGTCCCTCTGCAAATTTGTGTACACAGAGTCAATCCCTTACCTCTCTCTAAAAGTGCAAAGTTTCAAAAAGTTCAATGAATAGGAGATTGTTGGGGGCGGAATAGATCTGGACAAGGAGAAGAAGTCTGGAGATAAATGTGAGAGACTGAGTTTCTTTCTCTCGGCACCCCATTCTGTGCGGTGTCTTTTTGTCTGTTGGGTGTACCTAGTGTTTTAACGCCATCTAATGTGAATGTACCTGTGTGTGGTGGCGGTCAGAACTACAACAGGAGCAGCCTCTGCATAGTGGCAGGTTTTTAATTCTAGTATTGGGGCACAGACTACCAATGCCAGGCATGTCTCCTGTGGTAGGATCCAGTAGAGTGATATGACTGAAGGCTGCATGGCAGGGTGGATAAAAATCAATGATTTTTTTTAATCCGATTCTTTTATTTCAATTGGATTTTTTTTTATAGGTTTTTTTCCCAAAAAACATTTATATAAAGATAGTTTTAAGATATACTTTATAGCTCAAAGATCTCTCATCATGGAATAGGGATTATAAATTCTAATTCTATAGTATGAGACAATATATTCATGTAGTGTTTAAGAAAAGTTTTGTAAATGAGTTCCAATAGTTCATGGATTAGGGACTCGATTTTATGGGGTTCCAGAGGCTTCTGTGTAGATTATTTAGATTAATCTTTCTATCTACACAATGGGACTCAGTGCTGAGTCTAAAAGATACCATCAGAGATACCTAGTTTTGCAGTTCTCAAACTGTGGATTTATGTCTCCAGAGATAACATGCTTGTGAACAGCAAAAATGTTTTAAAATAAATAAATACTATATGGAGGTGAGAAATAACAGACATCAACCCTATTGTCCCTCTGCAAATTTGTGTACACAGAGTCAATCCCTTACCTCTCTAAAAGTGCAAAGTTTCAAATGAATAGAAGATTGTTGGGGGCGGAATAGATCTGGACAAGGAGAAGAAGTCTGGAGATAAATGTGGGAGGGGAGGGACAGGCACTAGAAACAAAAGTGAAACTGTTTGAGCAGCATATTCCAGAAGCCTTGAGGTCTTTCTCAGTGTAGCCTTCATTGATTTGAGATCTACCATACCATTCTCTCACTAGAAGGGAAAACCTATAATGGCAGCAAACCATAAAAGAGACCCAGTTTGGGAATATTTTAATGAAGTTCCTCTACCTGTGGGTAAGACGGGCATGCGTGCAAAATGCAAACAGTGCAACAAAGAAATGCAAGGCTTGGTTACCCAAATGAAACAACAGCATGAGAAGTGTTCCTTCTCAGGAGGAAGCTGCGTTGAAGATGATGAAAGGAACATGTCTGAACATGCAGGACCTTTAGGTTGGTAAACTTTTTTATTTCATACGTCTTTTTTCAGGACTGCCTGTCTTCCTTCTGGACTATTCTTGAATTTTCATGTTTGAGCAAAAAATATAGTTGTTACTCTATGGTACTACCATTTTAGATGTAGTTGTGTTTAAAAAATAAATAGCTGAAATAGGCAGATCTTCCTTTTACAATTTCACCTTTAAAGTAGTACTGAGTGTCAGTTAATGCAATGAGTAATACTAAATGAGCAGTATGGTAATAATAATTAAATAACTGCATTGACTTATTTTGTTTAGGAGAATCCATCCTCAACATACAGGATTCTGAAAACTATCCACCTTCAAGATCATCATCATTTTTCTATAGTTTCAGAGTTATCTGCCAATGATAGTGTTTCATGTATGTCACATAGCCACAGTATATATCACCTGTAGCAAAAAGGAAAAAAAACCTCCATCATCCAGAAACAACCACAGATAAGTTTGTGATGAGAACCAGCAGATTACAAAATGGGGTAATTGATGAAAAAATTGTCCAGTTTGTTTATGCAACAAACTCTCCTTTCCGTATGACTGAGAACCCACAGTTCATTAACATTGTTCAGTCATTAAGACCAGGATACAGTCCGCCCTACAGAGCAGATGTTGCAGGCAAATTGCTGGATAAAGTGTATGAAAGAGAAATTGAGCAGTTTGCAAAAGGTCTGGAGAGTGAAATTATTAACCTGAGTCTTGATGGGTGGAGCAATGTCCACAATGATCCCGTTGTACGTGCTTATGTGACAACAGAAGAAGGGAATGTCTTCCTTACAGAAACAATTGATACATCTGGAAATGTACACACAACAGAATACTTACAAGAAGTAGCAGTAAAAGCTATAACAAACTGTGGAAAAAAATTCAAATGTCTAGTATGCAGCATTGTCTGTGACCAAGCTGCAAAAGTATCCAAGATGAGAAGAAACTTAGAAGAGCGTGAAGAGAGTCTCAAGCTAATAAAATACGGTTACAGTGCTCATTTGATGCACCTCCTAGCCAAAGACTTCAGTGTTCCACAAATAAAGGCTAATGTTGTTGAAATCGCAAAATACTTCCGTATCAACCACTTTGCAGCAGCTGCTCTGAAAAAAGTGGGAGGAACCAGGCTAACTCTCCCACAAGACGTGCGATGGAACTCAGTAGTGGACTGTTTTGAGCACTGTATCAAGAACTGGCCTAATCTGATGACAGTTTGTGAACAAAATTGTGGAAAAAAAAATGGCACTATCACAGCCCAAGTTCTCAACATTGGGCTTAAGAGAAATGTTGAACACATGCCGAGTACCCTGAAGCCTATTTCTGTAGCCTTGAACAAAATGCAGGGAAATACCTGTTTTATTGCTGACGCTGTTGAAATTTGGAGGGAACTAAGTGAGATCTTAAAAAGAGAAATATGCAACAACAGAGTTAAATTACAAGCATTAAAAAAAACAAATGGGACAAGCACTATCCCCAGCTCATTTTCTTGCAAATAGTCTCAATACTCGGCACCAAGGTCAAACCTTAACTGCTGAAGAAGAGGAGTTGGTTATGACATGGACATCCAGCAGTCATCTCTCCATAATGCCAACTATAGTAAACTTCAGAGCTAAGGGTGAGCCATTCAAGAAATATGTGTTTGATGATGATATTTTAAAGAAAGTCACATCAGTGAACTGATGGAAGTCACTTAAGCACTTGGATTCAGAGACTGTTGAAGTGATGATCTCGCTTTTAACAGCAGTAGCTTCTTCTGGTGTAGAAAGAATATTTTCTTCCTTTGGACTAATTCATTCCAAATTGAGAAATTGTTTGGGACCTGAAAAAGCAGGAAAGCTTGTTTTTCTTTTCCGGATTATGAACAAACAGGAAAATGAAGGTGAAGATGACTGAGTTAGCTGCAGAAGCCAATATTTTAAGTTTCTCATGTTGACCTGGCTGACGTAGTCAATTTAATTTTTGTTGGTTTTTTTTTCAATATTTCATTTAACTATTTTAGTTTAAAACAATTTTAAGCAAAACAAACCTGCTTTTAAAAAACATGAATGTTTAAATTAAAAAATTCATATGCTTGTTTTGTTAAAATATTATATGTTTGCTGTTGAAGAAAAACATCCAGAATACATAACGTTGTTGTTGTGGTTTTAGTTGAATAAAACAATTTAAATGTCTGTCTGGTGATGTTCTCCTCCTAATACAGTATGGCAAGAAAATCCTCCAAATATTAACGATTAACCTGTTGAATTGGAGATAGTTCATCTCCCAATGACTTCATAAATATCTGCTTCAATTACCTTCGGTAAATGAAATAACCAAACAATCATTCATTTTCTGACATAGCTGTAAAACTAATCTGAAAAGTTTTCAAAGTAAATCACTTTAAAAATATATAGTGTGTACCTTCTAAAAGACAGGTTTCAGAGTAGAAGCCGTGTTAGTCTGTATCTGCAAAAAGAACAGGAGTACTTGTGGCGCCTTAGAGACTAACAAATTTATTAGAGCATAAGCTTTTGTGGGCTACAGCCCACTTCATCAGATGCATAGAATGGAACATATAGTAAGATATATATACATACCACTTCATTGGATGCATAGAATGGAACATATAGGTGTGTGTATATATATATATCTTACTATATGTTCCATTCTATGCATCCAATGAAGTGGGCTGTAGCCCACGAAAGCTTGTGCTCTAATAAATTTGTTAGTCTCTAAGGTGCCACAAGTATTCTTGTTCTTTTTACCTTCTAAAAATGAAACCTACATCTATCTCTGAATTGTGAAGAATATGTCTTGAGGTTATAACAACCAACAAGAATGCATATTTATGTAGAAATCCATGCTTAAATCCATGATAAAATAGTCTTCCAGACTAGTGATTTAAATCAAATCCACCCTTTTCCCACGTCACCCCTAGCAAGACTAGCCTTCAACAGCCCTGAAAAGAAGTTCCTTGCAGTATGGTATCTGAAAAACAACAGATTCAGGTTTGTTCAGCCCCTCAAGTATTTGCTTCGTTGCATGTCCTTTAGCTGGGGTGAGCATGGACTCCAGTGTTTGTTTGTTAACCTGCCTGTGTGGCATTAACACTGATCTGTACGCTTCTAGTTAGCATCTCATTGGAATAGATAGAGATGAGCTCATACTTTTGCTGCTTCTCTGGGGTAGGTCAATGGTTTTCAGACTTTTTGGCTTATTTTAATAGTCTGCCGTGTACAGGTAAGCAGAGGTGACATGTGAGGGGACATGCACGGTCATGTTCCTCCCCCCAGTTTTCTGCCTTCCGGCAACAGCTTCTAGAGGTTTTCAAACTGTGGGATGTGAAAAATGTTCAGCAGGGCGGGGAGGGGGAGTAGCAACGCCAGGTGGCTCAGGCCAGTCCCACACAGCAGGGCTCAGGGACGGAGCACCACCTGCACCCCTGACTCACCTTAGTGGGCTTCCAAACCTGTTTGAGTTTGGGGGGGTGCAACAAAAAATTGTAACTCAAATGGGGAGCTCAGCTCAAAAAGTTTGGTTTCTCCACCCCCCTCAAGCCTGCTTGGTTTCGCACATGGAAGGGCCCTCTCAACCTGCAGTCACATGACCCCTGTCACGTGCTCCATGAACTCATTATTAAAGGGGCAACTGAGCCTTGGAACAGAGTGAAGGGATATGTGTCTGAGCACCAGGACCAACGCTTTGTTACACAACCAGTTCAGCAGAGAAATCTAAACAGAAATGTTCCCTCAATACCTATTAAAGACCAGGCTAGTTGCTGTAGGAATCAGGGCACACAGTCTGTGCATAGTTGTTCTTCTGTTTGGTGCCTCTAGAACAACAGGCCAAGGCAGAATCAAATCAAATATTTTATAACTGTGTTGAAAAGAACTTGCTGGTATCTCAAGATATAACAGAAACACAGCAGTTCTGAGGAAACCCCAGCTTTTAACAGGCTCATCCCAGCTGCCTGAGAGTGAGAGTTCCGAAATAGAAAGCAAGTCTGAGGAGAATACAGTTATGCTCAGGAGCAGTGTTGCTGGTACAATCTTCCTGATGATCTATAGGCTGGACTGGACTGGACTGAACCTGATGCCAGATGGGAGAGTGGCAGCAGCAAGAGCCTCTTGGCTCCATGGTTAGTGTAGTGAGTGTAACAATGGCTGCAATATGGTGAAGGTAGAATCTATTTTGAAATCAAGGACAAAATAACTCTCCATTCAAAGAACACTGTACCTGACTGCTCTAAATAGCAGTCATGTCTTTGGTGCAGATCGTGGATGAGGAATTGCCCACGATTTTTTACCTCAGTCCTTAAGTGAATGTTAGAAAATGTACATCTAAAAAGTTTTGTGATATTTAGCTTCTGAAACTCCAAAAATTCTGTTTCTATATTCAGAGTCATTCGAATGCTAAACTTCAGCTTGCCGCCATGTTTTGCATATCTAATCTCATATGGAATGAAGAAGAAGGTAAGAGACTCTCATACTTTTATGTATTGTCTTGGACAGAAAGTATTGTCAGAACAAAATCCTTTCAACGGAGAGAATGGCAAATGTTAGGTAGTAGTACAATGAGCTTAAGGTCTAGATGCAAATGCAGCAAGTGATTGATAGACAATAGGGAGGCTGGGGGAGGGAGGGCAATGAGACGAAGATCCCCAGCTGGTCGCTGTGACACAGCTTAATGGTTCCTGAATGACAACGCACATCGGGGATGTTTTGTGCACTCACATTATGGACTTGCATGACCCAATGGAAGATGGAGAATATGCGTTTATGAATGTGATTGTTGTACAAGGTTGGCAGTAAATGAGGTATTCCAGTTATCACTTAATGAAATGGGGTAGGGGGGACAATTGATTGTGAATGACATAGCTGCTTATACAGTGGAGGGTGGGGACCAAGAACCTGTTAATTTATAGTATTGCTTGAGTAGATGAATGTATTGAGAGAGAGTGTTTGGATACAATTTACAGGTTGCCCCTTCTGTGTTTACCTTTATTATTTGAAATATATATTATATGATATGGTGCAGTAATGGTAATAAAATCTACCATTAGTGGATACATGCTTCTTCCTGAAGTTTGTAATAAAGTTTGCATTGGGTCACAACCTGGAAATCACTCCCTTCCCTATATTAACAACAACAAACATGGAGCCAGAAACTAACCAGGCTGAGGGGCTACTGCCTCTTGTTTCTGCTGCCAGTTGTGTGGCAGGCTGCTCCGCCAGGAGGGCATCAAATAGCTCCTCTGAGCAGGGACCTAGAATGTGCTGCAAAGCTTCCTCGGGGACTGTCCCAGTTTGTTCACTTCAGCAGCTTCATCTGGTACATGGTACAGTCCTATACTGGGTTCGGGGGTGAGAAGGTCACCATCCAAGCTTACCAGGCTGTCGTGAAGTGTTTGTGGCTCAGTGCTTGGCACAGTTGCAGCACCCACTCAAGCCCTTTGTAAAAGGGGCAGGATGACAGCGAGTTTCCAGAGGTGCAGTTCTCATACCTGGCTTACAGTGGTCATTTTGAGCTGCTTAATACACTCCCTGCACTGGTTAACCAGTCAAGCGAATCCCCAGTGCTGCCAGCTTCTTTGTTATTTCCTGGTACTTGTGGTCATTCCTGGAATTCTTGGTGAAGTCAAACAGTTTGCTCTCCTCTCACCAGTGATTAACCAAAATCAGACTCTGCTCCCATGACCATGTAGCAGCACACTTGGCAAAGGACTTCTTCGTGTCAGTGGCCATTACAAACTCAGGAGAAGGTTCGCTCTGCTTGCAGCTCAATGGTCGGAATAAAATGGAAGAGTTAAATGCTGAGCAGCTGTGCTTGACCCAGAGGGGTGGCTTCCATTTCCTGGGACTTGATTGGCCAGTCTTGGGATAAAAAGCATAGAGGCCACCATCTCGTGGGAGTGTGGAATAGCATTGGTGGACTCTCACGTCCTGAGTCTGGGAGGCCCGGGCCTGAGCTATTTCCACATTGCAAAATGATGGCATTTGAACCCAAGACATTGCAGGGCCTGGGCTCAAACCCTTCACCTTTGTGGGGTCCTGAGCTTGGGCCCGGGCCCAGATCAGACAGAATTATGTGTTAGGAAGGGGGTTTGGGCTTGAGCCTGAGTCTAAGCTTGGACTTACACTGCAGTACAGACATACCCTATGAATCAGGAGTTGGAAGCAACGGAGTTGCAGAGCAGGAGATGGGAGCAGTGCTAGGGAGGGGGTGGTGTGAGTGGAGATGGGGTTGGGGGAGGATGACTCTTAGATTGGTGGTTACATCCTCTAAATCTGCTGTGGTGTTCCTCAACAAGGAGACTTATTTTTGTAGTTTGATCTCCCACTCTACTGCTGAGTAATTTGAGAATGTGGAGCATCAGGAACAAATCTCACTTCAGCATGTAAAACTTCACGCTGTATTTCCAGCATTCTGATTTCCTGTATTAGCTTGTGTTGTCCACTGAGTGCTAGAAGTTTAACTCTGTAACAAGTTTTCAGCTAAATACACCCTATATCAGAGACAGTTGGAAAGGAAGAAGCCAATCAGAGTTAAACTCCTTACTTTATAATAAAATCTGTTCAGGTTCTAGCCTGTTTAATTTTCTCTCATTTATTCATGTGAAAAAATGAAGGGAAAAAAATTTAGTAGCTTCTTCCAAAAGGGAAAAGACAGAGCAGCCATAGGTTAAGTCAGCTTAAAGGGCTTCTTAGCACAGCATTTTATTTGCATCCACACATTCTATCCCCTCATAGCACATACCTGTCTCCAATTCTTTTTTATCATTTTTAATAAATCACTTATTTGATGTTATCCCCTATAATGTGATTTATTTTTTTAGGTTCACAAGAACGCCAAGATAAACTACGAGATATCGGAATAGTAGATATCCTACACAAACTGAGTCAGTCATCAGATCCAAATCTTTGTGACAAGTAAGTATAAAAGAACCCCCAAAATAGAGATCAGAGGGAAATCTGTGCTTTTTTAAAAAAAATGCATCTTGTTTTGAAAGCATTTGGATTACAGAAAAATCCACGAGACAGTGCCTTTTTGTACATTTGTGTCTGACTTTCTCTTTACATTGATGAGTCCTGCCACATAGGAATAAAATATTATATTCATCTTATGTGAAGAATGGTTGCTAAGTAGGATTTATGACAAGTTCTAAGGCAGGACAGACACCAAGATGGTTATCAACTCATACGTTATCTCCCTCCTCAAAAACAGCAGTACACACTGACACAACATTAGCACTTTTTCAGTATGCCATGTTTTACTAAAAATTAAGGCAGTTTCAGTATCCTCAGCTAATTTTTTTTAATCTTGAATATAATTTATCCAGTCTTGTAGATTTAATGTGTAACTTTAGTAGTATGCAGTGTAGTTGTAGCCATGTCAGTCCCAGGATATTAGAGCGACAAGGTGGGTGAGGTAATATCTTTTATTGGACCAACTTCGGTTGGGTGAGAGAGACAAGCTTTTAACCTTACACAGAGCTCTTCTTTAGATCTGAGAAACGTACTCAGAGTGTTCCAGCTAAACACAAGGTGGAACATATTGTTTAGCATAAGTAGTTACATATTTCAAGGGATCATTTAAATACAGCCAATTCAAAGTTATACATCTAGGAACAAGGAATGCAGCCCATACCCACAGAATGGGGCATTGTATCCTGGAAAGCAGTGACCCTGAAAAGGCTCTGTGAGTTAGAGTGGACAGACAACTCAGTATGAGCTACTAGTGCAATCCTGGGGCAAAGAGGCCATCCACGTTGTCACATTCTGGGGTGCAATCCGGACCAGTGGGTTAGATCTGGTTTAATGAGTGTTTGGTGCTACTCATTGCTCATGTAGCACAAAAGAGTTTTCCTCCTAGCTGAAGAAAATAGCACAAATGGCATTGGGCTGTACTTTTGCTGAGAAACCTCAGGCTTTGCCATCTTAACGTGTTAATAGTTTAGCCTTTTATTGCCACACTAACATTGTTCCTCCCTCACATGCTAGCCTTGTGCACAGAATGTCCTATTGGATAAATGTTAACCATAAATCTCCAGCGGGTGTTTATTTTTTTGAAGTCCAGATCCAATGGTTAATGGAATATTTGTGATTTCAGGGCGAAGACGGCACTCCAGCAGTATCTTGCGTGATCAAGGACTAAGCGAATCTTTGGACACCCCTCGTGTGTTTAAGGACTAACAGGAAATAGCCTCAACTGATTCCTTATATTTGCACAAGTCACCTTGGGCTGCATTTCTCTCAGGTGCAGGGAGCTGCTTTGCAGAAACAGTTTAGGTGATCAGGTCTCCAATGCACTTGAACTTTCTTGAGGTAGTTCTTTACTCAGAGGACTATTGTGGGGGGGTTTGTTTTTGTTTTTTCCTGAGCTACCTGGACTCTCTAATAGAACAATCAATCATCATTTTCTTTTGGGCCTACAATTTTCTGCTTTTGCTGCAGCCTGCGTGTGTGTTTGGGTGTATGTGTGAGTGTGATACCTCAGAATTTTGTTTTCCTTTTTTGTGTGAAAATCTTTTTCTACACATTTTCAAGGGTTAACCATTGTTTGCTGTATGAATACTTTAATGAATTATATACAGTTTGAATGAAATGTTATTTAAAAAAACACACTGTATCCCATAAAGTTTATTTTGAATTTTGAACAGATGAATGTTTTTAAGTAAAACATATGCATTTCTGAACCTAAGCTTAACTTATATTATACTTCCTTTTTGAAGAGAGAAATTGAGGAATACAGTAGACTCAAATAACAGCCAGCACATTTTGTGCTATGAAAAAAATCTAAGAGATAGCATTTTACTGCCACACAGTCAACAGATACTGATGTCATTTTCAGCTCAGTAGAATGGGACAAAAGGATTGTTTGGGGTTTCTTTACATTTTTAGAAGACAAGGATGGACTCTCACTCTCACCAATTCTATAACTGTTGTGTTGATCTTCTGCCAAAAAGAAATAGGTGGATGTAATATCATCACTGGCTTGGAGGAGTGAGCCTATTGCTGTGAAATCCAAGATCTTGCTGAGATTATTGCTGAAAGATTGGCTTGTCTCAGTGATAAGGAACACCAGCTGACTGTGACACCAAGATACATCAAACAGGTAGCACACTGCAAGACTTGTACTTTCAAGATACCAAGAGGACCTGGCAAGTTATGGCTTAAGGGACTTGTTTGGTCATACCTGTATCTCCAGATTCAGTTCACTGCTTTATAAAATACTTCTCCATAATATTAGCTGAATAGGTTAGATTGCAGGAGAATGGACACATTATTAGAAAATTATCTCCATTGACATTGCTATAGTAATACCAATATATATATATACACACACACACACTGACATGTCCAGGAATTCATATACATGGATAATAGCCCAGATTTTACTGCATTTAAAGGATCAGATTATTAAAACCTGGCCTTTGTCTGTGTGCCTACAATTTGTGGGCACTTAAAATTGTGGCTTCAGTTATTTGTAGAAACAGCATTTACCTTCCTCATTGCAGTCAGATACTTGGACAACTAAATGGCTGAAATTATGCCTGTAATTAAATTGTGAAATACTGTGTCTGCAAGAATTCACATCCACTCAATTGTGGGCACAGAAAGGGAAAACCATTTAAGATTATGCTGAAAATCAGACCCTACATTATTACTGAATTCAGCTTCAGGAGTTAAATGTGCATAGAAAGAAGTGAGTGCAGCAAGAAGCTGTTCCAGACTGCAATTCAGGGTTATTCCTTTCCTCCTGCAGTACATTTACCAACTGCTTCCTGGTTTTCAGTTTAGGAAATAGCGTTAATAGAGTCAAAATCACCTCACGCTATGTCTACTTAGCACTAAAGGGCAAACTAAAGAATTCAACTCTACCTTAAAAAACTCCTTTTGCAGTTTGAGCTTCAGGTCAAGAGGACAGGACTGTAACTCCACTAACCAATTGTCAAAAATGTAATCTCAAACCTTTATCCTTTATTTCTAGGCAGTGTCAGATTATAATTGCCTTACTTTTCTGAGTAGTCCTATTAATTTAAAGGAAACTACTTGTGTGAGCAAAAGGCGATCACACTTTGGCCCAGAGTTTGAATGTTATGTATTGGAGAACTGTTTCCATTTGGTTGCAAAGGAAAATATAATTTTATATAAGTTTAATGTAATTGTTTTCCCACTCTGAAAATCATATAAAAGTGAGCACCTAACACTTTTTTCCAATGTGGACATGGCAATAAGTTAGTGGCCATTTCTTATTATTGCTACAAGTCTCTTGGTAAAGGGTCTGCACAGAGAGGCAAGTATGAATATGTGAGAACCTGATAATTGTCTAGTATCTCAGAAATAAAAGCCTTATTTAAAAAGTAAAGTGAACCATAGTTTTGGTAGCACTGAGAAAACACTTCCTTGGTTAAACTTTATATACACATGGGGCTAAATTTTCAAAATAGCCTGAGCTTGAACTCTAAATTTACACTCCTGATATTTTGTGCGCTCATTTTCATGTGCTCAAGTTTTTGCATGCCCCCCTACTCATATCTGCAAATCTGAGTTTGTGTTCAAAAGATTGGGTGACTAAAATTGTACACAAAAGTGTGCAAATTTAGGTGTGCATGTTTAGAGACTTTTTTAAAAAATGTGGCCCTAAATGTACCAGAAAACTTAAAAATGATGCTCAGACAATCTGGATACTGCATGGGGGGAAAAAGTCAACATTTTCCATAATATCAAGCTGATAGGTCAAATGTCCAATGAAATAACATTTTTACACTTAGTTAAGCTTTTGTGAATAATTTTTGATGTTGCTGTAGGTATGTAAAGAAAACATAAATACTGTAAATAAATAAAAAGTACTTTACTTTGCTTCTACTGAACTTTATGAAGAAAATATGTATTTAAAATCTTGACTCAATGTTTTCTGCTCTACAAACTTTAAGATTTTAGTTGGAGATTTATACAACACAGAGAGGACAACAGAATATAATCCTGTGTACAAGTTAGCCAAACCCTACTGGTTTTACTCGAGTAAGGCGTCCCCATAAGACAAGGGATTCCTTGCAAGAGTAAGACAAGCAGGATTTGTTCCATTATGGGTTTTCTTCTGCCTTTAATACTGCATCACACTTTTTTTTCTGGGTCTCCCCTTCATATTTGTCCCTGATTCCAATCATGTATTTATATGATGATAATGAATTAAGCCAGGTGAGCAACTCAGTAAATCATGGAAATTGTATTATTTGATTTGTGGCCCTTTTCTGTTTTCCACAAATATTTTATGTCCTGATCTTTCAGCTCCATCCACCTGGCTGGTCATTGCACCTGTGTGAAGTGCCACTGAAGTTAGTGTGGCTGTGGGTGGAACAGATATCAAGACACATGGGTGGGGGTGGAGGTGGAGGAGTGGGGTCCTTGCAAACACATTCACGAGCAGGATTGTTTGTAAATCACCATGAATTTTAAGCATATATTAGAGAATATTTGCAGAAATCAAATTTTGAACTTTTAAGTTGGGTGTTTGTATCCAAATCTGATTGTTACACTTTACCTGTCAGGGAACAGAAACAATGTAGTGTGACACATCTGTCCAATCAAAGCTAACCAATATGCCTTACATCATAAATACAGTATCCAGTGTTGTAGCCATGTCAGTCCCATGATATTAGAGAGACATGGTGGGTGAGCTACATTCCCTCTAAGGTGCATGGCTGTGCAGAAGGCCACAAAGGGCCACACACTGCACTCAGGGGCATGGGGTAAGGTGAGGGGTGTTGATGGGGGAGCTTGGGGTGTGCAGGGCTGCAGCAACTCTCCCAGCCCTGGGGCTGTATCACAGTGGGGCCACACACACACACAAACACACCCGCAGGGCCCGCCTCTCCCCAGCCCTGGAGCTGTTGGGGGGAGTCCTCTCTCCCTGTCGCAGCCCTGGGCAGCCTGAATCCCAAACCTCTCAGCCCCACCCCAGAGCCCGCAGCCCAGCCAGAGTGCACACCAACCCTAGCCCTGAGTCCCGTCCCAAACCCCTCATCCCCAGACACACCCCAAAGCCCACACTCCAACCGGAGCCCTCACACACACACACCTGCACCCCGACCTCTGCCCCAGCCCTGAGCCCCATCTCACATTCCAAACCTCTTGGCCTCACCCTCCCACATCACCTCCATATTGGTGCACATAACAAAATTAATTCCGCACATGAATGGGAAAAATTAGAGGGAACATTGTGGGTGAGGTAATATCTTTTATTGGACCACGTTCCGTTGCTGAGCTAAATAAGCTTTCAAGCTACACAGAGCTCTTCAGGTCTGTGAAAGGTACTCAGAGTGTCACTGTTAAATACAAAATCAAACAGATAGTTTAGCATAAGTAGTTAGCACATATTCTAAGGGGCTATATAAGGTTAAGTGGCCCACTAATACCCCTAGTCATAGGATAAAAACAGGGGTTAGGGGGTTACAGATTGTTGTAATAAGCTATAAATCCAGTGTCTAGCAAAGACATTGTAAATACTGAATAATCACAGTGAGTTGCTCCTGAACTACCAATTTGCAGAATATCCAGTTTCAATAACAAATTCAGAGAAAACATGGGCACATATGACTTGCCAGACTACATCAGACCTGGGACCTCTGTAGTCCAGCACCCTTTTAACAGTGCAGGACTAACTCCTTCAGAGGAAAGTGCAAGAAATCATGAACTGGGCAATTATGTATAATCTGTTCATAGGGGAAGTTCCTTCCTATTCCTCTACAGATGGAGGTGGTGGTTTAGCCCTTTTCCAAAACTCGTACCTGTTTTTCAATGCTTACAATTCTAAATCTAGATAGTCTCCATCCATGTAAATTTGAAATCCTTTTTTATCCTACTAAACTCTTGGTCTCAGTGACACCTTGTGGCAATGAATTCCATTGCCATTCCATCATAAACTGCCTGTGGTCAATTTGCAAACATGCTGACTTCACTGAATAAATAACTCTGTGTCTGATTCACTCTAGAAATGAGTTTGGGTATCTCAGTTCAAATCACAGTGGACAAGTGACACCATCACCCTAGTCTCATGGACTGCTGACACTGTAGGTGTTGGTGCCAACATAGAACCCAAGGACATGACTATAACAGACTTCCTCTTTCTTTCTCTCTCTCTTATTTAGATTGCTTGTGATGTTGGGAGTAGATGGGTTTCTTGTTGTTCTCCCCCCTCCCCTTTTTAAAAATGGTCACACTCCTCCCACTAGCATTAAAACCAGGCTGCTTTAGACAGCTTGGACTGGCTTACATAATTACAGGAAATTTTCCTGGCCTTTTTAGGCCCCAAAGACTCCTCCACGCACCAAGTTAGAGGCCCAGTGCCCAACAGAACTTAGATTCCAAAGCCAAAAGGGACCCTGTGATTACATCTGGCAGGCCCCAGCTGGACACGGTGGTGTATGGGGGGGAGATTGAAGAGAGGGGCATGTATGGGACATTGGGGTGTGTGGGGCAGGAGGCATGTGGGGTTGGGGGTATGTAGGGGAAGGCGGGGGTATGTGGTGTGGGGCGAATAAGTGTATGTAGGAGAAATTGGGGGGGGGGGTACGGGCTGTCACGGAGTGCGGGCTATGGAGAAGTTGGTGGGGGTGGGACGGGCTGTGGGAAGGGGCGGGACGGGCTGTGGGAAGGGGCGGGTCTCCCGAGTCACTTGTGCATTTGGTTCAATCACTAGGGAGACCGTTGCCGGGAAACGCGGTGTCCGAGGCCCCGCGAGTTTGTGCTGCTGCAGGTACCGGCGGGGAGGGGGCGGGAGCTGGGTCCCTTGTTCGGCTCCATGGACCTGCGATAGGGCTGCCCCTAGAGCTGCCCTCGAGTATCCCGGCTCGGCCCCCGGGCCCCCTCTCCCTAGAGCCCCCGGTAGCCCCCCTCCCCGGTAGCCCCGGCTTGGCCCCCCCGCCCCCTACAGTCCCCTGGTAACCGGGTCCCCCGTCCTCTAGAACCCCCCCACCCCAGGTACCCCCGGTCCTCCCCCCGGTAGAGCCTCCCTCCCCGGTATCCCCGGCTCAGCCCCCTGCCCCCTAGAGCTCCCAACCCTAGGTATAGTACCCCCTGCCCCCTAGAAGTTAGAAACCCCTGGTCATCTGCCCTCCCCCACCCCCTAGAGCCCTCCTCCCGTCCCCTAGAGGCCCCCTTCCCCGGTATCACTGGCTCAGCCCCCTAGAGTCCCCTGGTAACCTAGTCCCTCTGCCCCCCACAGCCCCCACCACCACCCTAGGTACCCCTAGTAACCCACCCCCACCCCGTAAAGTCCCCCTCCCCGATATTCCTGGCTCGGCCCCCTGTCCCCTAGTGACCTAGTTCCCTCTGCCCCCTATAGTCCCCTAGTAACCCAGTCCCCCGTCCCCTAGAGCCCCCCCACCCCAGGTACCCCCGGCCCCCCGCTCCCTAGACCCCTCTGGTAACCTGGTCCTCCCACCCCTAGAGCCTCCCTCTCTGGTATCCCCGGCTTGGTCCCCTGCCCCCTAGAGCTCCCTGGTAACCTGGCCCTCCCACCTCCCCAGAGCCCTCCTTCCCAGTATTCCTGGCTTGACCCCTCGCTCCCTAGTGACCTAGCCCCCCCTGCCCTCTAGAGCCCCCCACCCCAGGTCCCCTGCTCCCTAGTAGCCTACCCCCCACCTCCTAGAGCCCCCCCAGACCTGGTACCCCACCCCCTAAGGCATGGTCACATACACCCCGGCCGCGCTGTGTTAGCTAGGATGTGGGAGGCCCTGTGTCCTTGCTCCCCGCCACTGCATTAGATAGGATGCGGAGGCCTGTACCCTCGCCGTCCCGCATTAGGATGTGGGGCCCTGTGCTCTTGCCACCCCCTGCCTCACTTTGTTAAGAACTAACTGATTTGTTGAGTAGCAAAACTTGGGAGCAAGAAAGTGAGAAGCGAGGAGCCTTTCCTTCTCTCCCACCCAGACACAGTCACACCTTCGGCCACTGCACACCCCTGCTGATTGCATTCTGAGCCAACACCAGCTCAAGTCAGTTCAATGAGACCTTAGGGGCTGGGTGAGTGGGACAAGTGCTGCCCCAATGTAAAAAAAGTCATTCGGGGCTCCATCACAGGTAGGGCAATCCCTCGGGATGAGGTCACACACTGCCTGTGGGGTCTGAGCTGCGTCCTTTTGTCAGTGCTATCCGGTCTTGATCTGGGAGCAGGGTGCTCCATCACTTGGTGCCATCTCTCTCCTTTCTCCCAGGGCCAGGCACAGATTTTCCTCTTCACTCGCTGATGTGGCAGCCTAGGTGATTCCTGATGGTCTGAGGAAATATTTTTCATGCACTTGGTGGTGTTTGGGACATTGGAGCAGAACATGTTTCTCTGTCTCAATCTCTGCTCTGTCCCCTTGGCTGCAAAGTTGCTGGTCTCTGCTTTGGACTTCCCAGGCTCACCTCCAGCATGTGGTCACTGATTCTGTACCTAAGTGCGAGAGTTGGCTGTCATTTTGCACAAGGTCACTCCAGCGAGGTCTCTGCTGGTGAGAGTTCTGTACAGGGAGCTGTCCCAGTCGTCTTTGTTGCTGATTTGATCTGTTCTTTCCAGTGCCTCATGGATTGGTGCTGCAGGGGCTGGGCTGACATCTTGAGCTCCTCTGCTGGTTGGAGGCGGGAACTGTTGAACAGGGAGCAATGATGTGTAGGGATGGATATTTTCATTTGGATTTAGTTTTTGACTCTCTTTTACTTTGTGCAGAATGGAGCATTTGCTACTTTGACTGAGGTGGCACCAGAAGTTGAATGTGCTTAGTCTTTATGTTGATGAGCAGGGGGAACCAGCCCAGTGGTGCTCAGTAGCCACAGAGGACTTGCAGAGCTGGGGTTTTATTCCAGTAACCATAGGGCAGGGGTCCTCAAACTTCATTGTACTGTGACTCCCTTCTGACAACAAAAATTACTTCACAACCCCAAGAGAGGGGACCAAAGTCTGAGCCTGCCCAAGCCCCACTTCCCTGGGTAGGGGGCCAAAGTCCAAGTCCCACCACTCCGGGCAGGAGGGCCAAACCTGAAACTCAAGGGCTTCAGCCCTAGGCAGGGGGCCTGAAACTTGAGTCCTGCCACCCATGGCTGAAGCCCTCGGGGTTTGGCTTTGGCCCTGGGTAGGATGGTGGGGCTTGGGCTTCAGCCCTGGGCCCCAGCAAGTCTAAGCCAGCCCTGGTGACCCCATTCAAAGGGGTCAGGACCCACAGTTTGAGAACCGCTGCCATAGGGTGTTGTTGAAGTCAGGCCCTAGATTTCACTCCTGTGTAGTAGACTGGGTTGGATTCTGATGCCAGATATGTAATAAAATTTTACTTTGTTCTGGTTGCTTCTGGGCTTTTCCTGAAATGTCCTGATGTTTGTACCAAGCTGCGCTGCAGGTCCACATTAAGCAGCAGGTTTCTAGAAAGTGTCAGTTTCTCCACAGACCAGCGTAGGTGACAGTGTGGTCAGTCATCAGCACACAGAGGCACTTTATCTCTGAGTTATTTTGTAGGAGACTCAGATTCTGGGGACGGTTCCAGTGGGGCTGGTGAGCCAGATTGAAGAAGGCCATGCTGTTACATTCCTTTCTTATTCCCCATTCTTGCTTAAAGGTGTCTTTTCCTGTTTATTTTTATTCTGTATTTGATGGATTGGTAATGAGGCCAAATGTTTTCCCTCCAATTTCATGTTGCAGCAATTTAAATTTCAGTCCTGGGTGCCAGATTGTCACACTGTTTTGAAATCTATGAATCAGGCAAATATTGCTCTGCTTTTTGTTGTTCACATATTTGTAAATGAGAACCTGTTTGGTAAAGATGTGGTTGGCAGTTCATTTCTCAGGGAGGAAAACAATTTGACTTTCACAGATTATGTTATGGCTACTAGGTACAAACACACCCAGTTTCTCAAACTCTCCTTCTGACACACAGCCTTATTGCCAAGCACATAGTGTGCACAAGGCCCCTCATTTCCCACAGCTGTGCACGTATCTCAGCTGGTCATACGTGGTAGTGCTGCTCACCAGAGATTCATTCATTCTAAAGCCATGTCTACACTTACAAGCTTACAGCAGCACAACTGTACCAATACGGCTGGGCTGCTGTAAGATCGCTCAGGTAGCTGCGTTAAGCCGATGGGAAAGAGCTCTCCCGTTGACATAATAAAACCAGCTCAACGAACGGTAGTAGCTGTGTCACTGGGAGAGCGTCTCTTGCCAACATAGTGCTGTGTAGACAAGTGCTTATGCCAGCAAAATTTATGTCACCAAGGGGGTGTTTTTTCACACACCTGAGCAACAAAAGTTTTGCAGACGTAAGTGCTAGTGTAGACATGGCCTAAGGTCAGAAGGGACCATTGTGATCATCTAGATTGACCTCAAGTACAGCACAGACCAAAGAGCTTTCCTACACTAATTCCTAGAGCAGATCTTTTAGAAAAACACCCAATCTTGATTTAAATATTGCCAGTGATGGAGAATCCACCATCCTTGGTAAGTTGTTCCAATGGTTAATTGCTCCCATTCTTAAAAATTTACACCTATTTTCAGTCTCTCTGCTAGACTGAAGAGCCCATTATCAAATATTTGTTCTGATGTAGATACTTATAAACTGTGATCAAGTCATCCATTAACCATCTCTTTGTTAAGCTAAATAAACTGAGCTTCCTCAGTCTGTCAGGCTTGTTCTACACTACAATTTATGTTGGTATAACTGCATTGCTCAGGGGTGTGGAAAATCCACATTCCTGAGCAACTTAGCTATACCAACCTAACCCCCAGTGTAGACAATGCTATATCAATGGGAGGACTCCCATCGACATAGGTAGTATCTTCATGAAGTGCTTCAACGGCACATCTGCACTGGTATAGCTGCCTTGCTGCAGTGCTCTAAGGATGTTTTCTAATCCTTTAATCATTCTCTGAACCCTCTTCAATTTATCAACATCTTCCATGAATTGTGGGCACTAGAATTGGACACAGTATTCCAGAAGTGGTCACACAAGTGCCAAATATAAAGGTAAAGTAACTTCCCTACTCCTACTCCAGATTCCCCTGTTTATGTATCCCAGAATTTCATTAGCCTTTTGGGCCTTAGTGTTGTACTGGAAGCTCATGTTCAGCTGATTATCCTCTATGACCCTCAAATCTTTTCCAGAGTCACAGCTTCCCAGGATAGAATCCCCCATCCTGTAAGTATGGCCTGCATTCTTTGTTCCTCGATGTACACATTTGCATTTACATTTAGCTATATTAAAATGTATACCATTACCAAGTGATCCAAATCATTCTGTATCAGTGACCTGTCCTCTTTGTAATTTACCACTTCCCCAGTGTTTGTATCATCTGCAAACTTTATCAGTGATGACTTTGTTTTCTTTCAAGTCGTTGATAAAAATATTAAATACCATAGGGCCAAGAACTGGTCTGTGGGACTCCACTAGAAACATTCCCATTTGATGCTGATTATCCCTTTACAATTACATTTTGAGAACTATCAGTTAGTCAGTTTTTAATCTATTTAATAGGTCATGTTAATTTTATATAGTTCTAGATTTTTAATCAAAATGTCGTGAAGTATCCAGTCAAACACCTTACAGATATCTAAGTATATTACATCAACACTATTATTTTTATTAACCAGACTTGTAATCTCATCAAAAAAAAGATAGCTAGTTAGTTTGACAGGATCTATTTTCTATAAACTCATGTTGATTTGCATTAATTATATTACTGTCTATGATAGGGCTCTCAGTAGCCAGGGAGCCTAGTAGCTAGATCTTTGGTTAGGGGGGCTGTAAGGGGACTTGACCCGCTCCTTCTCCCTCAGGTCTTGGCCCAGCGTCCTGTGTCGCTCAACCCCTAAACAGGGGAGATGGATCTTTCTCCCAGCCGTGAGGGGGTGTGCAGGGCTTGTTTTCCTGGTCTTACTTGCTCCTTATGCAAGTCCTTTTAGTTTGGGGTGTGGCCCTGCTACTCCAGTTGCCCCACAGTTGGGGCTTATCTGTAGGTTCCCCTTGGCAGGGGGTGATTTACTTGCCTCTAGTGGCTGCCTTGGTAGGCAGGTTGCTGGTCTGTGCCTTCAGGCAGGCATACAGAGAGCTCCTGCCTCTTCACCAGTCAGCCCCTGGCTGAGCCAGGCTCCCTTCTTTTCTCCCCCCTCCAGGCCTGGCATTGGCTGCAGGTATAACGGGGCAGGGCTACCTGAACCCACAGGTGTTCCTTAACCCCTGCTGTGCCTGGCTGCAGTATCTCTGCTCCTTCACGCATCTCCCACCTCATGACCCCCTTTGGGTTCTTCCCCCCCTCCAACTGCTCTCCACCATCCCGTGAAAAGAAGTTTGCATTCAGATGGGCTTTCCCGGCCTGGTGCTGGATGCAGAAGGAGAAGAGCTGGTGGGAAAGGTACCACCTCATGACTCGAGGATTTGTGTCCTTCATGGTATGGAGCCAGCGAAGGGGGGGCATGGTCAGTAATGAGGGTGAAGTGCGTGTCCAGAAGATAATAACAGAGTGAATCCATGGCCCAGTTTACCACCAGGGCTTCTTTCTCAATTACAGAATAGGTCTTCTCTCGCGAGAATAGCTTCCAGTTAATATATAAGATGGGGTGTTCATCACCCCCAACTACCTGCGATAAAACAGCTCCTAGGCCCATGTCTGAGGTGTCTGTTTGTAACAAAAACTCCTTGGCGAAGTCAGGGCTGTACAAGATGGGTTCCTGAGAGAGCCGGGCCTTCAGAGTTTGAAACATCTCCTCACAGGCTCTGGTCCTTTTAAGACTCTCTTTTTTGAGGAGATTGGACAGGGGGGCCACAATGGAGGAGAACCCTGGGATAAAGTGGTGGTAATACCCGGCTAGTCCCAGGACTCGACGTACATACTTCTCTGAGGACAGCGTGGGGCACAGCTGGAGGGCCTGAACTTTGCTAACCAAGAGTCAGATCAAGCCCTTTTCCAATGTGTACCCGGGGTAGGTGGTCTCATTCTTCCCAAAGTGACATTTGACGGGGTTTGCTGCCAGGCCGGCCTCCTGGAGGGACTGCAGGACTGAAGTCATATGTTTCAAATGGTGTTGCCAGTCGCAACTATCAATTACCATGTTGTTGAGGTATGCAGCTGCATACCTGCTATGGGGGCCGAGAATTCGGTCTATTAGCTGCTGAAATGTGGCCGGAGCCCCACGCAAACCGAAGGGCATGGTCTGGAACTGAAAAAGTCCACAAGGGGTGGAGAAAGCGTTTTTTCCCCTGGAGTCGGGTGTGAGAGGGATCTGCCAATAGCCCTTCGTTAAGTCTAAAGTGGTGATGTATTCTGCCTTTCGCAGCCAGTCAAGCAGTTCATCAACCCGTGGCATCGAACTTGGATACTGCATTGAGCTTACGGAAGTCGATGCAAAAGCGGGGGCTTCCTTCGGGCTTAGGGACCAGTACCACAGGATTCTTCCAGTCACTAGACGACTCCTCGGTCACCCCCCAATGCTAACATCGAGCGGAGTTCTTCTTTCATGGTGTCTCTAAGTTTCTGGGGAGGTGCCAGGGGTTTTCTCTGACTTTAATGCCTGGGTCCGTCTGAATATGATGAGTTATCAGGTGAGTCTGCCCTGGTCAGGTTGAGAAAACGGAAGAGAAGGTGGTGATCAGTTTTTGCACCTGACCTCTCTGCTCTGGGGTAAGATTGTCCTCAATCTTGACCACCCCTGAAGTTGAGGCCTTCATGGCCTGTGGGCCCAGTTCAGGCTCTGGTGAGTAAGGCACTATTAGTAAGCCTTCCTGGGCTTTCCACAGTTTTAACAGGTTCACGTGGTAGATTTGTTGTACCTTACATTTATCTGGTTGCTTGATTTCATAGTTCACCTGCCCTACACATCGGATCACCTCAGTCCTTGCGGGCCAGGAGCTTTGCTTCCGAACTGGGCAACAATAGCAGCACCCAGTCACCAGGCTGAAACTCCTGGAGACACGCCTGTTTATTGTAGGCCACCTCTTGGGTATCCTGGGTATGTAGGAGGTTCTCCCTGGCAAACGAGCCCAGGACCTCAAGCCTCTCCCTCAGGTATAAAACATACTGTACCATGTTGTTAGCTCGGGACGGTTGCTCTTCCCACATTTCTCGCACAAGGTCTAAAATCCCCCGGGTTTCCCTCACATATAAAAGTTCAGACGGTGAGAAGCCAGTGGAAGACTGGGGTACTTCCCAGACTGCGAACAAGAGAGGCAGGAGCAGCTGGTCCCAATGCCAGACATCCATCAGGATGAACCTTTGGAGCATTGTTTTCAGGGTTTAGTTAAAGCGCTCTACCAGACCGTCCGTTTGGGTTTAGTATACAGATGTTCTTAAGGTCTTGATTTTGAATAACTGGCAGAGCTGCTTGATCGTCTAGGACATAAAGTTTGTCTCTTGATCTGTCAAGATTTCCCGCGGCACCCCGACTCGGGCGAAGATGTTCATAAGTTCTGTAGCCACCCCCTTGGCAGTCACGGAGTTTGAAGAGACAAAGAATTTGCTGATATTTGTCCCACTCTTGGCCTGTTTGCTTTTCTTATATCCAGTTGATTGCTGCATGCTGTCTAATGTCAGTTGTGCCATCATGACCAACAGTGAATCCATGCTGGCACAAAGTACAAAAGACTTTACCAGAATCACCGTTGACAGGTTTTACCCAGTTGTATATTTCTTCCCATTGACATTTGTATCTATAGTCTTTTCATTTTTTTCTGTTTAGGTCCAGACCGTCTCAAGTTCCCACTGTGTATAACTAGGCAGACAGGCTGCTGCATCTGGACCCAATGGAGCTTTCTCCAGGCGGGTGGCTCCATCCCGAGATACAGAGTTGCAGAAACTGAGCTTGGAGATGAGTTGGGGTATTCACCCACTCTCCTGGTGAAATTCCAGTGTATAGAATTACATTTGGTCCCCCCTCAATCCACCTCCCTCCCTGCAGTTCCTATTGGATAACAATATTCCTGTTCACATCCTGTCCTAAGTTGTGTGGCATTGCTACTGAACAATTGTTATGTCCCACAGAGTTGGCTGCATTTTGGAGGCAAGCAAAGTACTTCCTGGGACAAGCCTCACTGTGGCCAATGAGAGTTTTGGCTGAGTGAGGGATGCAGAAATCAGGCTGGAGTTTGGAAGGAAGCTTGGCCTCCTATGGAATAGGAGGCACTGGGCATAAGTGGGATTTAGGAAAGGAAAAGGATGGGCAGAGACACTGATGTGTGTGGTGAAGAAGCAGGGCTCGTCTGTAGTGAATATAAAGAGGATTCTGTATTGGGGCTGCTGGACACAGACAGAGCCTGTGGTTCCATCTGGCTCTCTAGCTCCCAGCCATGTCACTGCACTGGGGCTCCCTGGCCTGGTCAGTCATGGAAGGGACTGCACTGGGCATGTGTGAGAGCCACCCACAGTGTGCCTGGGTGCTGTATTTCGCTGTAGTGAGGGGAAGGAGCACTTGTGGCACCTTAGAGACTAACAAATTTATTTGAGCATAAGCTTTCGTGAGCTACAGCTCACTTCATCGGAGGCATGCAGTGGAAAATACAGTGGGGAGATTTATATACACAGAGAACATGAAACAATGGGTTTTACCATACACACTGTAACAAGAGTGATCAGGTAAGGTGAGCTATTACCAGCAGGAGAGCAGGGTGGGGTTGGGGTGGGAAAAACCTTTTGTAGTGATAATCAAGGTGGGCCATTTCCAGCAGTTGACCGTCTGAGGAACAGCGGGTGGTGGGGGAGGATTAAACATGGGCAAATAGTTTTACTTTGTGTAATGACCCATCCACTCCCAGTCTCTATTCAAGCCTAAGTTAATTGTATCCAGTTTGCAAATTAATTCCAATTCAGCAGTCTCTCGTTGGAGTCTGTTTTTGAAGTTTTTTTGTTGAAGAATTGCCACTTTTAGGTCTGTAATCGAGTGACCAAAGAGATTGAAGTGTTCTCCGACTGGTTTTTGAATGTTATAATCCTTGACGTCTGATTTGTGTCCATTTATTCTTTTACGTAGAGACTGTCCAGTTTGGCCAATGTACATGGCAGAGGGGCATTGCTGGCACATGATGGCATATATCACATTGGTAGATGTGCAGGTGAACGAGCCTCTGATAGTGTGGCTGATGTGATTAGACCCTATGATGGTGTCCCCTGAATAGATATGTGGACACAGTTTGCAACGGGCTTCTGTACATCTCCTACTCATAGGTTCAGTCCCTGGCCCCTTTTGCCCTCCTCAAGAAGCAGCCAGGCTCCCCTGGAGGTGAGCAGCAGGAGGAGAGTCACGGGTCATTCGCTTTCAGGACCAGCTGCCTTCTCCTTGGGATGGAGCAGGATCTTCCAGCCTCACAGGGGTTGGAGAACAAGAAGTTTACTGTGAGGAGCAGGTTTTCTCACCCCATTTTAAAATGACTCTGCCACTTTAGCCTTTTCTGTGTTCACCAGGACTGCAATACTGTCTGCAGAGAGGCAAGAGCAGGCAGAGAGGAGCGAGCAGAGGATATGGACTTCGGGGGAAAGAGGCAGCGCAGAAGTGGGGTCTTGGGGGAAGAGCGGAGCGAGGGTGGGGGCTCAGGGAAGAGGGGTGGCGTGAGGGCAGGGCCTCAGTACTCAGGGGAATCCCGCTTCCCATGGATGTCTGACCCTGCATGCCCTCCAGCAGACCCCTCGGCCTGGTCTGGCCCCTTACCCATCTCTAAGAGTGACACTGTTGGCTCAGAGTCTCAAGCACTGCAACCTGAGCCCAGTGCTGAGCCACTCCCAATGGAACCTGCAGCCTCAGGGCTTGTCTATACTACCTGCCAGATTGGTGGGCAGTGATTGATCAAGTGGGGGTTGATTTATCGCGTCTAGTCTAGACGCGATAAATCGACCGCCGAGTGCTCTCCCATCGACTCCGGTACTCCACTGGAGCGAGAGGCGCAGGCGGAGTTGACGGGGGAGTGTCTGCAGTCGACTCACCGTGGTGAAGACACCGTGGTGAGTAGATCTAAGTACATCAACTTCCAGCTACGTTATTCACGTAGCTGAAGTTGCATGATTTAGATCAATCCCCCCCACAGTGTAGACCAGGCCTAAGCCAGGCAACCATTGAGGCATCACACAGGACCTGGTCCAGCGTTCATCAGAGCAGCCCCCAACCCAGCCAAACAGGACACAGACTCCCAGCCCCTGCAGAGAGGCCCCCATTTCCCCACATGCCCCCCACCTCTCCCCCACATCCTGATACCTACCATCACGGAGGAAGAGCTGCTCGTCTCACTCAGATTTCTATAGATGGGCAGGGAGTGCAAACTTGAGTGGTGATGTAACCTAACACATGGGGTTGCAATGCCACTCAAATTTGGCCTGGCTACCCCCTGAAAAAATTTGGCCTAGCTGCCCGTCTGGCAAATTTGAGTGGCATTGCACATTTTGAACCATGGGGTTGCAACTTGCAACCACATGGTTGAAGTTCAGGATAAAAGGCATTCTGTACTGATATAGTATGGGAGAGTAATTTCTTTTTAAACTAAGGAATGTCCCTTATAATGGCCTGTTGATAACCCTACCCAGAAGGTTCCGTGTCACTGGCTCTGTTGTGAGTGTGGCTATAGTCTGCATATGGAATGATGGGATTTCATGTTTGTTGGCTTATCCATTGAACTCACTCAGTTCACAAGTGTGTGATAGGGAGCTCTGGCTTTAAGGCAGGATTCAGGCCCAGCGTCCGCCTGTTTCTGGTGCTGCCCAGGACCAAGGCTGGGATTTGTAGTCCAAAGGGACTATGGGAACTGTAGGCCTCTCAGCAAGAACTCCTGGGAACGGAGGTGTGATGTTTGGGGATCCCCAGACCAGTAACGGGTACTGTCCAGTAATGAAGGATGCCTTTGTGCTGTGTAGCTTTGATTCAGAGCCCTGAACCAGTAGCCCCAGCCCACAAGCACAAGGTCTCAAACCTGGCTTCTGTCAGCCTAGTTGCCCTTTGCAGGCTTGTGTTATGGGGCTAAAAATTGCAGCATAGACATGGAGCCCAGGCTCTAAAACCTGGCAAGGGGGGAGTTCTCAGAGCCTGACCTCCAGCCTAATCCTGAATGTCTACACTGCTATTTTTAGCCCATTATGCAAACCTCAGTCAGTTGACCCAGGTTCTAAGATGCTGCTGCGAGGATTTTTTTGCAGTGTAGATGTGTGTCCTTTATCACCATGTGAAGGCACATGAATTGGGACTGAGGAATTCCAGGGGATGGGGACTGTATTAGGGTATGGGATAGGAAAGTACAAGGAGTCAGAGGAAGGTGGGGTGCAGGCAGTAGATTGGGGAACTGCAGGGAAAGGCACGGGGGACAGGAGACAGATGGGGGGTGCAGGGAATGATGAGGCCAGGAGGCAGTTTGGGGGGGGGCAGGGAAAGGTGGGGTCAGGAGGCAGATGGGAGTGCAGGGGAAAGCAGGTGTATGTATGTATGTAAGTAGTTACAGTTGGATTTTAACCCTGAGATGAGGGCACACAAATTGAGGGCAAGCGACTTCCCCCACATGGTAAAAAAAATAAATCAGTAGACAGGCGACAAGCAAGGCAATTGGGTGATATTCAGTCTCATGGGTTTTTGTGCTAGTCTCATGATTTCTGGGGTCTAACTCTTGATTTTTGAAGATTTGGGCTGATGATCCTGGGCTGGGAAAGGAGAATGCCCAGCAGGCCAGTTAGTTTATTTGAGGGGATTCTTGTGGGTCCTTTGTGAGTGAAGGCTGTCTGGAGAAAGAAAAGGAGTACTTGTGGCACCTTAGAGACTAACACATTTATTTGAGCATAAGCTTTCGTGAGCTACAGCTCACTGCATAAATTTGTTAGTCTCTAAGGTGCCACAAGTCCTCCTTTTCTTTTTGCGGATACAGACTAACACGGCTGCTACTCTAAAGGCTGTCTGGAGTGGCTCATGAACTTGAGTGCCAATCTCAGGGCAGACTGCTACAGGGCACAAACCCCAAACTAGTTGTGAGTGCTATACTTAGATTTCACCAATTAAGTATCAAGTGTGAACTCCTCAAGCACTATAACAGCCTTAACAATAGAGTCACAGATAGTCCCATTGGGCACTCTGGTCTATCTGGCCACCCACGCAAACTTGTCTTTGTGATAGATGGCCCCTTACCCCCAAAATCACCAGAATATTCAGCTTACTCCCAGGCCCAAAGCACCAATCACTTACCCCAGGTCAATTGTACCTCAGCACCTAAGACAATGCTTGTAGCCAATCCTATAATAAACTAGCTAACGATCTAAGAAAAATAAATGATCATTATTTACAAGGTTAAAGCAGGTAAACATACACACACCAATGAGTTACCATCTTAGCTTCCAAAAAGTAGTGGAAGCTGCTAATGTGCAATCTTTCTATGTCCTTTAGGGCTAACCCAGGCTAAACAGCTGGGGATCCCTTGCTTATGCTTAGAAGTCTTGCCCTCTCCCTGAAATCCAAGCAGCATAGGGATAACAATTTCTTCTTGACAGGGATTTTTATTCCCATCCCCCAGAGCTGAAACTGATGGGATGAGTGTTTGTGCACGTCTCATCTTCAGGGGCGGGGAGGAGGGGGAGGGGGAGAAAGCAATCAACAAAGTCTTTTGTCCCTGATGTTCTACAATGGCTTGTCTGGCACCTATGGGCCTTCTTTTGTTGGAGAGGAGATGACACCTTTTGTAGTAAACTAGTATTTCACACTTGGTAATGCGTCTCTCCTGACTGTGGGGGTTTACAGTTTCAGAGAAACAGTTTTTATAGTTACAGAACAAATATTACCTTATAACATGGAGTACAGACATTATAAGAAAGATTAATACATACAGCATCCTACAAGCATTTAATTAAAACTAAAGACATTCTTATAAATCTAATACCTGTTTTAACAATGTTAACCCACAGGTGAGCCAAAATGGTTTCCAGCTATGCATCTCTCAATGTACAGTGAGACCTAGGGTCCTTGGCATGAGCTGACACTTGGTCTGCTAGCATCACAAAGGCATTGAAGCATGGCTAGTGGGAGTCGTGTGTGTGTGTGTCTTTCCATCCCACACCCCTCCCTTTGCTGGAGAAGTATTTTGGTCTACACCATTTCCAGCACCTGGTGAGGCAGACAGGGTAGGAGGGAGCAGGCACAAGGGGTCTCTGGAGAGAACAAATCCAGACAGCCCAGGGTGGGGAACCATGCATGAAGAGCTACATCCTTTAGATGATGTATAGGCTCAGAGGCGAGAGTCACAGCACTGTTGCTTTCTGATGGCATGTCCTGGTGAGCTCCCTAGAGAAGGTGACTTACTGGTGTCTGGGCACCCTCCCCCTCTGCTGGCTGGTTGGCTGGGATGCAGCAGAACCTGGAGGATGGAGAGCAGGAGCGGTGGAAGCTCCCTAAAAGTGTGGCGGGGGGGCCACTGGTGCCCAAACTGTGGCCCTGCTCCCTGTGCTGCCCTTTCCCTCCAAAGCCCTGCTCTTGCGCCACCCCTTCTCCCTGAGCCCTTGCCCTCATGCAACCTCTTCCTGCAAGGCCCCGTTCCTGCACCAACTCTTCCCCCCCAAGACCATGCCCTCTTCTCGCTCCTCTCTGCCTGCTCGCTCCTCTACACCCCCTCCCCTTGTCACTCAATCTCCCACTTTTAAAAGTGATGGGGCCATGGTCCCCTGGCTTACCCCTGTTCCAGCACCTCTGATGGAGAGCCACCCCCTCTGTACAGATTGGAGGCCGACAGCAACTAAGATGGATGGCCCAGAGTAGGGCAGGCAGTGTGCCTGCCTGCTAACATGGTGCAGCTGTGCACAGATGGGGAGGCGAGTCCCACTCTACGCATGTGTGGCTACACCTGGCCCCCTTGCTCATACTCCGCCAGCCAGTGCAGTGCTGGGCTGTCCCCATGGATACTCCCTTGCCTGATCGTAGTCCAAGCTAGTTTAATTGGTGCCTAGGCCTTTGATAAGCTGGCCCATGAAGCACATTCCAATGTGCCATTCACTTGGGCTTTGCCTTATTTCTGAACTGACTTCAAGCTCTTGTGCTGGCATTCAACACCCCTGCTGTGTTCATCTGAGCTGAAGCTGGGGTTCCAAGTGATGCAAGCATCTCCTATCACTCTGGCAGTCATACCCCACAGGGAGGGGCCAAGGAGCAAGGAGGTGTCCTTTGCACAGAACACTCCTCTGACCAGCACTGCACTAAAACATTTCTGCAGTCAGCAGGCTGTTTGGCCTTGCACCTGCATAGGGCCATGGTGTATATGGGAGGCACCGTGTGGGTTTTTTGCCAGAGGACTGGATTTGCTCCTTTAGTGCGTTCTTGAATATGACATAGCACATGTCTTGAAATATTGAAACTCCTGGAGAGTAGCAGCGTGTCAGTGCTTTGTGTGTGCCTCCATGTGGCACAGACTCCACCATTCTGTCTGAGATGGCCTGAGATGTCTTTTTTTATGAGATTACAGGTTTGGTTAGTGAAGGTGATGTAATCTACTTAGACTTCTGTACAGCAATTCACTTGGTACCACACAACTTTTTGATTGAAAAATGAGAGTGATATAAAATTAACATGGCACACATCTAATGGATTAAAAACTTGCTAACTGATAGGTCCTAAAATGCGATTATGAACAGGGAATCATGGAATGAGTGTGTTTCTAACGGAGTCCACTGGGATTGGTTCTTGGCCCTATGCTATTTAACATTTTTATTGATGTCCTGAAAAAAAACATAAAATCATCATTGATAAGGTTTTCAGACAACACAAAGATTGGAGGGGTGGTAAATAATTAAGAGGACAGATCACTGACACAGAGCGATCTATAACACGATCCAGTGGCTGGAAGTTTAGGATAGACAAATTCAGACTGGAAATAAGGCATAAATTTTCAACAGTGGGAGTAATTAACCAGTGGAACGATTTGGTGGATCTGCTTTAGGGATTATTTTGGGGAAGCTTTCTGACCTTTATTCTACAGGAGGCCAGACTAGATGATCACAATGATCCCTTCTGGCCTTGGAATCTATGAATCTATGGATTGCTTCTTAACCTGGGTAAAGCCAAACAATATGCATTTTAACATGGCTAAATGTAAATGTACATGTCTAGGAACAAAGAATGTAGGCCAAAATGACAGGATGGTGGTTCTCCTGAGAAGCAGTGACTCTGAAAAAGATTTGGGGGTCATGGTGGCTAATCAGGTGAACATGAGCCCCCAGTGTGACGCTGTGGCCAAAACAGCTAATGCAATCCTTGGATGCATAAACAGGGGAATTTAAAATAGGAATTGTGCAAGGTTATTTTCCCTCTGTATTTGGCACAGTTCTGGTGTCCACAGTTCAAGAAGGATGTTGATAAATTGGAGAGGGTTCCGAGTTGAGCTATTAGAATAATTAAAGGATTAGTAAACACGTGTGATCACAGTGGTCCCTTCTGGCCATACGAATCCTTCCAGAGGAGCCCGCCAACACTAGTACCTAGTGACGGGGAAGGGGCACTGCTGAACAATATAAAACCCCACTGGCTGAGCATGGCGTGGAAAAGCCTTTCTCTACAACAGCAGGCTGGCCAGCACATGAATTTCAGTTGTAGAAAGAAGACTCCTTTCTTTGTACTAGATCATTTGATTATGCTATGAGGTGGCTCTGAACTGCAAACAGCAATTGCTCTGTACTGATGTTCCAGTGACTTCTATTCTTCTTGCAGAATAATGGCCAGTAAGAAGAAGGAGATAATACTGCAGGTCAGTAATAGAGGTCCATGCTACAAATACATTTCAGAACTGATGATATGGTACCTTTTATACTTGCTGTCAGTACTGTGGGGTAGATTTGGCCTGAGTTACTCCAGCTTCTGCTTGGAAAGTGATGGTGCAGGGTCCCAGCTGAGGCAAGTCTTCCTTGAGGGAGCAAAGGGTGGGAGAGGTGGGGAGGCTGCAGCAAATCAGAACAGGCCCCGAAGTAGGTGTTTTTAAAGGATGTAGCAGGGTCATTTACAATAAGGGATTGTGGTAATTCAGCCGCTACCACCGGGACCTCTATGGAAGTCTGAACACCATTCACAGCTGCTCTTTCAAGAAGGTGCTTTCAAGTCCTATTCTATGTTACATTTTGATTTCCTCAGGGTCGTCACCATGTAAAAAGAATTGTGCAGGGAATCTGTCTAGAAAATCTTCCTGTACTGAGAGCCAAAGCAGTAGGAGAACTCTGAAGAAGAGCCACTCCTGTAAAGGGTGCAGAAAGGAGTAGGTGGGGTTCATTCCAGTGATGACACTCAGCTGGAGTTTGGCTTCCCTAAGAAAACTGAGAAACTTCTACCCCTTCTAGCTTAGTCTTTCAAAGAATATTGAGTAGGTGTAGGGAGGTGGTATTACCTCTGCACATAGCATATATGAGACTATTGCTGGAATATTGCATATAGTTTTGGTGTCCACACTTTAGAAAAGATGTTGGAGAATTTGAGAAGGTTGAAAGAAGAGCTACAAGAAAGATTCTAGGTTTGGAAAATCTGCCTGATACTGAGAGACTGAAGGAGCTCAGTTTACTGAACTGATGGAAGAAAACGTTAAGAGGTGAATTGCTCATAATCAATGAATACATATGTGAGGAGGAGATTTCTGATACCAGACAGGTCTTGACTCACACAGACAAAAGCATAAGAAGATCCAATAGGTGGAAGTTGAAGGTAGGAAAACTCAAATTGGAAATAAGGTGCAATTTTTTAACTGTGGATACCTACTCACTGGAACATATTACCAAGGACGAGGTGGATTGTCCATCACCTGGAGACTTTTAATTGTGGTCATCTGTTTTTCTAACTCTTCTGTAGTACAACCACAAGTACTGGGCTTGATGCAGGAATTGCTGGGTGAAATTCTGGCCTGTATCATGCAGGGGTTTAGAGTAAATGGTCCCCTCTGGCCTCAAAATCTAAGTTAATAACTATAAGGAGGTTATTTTAGTGCCACAAGATCTGTCTCTGTTCTACAGTCTGGTCTGAAACCAGACTGTGTGTGATCCAGGCTATCAGCAGTCAGCATGTGGTCTTAGAGGACAGTTGCCAGTACTTTTTCCACTATTTTGACTTAAGGAGAGGGTTAGAGACAAGAACAGTAGTTCGACAGATTGGCTGTGTTATGTGTTGGCTTCTTAAGTTAAGTCCCAGACAGACTGCGAAGAGCTACAAAAGGATCTCACAAATCTGGGTGACTGGGCAACAAAATGGCAGATGAAATTTAATGTTGATAAATGCAAAGTAATGCACATTGGAAAACATAATCCTAAATATACATATACAATGATGGGGTCTAACTTAGCTGTTACCACTCAAGAAAGAGATCTTGGAGTTATTGTGGATAGTTCTCCGAAATCATCCACTCAATATGCAGCGGCAGTCAAGAAAGTGAACAGAATGTTGGGAATCATCAAGAAAGGGATAGATAATAAGACAGAAAATATCATATTGCCTCTGTGTAAATCCATGGTACGCCCACACCTTGAATACTGCGTGCAGATGTGGTTGCTCCATCTCAAAAAAGATATATTGGAATTGGAAAAGGTTCAGAAAAGGACAACAAAAATGATTAGGGGTATAAAACAGCATCCATATGAGAAGAGATTAATAAGACTGGGACTTTTCAGCTTGGAAAAGAGGCAACTAAGGGGGGATATAATAGAGGTCTATAAAATCATGAATGGTATACAGAAAGTAAATAAGGATGTGTTATTTACTCCTCCTCATAATACAAGAACAAAGGGCTACCAAATGAAATTAATAGGTAGCAGGTTTAAAACAAATACAAGAAAGTATTTTTTCATGCAACGCACTGTCAACCTGTGGAACTCCTCGCCAGAGGGTGTTGTGAAGGCCAATACTATAATGAGGTTCAAAAGGGAGCTAGATAGATTCATGGAAGATAGGTCCCTCAATGGCTATTAGCCAGGATGGGCAGGAATGGTGTCCCTAGCCTCTGTTTTCCAGAAGCTGGGATTGGGTGACAGGGCATGGATCACTTGATGATAATCTGTCTGTTCATTGCCTTTGGGGCACCTGCCATTGGCCACTGTCAGAGGATAGGATACTGGGCTTGATGGACCTTTGGTCTGACCCAGTATGGCCATTCTTATGTTCTACTATGTACTATTATTAATTATTATTAATTATTATTCTCTCCTGCTGGTAATAGCTCACCTTACCTCATCACTCTCGTTACAGTGTGTATAGTAACACTCATTGTTTCATGATCTCTGTGTATATAAATCTCCCCACTGTATTTTCCACTGCATGCATCCGATGAAGTGATGTAACTCACGAAAGCTTATGCTCAAATAAATTTGTTAGTTTCTGAGGTGTCACAAGTACTTCTTTTCTTTTTGTGGATACAGACTAACACGGCTGCTGCTCTGAAACATCCCATCTTTGTTTCCACAGTGCCAAATGGACTTGAAAAAAATGGAGTTGATCTGATACCAATGTGTATTCATCTGCATATGGCTCACTAGCCACAGTGAAGGCAGGCACTTCATTGAGCATCTCAGAAAACACAATGTTAAGAACTGAATTTAAAATTCAACCCATAACGGCATAATCTTTACTGATGCAGGAAGGGTGACCCTAATATAAATCCTGCCGTCCAGTGGCCAAAGTGAACAGTCAAATATTAAGTTCTAGTGGTATTACTGAGGCACTGATGGTGGGTCTAGGGTAAAAGTGGAATAGGGCATTTGCTTTGGTAGGACCTTGATGTTTCTGAAATGAAACAATTACTTGTTTTAAACAACTAAAAGTGGAAAGTACTCTTAGAAAAGTATGTGAATTTTTAAAATCACACGCATAAATCTTGCATGGTACATCACAAAACTTTGTACCCCTTTTGCATGAAAACTATAATACCCACCAAGTTCAAAATTCATACACAACATATGCAGGATCCCTGGGGTCCCACAGAGATCAGTTCTTGGCCCTACGCTATTTAACATTATTATGAATGACCTGAAAGAAAAATGTAAAATTATCACTGATGAAGTTTGCAGACACAAAAATTGTGGGAATGGTAAATAGTGATGAGGACAGGTCAGTGATACAGAGTGATCTGGATCAGGTAGTAAACTGGGCGCAAGCAAGCAATACACATTTTAATATAGCTACATGTAAATGTATACCTCTATGAATAAAGAAGGTAAGCCATACTTACAGGATGGGGGACACTATGCTGGGAAGCAGTGACTCTGAAAAAGATCTGGGGTTGATGGTGGATAACCAGCTGAATATGAGCTGCCAGTGTGATGCTGTGGCCAAAAGAGCTAATGGGATCCTGGGATACATAAACAGGGGAAACTTGAGAGTAGGAGTAGAGAGGTTATTTTATCTCTGTATTTGGGATTGGTGCAACTGCTGCTGGAATCCTGTGTCCAGTTCTGGTGTCCACAATTCAAGAAAGATATTGATAAACTGAAGTGGGTGCAGAGAAGAGCCACAAGAATGATGAAAGGATTAGAAAACATGCCTTATGGTGATAGACTCAAGGAGCTTAATCTGTTCAGTTTAACAAAAAGAAGGTTGAATGGGTGACTTGATTATAGTCTATAAGCACCTACATGGGGAACAAATATTTAATATCACGCTCTTCAATCCTGCAGAAAAAGGTCTAACATGATCCAATGGCTGGAAGTTGAAGCTAGACAAATTCAAACTGGAAATAAGGCATCGATTTTTAATGGTGAGAGTAATTAACCACTGGAACAATTTACCAAGGGTCACGGTAGATTCTGCATCACTGGCAATTTTTTGATCAAGACTGGATGTTGTTCTGAATATATGCTCTAGGAATGATTGTGGGGAAGTTCTATGTCCTGTATTGTCCAGGAGGTCAGACTAGACGATCACAGTGATCCCTTCTGGCCTGAGAATCTATGAATATCCCGTCTTTGAAGTTCACACCCTGTTTTTCTCCTCAAGTCTTCTAGCTCTACTTTTCAAAAATGGATATTTTCTACTTAACTTACAAGAAAACCACCCAAATAAAACGGATAAATTTAATCAGTGGTGATGTTTGGTTGGCTGGGAAGATGCCTGACTGTGGAAATAGTCCCCTCTATTCGACATTGGTGAGGCCTCATCTGGAGTACTGTGTCCAGTTTTGGGCCCCACACTACAAGAAGGATATGGATAAATTGGAGAGAGTCCAGCGAAGGGCAACAAAAATGATTAGGGGTCTGGAACACATGACTTATGAGGAGAGGCTGAGGGAACTGGGATTGTTTAGTCTGCAGAAGAGAAGAATGAGGGGGGATCTGATAGCTGCTTTCAACTACCTGAGAGGTAGTTCCAGAGAGGATGGTTCTAGACTATTCTCAGTGGTGGAAGAGGACAGGACAAGGAGTAATGGTCTCAAGTTGCAGTGGGGGAGGTTTAGGTTGGATATTAGGAAAAAGTTTTTCACTAGGAGGGTGGTGAAACATTGGAATGCGTTGCCTAGGGAGGTGGTGGAATCACCTTCCTTAGAAGTTTTTAAGGTCAGGCTTGACAAAGCCTTGGCTGGGATGATTTAATTGGGGATGGGTCCTGCTTTTGAGCAGCGGGTTGGACTAGATGACCTCCTGAGGTCCGTTCCAACCCTGATATTCTATGATTCTATGATTCTAAATAGCAGCCCCAGTCCAGGAACAAGCAGCTTTCAGGGGCTTGGTAAAATAGGGTTTGCTTGGTTGTCAGCAGGGTTTGAAACTGGGACCTTCTGCTGCACAGCTCTGACTTCTACCACTCATACTGAAGAAGTAACGTGCTACTTAATAACAGTATATTAGGCTTTTATTCTCTTACTTGAATCAGTCACGAAAGGAATGGTGAGATTCAAGAATTTTAGTTCCATTCCAAATTCTGGAAGGTAGTGTGCACTGGAGGTCACAGTCCTTCTTCTTCTATTCCACTTCTACCCCACCCCTCCAGCTTTTCCCTGTCTTGTCTCTTCCTCCACAACTCCCCCTACCCACCCCACTTCTTCAACCCAGTCCTAATCTTCTTGCCCATCTTGCCTCAGTTTATTCCTTTGGACTTCTTATCCAAGTCCCAATTTCATCCCACTGCACCCCAGGTTCTTGTCCCACTCTCTGTCCCCAGCCAGTCCCAGTTTCTCTCCATCCTCCAGCTCGTAATCCAGTCGATCTCTCCCCATCCCACATCTCTGTCCCCTCCCACTGGCTCCCAGTCCTAGTCTTCCTCCTCCCAGTCCCAGTTTTACCCCACTCCAGGCTTCTTGTCCTAATCTGCTCATTTTGCTACTGCCCCGGGTCCAGTCCTTGTCCCACCTGCATTCAAATCAGGCAGCATCCTCTTCCACAGGCCAGCAGGAGGAGCACTGAAAGCACTGGAGAGAATCTTCATGCTTTCAGTTTCTGTGCTTGGTGCCACACTGGCCTGTAGCAATTGCAAGCAAAGGCCTGTTCAGCCCCTGCAGCCTTAGGCTGGAGCATGCTCTCTACAGTTGGAATCTTCAGAGCATTCAGTTGTCACACTAACAAGTCTTCAGTGAGCGTGTGCAAACTGAGATTTTGCAAACTTGGCCAAATTTGGGCGTTTTTGTTTTTTAAACCAAGAAAGCAAAAGGTACATCCCTGCTAAATTTCAAGCCCTTGCTGCAAAGCATGGATGCACTAGATCATCTCAACAAAACAACTATACAAATTTTATAACAGGGACAAAATGTATTTTTTCCTAATCTCATTTGTGGAAACTTGATAAATAAATAAATAAATAAATAAATAAGAGTGTGAGGCAGACCTACCTGGCATAGAAAATTTCCAGCTCCACCTATAATTTCTGTGTAAAGGAAAGGCCTGTGTCATTTCTACTGAATGTAGCTTAAAAAAAACAAGAAAATTCTCACAAACCAAGAACTTCCCATCAAAGAAACAAACAAGCAACACCCAGTGAGGGTTGCCTAAAAGGAACATCCACCCAAACCCATAAAAGCCAAGAAGTGTCTAGGTAGAGTATCCTCCTTCAACATATGTTACCACCACACATTACGTTCACCATTTTCACTGACAGACGCTGCCTTTCTATAAGTCCCATACCGCATGTACAGTAACATAATACACATTACATTCCTCGCAATTACACTATAATACAGATCCTTAATGCTGACTTCATACTTCTCCATGGGGAAATTTTCACTGGTGCCTACCAGACACACATGCCCAGGTGCTCTTTTCTAGCTCTGGGGTTCTTGAATTGTGTTCCACGTGGTCTGCAGAGAGCTGGATGATCACATGGTGCTGGTTTGGCCATATTTTCAGCTGCTACTATGTTAAAGGACAATTGTAAGCACGTAACTTTCCACATAATTATCATTGCGGCAGGGTGTTGTGTGATCAAGAATGGGAAGAGGGGGCTGGACAGGTCTGAATGAGAGGGTGGATTGTCCACTAGCTCTGCCTTAAAATCTGGCATGGCAGAACCCTGCCCAATGACCTTTCCTTTTGAAGAGACAGTGGCTGGGGTTCTGCTCCCCTCTCAGAGAGACAAGGGCCAGATTCCCTTAGGAGCAGTAGAAGTACCCACTTCCCCTGTCAGAAAGGCAGTAGTGGCAAGAGTACCCCCATCCTGGTACGTCTGCCAGCACCCACATATATCTACTTGAAGGGAGGAGATGAGACAGCTGTGCTCTTTCCCTCCTACCACACACCCAGAGTCCTGCTGGGGGGTTCGGGTACTCCAGAACAGTGTGTCTTGGTATTAACATCCCATTGGGTATTGTAAGAGACCCTTTGATACTGAGTATTATAGTCAGAACCTTTCTTCCAGCTGTTCCTGTGTCATGGTTTGCTGTGACTTGTTTAAATATAAAAGTGAAACTGTTTTGTGGTAAAATAAACAGTTATCGCATATTGCTATCTATTACTCTTCACACTTACCATGTATATTTTTTAATTTACCCCAGGTTACTGTCAATAACCAGGAGCTTTGGGAGGAAATGCTGGGTTTCAAAGGACTGATAGGTAAGGACTGAGCAAACATTTCAGATCACTTGCATTTAATTTCAAAACAAACACTCAGGACCAGCAAAGTATTGAAATGAAGGTGTGCCACTTTCCTTGTAAGGCAGGGGAGTAGGAAACAAACAGAGTGATATAAAATGAACATGGTTGAGATGTCTTTAGGTCATCCTGGTCCCCTTGCCCATGCAGCATTGGTAGCTGCTGTAGATACTCAGTTGCTGTGTCTTGCCTGAAATGACTTTACCACTTTGCTTGAGATTTTGCTCCACAATCTGCTAGACATCATTTTTGAGGATCCTTCATGATACTTCACCTGAAATTGCTCTTACTCAGGATAATCTAACAACTCTATCTATACCCCTTTCAGTCTGTCAGGGAGAAACCTGCCCCAGGAATTGACTCTAGTTAGAGCAATGACTCTAGGCAGAGGTTACACACTCCTGCTGTTTGCAACAGCTTCCCCAAAACTAGCAGCAATACAAACATTTCTGCAAAGTTTCTTGTCATAACACAGTAATCAACTTAAGCTTGCAATGACTGAGACTGTCCGTGCTTCAGCTTTCAACCAGTATCACTTGTAGATGCCTAACCTCCTCAGAGTTAGCCTGAGTAGCGGCTAGCCCAAAGGATGCATATTTAGGAGAGTTCATTCCTTATCTGAGACTGTAACTTGAGAAAGTGGCACCAGTTAACTTAACTTAAATCATTAAATAAAATAACTTAAATAATTTTTTAAACCAATTTTAGTGAAATTGGTGCAAAAGGCTGGATAGACACTCTTATTTTGTTTAAGAGGCTTGCTCAGATTAATTTAAATCTGTTTCTAATTGGCATAAGATGGTGGTCCTACCTTTTCAGTCCTGTGGGCTGGATGGTAGTTTGGGGGCACCTCTGTGGCCACATACAGAATTAAATGCTCTACAAAATGGAGTCCTCCATTTGGCATGACCTCACGCATACATTGTATGTGAGGTCATGGTGCATGGAGGATGCGTTTTGCTCTACAAAGTGGCATCCTCCATGAAGAGTGACCTTGCACATAGGATGCTATTTTGTAGAGCAGGTCTGCTGGGGGACAGACACATCTGCGGTCCAGATGGTATTGTTCTGCAGGCTGGATCCAGTCCATGGGTCATCACTTGGACCACCCTCAGTGTGTGCATATGTAATCCACACACCTCTTGGGTGTGGTGTTGTCCCATCTAGTGGCACTGAGACCACTTAGAAAGAGAGAGAGAAGAATGAGTGTGCTCTACAGTCTTAGCTAACAGCTAGTTGGCTTTTAGCTCATGCGGTAGAGGCTGATGCACTGAGGTCCCAAGTTCGATCCTACCCGCTGATGACCGGGGTCTGTTGGCGTTACACATACATACCTTTTGCACTGGCTTAACTAAATTAATTTAAAATCGTACCTTTCGTTAAACCAATGCAACTTTTTTTTCTAGAGCAGGCCTTAGTTTTACCAGCCTAGCTGATGTCATTCCAGCATGGGAATTGCACCCCTTCAGCTGGAACGCAGTGCTGCAGCAGGACAGCAGAGTCTGAATGTCAAAGGGGAGAAAACACTCAGCTGCCTCTACTGAGGTTCAATGAGAAGGTGTATATATTTGAGAGTGTAACAGGAACCTATCCAGTCTGGCTGCAGGCCCATCTGATGCCTCAGGTTCCCCTCACCTGCAGCATGGATTGATTGCTGAGATGATTTAGCTCCCGGGCCATACCCCCAAAAGTCTGCCCTTTTCAGAGTACCAAAGTCCAGGCAAACACAACACTGAAGAGTCTTCCACCCCAGTCATCAGCTGGTCCCATCCCTTCCTTCTTGAGGGTCTGTTTTCTCTTCCATCTCTGCCCTGCCCCTGGGCTCTCCTCAGCCTCTCAATCTTCCCCTGGCTGGTAGGGGTTACTGCAGCACCTCATTAGATGGCAGTATAAACAGCCGCTCAGTCCTCCCCTTACTAGCAAGTTGCTGCACCCCTTTATAGGGGGAATCCATACCCGCTTTCTACTATAGGTTACCACCCTGGGAACCCTAAACAACTGGGCTTTCTGCCCCTTTGTAGTCTCAACCACCCCGTTGCTCCTTCCCAACCCCTCTTCCTGTACTCCCAGCCCTTCCATATATCATCCTACTATTCTATAGAGCTCTGACTCCCACAGCTGTTCTTCTTGGAGTCCCTCTCTGACTGAACCACGAGTGCTCTCTTTTTCCCATCAGGGCTGCTCTTAACCACATGTTCACTTTGTTATATGACTTCGCCCATTTCCTTGACCTGGGGGATAGCTATGCTTATAACAGGTGCAGCTTAGCCCCAGCCCCCTTAAAGGGTCAGCACACCCTGTAACAGTGAGTAATGTCCAGAGCAGGTGCTGCCCTCTATTATCAGAAGTGCTAATTATAGGGAAGGACACTGGTTTTCTTATTTAAATGGACAAATTATTTCTAGTAATGTTTTAACCTTCTTGGTCCCAGGATATTAGAGAGATAAGACGGGTGAGGTAATTTCTTTTATTGAACCAGAAATTGGTCCAATACAAACTATTACCTCACCCACCTTGTCTCACTAAATTATTTCTATTGATTTCAGCCAGACCCTATTGTAAAAGATAAAAACAAGTCGGGAGAGTTAAGGTTGATTTCCTGAATTTCTGAGGGCTTGCTGTTTCAACTTTAATGTTGTCCAAGAGCTATTTTTCCTTACAGAATCTGTATGTGTTGAGTCAACATGTGCATGTGTATGTGTGTGTGAAAATTAATAATGTTCTGAAAGTGCTGCTGTCATACACAAGATTTTTCAGAGGCCAAATTGCACAGCATTAATAGAGCAAACAAACAGAGCTCTTTGGTATACACATCCCTTTTGCATAACCTTTTTTAAGGAACAGGAACAAACCAAATAATTAAAGTTTGCCTGTCAGCTCAACTTTCATCAGTTTACCAACTCATGGCCGTAATCTGACTTGTCAGTGTCTTTTTAGGTACTGTGCTTGTTCTTCCCATGCCACTACTCTTCCCTGCTTTCCTGTGTTGCTTTTTATGTCTTATGAACAAACAATATTTGAGCCTACAACAAGCAGTCTTTTCTAATAATTTATCTGGGTGTGGAACACCTGACCCACACTTCTAGAATTGTGTGATTTTGCTTCCTGGCCATCTGCATTTGGAAATTTCCCCCTTTCACTGCCCAAGTGACCCTGCATAATCTGAAATTAGTACAATCAAAATGGAGTGAAAAGCTGGACTGACCAAGTTCTTTGTATGTGCTTGTCCTCAATATTTCTGAACTGTCCCCATCCTGTCATTGCATAACCCTACTGACACAGCTTCTCCTTTGTGTAGTTGTTGATGTGTATCAAGGCTGGTGTGGTCCATGCAGAACAGTCGTGAACCTTTTCAAAAAAATAAGGAATGAGCTTGGTGATGACCTCCTGCATTTTGCCGTGGTAAGATGTAATTCAGAATAGTGTCTGCTTCAAAAGTACCAAATCACCTACGGAATCAACAGACAAGGAAATGCTGCAGCCACTTGTCCTTGCAATAGGCAGGAAATGTGTGCATAAGGAAACTTACATGGATACAAATTGCAGGGCCAGGTCTATTACTGTTCTATTCAGTTCTTATTCCTTCTCCAAATGGAAAGATTTTTTTTTAAAACACACATTTTCTTTATAAATGTATTAGAATTGCATTATACAATACTGAACATCTCAAATCTGAGCCTAAAGTGCGAAGCAACAATATCACCAGTGAGGAAAACATGTATCCCATTTTGAACAATGGGAGAGACTACATTTTAATATAAATTAAGAAACAGTACTCAATAATATAACATTGTTACCCTGTCTTCCCTCTCACAGACATACAGCTATGCTGTAGGAACACTACATTTGCAAAGTGAAGCACTCATAAGTTGAGAAATGCTGAAGTTAAGGATGTGTGTGCAACCTTAACTCAGCCCCTTGTGGGTATGCATTCCAATGGACTCTCTAATTACATTCCAAATATAAAATCTTCCTTTTAGAAGTTAGTTAAGGTACATGCCTATCATATCACTTACAAACTCAGGCACTGAAAAGCAAGGACATGAATAGGTCAGAACCTCAAACCTTACACTGTGCACAAACACTTTTTTCTTATTATGCATAAAGAAATGGATAATTTGTCTCAACACATCTTTAATTCTGACTAATGGGCTTTTGGTTTTATGTATTTTATCATATTTGGAAGTATAAGCAATGCTAATCAACATGGTCTTATTCACGCCTAATCAATCACATTTGGTATTGTTCTTTGATGACAAGTTTGACTCACCAAGGTAACTGTGGTGATATAATATACTTAGATTTCTGTAAACATTTGACTTAGTACCGCACAACATTCTGATTAACAACCTAGCACTATAGAGAATCAATATGGTGCATATTAAATAGCTCAGCTGGCTGAATAGTGCTCAAAATATGATTGCTAATAGGGACAATGAGTGGGGGTGTTTCCAGTGGGGTCCCATAGGGAGTGGGATTAAAAATCAGATATGCCAATCATCCCTTATATGCCCATGTGTGGCTGTGCCTTCCTTTCAGTCATTAAAACATTTAAAAGTTATTTAAAAATGGAAGTAAGCTAATTCGGAGGCTGGATGTACATCTTATAGGGGATAATTTTAAAAATGGTGCTTAGCACCTTTATTAAAGAACGATGGTGTTTGCACAGTGAACAAATTGGTAGTGACATTTAAAATAAGAGCTTAATATAAGCAATGTATATATCTAAAAGCATATTTTAGAACCTTTTCCAAACCCTCACACTAATAGGGCAAAAATATTTCTCAACACTTTTTAAAATGGTTACTTTTCTACAATGTAAAATTTTGATACAGCCAAATTATTTGTTTTACGTTTTATTTAGGCTGAAGTAGATTCCATTGATGCTCTAGAGAACTACAGAGGAAAATGTGAACCTACCTTTCTGTTTTATGCAGTAAGTTAAAATATTTTAAAATTGGACACAATAATAAACCTTACCAGTTGAAACAATCACTTTCTTCCAAAGATGCCTTGTTTGCATTTTTGATCTCCAGCTCCTGGATATATATTCCATCTCTTTCATTCACTTTGCTAATCAGTTTGGTGCCAAAATCCTATCCTGAATGCAACCTGATTTATCTATCCCAAATGCTGCCATGCATGATAGTCGTTTTATTTTCTGTGTGTCTGTCTAGGTATTTATAATGTACCCACCATCTGGACATAATATCATCATATCCAATCAGTTATTATCTTTTGAACACTCTGTCCTAAGTTGCTTTCCAGAGCAGCTGTAAATAATCCAATTACAATATTATTTTATTAATAAATAACTGAACAAGAGAGATATTAAGATATACTGTATAGGTGAGGGGAAATAAATGTGTAATTGAATTTTGAAATGGGATGAAGAACTGATGATTCAGAGAGATATAGGAGGGCTGTTCCCCAGGACTATAGAATTTGCCATATTCATATTGGATCAGGACCAAGATCCAGTTAAGCTGGTGTCATTTCTCCACCATTGTCCAGGATGAGCTGCATCAGAGGGAGGTGTTAGAATGCTCCTAATGGCAGTTATAGAATAACCTGCCCATAGGGCAAGTTTCTTCCTATCCCTCATCAGTCAGGGTTGACTCTTGCCCTGAAGCATGAAGGTGTGTATCCCTTCTTTAAAAGGACAAAATCACCCTCCTTAATGTAAGAGTGGATGGTCTCATTCTCCATCTGAATGTTCTTTCTGAATCCTGGCCTCCATGATATCCTGTGCAATGAGCCCCACAGGCCACTTATTAAAACCCCACATAGTTGAGAATCAGGGCCTTGTCTTTAAATCTCCTGAAGTGTCCCCTTGTCTGTGCCTAGTGAGAGAGTAACTTGGAGCACCTGTTTCACCTTGTCTTGTTACTCATGGCCTTCCATCCATTACTATGTGAAATGGTTCAAGCTGCTCCCAGAGAACATCTGCTTCCCTCCTCTTTAGTTCATTCACAAATGGCAAGAACCCTACCATAGAGCATCTCACTGACTTGTACCTACAGCCATGCTGAGGGCCCAGGGCAGCACTATTTGTGCTCAGGCCATAACTGAAGATGGACAATGGGGGTGAAGAACCAGGGTTGCAGGAGTCTTTTGTCATCTGCCAATAGGCAATACATGTCTCAATTATATCATGAGAATGTGTGCTCACTGGCTATTGACGTGTATCTAAAAGGTGTCACTTGAGCAGTGTTAGCATCTCTCTTCTATCTCCCTAGTGCTGGACAGTCTGAGTAGCTGAGGTCAGATGAGTGGAGACAGGCACTTGGAAAGCTTGTGCAGATGATGGTAAACTGGAGTATGGTGTTGTATACACAGCATGTTAACAGAACAGAACTTTTCCCTATTCCCACAGGCTGAATGGCTCACCCTGAGGGAATAGAGATGCTGCCCTCATTTCCTGGCACCGTAGGAAAGAGGGCTCTCTGGCAGAACACCTTCCTGGCCTGGAGCTGAGTAAGGGGGTGGTATTCAGGACCTCCCAATCATCCCCAACAGGAAGGGTGCTGACTGTGATCTGCCACAACATGGATTGATTTAAAGCAAAACAATTTAAATCACTTATTTAAATAATTATTTGAATCCACAAGCAGGAAACTGATTTAAATAATCGATTTCAATTGTGGTTTACATTTGTAGTTTTTAGTTATTTTCCTAGGGAAAGGTTGATTCTCTTTGGCTGGTGACAATTCAAACATGTTGATTTGCAACGAAATATAGTCTTTATACTAAGTTTGCAAAAAGAAAAGGAGTACTTGTGGCACCTTAGAGACTAACCAAGTACTCCTTTTCTTTTTGCAAATACAGACTAACACAGCTGTTACTCTGAATACTAAGTTTGGTACTTCTTTTTGCTAGCCAGGATGATACAAGTATCTATACACATTATTTAAACAATTATATAACTTAATTTACATTTATTCACCCTCTTAACTTCCCCATTTTTATTATCTTAGAAAATTGTGAATGATGCATTTCTTATTTATTAGACGATGATTAATTTTTTACTTGTGATTTGTGTTAAGCTCTATTTGGATGGAAATTCAGATTCAGTTACAAATGGACTCAGACAGCATTAAAAGTTTTGTTATTAAATAAAGTTACCTTAAAACTGCTGAATACATAGGAAAAAGTTGATCAAAACACGTTTGTCCTGTAAAACTGAATTATTAAAGAAAGTATTATCTGTACTTAACTGAACTGATTGTTTCTGGTCATCATGTCCTATTCAAGATTTTAGAAATAGTAGATCTCATCCTCTCACCCTAGTTTATATTTATAGATGTGGGGGGCAGGGAACGGGGAAACAAGCTTGCATGCTTTTCCAATTCCTGTTTGGTTTCTTAACTTTGAACTGAACTAGATGCATAAACTGAAATGAAGAAAGCATTTTCTTTTCACCTACAGAAGAGGCTACTGTCGTTAAAAGCTGGTTTGGCACTTCATCAAACTCTGGTTCCAGGTGCCTAGTCAGTGTCTTCCAGTTTTGTGTTTTGATTTTCTTTAAAATTTGGCAGCAAACATGTACTGCTTACTATTATGTTTTGTATTTAATTTAACTGATTTTACTAGCATATAAGAAATTTAGGCCTTAGCATTAGTTGTCATTTCAATTTTAATTTTAAATAGGTTTATTTAAAAAAAAAACTATCTGCATTTAATTTAATGGAAAATCCAATTTTAATGGATTTTTATCCACCCAGGTATGCTAGCAGTGTGCCCCATGGTCTTTTGGAAGAACCCAGGACCAGAAAGCCCAGGGGAAATATTGTTTTGCTCTTTACTCAACAAACCTAACATGATGGAACCCGCTGGGCATGTTGTAGTCCAAATCAGCATGTTTACTGACTACATACATGTTGCTCGAGCAGGTTTCTAAACATAGAACACACAGCACCACTAGAGGACTCACAAGCTATTTAAAAGGATACTATCAAATTCCTGTACACTGTAGCAAGACTCGTTCATGCCACCACTCAGCTCCTGGCACAGATGTGTAATGGCTTAATGGTTGAGTCTGACCACTGGGTTACCTGTGCTGTTGTAAGTTCAAGGAAAATCTTGCAGGGCCCTTATACTTATTAGGGGTGTTACATCATTTCTTCTTGTTCTGGCCAGGGCCAGCTTGCACACCCTTCCCCCTCATCTGCCTCAGCAAATAGAAAGGGATCAGGTTGGAAGCAATGTATCCTCCACCTAGACAAGAAAACCTGACCGTATCCCTCCCCTTAGAGTAATACCCAGCACCACTCCATGCAGCTGATGAGTTCTAGGTAGCTCCTCCATGGATGTCAGTGCATCAAGTAATGAGTGGCTTTTTCCTGATTCAGCCTTTCTCCTCTAATAAAATAAATCAATGCTCATGCTTCTAAATAACTAACTGCTTTCACCTACCACTTCCCGTTCAGTTTTGGTGGAGGTATTTTTTTCAAGTAACTAAATTAAACCTGGATTTTGCCATAATTAATACTGTCCTCAAAATAAAAATTGATTTTAGCATTTCAACTGCTTTAGTGGGAGTAATAAAAATAAACAACATTGTCACCAGTAAGCATATCATCTGATTGATTGCCTTGTAATACCTTTCAGGGAGGAGAATTTGTAGCTGTTGTAAGAGGAGCCAATGCACCACTGTTACAGAAAACGATCCTGGACCAGCTGGAGGCAGAAAGGAAGGTTTTAGAACAAGGAGCAGAACGTGTAGTGGTAATCAGGGCTCTCAATATATTGGCATGTTGTCACAAGAAAGGTTCCCTTCCTCCTCATAAAGCTGTCCCTGGTAGAGAGCACACGAGGATTATCTACCTTGGCCAAGGGTATAATAAGCACACCCACTGCAACATCCACCAGTTCTGTCATCCTCCAGAAGCTGTTTCTGGAGTTGGGCTCCAGCTCACAGAATGAAGCTGACATTTCAGACATGGTCATGATGGGCTTTTTTTAACCTATTTGCACATCTGTGGTGGTGTGTATAAACCCCACTCAGGCCAAGAAGGGGTTAACTAGCTCTGTTAGCCCCAGCTGATTACATCTGGAGAGTCTGTCAGGCCCAGGGAAGAGTTTAAAGGAAGGAGTTTAGAGGTTTGGGGAACAAGAGACTCAGGAGTGGTCTGGAGGTAAAGCTCTGTGGGCAGGGCCTGGCAGAGGGAGAACTGTGCAAAAGCTACAGGAGTAGTGTTAACTCCTGTGGTGAACCTTGAAAAAGAAGCATGACTCCAGGGGGAAGCTTGGGGAGATGCTGCTTTGGAAGCAGGGTGAGACTGAAGATGTGTTGAGTACCAGTATTGTGTTGGACACTACTTGTTTGGGACATAGTTCCCCCCCTTTCGGGCTATCAATCATGGGACCTAGCCACAGGGCCAAGTCACCACCATACCAGACCACTGAAGTCCTAAGGACCCAAGTAGAGTTTCCTAAATGCTGGGTCACGCCACAAGTGGGTGCTCTGGGATGGTGACTGCAGAGATGGGAAGAGGGTTTGCTGAGAGACTGTGAGCTTTAGAAAAAGTTGTACAAATCAGCAAAATTGCAGGAAGAGAGCCAAGAAACCATATATGCAGATGTCACATAATGGAGGATTAAGGATAGACAGGAGAGGAAAACGAGATAAAATCAATCAGTGTAAGAAAGGGCACCAAAACCTTGCCCCAAATAGACAGCCCAGACAACTGTGTGGGAGGTGTGGACATGACTGTAAAAACAGATAATACCCAGCAGGTTGGGAAAAGTGCAGAGTCTGCCGGAAGTACAAACAGTGCAGGCAGAAGAACATGGTAAATACAGTGAAGGAATCTAGTGTTGAGACCTTGTACATTGCTCCCATACAGGAGTGGTCATAGGAGAGCCTCAAAGGAGAGGCCTGAGCCAATCCCCTTTGAGGAATTGTGCTGGTGTCACTGTAGACCTAGCTAGCTCCAGCACTAGCCCAGCTGCTCCAGCACTTGCTTATTAGTATTCTCTCTATTTTGGCACATCCCCTGAGCTGTTTATTTCCCGAGAGCGAGACTCTGGAATGGACGGTATTGTTAATGAATGAGAAATAACTCCGTCTGCAACTCTGCTACTCAAAAGACAGCCTCACATGAGACATGCAGAGCGGGAGGTGTGTTTCTCAGGGAACTACATTTCTTGGGTTTATTGTACCTCTTGCCTGGGAAGTTGGGCTTGTGTGACCAGATTTTGCTCCTTGTCTCCTACTGGTTTTTATTGGCGGCGCTTCCTTCTCTCATGATTGAGGAACAAACAGGGAGGTTTGGGCAGCTAGTTCCTTAGTTGCACGCTTTGCACCTATGGAGAACCCTGCTGCACAGCCCAGTGACTAAGGCTGGTCATTGCAGAACAGTCTTACCTTGAAAACAGCAAGAAGCAAATGGATCCAGTCCAGCTTTCTGCTGTGGCATAGTGGGGCGTTTATGATTGGCACATGTATGGAGTGTGATAGGTCACTAAGTGTGGTGTGAATCCTGCAGTCACTGCTCATTCATGTGTTCTCACTGCTAGATTAAGGATGAAGCCCTCTCCAAGGAAGGAGAAGATGCCACCATCATTCAGGAAGAATAGGAAGATTAGTTGGGTAAGTAAACCTGCCACAATGAGGGAGCACAGTGCTTCCAGCCCCACTCCACCCCCCAGCCCTGCCCCACCCCATTCAGCCCTGGTCCACCTTCAGGCCAGATCTTCGCCCAACCCCACACCACCCTATGCTCCTCTGTGCCCCCAGACCAGCTACGCCCTCATTCCCTCTCTGCCCCCAGCTCCTCCCCCATCCCCAGTTCCGCCCCCAGCTCCACCTTCAGCCCAGGCTCCTCTGCTGAGGAAGCCTTGGCTGCACAGTAATGGAGGGGTGCAACTGGAAAAGTTTGCATACCACTGCCCTTGTGGACAGTTATGGGCTAGCCTCCTTCTAGAGGAAATGTCTTCCTAACACACGGCCAGGTAGCATGTACCCAGTGGCATGGCAGTTTAAGATCCCACTTTACCTTTTAATAAATCATATCAAATGTAACTGTAGCTGTTCCTATTAGCCCTATAAATCCTCTTTTGAATCCTACCCAGTTCCAGGCCACTAGAACATGCAGCATCAATGAGCTCCACGTGCTTACTATGCACCACGTAAAGCCATATTTCCTTTTATCACTATTAAAATTTGCTCTGTCAGTTTCATGGACTATCCCCCTGTTCTTCTCTAACAAGAGAGGATGAACAAAGCCACCTTCTCTACTTTCTTCATCCTATTCATTACTCTGTAAGCCTCTATCATAGCTCCTCCTATTTGTCTCCTTTTTTAACCAGTCTTTCCATTTTGCCCCCTGTTCCCGCTACATCCTTCTTCAAATGGGTGACCACAATAGCACACAGCATCCCAGTGAGGGTGTACCAGTGAGCTATATCATGACACTAAAATATTCTCTGTATTATCTTCCATTTCTTGAGCATTTAACATGTTTTGACTGCTGCTTGGCATTAAGCAGAGGTCTTCATCAATCTGTTGTGGCAAGATGGCCAATTTTAGGCTGGTGGGTTCTACACTTTTCTTGGCGGGGAGCTAAGATGCCCCCCTTTGCCCCTGCTCTTGGGTGCCAAGGACCCTACTACTAGCCCAGGAACGTGGTAGAGGAGAGAAGCAGGGGAGGGGTCTGGGTTTGCTCCTCACTCTGAGTCCCAGCCCCTCTGAACCCCTGTTGGTTTCTTACCCTCACCCCCCTTAAGTGGGGTTACCCTCAGTCCTTAGATGCTGGAGGGAAGGGAGTCTCCCTATCCTGCTGGGCAGGGTCTCCCTTACTTCAATTCTCAGGTCTTCCAAATTTTACACCACACCTCCAAGCTCCAATTCTTTCTCCTTCCTCCCCTGTCTGCCTGATGCAAAGGGGGTGGTGGGGGGGGGGATTAGGTTCCTAACAGGGCCTTAATTGACTGCAGGTGCTCCAATTAACCTGCAGCCACCTTCCCTAGTCTATAGGGAACCACACCTTAATTAGCCTTGAGCTTCTATATTTCCCCTCTAGCACTCTCCCATTGTATTACACTGTTCAGAGTGATGCCCAGGTATTGCCCATAAGTAGGAACAGGTCATTTACTCTCTAGTGTGCATTACTTTGCATTTGTCAGGATTGAATTTCATCTGCACAGAGCAGTGAGAGTATAAGACACTTTCCTTCTACTACACCTTGTTAATTGATGCAAAGACCAAAATTAATCTTGCACTGTTTGGTTGTACAGATCTGTTTGAAGTTGCTATAAGTTGTTTAAATGTTTTTTTTGCACATTATTAATTTTTTTCTCCTTGGTAGATTAATGTGCCCCTAACCTTCTTGGACTGCTCTTTCAATTATCCTACTGAGGCGGAGGAGGAATTTTAGAGATGTCTTTTTGCCTTTTATACATGCTGCTTCTACATACTGTGCTGCTTTTGATCCTCCCTCTGAAGATATTTGCACACAACTAATGTGTTTATGAACTGGCATTAATGAAGAAATTCAATGTCTGATATTTCTTGCTCTGTTTTTTCTTTGGCACACTACATGCTGGGTCAGATCCTACAGCCTATGCAAGAGCTCTGGAAGACCTCTGAGGCAGTGGAGATAGCATGATTCCCTCTTGCCAGGGAAGCCCAGTGCAGAGAGACTATGCAGGTCTCTAAAGTTCCTCAGAGGTTTTTCTAGTCTTGACTCCCTCTAAGCAGCATAGTGTTGCCCACCACAGCTCTCCCCCCACACAATTGCACTGTGTGGTTGGGTGGAGTCAACAGCTCTGTGACAAAGTGCACTCCCTGTTCAAAACACCAGTGGAGGTCCAGGCAAAGGTGAAAGTAAGCTGGTACAGTCTGGTATGGCGTACCAGCAAGAGCCGGTACACAGCTGACTGTACTGGGAGAGCGCAGCTTCTGCAGGCCGGTGATTTAAAGGGCCCTGGGGATTTAAAGGCCCTGCCCCCTGCTCAGGACTCCAGCGTACCAGTAAGTCCTATAAGTTACTGTTAGGGGGCTTATTCCTTCACCCACTTACTTCCCTGGTCCTTCTCGCATGAACAGAGAGCAACAATACCCGAAGTCCGAAGGTGCAAACAATTCGATGTTTATTGGGGTGAACTTCCAGCAAGCTTAAATACAAGTTCCTTTTTTCCTTATTTTCGAATCCCAACTTACTTCCTGTTTGCCCCTAATTTATATAGTAATATTCTTAGCTATACCTTAACCAATCATTCTACTAAAATTTAACTAACCAATCCTAACATGGATTAGCTAACCAATTATATCCCACTACCTTAATTAGTTTACACCCAGCAAAATTAATTATACAGCAGACAGAAGCAATCACAGAACCAGACAGAGACCATGCCAATAAACAATAGCAAAGTGGGAACTATAATGACAAAACAATACAGAAGTGAGGATTTCACAACTACATCTGTAAAGACATAAGAGTTTCCCAGCTATGTCTATTGATAAGTGAGTTCTTACCAGACAGAAAACTATCAACCTCAATTTCCTTTTACAGCTTCTAGGCACTTCCCTTTCTCTGGAGGTGATAGGCACTATAAGGACAGGATTAAATTCCTAACAGCCCAATAGCACCTTATTTCAATGTGACTAGTTTGGAATGTGAGGATGTGACCATTCACTTCCCAGCTTATGGCTGCCTCTGTCGCTTAGCCAAAGGCCTTAGCCTAAGAACAGGGCCTCAGACTGTCACAGTAAGAGAAGGCCCTTACACTGGCAGACAGTGATTTTGATTCTTTCTTTTATACCTCTAACTAGCCAAGTGATAGGAATACACCTAAATTCTTAGAGTATAGGCCTTTACAGACAGGCCTGAATATCTATATCCTAACACTCCACCCCTTTTTTTTTCTTTTTCTTTTGGGATCCTCCTGCCCAGGTATCCCTGGAAAAGCATAGGACATATGGCGACACATTTCCTGATAGGGCCAGGCATCGAGGTGGAAGGTGTCGATGCTCCATCTGTCCCACTGCCCCTTGTGTAGTATAGTGCCCTGCACCTTCTCTCGTACGGGCATACTACACCTATTCCAATTAGTGTTCCAGACTTCCCAGTATAGTGGGCCCGAGAAGGTTGGGTCCGGGTTGTCTAGTACACTTGGGGGGGCTTACTACATTACTTATAAGTTATAATTAGTGGCTGTTCTCTAGGGGGTTGTGCCCCCCTTGATCGTTTCCATATGCAATGTAACACACATATAGTTAACAATACACTAGCTGCTATGATACTCCACAGCAACACCGAGAGTCCTGACCACTGCAGTATGGTCCAACATCCTGGCCACCACCAAAAACACTGCTTCTCCTCCTTTGATAAGGTTAAAATTTTGTCAGCGCCATCCTGTAGTGTGTATTGTAAGTGTGTCCAACTGTTGTCGCTTGCAGCAAGTTGCTCTTGTAATCTTTGTGTACTTTTGTCCATATTGTGTGTCCATTGAATATCCACAGTGAAATTTGGTATTGTCCAAACCAATTCAACTACTTGGTACGGTATCGGGTAGTAGGTGCTGGTTCGATTGTTTACAACGATTGAGTCCACTGACCCATTGGTGCACCATAGTCCAGGTGGCAGAGTATAGAAGTTCATAATTTTGTCATACACTGGAAGGATTTTGCCTCCTAGTGTTATATTGCAGGATTGCATACATTCCCAACAGAATACACCATACCCCATATACATTACCCCTAAATGCCCCCCCTTTGCAATAGGCCATTGATCCTGCTCCTCCATAGTCATAGGAGAGGGGCACATCCATATTCCTCCTCTGGATATACAACTGCTTAATGTGATGACAGTCCAATTTACCCCATTCCATGCCCCCCACCTATTCCCTAGTGGCTCCCAACATGCTCCCCCTTCCCTACTTACTCCCATAGGGTACAAGGGAACCACCTTATTTGCATTTCCTTCCCATGGTATCATAGTAACAATTACACAAGAACTGTCCCCACAGGTCGGGGATGTTATTTTCCAGGTAGATGGGTATGTTTTTGCAATTGTGGATAAATATGGGCTAGCTTCCCGATTCAATACTGAAGGCCATTGTTCTGACCAAGCATCTCTCATAATATCCATTAACATTATTAACTGAGCATTTTGAATACCTATGCACACTTCTCCCCATGTTAGTCTTCTGAAGCCATCTTCTACCCATGTCACCAGGTCCCCTGCCCAATGAGTTAACTGCAAGTTTACCTCTACTGCTGTCCTCCACCCTGTGGCAACTGCTGATAGTTGCTGTGCCATTAATTCATTAATTTGTTGTTGAAATTTCACATTTTGGCTTACTAATTGTTTGGTTACCCACTCGTCCCCCAGATTCCATGTACCCAGCATAGTGTTCCCAGCTGCCCACAATCCCCTTTTCCGACGACGATTCCAGGTGTGTCCCCTCACCCATGCATTGAATTGTTGTTTCAATCCTTTTATGTACATACTACAATTAGGATGGATTTGGTCCACCCACCATTCCTTGGGGCGTACCACCCATGTAATAGAGTGAAAGGACACGTTAAAAAGTGCTGGCTGCACCTGCTCCCACAATGGCTCCCAGACATTTGCTCGTCGGGGAATATTCTTGGCTCCAGGCTGTGGCCACTTTAAATTTGGATTCTTCCAACTTGGCATCCATATCACCTGTAGGGTTACATACTGTAAAATGGTTAACTCATCGTACACCCAGCGTCCCAAAGGGGATTTTACGCCTAATGTAATATGTACATAACAATCACACCTTTGGGGATTATCTTCCATGGAAGTACCATTGTGGTTACATATGGTAACATCACACCCTAAATGTGGGGCCCTATTTTCCCAAGAGGGTTCATTTGCTCCAGGAGACCAGAGGGTTATATTCTTTGGACCCTCTGTAACAAACCACATAGCTGGGTAACTGTGTTTTTCACTATCGTTAATCATGGCAGCACCCAGGGAGTACCATGCAATATTTCCTGATAAATTTGATATTCTCCACCTGGTTGGGATTCCCCCATCTAATCCATAAACCATATACCGACACTGCCAAATTCCTGTTGGAGTATTAGTGGTACATCTTTCTATGGGGAGATTCTCATAGTCTTCATTAGCTTTATTACCACAGGTTGCATGTGTAGCCGTCCATGTGTTTCCTCCTTTTGACACTTCACATTGTGGGATCTGAATAGAATTTGTAAATGTGACAATTGTGATTAGCACTAGTAAGTGTTCCATCCAGGGCCAGGGAATTTTCATCCTTTTCTCCTTTTTGAATTAACCTGTAATACACACATAACACAATTTACACGTCCCCTTTCCCAATCCCCTGTTTGTACCTTTTTATTTGCGTGCAGTGAACCCACTCCCGTCCTCCATTCTCTGTACCCAGTAATAGCAGACTGGGCCCTAATTGGTCAAGGACAAGATAGGGGCCCTTCCATTTAGGAGCTGGGAATGGATGGTGTTGACCTGGAATCTTGTACATCACTAGATCTCCCACCATGGGTAGATTACGCTCCCCAGGCAGGTCGTACCATGCTCTGACTCTTGCTGCTCCTTGCTCGTCTCGCCAGGCCACCGCCTGCTGTACCTGTTTTACATGGTCAATTAAAGTTAAAATCCATTCTTGTGTTAGGCCGTGTGTAGTGACTTCCCCAGGTACTGGGGTAAGTAGATTTTCCCACCGTTCCATAGGCCTTCCCATGAGAGCTTCATATGGAGAAAATCCTGTGCCCTTTGATTCTCGGGCCCTTATTCTCATTAAGACAAAGGGCAGTAACTGTGACCAGTTTTTTCCTCCGACTTCCACTCCCTTTCTTAGCTCACTTTTAATGGTGCGGTTCATGCGTTCCACCTCCCCCGCAGCCTGGGGGTGATAAGCAATATGGAACAACTGTGTGATTCCAGTGAGGGCCGATAGCTCCCCTAACAGATCTGATCGAAAAGCAGCTCCTTGGTCTGAGTCAATCACCTTTGGGACCCCCCAGCGAGTGAATACCTCATTTACCAGTATTGCAGCAGTTACCCGGGCTGTTTGATACTTTGTGGGGAAAGCTTCCACCCACCGGCTGAAAGCATCCACTACCACCAACATGAATCGGTTTTTCCTGTGATCTGGTGGTAGGGGTCCTGTGTAATCAATCTGTATCCTTTCCCATGGTCCCCTTGGGGCTTGTCTCATTAATTCTCCCCTTAGCACCTTGTGAGGTGGGCTGTGCCTGGCACAGTCCAAACAACGTTCCAGATGTGATTTTAAATCAGCTGCCATTCCTGGCCACCAGCACAACCTTTTTAAAGTTCCCAGTGCCTCCTCAAACCCGGGGTGTCCCCCTGCCAAGCTCCCATGCACCCAGCTTAAGAAAGCCGTCCGACTTCCCTGAGGGCACAACATGACTGGTCCCTCAGTTGTTAAGACGCACCAAATCCCTTCCATTAGTTCCACCTTTGGCACATGCCTGTCCCCAAGTTTCATGATGCCTTCCAGTCCTGGGTCAGATTCCTGCAACTCTCGAATTCGCCCTCCCCGATCTGTATCCACCCCGCTTCTTGTTAACACTGCTACAGGCACACTCTCTTCTGGCTCCCAGGGCCATGGGGGTGCCTCTGTTGCAGCCCGCTTGGCCTCTACATCGGCCAGATTATTCCCTTTGCTTAGGGGTCCTGTTTTCTTGTGTGCCTTTACCTTCACCACATTGATCCATGTAAAACAGTGACTCAGCTCCTCCACTCGCTTCCACCAGGTAGCATGCTTGATTGTGGAGCCGTCTGTCGCCCTGAAATGATTATCTGCCCACCATCTCAGCATTAATGTGGCACCACGAAATACATAATCTGAATCTACCACCACCCAACATTCTGCCTCAAATTTGGGATCCACTTCATTTAAAGCTGTTAGCAAGGCTGCCAGTTCTGCCTCCTGAGCTGACTTTGCTTCTAGTGAGAAACCAATGGTGCTGACTGTCTCATTGCCTCTGATTCCCACAACAGCTAAGCCTGCAGTTTTCCGTCCCCCTTGATAGCTACAACTTCCATCCAAAAACCATACCAGTGTCCCCTCCTTTACCTGATTGGGATTAGCTGCCCGAAACACCTGATGTTGGGTTTTACCTGGGCTGGCTTCACATTGGTGCGGGGTGCCAGCCAGATGTAATCCAGCTACCCAGACTATGGGTTCCTTTAACACCTCTGCTTTAATGTTTTCTGCCTGTAGAGCCAGCAACCATTTAGCAATACGCTGCCCACTCACTTGTCCCTGTAAAATAGTGTGCATGTTTAACAGCCGCAGGGGGTCATGATGAGATCGGATTATTACTTTCTGCATTCCCGTAAGGTATTTAAATTTCCCTACCCCCCAGTAGGAGCACAACAGCACCTTTTCACACCATCCATACTTCAATTCCACAGCACTCAAAAGTCGAGAGGCAAAGGCCACAGGTCGGTCCTTTGCTCCATACTCCTGTGTTAATGCACAACCAATGGTAGTGTCCGATACCAAAGGGTACAGATAAAAGAATTTCTCCCCATCTGGGGAGGCCAGCACTGGAGCACTGGCCAGGTTTTCCTTTAGCACTCTCACTGCCTCAGTACACTCTTCTGACCATTCCCAAGTTGAGGCTTGGGTTAGGTCAAATAGAGGCTGGGCTATTTCTGCATAATTGGCCACAAAATCCCTGCAAAATCCAGTTAGACCCAGAAAACTTTGCAAGCTTTTAACATCCGTAGGCAGTGGCAGGGACTGGATCAGTTGCACCCGTCCCTTATCGATTTCCCTTCCCATCTGAGACACTTCCACTCCTAAGTAGGTCACTCTTGTCTGTCCCATCTGAGCCTTTTTCCCATTGACCTTCAATCCTGCTCTTGCCAAAGCTTGCAAGACCTGCTCAGTTAGTTCCCTGTCTTCTTCCTCTGTCCCTGACATTAGCAACAGGTCGTCTACATATTGTATGCACCTTGCTGAATCCACCCCCTCCAGAGCCTGTCTCATGTATCTGTGAAAAATTGCAGGGGAGTCCCTATATCCCTGGGGTAGGACTGTCCAGCAGAACTGTCTGCCCTCCCATGTGAATGCAGTTTTATACTGACACGAGGTAGCTAGTGGCAGAGACCAAAATCCATTAGCTATGTCCAAAACAGTGAAAATTCGGAATTGGGGTCCAATACGGGCCAACATTTCAGGATACGCTGCCACCACTGAGGCTGGCGAATTGGCCAGAGCATTTAGTGCCCTGTAATCCACAGTGAGGCGCCAGGTACCATTTGGCTTCCTCATGGGCCACACAGCAGCATTACAAGGGGATGCAACTGCCCGAATCAGTCCCCTCTGTTCCAATTCCTCAATAGTTGCCCCCACCTCTGCCAATGCCTCTCGAGGAATAGGGTACTGTTTCTGTGGGGGAGGGTCCCCTCCCTCCATCAGTACCTCCATGCTGCCCCTACCACAATCCAGGTTATCCTTAGCCCACACAGGGATGTGTTCCCACCCAGCCGGGGGTGGTGGGAGGGCATGTGCCGCTTTAATGGTCATAGTGGCTATCCCCATGGGAATGGTATAGCCCTGACCGTCCTGTGTTTGCCCCAGTAAACACACCCAATTGGCTAAATCCAGTACAAGTCCCAGTTTGTGTAAATCTCCTGCCCCCAACAGATTAAGCATATCATTACAACCCCACATAATCTCCCCTTCCCCCCAGATTCCTTTGATTTGTCCCCTCCTCAGGGTTAACTGTGTCTCCCCTCCTGTTGCCCCTACAATTGTCACAGTCCCTTCTGAGGGTCTCCCCTGCCCCCATGTGGTTAAACTGATGGCTGCTCCAGTGTCTATCAAAAAATCCCTCATGGGACTCCCTTCGATTGCCCCCTGGAGCGTGGGGCGACCAGATGCATCCCGTCCTAAACTGAGAACATGGACAGGACGCCTCCCAGGGCACCCCTAAGTTGCAGTACCCACCTCTGTCTCTCCCACTGGTTCATGGGGGGACCGGGGGTCCTGGCACCGAACACATTCCTGTCTCCATGCAAAATTGTATGTCTGGCATTTCAGGCAGTCCCAGTCCCTTGGCCTCCGGGACCACTTTCCCCCTGATCTGGTAAGATCGTGGGTAGTCAGTTTAGCCTGCAGTCTCTGGATCTCTTGCTCTATAGCTGCCCGCTCATCCCTGACTACCCTCCCAAAGCCACGAACTCTCCCTCTACCTCCTCCTCTCCAGGCTGACCCACTCCTTTCCACCTTGTATTGATCCCCCGCAGTAATAGCATGGACTGGCTCTTCCCCCTGATGCATCTGCCTCCACACATCTGCCTGTTCCAGAAACTGGGGTAGCTGATTGGGAGCAAGTTCAGGGTGCTACAACCTTAAATGCCCCACGAACTGCGGATTGCTCAGCTCCAACCATTTCTCCAGCAATTCCACACCCCTGCCCTGCTCCACACCCCCACCAGGTCCCGGTGCCCCTGCCTGTGGCAGCACCCATGGACCGTCCAGGGGATCCACCCAGCACCGTGCCCAGGCCTGTATGCGATTAAGTGTATCCCGCCCTGTTTCCCCAGGGACTCGCTTCATCTTATTCATCCCTGCAGTACGAGAGTACACCCCAAACAAGTGTTTTGCCACCTGTCCGGGAATTAGAAATGGATGTGCCACTCCTGCCACATCGATTCCCAAGGTACCTCGTCCCAAAAGACTACGCCATAAGATCACCTGGTCCTCACGAGTTAGACCCTCCATCTCTCTGCCCACCTCCACTAGCCACAGCACAAACTGATCCCAATCATTCCGGGGTACCTTTCCCAAGCGGCCCAGTACTGCCTCCCGGTCCTTCAGGGACAAGGGGCGGATTTCTGCCTGTTCTACTACTTTTGGGGCATGGTCCCCCCACCCCGCAACTGGGGCCACTATTCCTGCCTCCTGCAGTTCCTCCCGGGTAGCCTCTCTCGCAGGGGCTGTAACTGTGGATCGCCGGCTTACAACATCCACCGGCAGTGGTGGGTACAGTGTTTTTTCAGGGTAGGGTGGTGGAGGTGTCTCCTTCAGTTCCATTAGTGGGGCGGATGGTTTGAGGTCCCCAAATCCATTGCCCCCATGTTTACAATAATACAATTCCTCCTCTAAGTCTCCTACTCTCCCCAGCAGTTCGTCCCTCTCTCTCCGGATTGCCTCACAAGACTTCTCTGTCCGTGCAGCATCCCGTGCCTTCAAATCCGCTACCTCTACTGCTAACACAGATTTTTCTGTTAAAATCCGTTGCTGATCCACAATCTCCTCCAAATCCTTAATGTGTTGGAGGAGATCAGCTTCCCTTTTTACCCAGTATGCCATCCCAGCACACAAACCTTGTAATACCATTCCCTTTTTCCTACACTCCTTTCCCTTGGGGTCTCCCAAAACCTCTCCCATCTCCTTCTCAATCTCATCCCAGGTGAACCCCTGCACCTGGTATGGGCCCTGATTCTTCCTTATCCATTTGTTCAAAAAATCCGTTACCCCAGCTTGCCAGAACCCGCAACTACCATCACGAGAGTTCGCCATACCCCCTCCAAGCAGCTGCGCGGACTGTTGGGGAGGGGGACTTACAGGCTGCCACTCACCTATCCAATGCGATGTATCCGAGTCACGGCACCAAGATGTTAGGGGGCTTATTCCTTCACCCACTTACTTCCCTGGTCCTTCTCGCATGAACAGAGAGCAACAATACCCGAAGTCCGAAGGTGCAAACAATTCGATGTTTATTGGGGTGAACTTCCAGCAAGCTTAAATACAAGTTCCTTTTTTCCTTATTTTCGAATCCCAACTTACTTCCTGTTTGCCCCTAATTTATATAGTAATATTCTTAGCTATACCTTAACCAATCATTCTACTAAAATTTAACTAACCAATCCTAACATGGATTAGCTAACCAATTATATCCCACTACCTTAATTAGTTTACACCCAGCAAAATTAATTATACAGCAGACAGAAGCAATCACAGAACCAGACAGAGACCATGCCAATAAACAATAGCAAAGTGGGAACTATAATGACAAAACAATACAGAAGTGAGGATTTCACAACTACATCTGTAAAGACATAAGAGTTTCCCAGCTATGTCTATTGATAAGTGAGTTCTTACCAGACAGAAAACTATCAACCTCAATTTCCTTTTACAGCTTCTAGGCACTTCCCTTTCTCTGGAGGTGATAGGCACTATAAGGACAGGATTAAATTCCTAACAGCCCAATAGCACCTTATTTCAATGTGACTAGTTTGGAATGTGAGGATGTGACCATTCACTTCCCAGCTTATGGCTGCCTCTGTCGCTTAGCCAAAGGCCTTAGCCTAAGAACAGGGCCTCAGACTGTCACAGTAAGAGAAGGCCCTTACACTGGCAGACAGTGATTTTGATTCTTTCTTTTATACCTCTAACTAGCCAAGTGATAGGAATACACCTAAATTCTTAGAGTATAGGCCTTTACAGACAGGCCTGAATATCTATATCCTAACAGTTACTTTCAGCCCTGGGTCCAGGAGATGTCACTTCTCTCACCTCCAACAGAAACGCTATGCAAAGGATTGTTATGCAGCTCAGGATCTGGCCCTTTGTCTTTACTAACCTGTGACATGGCAACCCAAAGGGCCTCACCTAGAGAATTCTTTAAAAAACAAAACCAAAGCTTTGCACTCCAAGTGGCTTCCCTGCTTTGCCCGGGGCTGAGTCCAAGCATAAACCACTTGGGTTTATGATGATGCTATCTGTATTGCAATAGCACCAGATGTCCCAGTCATGGACGAGGACCCCCGGTGCAAACACACATCTGTGGATTGTCTATACTAACATTTGCAATCCTGTTTGTTAATTCAGGTTAATTAGCAATCCAGCTCCAGTCTAGACAAACCCTAAGGTCTCTCTACACTCATTTGCATCAAAATAACTTATTGGGTTTTAATTCACACCTTCAGTTATTTCTGTGCAAGTCTGTGTGTGGATGCTTTTATTATGGCACAAAAGCACTGGGAACAAAAATCAAAATCAGGGCACCCTATCTGCTGCTATTTGTGTCCTGGGCAAATGCAGCTCTGTGCTCTCTCATGGACTTTACTTCAGTTCTTGGTTTCCCTTCATCTAACAAATCTCTGGTTATTCTTTGTGAATGGAAACACCTAGCATACACCATCAGTAAGCGGCACCATCCCTGGGGCCTTGCACAGGGAAGCAAATGAAGAGCTACAGCAACATGTGGGACAAGGAGGATGAGGATGTGATCTCTCTCTCTCTCCTAGATGTTTGCATCAAAGAAACTTTCTGACATTACTTTGAATGGAGACAGGCACCACTTCAGCGGCACCCAATGAAGCCCTGTCCCCTTTCTGACTTGGAGCCAGGTTTTCAAGAGAGACCAGAACACGGGTTTCCCAAGGGGAGCAGAGGCCTTTTGAAAGTTAGGGACAATGAAAGTACACATCTAAAATAAACAAACTGATCAAACCAACAGAAAGAGCTAATTCACAAGAGGATAAGGACAGCATGGCACCTGCACACCAGCAGGGGAGAACAACTCAGTCTGGGGTATAAACTTCAAAGAATATATTTCAAAGGTTCACTGCTCCTTAAAAAGAAGGGGAGAGAACCCCTTCGTTCATCATGTAGGGGACTTAGGGAACTCGGAGTCTGTGAATGTTAAGTCTCATGGCCAGAAGGGCTAGAGATACTGGTAGCTTTATGTAAGTGAGAAAAGGGATTGCAACTTGCTAGGATAAAGTTGTAGTCGCTAGAAAGTGGGTTTGGTTTGGAACCAGATGTGTCCCAGATCTCAGATGTATCACTTTAATTGGTGTTCTTTGTTAATAAAATTATTCTTAGTTTTACAATAAATAATTGTAGTGCTATTTTGTTAAAGTGATATGTGCGTCCAGGATGGTGTGTGCTCTGTCTTTCTGGAGGCAGCGAACTTAATTTCTGTAACTGTCCATTGAGAGGGACTGGACACTGAGATATCTCTGCAGAACTGGGGTTCACTACTACCTGCAAGGCAAGATTTAACTGGCAGAGTCTCAAGGGGTTTTCTGGTGAGGTGGACAGACTTGTGTGCTGGAGAGCCGACACATAATCTAGTCTCCAGCAAAGCTAACACTTGCTAAATCAGATGGATAACACAGTGGCTTACAGTTCTGGGTGTCCTGAGCAGAATGACAAAATTTGTGTGTCTGACCAATCCCTGTTCCAAGGTGTGGGCACTGCCTGTTCCCAGTGTGCCATGTGTCTGACTAGCCCAGGCTGCAGGGTGTGGGCACTGCCTGTTCTGAGTGCACTGTGTGGCTGACCAAACACTGGCCTGGGGTGTGGGCACCTTCCATTCCCAGCACACTGCGTCTGATCATCCACTATCCTGGGTTGTGGGTACTACCCATTCCCAGAGCAACATATGTCTGGCTGTTAAACTTGTCAGGCAGGGGACTCTTTGGTTTGTGGAAAGATGAGCCAAAGATGCCATGGCCTGTCCTGCAGCGCATTTTGTGCTTGCAATGCAGCCAGCTACATTGGCAGGGTCTGTAAGGTATCCACTATCTCCAGCAGGGGAATATAGGCCCGGGACAGATCCAAACTAGCTGTCAGTCTGGACCCTGTGTCAGATTTTGTTTTCCTTTGTTTGGTCTGCTCAAACTGCCAGGAGACTGGATCATGGGTGGTCTGACTTAGTGGGCAAAGCAGCAGCCAGGCCTAGTGGGTGGAGAAAGGGTCAGAACCCGAGTTAGAGTCTGCATGTCAGAGCCAAGGCAGCATCTGAATCAGGAATTGAAGCCAGGTCTCAGAACTAAAGTAGGGGTCCAACTACCAGATCCAAGGGCAAGACAGTCAGGAATTGGAAGCTCAGAACTGGGTTATCAGATTCTGAGGCTGCGACAGACAGGCCTGGAACAAGAGCAGGGCAGGGTCTAGGCTGCAGCAGGCCAGAGGAGCATAGGGAGGTATGTATTCTTAGGCAGCCGGCACCCTCGTGCTGGGTTTAAGAACAGACCTGCTGGCTTCCTCAGCCAATCAGGTGGGACAGTCTGTCAAGTGGCCTAGCTGGTGCAGCCCAGCTGTGCTCCTTAGGCCCGCAGGAGAGCAAGGCACAGATGTGCAGCGTCCTGAGCGCTTCACAATTTCTTACCACTCCAAGGCTGTGCAGTATCCTGCCCTGCCTCGGCGCTGCGTGGTGCTTTCCCCCGCGCTGCTTTCTGCGCGGAGGGCTCCCCCACTAGGGCTGGGCACTTTCCTATCCCCCACCCGGCCCTGCACTGCGCAGTGGGGACCCCTCCGCCACCGGGGGAAGGGCAGGAGAGGCGCGTGACTCGGGTCCCGCAGGGTGGCTAGGTCGCAGGAGGCCAGCGAGCCGCAGCTATAGGCGGCGGGCCCTGGCGGTGGGGCGTGACTGTAAGGGGCGGGGAGAGGCGCATGAGCGCTGCTGCTGCAGCAGCTGCTCTTTGCCCACAGAGGAGGCGGGCGCGCGCGCGCGCATGCGCACTGTGTGTCCACTCCGCGGGATTGGTGCCGGTCGCGGGGTTTCTGGAGCCCGGCCGTGGCTGCTGCCGGGCGCGGCGCTTCCCCCGTCACAGCGGCGCGGCGCCTCTCTTTCCCCCGGGCCCCTCGTGCTGCTGCCTGGGCCGCAGGCACAGCAACCCACCCGGCTCAGACGCTGGCCGGGTCGCGGGCTCTGCTCACCGCCGCGCCGTCTGCGGGCGCGCGTTAGCCAACGTCCCAGCGCGCCCCCTTCGGACGCGGGCTCCGGCGGCCGCCCGGGGCGAGCCTGAGGGAGGCGGCGAGCGCGGTTCGTAGCGGCCGGTCCTTGGCTGGGCGAGGCGCAGGTGCCGGACGAGCTGGAGATGGAGCCCGAGAGCCTCGGCGCGGAGCAGGGCGCCTCTCTCCCGGGGCCCGCCGACGAGCTGGGGACGCTGCTGGGCCAAGATGCCGCGCTGCCGAAGCTGAGCGGCGGGGAGCTGGACAGGGAGCTGGAGTCCAAAAGTGACCTGGTGAGGCTGGGTTTGTGACTCCCCTGGGGTAACGCTCTGCGTGAGGCGAAGCCTGGGCTCTGGCTGCTGGGGGCACCTGACTGGGTGGGGCCCGTGTAGACGAAGGGAGAGGCAGGAGTCTCCGCTCGGGCTGTGTGTTTACTTCCACTTACATCTGCGGCTTTCGTGTCCCGTAAAAGGTTTGGGTTTGGTCTAAGCCACACGAGTCTTCACAGCTGTTTTATTGACGTGTGTGCGCTTCTAGGGTACTAGCCTGTGCTTTGGGGTTGGCAATGCCAATGTTGTGTTATCCACAGTGGATCCGGGATACTTGAGAGAGGTGGTGAGTGAGGTGATATCTTTGACTGGACCATCTTCTGTTGGGGAACAACTTAAGCTTTCACACCCCACAGAGTGCTTCTTCAGGTCTGGGAAAGGAACTCGGGGTGTCACAACCGCTCGGTACAAAGTGGAACAACAACAGGAGTACTTGTGGCACCTTAGAGACTAACAAATTTATTAGCGCATAAGCTTTCGTGGGCTACAGCTCACTTCATCAGATGTATAGAATGGAACACACACACACACGTTGGAAGTTACCATACAGACTGTGAGAGGCTAATTAGTTGAAGATGAGCTATTATCAGCAGGAGAAAAAAACTTTTGTAGTGATAATCAAGATGGCCCATTTAGACAGTTGACAAGAAGGTGTGAGGATACTTAACTTAAGGAAATAGATTCAATATGTGTAATGACCCAGCCACTCCCAGTTTCTATTCAAACCCAAGTTAATGGTATCTAGTTCGCATATTAATTCAAGTGCAGCAGTTTCTCTTTGGAGTCTGTTTTTGAAGCTTTTCTTTTGCAAAATTGCCACCCTTAAATGTTTTACTGAGTGACCAGGGAGGCTGAAGTGTTCTCATACCAGTTTTTGAATGTTATGATTCCTGATGTCAGATTTGTGTCCATTTATTCTTTTGCGTAGAGACTGTCTGGTTTGGCCAATGTACATGGCAGAGTGGCATTGCTGGCACATATCACATTGGTAGATGTGCAGGTGAACGAGCCCCTGATGCATTAGCTGCAATAATCGCAATAATAATCGCGATTAGGTCCTATGATGGTGTCACTTGAATAAATATGTGGACAGAGTTGGCATCGGGCTTTGTTGCAAGGATAGGTTCCCGAGTTAGTGTTTTTGTTGTGAGTGGCTGGGTCATATTGAATCTATTTCCTTAAGCATCCTCACTCCTTCTTGTCAACTCCCCCCTCCCCCCCCCCGAAGTAAGCGCTGCCCTGCACCCTGTCAAGGTTCCTTCCCCACTCTGAACTCTAGGGTAGAGATGTGGGGACCTGCATGAAAGACCCCATAAGCTAATTCTTATCAGCTTAGGTTAAAAACTTCCAAGGTACAAACTTTGCCTTGTCCTTGAACCCTATGCTGCCACCACCAATCGTTTTAAACAAAGAACAGGGAAAGAGCCCACTTGGAGATGTCTTCCCCCAAAATATCCCCCCAAGTCCTACACCCCCTTTTCTGGGGAAGGCTTGATAGGAATCCTCACCAATTGGTACAGGTGAACACAGACCCAAACCCTTGGATCTTAAGAACAATGAAAAATCCATCAGGTTCTTAAAAGAAGAATTTTAATTAAAGAAAAGTTAAAAGAATCACCTCTGTAAAATCAGGATGGTAAATACCTTACAGGGTAATCAGATTCAAAACATAGAGAATCCCTCTAGGTAAAACCTTAAGTTACAAAAAGACACAAAAACAGAAATATACATTCCATCCAGCACAGCTTATTTTATCAGCCATTAAACAAAAGGAAATCTCTAGCATGTTCTAGCTAGATTACTTACTAACTTAACAGGAGTTGTAAGGCTGCATTCCTGATCTGTTCCCGGCAAAAGCATCACACAGACACACAAACACTTTCAAATCTGGAGGTGGGGGAACAAAGGATCTTGTCCCCTCATTGGTCATTTTGGGTCAGGTGCCAGCGAGGTTATCTTAGCTTCTTAACCCTTTACAGGTGAAAGGGTTTTGCGTCTGGCCAGGAGGGATTTTGTAGCACTGTATACAAAAAGGTGGTTACCCTTCCCTTTATTTTTGACACACCCCAACCATCTGCCTAAGCCCTGAACTCCCTCCCACACCTGAACTGCTGCTATTGCTTGCCCAAGGGCTGCCTGGCTCAGACAGCCCCGAGCCAGCCCCACTGGCTGCTGAAGAAGTCACGGAAGTAACGGAATCTCTGTTACAGACACGCAGCCTTAATTATGACTTTAGTATGATGAAGTTTAATAATTTTTTTCATTTTATCTTTTAAAATATATTGTTAGTGCTTATATGTAGATGGCAATAGGGAGTGCCAAAGCTGCCGTTTGTACTGGATTGCCAAACTGTTCTTAAAAAATAAATGTAAGAAATGTTACAAATGATTCCATTTCAGTGTACAAACCAATTATCTACAGAGCATAAGTTCAGTTTACTTTTGTTTAATTGTGTTAAGAATTGTTAACATTATATGACCAAGGGGACAGTGTCAACTTGGAAATAACATTTGTCTTAAAACACCATAATTATAAGGAACACTTACAGTAATTAAAGTTTTGAGAGAAATCTCTCTTCAATGTATTGTATTTTGTGCATTTGATAAAGTAGGTATACTCACATTCACTGTTCTGGTGGTGGGCAAAGGGAAAAATGACTAGCTGAAAAGCTCTTTTTAAACATCACCAAGGAAGCAGAAAAAAGTTAAGGATTTAAAATAAATATTAGGCCATACTACTCAAAGTTACTGTCAGAAACTGGAATTTCTTGATGAAAAATTGCTGAGGGTAAAAGTTGATTCAAGAGTGTCTGCCATATTCCCTCTCCTAGGATGTGCCCCAGATGCTGCTGGGCTTTAGATCCCTTCTAGAATAGCTGTGCCCAATGTGTAAAATCAGAATAAGTCTTCCACCTAGTCTGTCTTGTCTATTTAGATTTAAGCTCTTTGGAGTAGGAACTGTCTCTTAGGGCTTGTCTACATGGTGAAATTTTCTGGCATAACTATACCATTATAATTGTATTGCTGTAGCTATGTCAGTATAACTCCCTATGTGGACATTAATTCTGGAGTGAGCATTCACATGAAGAGTTGTCAGTACAACTATAGCGATAGAAATATACTGGTATAACTATAGGGCAGAGGTTCCCAAACTTTCTTATTGTGTACCCCCTTCCAGATCTGCCATCGTACCCCTGCCCTTCTCATCATTGATGCTTTGTTCTTCTTAACACTACCTGTCTTTAGCCATCTGTCCATATTCCACTGTTATGTACAGGTAGTTATAGCCCGACATATACAACTGAAAAAAACCACCCTGAATAAGTTCTGAGCTCAGGCTGGACATTTGCTGGGCAACTGAATCCATGCTGTACGGTGATTGGAGGTGAGGACTCTGTACTTCAGCGTCTCTGTGTTCTTATTGGTACATCTTGAAGTAAATTAACTACGGTATTTAATACAACAAATTCCCACAGAGTTTTAAAGCTTCGTCTGAGTAGCCTATTATGAAAATACAATAAATAAAATCCACCGTTACACAATTTCTTCCATGTACTCCCCAGAGATGTCTCGCATACCCCCAGAGGTATGCATATCACAGTTTGGGAACACCTGCTTTAGTGTGTGAGCAATACCTAACACAACAGGGGCATGATCTAAGTTGGAGCCTCGAGATACAGTAGAATCCCTAGTTTACAAACTAAGTAGTTTTTGAGGAGTTAATGAAATAGAAAAGCTGCTAATTGAACCTCTTAAATATAGTAGGTATGGCACACTGGATTGCTTTCTTGTCCTTCAGACCACTGCAAAGCAATTTTGAGTGCATTGAAGGCATCTGAATGTGAAGGTAGAGTAGAACTTCAAAGTTATGAACACCTTGGGAATGGAGGTTCGTAATTCTGAACAAAACGTTTTGGTGGTTCTTTCAAAAGTTTACAACTGAACATTGACTTACTATAGCTTTAAAACTTTGCAGAAGAGAAAATGCTGCCTTCTGTTTATTTTTTTGTTTAGTAGTTTAACACAGTACTGTATTTGGTTTTTTTTTGGGTCTCTGCTGCTGCCTGATTGTATGCTTCTGGTTCCAACTGAAGTGTGTGATTGACTGGTCAGTTTGTAACCTGAAATTCTACTGTACATCATGCTCCAGTCTGTCTTCAGAAAGTTGTGAAGTACATTCTGGGTCTGTGTAAAAATGTGTTTGGAAGGTGGAATAAAGAGGCTAAACTCAATCTGTTGTTTTTCTTTTTTATTTAGATAGATGACAAAGAGTTTGATATTCCCCAGGTTGATACCCCTCCAACACTGGAAAGCATATTAAATGAGGTGAGTACCTTTTTAAGAGTTAAGAAACCCAGTCATATACTGTAGTGTTCCAAAATATTGAAACAAACAGAATTGTTCATATTAATAAATTCTCTCTAAATTACAATGAAATTGAATATTTTGTCTTTCTGTGGTTGTCAAAATACACAAACTGTGTAGTAATTACTCTGAACCCAGTGTGATGCACTTAGATTTTGTGTTTTCTACTCAGATGATGCCATCTTATATTTCTAAGATACTTGTATTTTTAGAAAATATTTACAGGTAGGTAGAAACACAATTGGGCATACTTGTGAATAGATACGTAGTCACAGAACACTAGGTATGTAGGTAAATGTTATAAATGGATAAATACAGTTTGATGCAATATTGTGTTGTCATTTGATACAGAGACTACTCTTGTAGTATTGTTATATCTAGGCACCAAAATATTGTTTGTGTGCTCTCTGTGTATATGCATAGTGTGTATATATGGTGGCATGTATTATACATCAGTGCATGTTGCAGCAGTTAATTGGGTGAGTAGGGCAGGTTCATTTATATCCGTGAATTTTTGTGTGTTGTTTTTCAGTATATAGATTCCCACACAAATAACTTTGGGAATGGTAAGGTTGTTACAATCTTTCTTCCTCTCCCTTACAAGAGCAAGAGTCTTTATATATAAAAACAATCCCCCCCCCACCTTCAAATATTAAAAAATGGAGCAACATCATGTTTCCTGAAGGTCTAGAGCCAAGGCATACGCTGAGACTTACTTTTAGGTAATTTTGTTTTTACTGTGGATCTCTGTAGTGCCTCTGGCCTTACTTTGACACACAGCTCCCTAGATTTATCCTCAAGATCTGTGGCTCAGTTTGGTTTAGTGTTTTGTTTTTATGTACTTAAATTAGTAGGTTTTATGGCCAGAAGGGAGCATTATGATGATCTAATCTAATCTGCTACATGATATAAGCCAGAGAATTTCACCCAGTGATCCATGCGTGAAACCCTATAGCTTTTGGTTGAACTAGTGCAAGTCTTCTAGAAAACTGCCCATTCTTGATATTAAGACTACAAGTGGTTGAGAATTTACCGTGCCCCTTAATAATCTGTTCCAGTCTTAATTATTTACCTTTAAGAATTGGCTTCTTATTTCCACTTTGAACATTGACTGCACGTTCTAGACTCTGGCCCCTACATCTTCTGAGAGTCAGTCCCTGTCAGACTCCAGCAGTGGGGATCTCCACTAGTAACACAAGTACTCCAAGAAAAACTGGTTACCCCTTGTAACTGGCATCTTTCTGGATGGTTGTTTATAAAGCACTGTGGCTCCCTATATGTTCTAAGTGCAAGGAAGCGTGACCTTGGCATCAACAGCCTGAGAACTCCATTAGAGGTGACTCATCTGTTTTGTCTGTCATGTTTACCAAATTGTTGCTTTTCTTTCAGACTGATGATGAAGAGGAGTCTTTCGTTCTTGAGGATCCCTCTCTTTTAAACATTGATAATATTGACACTCACTCCTATGACACATCTTCCTTGGCAAGCTCGGACAGTGGGGACAGGACGCACTCGAAAAGGTAACTGATAAGTTGGGCAGTTCTAAATCTCAAAGATGGTGTCAGAAAGATGTGTGTCATGAGTATTGGAACTGATTTATCATATTTCACTGAGCACCACACAACTATATTTTCTGACCTACACTCAAGTCTATTCAATCCATGGGATTAGTATGAGATCCAATGGGACAAGCTAGCAGGTATTGAATTGTAAACTAGAAATGTGGTCTACTATTCAAAAGACATTTAGAACAATATCAAGCAAAGAACCACCCAAACTTCTGTGTTGAAATATTTTTCATATAAAAGAACCAGTTTTCTCAATAAAAACCTAATCTTTTTGTTATCTTATTGGGGGGAAAAGCCCACCATTAAGAGGAAAATCCCTCAATATACTTTTTGTAAACTCTGATAGGATCAAACCCCAGTGCAGGTGTTAAAAATGGATGATGTGGACAAAGAAAAGTAATTCTGCCACGGGCTACTTCTTCCTAAAGGATCCACTAGACAGAAAGATAGACATTTTGCACCATGGCTCTTTATATGCTGCAGTGGGCTGTGAAAACTTGCAGAACTGTGTACCAGAATCTAGACTTTCATGGCTTATTTTAAATTTAAAAAATTATCTATTGTGATTGTAAAGAAAACCTTCCAAATGTGAACAGTGTAATTGATGAATTTGTGTGTAGACATCCAGAAACAGTGTTTTTTGAGAGTATGTGAACTGTTCCCTCTCTTTAGTGGAGTGTTAACTTAATCACGGTTTAGAGGGCAACATTGTATTGTTGATTATTTAACCAATTTAACGGCTGATTATTTGTACCAGATGTTCTAGCCCCACAATCCCAAACCACTCCTGGTTCCTTCTCTGGGGCCAAAAGTTCCAGCTGCCCCCTGAAAATTTGCACAGTGCAGTGGTTATTAATATAAGATTAGATGAAAAATGATTGGGGCAAAATAAAATGATTTGAATGTAAAGTCAAATAAGATACAATGACATACTGGCTATTTTCATAGGTTAAAAACAAGTTTTTATCAAATTCAGTTTGCCTGAAGTGTTGAAGTAGTATTTCCAGTTTGCTGTACAGAAGTACTGCAGAAACCACAAGGCCTTGCTGCAGGCTTTAGGCCAAGCTAACTTCAGGGTACGTGGTCTTTGACAATAGCCATAAGCCATACTAAAAAAACATAGGCACCTATTTTTTGAAAATCTTAACAAAGTCCACATGTGAGGTCCTAAATGTGTGTCCTCACTCAGAAGTGCTGAGCACCCAGGAGTTCTCAAAGGCCATTTTTGAAAATCTGTGTATATGTAGGAATTTACAGTTAATTTATAGCATCACAATGAGGCCCTGTGTCAGTGGGGCTTTATTAGTACATTATATTGTATATACAGTAACACTTTAATAAAATATGCTTGAATTCGTTTATGGGGAAAAATAAGTTTCCAGTTTTACTGTTCTTGGCTGATTTAAAAACATTGTTAACTTTCAAATCAAATGAAACTGTTCAACCTAAGAGTTCAATTAAATTTTAAAATCTGTGTTAATGCATAACACCTATAGTTAAGATTGCCTGGCTGTCCCTATTCTAATGGGCCATGTTCAGCTCCTTGTAATTTCTCAAACTTTCACTTTTCAGGCTGAAACTTTCCATATCTAATCTCTGCCCAAGGGTGGTGATTATTAAATAAAAATGAGCAGGAACATTTCAGCCATTTTCAAATATGAAGTGTGAAAATAATCATTTGCAACCTTTTATTAATAGTTCTGATGTTTCAGTGTTTGGCGAGGAAATCATTTGAATTGGAGAGAATTCTTAAAAGCCTGAAAATGATCTTTTTGGAGGGCTGTTAATATTTGGTCAAATTGAAGGGTTAACAAAAAGACAAAGCAGACACACTAACTTTTTAACAAGGCAGGTTTTGTATTAAAAATCTCTTTCCCTTTGGTTTTGTGCCTGTGTGCATCAGAAAGTTGAATGGATTTCTCACTTGACATACAAGTGCTTGTGGAATCTGTCTGACAAAGTGGGTACAATTCAAGGCAGGGGCCCAAACCTCACTCCATATCATTTGTGAAAATATGTTCCTGCCTCTCTCATTGCATGATTTGGATAGTGTGTGGTGAATGAGGTGATTGCAACTGTTAGTAACTTTTTCCTATAAACTCAGATGGTAGGATTTATTCTGGACTAACAACGTTTTTACTCTTCTTAGAAAGAAAAAACTCCCTGATTCTTTCTCTCTTCATGGATCGGTTGTCCGTCTTTCTCTTCTGAAAGGAATTTCTGCCCAAATAGTATCTGCTGCAGTAAGTGTCTTATTCATTACAATGAACAGGAATGAGAATATAAATTGGTAAATAAAAACAGTAGCTACTCTGGTAAGAAGTGTGTAGAGTTCTACTTCATCAGTTTCACACTGACAGGTTTCAGAGTAACAGCCGTGTTAGTCTGTATTCGCAAAAAGAAAAGGAGTACTTGTGGCACCTTAGAGACTAACCGATTTATCTGAGCATAAGCTTTCGTGAGCTACAGCTCACTTCATCGGATGCATCATCCGACGAAGTGAGCTGTAGCTCACGAAAGCTTATGCTCAAATAAATCGGTTAGTCTCTAAGGTGCCACAAGTACTCCTTTTCTAGTTTCACACTGTGCGCTCTTAGCTTCAAGTAATATTCTGTACCTCTGAGCTTAATGAAGAGGCAAAGGAGTGGTGCATTGAGTCAGGAAAGCTGGTTTCTCGCAGTGCTCATCCACAGCCTCTGGAAGGAAAGTGAGTCCCAAAGGAAATGGCTGTTAAAGAATTCATCTCAAAGAAAAAGTTCAATGAAATATAAACCTGTGTGTTCCAGTCCAGTCTAATCACTACATCTAGTTATAAAGAAAAGTAAATGGCTAAAGTATGCTTAAATAAAGACAGATCAGAGGGAACTCCCCCATGACAATAGTAATGATATGAAGACTGAAAATATCACCTTTTCATTAGGAAAAAAGTTTATGAACCACTGAAGGGGAAGGGGTAACTTTTCTTGAAATCTCTGATTAACTAAATAGTAGGAAAGCAAGCTGTTGTGCTAACCAAATAGACTTGCCTTGCTGTTCTGAAACGTACTTAGAATGTTTTCTGCCAAAAAAAAAAAGATTCTTTCAGCACTATTTTGCTTCATTAAATGGATGATGATACTGAATCAGCTTATGGTCTGACTGATCCCTGCCCTTATAAGCCTCATTGGCTATAATGCATGCATCCACTTTTTTACAGTCTTAGTCAGATGGACTATATTAACTCTGACCTCAGTCTTGCCACATAAAACACAGTATGACTGTACTGCTACACTGACCCAGAGGAAGTGTCTGTCTGAGATCAGAGTTAAAGCTGCTTGTTTTTGTGGGTTTGAATGTATGCCAAGTGGGATGCTATATATTGGAAATAAAAGGGAGTTTTGTTTTGGTCATGACTGTCATGCTGTCTGGAATGGCTCATAACTGTGAGTGCCTGCCTCAGGGCAGACTGTAAAAAGCAAGGCAGACACCCCAGACTGGTAGTATCTGTAATTAGATCTCACCAATCAAGTACCAAATGTGAACTCCCAAAGTACTTCAGCAGTTTTATAAGGGAATCGCAGACAGTCCTGTTAGACGCTCCAGTCTATCGTGCCACCAAGGCAAGTAGTGCTATGTGATAAATGGTCACTTACCTGGAATATTTGTGATTTTTGGTGTTACTCTCAAGAGACCAGTCACCCAGGTAGATTTACATCCCAGGTCTCACACCAAAAGCAATGCTGGCAGCCAGTTCTATAGTATGCTAACTAAAGGTTTATTAGCTAAGAAAAAGGAATGAGAGTTACTGAGAGGTTAAAGCAGGTAAAAATATGTACAGATGAGTTGCAGTCTAATTCCAAATGACAGTAAAGATGTAGTAATCTGCAGAGAGAAAGGAGCATGTTTTGCATTTTTGATCATCACACACTGACTGATTGCCTTCAATGCACAAGAATTAGCACATTCCTGTTAGTTCTTAATTTGGATTACACAAGGCTTCTTTCTTATTTGATGGGTTATTTAGTTACAAGAATATATAAAATATAAATGTTTGCTATTACATTATAACAGGATTCAGATAAGTGAAAACAATGCATGTAATATCCAGTTAGTTTTTTTGAAGTTTAAACACCAAATGCATTCTTATGCATTTAACTATCACTTCTGTATTAGTATAAATACAAGTGAATTGGCTAGCTTCCAGCTGTGAGTTTGACAGTTCTCAGCTGATGCCTAGGCTTTCGCATGATCTGGCACCTGGTTTGCCAGTGTTAGTGATGAGCTAGAGTGCATTGAGGTAGCAAGATTTAATTTTGTGGTAAAATATGTTAGTAATTATCCACACAGATTCTACTCCTGGTGCATGTACACCCCATGTGCATGAAATCAGTTTTAAAAAAAAAAAGGAATGTCGGCTGTGGCTGCTCCCTTGTGCCCTCCCGGCCACTGAAGCCGAGGACATAAGTGGTAAGGCAGCTGTAATTGTCACTCAGTTCCATCGTGCCATGGGTGGTAAGAAGAAACACTAGTACTGTCTGTGTCTTCGAGCAACAGTTTCTCCTGTCTCACTTGTGAACTCGTTTAGCTTTCTTAAACTTTGGTTTTTATTTATTTTTGTTCATCTTGGTGACTTTCAAGTCTCCCATCTTTAATACCTGCCCCTCATGCAACTCCACTGTGCCCACTAATGATGTGCACTGCAGATGTCTCACCTGCCTGGGAGAGGGACACAACATAGCATTGCTTGATATGCTAAAAAGATCCTCAAGAACAGAGAGACAAGGCTGCGTTATTCTTGATGGAGATGTCCATGCAACCCCAGTCTATTGTCCCCAAGAAGCCTGGGAAAGCTCAACTGCTCCTGTTCTCAGCGCTGGCTAGCTGTGGTACCACCTCTACGTCTCCTGCATTCTCCTCCCACAGATGGCATTCAGGCACCAGGGAGAGGGAGAAAAGAAGCACCACTGCAGTCAGGACGTCAGATGCAAATTTGCCGTCCTTCATTGAGTATGAGACTCAGATCTTCTCAAGCTCCCTCTGCTAGGAAGTGCAGCCTCGAGCCCTGCCCTGGTGCGTTGGCATCAACGACGACTCCATTCCAAAAGGACTGCGGTGCTTCTGGCATGGCGTCTGCACTATGTGCTCTAGCACCAAGACCCTTGGTGACTACCACCTACCACATCACTGAGCACTTCCTTGGCACTGCTGTCCACTTGGTACCAAACATCCTGGTATTGGTGGAACTTTTCATCAGTCTGGTACCAGTCTCCTTTCTTGGACCATTTTGAGAGACGTCTTGAATCAGCTGTCTACTTTGGCTTTGTTCCATCTGGTACCGTGCAGACCTGATAGCCTGGACAGGACTGCCTCTCTCTGGAGGAGACCTATGTCTGCTTGTCCTCACTTGAATGCACTGGAGGCTCCTCTACCTCCAGATCCCGATCTCCTCCCTGGGTGAGACAGTGGGCATTTAGTGGACAGCCCAGAGAGTACTATAAAGATGAACATAGTAGATTCCAAAGAGCATCTTCGTCACAATATCCTCTACAGTTTAACAACTCTGGCCATTATTGGCCTCCCTTGGGCATGAACTCCTACTCTGGAAGAGACCCACTTCTTTTGTTTCTCAACCAATACCCCCTTCTCTGAGGAAACAATTTTAGCCTCCTCTAACTGCTCCACTTTCCCAAACACAGCGGAGGAGTACTTCAGTTGGAAAGACCAACTTTCTCCTGTCCAGGAACCACCAACCTCCTCAACAAGCTTCCTTGGCTCTGGGTGAAGCTGTTAACGTATCTTCTTCAGTCTCACAAGATGAGTTTAAAATTTTCCAGGATCTCCTCAAAGTTCTCAGCAATCCTTTTGGACATTCTATCTGAGATAATTCAGGAAGAAAAAAGGTAAATTTTTGGATGTTATCCACATTGCAAGGTGGGCTGAATAGCAATGCTCAAAAATGAGGGTGATCTTTTGCTGGTGAAGGAGATCTGGCATACTCCCACCTTCATTCCACCTACCTCAAAGCAGATAGGAAATGCTAGCCCCCCTGTGAGGGGATTTGAGGGTTTCTTCCAACACCTGACACCTGACTACTGGTGGTCCAGGAGAAATCTAAACAAGAGGGAGCTCCGCCCCCAAAAGTGTACCGGTTTGGCCACAATGTCTATTCTTGTCAGCCTCCAGTTGAGGGTGGCTAATTATCAAGTTTTGCTTTCAAAGCTTGATTTTTTTAAATTTTCTTTTCCTCCTTTGGGAGCGATTCTCAAACCTCCTGAACAATTTGCCACAGGAGAACACTAGGAGGAGTGAAGACCTTGATGGTAGAGGTGTAGCTGGCCACCAGGACCTGCTTGGATATGGTGGCAGAGACCATGGCATCTGGCATTGCCATGAGACCTGCTTCCTGGGTCCAGACACCTGAAATCCAATGGGAAGTCAAAACCACAAGAGGACCTCCTGTTTTGAGGTTACCGATCTTCTCCATCCCCCCCAACCCTACAGACAACACATCAGTCTTAAGTGCACTAAGGCAACTCTTCAACCATCGGGCCTTTGTGTTCCCACATTGTGTTTTTACATCACAGAGAAATCAGCAAATCCAAGTCAGTCCTACACATAACAGTTTTCTGAGCCTCCATGCAAGAGACAGAGGTTCCACAGACATTGCTCAATCCTCCTCCATCCCACGTGCTGCACCTCCTTAAAGAACTGGTTTTGATGTGAGTGTTGAGAGCCTGGCAGAACGTTTTATGGTTCGTCCTTTCCCCATCCACCCCTTTTGAGAACCTTCTTCCTGAGGAACTAGATGAGAATAACCTCAGACCTGTGGGTCCTCAAGGTAGTTAGTCAAGGGTATTCCATTCAGTTTCTGCCTACCCCCTTCCCCATCTCCTTTCAGGGAATGCTCTCACAAGTGTCCTTTTTTTGGAACAGAAAGTGAACTCCTTAATATGACTTGGAGCTGTGGAGGAAGTACTTTTGGAATTAAAAAGAAGAGGCTTCTTTGGAATGAAAAAGTAGTGGGAATAGAAGAAGAGGGGTTGAATTTCCATCCTCTACCTTGGACATCTCCATGTCTCCGTCCGACATTTCAGATTCCATATGGTTACTTTAGCTGCTGTATTCCCCTCCCTGGATCCATTGGACTGGTTTGTGGCTCTCTATCTTTCACATCTCCATTCACCAAGCTCAGATTTTTGGTTGGGACCTGTCAGTGCCAGTACAAGGAGTTACTGCCTTTTGGCCTCTCAACATTTGCCTCTGTCCATCGCCGCCCTCCCCCAGTCCCGTCTTCACAAAGGAGTAGCTGCCCCTCTGTGCAGACTGGGAGTACAAATGTAAGTATGTCCTTACCTGTAAAATTGGCTTGTTCAGGGATTCAAAAAGTCAAAAACTTCATTTATGCAGTCCTTTGTTTCTTCAGCTCCCTGAGTCTCAGGGTCAACAGGGACAAGCCTTCTGTGACCCTGACCTAATCTATACAGTTTATCTGGGCTCCAGTGGACTGCAAGTCTGCAAGAGCTTATCAAATGAATAGTGCTTTCCAACCATGGCAGATTCTATCAACCAGCTCTGCAAGTACCCTAGAACACCAGCGAAGTCGTGTCTTAAACTCATGGGATGTATGGAAGTGTGTATTTATGTTGCACAGCATCTTCACCTCTAGCTGCTAGAAAGCTGGTTGAAATCCATATATATCCACCCAGAAAATGCGGCATGGACCAGCTTATCACTGTCCCTGTAGAAGTCCCCATCTTTTTAAAACTGGTGTACAGATCCGTTCCAGTCTCTCTCTGTTGCCACCAAGATAGTAATAACAGGTGCTTCCATTTTGTAGCGGGGAGCTATTTTGGCCATTTAAAAGCCCAAGGAAAAGTATGACTGTTTGAGAGCTTGCCGCATATGAACGTATGGAGTTCAGGGCAATGTGACTCACCTGCAAGGCTTTCTTTCCTCTTCTCTAATGTCTCCCTGTCCATGTAGTCACTGATGACACCACTGTGAATTACTACACCAACATGCAGGGAGGGGCAAAGTTATCTCCACTCTGCCAGGAAGTGTTGCATCTGTTGGAATGGTGCTTAGTCCACCAAATCACATGAGTCTATTCCCCTTCCTGGACTGTGAAACACCTTTGCAGATTGTCTCAACAGGACTTCTGAAAGAGTTACTAATGGTTCCTCAGCAATTCTGTTATACACAGCATCTTTCTGAAGTTGGGATAGCTGTTGATGGGTCTATTTATGATGTATAAGAACAGCAAGTGTTGGGCATTCTGCTCTTGGGGGTACGGAGTAGGCCCAGGTTTGCAGATGGGTGCATTTCTCCTCCCATGGCTCCTCTGTACTTTAGTGCATGTTCACACAATCCTCAGAGTTCTCAAGAAACTCGGGCAGGACTTGGACTGTGTCATCTTGATAGTCCCAGCAAGACCCAGACAGTTTTGGTTCTCAGGTGAACTTTTGTGGACCCACCCATAACCCTACCTTTCCTTCCCAACATACTTTCTCAAAATAAGGGCCGGTTACTGTACCTGAACCTGGCTTCACTGCATCTGACTGTGTGGATGCTGGCTGGATTAACCCCCCCTAGAGAGAGACCGTTCATCTGAGGTCTAGGAGGTCTTCCTACAGAGCAGGAAGCCCTCTACCAGACTCACTTGTGCTGCAAAGTGGAAAAGATTTTCCATCTGGGCTTGATTAGGGTACACGTGGTGGCCATCTTTGCAGATTACTCATAGGTGCAGGGTTACGTTATGTATGTTCACCCTATGGTATCAAAATTTCTCAAGGGTCTCCCACATTTTCACCCCAGTCTAGGAGACTCCCCCTTTCTGGGATTGTGACTTGGTTCTAACTGGTCTGTTGGGGTACCCTCTTTGAACCGATGGCAGCCTGCTCTCTGTACCTTATGTCCACACAGATGCCATGATCTGCTCTACATCCCTGCTAATCAGGGTCCCGCTTTCTGGGATTCTTATTGGCAAAGGAACTGAGTTGTGATTGAGGCTGCCCTGCCTTTTAAGCCCCATCTTTAAGGGGCACAAAGGATATTGTTATTAAAAAAAGAAAAATACAATCTCGCATGCATGGGGCAGATGTGCACCACGAGTAGAATCGGTATGGACAATCCATCTCAAAGAACCATAGGGTAAGTAACGGTTCTTTTCATTTAGTTTTGTTTGAATCTTAATGCTGGTGCAGCTGGTGATTTTTCGACTTCTATTAAATTGCATTAATAAGAAATGCAGTTGAGCAATCTTAACTGAAAGTGAATATTTTTCATGTGGCAGGCTAAAGCTAATTGTGTATCTCGATCTTTTTTCTTTGGAGTGGGTGCAAATAACCCTCTTCACTTTGGGGGGTTTAAATTTCCCATAGAATCATGGGGTTCTGTACCTATTCCCACAGCTTCGCTCCTGCCTTCTGTGGGACAGTTCCACAGGCAGGACCACACAATGCTGCTGGCGTAGTCTCCTCATTGTCGTGTTGGTGCTGCTATTGGAGCACTGTGTGTATGAGACGCAGCACAGAGCGATTCTCCAAAAGTGCAGCTGTACTGACTGAACAGAAATGTACACAGGGAAGGAGCCCTGCCTCCTTTTACTTTATTAATAATGACTTTTCTGTCACTGTAGGACAAAGTGGATGCTGGTTTACCTACTGCAATAGTAAGTACTGAAAGAACTGTAAAGTACAGTATAGTAAAACGTCCTGTTACATCTGTGGTCCATCCCTCATACTCCATAGTGCAGTATTGAAACTTTGACGTTTTCATCCTATGCCTTCTCCCAGAAGGTGACATTGATTCACACTCAGAATCTTAAGCATGCAGGGCAGAAGGAGTAGCCTGAGACACCTCACTTATTGCAGTGGAGTTCTACCCTCTTCCCTCACCCCCACTATTGTCACGTTGAGGGCAATGTCATTTGGGAAGCTTCTGTTGATCACCTGTCCCACAACTTTCTACCTTTTTTCAGACCATGACCAAGGCTCATTAGGCTATGGCTACACTACCGAGCTTACAGTGGCGCTGCTGCTTGTGCAGACGCTCTAAGCTGATTGGAGAGAGCTCTCTCGCCAACATAGCGCTGTCCACACCGGTGCTTAGGTCTGCGTAACTTACGTTGCTCAGGGGGGTGGTTTATACGGCTTAAGCTGTAGTGTATACGTGAACTTAGGCACTAATATTTTCCCATTGTATGTGAGGTAAAAGATTGGCAAATGTCAATGCCAAGTTTCCCTTGATATATCCTCCTTACCAGTCGTCATTTAGACAGAAATAAATAATTAGGGCTACGATTTTGTCTTGGATATTTTTAGTAAAAATCAGGGACAGGTCATGGACAATAAATCAATCAGTCACGAAGGTTGTGACCTGTCCTTGACGTTTACTAAAACATCCCTGACAAAATGAGGAGAGAGGAGGGTCCAGCACCCTGTCGCACTCCCCCGCCCCCGCTGTAGTGACTGGGAGCTCCAGGGACCCCGTTGCCCAGTGGCTGGGAGCTGGGAGAGGGGTCCCCCTCCAGGGTTGGAGCTGGGCGGGATCATCGCAGTTAGGGAGCTGTAAAATTGTATTTTAATAGCAGTCTTGTGATGGGTGGTTGATACAGATATTTTGAATTGTATGTATTTGTTACTTGTCTGTGGGAAGCTTGCTGTAATGTACACTGCTGTCTAGCTTTCTAAAATGGTTTTCCCTTTGCTTATTAACTTCGGTCAGCAGCAATAAAGATGCTGACTGGGTTTAAATCATGGACTTGTGGCAGTTCAATATTTCAAAATTTAACTTTTCTCCATGTTCTGTTCAGGCAGCGTCAAGTCTGATAGCAGTGGGGACTTCCCATGGTTTGGCATTAATTTTTGGTAAGTTAAAAATATCCTTTTGGTGCCTCTTTAGCATTCAGATCCCATTCTGAATGTCATATTTTAATATTTAATTTATATATTAAACATTAATTCATTTTAGTAAAGAACTGTACAAAATACAGGGTCATAAACGTGACAAAACACTCAAATTGCTTTAAAAAATGGCAAGTGTCCATTCTGTCATTTGTCTATTTTTTCCTATAACTTTATAACAAGTTGTGTCAGGTTGACTAGAGTTCACACAACAGAAATCTCATAGGCCTTCTGGAATGTTTCCTATCTTCTAAGCAATTGTTATTATAGAAGTCTCTTATACTTAAGGAAAATTCCTCATTTTGGTTTAACAGAATGTTAAGGCAATATAAACAAGATCAGCATAAATTTGTGTCACAATGTTTATCATCTTTTTGCTAGGATTTGTCCTAATTTTTCAAATAATAGATTCCTTGTTATCAGATTACATCCTGACTTAAATGTTGGCAGGACATGTTAAGTCTAACAATGTAATACATTTCTTAGCTATTACAATTGCTGATTTATAATCTTATTGGACTGATTCTCAAGGTGAGAGAAGTCTGCTATTAAATATTTTGGGCTGAGGATAAAATCAAACTTGAACAAGAATTGGTCCTACTTGTTATATTCTCAATTAAATGTAAACTGTAATCTAAAAGCCAAATTTGCATGATTTACTTTGAGTGTGAGATACTTTTGAAGCTAGCAGAAGTAACAGTACTCTATCTTCTCAACCATATCCAACCATACCAGTGGAAATTTGCATGTGGTGTTCTGAGGTACTAGCAGACTAGTGGTAACTAGCGCACAGGACTGGGAGCCAGGAATGGCTGAGTTCTCATCCTGGCTGACCTTAGGAAAAACTGTGCGTTCCCCATATTATAGCTGGGAGATGCTGCTAAGCATAATTCCCTGCCTTACAGGGATATTGTAAAGATCAGTTTACATCAGTCGGATACAGTGCTTTGAACCTGTAAAGCACTATATATGTGCAAACTACTTTGTTCCTCCTTTCTCTGTAAAGAAGAAAAGAGACAATCAGTACAGAGAATGTTTCCATACACCCCCATCCAAAGCACAAAGGAAAAGACAGAAGCAATATCTATAAAATCTTGGAACAATATATATGTAATACTGCTTCAAAAACATCCAATCATTTACAAACTCTTTAAGGCACATCAGAAACCTTGCTGTAGTAAAGTGAGATAAAGTTGTCTGTCAAACTACAGTATCAACTTTTAAAATGTAGAATTTGGACATTTAATGTTACATTAGGGGTTCTTCAAAGGTTTCTCCTCTGTTTACCATAACTTCAGCATGACTGGCATTTCTTCTCCCACGATTCAAAATCCACATAATCGTGGACTTGTAAATCATGTGCAAACACTTTAAGACATGTTCAAAACTCTAACAATAAATACATTAGAAAGTTGACAGTCTAAGCATTATTAAAACAGATGTTGTTATCTGGTTTGCTGTTCAATGTCACAGTGGAACGTGAAGATGAATTATGTTCTTGGGTGCCTTGAGGCAGGCTCCAGAACATGAGGTGGCATGAAAGTGTTAATTATTCATTGATTCTTAGGCCAGAAGATGTGTTTGAGCTACATTATGTGTCATAACCATAAGGGTAGCCTAAAATTCCTCCTTACCTGTAAACGGTTAAGAAGCTCAAATAACTTGGTTGGCACCTGACCAAAGGAACCAATTGGGACAAAAGGTACTTTCAAATCTGGTGGGGGGGTGGGGGTGGGGAGAGAGGGTTTGTTTGGGGTTCTTTGTTTCTGTGGCCGTTCTCTCTTGGGACTGAGAGGGGCCAGACAGAAATCCATCTTCTACAACCCATCCTAATCCAAGTCTCCAATATTGCAGCCAGTATAGGTAAACTAATCTGCCTTGCCTGGCTTATCTTTTGTTTTGCTTGTGAATTTTCCCTGTGCTAAGAGAGAGGTTTATTCCTGTTTTCTGTAACTTTAAGGTTTTGCCCAGAGGGGAATCCTCTGTGTTTTGAATCTGAATACCCTGTAAAGTATTTTCCATCCTGATTTTTACAGAGATGATTTTTACTTTTTTTTTTTAAATAAAATCTTTCTTTTAAGAACCTGATTGATTTTTTTCCCATTGTTCCAAGACCCAGGGATTTGGGTCTTTGATCATTTTGTAACCAACTGATTAGGATATTATTCTCAAGCCTCCCCAGGAAAGGGGGTGTAAGGGCTTAGGAGGATTGCTGGGGGAAGAGGAACTCCAAGAGGTCCTTTTTCCTGGTTCTTTGTTAAATCACTTGGTGGTGGCAGCATACCTCAGTCCAAGAACAAATAGAGATTTGTGCCTTGGGGAAATTTTTAACCTAAGCTGGTAGAAATAAGCTTAGGGGGTCTTTCATGCAGGTCCCCACATCTGTACCCTAGAGTTCAGAGTGGGGAGGGAACCCTGACAGTATGTCTTTTAGAAATCAAGTTGGATGTGTTTAGCCTCCAAATGATGAACAGTTTACCACATTTCTTGATAATGTGTTCTAGTGACTAATAATCCCCATGGTTAAATGTGCTGCTTATTTCCAGTGTGAAGTTTGCTGATTTCAGCTTCCTGCCATTTTTCTTGTTATGCCTTTGTCTGCTAATTTAAAGGAGCCCTTTAGCATCAGAAATCTTCTCCCTATGTAGGTGACGTAGACTGATCAAGTTGCCACTTAATCTTCACTTTGATAAGCTAAGTGGACTGAACTTCCTAAATCTTTTAGTGTTATGCAGGTTTTCCAGGCCTTGACTCATTCTTGTAGCTCCTCTCTGAACCCTTTCCAATTTTTCAGCATTCTTTTAGAGTGTGGACTCCAGAACTGGATACAGTATTGCAGTAATGATGTTGCTAATACTGAATACAGAATATCTCCCTCTTACTTTCTATTCCCTAGTTTATATATGTGACATTCCTCAGGGTACAATCTAGACAGGTGGACAACTGTGTCCCCTCAATTCTCCAATCTGGGGTACCTTTTACACTGCTTCACTGTGAGAACAACCACTCCTGGTCTGTCCACACATAGCCTCCAGCATGTAAATATCATCATCATCTTTTGTATGGTTTGGGTAGGTAGCAACAACTACAAATTTATATCTAAGTTTTGATAGCCAGCACATTGCTGCAGCGGTGAGCTGGTGCATGTCCTTCAGGCTCCCGGCAAAAGAATGAGAGACATTCAGTTCTTCTTTGAGAGGTGTCCCTGTGGGTGCTCCACTGTAGGTGTCGGTGTGCCCCTGTGCTGCCGTTTGGAGATTTTTACAGCAGTACCCTTATCGGCCGCACATGCACGGAGCCTGCCTCACATACTAGTCTTGTCTTAATAGTGCGCATGTGTGGCCGAACTCCTCAGTTCCTTCTCTACTGTCCCCGGCCGGAGTCGGACCTACAGCAGACTCGTTAAAACTTTTTCTCTTACCCATTCTACATCCTTTTTTCCCCTTACTTTAGCACTGTAGTTACTAGATAAGTTCATCCCTTTTAAAAAAACAAAAATTGTTCCCGCTTGTTCCTCTTAGTCTCCAGCCAACGCTAATATGCCTGGTTCCCCAGGATTTAAGTGGTGCACTGCATGCAGGGACGCCATCCCTATGTCGGATGGTCACTCCCAGTGTATAAAATACCTGGGGGGGGGGTCCCTTATTCCTCAAATGTGCCCACTGTTCCAAATTAAAATCCAGGGCCCATAAAGATAGAGAACTCCGCCTGAAAATGATTCTTGGGCAGAAGTCACTCGGACCTGCTTCTGATCCAGGTATGGGCTCCTCAGTGAACTGCAGCCCTCCTACCTCCAAAAAGGACCAAAAAAAACCAAAACAAAAAAACGCCTGCCTCCCTCACCCAGAAGGGAAACATTGCGAGAAAAAAGGTTGCTGAGCAGGTCTATTTCTTCTATGCAGACCTTTTCTCGGCTCAGCACCTTTGATGTGCTGGTTCCCCCAGCATCGCGCTAATTCCGCCTCTGGCTGTGGTGACAGCCCAAGTTCCCGGTGCCGAGGCTTCAGGCTTCAAGTTGCCTGCCTCTCTCCTGGCACCGTCTGGCACCGCAGTGGGCACAGTGCTAGCACAGAGGACCTTACCAGAACAGACCCGGGCTGCGCTTACCTTCCCGGCACCGCTGACCTCAGCGCATGCATTGAGCGCTATGGTGTAGAGAAATTCGGTGCCGAACGACCCTCCAGTGCTGCCGGCGCTCCTAACAGAGGGTTTCTCTCATGCAGACTCTCCGGCACAGCAGTTCATTCATTCACCCGACCTACAGGTGTCACCTAACCTACAGTTACCTCTACTTGACACCTATTTTTCTCCAGACATTTGCATGCGGTCCAGACGCCTGTCTCCAGCTGTATCTCACTTTTCTAGTGAGGAGGAAGCCATAGCGCAGGGAGACTTTTCACCATACCAGTTCTCCCAGTCACAGAGCCAAATCAGCACTGGTCACAGAAAATCTAGGTCTTTGTTCATCAAAGACCTCCCTCCCTGGTATACAAACCCATGGATGGCACCACCTATGCCTTTCCCCGGTCAGTGGCAATATGGGGTCCATGAGCACCATATAAGTGATTCTACTATGATTGCCAAGATGCCAAAAATAGGAGCAATGCCACCTCGCTACCACCAGTGCACATGGCTATGAATGAGACCCAACAAGCAGCTGTTACTCCACTCTTTGATAAACACGCTACACATGCTTCCCCAACCCTTGTGGAGCCCATATCCACACAAGATGAAGCTGTACTGCCTTCCCACCAACACTGTCAGATGATTTTTAAAAAATTTCAAGACCTCTTCAAAAGAGTCACCAATGAGTTGAGGATTAATCTGGAGGAAGTTTTCTGAAAAGCAGTATGAGTTGACTGACATCCTGCAACCTTCCTCCACATCCAAGATTGTCTTACCTATAAATCCAGCCATTATGAATCCTGCCAAAACCATATGGCAGACACCAGCTACTAGCAGATCTACCTGTAAGTGAGCTAACTGGAAATATTTTATTCCTTCCAAAGGGTCTGAGTTCCTTTTTACTCACCCAGCGCCAAGTTCATTGGTAGTAGAGGTAGCTAACCAAAAGAACAAACACCAGTTCCCAGGTCTACCCCAACTGGTAAAGACAGTAAAAGGCTGGACCTTCTTGGTTGTAAAGTGTATGCTTCATCCACATTACAATTCTGGATATCTAATTATGCGGCTGTTCTGGCAAAATATGACCACAGAAATTATGAGAAACTCATGGACTTTATTGATGACATTCCGGGGGGTTAGGGAACCATCAGTTTAAAGCCATAGTCTGATGGACAAATCATCTCCCATACCGCACTACAAGCTGCGCTTGATGTTGCCAACACAGCTGCGAGGTCCACTGCTACAGCAATCATGATGCATTGAGCTTCACGGCTTTCATAGTCGTCGTCGTCTTTTCCTTGCGAGGTTCAGAATACTACAGAAGATCTCCCTTTTGATTGTGAAAAACTATTTGCCAGTAACACCAACGATGTGCTTCACTCCATGAAGGACTCGAGAGCAACATTATAGTCTCTCGGTATCCAAACCCCTGCAAAAGGAAGAGACAATATGAATACCAACCTTATCAACATCCATGCTACCCAGTGTATACTCAACGAAGTCATAGACCATCTGAACAACAACATCTGTGACCAAGATATCAATGTCGCCGCACCAATTCATCACTCCATGTCAACTCACTCCCACTAGTAAGCGAATTTTGAAAATGTGGCCGATAGTATGGAAAACATCATCCATACTTCAGTGCCCATTTTTTTCCCCCCCGCATCCCTTTTCAGGGACCGCTCTCACGAACAACTGCTCCACCAAGAGGTTCATCACCTCCTCCAATTAGGAGTAGTATAGCCAGCGCCTGACCAACACAGAGGAAAAGGGTTCTACTCCCATTACTTTTTAACACAAAAGAAAACTGGGGGATGGCGACCCATTCTTGACCTCAGATGCCTCAATAAATTCGATAAATAAAATTACAAAAAAATAATGGTGACTCTTGCAACCGTAATTCCAGCACTGGAGCAGGGAAATTGGATTTTCAGCCCTCGACCTGCAGGATGCTTATGTTCCTGTGACCATACATCTTGCTCACAGACGTTTTATTCGCTTCGTTCTGGGCTCACAACACTACCAGTACAGGGTCCTACCTTTCGGCCTCTTGACTGCGCCTTGTGTCTTTTCCAAACTCCTCACAGTCATAACAGCTCATCTCAGAAGGCAGAGAATCATAATTTTTACTTATCTCGACAACTGCCTTTTCAAAGCCAGGACCCTCCAAGAAGCCATTCAGTCCACACAATGGACAGTCCAATATTTCCATGCTCTTGGCCTGTGAATGAACTAAGTAAATCTTCATTCACTCCCACCCAACAACTGGAATTCATAGCAGCACATTTTAACTCATGCAAAAGAATAGCATCTCTCCCACTCCACGTTTTTAACACTATCAACCTTTTCATTCCCAAGCTGTGCAACAGTCCACAAGTGGCTGCACAAGCTTGCCTACAATTCCAAGGTCACATGGCCTCTTGCAGTTTTGTAGTCAGGAATGCTTGCCTCTTCATGAGAGGTTTCCAAAGCTGGATTCCACTGTCTACAGACCGAATATCCATGGTCTGAACAAACTTTTATACATACCTCCCAGAGTCTAGGACTCTCTCTCCACTGGTGGACATTGCCTCACAACCTTTGCTACAGGTCCCCTTTCTACAGGACGTCCCATCGGTTGTTTTCACTACAGATGCATCCCTTATGGTATAGGGAGTACACACGCCCCAATACACTACCCAGGGTCTTTGGTCTCCTGCCGAGACATCCCTTCACATCCAATGTCTAGAACGGTGAACAATATGCAATGACTGCCTCCAATTTCTCCTTTCATACAAAACCAACATGTCAGGATAATTACCAACAACATTGCCTACATCTTCTATGTAAACAGGCAAGGGGGTGGGGGCATGATCCCGCTCCCTTTGTACAGAAGCAATGAAACGATGGAATTAGTGTCTCAGACACAATGTCTGAATATCAGCTGCATACTTACCTGGCTCTCTCTCTACCACCACGATGACTACAGCAGAAGATTTCCCATAGACCACGAATGGGAACTAAATGAGGATATAGTACTAGACATATTCCACACATGGGGATACCCAACCACAGACCTTTCTGCAACTGCAGCAAACAAGAAATGCCCAAGATTTTGTTCCAGAGCGGGACTAGGCAAACGCTCCTCGAGGGATGAGTTCATGTTCCCATGGAACACAGACCTAATGTATGCATTTCCCTGATACCACTCATACACAAATTATTGATTAAAAATACGAACACACCAAGCCAGAGTCATAATGATAGCCCCACATGGCCCAGACAGGCATGATACCCTTTCCTTACCAAGATGTCACTTTCCACACCCATCCCACTACCCTCTGCCCAAATCTCTTGTCCCAACAGGGTCTACTACTCCACCCCAATTTAACCATGTTACACCTCAAGGTTTGGCTCCTTCATGGTTCTCTCATGCCGAGTGAACTTGTTTGGAGCAGGTTCAAAATGTACTTCTTCATAACACAACAAATTCTACATGCACCACCTGCCTTTATAACTGGACAAGATTTACACACTGGTGGGCTGTCACAAACACTGCTCCTTTTTTCCATGCCTCTCCCACTAATCCTCAACTATCTATTAGGGAGAGTCCAGATAATTTAATCTCTGAGTCCCATCAAACTCCACTTGGCCGCAATTACAGTGTTCTATGATGCCATTGACGATAGGACTGTCTTTACTCATCCCATTACTAAGTGATTCCTTAAGGGACCCCAAGTCCCTTAAGGAATCACTTAGTAATGGGATGCTACTAGATCGCATGCCCTGGTTCTCATGGGTGACTTTAATTTTCCTGATATCTGCTGGGAGAGCAGTACAGCGGTGTATAGACAATCCAGGAAGTTTTTGGAAAGCGTAGGGGACAATTTCCTGGTGCAAGTGCTAGAGGAGCCAACTGGGGGGAGAGCTTTTCTTGACCTGCTGCTCACAAACCGGGAAGAATTAGTAGGGGAAGCAAAAGTGGATGGGAATCTGGCAGTAACCATGAGTTGGTTGAGTTCAGGATCCTGACACAGGGAAGAAAGGTAAGCAGCAGGATACGGACCCTGGACTTCAGGAAAGCAGACTTCGACTCCCTGAGGGAACTGATGGGTAGGATCCCCTGGGGAACTAACTTGAAGGGGAAAGGAGTCCAGGAGAGCTGGCTGTATTTCAAGGAATCCCTGTTGAGGTTACAGGGACAAACCATCCCCGATGTGTCGAAAGAATAGTAAATATGGCAGGCGACCAGCTTGGCTTAACGGTGAAATCCTAGCAGATCTTAAGCATAAAAAAGAAGCTTACAAGAAGTGGAAGGTTGGACATATGACCAGGGAAGAGTATAAAAATATTGCTCGGGCATGTAGGAATGAAATTAGGAGGGCCAAATCGCACCTGGAGCTGCAGCTAGCGAGAGATGTTAAGAGTAACAAGAAGGGTTTCTTCAGGTATGTTGGCAACAAGAAGAAAGCCAAGGAAAGTGTGGGCCCCTTAATGAATGAGGGAGGCAACCTAGTGACGGAGGATATGGAAAAAGCTAATGTACTCAATGCTTTTTTTGCCTCTGTCTTCACGAACAAGGTCAGCTCCCAGACTGCTGTGCTGGGCATCACAACATGGGGAATAGATGGCCAGCCCTCTGTGGAGAAAGAGGTGGTTAGGGACTATTTAGAAAAACTGGACGTGCACAAGTCCATGGGGCCGGATGAGTTGCATCCGAGAGTGCTAAAGGAACTGGCGGCTGTGATTGCAGAGCCATTGGCCATTATCTTTGAAAACTCGTGGCGAACGGGGGAAGTCCCGGATGACTGGAAAAAGGCTAATGTAGTGCCAATGTTTAAAAAAGGGAAGAAGGAGGATCCTGGGAACTACAGGCCAGTAAGCCTCACTTCAGTCCCTGGAAAAATCATGGAGCAGGTCCTCAAAGAATCAATCCTGAAGCACTTACATGAGAGGAAAGTGATCAGGAACAGTCAGCATGGATTCACCAAGGGAAGGTCATGCCTGACTAATCTAATCGCTTTCTATGATGAGATTACTGGTTCTGTGGATGAAGGGAAAGCAGTGGATGTATTGTATCTTGACTTAAGCAAAGCTTTTGACACGGTCTCCCACAGTATTCTTGTCAGCAAGTTAAGGAAGTATGGGTTGGATGAATGCACTATAAGGTGGGTAGAAAGTTGGCTAGATTGTCGGGCTCAATGGGTAGTGATCAATGGCTCCATGTCTAGTTGGCAGCCAGTGTCAAGTGGAGTGCCCCAGGGATCGGTCCTGGGGCCGGTTTTGTTCAATATCTTCATAAATGATCTGGAGGATGGTGTGGATTGCACTCTCAGCAAATTTGCAGATGATACTAAACTGGGAGGAGTGGTAGATACGCTGGAGGGCAGGGATAGGATACAGAGGGACCTAGACAAATTGGAGGATTGGGCCAAAAGAAATCTGATGAGGTTCAATAAGGATAAGTGCAGGGTCCTGCACTTAGGATGGAAGAACCCAATGCACAGCTACAGACTAGGGACCGAATGGCTCGGCAGCAGTTCTGCGGAAAAGGACCTAGGGGTGACAGTGGACGAGAAGCTGGATATGAGCCAGCAGTGTGCCCTTGTTGCCAAGAAGGCCAATGGCATTTTGGGATGTATAAGTAGGGGCACAGCGAGCAGATCGAGGGACGTGATTGTCCCCTTCTATTTGACATTGGTGAGGCCTCATCTGGAGTACTGTGTCCAGTTTTGGGCCCCACACTACAAGAAGGATGTGGATAAATTGGAGAGAGTCCAGCGAAGGGCAAGAAAAATGATTAGGGGTCTGGAACACATGACTTATGAGGAGAGGCTGAGGGAACTGGGATTGTTTAGTCTGCAGAAGAGAAGAATGAGGGGGGATTTGATAGCTGCTTTCAGCTACCTGAGAGGTAGTTCCAGAGAGGATGGTTCTAGACTATTCTCAGTGGTGGAAGAGGACAGGACAAGGAGTAATGGTCTCAAGTTGCAGTGGGGGAGGTTTGGGTTGGATATTAGGAAAAACTTTTTCACTAGGAGGGTGGTGAAACACTGGAATGCATTGCCTAGGGAGGTGGTGGAATCTCCTTCCTTAGAAGTTTTTAAGGTCAGGCTTGACAAATCCCTGGCTGGGATGATTTAATTGGGTATGGGTCCTGCTTTTGAGCAGGGGGTTGGACTAGATGACCTCCTGAGGTCCCTTCCAACCCTGATATTCTATGATTCCTATACCCACACATCAAACTGCCTAATCGATGTTGGGACCTCCCCCTAGTCTTAACATGCCTAACCCAAAACTATATGAACCATTAGCCACATGTTCCCTCCTACATCTATGAAAACTGCGTTTCTGGTAGCGATTGCCTGTGTGAGACACACAGGCGAAATTGCAGCACTCATGGCAGATCCGTCATGCACCATATTTTTAAGGACAAAGTCACCCTACGCTTACTTCCCGAAATTCCCCAAAGGTGCACGCATTTTTCCATGTCAATGAGCCTATCCATCTCCCTACCTTTTCCAAAACCACATGCAAATTCCTTTGAATCTTAGATGCACACTTTGGACATGCACAGAGATTTGTCCTTCTACTTTGACTGGACTAAAACCTTTAGGCGTTCCAACAGGCTATTCGTCCCCACTGCGGAACGCTCTAAGGGCTCATTTATCTCTAACCACTGACTTTCCAACTGGACCTCGAGTTGCATTTGTCTCTGTTATCAACTACAGAACGTGACTCCTACCTTTATCAGGATTAACTCCACCAGATCCATGGTGGCCTCAGTGGCCTTTCTGCATGATGTCCCCCTTTAAGGACATTTCCAGAGCTGCCATTTGGGCTTTTGAAAATACGTTTGCAAAACATTATGCTGTTACACAGGGACCCATTACCAATATGCTTATGGGCAGAGCTGTTCTATCCACTGCATTCCTTCTAGATCCAAAGTCCCTACCTCCTTGGGAGATACTGCTTTTCAGTCACCTACAGTGGAGCACCTACAGGGACACCCCTAGAAGAAGAAGAGGAGGTTACTCACCTGTGCAGTAACTGACGTTCTTCGAGATGAGTGTCTCTGTGGGTGCTCCGCTCCCCTCCCGCCTCCCCTCTACTTCAGAGCTGGGCGGCCTCCATTGTAGAGAAGGAACTGAGGAGTTCGGCCGTGCATGCGCACTATTAAGACAAGACTGCTATCTGAGGCAGGCTCCCCACACGTGCAGCCAATACGGGTACTGCTGTACAAACCTCCAAACGACGACGTAGGGGTGCACCGACACCTACAGTGGAGCACCCACAGGGCACTCCTTTCGAAGAACATCATCAGTTACTGCACAGTGAGTAACCTCCTCATATGATGTGCTCTATCGTTTGAGCCTGGAGATCCCAGTCATGTACAGGTGTTTGCCTCATTTTCCATTTGAAGAGGGTTTGTCCACATCTCGCATGAGATGTCCTGATGCGATTCAATCTGCACCAGTCTTTCTGATATAAATTTCGGAAAGCATGTAAATCACTCCCAGCTATACTGTGAGTGCTATAGCCATGAATTACACTGTGGGGAACACAAGTAAACTCCCAGTCCTAGACTGTCCAAAGAAATGTGCATCTTTTACTGCCCAGTATTCTCCTGGACAATATGAGCTCATATAAAGTCTGTCATTTCATTAATAGAAAATTATATGCACAAACCTTGTTATCTAAAATCTATGCAAGCACTGGTTTAGATAAAACAATACAACAAGTTTTTTAACTACAGAAAGATAGATTTTTTTTTTAAAGTGATTTCACATAAGGCATAAAAGTCAGAATTGGTTACAAAGTAAATAAAAGGTAAAACACATCTAATTAACTTAACAAGCTAAGTTAATTCAAAGCAAAGGTTTCTCTCTCCATATAGACAGGTTTCAGAGTAACAGCCGTGTTAGTCTGTATTCGCAAAAAGAAAAGGAGTACTTGTGGCACCTTAGAGACTAACCAATTTATTAGAGCATAAGCTTTCGTGAGCTACAGCTCACTTCCTCAGATGCATCTGAGGAAGTGAGCTGTAGCTCACGAAAGCTTATGCTCTAATAAATTGGTTAGTCTCTAAGGTGCCACAAGTACTCCTTTTCTCTCCATATACTTTAGCAGTCTTACTTGCTGAAATCCTTTGTCAGGATCTCTCCCCCAGTTCAGTGTTAATTTCCTTGTCCTTCAGGTAGTGGTAATGCTGTGAGTAGTGATGAAGGGAGAGAGATTTTGGGGCCTCTGCTTTCCTGTCTGATAGCTCTCTTTTCCTTTGAAAATTATCTCCAGCTGAGGATCAGGAGACAGCCAGTCTATGGAGAGGGAACCTCCAGCTGTTCACTGGCAAGATGTAAATTTCTCTCACCCTTTTTCCTGTCAAAGAATGACCACTTAGCCAGGTAATAGTCTATTTGATTTCATTGACACCTGGATGAGGCATCAGTTTGTCTTTTGTTTCTGAGGAACTGGTTTCTGACTGTGTCCCCAGCTTTAGAATATGTCTTAGTAACATCCTACAGTAGAATCTTACAATTTTAGATACAATGTTGCCACACACATTTTGCCAGGACAATAATGATCAGCAAATTGAGTTTTCTAATGATACCTCACAAAGCATACTTTATACAAAATCCATTATAGTTTTGTAAAAAGGGTGAGCATAGGGGTACAGACTGTCGCAGTGTATCCACTTATGTTGGCCCTCTTGGCCACATGACCACACTGGGAGCTCATGTGCAGTTGTTAATGACCCCAAGTTCTTTTCAGTGTCACTACTTTCTAGGGTGCAATCCCCCTTGCTGTAAGTCTCATCAACATTCTCTTACTTGTATGACTTTGCATTTAGCTGTATTGAGAAGTATGTTTAACTGTGCCCACCTTATCAAGTGCTCTGCATCAGTGATTGTTCTTGTATCATGTATCAGCCTTTCCAGTATTTTGCCCATGATCAGGGTCTGGCTTACTGGCCTATAATTACAGGGCTTATCCTGTTTATCCTTTATACATATTGGCACAACCTTGACTTCTCCTAAGTTAATAAAAATTAACCTTACTGGTCTGGAGCACTCCTCAACCAACTCACTTAAAATTCTTGAGTACAGATCATTCATACTTACTGACTTTTAAAAATGTTTAGTAGATTCTATTTTCTAGTGGAAACTAAAGAGCATATTAAAGAGGACATTTCATCATATATATGAATATGTAATCAGCTTTGTTCTGAATACAGAACAGAAATACGTACTATACACTTCTCTTTTCTGCTAAGTAGTTTTGAAAGCTCTTATCTAAAACAATAGTTCTTACCCCCAGTCTGTCAAATCAGTAGGAGAAACTGAAGGAGACTGCTAAGGAGGGATTTTCAAGTACACCTTTACAGAGGTATGGGGATTGCCTTGCATGATCCAGACCAGTTGTCTGTGTGTAGTCAGGTGTCCAGTTTCCAACTGTATTCAGAAGCCAGTACAAGAAATGTCACAGTAGAAAAATCTGTCCATGGGAGGAAGTTTCTTCCTGACTTCTGTCAGTGGCTGAGTTACACCCTGAGGCATGAGGTTTTTTTTATAGCCTTTATAAACATTCATCCTTTGTAATGTAACTGTTCTAATTATTATATATCCAATCTCTTTTGAAAGGTGCAAAGCTCTTGTCCTCTGTGTTGTAGAAGTAAGTTCCACAGGGTAATTTTGCATTGTGTTTAAAAGTAAAAATATTTTTTGTTTTTAAATATGCCCTTAATGTCATTGAGTGACTCCTTGTTCCATTGTGTATCAGTAAATAAAGGCCTGTGTCTCTTTTCTCTATACTCTCTATAGAGTATTTTTCTTAATACTGTCAGTTACCTTTTATTTGTTTCCTCTGAACCGTTCACATCTTCGTTTCTTCTCATATGACTGATATTTTTGTGTGCCTCTGATTGTTGCTTTTCTTTAAACTCTTCTATTTCTGTAACATCTCTTGAAAACTGAACGTATTCAAACAATAGATTTATATGAATATTAGACTGCATGTCTGAGGCTGAAGGGAGTTAATTTGTCTAAGCAGTATGGTGAGTGGATTAGGCATTAGCAGACAGGAGATCGGGACCTAATGTCAGCTCTGCCATAGGCTTCTTGTGTGTGATCTTAGTCTAGTTACTTACCTGTTATGTTTCATACGCCATCTGTAGATGGGTCATTGATATACCTATGTCAGAGAGGTGGTGAGAGGCCTAACTTAAATGTTTGTGAAGTTGTAAGATTAGTCGGAGAGAGTTCAGAATAGAACTTGTGAATCCTGACTCCTAGCCGTGTGCTCGTTCCCTGTACTATGTTTGTGCAGTGCCTAGCACAATGAGCCCCTATTCTGGCCTGGCCTGTAGGCATTTCCATAATAAATGTGATTTGAGAAATAAATAATCCAAGGGGCTGCTTCTGTAAATAAGAGGAAACTTCCTACCAGACTTACTGAAGTCTTTGAGTAGCTTGGTTTAAAAAACAAAACACCACGCCCCCCAATAGATCAGCTAGTCTGGATTTAAAGCAGCACCAAATTTGGGTGAGAAGGTTTTGTGTGTAGCATGGAGGGGGTTTAGGATGTCCCAAGTAAGAGCCCCAGTTAGCTCTGCAGTGGACACATAACCATACAGAAAATACTGTGGGTATGTAGGGGGTTGAATATTATGAGCTCACTAGCAAAATTCATTGACAGAATTATCTGTGTATTTTTATTCTTGCTTCTGTGTGGCTCCTTACTATGGGGGAAGGGAAAGGTCTTTTTTCATAATTGCCTAAAAGACTTAGGAGCACAAGTCCCAGTGAAAGTCAATGGTGCTGATGCTCCTAAATCATGTGGGAAAATCCTACCTGGGGACTTGAAACAAACTTTCAAAAATTTGTGGATTTAAAAAATCCCTCCTGTCATTTACTATGTTGCATAATACATGGTCACAAGATGAAAATCACAAATGTTCTCTTAAATTATTGCTTTTCCATTATACTTCCTCTTTGATTGCTCTGTTCATACTGACTTCATGATTAAGTCTGGCATAGACACTTCTGTAGTAATTCTATATATTTAATTTTTTTCTGCTGTAATATGATTACCAACCACCCTTCTCTCTTTCTCTCATTTATTAAAATTCCCATTCTCCCATTTATTAAATAAACAAAACATTGAGAGTTAACAAAACAAGCTCTACCAGCAGAATTTGGAGGCTCTAGACCCTTCTTTACATTATTTGATAGTATGTCTGTTACTGCTATCTTCACTTTCTTCTGTTGTATTGATTTCTCTCTGACTTTTCTCTTTCTTGACCCTATCCCAATGGACTGAAAAGGAAAAGGTATAGTAATATTGCATTGTGCATGTACGTCGCATGAATGGCTTGTGTCTCCTGCTTTACAGTGTTGTTTTGAATGCTGAAAGGCCAGGTTATCGTATATTGCAGTTGAGGGTGTATGAGCTGGGCAGTGAAGGAGGCAGGGTTCTCTCTTGCTGGCTGTTGCAGCTTACTGTATTAGCAATCTTATTTTTGAGGGTCTGACTCTTTTTTTCTTTTTTGTTTTTATTTGTTCTTTTCGTGGATCTGGCCTCCAAGAACAGTAAAAGAGGAGACAAGCATATGTGCTGTTTGTGGCTCTCCACTGCAGGCCACCTTTGGCTACTTTTCCAGGAGCCAGGCAAAACAGAGTACTTCTACAAGGCCTAGGTCTGACTCCCCCTGCAAGCAGATAGCGATGGCATTTTATTGGCGAAGTCTGGTTCCTCCTTCTGTCATGGGATAGGAGCTCCATAAGCCCTTCACAGGGGAAGAAAACCTAGAACCCCCCCACAAGCGAACAGTTCTTCAAGTGCTTGCTCATGTCTGTTCTATTCTAGGTGTGTGTGCACTCAAAGGATCAGACCATTGGAGATTTTTGCCCTAGCAGTATCAGTAGGGTCAGCTGTGGCGCCCTCTTAAGTGCCACGCTCATGCGTCAGTATATTAGGTGCCGCTGGCCCTATTTCCTCTCAGTTCCTTTTTGCTGACCATGGTGGCTAGTTGGAGTGTCTTTCCCTTATTTCACAAGGGCTAATGGTTGTTCTACATCGGTCTTTGAACCTTAAGGCCTTGTGAATAGTTTGTTTACAGTAGTTAGTTAGTAAGACACAATCTAGACCGGTAGTTAGGGTGCTGGTTCACATCCGACCATTCCTGGATTGATGGTTGAGCCCTGAATCAGTGTTGGAGGGAGTTCCTTTTGTGGCTCAATCCCTGTCGTTGACTCTGGTTTCTGATGCCTTGGTCGGGGAGCCCACCTGGATGAGCTCTGCATGCAAGGCCGCTGGTTGCAGGACAATCTGTCCCTCCACATGAATGTCAGGGAGCTCAAAGCGGTTTGCCTGGCCTGCCAGGCTTTCCTGCCCCAAGTGAAGAGCAAGGTGGTGCAGGACCTGACAGACAATACCACAGCAATGTATTGCATCAACAGGCAGGGCAGTCAGGTCATCGGCCCTTTGCCAAGAAGCACTCCACCTTTGGGACTTCTGTGTGCAGCATGCCATCCATCTGGTAGCCGCGCATCTACCTGGGGCCAGGAACATATTATCAGATTGCCTCACCAGGACCTTCTGAACTCACCACGAGTAGTTGTTCCACCCAGAGGCGGTCCGTATGTTCTTCCAGAGGTGGGGGGACTCCACAGGTGGGACCTCTTCGCATCCTGTCAGAACAGGAAATGCCATGTGTTCTGCTCATTCCGGGGATTGGACAGGGGCTCCCTGTTGGGCGCCTTTCTGCTGCCATGGTCGGGGGCTCTGATGTACGCCTTCCCACTGGTGCCGCTAATCCACAAGATCCTTATGGAGATCAAACAGGACAAGGTGAAGGTGATTCTGATAGCCCCTGTGTGGCCTCGGCAGCACTGGTTTGGCACACTGATGGACCTTTCGGTAGCTGCTCCGCTGCAGTTGCCTCTCTGGCCAGACCTGCTGTCCCAGAACCATGGCAGTCTTCTGCATCCGAACCTGGTGGCACCGCACTTGACAGCATGGCTTCTGCATGGCTAAATGTGTAAGAACAGGAATGCTCAGCCTAGGTCAACAGGTCTTGTTGGGTAGCAGAAAGCCCTCCACCACAGCAACCTACTTGGCCAAGTGGAAGAGGTTCACATGCTGAGCCTGAGTCCGGGGTATCCGGGCTGAGCAGGCCTCACTGTGGGCCATCCTGGACCATCTTCTGAATCTCAAGCTCCAAGGGTTATCCTTGTCATCGATCAAAGTCCACTTGGCCACTATTTCGGTCTTCACCCTCTGCTCCAGGGCAGGTCGGTCTTCGCTCATCACGTGGGCCTCACCAAAGGCTCTTAAGCAAAATAAGTAGTCATGGATAAGAGGAAAGGGTCTGTCATGGATTGGTAACTGGTTAAAAGATATGAAACAAAGGGTAGGAATAAATGGTCAGCTCTCAGAATGGAGAGAGTAAATAGTGGTGTCCCCCCGGGATCTGTACTGGGCCCAGTCTTATTTAACATATTCATAAACGATCTGGAAAAAGGGGTAAACAGTGAGGTGGCAAAATTTGCAGATGATACAAAACTACTCAAGTTAGTTAAGTCCCAGAAAAGCTACAAAAAGATCTCACAAATCTGGGTGACTGGGCAACAAAATGGCAGATGAAATTTAATGTTGATAAATGCAAAGTAATGCACATTGGAAAACATAATCCTAACTATATATATATATATATAATGATGGGGTCTAAATTCGCTGTTACCACTCAAGAAGTACCACTTGGAGTCATTGTGGATAGTTCTCTGAAACCATCCACTCCAATGTGCAGCGGCAGTCAAGAAAGTGAACAGAATGTTGGGAATCATCAAGAAAGGGATAGATAAGAGGCAATGTGATATTTTCTTTCTATATAAATCTATGGTATGCCCACGCCTCGAATACTGTGTGCAGATGTGGTCGCACCATCTCCAAAAAGATATATTGGAATTCGAAAAGGTTCAGAAAAGGGCAACAAAAATGATTAGGGGTATGGAACGGCCTTCGTATGAGGAGAGATTAATAAGACTGGGACTTTTCAGCTTGGAAAAGAGGCAACTAAGGGGGGGTATGATAGAAATCTATAAAATCATGAGTGGCATAGAGAAAGTAAATAAGGAAGTGTTGTTTATTCCTTCTCATAATACAAGAACAAGGGGCCACTAAATTAAATTAATAGGTAGCAGGTTTAAAACAAACACAAGAAAGTATTTTTTCATGCAACACACTATCAACCTGTAGAACTCGTTGCCAGAGGGTATTGCGAAGGCCAATACTATAATGGGGTTCAAAAGGGAGCTAGATAGGTCCATCAATGGCTATCTTCCAAGAATCTATTAGCCAGGATGGGCAGGAATGGTGTTCCTAGCCTCTGTTTGCCATAAACTGGGATTGGGTGACAGGGCATGGATCACTTGATGATAATCTGTCTGTTCATTGTCTTTGGGGCACCTGCCATTGGCCACTGTCAGAAGACAGGATACTGGGCTTGATGGACCTTTGGTCTGACCAAGTATGGCCGTTCTTATGATGGTCCAGTTTTTGAAAGGTCTGGAACATCTATACTCACACATTAGAGATCCCGTCCCTCCATGGGACCTGAATCTCGTACTGTTGCGGCTCATGTGTCCTCCCTTTGAGCCTCTCGGTTCCTGCTCCCTTCTCCTTCTCTCCTGGAAAGTCTTTCCTGGTTTCAATATCGTCCACTCGTAGGGTCTCCGAGATCAGGTTGCTTACTTCAGAGCCGCCCTATACGTTATTCTACAAGGACACTGTCCAGCTGTGGCTGCATCTAGAATTCCTGTCCAAGGTAGTTTCACAGTTTCATACCAACCAAGACACATACTTACTGGTCTGCTTTTCAAAACCTTGTAAATTGGAAGAGGAGTTCAGATTGCGCGCTCTGGATGTCAGGCGGGCACTTGCACTGTGGGGCTAAAAATAATATTCAGATGTAACTCAGCATAGTTCTTCTAAATTAATGGTGTAAAGCTAGCTAATAAGACACATTTTATAGCTAGATTGGTAAAGAGCTACTTGTGGAAGACTTCAGTTGGTGATGCATTGTTGAATGTTATTGTTGAAAATACCATGCTAATATTACTTACAAAAGTGAATTGTTAAAGGGGCAATCCAGTGTGTGTGTAAATTCAGAATGAACAGGATTGGTAATAAAAATAGGTTGCTCTTTTATAGACTCATAGACTTTAATGTCAGAGAGACCATTATGATCATCTAGTCTGACCTGCTGCATTGGTTTCTCTTGTTAGCAGGAAAACTGCAGCCTCCATATAGTAAAGGGTTTTTTTGTTAACTTTTTGGGAAGCTATAATATTAACGTCAAAAAAGACATGAGACAACTTACAAAACAAGTTTTAAAAAAAAATTATAGAGGTTGCAATTTTCCTCCTAACTGGCAGGTTGTAAGTAAAATTTAAAGTAGGAAGGAACTGATTGTGTTTTGAGCTGATAGGAAGAAAACAACACCTTTCGTATTTCAGACTTCAACTTCAGGAGGAATTGCGCTTATTTGAACATGTGGCAAATGTTTTCAGACAAATGTATTGTTTCAGGTTGGGCTTTATTAACTTCCTTGTTAAATGGTGTCCAGAAATTTCCGGTAAAGAAAGCTGTCTTACCTCCTCACTAGAATCCTCCTTTTTGGTAAGAGAGCAGTCTGTACTGGGAAGGATGCCATTGCTCAAGGAGGCAGGACACAAGTTCCTTTATTTTCACTTCTTCCCCCACCTGTTAGTAAAAAGTAAAAGCAGTTTATTAAAAAAATCAGCTCCAACAGCAACCACGAAAGAATAATTGAAAGGACATTAAATATTTGCCTGTATTTCCAAAAATCATCAGAATTGTTTTTCTTCTGATGTAGTTTTCAAAAACCCCCACCAAATACTGTGTTCTTATTAAAATAGTCTACTAAGTCAAGCAAATACAAAGTGTTTTTCCTTCTCTTTTCTGGTTAAGGGCTTGGCTACACTTGTGAGTTACAATAAAGGAATCGCGGGCGCACTAGCTCGCTATCTGTCCACACTGGCAAGGCACGTAGAGTGCTCAGACTCCATGGCTACAGCGCTGCTGGTACTCCACCTCGGCGAGTGGAATAAAGTTTGTTGTGCCCTCGCTGAGGTGCCGCGGCACCAATGTGAGCGAGGTGTTGCTTTACTGCACTCTGATCAGCCTCCAGAAACGTCCCATAATCCCCTTAAATCAAGTGGCTACTCTTGTCATTGTTTGGAATCGGCTGTAGGAATGCGGAAATGCCCTTTGAAAGCTCCGTTTCTGACAGCCGGCTGCTTATCTGCTCCAAGACAAAGCAACCATTAGTGTGGAATGCTGTGAGAGAGAGAGAGAGAGAGAGAGAGAGGTGGGGGAGGTAAGAGGGGTCTGCTGCTGTCTGAACTTACAAGACAGCATGCTGATATGCTCTCAGCCCCCCACATACCCACTCTCTCTCCCCCCACATACACACAACACACTCCGTCACACTCCACCCCATCCCCCCCATTTGAAAAGCACATTGCAGCCACTTGCATGCTGGGATAGCTGCTCATAATGCACCGCTGCAAGTGCCGCACATGTGGCCACGCCAGTGCGCTTGAAGCTGTCAGTGTGGACTGACTGCAGTGCTTTCCCTACTGCGCTCTACGAGGGCTGGTTTAACTCAAAGTGCTCTACATCTGCAAGTGTAGCCATGCCCTTTAGACCCTGCTCTTAAATTCTTGTACTTGTACTTAACTTTAAGCATGTGAGCAGTACTCATACTCCAAGTGAAGCATGTGCATAAGTATTTGTAGGACTGAGGCCTTAATTTTAATAGTTATACCTTGTATTTTATCACTGTTTTCTTACTAATATTACTTCTTGTTTAGATCCAAACCAGGCTCTTCGGCTTTGTCTGGGCAGCACTGCTGTTGGGGCCCAGTACGGGGCTATCTCAGCTCTGAGTATCAACAATGACTGTTCAAGACTACTGTGTGGCTTTGCAAAAGGACAGGTAATTGACATTTAATAGGAGTAGGAATGTTGGGGAATAAGAAGGTTAGGGAATGATTGTTTGAAGGATAACAGTTTCTCTTGGTGCAGCGTGCTTGTCTACCAACATCTACCAACATCTCTTCCTAGGGAGCTAGTTGATTTGGGTTTAAGCCTTTCCTGTTTGATCTGAGTGTTATCTAGGAACTATATGCTCCACTTAATCCTGAATTATTTTGAGAGCTCGGATTAATTTGAGTAACTCACATATGAATCTTTCCCCAAAGTTTGGGGCTGCTCAGTGTTATGGTTTTATGTATTATAATGAAGCAGTAGGTCCAAAGTTTGACATGCTTTGGGGAAAGAGGGCTCTGATTTAGTGTTGCAGTTTGCACCTATCTCTGGTCCTAAAGAAAGACAAATATTATGCATAGTTATAAAGTCAAAATTCCAAGGAGATAAAATGTTGTATGTAATGTTGTAGCCATGTTGTTCCCAGGATATATGAGAGAGAGAAGGTGGGTTAAGTAATATATTTTATTAGACCAACTTCTGTTGGTGAGAGAGATGAGAAAGCTCATCTCTCGCCAACAGAAGTTGGTCCAATAAAGATATTACGTCACCCACCTTGTCTCTCAAGGAGATAAATTTCATATCAGAATAATATTTTAAGATTAAGAGTCTCTGCAACCTTTTCCATAACCTCAACGTGCGTGTCCTTTCTTCATTTATCTTCATCTCCTTTTGTGCCTTTTTTCCACCAGATACCTTTCTCTCTTCTTTCATAACAATGAAAAATATCTGCCTCCTGTAATAGTATCCCTACTCTGTTGTCTTATTTTCTTCATTTCATTTCATCATTATTCTCTCCTTGGGTTGTGATGGGGAGTGGAAGGGAGGAAGCAGGGTGATGGGTATTAACTTGGGATGTTGTAAAGTAAATACAAATACATTTGTTTCTGTATACACTTTGATTAGCAGTGGCTGAGATGCCTGCTTTTCAAGCCAATTTCAGTAAGTAAAAATTGGAGACCAGAGTTTCTTACACGCTAGGAAGATGCTTGAACATGTTTTTTCCCCCACGAAGTCATGTTCTAGTGAGTTTTTATATAATACCCTGAAGTGGGGAAACTTGAACATTGCCTCTGTGTGCCCCTCTCATCTTTCTGATCTATATAAGGCTTGCGCAAAACTGAGGGTAACAATATGGAACTAAATCTTTTGTTTTGTTGGTCTCAGCACACATCACCCACACTTTTAATATTTTTTAAACTCTTACTTGCAAATAAAAGTTGTTCTATAAAAATAAAGCATAAAAGTATATAAAAGTTGTGTTAAGAATTTTAGCTTTCTAGATGTGTTAGAACTCTTAGATGTAGTAATGGTGAAGTTCTGTAGCAGCATTATAGCTAGAGTAACAGGGAAATCTAGTTAGTTGCCTGAGCATTTCCTGTTTCAGACCATGATTTCAGTTGCTCAAGCTCCATAACGTTCTGATCTTTCATGCTGAAATTTTCTCTGATCACTACTGGAAGGTTAGTGGTGTGTGTGTGTGTGTGTTTGGGTTTTTAAATTTAAAGTTTGAGTAAAAACTATTCAATTAGAGAACGAGAGAAAAATAATTTCTCAATTTTTTTTAAAAAACACCATTTAAAAATATTTCCTTTGTCACAATAGCTAAAGACAGAAAATTGAAATGTAGCAAGGAGGTGGTTAGTAAAGGGATGCAATACCTTTTGATAGTTTGGTGGAAACTGGTTTTAATTAGGCTGTTATGAATCTATGAAAATAGCACTTTGCATCTGGGTGTTCAGTTTTGAATTTTTTTAAACATTTTTTTTATGTACAGTCAGAGGAGGTAAGCTTATGGGACATGCACACTGGAGCATTGCTGCATCCTTGTGATATTCTAGGATATGCATAGGATTCCATAGGGTGCCATTTTGTTTGTGCTGCTGAAAACTTTGTGCACCCAATGCATAAAGGTTTCAATGAGTCAGTGAGACAAGTCTGAGGAGAACTCTCACTTTAAGTGTGGAAAAGCCAATGCCCTGTTGATCCTCTAGCCAAACAGTTCCAGGTCATGGAATCTCTAAAATAATAACAATAAAATTTTACATTAAGACCATATGGTAAAGCACTCAGAAGCTGGGATACATGGAAGTTTTATTGAAGTACACTCAGCCTTAATTCTTCCCTCTTGTGTGCATGCTTTTACAAAGCAGTCTTTAATTACTGGTGGCAAGCCCAAGACTGTGGAACATGATTCCAAAGAATCTAAACCTCACCACACTTCTTTGACTTTACCTTCCAAATAAAATACATACAGTGCAGCATGCAGATATAAAATAAAATTTAACATGCAGTTTTCCTTGAGTGGACAGAGATGAGATTAGAAATTTTTTTTTTGTCAGATGCTAACATGTCACATGCAATGCTGTAGAGTGATCAAATATCCTGGTGATAGGCATGGTATAAGAATCTGAAGAGAATGGAATGATTTATGGTCAACAGGTCTGACCTATCCAGAGCAGTGATCAGTAGTAGATGTTACACATAGATCTCTAATGTTATAGGAGAAATTGTATGAACTGTTGCACTATTTTAAAAATGGTATATTGTAGATAATTAGAGTGTATTATAATTATCCATTCAATTTGATATCATATAAGGTGACAAGAGGTAGGTTTTGCTGGAAATTGAGAGCTTCTGTGGATTTTTTTTTTTTCCAGGCTGTGCATGGACAAGCAAGATAAAGTGTGCATCAAATCAAATTTAGAAATAAGTTATCAGATCCCCTTCATAAAATGAAAATCTAAGATTGGAAATTTCTTGGGAACTGAGAAACTTGTTAATTTATTGATGCTCAGGGAGGCATGGAGAACATCTTGTTTTAGTTTGCACTCTTGATAACAAAAGCCTGTATTGAAGAAAATTAACTTTGTTTGCAGATTACCATGTGGGATCTGGCTAGTGGGAAACTTTTAAGATCAATAACAGATGCTCATCCCCCAGGAACAGCAATTTTACACATCAAGGTAATAAGCATTCAGTATTCTTATTATATAGTTCCCTAATAATCCCAGTAGTAATAGACTATATGTCTTGATGCAGGTAGATCTCAAAGTGGCTTTACAAAGGAGATGATCTCAAAATGCTTTAAAAGGTATACTGATGAAAAGCATTATATAAGAGCCAATACCATTTTATCTAGAGCTTTGTAAAATGGATGCAGATTTTCTTTTTATTTTCTTTTAATTATCTTAGAGTTTTTTCAAGATGAAAAGCAGTAATTAGAAAGTGACATCTACTCCATTGTTAAGATTGCAGCTGAGTTTCTCTTAAAACTTTGCTCCTGTTCCCTCCAAAATCTGCAGATAAGGGTCTAGTAGCCTCAAAATTGATAGGTTAGATCTGGGACTGAGGTAGAATTTCCTCCCAAATTTGAAGTGATGCATCCTAATGAGAGTCCAAAAGTTCTTTGGTTTGTTTTTGCAATCTTGGGCGGGGAGTGGGACTGACAGAGAGAGAAACTTTGGTTTATCAGATTCATCTTGCAAGAACAGCAGATTAGCTGACTAAATCTAACTTAGAAGTTAAAGCTTTAATTAGCAAAGCAAGGTAGGTATGTTACTGACATGCCCTCACTACTTCTGCCTCCTTCTCCTTGGTGGTGCACATAAAGAGCAAGAACCAAAGCACAAGAAGTGCATGCAAGAAGCTAAAGGAGTCTCTTTGGAAGACAGTGCTGATGGGGCTCTGTCCTAATTGTTCCTTGCTGACAAACGAAATGGTCCTAAGTTTAGCAAACAGCCTGGAGACTCTGTTTTCCCAGATGAGCCACCACCCTACCCCTCAGGTGCTTAAAAGTAGGAAACTAAGAATAGGGTGCAAGCCAGGAGGAAGCATCTTCAATGAGATCTTCATGGATAAGACCAGTATTCCCTTCAGTCCCAGACTCGATAAAACCCGGAATTCCCGTTCTCTGCCTTTGGGAAAAGATCAGGTATTCTTCTTTAAGTAATAGCCCTATGGGTGCTCCATTTCAGGTATTGATGCTCCCACATGCTTTTGCTGGAGATTTTTGGCAGCAGTTCCTATTTTGTTCTGCACGTGCACTGTATCTCTACTTGTGCCCCAACTTGGGATATATAGAGGTTGCAATGAACAAACTACCCTCAGTTTCTTCTCCACTACCTATGTCCTGAGATGGAAAATTTCAGTTGTGCCAAGTAATATAGCTAGTTACCTGTTTCTTCTTAGTTTCTTAATCTTTAGTTAAACTAGTCTGTTAGGACTAGGTAATCAGTTTTTATTTAAATAGTTCTAGTTTAGTTTTATTTTGAGCTGATTTTAGGTGCTTTTTAGGGTCCCTCCCCTTCCCTGAAGGAGCTTTTTTCCCCTTTGGGGTATGCCTAAATCCCTAGGATTTACGAGTTGCCTCACTTGCCAGGAGTCCATCTGAGTTATTGATGGCCACTTGCACCATATTTACTGCTTGGTGAATACTTGTGTAGCAGCCAAGTGCAAGATTTGCTCAAGATTCAAAAGTTATTCCAGGAAAAACAGAGCTAAAGCTTCATCTCCTTACGATGGAACTTTCCCTCCAACCTGCACCAGGCCTGATAACTGTCTTCAAGTGACCACAGCTCCCTGTCAGCATCCAAGTGAGAATCTAGCAGTATTATTTGTTCCCACGTGAAGGACAATCAGTGGATTCTTTCTGCTCCCATTAGGATCTTCTTCAGCCTAAGATCCACATACTGTATCTTAGCTCCTGGCAGACAGCACACTCTTCTGTTCTCTGGATCAGCTCTAGTAACAGGCCTGTCTGCCCTTCTTAGTAGGGAGTCACCAGTCACATAGACCTACCTCTTCCTGGTGTTGGTGTGATTGGCCTTCCTCCTGTTCTTTCTGGCTGCAAGTCCCCTTGTCTTTTGTTCTCCCTTGCAATCTTCTGCAAGTCATTCTGTATCCTCTTGGGGCTCTGAACTCTGGCTATCTCCATTGTCTCTTCCCCTCTTCTTGTAGGACTAGCCACTCTTCTCTTCTTCCTTGTCCTCCTCCTATCTGTTACTGCCTGCTGTGCCCCTTCATTTTCCAACTCGGCAAACATGTTCCTGAACTCTTTCTTCTTCACTCTGATCTTTTTCCTCTGCCTGGTTCTCATAGTCACATGCTTCCACTGGCCACTTTCCTCACCCAGCAGTCTACCCTCACAGTTGTCTAGTCCAGCTTGCATCTCTGAGTCTTGCCTTCCCTCCATCATTTGCTTGAATCCCCTTTGAAATGCAACCATAGTTTTCACCTGCTTCTCCAAACCTTGGATCGTACCTTCCATCAGCTCTACCAGACGGCACTTCATACAAACTAAGTTTTTGTCAGGTACCCATTCCAGGATAATGTACATCCTGCAGCTTCCACATCTGGTCATCTTCATTGTCTCTTCCATCCCTTGTGTCACTACCGCTGCTGCTTTTGTATCTGTCATAGCCTAAGCTTCTGACGAGGACAAAACAAAATAACCAAACCTCTCCTCCCCCAAACTCCACTCAGAAACTCCCCCTAACATCCCCTGTTTTCGTCTGTATGCCACTGGCTGGCTCCTTCACTGCCTTTATATGCCCCCAATCAGGGAAGTCCTGCCCTCTAATCAGGTCTCCACTTCTCTCACAGCACTGCCCCCTATCAGCCTCTGCAAATTGAAAAAAGAAAAAACACACACACACACTCACTCATTGCCCATAAGGAACAGGGGCTTGCCTCCTTGCTTCTCCTCTAACAGAACTCCCACTCAAACTCCCCTGTCCCAAGATCCTCAACTTTATCTCTGTGACAGAGCGTTTTCCTTCCATTCCTTAGTCACATTAAAATGACTAGTAATATATTTGATTAGTAATCTTACCATGCTCACGATCAGAGACAACAGAATCTAGCTGGTCTGCAACATTCAGACCTCTCCCCAGTGACTGGTAACATAGGACTTAAAAAAACAAAAACAAAACAAAAAAAACCTACTAAGGATGTTTCCTCTATCTGGAACCTAGACATACTGAAACTTTAGTGTTTTCTCCCTCAGTGTTTCTCTTGGAAGAAAGGAATCAAAGGGTAGGTGCTTAATAAACTTCCGATACCCGTATTGGGGGTTTTCAGTCATCCTGGACTGGAATCAGTTTTAGGTGGTGGGAAGAAGCACTGTCAGTTTCCCAAAACACCGCTTCCATTACCAGAATGGGATACCTTTGGGGAGTCCTTCACCTCCCCTGCAGGTTGAAATTTAGGTAGATAATGAATCATTTTACAGATACCAGGTTGGGGCAGAAGCACTATCAACTCCCCCCACATCTTTGGCACTGCAATAGAAGGCCAATGTGCTGTCATCGGGTTTGACTTTTTTAAATTTAAAATTGAGACAGAAAAGGTATAATCTAATTCTCTGTTCAGTTTACAGATGACCCAACGCTTGCAATTTGCAATGACAGTGGAGGCTCCGTGTTTGAGCTGTCATTTAAGTAAGAGAATAACTATGTTTTGTGGGAAAGTGACAGTAGAGAGGAGTATTAATTCTGAATCAAAGTTTTTAGAGCTAAAAAAGGATTTGAACTAATAGGGTATCTTCCAAATGGTGAGAAACTCATAGATCAGGACCTTAATAAAATAAAATCAAATAAAGGTACAAAGTTTTATTTCAAAGCCTACAGCAGAAGTAGCATAGAATCTTTCTCTGCCTAAATCATTAAGCAATGTATAAGATCTCCACACCCACAGCACAGGTGTATGTAGAAGACCACATTTGGGGATCACAAGGAGAGAGTATTCATCCTAATGTAGCACAGTTCAACAGATTCCTCCCTACCTTGGACCATATGTTGGAACTAAGATTTGGCCTTACAACTGCAGTAAAATATGCAATTTGATCAAATTTGGATATATTTAGATGGGCGTGAAAAAGGAACTAGAGCAGATTGGTGACTGCAGCTATGGGGAAAATTACCATTCCCTTAGAAGCTCCTAATCCCATACTCCTGCAGCTGCCCCAAAGTTGCTCCCTCTCTCTCAGCCTGCAGTGCAGCTTTTAATCTTCAGGCCCAGTTCTCCCAACTCTTTCATTGGCAATAGCTGCAAGGTAGTTCTCGGCAGCTTTCTTCCTTTGTGTATAACTTGTGTTATATGCAGCTGTGGGCAGAGACAGGAGTATGGGATTAGGGCCTGACAAATTACAATGGGTGGGGTAGTGCTAACTCTTGGTAATGGGCCAGGAGCTGCTAAAATGCTCTTAAAACAGAATCCCAGTCACTCATCCTGTCCGTGTCTGTGATATGCCTTGAAATGCCATAAAAGCAGTATCCCTAACTCTTACCAGGCATTGTGAAAAGATCTTTTTTTTTGAGTAGTTATCTGAGATCATGTTTTGAATTTTTTTTTTTTAAAGTGTTGGGCAGGCCCATTCTTGGCACTGGACAGGTATTCATCAAGTTGATTGCTTTGTTTTCAGGAGAGTTATGGGTGTGAGAACATGTGAGTCTCGATGTCTGTTCAGTGGTTCCAAGGGAGAAGTTTGCTGTATTGAGCCCTTACATGCAAAGACTGAATTGAGAGATCATCCTATCACCCAGTACTCACTACTGGCAATGGCTTCCCTAACTAAGGTATTCTGCCTCTCTCATAATCTATCTGTGCTAAATTAAAATGAAAGATATTGAAAAATATAGACAAATTATTTTTGTAACTTTTATTTTATTTTATTTTTTGGCTAAAGATTCTAGTCATTGGCTTGAAACCATCTTTGAAGGTGTGGATGACTTTTCCCTATGGTCGTGTGAGTAAGAACAAGTAGCTTCTTTTTGGATTAAGGTCACAGACAACTCTTATGGTGAAGTTCACTCTTAGATCTTTGTATGAGGGAGTTATGGCAGAGGAGACTATGGACCTGATTCATACCAGGACCGGGACTGAGATGGGAGGCAGTGTTTCTGAAGGCTGCATCAGATGCAGTAACTTCTATGGGCGGCTCCTGCAAGCAGGGATAGCGGAGGTATAGGAATGCCTCGGCCATGCCTCCCTGAGGTAGTGGCTCCCATGGCATGGGGCATAAAGATGATTATGACCTGTAGTTGACACCATAAGGGGGAAGAACTCAGTCTTTTTTAAAATCAGTTTAATGAGACCACAGGCAATCAAATATCTTAACCATAATCCTATCGTTATTACAAGGTGTCCCTACAGGGCAGAGTTAGTGCCCTAACTGTACATTTTCATACCTTAACACGTTTGGAGCTCAATCATAGAATTCTTAGTTTTGGAATAAATACAACTTGCCTGTAACATACTTTACTATAAATTACTATGTCCTCTCAGTCTTAACTCCTTTTTAACATAATTTTTTACTGGTAATTTGTACACAGTGCATGAGAATGCCGTGTTTCTCTGTGGACAATGTTGCAGAGAAAATACGATCTTTTTGGTGTCAAAAGTTTGCTTTTCCTGACTTTCTAAATGGATTCTCAAGTGCTGGAGCAGACAGAGACCACTGGCATCAAGAGTTCCATCTGACCTGTTCGTATATCGCACTGAAATCAGAGTGAGTGTTAGCCTAATTCTGTGTACACAGTATTATAAAGAGGCTGTTCTGTCTCTCTTTTTAGATGGATCCCTCTAGTGTGCCACTGCTGGCGTGGCATTTTGTTGCTGCACAGAACTCTGTGAACCCCATGCTTGCCTTCTGTCGAGGAGATGTTGTTCATTTTCTTTTGGTAAGTCTGAATTGCTTGTTGCCTACTGTCTTCTAGATAATTACCTCTAAAACACTGGGACAGAAATTAATTTACTCTGGATCGATGTCGTCCTGTGATGTGAATCACTGCAGTTCACTTTTGAATTGGGAAAGTCGTGGTGTCTTTTTTTTTAATTGGCTTGGCAATGCTGTGAGACAGTGCCATTGTATAAATATACCCCAAGTCTAAGATGGCTAGATCAAGTGTGTTTGTAGTTTTAATATAACGAAGTTGAAAAATGTTTTCTCTGGATCCATGCTGAACCTTCTTCCTCCGCTTAACAATTTTTATTGAGTTGTCCTGATTTGGGGCCCAGTCCAATCTCAGTGAAGTTAGTGGGAGCTGGAATGGTTCTTAAGGTATGTCTACATTGCACTGTAAACCTGGACTCAGACTCATGTTTGAGCCCCAATCCTCCTACCATCCACACACAAATATTTCTGACTTGGGTGACTAACTCCTCAGGATCTGAATTGTAGGTCCTGCCGGGGTGGTGGGACTTGGACCAAGTCCTGTCTTTTCGCTGTGTGGACACAGCTCGAACCTGGGTTCCCAGACTCGTGTCTGGAGAGTCTGCCAGTGCTGTCCCACAATGTCCTGGGCCAGTGTTTATTGGTCCTCTATCAAGTACCCACTGGATACCCAGAAACTGGAAGCACCCCTTCGTTCCAGTGCTGACTGTTGAACTTGGAACACAGTTAACCAGTTCCTGTGTTAGCTATGGCCAACAACAAGAAGTAGTTCAGCATTAAGCCCTACACCAGATGTGCTGCTAACTGACCATGGGAATGCAGCCAGATTCTGGTTAATCTCTGGTGCAAGGAAAATAAGACATTTGACATCAGCAAGAGTACCAGAAATGATCACGTCTTACCAGGAAATTGCATTGTTTGTGATGTTGGTGGTTCACCGGACAGCTGATCAGTGCAGTGTGTGAATCAAGCAACTCAAGTCCGATTACCGCCAAGTCAGGGATGACCACCACATCTCTGGGAACTCCCTGTCTACCTGCCTCTTCTGTCAGGAATTCAGCCAGGTGCTGGGAAATATGCCAACCACTAAGCACACAGTGGTACGTTATACTCTAAGTGGAGATGGTCATCCCTGATCCACAGGTGCCACAAGATCAAGCTTAGGAAGTGACTTTTTTTGCACATGCCTGTCCCCGAGGAACCTTTGCGGCTGGAGCAGCTACCACATTTCCTGGGTCCACACTCTGAGGAAATGTTTGAGGATGCCCTGGGGGAGCAGTAGGCAGTGGAACGAGAAGCAGAAGTGGCACTGGAACTTGGTAAGTTTCTGCTTCCAGGTTTGTTCGTATGTGGATGGGGTGGATTTCTGTCTTATGACCCAATGAAATGATTATTACAAGCCAGGTGTTGCAGCATGTATCTGCTAATGAGACAATGCACGCCAATGGCACGGCCAGACCCACAGCCACCCCCACAACATGGAATTCAAAATAGCTACTGGGAAGTGAAAACAAAAGCTAAACAAGCAGTTATGATGAAATTTTTACTCTATACTCATAGGTTACAAAGTTGTGTTGGGGCATTAAAATTAAGGGCCTTATACTGCCTTCCCTGAAAGTATGCCCCACTGTACAATTTGGCCACATCAGACCATCCCAAACTGCCTGTTCAGTTAGTCTAAACTGTAATAGGTATGTGTGTGTATGTAGTCCGTGGTACCATATTAAACATCCAAAATGCAGAAGGGGATGGTATTCAGGTGATGGATGCTCTGAGTCCAGGCTATTCTTGGGATAGGTATTTAATTCTTGGATGGTGTATCATGAGTCCAAATTGTCCAGGATGTGTGTTTGTAGTCCATGGCAAGCTGCGGTATTGTAAGCCCAAGCTGCACTGTGTTCACTGCATGAACGCAGGGAGCTTTCAGGGAGGCTGCAATACATCTGCTGACTAGAGTACTATCCTGTTAATCCCACCATGAATTTTCACCAAATCCTGTTCGCTGCTGATTGCCAGCTCTTCCTGGAGCAGGAACTACAGATGAACAGTCACATTTCAGAGCAGGATATTATTAGGGCCTCCTCTATAGGCCACTAGCCCCCTCCATTTATAGATTTGCGTGTGATACACATAAAAAGCTTTTTAGCAGACACGTCTGGCTTGGTCCTGGTAGCCTGGAACAGAAGATCCCTTTGCTATGTCTTCCAGAAAGTGGACTGCCTAAACAGATTCTAAAGCCATAGGTAGCAAACCACACCAAGTGTCCCTCTGTCTGCAACCATAAGGGGCCAGTGGTATGGAAATTTTATAAATTGATTTTGTAAACTGGACTTTATGATAATGTCCGATGGCTTTCTGCTCTGCACAGCTCTCAAGTATCTAAAGGGCATCTGAGAACTTTGGTTTTGTTATATTCTGAAAAAAAATGATTAAAAAATATAATTTGAGATTGTTTGAGATTCCACAACCACTTTTGCTACAAAGGAAGTCAAATTTTTTGGACATACTCAGATAATAATGTATCGTTTCATTTGTCTTGGCAGACCCTTCCACCTCTGCAGGGCACCCACAGTCAATCAGGCGTCTTGCATTGTGTACACTCGTACAGCGTCAAGGAGGAGGCTGATATTAATTAATGACGACTGCAGAACCAATGGGAGAAGGAGGCAGGCCAGGTTGAAGGACAGAGAGAGACTGCAGAGCATGAGGAGAGATTGGCAGCATAGCTGGACCATGAGCTGGGCTTGAGTGCAGCACTGAGAGCTGTTTGAGGAGGAGCTTGTGCTCAAGACAGTAGGAGTGCAGGCTCCAGTTCCATCTGCACCTCCCACTCCAGCTCTTTGCCCTGAGTCCTCACCACACTATGTCCTGCAGCCCACTTCGGACAGTTCTGTTGTTGGGTGGTCTGTGTCGCAAGGAGTGAACGCTTGCTGGAATGGGCAAATGTTCCCTGTTCATTCCTCCACTTCAGTGCAGCAGTGGTAAGTGTGTGCAAAACACATCAACAGGATCAAAGAGAACAAATTCTGCCTTTGATGGTGGCTGGCCTGGCTGTCAAGTTTTATTAAATGGATGTGCAAAAACAGACTCTTGCACACAGGTGTGGTGTCATGAGGATTGTTTATTACCTTAACTAAAACTGAACTACATAAATAGCAATCCATAAGTGGTGGGTTGAAGCACATGCCCATTTTACAAAATAAAGATAAACGCTTATAAAACATAATATAGTCTATCATACCCATGAGCTTAAATTCTTCATAAAAACCATCACCATTGGTAGAAAGTGTGAAGGGGACCCAGCCAGTCCCTCAGGTAGTATTCAATCACTGTTCCTATTATTGATATAGGGACTCATTCATTCATCTATTGGGGCCATGCAAACCATAGTATGGGCACACAAAGCATCCCTGATTTCCATTGCATATGTGGAACTCGCTCCAGTTATGACTGTGTACTGGTTCTTTCTGGCTGTGTACTGGTTCAACAATACAGTAGTGCCATGAGTCCACTCCTGACAAAATGGCCCACCTTTTTCCTCAGAGCACAGCAGGCCATTTATAACAATGACGCCATTTATAACAATGTCATTTGGTAGGATTAGTGTCACCACTTGTCCATGAAGGTAATGTTTTTATCTGCAGGAAATGCTGGCATGATGCACTTAACCAGTACAATCCATGCTATTGTCTGTGAATCTATGTCTGTGGTCAACCAGGGACTGCAGGATGATGGAGTAGTACCGTTTGCAGTTTATACATTCATGTGCTTCTTGACGAAAACAAACTATGGACACATGAGTCCCATTAATGACCTGGGATCAGTTTGGAAAGCCCATTCTCTCAAAACAGGCAGTTATTTCAGAAAGATTGTGATGTGGTGGACATAAACAAACCTCTTCCCCCACAGTTGACTTGCCAGCACCAAACTGGTTAGCCATGGACCTGTAGGATTCGTGGTAATCATCTTCCTGACGACTGTTGCAACCCACTTCTGAAGTGGCTTATCTTCTGTGTTTGTCCTGAAGCTGGAAGGTCTAGCAAGCTGATCACAAACCTCCAGGAATGCCCACTTCTCCATGTGAAAGCTCGGGTTATCCCAGGTCCGTATGATGACGAGATCCCACCAGTCAGTACTTGTGACCCTGCTGTAGAAGCACCTGTCTACATATGGGCAATCTGGGAGTTATAGCAAGAGTTATGAACGTCATCAGCAGGTTAGAGTCTGCCATGTCCATCTCCTCCTTTTGAGAGGTGCTTTCAATGGGTCAGAAAACGCTGCTGAAATGTCCACCAGTGTCTCAGGAATGTTTTGCCTGTTTCCTGAAATAGGAGTGAAAGCACAAGCTGGACAAATTCTTCCAATGGCAGTTCATCCATGTTGCTGACTCCAGTTGCTGGGAGCATGAATATGGCTCAGCTGCACGTGTGGGCAAGCTGAGAATTTCCAGTCAAGTTGCTGCAGGATGGGCAGACAAGTTTTCATGGTGTACTGTGGGAACCCCAAAGCATAGAGCGACTATAACTGGGGAGCATAGTAGGAAGCCTGGGATATGCCTCCAGAATCAGAAGGTTTGACTCAGGTCTGTGTAATGCAGCCTGGGTGCGTCAGCACAGTTGTGTGACTTGGGTCTAGAAATTGTAAACCTGGGTTCATTGTGCAGTGTAGGCACAAAAGTGTGGGCTTGGAAACACTGAGTCTGGAGATTTGTGTTCCACAGGCCTGGGTTTACAATGCAGTTTAGACATGCCCTTAGAGAGCAACTGAATTGTGGGGAGAGGATTTTTCCAGACTGCTGGATCTGAGGGATGTGTCTAGACTGAGTGGCTGAGAGTGGCTAACTACTTGGGAAAGGCCCATTGGCTTGTGTCAGGGCATGAAGTTTCTACAGTAGCAATATGATCAGAGAGCGAGTTGCTTGTAAACAACTTACGGTGTATTTTCAAGAGGAAGGATGGTCTTATGATTATGGGTAATATACTGGACTGTGACTTGGAAGATGAGATTCAGTGTCCATCTCTGCGAAGATTTCCTGTAAGACCTAGAGCAAGTCACTGAGCTCTTTGGGCTTTAGTTTTCCACGGGTATATAACTAAGGTAATTCATTCTCTCTCTCTCTTTTGTTTTTATTTAGATTGTAACCTCTGAAGGCTAGGGACTGTTTCTTACTATGTGCTACTGCAACACCTAGAACATTGGGGTTCCTGTTTGAAGTCTGTACGTGCTATCATAATGCAAATACTGTTTCAAACAATATACTGTATAGTCAATTATTTTTGAGGCAAATAGTTGATACATTTACACCTTGTATAATGTTCAATTTGCAGTAGTGGCCATTTAAATTAGCTACAATGTAAAAAGTTCTTTAATTTTATGCCACTGTCCTTATACTTTATCTTGCTGAAAAATAGCTTCTGAGGGCAGAAATTTTTCACTGATATTTATTTAAGCCCTGAGGTGACTGCTTATTATTTAAAGACAGATTGTTAAATTCTTCACAGCTATATTTTGAACTCTCCACATGCAAAGAAGCCTTATTTCAGTCTTTGTTGCTGCAAACCCTATGTTTTGTGCTTGGATAAATCAAAATCCATTATTAATTAATCCAAAATTAATATTGAAACTCTAGACGTCGACTTACGTTGATAATACTAGAGAGCTACTCAACCCCTCAGCAAGAGCCCTCCCACAAGGGGTTAGCCCCCTTCTTTTCATTGTGAAATATTATACTGTGAGAGGCATGGTGAGAAATGATGGGCTCGATGGGTAACTGGCTCTTCACATACATTGTTCTTACCCTCTCTCTAAGGTGGTCTGTAGAGGTGTCAAGTGTATACACCATCTTCTAAAAACCAGACTGTTTTTTAAATTAATACAACAAAAACTTCCTTGTGAAGGAGTTGGGGTTGTTACACAAACACACAACCACAACAACAAGGGAATAAAGATAAGCTAATTTAGAATACAGTATATTCCGTCTATTCCTTCACTTCTAGGCGCACACTTTATTGTATGCCAAAGGTTCTCAAACTGCAGAATGTATTCGGGGGTGGGGGGACGGGACGGGACGTAAGCTTTAGGGGAAAAAAAATTCTGCTCACATTTTACCCACAGCAATGAATAACTAGCAAAGCTGATTCTCCCTGACATATCAGGTCCTCATATGACACTGTGCATTTTGACAGATTTCTGTTAAGCTTGCATAGCATTATACAAAGTCGTTGCCATCTGTATGTTAATCTGTTTGCTATGAAATGGTGTGCACTTTTAATTGTAAGCATGGATCACAATCAGTTTTGCTTTTGCTCTTATTACAATGGATTGTTGGCTCTTTTTGAATCAATGTTTTATTGTTTTTAATATTGAGTTGCATGTTTTGTTTTTATTGGCATATACACTTGTGGGGTGGGGTGGTATAAAATATTAGACACAAAAAAGGGGTGCATGGTCAAATAACTTCGAGAATCACGGCTGTATTCCACAAGCCATGCACTTCAGCCATAACTCTGTTCACCCACCTATTCCTTTTTGTACTACCCTCTCCCAGCACTAATATTGCAGATATGTAGTGTACTAGTTTGGAAACCTGGGATTCCTATGAGGGCAGAGTTAAGGTTGTGGTGTGAATAAAATCTGACCAGAAAGTATAGCTCCTGTTGGAAAAGGCTTATGTTCTCACAATGCATGAACTTTCTCCGTTGGCAGCTGTTGGCATTCAAACTTTCACTTATGACAGGCCTTGACAGGCTTAGATTTTTATCAGTAATTATTAGTAGATGTCTATTTCACTGTGCATACACAAACGTATGAAGAAATATTTCCTTTAATGATCATTGAAACTTACAGATATGCAAAGTAAGAAAAATGGTGCTTGAGAACTTATTAGAGTTTGATTTAAGGATATTTTCTTTGTATATTGGATGTGATGTTGTCAATGTGTGTGTTCTTTGTTAAAGCTTTAACTCTTGGAATCTCAAGGTCTACTGTCATTAAATAGTTGACTGACACCCCTCCCCCTCCAGTTGTCTGACCCCCATAATTTCCCACAAGTGTAAAAATGTAAATCGATAGAAAAATGGTTAAAACACATAATTTTGTGCAACTGTGGACATTTTAAGTTGATTAAAAATAAAAAAGCTTAAATAAACATCAACCTTGTCTGGAAAAAAATAAAATAAAACCACCCAAAAAGCTCTGCCAATCCTAATTATTTGCAGTGTTGTAGCTTAGTTGGTTCCAGGATATTAGAGACACAAGGTGGGTGAGGTAATATGTATTGTTGGACCAGTTTCTAGTTATGATAGATGATAGCTAAAAAGACCCTAAATCAAAACAAACCCATTGCACCCTGGATCTACCAAACATCAACATCTACCAATATTTGTATAGATAATTTTTTTTTAAAATAGATCAGTCAGCCAACAAAGGAATGTTGGATTGCCATGGCCAAATTTTGGCCAGAGCCCAGATTTGGATACTTCCTATTAAAATATATGAAAAGTAATTAAACAAAATACATTAGAAATACAAAGGACATAAACTAACACTTTGTGATGTTAGACTCTGAAAAATCAGTGACTTCTAGTGAGAAAAGGAATTTATGCCCCATTTTAAGGCCATTTTAGGAAGCCGCCTCAGTGATGGTGCTGTTAACAGACACATCTAGAACACTGATACTGGAGAAAATCTGAAGACCCTGGAACTGGGCTTCCTTCCTCAGTGGAAGAAAATTTGTTCTCTCATGGCAGGTTTTGGGTTCAAGAAAGCACTAAGTTTGTGTGTTTGTCTTGTCTAATTCCATCAGGTGAAGAGAGATGACTCGGGTGCAATACATGTTACTAAGCAAAAGCAACTTCATCTGCACTATGACCTGATCAATTTTACTGTAAGTATTGATCCAGTAACGTTTTTTCCTTTGTGTTCAGATGGAGATAATAGCCTGCTGTGTTTTTAAATGCATGTCAACATCCCTCAGCTTCAGGGTGCTGTAATTTCACTCTACAAACTTATTCTAACAAACATAGCCCTCTCTTTGTGCATGCAAATTGGCTATTTGGATCTGGAATTTATGAACTGAAATTAATTTATTTGTTGTAGCTTTTTAATAGAATCCCATGTTTAAAAAATGGTTAAGTAGTGGCTATGGGGTGAAGAAACTAGGCTGTCCAAAGCTGTACAGTGTGCAAACTAAAGAATGCATGTCCCTGGTGAACAAAGTGTATGAATGAAGGCTTTTTAAGCATGGGGCCAAATTTTACTGGTCAGATTCTAAGTCCTTATAAAAAAAAAAAAATTACTAAGTAATGGCTCCAAAGGTGCCGGGAAGCTCTAACATTGGTTTCCGTTGTGCATATATTTTGTTAAACATCAAACAGGAAGACAAGATGTTAACACATAAATTTACATGCAAACCCTAAAAACGCATTTTAAAGAGCACTAAGGATATAACGATCTAAAGAAATGCCACAGTGAACCAGTTATGTTTGTTGGCACTTTTAAATCTCTAATTTAGCAAGTGAAATTTCTTGAAAAATAGATGCACTCTGAAAGCAAACAGAAAAGCCTTTTCCGTTTGGGAGTATGGCCTAATGTATAAATTTTAATAGGAAATGGGATGAAGGACTCTTGAATTCAATTCCTAGCTTTGGTGGGGTTTATTGTGTTCCTTTTACTAATGCTAATAAGACTTTTGGTCCCTTATCTTACTCAGGGGATTGAGAATAATTTTGTATTCTTCAAGTGCTTGCTTATATCAGTTCCAATTAGGTGTGTGCATGCCGTGTGCACAGTGGACAGAAAATTTTTCCCCTAGCAGCACCTGTTGAGTCGGCTGTGGAGCTCCCTAGAGCGGCACCGCCATGGTGCTCAATATATGACTCTGCTGACCTGGCACCTCCTCAGTTCCTTCTTACCGCTAGTGATGGTCATTGGAACTGTGGTGACTTGCTTAGCAAGCTCTCCCTGTTTTTCCCTAGCTTTTCAGTTTAGTATAGTTTTAGAGTTCTCTAGCCTAGTTGAGTTTAGTTTAAGTAGTTACAACAGATAGCTGTTGGGAGTGGGCATTTCGCCTCCAACCTGACCGCGTTCTCCCCTTGGGGACTTGGGTATGCCTAAGTCCCAGAGGTTCAAACCCTGCAAGACCTGCAACGAGCCCATGCCAACGGGTGACCCCCATGACACTTGTTTAAAGTGTTTGCGGGAAGCGCACTATGCGGACAAGTGAAGGATTTTTAAAGGGTTTCACCCCAGAACACAAAAGGAGCAGGACTTTTGCCTCAAGCACTTCCTTATGGAGGCAGTGCTCAGTCCACAAATTGCATTGTGCCACAAGACCCTGCACACAGCTCATCGGTGCACAGTGCCCCTGTGGCAGTGGTAGAAGCAGCACTGCAGAAGGACTCTGGAAGAGACCCATGGCACCGCTGCTCCCCGGCGCTGAAACCAGTGGGAATGGCCCAGCACCAATCCCATTCCCCAGTGCAGGAGTGGCACCGGAAGCAGGGGAGGAGCGGATCTCCGACTCCGGGACCCATCCCTTTGGAGCCAGCAAATGGGGCATGTCCTGGGGAGGAGCACCCATTGCCAAAAACTTTGGAGCCGGCACCGTTGATTTCGGCCCTGTAAGGAGGATGGTAGCGTCTGGTGCTGTTGGACTCCTCCATGAGCCGGGTGATTGAGGAGGTGGAATTGCTAGACACCTTTGAGGCTGCGAGGGACTTGATTGCCATGACGGCACCATGGTCTTTGTCCTTCGAGTCAAGCCTGCGGTGCCACAACGTGTGGCAACGTCTCGAGGCAAACCGGTGATGCTTAGTCCTTCAGCACTGTTGGCGGAGGCAAAATACCGCTCTGGGTCCCGGTGCCGATCCTGCTCCTGGCACTGGTCGTCTCGACACCAGTCCATGTCCCCAAGCAGACCCCGGTCGCTGCACTGTTCCCCAGCCCAGCCACTCTCGGCACTGCCATCCTGGTCCCCGTCTTCGGACTTGGAGGCGAGGTCTAGATACTCTGAGCAGGACCGGCACAGGTCAGCGTGTGGAAGGCCTGGTGTGGGTGCAGGGCTATAGCCTGCGCAGTGGCAGGGACCAGCGCAATGGCCATTTTGGACCCCATGGGCGTACCACCAGGCCCAGGGCACCCAATCCAAGGGTTCTAGTTTGGTGGTGTCTGAACCAAGGGTGCCGGAGGCATTGGCCAGTCGCCCCACCCCCGGGGTGCTGAGGAGGTACCGGCTGCACTACTGCCCCTGGAACTGATCCCCGTTCCTGAGCCAGATCCAGGGGTGGTTGGCCCTGAAATAGAGGCGGGGCCAGAGGCCCCTGGGGACCAAGAGGGTCAGGAGGACCGTGTTCCCCCATTAGCCTTCTCATCCTCCCCCGGACAAGGCAGTTGTGGGCACTCACCTTGGGGCTGTCACCCCATTGACAGCTGTGCCCACCAGGACCGCCTACACAGGGTGGCATGGATTGTGTTTGCAGGCCAAGGAGGTGGTAGAGTCAGAGGACCCTAAGGTTGAAATCTTGGCCACGGAAGGCCCCATCAAGAGTGGCTCTACCCCTTATCAAAACTATCTAGGCCAACACAAAGATTATTTGGCAGACCCCGGCTTCCATCCCTCCAACCGTGAAGGGTGTGGAGAGAAAGTATTTAGTCCCTTCTAAGGGGTATGAATACCTCTTCACACACCCACAGTCCTGCTCATTTGCAGTAAACGAGGAGGAGAGGCAGGTACATCAAGCCTCAGCGCCCAAGTCAAAGGGCGCCAAGCGCCTGGATTTATTCGGGCGCAATTTGTACTCCATGGGGAGCTTGCAACTCAGGATTGCCAACCAGCAGGCAATCCTGAGTAGATGCAGCTTTAACTCCTGGAACTTGATGCTGAAATTTAAGGAACCGGTGCCAGCAGAGTCGTGGGAGGAGTTTGAAGCTATCTTTGAGGAGGACAAGGCAGTGGCACAGATCTCCTTTACAGGCATCACTGGACACTGCGGACTCGGCAGCGTGTACCTTGTCCTCTAGAATCTCCATGAGGTGTAGCTCATGGCTGCAGTCCTTGGGGCTTCCACCCAAGATTCAACAGATCCTGCTGGACCTGCCTTTTGATGGGGCAGACCTGTTTGCGGAGCAGATAGGCTACATAGCCTAAAAGACTCCCAGTCTACTCTGAAATCCTTGTGTGCGCAACCCAGCATAAACATTTTAAGTGACAGCAACAGCAGCAACACTCCTATCCTTCTAGGCCAAGGCAGGACTTCTATAGGAGAAGGGGCAGGAATGGCAGGCACAAGCCTTCCCACCCCATGCCTGGGCAGGGCCAGAGCCCGACCAAACCATCGTCGGGCTCCAAGCAGGCCCTTTGAAGGTATGCTCGAGGATGGCGCACCAGCCACGATTCCAGATCCTTCCCATTCTTTCTTGAATTGTCTGTCCCACTTCTACTGTGCTTGGTCCCAAATAACTTCGGACAACTGGTTCCTCCGTATGGTGGAAGTGGGATATTCTCTCCTGTTCTGCTCCTGCCCGCCCTCCCTCCCACCCCCCCTTCCCTGTCCCTTTCATGAGCAAATCCTTATCTAGGAGGTGCGGGCACTCCTCGCCATAGGAGCAGAGGAGGAGGTTCCTTAGGAACTCAGGGGCAAGGGATTCTATTCCCACTACTTCCTAATTCCCCAAGGTCAAGGCGGGGTCTCATACCCATTCTAGATCTGCGGGTTCATGGCGAAGTTGAAGTTCCGCATGGTCTCCCTGAGTACAATTTATCCCTTCTGTATCTGGGAGACTGGTGCCACCCTTGACATGACAGACGCGTACTTTCACATAGCTATTCGGCCTGCAGACAGATGATTCCTACAGTTTGTGGTCGACCACAAACATTATCAGTTCATGGTGCTCCCCTTCGGCCTGTCAAGAGACCCCCCAGGTGTTCACCAAGTGCATGTCGGTCATAGCAGCCTTCCTCCGAAGGACACAGTGCAGGTATACCCCTACCTTGAAAACTGGCTGCTCAGGGGGCGCACCAAGGAGCAGGTGGAGTCTCAATTCCAATTAGTCAGCTCCACTTTTGAGAGACTGGGTCTCCGCCTCAACGTGAGCAAGTCAACCTTGTCACCAATCCAAAGAATAGAGTTCATTGGGGCAGTGTTGGACTCGTTGTAGGCAAAAGCACTTTTGCCAGAGTCCCGATTCCAATCCATGACAGACATTATTTAAGGCCTCAGGCAGTACCTGACCACTACAGCAAGGAGATGTCTGACTCTCCTCGGCCACATGGCAGCCTGCACTTACGTGATCTGGCATGCCAGACTGAGGCTCAGGCCACTCCAGGCATGGCTTGCTTTGGTGCATCACCCGGGGCGTGACAGCCTGATCTCAGTGATCACGGTGCCAGAGCAAGTACTAGAAGTCCCTCCTATGGTGGCTCAACCTCAGAGAGTGGATGAAGGAGTCCCCTTCAACAGCTCCCAACTGTCCTGGTAACGGCTGCGTCAGCTCTGGGATGGGGGGCACATTTGGGAGACCTCCAAACACAGGGCCTATGGTCGCAGCACAAGCTCGCTCTCTCCATATCAGTATCAAGGAACTGAGGGTGGTGCGACTAGCATAGTGCATGACAGTTCTAATGGACAACACTACTGCCATATTTTACATCAACAAGCAGGGTGGAGCCCATTCCTCTCCGCTATGTTGGGAAGCCCTCTGGCTATGGGAGTTTTGCATAACCCACTCCATTCACCTAGAAGCATCCTATCTACCCGGAGTTCAGAATGCACTGGTGGACCACCTCAGCAGATCCTTCCCCAATCATGAGTCGTCCATCCAGCTGGATGTCATAAACTCCATCTTCCAAAGGTAGGGGTTTCCCCAGGTCGATCCATTCGCTACCTGGAACAAAAGAAAGTTCCCAGTTTTCTGCTCCTTCCAGAAACACAGCCCCAGGCTCAATCATGGATACATTGCTGCTGTCCTGTGGAAGCCGCCTGCTCTACGCCTTTCCCCGATCCCTCTTGCACAAGGTCCTATTCAAGGTCCGCAGGGACGGTGCGGAGATAATTCTGGTGGCATCAGCGTGGCCTCGACAACACTGGTACACCACGCTCCTGGAGCTGTTGGTGGATGCCCCGATCATGTTGCCACTCCTCCCCAACCTGATCACCCAGGACCCCGGTCGTCTTAGTCACCCCAACCTCCAGTCCCTCCACCTCACGGCCTGGAAGCTTCATGGCTGAACCTCGGGGGCTTCTGTGCTCGGAACAGGTAAGGGAGGTCTTACTCAGCAGCAGGAAGAACCCCACTAGGGCCACATATCTGGCAAAGTGGAAAAGGTTTACTTGCTGGTGTGACCAGTGTCATACACCCCCACTTCAGGTGTGTATACCTCTCATCCTAGAGTACTTTCTGAACTTGAAACAGCAAGGTCTGGCTACGTCATCCATAAAAGTACACCTCGCTGCTATCTTGGCTTTCCACCCGGGAGCGTCTGAATGTTCCGTCTCTCCCAGCCCCATGGTTGGCTGGTTCCTCAAAGGTCTGAACCGATGGATGCCTCTAGGGCAGGGGTGGGCAAACTTTTTGACCCTAGAGCCACAGCGGGTACAGAAATTGTATGGTGGGCCGGGTAGGGAAGACTGGGGGAGGCTATGCCTCCCAAAACAGCGAGGAGTGACCTGGCCCCTGCCCCCACCCAACCCCCCCTGCTCCCCACCCCTGACTGCCCCCTGGGACTCCTGCAACCTATCCAAACACCCCTGCTCTGTCCCCTGACCGCCCCCGTGGGGCCCCTCATCCCCTATCCAACCCTCCCTGCTCTCCCCACCCCACATTACCTGTTGGCTGGGGGAAAGGGGTGCTCAGTCCTTTCCCTGTGCATTTCCCCTCCTCGTTTGGCTGCTCTCCCTGGCAGTCGGGCAGGGCTCACTCCCTGTCTGGGCTTGGCTGCTGGGGACGGGGGTCAAGCATGCTGGAGGTGGAGGGGGGCCCTGGCTTGCTCTACCCCTGTCCCTGGCAGCAGGACTCAGGCCCCTTGACCGTCACCATCCCCCTCCGCAACTCCCCCTGCTCCTCGCCTCCCCACCCCGACCTCCCTCTGTTGTGCCCCCTGGAGCACCAGGTCTGGCAGTGCTATAGCTGTGCCACCCGGCCGGAGCTGCAGCCACACTGCCCAGGTGCTGGGGGAACTGTGACCGCAAGAAAGGCGGGGAGGGAGGAGAGCAGAAGGGGAGGGGACAGGGGCTAGCTTCCGCCCCACTCACCACGCTGCAGGGGAATTGGGCTGGCTCCTCTGCAAGCCTGTCCTGATCCTGCTCCCTGGCAGAAGCTTGTGGGCCAGAGGGAAGGGTCCTGCGGGCCGTAGTTTGCCCACTTCTGCTCTAGGGGAAAAACTTTATTGACTTTGCACGTGACACACACACACCTAATTGGAATGGATACGAGCAGCACATCTTGAAGAACAACAATAACAAGAATGTGAGTAAGGATTTCAGGGAGGAAGGCAATATAGATGTGCCAGGTATATATTAAGCTTTAAGAGCAAAAATTGTTCCTTTGACTAAAGACCTACAGTACAAGAAATTAAACTCCGTGAGGAAGTTTCTCATAACTGGGTGCTCCAGAGAAAGTTTTCTGGTTGTCACCTTCCTTGTAGTTACACTTTTGTCCTGTAAAATAGTTAGATTCTAAACTTCAGCCTTACCCCAAACACCCAGAATAATAACTTCTGTATGCTGCCGGCTACCAATAGCTTAAGATATTAGTGCTCTAGGGTGTTTTTGTAGTATATTGTCCTGATAGTTATGCATGAAATGTTGCTGAAGTTTGACATATGCCTTCTTTCCAGTGGATAAACTCACGCACAGTAGTGCTTCTGGACAGTGTGGAGAAGCTGCATATGATAGATCGCCAGACGCAGGAGGAGCTGGAGACTATAGAGATTTCGGAGGTGCAGCTAGTATATAACAGTAGTCACTTCAAATCACTGGCCACAGGAGGCAATGTCAGCCAAGCATTGGTAAAGATATATGAACTTTGTAGCCTGCTAGTGTTTTACTTGTTGATTGATAACACTCTTTGAAATTTGCTTTTTTTAAACAGGGAAGTTTAGGATTGCCTAAAACCTTTTTAAAGAGCCTTTTTAAAAAGCTTGGTTTCAGAGTAGCAGCAGTGTTAGTCTGTATCCGCAAAAAGAAAAGGAGGACTTGTGGCACCTTAGAGACTAACAAATTTATTTGAGCATAAGCTTTCGTGAGCTACAGCTCTGATGAAGTGAGCTGTAGCTCACAAAAGCTTATGCTCAAATAAATTTGTTAGTCTCTAAGGTGCCACAAGTACTCCTTTTTTAAAAAGCTTGTTTATTGTTGATTTAGTGAGAATTCTTGAAGTGTTGCCTCTTCACATTCACGCTTATAGGATGCACCATCGTCCCACTGAGCCTCAGAACCCTCTTCAAAGATAAATATAATGGTGACTGTAGCAGCTGGTTCTTCAAGATTGGGCAGTTAGAGTGACTATTGCAAAGGCCACATTTTTCCCCTTTTTCTCAGCGTTCCTCTTCTAAAATTCTGAGTGGAAGAAACTGAAGTTATTGGGGTCTCCTGGCCTGTTATAATGGCAGGTCCCAATACAGAGTGCTGTAAGAGGGTTCTTGTATGGTCTCATTGGATGGTGTTTTTCAGAAAGCTGCTGAAGCTCAATGGTGCTGGGGTGGGTCGCATCCCAGAAGGGGGAATACAGACTCAAAAATGTAGGGTTGGAAGAGACCTTGAGAAGGCATTAAATTCAGCCCTCTGTGTTGAGGAAGGACCAGTTAAACCTAGACCATCCTTGACAAGTGTGTGTTTGTCTGACCTGTTTTGAAAACCTTCAATGATGGGGATTCTGCAATCTCCCTTGGAAGCCTGTTCCAGAGCTTAACTAACCTTATAGTTAAATTTTTTTCTCCGAATATCTAACCTAAATCTCTTTCTGCTTATTAAGCCCATTACTTCTTGTCCTACATTCAGTGTACATTGATCAGTCTTCTTTGTAATGGCCCATATTTGAAGACTATTATCAGGTCCTCCCTCAGTCGTCTTTTCTGAAGACTAAATGTGCCCAGTTTTTTACCTTTCTGCATAGATCATATTTTCTAAACCTTTCATCATTTTTGTTGCTCTCCTTTGGACTCTCTCCAATTTATTCAAATCTTTCCTGAAGTGTGGCAGCCAGAATTGGACACAGTGCTCCAATTGAGACCTCACCAATGCCAAGTAGAGCAGAACAATTATCTCCCATGTCTTATATACAACAGTCCTGTTAATACACCCCTGAATATTAGCCTTTTTTGCAACTGCATCACATTGTTGACTCGTACTCAATTTGTGATCCACTAAAAACCTCAGATCCTTTTCAGCATTGTGATCACCTAACCAGTTAGTTCCCATTTTGTAGTTGGGCATTTGATTTTTTTTCCTTCCTAAGTGAAGTATTTTGCACTTATCTTTATCGAATTTGATCTTGTTGAATTCAGACCAATTCTCTAGTTTAAGGTCCTTTTGAATTCTGGTTCTGTCCTACAAATTGCTTGCAACCTCTCCCAGCTTGGTTTTATCTGCAAACTTCTATAAGCATATTTTCCATTCCATTATCCAAGTCATTAATGAAAATACTGAATAGGACTGAGCCCTGCAGGACCTCACTAGATAAGGCTCCCCAGTTTGAAAGCAAACGATTGATAACTACTTTTGGAGTACTGTCTTTCAACCATTTGTGCACTCACCTTATAGTAATTTCATCTAGACCAGTGCTTCTCAAGCTATCTGATGTGAGGGACCGGCAATTTTTTTTCCAATGTGTGCGCAGACCGGCAGCCGATGGCTCGCAGACTGGCACCAGTCCACAGACCACCACTTTGAGTAGCACTGATCTAGACCACATTTCACTAGCTTGCTTATGAGACTGTCATGTGGGATTGATGTGAAATATCTTGATCTCTCACACTACTGCTTCTTCCCTCTCCACTAGGCCAGTGGGAGAAGGAAGGAAATTAGGTTGGTTTGTCTTGATTTGTTCTTGACAAATCTATGCTGGCTATTCTTTATCTCTAGGTGCTTACAAATTGATTGATTGTTTTAATAATTTGTTCAAATATCTTTCTAGTTATCAAAGTTAGGCTGGCTAGTCCTTAATTCTCCAGGTCCTCTTTGTTCTCCTTTTTAAAGAAAGGTACTATGTTTGCCCTTCTCTAGTCTTCTGGGACCTCGCCCGTCCTCCATGAGTTCTCAAAGATAATTGCTAACAGTTCCAAGGTTGCTTCAAATAGTTACTTAAGTACCCTAGGATGAATTTCATCAAGCTCTGCTGACTTGAATACATCTAACTAAACTAAATATTCTTTAACCTGTTTTCCCGATTTTGCCTTGCATTCCTTCCCCCTTGTTGTTAATGTTGTTTGTGTTGAGACTCTAATCACCATTAACCTTTGTAGAGGCAACACTCAACCAGTTTTGCTATGGTAAATTACCAGGTTTTTTTTTCCAGCTGCTGTTATGCAGAGACTGCAGTCATATCATCTTTGGTTATAATCTCACTAGGTCTCATATGCTAAGCAGGGTTGTGCCAGATTTGGATATGTCTAGACAAACCCAGGTGATGGAGGAAGTGAGGATGGTGATTTGGTAGGGGATATTCTTCCCTTGTAGTCCATATTTAACCAACATCCTGGCTGATGCTCAGGGCACTCTCCTATTGAAGATTTCATCCTTCTGTGTTTTATTATCTTCTCTTTTTCCCCCCATCTTTCTCTCTGGCCTTAACCAGATAACCTGAGCAGAAATGCTTTTTGTTGTGAAATAAGACTGGAATTACTCTGAATTGCCATTTCTCATGAGATTTTTCTTTCTGGTGGTGTCTTGTGAATACAGTAATTGTCATCACTGACATGAGTGTGAGACAGTGTTCCCTGCACTGAGTGACTTTTCCAGTGACGTATGAGTGAGCATCTGTGAAAGGGATTGGGTTGCTAGGTCTCCAGCTCCACTTCGAGTGAATAGCATGACTGGACAAACTGCTGTGTCCTCCCCAACTCTTGTTTTATTTCTTCATTGCTAAATGTCCTCAGGGTTTAGTTACAGCCATATATGTCATGTATGTTTACTGAAAATAAAAATAAAAGCAGCTTGTGCTGGAGTAAATCTTATGTTTTTCCCAGGCCCTGGTTGGGGAGAGAGCCTGTTACCAGTCCATCAGCAGCTGTGGTGGTCAAATCTTCTATCTTGGCACAAAGGTAAATGCGGACAGCTCTCAGGAAATGTATGCACTTTCAAGAGTAAGGTGGCTTTAGTGATTCTAGTGAAAGAAGTGTTCTGCAAGGGAGATTCCTGAAAGATTTCAGTGGAGCTGTGAGGTCCAGTGCTGCAGTCTTATCTCTGATGAAGCTTTAGGACATGGGGCTGTAAAATGGGGAGGTTTTGTAGGCAGTAACTCCAGTGTTGTTTATTTTAAGTTTCCTGAATCCAGTCTGGTTTTAGCCCAGGCATGTGCTGAAGTAGCACCCAGGATTACAGTCCCTGTTGAGTGCTACTTCAGAGTAAATGTATAGTGGGTAAAATGTCAAATGAAATATGCAGAAATTAACAAGTCCCTATCTACAAGAAGAACTAGAGTGAATAGAACAGGTGAAAAATAAGAGAGGCTGAATCCCAACATATGGAACAATAAGGTACATCCTTGTGCTTGGTGTCCTCCATTCTTTCAAAATGTAGGTCAGGCTTAAGCAGAGTCTTGTAGGGACTTTTTGGAAACTATGAACTTGCTATATAATAGCTGGTAGGAAATTCTCCTGTTCGGAGCGACATCTCCAGTCTCTGAAGAGTAGTTGCAGCCTCTGTGTATCACTGGGAGACTACAATGTATGTGTGGGAATCCATAGATTGTTACTCATGAACAACTGCCCATAAAGGAATATCTCCCTTTCTGACCTTTTTGTTTCTCTTTTTCAGTCTGTTCATGTGATGATGATAAGGAGCTGGAGAGAGGTAAGTCAGGAGAAGAGGCATGTATGTTTTTTAATAAACTGTGTGAATTGTTTAAAAGTAGCTTGATGGCGGAAAGGAACTTCAGGACTAATAGAAATTTTAAAGTATAAGTATTTATGTAGCCTATTATACAACTAGGCAAATATCTAGCTAAGTTGATGTACCGTCTGGAAGACCTCTGCGTAACCCATGGGGTACACATACCACTGGTTTAAATGATAGTGGGTAAAATCTTGGTCCTGTTGAAGTCCAGGGCAAAACTTTTTTATTGACTGACTTAATAGGGCCAGGATTTCATCCCAATTGTTTAAAATTCAAAATCTCTGAAATTATTTCCGTTAAAATGCTTGGCCTTGTATGTCTATATCTGTGTTTCTCAACCTTTTCCAGGTTGGCGACCCCTTATTTGAAATACATTTTTTACTCTTGTAGTAAATGTAAGAAGGTTGGGAAAAAAAATGTACCCATCATAATAAGCCTTTGTAATGCATTTGTAGTTTTGAGAGGTTGACAGAATACTTGACATAGAAAGGTAAGTGGGGGAGCAAGATTTTCTTTGCTTGAGATTATAATAGTTTTCAATGCCCTGAGACCCACATAGTTGTCTTTCATCACTTGCCTGGGGGTCATGACCCACCGGTTGGGAAATACTGGCTTAAAGGATTGCTGTTCTGGAATTCTGAGGAGTCCCATATTGCTTGTACATCTAATTTTAGAGAGTGGATCACCTTCTGAAACAAGACTGTCTTACTGAGGCCCTGGCTCTAGCATGGTCTTTTCATGAGGGTAAAGCAAAGGCTGTAGTAGGTAAGTTATTTTTAAAGCAATGGGGTAGCTTTTATACACATGCACACAGAAGCAAGCATTAGTCAAAAGAAATTAAAGTGAGAATTGTATCCGTGAAGAATAAAAAAGCTCTTGTAGTTTGAATGTGATCAGGATGATGCAAATGTGTTGACTATGGGCTGACTGGCTTTTGTAGAGTTGTGCAGTTTCCTAGTAAAAACTTCTCTCCTTCTAGTAATTAGCTGTTTTAAGGCGGCAAAGCACCTCCCCTACCCCTACTGGGTTATGGGGTAATTACTTCCATCTGCTTTCACTTTCCTGGAAAAGTACAACTGTAAAGGATGTGACTCTTGGAAAATGAGGCTTGTAATAAGGGATTACTGCAAAGCAGTGTTTCATACCTTACTAGAAGGTTCCCAGGGCTTCAAGAAGGTGTTGATATGAATTTAAAAAAAGTCAGAGGCCCCTAGTGATTGAAAATGCACAAGAGGAGCAAGGTGGCACATCTTCACTTATGCGCAGGCATGACTAAGAAGCCAGCATAGCTTCTATGCAGGGGATTGCTAGGGCAGCTGGAAAGCACACCACTTCAGTGCTTCCCTGCAGTTGTACTAGTTGGAGTTTTTTTGTGGCCCTATTGGGTACTAAAGTAACACCCTCTCCTCTAGGTGTCCTTAGCTGATGAAGTATGTTACATATGCCTGTGCCTGCTTTGCTGAATTTCACAATGAACTATAATTTATATGGTTCACCCTACGTTTTCTATAAATTTTCTGATGGATTTTGACAGGTTGCTCTTCTTTAAGTTCCAGGACATAGAGACAAATATCCTTGTGTATTTTATGTGTCTTTGTAATACAGTAGAACCTCAGAGTTTCAAACACCTTGAGACTGGAGGTTGTTTGTAACTCTGAACAAAACTTTATGATGGTTCTTTCAAAAGTTTACAACTGAATATTGACTTAACACAGTTTTGAAACTTTACTATGCAAAAAAAAGTGCTGCTTTGAACCATCTTAATTTAAATTAACCAAACATCAAAACTTTTTCTTTATTTTTTTTAGTAGTTTATGTTTAACACAGTTCTATACTATACATTATTTTCTTTTTTCATCTCTGCTGCTACCTGATTGCATATTTTTGGTTCCAAATGAGGTGTCTGGTTGACCGGTCAGTTAATAACTCTGTTCATAACTCTGAGATTCTATGGTACTTGAATAAATGAAAATCATAAATTTTAGTTTACACATCACAATTTTCAATATACAAAGGAATTGCATATTTTTTATTGGGATAGATGTATTTTGCACTTGTAGTGCAGTAAATTAGCTCCTTTCATGCAAAGATCTCAAAGCATCTTATGAATACAGTAATAATTATGCCTCACAAAACTAATCTAAGGGACTATAAAAATGCAGGTAAAGACTTAGTTACCTAAAACTCAAATCCTCCTGACTGAATGGGGCAGAATCAGAACAGGGCCCTTTCAAAATCTTTTTTCTAAAACCATCAATAAACAGATTAAGTTAATCGTCACATGAAGTGTAGGTTTCGTTTGTTAATGCAAAGGGCCTGTCTGTATGAGGTGTGTCTAAGTATGTTCAGGATATCTGGACACCTGCAGCTAAAGGGTTTCAGCAGTTAAGTCTTCTATTATTTCTGAGTTTTGGGAGCTGAAATGAGTCCTCACTTCCATTTACATATTGATTATGAAAAGGAACCTTTGTTTTTTTTTCTCTTTGTATTCCTTTACAGGGTTGTCTGGGGATGCCAATAAGCGAAAGTCTGTCCTTGCAGACCGAGTGAGTTCCAAATCCCAATTTCATATGTATTGATACCACTCTTAATTTACCCCTCAACTATTTTTGAAAGAATTGGCTTCTGTCCTCCAAAAATCTCCGTAGGTGTGCGTATGTAGGTTGTGATTTTTTTTTTTTAAATGAGCTTTATTTGAAAGAGAACTGATTAGAAACTAGCGATTGGGCATACTGACAAAGCATGTACTTCAGGTAAAAGCTACTTGCAGGATGTGGTATCTAGCATGTGCCAAATTTAACTCATTCTTCTGCCTCTTGGCACTTCACAGGTACCAGAGTCCCAATCCCAGCCAGTATGTACCCTTCAAGAACTAGACTTCACTACTTCAATATTGGCAGCTATCCTGCATGTACCTAGCCTGACTTCCAGTGGGTGTCTTAAATGTGCCTGTACCTGCAAAATAATCCCTTCCAGTTGACATTGCCCACTTGCCTCTGAGTCTTGTTTTTGCGGGCAGTGCACAATGAAATGTTTAGTTGCAGCGAAGACCAATTCAGAAGTAACTAAATATTCAACCTGCCCTCAGACTCCTGAACATCCTTTTGTTCACAGGCACCAAGGCATTCCAAAACCAACTATCCCTGGTATGTTTTTAAACAGTGAAAATCTATGGCAATAGTTTGATGTAAATAGTGGGTCTTTTATAGTGGAGAAATGACTTTCATTTATGCTGAGCAAAGCTCAGGAAGCTGCTACATTTGGAACATATGCATCTTATTAGTTGTGAAGAGTCTGTTGCTTCAGCTGCCAGGTCTTAGATTGTCACCCATTTCCCATTCCTACTTTTTGTACCAACAATCAAGAAAAACCAAACGGCGGGACATGCAGAATAGACATTCTGGCAGCCTCTATTTATTGTATAGAAAGCTTTTATACACTCAGATGTTCTTGGTAGAACAAACCAGGAATTTTTTGATAGGATGAGCGTCCCTCAGCTGTCTGACCATCAAAAAGCTCAATTCAAAGCTGAAATCTCAGTGGAAAAAACAGAATGCTATTGGCCCCAACTGCCATTAGAAGCATTTTCAGATAAATTCTTGCTCAGGTCCTGCAGCCTTAGGCTGTGTTAGAAGGCTTTCCTTTCACCTCCTCCCCTGGTTCTTGTCACACAGACAGAAAGCAGAAGACCAGAAGTTTGAAGTGCAGGCAGTGCGATGTTTATTGGGGTTAGTTCCAAGCAAGCATATCCATAGCTCTGCATGCCAGCAGAGTCTGTTCCCCAGTGACCCCATTTACCCTGTATCCCCCTTCCCAGCTCTGACACTGCAGAGCCTTGCCTGTGTCCCCATTCCCCCCTTTTTATCAGGCCCAAATATACCTGCAGTGCATGTCCCTAATGGCACCCTTTACAGCTTATGGTCATGTTCCGTTTTGGAGGCTCATGAGCCTGGGGTTTTCATCCCATCTCTTTTGTATCCCGTGGGAGGGGTAAAAAGTGAGGTTGTGCTCTGGCCAAGGCCAGACTTTACTTTGGCTTTGTGTTTCTTATTGCCCTCCCCCCGTGACGGGGTTGGGACTCACCACCGCAGCGCCTCCTGCTGTTCTCTCCGGGAATTAGCTCAGTTCGTGCAGAGCGCCCTCTGCCTGTTCTGTCCCATCCATCTCTCACCCTAGATTGGCATCTCAACCAATGTTGCTCCCAGCTCATGGTGTCCTCTTCAGGACACTGCCCTCTGGCAGTGCCCACTGCTCCGGTCTCACCCCCTTCCAGGGGTTTGGTGTTATCAGCAGTCCTTCTCTTCGCCCCAGCCACAATGGCCAACCACACCCCAAAGTCTAACCCCTTTTGGCAGGGGTCTGGTGCAGCCTGTGATGGCCACTCCCAATGGCCAGGTGGAAGTGCAAGGCGGGGAACCAGGCCTGGCCCCTATTCTGGGTCCTGACCCAGGGACCCTTTGGCAACAGCCTTCCTGCCTGCCCTCCTTCTCTTCCTTCGTCCATCTCTCAACCTGGGCCGTTTCCCCTTTGGCCCCTTTGCACCGGCTAGGCCCTTTTTCTCAGTGCCTGCAGGTACTGGGTGGGAGTTCCCTTCTGCTCCCCTTATTTGCCTAGCCCTGCGCTGTCCCTGGTGCTAGTCTCCATATGCAGGAGAAAGACCTTCACCCTCTAAAGGCCTGGGAGAGACTACCTGCTCCCTTCCTAAGCAGCCTTTATATAGGGCCTAGCCTAGCCCTGATTGGCTGGCTGTAATACTGGCCCTGATTGGCTCTCTAACAGGCCCTCCCTGATTGGCTGCTGCTTTGTGCAGCTGCTCTGGCCTGTTGTAGCCCAATCTGGAATGGGGGTGGGGCACCACTCCACCACACCCCTCCTTCCCCTTTACCTCTCCTAACTGGTTGCTTGACCTTGGCTTGAGAGAAGAGCCAGGCAGCCTTCCAGTGTATGCTCGTATGTTATACTCCCACCATACGCTGTAACGTTTTAGCTGTGCTCTGTTTCTTATCTCTTTCTCATTGTACTAATAAACCCATCTGGCTGGGCAGAAGCAAGGTCTTTATCCTCTGTTCACACGCATTAGTATAAGATATGTGAATATATAGATTATAAGAGTATAAAAACCAAACAGGCAGACAATACCCAAAATTCTATCTCAGGCAAAGATGCAGGCATGAATTCTACATTGTCACTAACACTCGTAACAGGCTGGAGCATGCTCAGTGCAGATAGAATCTCTAGCTATTCTCTACTGACTATTCTCTACTGAGCATATGTAAACTGTCGTTTTTCAAAAAGCTTGTAACTGCAAAATTTGGGCAGATTTTCTTAGGAATGGAAAAAAGCACTTCACTGAAACAAAGGCCACCCTATGCCAAATTTCAAGTCCCTGCTCCAAAGCATGAGGGCACTAGAGCAGAGGTGGGCAAACTTTTTGACCCAAGGACCGCATCTGGGTATGGAAATAGTATGGCGGGCCATGAATGCTCACAAAATTGGGGGTTGGGGCATGGGAGGGGGTCAGCGGTGCAGGCTCTGGGGGGCACTTACCTCAAGCAGCTCCCAGAAGCAGCAGTATGTCCCCTCTCCGGCTCCTACACAGAGGCTCAGCCAGGTGGCTCTGTGCACTACTCTGTCCGTAGGCGCCACCCCTTCAGCTCCCACTAGTTGTGGTTCCCAGCCAATGGGAGTTGCAAGGGTGGCGCTTGGGCCGGGAACAGCGTGCGGAACCCCCTGACTGCCCCTACGAGTAGGAGCCGGAGAGGGGACATGCCGCTGCTTCCAGGATCCGCGCAGAGCGGGGCAAGCCCCTGCTCCCCAGTGGGAACTTGAGGCCCGGATATGGCCTCCAGGTCATAGTTTGCCCACTCCTGCACTAGAGCTTTTCAAAGGACATGTTAGAGTTTTTTCAAAATGGCAAAATCTATTTTTCCCTAACCTCATTATTGGAAATGGCTGAACCATTTTGGGTGAAATTTTGAGGGGGAAAAAAAAAAAATTCAGTCTGAGGAACATACATGGCGTGCAGAATTTCAGGTGGAACAATTAATTTGGCAAAGTTTTATAACCAACTGAAAACAAGTTTTTATAATGGGAAATGTTGGGCAACATTAATACAGTGGTACTACCAACCCTGCTGATAGTAGTATGTGAAGAAAATTTCCCACTGTTATCTTTTCATCTAGATGGTTGAAATCCTCTTCCATTATGCAGATCGAACTTTGAAAAAATGTCCTGACCAGGGTAAAATCCAAGTTATGGAGCAACACTTTCAGGTACAGAACCTCAGATGCTCTCTTGATCAACGCTGCAGTTTACAATAAAATTGTAGCTTTTCTCTGAAAGTCATTGACTTTTTTATATAATAGGTTTTAAATGTTGTTGAAACATTCATGAAATGTGTGATTTCTTTGAGAAATTAGGTATTAGCTACTCCTAGGTATTCTTAATTCAAGTATGACTGTTCTCATTTTCGATGTCTTCTAATCTACACCAGTAGAAATAGACTGAATCCCCTGTGTGCTCTGTTAGGGTATGTAGCAATCCTCTACAGCCAGCACCATAATCTGCTTGAGAGTTCTAGAGTATTCCAAAATCAGTCCTACAAACAGGAGTTTGTATACAGAATATTTCAGAACTGAAATGCTGTGGTGTTAAACGGCTCTTCCAGAAGACAGTGAGCTCTTGGGACATAATGACCAGAAAATAACTCAACTTCCTTAAAAAAAAAAAAAAAAGGACTTGTGGCACTTTAGAGACTAACAAATTTGGTGCCACAAGTCCTCCTTTTCTTTTTGCGCATACAGACTAACACTGCTGCTACTCTGAAACCTGTCAACTTTCTAATTCTATGGATGAAGAACAAGGTGCTACACTCTGCATCTGGAGCACTGATGTGGCCTTCGGGAGGCTTCATTCTAATCTGCTTTCAAAGTTGTTACATTTTGTTATCCATTCTTTAAAAGTTGAGCCTCTTTGAACAATGGCATAATTACACCTTAATTTGACCCTGGCTAGACAGGTGAAGATTGAGTATGTCAAGCTAAGCAGTGTCCAGAGATGAATTTGTGGAATTCTGGATACCCATGGCAGAGACCTGAGGGGTTCACAATGGAATGTGATCCCTTTGGGAAGAGTAAAAGCTATGCCGAACAAGGTACCAGAGAGAGAGCTCTGCCACTGGACTTGGGTTTTCTCAGGTGTCCAGAGAAGGCTGTCCAGGCTAACAGGTACGGGTTTAGGGGTTCCTAGAACTCTCAGTAGAGGGGTAGCCTCACCCACTGAATCAGAAGAAAATGAGATCTATTTTAATATTCCAAAATGTTTAATCATTCTGCCCATTCCTCCTTCAGAAGATTTATGGAGAGGAAGATTAGCTGCCTTCTGTCTTCAACCACCTCTAATCCCCTCAGATGCCCCGGTTCTCAGTACTATTAAATGGGGCGCCAGAATAACCTGGAACATACCTCAAAACTTTCCTCAAGAATTAATTCTTGTCCAGCTCTGTCCAGAAACCTTTTCTGAGAATCCATTGCCAAGTGAATCCAAATCAAACTCTCTGGCCGTTGTCTCCTTATTTTCCCTTTGTCCAGCTGAGCCCAAATCCCTTGTCATCCACTCATCAAGTATGGAAGATTTTTAAAAGGTCTTGAAACCTGCAAATTGAGAGATGTGTGTTGCTGTCATGTTTTGTCCTTGTACTTCTCTTCTGCAATTGTTACATCTTTGTCAATTTTGTCTATGTTGTGTCTGCAGCAGCTCGCCTAATGGGGCCCAGATATGATTTGCAGTCTCTGCGGGCTGATGTACTAAAATAAATTTTTTGTTACTGCTGGAATTTGGAAAGGCCTGTGATGTGGGTGTAGCTTTGGAGGAGTTACAGCTGTATAATTGTATCTTTTGTCCAGGAAAATCAGTGTAATTGGGCAACTGCCTAAATGTGTGAGCTACGGTCATTGATTCTTCACAGTATTGATCATACTGATAATGTATACTGTTTGACATTACCTGTGATTGAGTTACTCACTCTTTCTTCATGGTCTTTCTACAGGATATGGTGCCTGTCATAGTCGACTACTGCCTTTTACTTCAGCGAACGTAAGACAGTTTGCATGCTTGTCTGTCAGATTAATGAAACCATAGGAACTGCAATCACAGATCAGGCCAGTGGCCCATCTAGTCCTATATGCTCTGTCTCATGGTGACCCGAACAGGTGTTAAAAACCTGATAGCTGACAATTATGGAATAATAGGCCAAAAGGGGAAGTTTGTTTTTAACCTTCCTCCCTATTGCCAAGCCAGTTATGCAATAAAGCAGGGAGAGTTTATCACTTCTAATTTTTCTAACTCTACCTAATGTAATTGACTTTTCTGTATCCATGTAAATGTCAAAGACTTTTTGGATTCCATCAGTACACTTATATTTGATCTGTCTATCCAATCTTTATAGATTTTATGACGGAACTGGTCACTTTACTGTCTCAGCACCTTTGTTCTAGATTTTTTTTTTCTTGCTACAACTACTGTGAAATTGACTTGACAGATTTTCCTTTTATGAATTTTCTACATTCCCCCACAGAGTAATTTCTCGTACTTCGACAAATGACCCCCAGGTTATGAATATTCATCCCAGTTCAAAAGTAATGTTTTTGATTCATTCATGTTAAACCCTTTTGGTAAAATTATTAAACCACAGTGTCAGTCTATGTAAAAGCAGGAAAATTTCACACCAGGAAAATGAAAAGCTGACACTGTTTTAATTTTGTATTAAAAAAATTTCTCATTTCCACTTAATCACTTTATTTTTTTTTTTTAAAGTGTTCTGTTTAGTTTACGTGCACATTGCTTTCCCACACTTCTCTTTATCTCCTCTAGTAAATCATCTACCTTTCCAACTCCAAGAATTAGATGAGATAGAATTGGAAAAGATTTTCTGAGTCTACTAGTTCTTGTTCCTATTTTACTTCAGGACTTTTCCTGCATGTTAAATGCTTATTCGAGCTTGTCTACAAATTAGTTATACCACCTAACTATGCCAGTCTAGTAAAAGCAATACAACTCCCCAGTGTGGGCACAGCTGAATTGATGTAAAAGTGCTTATACTGATCTATTTTATTTCATAGGGAAGGGAAATATGGTCTTTATATTGGTATAATTGCATGCACCCCAGGAGTTGGGCTGGTCATAACTATTTGGTTAAAAATCACGCTAACCAAAATAGTTGTGTACAGAAACTGTGTGTGGACCCAGCACCTCTCTGACTTTATTTGGAGGCACTTTGTTGTCTAGTTTTCACTGTTCTTTGAAAAAACTATTTCACCAGCTTCTAGTGGTGGATGTAGCCTCCGTGTTCAATGACTGCATTATACCATTGATTCTCAGCCAGGGGTCCAGGGCCACCTGGGAGGCTGCATGCAGGTTTCAGGGGGTTCGTCAAGCATGGCTGGTGTTAAGACTTGCTAGGGCCCAGGGCAGAAAACCAAAGCCCTGCTGTGCAGGACTGCAGCTTGGGACCCCAAACCCCACCACCTGTTGCTACCCCTCAACGCCAGCCCTGGCTTTTATATGCAGAAAAACAGTTGTTGTGGCACAGCTGGGCCATGGAGTTTCTATAGCCTGTTGGGGGGAGAGGGGCTCAGAAAGAAAGGTTGAGAACCCTTGCACTATACTAAACTGTAGTGTAATCACAGTATGAAACAAAACAAAAAAATAAATAAAAAGAGAGCATGATATAATGAATGCTAGGGCAGGGATATGGTCCAGTGAGGGTCCAGGGCCCACTCTCAGTGCTGGTCACCCCAGCACCTGCTCGGTGTATGGTAGGGGAGGCATCTTTGCTCAGCATCTGGATCTTGCTGTGCAGAGTGGGGAGAGGCCCCACAATGAGCCCTGTGTCCTGCTGCCTGGAGCCTGGGACACATGGGGGAACCCTCATGCCCCCCCCCATACCCAGACACCCTCTGGCAGACTTTGCCCTTTGGGCCTCCCTGGCAGCACGTGACTCTGACATCATTGCACAGAGATATGGCTGGGAGCAGTAGCACCATGATGCAGGTGCTGGGCTATAGAGCTGCATATAATTTCTTGTGCAAAGGAGTGAATACCGCTCCCCACCTGTCCCCCAAGGGTGTTTTGGTGGGTGCAATTGAACTCATGAACCACTCTGCTAAAGCTTCCTCTACCAGCTTCCCTCCTAGGCTACAATATGATTGATACATTTGTAAAAGTGTTAAACTGTGTCTACATTGGTGTTAAGTGGGGTTTCCAATTGTTAAGCTAAGAAATGCAGAATGCTGTAGTTACCTCGTTTTGTATAGAAAGCAGGTCATTATAACATTTAATAGAGTTTAATTAATCTTCGTTTTAATAAGTAATTGTCACTTTTTTCTCTTAGTGATCTTCTGTTCAGCCAGATGTATGACAAATTGAGTGAGAATTCAGTGGCAAAGGGTGTTTTTCTGGAGTGCCTGGAGCCTTACATTTTAAGTGATAAGTTGATGGGAATGACAGCTCAAGTGATGAAAGACTTGCTGCTTCACTACCAAGATAAGAACCTAATGGAGGACATGGAGGCCTGCATTGTGCATATGGATATCACCAGCCTAGACATACAGCAGGTGAACTGCCATGTTAATATAGCCTATGTTATACAGGAGGTCAGATGATCACAATCTTTCTTTGAGATTGCGTATGTCCATTCCATTTCAGATGTGTGTGCACCCAGTGCACCAGAGTCAAACTTTTTTCCCTTGGCAGTATCTTTCGGGGCAGCGCATGCAATCTCCGCTGCCTCATGCTTCTGCACTTTGGTATAAAGGGCAGATTGACCCTGATCGCTCTCAGTTCATTCTTGCCTCCCGTGATTGGTAGTTGGAGCAGGTTAGCTTGTTCCTGCTTTCTCTCTCAGGGATTTATTTTTCTCTCTGGTATATAATTATTAGTACTCATTGCATAGTTAATGAGTGCTTTAGTGTAAGTTTCATTAGTCATTTTTCTTAGTTTTCTTAGCATGTCGGTTCCTGTTTGTTCTGGATGCTGATGCCAAGTACCAGAGCATGCCTCAGTTTCTGGGCTTTCAGCCTTGCACTATCAGCAAGAAATCTGCCAGTCAGTGACCCTCATTCCAGGTGCCTTAAGTACCGTGGTGAGGGTCACATCCGGGACCACTGTCAAATCTGCAGAGACTTCAAGACCTGGACCAAAATGGGCTGGGAGGTGAGATTGCGTCACCTTCTCATGGAGGCCGTCCTGTGTCCATCTTCCTGCTTGACGTGGTCACTGAGTGTCAGGATCCGAACAAAGGCTGTCGGGGTCAAGGGTCAGAGCAGGGACAAAACTGATGCTGGAAGTAGCAGAGATATTCGTAGTTGGGTTCCAGGCCAGGGTCGATACCAAAGGTCAGCGTCTGAGTCAGGAGGCAAAGTCCTAATCAAGCTGAGGTAAAAGCCAGGAATTCAGGAGCAAGAAGCAGGAATGGTTGTGGTAGCTACAGGAGATCCACATCGTTGCAAGGATATTTCCTGGAACACCCCTGGGGGTTTATATAAGGCAGGAAGCCAATCAGGAGCCATGAGTCTGCTATCTGTCAAACGCTTCAGGCGGAACTTCCCATGGTCTGTGTCCATAGTGGGTCATGGGAAGTGGAGTTGCAAGCTGATTACGGCTAGGGTGACCAGATGTCCCCATAAAATCAGGACTGTCCTGATATTTAGTTGTTTGTCCCGCGTCCTGACGGATGTACGGTTGGGATGCCATTTGTCCTGATATTTTGCTTCAGCGGCACTCTTTTTTTTTTTTTTTTCCCCCCAGCAAAAAACCTAGAGCCAGCCCTGGTGGAGGGGGGTGTGAGCCTGTGGCTGCCCCCTCATGTATCCTGATATTTTGTTCTTGTCATCTGGTCACCCTAGTTACAGCTGCCCCTGGGTTACAGTAGCCTGGAGATATCAGCCGCTTAGTTGCTCTGCAGTCCTGGGTTCTAGGCCTTTGGGGCCTTACCTGGAGTATTTCTTCCTCTGTTTCGGTGCAGAGTCTGAGGCGCACTTCTATCCCATTCCATGGAGCTGAGGAAGAAACACAGACAGCATGCCTTTAAGGGCCAGACTCCTCCAAAATATTGAGGTCCTCAGTACTGTCTGCCAGCAAACAAGCTGGATGACAGGATGATGTGTTCTCTGGGAAGATACATTTTGGGCACAGACTTCATCTTGCCCGGAGCTGTTGACTGTGGCACTGGTGTTTGTGCTGTTGAGGTGGACCCCCACTGCAGTGCCATCCCCTTCAATGCAGCAGCAGGGAAATCTCTTAGTACCAGCAATGCTGGAAACTTATGCTGTGGCACAGGACTACCGTCTCTTGGTGCTGGATTCTCCAGCAGTGCAGGAGACAAATCAACCTTTACCCACTGATCCCTCAGGCGGAGTTTTCAGACTTGCCTCCAAGACTCTCAGTATTGTGAGGGACTTCAGATTGTCTGGCACTTCCTTGCACAGTGCAGTCCAAGGGCAAACTCTGCATGCTGTCTCTGGTACTGACATCTCTGGAGGTGTTCCACTGGACTTCAGCACTGCATGGTACAGCATGTCCATGGTGAGGTGACTCAGGATCTTTCCTCTGAGACTGAGGTAGGCTTCTGTGTCCCTTGCTCCTCTCTTGCCTTCCTCATGATGATTCCGTTCCTGGTGCCTAGCAGATATCCTAAGGTGATCCAGGGATCTGAATCCTTGGGCTGGTAGGGCTTGGGTCCTATATGCTACCAATGGCCGTATGGGAACCCATAGGATTTTTCCACCACCAGCAGATCCTACCAGGTTCCTCTTCCTTCTAGATCACCAAGCGGATGACTCGTGTGCCAGAACTTCCATCAATTTCCGTACAGGAGGCTCCATCTCTACTTCCTTTGTGCTGCTCCTCATCATCACCTGATGAGACTGTGGTGTCAGGCATGTCCTCGCCTTTTCAAGGTGTCTACAGGCCCTACCAGAAGTTGATAGAGGGTTGCTTCCTCTCTTGATGTTCTAGTCAAGGTTGTGCAAGAGAGTTCTATGGGCTGGCAGAACTACTGACATCAATAGGACCTTTCCAAATGCTCTGCCTATAAATGAAGCCATTCTGGAGCCCGCAAGATTGTTGTGGCAAATGTCATCATCTCTGCTGCTGACAGCCAAGAGAACTGAGCAAAGGTACTTTGTCCGTTCTTAGGGCTATCAACATTTCTACCTCCATCCCTCAGGTTCCTTGTGCTCTTTTGTTTACTGCCAAGACAAGCATCAGGGATGGTCTCCTTGTCCCCCAAAGGATAAAGAAGCAAAGGGACCAAGCATTTTCCATAGAAAGCTTTATTCCGCTGCTGGCCTGCAGTTTTGTGTCTCTAACTAGCATGCCTTTTTGGCTAGATACAATTTTTCCCTCTGGGGCCATGTACTGAAGTTTGCAAACAAATTGCCAGAGAATGCCAGGCAGGAGTTCCAGGCCACCTTGGAAATGGGCAAACTGGTAGCTAGGACCTTTCTCCAAGTTGCATTAGATGGGGTGGATTTGGCAGCCCGAGTGATGGCATCAGCAGAAACAATGCACAGATATTCATCACGGTTTCAGTCATTGGGTGTTCTGCAGGAGTTCCAACAGACTATCCAGAATCTCTCCTTTGAGGGATCCTACCCTCTTCTCTTAGCAGACTGGTGAGAAGCTTCAGAGCTCAAAGACTTGAGGGCCGCTCTGAAATCACTGGGCATGTACACTCCTTTCCCTAAAATGAAACAGTTCTGTCTTCAGTCATACCAACGGTACCTGCTTGTCACTCCTAGACAGCCTGACTACTACAGAAAAAATCACAGGGGGAGACGTACACCTCCTCAGTTTTCTTTTGTGGTAGGGTCTTGTAGACAGCCAGGAATTTGTAAGCAGCCTGTTTGAGGAACAGAATACTGGTTAGTTTTGGACCAATTTTTCCCACCTCTGTATTTCCCAACAGGTTATCCTATTTGCTGTGGAATTAGGCCAAAATTACCATGGATTTACAATTACGTTTTGAGACCTCTCTTACCACATTTTTAATCTACTTGATGTGTGCCATGTCATTTTTATATCATTATAGTTTTTTAATCAGAATTTTGTATGGTACCAAGTCAAATGTCTTAGAGAAGTCTATTATCTTTATCAACCAAACTTGTAGTCTTGATTTTAAAAAAAAATCGTTAGTTTGACAGGATCTATTGTCTATAAACCCATTTTGATTTCCATTAATTACATTACCCTCCTTTAATTTTTTACTAATCGAATTCCAATTGAAGAGCTCCATTATCTTGCCACGGATGGATATCAGGCAGAGAGGCCTATAATTAGCTGGGTCACCCTTTTTAAAAAATGGCACACTAACTTTCTTCCAGTCTTCTGGAACTTTGCTTGGCTAGAACTAGGTTGTTTAAGTCATCCTCCCAGCTATTCGTGTCAGTTGCAGACGGGATAAAAGGCCTTCCAGTCTCAACCTAGAGAATCTTGTCCTGGATTTGCTCCTACTTTCATCTGCTATGACATTGCTAATGTAAACCTTCAAGACCGGGTAGCACATTCTTCAAGGTCTCGAGCCACTTCTGCAGCTTGACTGGTTGTGGTAGCTATAACAGACAATTGTATCACTGCAACTTTGGTTGTTGGTGTACACCTTTACAACTCATTACGCTGTATCTCAGCATTCTAGAGATGAGGCCAAGTTTGGTCAAGTAGTCCTTCAGTTATTGTTCAGGTACTGAAACTCATCTCCAGGTTGAACTGCTTGTGAGTCACCTGAAGTGAAATGGACATATGCAGTCACTCAAAGAAGAAAAAACGGTTACTAACCAATTATATAGCTGTTGCTCTCTGAGATGTTGCACGTGTCCATTTCTTGACCCACTCTCCTTCACCTCTATATAAGAATCTTTCTGGTAAGAAGGAACAGAAGGTCAGAGGTGGCTCTGCTCTTTATACCATCGTGCAGCAGAATGAGGCACTGGAGATTGCATGAACTGCCCCGATGAATATCATTAAGGGAAAAAATCTCTAATTTCTGGCACACTGAGTATGCACACACCTGAATTGGAATGGCATGTGGAACTCTTCTTGAAGAACAGGTTAGTAACTGCTTTTTTTGTTGTTGTTGTCGTTGTCCCCCCGCTGCCCCCCTTCTGGCCTTGGAATCTATGAAACTATCATGGACTTCATCCGCACGAGCGGCAGCTCTGCTGTACAAGGCAGCATTCTACATATCCCAGGATACTCCTTGTAAACTTCTCTCTTTTTGTAACTGCTGGCCCAGCAAACTCCACCTGGATTTGGGAAGTTAAGCTGTGTTCTTTCCTCTTTCTCCAGCGTCACCAGTGATAAAAATTATGTAGGCCAAACTCAGACCTTATTATACTTAAACAACCTCATTGTCTTCAGTCAGTAACTGAAGATAAAATTTAACCCAGAGAACAGCAGCATTTTAGCGAAACTACACCCGACATCCTTTTAACCACACTAATTTAATTACATTACTTTAATATGTGTATTGTTTAGGGCATTTGTGGCCTTGGGGACCACACAGTTGCCTTCATGGGTGACTGAGTTAAGAAGAAAATATTCTCAAGGCACTGTAGCCTCTATTTTTGTTTTCAGCCAAAGCATCTGAAGTGGGCCATGACTTCAAGGAGATGGTAGGGACCATGGTCACCCATGTGCCTCCCCTCTAGCCCCAGGAGCAGCTGGGATGTGAGCTGGAAGCACTAATGGCTACTGTCTCCTCTGCATTTGCTCATCAGCTTGGCAGGGAGAAGGGTAGCTCTGGTTTCCCCATTGTCTGCTTCACGGCTAGGCTGTGGAAGCCCCAGGGGGAGCAATGAAGGAGCTCAGCAGGCTCGGCCTTGACCTAGGGGAGCACATAACAAAGGATGGTTCCCTTCGTCCACTCAGTCCCCAGGGCAGCCCAGCAGAGGGGAAAAGCTGAGAAGCAGCCATCAATCACTACCCCATCATTCTCTGCCTTGGCACAAGTTAGAGCAACCTGGACATTGCTCTAACTTGGAATGGTTCAGTATGTGCCTGTGGCATGCTGTAAAGCAGCTGGGATTAGCCAGAATGCAGCATGCTTTAGCTGCATCCACTCCTGATATGCCCCCTGCACCAGGATATTGGAGTAAAATATATTGACTCACGGCTGCTGGGTGTTCCAAGCAAGGGGCGGCTCCCTTTTTGACACCTGAGTTAGTGCAAAGGGAGTGTGCCAGGGCAGAGAATCCTCAGGTATGAACTGTGGCCCCTTGACTTTTTTGAAATATATTTAACCTGTAGGCTGGTGGGCACCCCTGGTTTGGGGCTGGCTGATGGCATGATGACAGGACAACTTACTAACTCAACAAAAGCCATGACATTTGGAGAGCTGTTCTCTTGGCTCCCTTGCTCCAGAGGTCAAGGCTGTAAGGAATTAAGACGACCTGGATTTCTCATTCCAGTACCTCAGACAGGCCATGGATTACAGATGTACAGTGTAGAGCCATAAATCAGATCTGTCTCCCCCACCCTGGTGGCTTGGCAGAGTTCTGCATATTGCAAATTCTCACTTGTGTAACTTTGTACACCACCCCCACCCCCTCAACAAACACCCCTTCCCCCCACCTCCCCAATAAAAACAAAACAAAAAAAACAACCACCCATGGCGCTGTTTTCCTGCAGCTGGCTAGGATAAGTGCTATGGTCAGAGCTGTCTTTGAGTGAATACAGGAAGGGAATTAATGGGCTAATGGAAGGTGTTAGGCTGTTCTGTACAAGGATTCTCTACAGCTGAGGAAATCTGCTTTGTTTCCATACAGGTAGTTCTTCTGTGCTGGGAAAATCATCTGTATGATGCCATGATCTATGTGTACAACAGTGGAATGAATGACTTCATTAGTCCGATGGAGGTAGGAAGACTAGTCATGACCTATGCTTGTGGTACCTAATGCCGCTCTTTAATCCATCCATCTCCTTTTTGTTTCTCCCTGCACCTTTCATAGGACATTGGGAGGGATTGTTTCCATCTACATGTTTTAATTTTTCAAACTGCAGTGAGATATTGGTCTGTGCCATTTAGCACTCTTTATCTGAGGATCAGTTTGTAATGCTCGTATGTGCTGCATGTTCTTCCCTATGATTCTGAGCATGGGAGTTCTGCTGATAGCTAGTGTTCAGTGTATACAAATTCAATTCTTGCTCCTCTCTCCTGCTGTACCTAATGTGCATTTTTCATATTTCTCTGGGAATATTCTGTGAAACTTGTTCAAATGCCTTTCTTAAATCTAAGTATACCATAAAATGTCTGAGGTATCAGTGCTCTGCTGAGTGTCAGGCCACAAACACTGGCAGATCTAATGTCTGTAAAAAATATAAAACAAAACAAGTACACAAAAACCAGATGCAACACAATAAGTAACGGTAATGTATGTTACAATCTGGGCTGCTTTGTCTACATGTTGCTCATGGCCATTCTGACAATAGGATGTAATGCATGATGATAGCATCCCATATTCTGTCCAATTGGAAGTCAGCAAGTGAGAAAATGAGTTTCTTTCTCTCGGCACCCCATTCTGTGCTGTGTCTTTTTGTCTGTTGGGTGTACCTAGTGTTTTAACGCCATCTAATGTGAATGTACCTGTGTGTGGTGGTGGTCAGAACTACAAGAGGAGCAGCCTCTGCATAGTGGCAGGTTTTTAATTCTAGTATTGGGGCACAGACTACCAATGCCAGGCATGTCTCCTGTGGTAGGATCCAGTAGAGTGATATGACTGAAGGCTGCATGGCAGGGTGGATAAAAATCAATGATTTTTTTTAATCCGATTCTTTTATTTCAATTGGATTTTTTTGATAGGTTTTTTTCCCAAAAAACATTTATATAAAGATAGTTTTAAGATATACTTTATAGCTCAAAGATCTCTCATCATGGAATAGGGATTATAAATTCTAATTCTATAGTATGAGACAATATATTCATGTAGTGTTTAAGAAAAGTTTTGTAAATGAGTTCCAATAGTTCATGGATTAGGGACTCGATTTTATGGGGTTCCAGAGGCTTCTGTGTAGATTATTTAGATTAATCTTTCTATCTACACAATGGGACTCAGTGCTGACTCTAAAAGATACCATCAGAGATACTTAGTTTTGCAGTTCTCAAACTGTGGATTTATGTCTCCAGAGATAACATGCTTGTGAACAGCAAAAATGTTTTAAAATAAATAAATACTATATGGAGGTGAGAAATAACAGACATCAACCCTATTGTCCCTCTGCAAATTTGTGTACACAGAGTCAATCCCTTACCTCTCTAAAAGTGCAAAGTTTCAAACGAATAGAAGATTGTTGGGGGCGGAATAGATCTGGACAAGGAGAAGAAGTCTGGAGATAAATGTGGGAGGGGATGGACAGGCAGTAGAAACAAAAGTGAAACTGTTTGAGCAGCATATTCCAGAAGCCTTGAGGTCTTTCTCAGTGTAGCCTTTATTGATTTGAGATCTACCATACCATTCTCTCACTAGAAGGGAAAAACCTATAATGGCAGCAGACCGTAAAAGAGACCCAGTTTGGGAATATTTTAATGAAGTTCCTCTACCTGTGGGTAAGACGGGCATGCGTGCAAAATGCAAACAGTGCAACAAAGAAATGCAAGGCTTGGTTACCCAAATGAAACAACAGCATGAGAAGTGTTCCTTCTCAGGAGGAAGCTGCGTTGAAGATGATGAAAGGAACATGTCTGAACATGCAGGACCTTTAGGTTGGTAAACTTTTTTATTTCATACGTCTTTTTTCAGGACTGCCTGTCTTCCTTCTGGACTATTCTTGAATTCTCATGTTTGAGCAAAAAATATAGTTGTTACTCTATGGTACTACCATTTCAGATGCAGTTGTGTTTAAAAAATAAATAGCTGAAATAGGCAGATCTTCCTTTTACAATTTCACCTTTAAAGTAGTACTGAGTGTCAGTTAATGCAATGAGTAATACTAAATGAGCAGTATGGTAATAATAATTAAATAACTGCATTGACTTATTTTGTTTAGGAGAATCCATCCTCAACATACAGGATTCTGAAGACTATCCACCTTCAAGATCATCATCATTTTCTATAGTTTCAGGGTTACCTGCCAATGATAGTGTTTCAGTCACATCATGTATGTCACACAGCCACAGTATATCACCTGTTGCAAAAAGAAAGAAATATCTACAACATCCAGGAACAACTATAGATAAGTTTGTGATAAGAACCAGCAGATTACAAAATGGGGTAATTGATGAAAAAATTGCCTGGTTTCTTTATGCAACAAACTCTCCTTTCCGTATGATTGAGAGCCCATGCTTCATTAACATGATTCAGTCATTAAGACCAGGATACAGTCCACCCAACAGAGCAGATGTTGCAGGCAAATTGCTGGATAAAGTGTATGAAAGAGAAATTGAGCAGTTTGCAAAAGGTCTAGAGGGTGAAATTGTTAACTTGAGTCTTGATGGGTGGAGCAATGTCCACAATGATCCTGTTGTACCTGCTTGTGTGACAACAGAAGAAGGGAATGTCTTCCTTACAGAAACAATTGATACAGCAGGAAATGTACACAGAGCAGAATACTTACAAGAAGTAGCAGTAAAAGCTATAACAAACTGTGGAAAAAATTCAAATGTCTAGTATGCAGCTTGGTCACAGACAATGCTGCAAATGTATCCAAGATGAGAAGAAATTATTTAGAAGAGAGTTGCAAGCTAATATCATACGGTTGCTGTGCTCATTTGATGCACCTCCTAGCCAAAGACTTCAGTGTTCCACAAATAAAAGCTAATGTTGTTGAAATTGCAAAATACTTCCGTATCAACCACTTTGCAGTAGCTGCTTTGAAAAAAGTGGGAGGAACCAAGCTAACGCTCCCACAAGACGTGCGATGGAACTCAGTAGTGGACTGTTTTGAGCACTATATCAAGAACTGGCCTAACCTGCTGACAGTTTGTGAACAAAGTAGTGGGGGAAAAAATGGCACTATCACAGCCCAAGTTCTCAACATTGGGCTTAAGAGAAATGTTGAACACATGCCGAGTACCCTGAAGCCTATTTCTGTAGCCTTGAACAAAATGCAGGGAAATACCTGTTTTATTGCTGACGCTGTTGAAATTTGGAAGGAACCGAGTGAGAACTTAAAAAGAGAAATATGCAATGACAGAGTTAAATTACAAGCATTAAAAAAAAAAGAATGGGACAAGCACTACCTCCAGCTCATTTTCTTGTAAATAATCTCAATACTCGGCACCAAGGTCAAACCTTAACTGCTGAAGAAAAGGAGTTGGCTATGACATGGACATCCAGCAATCATCTCTTCATAATGCCAACTATAATAAACTTCAGAGCTAAGAGTGAACCATTCAAGAAATGTATGTTTGATGATGTTTTAAAGAAAGTTACATCAGTGAACTGGTGGAAGTCACTTAAGCACTTGGATTCAGCGACTGCTGAAGTGATGATCTCCCTTTTAACAGCAGTAGCTTCTTCTGGTGTAGAAAGAATATTTTCTTCCTTTGGACTAATTCATTCCAAATTGAGAAATTGTTTGGGATCTGAAAAAGCAGGAAAGCTTATTTTTCTCTTCCAGATTATGAACAAACAGGAAAATGAAGGTGAAGATGACTGAGTTAGCTTCAGAAGCCAATATTTTAAGTTTCTCATGTTGACCTGGCTGACATAGTCAATTTAATTTTTGTTGGGTTTTTTCAATATTTCATTTAACTATTTTAGTTTAAAACAATTTTAACCAAAACAAACCTGATATTAAAAAACTTGACTTTTTAAATTAAATTCATATGCTTGTTTTGTTAAAATATTATATGTTTGCTGTTGAAGAAAAACATCCAGAATACATAACGTTGTTGTTGTGGTTTTAGTTGAATAAAACAATTTAAATGTCTGTCTGGTGATGTTCTCCTCCTAATGCAGCATGGCAAGAAAATCCTCCAAATATTAATGATTAACCTGTTGAACTGGAGATAGTTTACCTCCCAGTGACTTCATAAATATCCATTTAAATTACCTTTGGTAAATGAAATAACCAAACATTCATTCATTTTCTGATATAGCTGTAAAACTAATCTGAAAAGTTTTCAAAATAAATCGCTTAAAAATGTATAGTGTGTACCTTCTAAAAATAAAACCTACATCTATCTCTGAGTTGTGAAGAATGTCTTAAGGTTATAACAACTAACAAGAATGCACTTTTATGTAGAAATCCATGATTAAATCGAGTTGCCCTGACTAGTGATTTAAATCAAATCCACCCTGCTGCATGGTGGATTCCACTTTTCTTCAAGTGCTGCTCCCTATGTGTATTTCACTGTGGGTATGCATATAAGACTGGAAAATCTTTCAACTTTTGTCCATTGGTCTGTGCCTGGACCCTGGATCTCTTCGTGCTCAGCACCAAGGGCATAAGGGGAAGTGTGGATTGATCACGTCTTCAGTTGCTTCTTACAGCCTCATGACCTGAGTCAGAATCCTCTGTGTCCAGAGCTATTCTCTCATTGTCTTACACTGTTATTTTCACAGAGACTATCATTTGTTAGTGTTTATATAGTATTTTTATAGCTTAGTTTTCCCCACCGTGGGACATATTCCTTCTCCCTTTGGGACTGGAGCTGTGCCCAGAAACCCGGGCTTAAAAACCGCATCTCCTATCCTTGATCCTCCTTGGTCAATGAGGACCACCAGCACTGCCTTGGGTAGGCACTTATTTCCACCAAGTGCAGTGTCTGTCACTCCTTCCCACCCAGGACACAAGAGGGAAGAGAGTGCTGACTGAGGAAGTTCCTCATAAAGAAAGCCCTGAGGCTCCAGTCAGATCCAGGCTGGAGAGACCCTCCTGCACATTGGCCACAGTCCTCAAGCAGCATGCTTCTGAGCATGAGCTGTGGAGCAGAGGCTGGATCAGATGAATCTAAAGACCTGTTGCTTCGGGCTTCTCATGAGGGTAAGGAGCATTCTCACAGACACAAAAATAGATTTCCCCCTCTGTCTGCTTCCAGTAGAAGAGGTCTCTCTGACTCCTTGCACGTGAAAATTCACCCAACTTGGAAGTCCCTTGGAGTTCTATCTGCCTAAGTCTCTCAGCCTCAAAGGGAAAGCATGCAGGAAGAGGGTCTAACAGCACCAGGCCTGGTGTCGATACTGGTGCTGTCCCTCTAGCAAGTCAAATAACTGATATCCACCAGTATTGACCAAGAGTTCCAGAATGGACTGGTTTGATCCTGTAAGGATCCTCCAATCACAAAGTCTGTCGCAGCACCAGATCCGGCAGAACTAGTAACCTAGAACCTCGTACTCCAGGACAGACTGGGACATTTACTACCCTGGAACTCCTACTTTTGGGCCTGGTTCTTCTGAGGGGTATCTTAACCCCATAAAATTATACAACCTTAATGTTCTGTTTTAACATTGACATTAACAATTAACATTTTACATTAACAATGTACAATTAACAATTAACATTCTGTTTTAACAAATAACATTAACAATGTTCTGGTTTAACTTGGATTTAAACTTGAAGAGTGGTCAGTTTGGATGAGCTATTACCAGCAGGAGAGTGAGTTTGTGTGTGTATGGGGGTGGGAGGGATGTGAGAAAACCTGGATTTGTGCAGGAAATAGCCCAACTTGATTGTCATGCACATTGTGTAAAGAGTTGTCACTTTGGATGGGCTATCACCAGCAGGAGAGTGAATTTGTGTGGGGGGGTGGAGGGTGAGAAAACCTGGATTTGTGCTGGAAATGGCCCACCTGATGATCACTTTAGATAAGCTATTACCAGCAGGACAGTGGGGTGGGAGTAGGTATTGTTTCATATTCTCTGTGTATGTATAAAGCCTGCTGCAGTTTCCACGATATGCATCTGAGGAAGTGAGCTGTAGCTCACGAAAGCTTATGCTCTAATAAATTGGTTAGTCTCTAAGGTGCCACAAGTACTCCTTTTCTTTTTACAACCTTAAGAAGGAGTTATTCCCATACTCCATCCATGAGCTGGAGCTTCCTTCTACCACTTCTGATGGTACCAGTGGTGGAGACTGATTTGGCTTTCTGGATCCGATGTCCAGGATGAATCATCACCTCCCAGACAGGTTAGTCCGAACAGGGCTTTGAGAGTTATCTGGACCTGTCTTCTGCACAAGCATGATTACCCTCAAAGGGATTGCTGGTACCAATGCCTTGGGGCCCCCAAACCAGTCTTCAACTCCTCAAACTAGTCCTGTTGGGGTCCATGGGATCATTATGTACGACACACTGGATCTGTGTGCTCTGCTAGAGTCCCATCATCCCTCTTCTCTTAGGCAACAGCATCCTGCTCTTCAGGGGTACGTGGAAGCAGACAACGACAAGCTTGTACCGACAGGCTTATCTTCATCTTCTTAACCCAATGAGGCTATTCCCCCATCTTCACCTAACTCAGGGGTATAGGCAATGTCAAGAATAGTTGCCGACGATGCTGGCAGAACTTCAGATCCCATTAGAAGTTCAAGATATGCAGCATGAGCTCTTGGATATCCTGCAGCCAATGGCACCCAGTTGGATAGTTATCCCAGTGAAGAGGCCATTACTAAACCACTACAGCGATATGGCATATGCTGGCAATGTGTACCGCTACCCCTAAAGGGCTGAGAAAAAGTCCTTTGTAACTGCAAAAGGGGCAGAGTTCTTGTTTACCCATCCTGCCCCCAACTCCCCAGTAGTACAAGGAGCCGTGGAAAGATCCAGGCAACACCCTAAAACCACCTCTGCGGACAAGGGAGCGAGATACCTGGACCTTTTGGTATTTCTGTCCACCAGCCTCTAGTTCAGAATCTCTAACTACCAGGCCCTGTTATCGATATATGAACTACTTGAAGTTTATGGAGGTCAGAGACAAACTCCCCCAAGTGGACAAGGCCCAATTTTAAACCCTTGTTAAGGAAGGTAGACTCATGGCTAAAACCTGATAGCAAGCTTCAGTGGATGCAGTCAATATCACATCAAGATCTATAGAGACCATAATGATGTAGTGAGAGTAGTGGCTTCAATTGTTGCGGTTCTCCAGAGAGGTTCCATTAATACCATTAAGAACTTGCCTTTTGATTAAACCAATCTCTTCAATGAGAAAACAGATGAGTCTTTGCACTCACTAAAAGAGTTCAGGACAACCCTCCACTCCTTGGATCTTTATACCCCTGCCCCAAAGAGGAAGCATCATAAACAGATGTACAAGTGAAAACCTCTTCCACAGCCTCTTTACCAATGACCATACAAACCACCATGCAAGCGTCAGAGTGCAGAGGCCAAGTAATACAGCTCCATCCACCTTATCAGCCACCAAATCTGATCCACTGGCTAAAGGTTACTTTTGATGGGATGCTTGAGAGTTGTGACCAATGTTTCCTCTAATTTTTTCCATCGATGTGTGGAATGTATTTTATGATGTGCACCATATCAAGGTAATATGCAGATGTGCACCACCAATAGAATCAAAAAGCCTAGATATGATATATCGATATTTTAAAGTTACCATAGAGATAATTACTCCAGCCAGGTCAGGCTTGGCATTTTAGAACTCACTACTCAAAGAATTAAATTTAAGCGTAAGAGAGAGAAAAATTATGAAATGCATAGCCCAGTCAAAAAACTAAAACATGCTTTGAAAGAAGTATCAAGTAACAACAATAATAATACAAGTATATGTTGGGAGGTGAGGGTGAAAGACCTGAGTGTGTGTGAGAGAGAGACTGTGTGAGAGAGAGAGACCCCCGCACTGCCCTTTTAAGTAGATCAGCACTCAGCAGTCTGAAGCATGCTTGTTCAGACACAGCAACAGCTGCCAACAAGTTCCCTCCGTCCTGAGTCCTGTCAAATTCCACCCCTGCTCTGTGGAGAATGGGGTACAGTGCGGGGGTAGGAGGACACCCTGACATCAGTGCTTCCCTGCCACCACTTCTCCCACTCTGCACAGCAAGCAGGAGGCTTCCGGGAGCAGCTGGCCAGGGTCTCCCAGGCAGAAGACAGGAGCAGGACGGCAGTGTGGGGAGGGACACCTGAAGTGCACGGCACTTGATAGCCTGCTGGGTGGCCACCTGGCCACGCAGCTTAGAGGGAACTTAAGTTGTGACCTTACAATGATGCCATCCTCACTTGTTTCCAAAGTCTGTTATTGTACTTTGCCCACAGCTGGGGAGATATAACAGACAGGTGGATACTAGATGTCATCCACTTTGGCAACACTGTTGAATTTCATTTCCCAGATCCTCCAAAAACCCTTTCCTGCTTTTGGTCAGGGGGCCACTGTCACAAGGAGATCCTCTGATCCTCCAGCAGGAGGTGAGACTTTCTTCTCAAGCAAGGAGCTATAGAGTGAGTGCTACCTCAGCATATAAGGAAGAGGTTTGACTCCCAGTATTAAATCGTGGTTGGGAAGAAAAAAGGGAAGAGGACGCCCATTCTCGACCTACATCAGCAAAATATTTTTATTCCCAAATTCATGGTTAGGCTGGGATCAGTAATTCCCTCCTTGGAGGAAGAAACCTGGTTCTTAGCTCTCAACATGCAAGATGCTTACTTTCTTGTGGACATTCAGCTATCCCACAGAAGGTTCCTCAGGTTCTGGTAGGATGGGAACAATTGCCAGTTCAGAGTACTCCAGTAGGGTCTGGCAACAGCACCCAGGAAGGTTGTCTTAGTAGTGGCAGCACAGCTGAGAGAAAGCAGCTACAACGCCATCTTCCTATACTTGGATGACTGGCTTCTAACAGGCAGCTCTTTGAGTGATGGTCCCTATGAGTGTTCCACACGTGTGCTCTCAGTTTGAAGCACAAGGAGAACTGTGCATGTACAGACCAATGGACACTGCTTACTAAAAATTTCCAAATTCAGGTGCATGGTGCACATGCATATCTGTGTGTGGTATACAGATAAGGACCACACATCTTGAAGAACTCCAGTTACAGGTAAGTAACCTCTATTTCCTATCTGGAAGTTCAGTCAGCAATCATGTTCTTGTACCATCTCCTGACATAGAATCATAGAATATGAGGGTTGGAAGGGACCCCAGAAGGTCATCTAGTCCAACCCCCTGCTCGAAGCAGGACCAATTCCCAGTTAAATCATCCCAGCCAGGGCTTTGTCAAGCCTGACCTTAAAAACCTCTAAGGAAGGAGATTCTACCACCTCCCTAGGTAATGCATTCCAGTGTTTCACCACCCTCTTAGTGAAAAAGTTTTTCCTAATATCCAATCTAAACCTCCCCCACTGCAACTTGAGACCATTGCTCCTCGTTCTGTCATCTGCTACCATTGAGAACAATTTAGAGCCATCCTCTTTGGAACCCCCTTTCAGGTAGTTGAAAGCAGCTATCAAATCCCCCCTCATTCTTCTCTTCTGCAGGCTAAACAATCCCAGCTCCCTCAGCCTCTCCTCATAAGTCATGTGTTCCAGTCCCCTAATCATTTTTGTTGCCCTTCGCTGGACTCTCTCCAATTTATCCACATCCTTCTTGAAGTGTGGGGCCCAAAACTGGACACAGTACTCCAGATGAGGCCTCACCAATGTCGAATAGAGGGGAACGATCACGTCCCTCGATCTGCTCGCTATGCCCCTACTTATACATCCCAAAATGCCATTGGCCTTCTTGGCAACAAGGGCACACTGCTGACTCATATCCAGCTTCTCGTCCACTGTCACCCCTAGGTCCTTTTCCGCAGAACTGCTGCCTAGCCATTCGGTCCCTAGTCTGTAGCTGTGCATTGGGTTCTTCCGTCCTAAGTGCAGGACCCTGCACTTATCCTTGTTGAACCTCATCAGATTTCTTTTGGCCCAATCCTCCAATTTGTCTAGGTCCTTCTGTACCCTATCCCTCCCCTCCAGCGTATCTACCACTCCTCCCAGTTTAGTATCATCCGCAAATTTGCTGAGAGTGCAATCCACACCATCCTCCAGATCATTTATGAAGATATTGAACAAAACCGGCCCCAGGACCGACCCTTGGGGTACTCCACTTGATACCGGCTGCCAAGTAGACATGGAGCCATTGATCACTACCCGTTGAGCCCGACAATCTAGCCAGCTTTCTACCCACCTTATAGTGCATTCATCCAGCCCATACTTCCTTAACTTGCTGACAAGAATACTGTGGGAGACCGTGTCAAAAGCTTTGCTAAAGTCAAGAAACAATACATCCACTGCTTTCCCTTCATCCACAGAACCAGTAATCTCATCATAAAAGGCGATTAGATTAGTCAGGCATGACCTTCCCTTGGTGAATCCATGCTGGCTGTTCCTGATCACTTTCCTCTCATGCAAGTGCTTCAGGATTGATTCTTTGAGGACCTGCTCCATGATTTTTCCAGGGACTGAGGTGAGGCTGACTGGCCTGTAGTTCCCAGGATCCTCCTTCTTCCCTTTTTTAAACATTGGCACTACATTAGCCTTTTTCCAGTCATCCGGGACTTCCCCGGTTCGCCACGAGTTTTCAAAGGTAATGGCCAATGGCTCTGCAATCACAGCCGCCAATTCCTTCAGCACTCTCGGATGCAACTCGTCCGGCCCCATGGACTTGTGCATGTCCAGCTTTTCTAAATAGTCCCTAACCACCTCTTTCTCCACAGAGGGCTGGCCATCTCTTCCCCATTTTGTGATGCCCAGCGCAGCAGTCTGGGAGCTGACCTTGTTAGTGAAAACAGAGGCAAAAAAAGCATGGAGCACATTAGCTTTTTCCACATCCTCTGTCACTAGGTTGCCTCCCTCATTCAGTAAGGGGCCCACACATTCCTTGGCTTTCTTCTTGTTGCCAACATACCTGAAGAAACCCTTCTTGTTACTCTTGACATCTCTGGCTAGCTGCAGCTCCAGGTGCGATTTGGCCCTCCTGATATCATTCCTACATGCCCGAGCAATATTTTTATACTCTTCCCTGGTCATATGTCCAACCTTCCACTTCTTGTAAGCTTCTTTTTTATGTTTAAGATCCGCTAGGATTTCACCATTAAGCCAAGCTGGTCGCCTGCCATATTTACTATTCTTTCGACTCATTGGGATGGTTTGTCCCTGTAACCTCAACAGGGATTCCTTGAAATACAGCCAGCTCTCCTGGACTCCTTTCCCCTTCAAGTTAGTCCCCCAGGGGATCCTGGCCATCTGTTCCCTGAGGGAGTCGAAGTCTGCTTTCCTGAAGTCCAGGGTCCGTATCCTGCTGCTTACCTTTCTTCCTTCCCTGCGTTTCCATCTTTGGAAATCTGCATAAACATGGAAAAGTCTGCTCTAAGTCCCATGTAACTCATACATTTTATAGGGGAAACCATGGACTCAGCCACAGGAAGGGCCCACCTCCCTGCAGACAGATTGTATGTTGTGAGGAGTCTGATTTAAAAAAAAAAAAGAGTCCCTCTCAAACACTGAACAATACTCCAGATCCATCTTTCTTTGTAAGGTCACATGGCCTCCTGTGCTTGTGATGCCATTCAACAAATCTATTGTCTTGCATCATGATCACTGTAGCCACAATCTCCGTCAATGTCAGGGCTTCACTCATCTGGTAGATGAACCCGAAACACATGCGTTGGAGTCTCTTTCCTACCTCCCACACCCAGGATGTTGGTAATCATTCACTCATTCCTCTTAGATTGTGGAGCCCACATAGGCAATCAGATGACACAAGGTAGGCCAGGATGCATAGCAATGTCTTGGAATTTAAGGGCAGTCAGACAGATATAGTGCACCCCAAGTACTCCTACCTATCCTGACATGCCCAGATAATGTCAGACAACATGACTGTCTTCTGTATAAATAAACAAGGAGGGCAAAATACCTTCCACTGTGCATGGAGGCAGTCAACTTATGGAACTGGTGTACCTGGAATCACATCACAGTTTTGGAGTCATATTTACCTGGCGCTCAGAGTGTACTGGCAGGCAGCCTTAGCAGGCACTTCTTCACTGAACGTGAATGGGAGTTACACAGTTCAACCTCAGTAGCATCTCTTTGATGTGCCTATTGTGGACATTTGTAAGGCGGCAGTCTGGAGTTCTAGCCACACTTTCATAAGCATTACGCTTTGGTCCAAGCCTCTTCTGCTGACGCAGACTTTGGAATTGAAGTGTTACAGATATCTGTACTTCCATCCTTGCACCCCCTTCCTACTTGGCTGCTGCTTGCCGGTCACCCACCTGTGGAATACACACAAGGATCAGCACTCAAAGAAGAAGTAGAGGTTACTTACCTCTAACTGGAGGCTTTTTGAAATGTGTGGCCCCATCTCTATTCCACTACCTGCCTGCCTTCCCCTCTGCTTCGGACCATGACCGTGTTTGTGGTAGAGAAGACACTGAAGAAGTGGTCAGTCTATATCTCTTCTTACCGCTCGGTACTGAGCAGGAGGAGACAGATCTAGGATGAGGGTGTGGCCCAGTGGATGCTACTTGAAAGATATTCCAGTCTCTGGCCCAGGGAGCTGATGCGTACCACATGTAAAGTACAGATGAAGATCACACGTCTTCAGTTACAGGCAAGTAACCTCCATTGTACACCCCTTGAATATAGTCCTGATGGCAAATGCTCTTGAGAGAATTCTGTAAATGTAAGAGTGCTTATTATGAAGGCATCACTAATGACTACATAGCTGTGTTGCAATGTGCAGGTACAGTGAGACAAATCTTTTTATGTATGAAAAATCTGTTGTCCAATTTACAATATTTACAGTTAATTTTCTGAGATTGCAAGTGAATCTTCAGTAGTTTAAGATAGTGATTTTCAACATGTGATCAGTGGATCTCTGGGGGTCCACAGACTAAGATTTCCAAAGGGGTTTGCACCTCCATTCAAACATTTTTAGGCGTCCTTAAATGAAACAAGGTTGAAAACTAGTGGTTTAGGAGATACCTATTTTTAAAACTGACTCCTTGAAATGTAAACATGCAGTCTAAAGTGTCCTTTGTATCTGTTTAGCCAACTGGCTTGTTTGTAACAGCTCAAGGATTAGATCCATGTAGCTATAAATAACTCCTCAGGCATAGCACGGTTTAATACTAACAGCGGTTCAGATTTTGAAAGCAGTGCAGGAAGTTATCCATTAATTTAGTGGAAGGCGTGGATGGCTAAATTCCCAGTACTGCCTTGAAAATCTCAACTTATATTTGAGTATTATTCATTGTTTCTGTCTAAACTGTTGGGTAATGGCTATTCTGTACAACAAATGCAACTTGCATCCTAGGCAGTGAAATGCTGAAGCATAGCACCTGACTTCCTGTCCTGACTGCTCACTCTGCCTCCACTGCCCATCTTCATACCCACAGCTCAATTTATGCTCCCCTGGGGAGTCTCTGTCTGATGAATGTAGGGCTTCTTTCTGTCAAAGAACGGCTGATTTGTCAGCCAAAGTTAAGTCCCTCACTAGTGGAACTACAAACACCACTCCCAGGGCAAGGAGTTTTCTTCCCTCTGTCCTGGTATCAAGCCATGAAGTGGACAGGTTCTTGGGGAGACTTGCAGAAAATGTTTCCTGGGAAGGTGGAGCCTGTTGCTGTCCTAGGAAAACAATTCTGGTGGCTGAACATGCTGTGGCTCTCTAGAGAGCAGCCTGGCTCTAACATAGCTCACTAGGTCCTTGAGTTTGAGGCTCCCTCGGGTGAACCTTAACAGATGGTTTGGAAGCTTGTAGTGGTATGGGCTGGCTGGGGAGGGTTAGGCAGCAGGGCTGGGGAGCCATGGAGGCAGGAATCTGAGGCTGGGGGAGCAGGACTGATCAGCAGTGCTCTCTGACTGCTCCCTGGTACTATTGCTTATCTTGCCTCTGTGGCTCCCCGAGCTCATTGCATGCTAGAGTTTGCCAGCTAGCCTCTCTTTTTTTAATATGCACTCTAGATTCCTGGAAAGCAGCTAAGTACCACTAGAGGGAAGCTTTGATCTAACGGATCTAGGAAAGTTTATTTGACAAAGGCCGTTCTCTTGTAGATCATCGCAGGATTAGCAGATGGAGAAATGCTTCCCTAGCACAAGTGCATTTAGGGAACCTTTCTTTCTGTGCCTTCTTTTTTTGTAAAACTTGGTGAGCTTGTCCTTTCTCAGGGAGGTACCTTCTTAAACAATTCAGGTTATTAAACCAGGCATTGCTTTTGTCTTGTCATGGTCTACTTCATATTCTCTGACACTCTTTAGCTTTGTGTTCCTTTTTAGGCTCTAAGCTCTTTGGGGGCAGGGACTGACTCGACTTATTTGCGTATTGCTGACCGACTTGTTGGCACTTAAATGATGTGATGTATAACAATTAAACAATAGTGAAACTTTTCTCTTTTTCACTGTTGTTGCAGAAATTGTTCAAAGTCATTGCTCCTCCCCTTAATGCTGGGAAGTCTCTCACAGGTACAGCATGCTTGGCTTTAAGATTTTACAGCTTTGATACTGTTTGATATTTCTAGTGTCTTTGATCACAAGTTTAACTGATCTCTGATCACTTCTAATTTAGGGAGGTGGGGAGGAGATGATGTTACTGTTTAGGACTCCAGACTTCACACAGCCTATAAATACATCTTAAGTACTTTCTTCTTTAAACTGTCTTCATAGTTCTCAAGCTACTATCCTTTCTCAGACAAACATGCTGCAAATATGTAAAGTTATGGAGAATGGAAAAATTCCATAAGACTGTACTGACACCACTTTTGTTATGAGTAACAATGAACACTCAAGTAAATGAGATTTTCCTTTCAGTAAATAAAGATTAGATCCCTATTCCGTTGTCTAGTTATTTGGATGAAAGGTGACAAAAGACTTTTTCTATGTTCTTAGATGAGAAAGTGGTTATGGGGAACAAGCTCCTTGTGTACATAAGGTAAGATACTGCCATAATGTTTATAGATAGCACTTAGAATGCATTTACATGTTGAAATTGCTGTACAGACACTAATCCTCCCAATACCCCTGTGATGCATGGTAGGTGGAATTCTGTGTCATGCAGGGAGTCAGAATTTATTATCATAAAATCTGTGAAAGGTAGTAATATCTATGTTTTACAAAGCATTTAATGGAAGCAGAGAAATGAAGTGACCCTTGGCCACACACCAAGTAGCACAGGTGGGATTAGAACTTGGGTGCTCCTGACTCAGGCTTTGGGATACTGTCTTTGACTTCATATATAGAGATTTGGTGATAATGCCTCTTTCCACGCCAACTGCAGCAGAGTGCTCCCCTACGCCAGGGCTTCATAGCCCAGAAATCCATCTTTAACCTTTCGTGTTGGCAACCTTTGTGGATTCTGTAGGTGGTTCTGCTTGTGGTAATAAATAGTTTCCTCTGTTGACCATCCTATAATGATACAAAGTTGAGAGGCATCATCAATACAGAGGAGGACTGGAATATTGTACAGGAGGATGTGTATGACCTTGAAGATCGAAGTAACATAAATGGGATGAAATTCAGTTCAATAGTACAAATGCAAAGTTGTGCACTTAGGGTCTAATAATAAGAATAGTCTAGTGTCCTGTGGCCTGTAATACTTCAGTCTAATTTCAGTTATTGGTACAGGTGCTGGATGGTGATGGTGGCCTGTGGTATACAGGAGGTCAGATTATATGATCTGGTGTTCCCTTCTGGCCTAAACTCTATGCCCCTATGACCAATGCTGTTCTGAGATTATTGGCCAATAGTGGTGCCACAGGGTGCACTCGCCACTAGTGATGCTGTCTCCTGGCTATCCTGGGGATTAGCTCTGCAAGGTGTTATGCACAGCCATCACTACCACCCTGGCAAAGTTTTTCCATTATCCTCTTGTCCTCCAGAACCCTCTCGTTCCAGGATCCGCAGCCACCTCCTTCATGACTCAGCCGTCCCCTTCCTGGGTATCAAAGTCCCTCTTGACAAATGGTCTCAGGCAGTCTTTCTGCTCACTGACCTGCCAGTGCCACTCCATCAGCAGTGAGTGGGAGGACCTGGGCTTGCCCTCTACTCTGGATCCTGGCTTGGGGGCCCTCTTGTTGGCAGTGAAGTTTGACCTACCCCACACTTCGCTGCTTTTCCCCTGAGCCTTGCCTACTTCTCTGGCTTTTCCCCCTTCTCTAGGCTTGCCAAGGCACACTTCCTTCTCCAAGAGAGTAAGTGTAGGTTACTTGCCCATAGCTCCCTTCACGTGTCCTTTCTCCCAGGGAGTGACTGCAGACTCCTTCCCTGCTGCCTCTTCTGTTGCTGGCTTCCTGGCTTATATAGGCCCCTCCAGCTGAGTGTGCTTCTAGTCAATTCCCTGCTTCCTGGCTTCTCCAGGTGCAGCCTGTGGAGTTAATTGGCCCACCTGGCCATTTTAACCCTTCTGGGCCTTGTGTGGGTGAACACCCCATTACAGGTGGTTAATATCCAGTCTCTACTTCTTGAATCTGAGCAAGCCACATCCAAGATTCTAATGAATCTGAAAAGAGGAGACTTGGTGGTGTTCCAAATGCTGTCCAAAATATACATATATGAAAAATAGTATGTTTCCTCTCTGAAAGTCCCAGTGCCACCTCCTGTTCCCTGTGCCACAGTTCAACACTGATTGGTTATGTTTATGCAGAAAACTGGGATTCCCTTGTGGTAATAGCACTGTTAAGGATACATGTTTATCCAGTTTTGTGCTTTGATATGAAGAACTGATTTTTTTAAAATGCATATTGAAGAGTAGGCAGCTCCAAAATGGGCAGGGGGTGGGGGAGACAGCACTGTTCCAATCTGTTTAGGATTGGGAGGTACTAGGTCAATGCTTTGTAGTAACTGGTTTCTTTCCTTGTCCCACAGCTGCTGCTTAGCAGGTCGTGCTTATCCATTGGGTGATATTCCTGAAGATCTGGTACCCTTGGTTAAAAACCAGGTGAGTATTAATTTGGATGGACACTGTTCATCATAGGGAATGAAGCAGGTATTGCAGGACTGTTGATAAGAGATGAAGGATCACCTTGTCTTAAGTAATTTTTATCTACTGGGTAGGTGTATGACAGAAAACTACTGCAACTTGGGCATCTGCAGCTCTGTGAGTTTATAACCCACCATGGATTACCACACAGGTGTTTATAAAAAGGCTGACATCAAGCTTAATATTTCTCTTGCTTCCTTGAGAAATGGGAAAACATGCAGTCCTCAGTCTAGTCTCTAGACAGACTTTGTGACATTAGGCAGCATAGGACTACGGAAATTAAAGATGGAAAAGTTCTAGGTTTTGAGCTTTCATTATAGCTGACCTCTTAGGACACTTGAAGTGACGTGCAATGTGTGGGTAGCCATGCATTCAGAAGTAGTGAATGATTGTAGTGCTCCTGAATAGTACTTTATTGACAACAGTAGGGACGAAGTCATTCAGGACTTATCTACATGGGGGATTTAGTGCACAGTAAACTAGGGTGTGGATATAAAGCATGCTAGCTGCTCCACACTAACTTTCTGTGTGGAGGCTCTTACTGCGCATTTAGGGCAGTTTATCTTAGTACACTTCCAAAGTGTATAAAGCTAATGTAGACAAAGGCACTCCTAGTGCTCAGTGAGATTGTCTGCAGGGGAAGTTAGCTGCTCAGCACTTCTGTGGGCTTTTCATCCAAGTAAACAAACTCTCGGCTACAGAAATAGGTACATTTAAAGGCCTTGGCAGTACAACCTTCAGCATCCCTTCCTCGGTATCTCTGTGGCTAAAACTTTGGCTCATATCCAAGGCCTCTTTTGCCTTAACCGTTGCAGCTACCTCTTCCTGGTTCCCCCAATGCTCATATTTGCCTTTTAAACTCTGCTGTTTAGTAATCCCGCTGCTGCACCTTTCTCCTTCAGTACCTCCACTGGTTTTCCCTTCACCTTTAGCATCCCCTCCAAATGCTGTATCTGCCTCTTCAAGACCTTGCCCAGCCTAGTGTATCTTTCTCCTTTGTCACCCAGCAATTTGTACACTGTGTTACTCCTCTCTCCATAGCACTTAGAGGCAGGCCAGTCCTTTGCTGAGCTGAGGGACTTTTTTCTGCGTTTCTGGTCAGTTTTACTTCCCTAACTAACTTTGCAATTTGGTCTTTTCAGATTTTATCATTTTGGATCTAGAGTATGTGAACACAAGGTATTTTCTAAGGGACTGTGCTTGCTGCTTCCCTTGTCGTGCCTACTTGTCAAAGCAGAAAACATGGAGCAGGTGTTAGGAGCAAGCCAAATTGCTACAAAAATGAGCCAAACTGCTCTGGTGTGTTAAGGCAGGCTAGATCACTGACAGTGTTTCAGGATGCCAGGACCAACCTCCCAACGGATGTGCAAGCCAGGTGTGCCCCAGTTGCTGTGGCAGGCATCAAGCTACATAAGAACGACCATACTGGGTCAGACCAATGGTCCATCTAGCCCAGTGTCCTGTCTTCTGACAGTGGCTGATGCCAAATGCTTCAGGAGGAATGAACGGAACAGGGTGTTTTTGAGTGATCTATCTCCTGTTGTCCAGTCCCAGCTTCTGGCAGTCAAAGGCTTAGGAACACCCAGAGCATGGGGTTGACTGTGACCATCTTGGCTAATAGCCACTGATGGACTATCCTCCATGAATTTACATAAAATCCTTTTTTAACTCAGTTATACTCTTGGCCTTTACAACATCCCCTGGCAATGAGTTCCACAGGCTGACTGTGCATAATGTGGAGAAGTATTTCCTTTTGTTTGTTTTAAACCTGCTGCCTATTACTTTCATTGGGTGACCCCTAGTTCTTGTGTTATGTGAAGGGGTAAATAACACTTTTTCTCTCTACCATTCATGACAGACTCAGGCACTCTTCCCCAACAATCCTCAGGAGTTCCATGTCCTAGCTCAACATCTAAATTAGCACAGCAGCAACATGGCCCAGCATAGCCAGTACCTCAGTCTCCAGAAAAGCAGCAATGAGGGTCAGTGTCCCCTAGCTGTGCTTTCTTCCAGAGTTGTTCTGATAGCTCTTGATTGGCCTCAATGACTGTGGTTCTTGAAACTTGATACATTGTGGATACTTCTAGTACAAGAGGGCTTTCTATTTCAGGGTCTGATATTTCACCCCAATCTGGGCCTTCATTTAGCAGCCTGGGATCTGAGAAACACCGATCATTACTCTAGGCTACTCAGCCAAGGTTGTGGACACCACCTTGGATCTAAGAAAGGGTCCACCTACTGGGTATACAGTAGAACCTCAGAGTTGTGAACATCAGAATTATGAACTGACCAGTCAACCACACACCTCATTTGGAACCGGAAGTAAACAATCAGGCAGCAGCAAAGAACGCCCCCTCCCGCCCCCCAAAAAAGCAAATACAGTACAGTACTGTGTTAAACGTAAACTACTGAAAAACGGGAAAGCAGCATTTTTCTTATGCAAAGTAAGGTTTCAAAACTGTATTAAGTCAATGTTCAGTTGTAAATTTTTGAAAGAACAACCATAATGTTTTGTTCAGAGTTATGAATAATCTCCATTCCCAAGGTGTTCGAAACAGAGGTTCTCCTGTATAACTGACTGGCTGAAGTTGTACCACTGTTGGATTGACAAGAAAATGTATACAAAAAGCAGGAAAAATAAGGCATTGCCTTTTCTTCAGAGTGGGATTTCTTTGGGTTTAGAAGCTCATCCCAAGACATGTTACCGCAATTCATAGTGCAGTCTTGCATGAGGCCCAGCTGAGTTTCCCCAGTATTTGGACTGTTGGATGTGAATGGGAGAGTCGATTCTCAGGTACTTCTCCATTCTTGGCTCCTTCATGTCCAACAGTCTTACGCCTTGGCAGTGTCTAAGTTTTTTTTTCTTAGACATTTGTTCTGGTTGAAAGATTCTGCTGCAAATCTGAATAGTTTTGTCCTCTTAAAGATCTGACTTGCCTCCAACTGCTATGAAGGGATCCAGAAAAGAAATTCCCAAGTCAGATATTTTCTAATACTAAAATGCAGTTTGCTGAGATTACTGTGCTCATTGGCCGGGTCTAGAGGCACACGACTGAAAGTCTCTCAGATTTTTCTGCAGATTTGTTGTGTGAACTAGGCCAGGTCATTTCACTTGTCTGTTACCCAGACTTCATATCTATAAAGTGGGAATAATACCAATTTACCTACTGACAGGAGATCATGAAGGTTAGTGTTTGTACATCTCTCTGAAGATGTAAATTGCTATGTAAGTGGGACTTCTTTGTCCTATAAGGTTCATGGTGTGTTTCAGCTTGTAACTTATAGCTTCATGTCTGGCCTATGACCTCATCAGCGTTCACCATTGATTTTAGGCAAAATTGCGTTGTATATGGTGGTACTTTGAAGTTAAAAATGTTTCAGAAAAAAAATTCATATATAGGTGCCCTAAGTGAGGCATCTGAATAAGTGGCCTGAACTTTGAGGTGCTGAGCACCTTCAGCTCACATAGACTTCAGTGGGGATCTGCACCATGCCACTTATTTAGATGTCTAAATATGGGTCCAAGTGCCTAAAGTTCGATACCCAGGTCTTAAAAAGTTGGCTGTAATCATTTTTGCTCCTGGCCTGAATTCATCAGTAGGGGAGCATACAGAGAGGATCTCTGCTTATGCAACTGAGCTGCAGTAAAATAATGCAGTTGTGTAAGAGCTTTTAAGAAATCATGTGATATTTTAAACCAAACTGCTTTATGTATAGTGATACTACTTGCTTGTTGAGTTTATGCAACAAGGTAAACTTTCACAATGGTGTATGGAGCTCAATACCAGAATACTGTGCTGTACGTTCATCCTACACTATTTAAGACACTCAAGTAGAAATGGTTCTATTAACTTGTATTTTTGTGCTTAAAGAGTTTAGAACTCTTTCTTCACGTATTCAACCAGTGACAATGGGAGTAATAGTGGGAAATTATCAACATTTGTGTAAATATTCGTTGCAGGTGTTTGAATTTCTTATCCGTCTCCACTCAGCTGAGGCATCTGCAGATGAAGAAGTCTACCCGTATGTTCGTACGCTGCTGCACTTTGATACCAGAGAGTTCCTTAACGTTCTTGCACTGGTAAGAGGCAATTCAAGTTCAGCGAAGGGTGGGGGGGAGCTAGCTCCTCTATTCATCTATCGTTGCACAATCTCAAGTTATGTCTTTCTAAAAGACATACACTAGCTAAAGCAGAGGTTATTGGCTTGATGCAGGAACCATTTGGGGTACATCTACACTGGAATAAAAGACCCGCGGCACAGCCGGGGTTAGGCTGGGTCAGCTGACTTGGGCTGTGAGACTAAAAATTGCTGTGTAGATGTTTAGGCTTGCGCTGGAGCCTGGGTTCTGAGACCCTTCCCACTCCCGGGGTCCCAGAGCTCAGGCTCCAGACTGAGCCCAGACATTCTACACAGCAGTTTTACAGCCCTGCAACTTGAACCCAACAAGCCTGAGTCAGCTGACCCAGGGCAGCTGCAGGTGTTTAACTTCTGAGTAGATGTACCATTGGTGACATTCTCTGGCCTGTATTGTAAAGGAGGTTGGAATAGATGACCGTAATGGTTCCTTTTGGCTTTAAAATCTGACTCTGTTGTGTGCACTGGGCTAGCCATTCTCTTATCAAGCCACTGCTAAAATTGCAGGTGGGATAAAAATAACAAACTCTCAGGCTTGTGCTTCAACAGGAGAATGTTTTAATATTAACATTTTCTTTATTCATATTTTCTCTTGCGTTCACTTCTTTCCCTTCCCACTATACTTGTCTTATCTAATCAGTCTGTCTGTTCTATCACCAAAGTATCAAGTGCCTTAGAATCAGTTAAACAGGCCAACAAAAGAAAACAAGGGGACATTTGGCTCCTGAAAGATAGTGATAAAGTAACATGCTTACAAGGAGTGTGAAAGTACCTTTGTCACCCTTTTAACAAACCCTCTTGCTCATACTTGCTTTTGTTTATGGGAATAACATTGAAAAGCTTCTTCCCAAGTTGCCAAAGAATACTGCGGAACAAATTCTCTTCTCTAATGCAGACTTTTGAAGACTTTAAGAATGACAAGCAAGCAGTGGAGTATCAACAAAGAATTGTGGACATCCTGCTAAAGGTGAATGCGTGTAAAAAATTAACCCTTTGAGTTTCATTTAGACGGTATTATTTACAAAGTCACTTCAAAAGGCAGTGTACTGTAGAGTTAGGGTTAGAACAGAGGACTGATTAACAGGTCTTATGAGTTCCCTTTCCATTTCTGTCAGTGCCTTATTGTGTAACTTTCAGGAGATCACTCGACCCATCTGATGCACAGCTTGCCCATCAATAAAGTGTGTATAGTTCCTGCTGTGGTACCTGCTTGTCATGAGTGTTTGTTTGCATCTGAGACCTTGGAGGAGAAGCACTGTTTTATATATCATGGCAGAGATTTTGGTTTTTTGACTGAAAAATCTTGTTTCCTGGGATTTTGTTCCTTCTCAAAACCCTGCACCCAGCTAGCTTTCTCCCAACACTGTGTATAATAGGGCCTCTTGCCCAAAGATCTCATTGTTATAGATAAATCAGATTCCTTAAATCCTACTATCTGGAATCTAAAATAAATAAATTGGGGCTATTATGAATAAATATATAATCATGTGTACAATTTACAATATGTAGATTTTATTCTAAAATTTGCAAGCCATACAAATAAAACAAAAAAGGCAGTTCAATGCGAAGTTTTATGTTTTAATATTTTGAAGCAGAAGTAAACTCCCATCCAGTCAGAACATAGTTTAGGCTCAGTTCAGCTCAGGAGTCTGAGTTACAGGGTAAAGCACAAATATAGTATTTATTTTTTCACTTTTAAAAAATATCTGTTGCCAGAGCTCTAGGCTTAGGTACTGTTCAGTTTTCAAAATACCTACGTAGTTGTAGTAAATGCCTAAAATAGCACACAGCAAGGGCAGTTTTGGGGGGAGTATCATGGTTGGGGAGGAAAGCATCTGTCAGTTGGGGAAGGAGGTAGACCGGGCTGTGAGCAGGAGCTACTCTAGGTGTGTTTTTTGTCAGGGCTGCTTTGTACATCTAGTCGCAGACATCTTCTGTATTTCCAACCTCACTGCAAGAAGGCTATGTTCCACGCTCTCCAATAATAGCAAAATGTGAGTATCCTTTCAGCCCCCAAGCTGGCTCCTTAAAAGAGAAGCAAAGAAAGGACCCTTTTCATTTCCCTACTGAACCCCAAACTAGCAAATTGGACTCTAGGTGCCCATCTTCCTTTGCTTAGTTCCACAGTTCATCATAGCAGATATCAGCAGTACATCCATTTCCCCAAGCCCTTGCTCTCTAACTCAGTTTCACAAGCAGGGTCCTTAGTTTGGGATTCCTGTTGTTTCTTGATGCAGACATTGTCCTGAGGCCTGTCTCTTAAACAAGAAGTAAGGGCTGGGCCACCACAAATTTGACCTAATTTTCCCCCAGTTGGGTCTTGAAGACCCAGTGTTTCTTCAATACTGTTGGGATCAAAATAGGAGAGCAGCCCTTTTAAGAATGGCTTAGAAATCTGCCTCTGACTACAAGATGAGGAGGCACAGAAGTGTCAGCATGAAAACTTCTACAAATTTCAAAAGAGACTATTTCCAAGGTGAAACATTAAGGTCCTTTTTGTCCTGCATCAGGATTAAAAAACCCTTTGCCGGGGTGGATTCAAGAGTGAGCAAAGTTGGCAAAGGATGAGTGGATCCTTCCCAGCCCCTCAGCTGATAAGTTACTGAGGGATTATTAATTGGAGGTCCTTCCCATTGGAGGCCATAGCAAAGCACTTCCTAATTTTTCCTTTATCCTCCAACTTGCATCTGTTCATGGCAGTTTTCATTAGGGAAACAGAATTATCCCAGTATCCTTGACCAAAAATGGCCATTGCTCACCTCCACGCCAGCAGTATCTATTTCATTGCTGTACTGCATGTATGTAATTCGGGAAGAAAGGCACTGCACAAAGTATGTAAACTCGTTTAACTAGAGATTGACTAGAGAGTCTCGTGTCCTGCACTGGAGTCCAATGTAAGTATTTAATGATAACTGAAAAATTGAAACTACAGCTGCTTGTTAGCAAGGCACCTTGGTAGATAGACATTAAGGCATCTCTGAGAGCATCACCTGGGAATTCAAGCTTTTCTTCGAGTGATGCTCCTTGTTGTATTCCACTGTGGGTTATGCATCATGCATCCGGAGCTGGAGAATTTGAAAGTAGTTGTTGAAATGGATCTTTAATGGCCCACAGCTGGGCAGATTGTTACTGGTGTCAGTGAAAATTTGGATTCAATTTGCTCAATGCACAGCAGTTTATTTGAGAGAGCATCACACAAGCAGTAAAAGGTTATATAATAAGTCTCTCCATAAGCAGTCTCAATTTCCCAAGTCTAAACCCTCCGTAACTACGATGGCCTTACACGGTATCCTGAATGGCAAACAAAGCAGGTATAGCTACCAGTCCAGGATCTGTTGGCACTGATGAAGTCAGATTACTGTCAGCTCCCAGATACTGCTGTCCTGGCTGGCTTTGGTGGCTCGAACAAATAGAATCCTTATCACACCAAGGAGATCTGAATCTGTTGCTGCCCCACAGGACATTTTCACTCTCCTGGATGCAGAATCCTCTCCTCCATTGGGCCCCTCCATCTCTAAGGAGATAGTATCACTTCTGAGGGAATCAAACTCCTTCTAGCATTCATCACCCATCCCATACTCAGAATACATCTCCCCTCCAATGGCACCAAAGGTACTGCTACCGGAACTGGGATCAGCCTTCTCATTGGGAGATTCCAAACCACCCAATGAAACTTTCTTTCCTTACCCTACGTGTCTTCCACCGCCCAAAAGACCTGCGCTGGTTTGGGACCAGCCTCCACCCCATCTAAGTCTGAGCTGCTAGTCTATTGGCCTATTAAACCCTCTTACTGGCTATATTGGGGCACGGGGACCAGAAACCCCCCTTGAGGAGTTGATCCGATATTCGAGGGAGTCACCCCTTGCCTCCCCTCTAAGGGGAAGCTCAGATCTTGGGGAGAAGGAGGAACATGCTCCAGATCTGGTGGTTTGGCTGAAACCAGTAAGACTGCCATCTTCATCCCCAAATGAAGCGGTGAGTTCTATATCTCCTTCTCTTCTCTCCCCCACCCCCGTAATTACTTCTGAGAGTTCCAAGACCATCTTTGCAGAGTTTCTGGAGAGCTTCAGATTCCTCTTGAAGAGATCCACAACTCCCATCAGAAACTCTTAGATATCCTCCATGCATCTGGACCCAACAGAATAGCTCTTCATTAATGAAGGCATGAACCATATCATAGTTCACATCACAAACAACTCTTGAGTACTGATTGAGTCATGTCTGTCTCTCTTAGGTCATATGACCTCATGCACCTACATCACCCTGTTTGCAAAACTCCACCTTTGTTGCCTTCAAATGTGGCTGCAGTCAGTATACTCTCCAAACAGCCATTCCATGAATCTCATGGTAACAGTTTTGGCCAGCATAGTGTCTTCCCTGCTATGGTGGACAAATCCTCGTCTGGTATGCGTGCTCATCCACTCTCTCTTTCCTCTCTGGACAGGACCATCATTAGATGCATCCATATTCAGGTGGGGAGCCCACATGAACAGCTGTGCAGCACAATGTACCTCAACATCTCGAGAGTCCAGTATGCACATCAATATCCTGGGGCTGTAAGAAGTCCAGAAGGCATGCAAGTCCTGTCTTCCATTCATCCACACTCACCACATCCTTATAACGTCAGACAACATTACAACTGTCTCCTACATCAACAAACAGGGAAGTGTGAGATCCGCCTTCCTGTGGGCAGACACAGTCAGTTTGTGGAACTAGGGTGATTTGATTGCCGCTACACTATCAGCAGTCTAGCTACTGGGGAAACAAAAAATGTGCTTGCAGACTCCCTCAGCAGGCATTGCATAGTCAACAATGAGCAGGAGCTGCATGACTTGATACTGTGCAATATTTTCACTCTATGGGGGACCCCAACTAGGGATCTCCTCACCTCTCAAACAAACGGCAAATGCACCCCACATTGCTCCAGCGAAGCCATAGGTTGCCACGCCCAAAATGGTGCTCTGCTTATTCTTGGTCAGACCAGCTCAATTATGCCTTCCCTCTGCTACCCCTCCTGCCTCGAGTTCTATCCAAAATCTGGCATGATGGAGCACGGGTCATCTTGTTCACCCCCTACTGGCCCAGACAGTTCTGGTTTCCCAACTTTCTATGTATGTCACCCTTACCACCAATCATCTTCCCAGTGTTTTCCAAGCTCCTGACCCAGTGGAATGGCAAGATCGGGCACCCGATCTGTGTCCGTACCACCTCAGTGCTTGGTATTTGGATGGGCGTCATCCTTAGAACATGCATGTTCCACAGCTATACGAGACATCTTCTCTGATAGTAGAAAGGGCTCTACTAGAAAATATTAACTAGCTAAATGGAAGCAATTTTCTTGGACACATCAGAAGCAGTTTCCCAGAAACTATAGCTATTCCTCTCGTCTTGGCTTATATCCTATCTTTGAAGACCTCAGGTTTGCCCAACTGCTTCTTGTGAGTCCACTTGGTGGCAATCAGTGCATACCATCCACCTTACCAGGGCCACTTGGTCTTTGCACATCCACTGACCAATAGATTCTGGAAAGGCCTGAGTAAGAACATTCCCATCTATTCAGATGCTTATTCCCCAGTGGGACCACTACCTAGTTTTTTTCAGTATTCACAAGACTCCCCTTTTACCCTTCAGCATCTTGCTCCTTGTGTATCCTTTACGTGAAGGTCACTTTCCTTGTAGCCATCACCTCAGCTAGAAGGGTTGGCCAACTTGGAGCGATGATGGCAGGTTCTCTGTACGCTATATTCCATAAGGATATAATTTGCATCTACACACCAAATTCACCCTTAAAGTAGTTTCTGAATTTCACTTTAACCAATTGATTCACTTACTTATGTTCTTCCCTAAACCCCACACTTTTGCAGAGGAACGAAGACTCCAATCCCTTGATGTATGGCGGGCCTTGGCCTTTTACCTGCACAGAACAAAACCAATCAGGCATAAACCAAACCAATCTCCGTTCACACGATTGGAAAAACCAATCTCCGCTCACACGTTTGCAAGATATTTTGCCCTGATACAGGGCTTTTCTGCTGATGCTGCCTTTGGGATCGCAGTACTCTGCTCAGCACTATCATCTACCTCCTCGCACTCTCCTACTTAGGTACTGCTTGTCAGTCACTCATAGTGGAATACAATAGGGACCATCACCCAAAGAAGAAGCGGAGGTTACTTACCTATAATTGGAAGTTCTTAGAGATGTGTGATCCCTATCTGTATTCCCCTTTCCACCCTCCATCATCTCTGCTTTGGATCTTAACTGATTCTTAACGGTAGAGAAGGAACTGGACAGGCAGACGGTCTGATCTGCCCTCCCTTTAAACCCTTGGATGGAGGCACAAGGTGAGACGGCACAAGCGTGGACCAACGGACACTATTTTCAAATTTTCTGGCTCTGGACACATGGATAATACGGATAGGGACCACACATCTCTAAGAACCTCCAGTTACAAGTGTGTAAACTCCTTTTTCGATGGTTCCTTAACTGAGGCATCATTTGACTGAGGTACTCTGGGTATATCTGCTGTTGTAAACATTCACGTTATTAACATGTTTTGGACGGAAATCTTTCTTGCTAGTGGACAGAACATCAGCCTAAGTGTTTTCAGTAGTGTAGGGGATGAGCTATTTCATATAAATCATGTAAATAATTTTTATGAGAGCTAGAGCCATGTCCGTCTTTGGGGAGGAGAGGAACAGTGGTTGGGAGGGACTGGAACTGGAGCAAAAGAGAATGCAGTGAAGCAGGAACAGTGGCACGAAGAGACCCCTGTGAGGCAAGTGGCTAGGCAGCATGTTATCTATTGCTGTGCCAGTCACTCAGGATGGGAGCTGGTTTTGTGCTGTTGGCAGGTATGGAGAGAAGGTAAATAGCTGCTCATCCAGGGAGAGAAGGAAAGGCAAATTAGGAGAATAGTGGCAGAGCCGGCCAGGAGGGCTAGTTTATGTATATCCAAAGGTTCCAGTGTTCCCACAGCTTTTAAATCCTTTGATCTTAAATTTAGTTCTTTCACTAATTAAATGGTTCATTGAAATGAAAGGATTAGAACTGTTGACTCTCAAGCCTGAATCCATCCACCAATCTTCACTAAAAGGGTTTGCCATGTGTCATGAGACAATTGGAGGTAAAGTTTTGAAGGTCAGTCATAGTGACAGTGCCTCAGTCCTGCCTCCAGGGTCAAGTTGGATTTCTCTGCCTCCAAAGGACTGTACAGGTTAAGCCCCTCATGCTTGCTGGAGAATAGAAGCTTTAGGAGATTCTCTCAGAATACTTCATATAACAGATCTCCTTTCCTGTAACTTGATTGAATTTGAGAGAAAATATGCAGGAGGAGAATCCCTGCCTCGCACCTCCCTTGCCTGGCAGAACAGGAATAGTCAGAGCCCCTCAACAGGCAACTGTAAGAATTGCAAGTTAAACTTATTCTGTTCCATCTCTGTGACCCTGGCATTCTGTCATTCTTCCATTCAAAAAACAACTTAATCCAGCATTGAGTATATAGAACTCACAGCACACACGGGTGTCTGGGGCCTCCCGCAGTGTGAGGGAATTGCCTATTGCCCTAACTCAGACACAAAGATTCAATCAAGAATCAACTGACTTCCTCATGAATCTTTGGGCAATAAGTCACAAATTTTTTCACAGGTTTTAACTGTCTGAAGAATTGCCAAATTTCATTAGAGAATTGAAAATGTTCCCCTAACTACAGATAATGGGAAGAAGGTCTTTGTTACCACAAAAAGAAAAGGAGTACTTGTGGTTTTTGCGAATACAGACTAACATGGCTGCTACTCTGAAATTTGTTATCACAGCTACTTCCAGAAGACATACCCTTTTAGCAAGCAGGACCAGCGTTCCAAGTACCTCTTTCCCCTCCTCTCCTCCCCTCTGTGGGGAGCAGTTTCATTAGTACTCTCCTACTGGCTTCCAATAAATAAACAAATCTGATGCATCATTTATATGGTTCCCTCAAAAAAATCTTCCTAATGCAATCACATGTCAGCAAAAGAAAAAGTCAAGAGAGCACATGTGGTGGCCATTCCTTCTCCAGCTCTTTCTTCCCACATCCACTCATGCCACAGGAGTGTGAGCTCTCTAAACAAGAGTCTGTTATCAGTGCGGGTTGTAAGTGCTGGCTGTTTGAGATTGCTCAGGGGGTTGGAATGCAGACGAGAACCTCTGAAGATGGATGAGTGGGTAGACGATGAGGCCATAGGTATGTGATAAATGTTTTTAGCACATGGATATCACCTCCACATATTTTGTATGTATTCTAGTGACAGCAAAAAGGCTCATCTGTTTGAGAATGAAATGTGAATTTCTGCCCAAGCTTCTTTGAAAAGATATGGGGAGAGGGCTTGGAGTAAAAACCTTCTTTAAATCCTCCCCTCCTACTAACTACAGTAGGCGGCTTCTGTGCTTTAGTGGGTACAGGCCAATGTTTGCACTGCCTTGCAAGCTGTTGCTACTGTGCTGCACTGGTGAGTTCAGAACAATGTTGCTGCCAGCTGTGGACAGGCAGACAATAGCAAATGTGTTTTTTGTTGTTTGAATTTTTATTGACCTTTTTCTTTTGAATGTATCTGCTGCCAGTGCATTAGTGATAACAATTTTAGAGACCATGATCACATCCAGTGTGTAGGTGGCAGAATTGGAGTGAAAAATCTGTTGCGGAGGTGATACTGATAAGTATTTATTAATACTAGACTCAGTATTTATTAATACTAACTCAGGTTCAGCAAACAAAAGCTTTTTTTATGTTTTACATAACATGAGTCCTCAGCTTGAGAAACAACTAGCACAGATTCCTTGTGAATTTGTGAAAGAGGAAAGGTCCCTTTTAGTGATCTAGTTTATTTGACTAGAGGAATATTTTAGTTATTTTATTTCATACAGGAACCTCCACAAATCCTTTTATAGATAATGAAACATAAGGAAAAGCAGATGATATGGGTTTACCTTTGAAACATAACATGGTGCTGTTCCATGATTAACATCATTACTGGTCCCTATCTACCTTACAGTGGTTAAGATGACCTTTATGGACTGATCCTTTATCCTGGGTTCTTCACTCACTTTAGCATTAAGATAGTCTGTCCTGCTTCATCCAGTGTTTTCTCCCAGGCACCAAAGCTTGAGCACAGTTGAGTCCAGACACCCAAGCATAGGCATAGTCACCCCCCCATTATTCATCTGTGCATTCCTACCCAAGCAGGGGCAAGAATCCCCATTCAGGAGCGTCAGGGTGGCTCTCTGTTGTCTTTTGGGGCCAGAGAGAGATGTGAGTAGGCATAGGCTCCTTCTGTCATTCAGAGTTTCCCCAAACAATCGAACATGCCCAGGCAACCTTTCTTTTAATATAGGGCAGTGGTGTTCAGCCTGAAAGCAAAATACATTTCATCAAGGTCAAGGGGCTCCCACAGTGTGAGGGAGTTGCCTGTTGCCCTAACTCAGACACAAAGATTCAATCAAGAATCAACTGACTTCCTCATGAATCTTTGACACATGTTCTCTTCCGTGTTCTGCTCCATTTGTGTTGCTCAGGTGACACACAGGGAACAAGTTTCCTTATCCCCAGTAAGCATGGAGCAGGTATAGCTCACATGCCTTCCTCCTGTGCAGAGGTATGGAGGGGCAGGGGGTGCTGCATGCTGCCCTCTGGCTGTCCTTGGCTGGCATATGGTCCCTGGAGGACCATTGCCAACTGGCATATGTTAGCCCTAAGACTTGTTGTTTCTCAGCTTCTCCTCTTAGACAATCATAGAATATCAGGGTTGGAAGGGACCTCAGGAGGTCATCTAGTCCAACCCCCTGCTCAAAGCAGGACCAATCCCCAACTAAATCATCCCAGCCAGGGCTTTGTCAAGCCTGACCTTAAAAACTTCCAAGGAAGGAGCTTCCACCACCTCCCTAGGTAATGCATTCCAGTGCTTCACCACCCTCCTAGTGAAAAAGTTTTTCCTAATATCCAGCCTAAACCTTCCCCACTGCAACTTGAGACCATAACTCCTCGTTCTGTCATCTGCTACCACTGAGAACAGTCTAGATCCATCCTCTTTGGAACTCCCTTTCAGGTAGTTGAAAGCAGCTATCAAATCCCCCCTCATTCTTCTCTTCCTCAGACTAAATAATCCCAGTTCCCTCAACCTCTCCTCATAAATCCATGTGTTCCAGCCCCCTAATCAAGAATACTGTGGGAGACCATGTCAAAAGCTTTGCTAAAGTCAAGGAATAACACGTCCACTGCTTTCCCCTCATCCACAGAGCCAGTTATCTCATAATAGAAGGCAATTAGATTAGTCAGGCATGACTTGCCCTTGGTGAATCCATGCTGACTGTTCCTGATCACTTTCCTCTCCTCTAAGTGCTTCAGAATTTATTCCTTGAGGACCTGCTCCATGATTTTTCCAGGGACTGAGGTGAGGCTGACTGGCCTGTAGTTCCCCGGATCCTCCTCCTTCTTTTTTTAAAGATGGGCACTACATTAGCCTTTTTCCAGTTGTCTGGGACCTTCCCCGATCGCCATGAGTTTTCAAAGATAATGGCCAATGGCTCTGCAATCACATCCGCCAACTCCTGTAGCACTCTCGGATGCAGCGCATCCAGCCCCATGGACTTGTGCACGTCTAGCTTTTCTAAATAGTCTCGAACCACTTCTTTCTCCACGGAGGGCTGATCTCTCCTCCCCATACTGTGCTGCCCAGTGCAGTAGTCTGGGAGCTGACCTTGTTCATGAAGACAGACGCCCCTTTTGCTGGGCTGCCCTTGGTGGCTGCGTAGGGTGGGGAGCCATCCTTTGCTAAGTGCTCTCTTTGGGACTCCCAAAACTCAGCACAGAAGTTGGCAATGGAGCAATCAGTGTTGGTTCCCCCCCTTCTCTGATTCAGCAAACAGCCAGTGTGGGAGCTGTTGAGCAGCTGCAACAAGAAAGGCAAAACAGCTGTGCAGAATGCTCCTGGCTCACCAGAGCTGCTTGGGGGCTGCTAGGAAGAAGTGGAAGGCAGTTGGGGGGGCAACACCTCCTTCCTCCTGTATTGGTGAGGCTGATTCAAACACCTCCGTTTAACAATCATATAGTACAGCTCGGGAAACTCTGACACTAAGCACCCCTATATTCACACCTACGCACTCTTGTAATAGTTTCTTTCTTGCACAAAGATTATGTTGAGCAAAGCCTGTATTTTGCTAGATTAAGTTCTAAACTTTTAGATTCAGGTTGCATTTTTACTTCCTTATAACACTGTCTAACTTTCTCCCTTTTACTTAGCAATAGGACATAGGTTAAGTGATGCTAACAAATTTGTTTTATTTTAATATAAACTAACTCAGTGCTATGCTTAAAGAGAAGAGTGTATTTACCCCCGTTAAATTAATAAGCTGTGATGTGGGTTTTGTCTGTTTACAGGAGCAAAGGACCCGTCCAGGAGAGGGCTGGGCACTTGAGGGACATTTGGGGGAAATTCAGGACTGGAGTGTGTTGGGGTCATCTCTCTGGTTGTAACCGAGGCTGGTGGAAGTCAGTGTGTGACTGATGTGTTATTGGCAGGCTGCTGGGATCACAGCTGCTGGACCAGGTTCTGCAGCCGTGCATGCACAGACACTCAGGTGTGACCTGCATGCTGGTAGGCAGGTTGTGAGCAGCCCAGGTTGGGAGCTACAACAGCAAAGCGTTGGGAAGCACCCAGGATTACAGGGCAGTTAGTGAGACAACCCCTCACTGGTTTGGATTGCACCCCAGAATCGGTCTCTCAATTCATAATCAAATGATTTTTTTTTCTCCTTGAGTCTCCCTGAAGGGCTGCAATTTATAGGCTCTAAGTACTCAAGTTGGAAACTTTTGGCCTGGGGGCTCCTTAGATACTGAGCATGGCTAAAAACTTGGTCCTCTTAATTCAGCTGCTTCACAGGCATTCATGCTTGGGAACAGCACCCCATTGTACACATGCACAGGCAATGAGACCCTCCTGTTCATTCAGTAACTTATTTCCCAGAACATAGCCACAGATTTTCCTGTAGGAGTCCCCTCCCCAGACAGTGAAGTCTAGGCACAGATATCCCCTTTTTATTCCAGGGCTCCAGACAGCTAAGCTTGTTCAGACTTCCCTTTATTGAGAGTCCTTAAAGTATCAGAGCATGTGTGCAAATTCACACCCTTGGAAGCACAAGCACAACCCTGTCTACATTCAGTCAGGTGCCTCTACCATAGTAGTGGGTGTAGGCAGTCATGCACTTCATCTCTTCAGGTAACCATGTCTGAGTATGCCTTCCTTGTTAATTCAGGAATCCTCTTACCCAGCCATAGAGAGATACATATAGTTGCTTGGGTATCTAAGTGCAGCCCCACCTGGCTTCCCCTGTACTCACTCTGTTCCAGGCACTTGTGCCTTTTTTCCAGCTTTCTCTTATGCTGCTAGTCATGCACTTGCTTTCTTACTGGGACATCTGAGCTAATCTGAAATGGGAGGCAAAGCTACTTTTTAAAACCATGCAGGAATGAATACCCCACAGGGTGACTGTTAGTTTCATTCACAGTCTTCACGACAGAAGTACATTATGTTGAATGGGCACGTAAGGAAGTAGCAGGCTTGATCACTAGGCAGAGTTGTGATGCCACAACTTGGAAAACCTGTAAGATGTTGTGCTGCTCTCTAAACACCTCAGAGTTCACTCTGGTACAGCTAGTGTAACTTCTAGTGTGTCATGCTGTGGCGTCTTGTTTTGTGTGTTTCAAAGGTGATTGAATAATGGATAAATCATGTTTGTTTTTTCTCTTGTTCACAAGGTTATGGTGGAAAATTCTGATTTCACCCCATCACAAGTTGGCTGTCTTTTTACCTTTCTTGCCCGGCAGCTCGCTAAACCCAACAATACGCTGTTTGTAAACAGGACGCTTTTTGACCAGGTAAATGTTCCATTGTCACTGAGGAAACCTCAGCTGTATATGGAGGTCTCTGACATGCAGGTTCCACAAATAAATTGAAAATTGCACTGTAGGCTCAGGTGTACTAAAGATCGGTTACCTGCCACATAGTAGGTGGGATACTGGGTGGGGGCTCAGTGGTTGTGATTTCAGAAACTACACGGAGAAGGCAGCACAAAAGTGCCAATGTTTTAAATACTTGTTCTTATTTCAGCCTGCTGTGATTTATGTAATTATGTGAGATATGGGAGAAACCTCTGCTTCTGACCCCTCCACATATCTCCTGAGGTGAAGACAGTGTGCAGTAACAATGTTATAGTGTCTCTTTACCTTTTATTTTTCCTCAGACCCTGGAGTCTTTCCTTGCCATGGAAAGGCAGGCTTCCATCTGTTTCCTATAGATTTTGTGTGTTTGGGGAGAGTGCGGGTGTTGGGAAGGAGAGAACCAAAATGTTAATCTTTTGACACTGGCTGCAACCCTCTCCCTGAGAACAGTATAGTCATGCCACTAACTGTGGGGTGCCAGAATAAAGGGCTCAACAGATTACCTGATTTAAGCCTGTATCAATTAAGTATAATGTATATGGATTTGTATAAGGAATGGTTTAATACACAGCATGTTTCTGTACAGTCTGAAACTAGGGTATGCTGTACCTTACTAGGGGTTTGCACCAATTGGTGTACCAGTGCATACAAACCCTAAAGCAGGCAAGTCTATAAGGGTTATACTAATGGATAATAGCATATTTAATGAAAGGCGTCAGAGCCTTAGAGTAAGGCTCCACAAACATCTGAAAGTGAATGGGTGACTATAAAAAGTAATTTTCCCTCTGCTGATACTCTCACCTTCTCATCAACTGTTGGAAACGACCAACGTCCATCTTCATTGGATTGGCCTCCTTAGCACTACAAAAGTAATTTTCCCTCTCTTGATATTCACCCCTTCTTGTCAACTGTTGAGAATAGGCTACTTCCACCTTAATTGAATTGGCCTTGTTAGCACTGCCCCCCCCCCCCAAACTTGGTAAGACAACTCCCATCTTTTCATGTGCTGTGTGTGTGTGTATACTGCTTTCTGTATTTTTCACTCCATGCATCTGATGAAGTGGGTTTTAGCCCATGAAAGCTTATGCCTAATACATTCGTTAGTCTCTAAGGTGCTACAAGGACTCCTCACTGTTTTTTTAATATATAATGAAAATAGTCATCTTTCTCCTTGACCAGGTCCTTGAATTTCTATGCAGCCCTGATGACGATTCCCGACACTCAGAGAGACAGCAGGTAGCAGTCTTTAGAGGTGTATTTCACTATGTGTAAGAGACAAACTGGTCAAAAAAAGAAGTGCTAGGAATTACCAATCTCTAGAGGAGGGTTAACCTGGTCAGAAGACAGAGAATGAGTGACCACAGGCTGTATTGGAGCTAATGTACCAAAATGGAAGCTTTCATTGGGAGATGGGGGGTGGGAAAGGAGGGCAGAGCAGGGCACAGCCAGGAGCAGTGGCATAACAGGGCCTGGAGATGGGTACTATAGATCCCAACTACTGGGGTCTGAAACAGCCCCTTAAAGAGAGAGAACCTTTCTCCTGTCCCCAAATGAACCAGGGCCATCAGGAATCTTTTAATCTAGACTCCTGCAGAAAGTATGACACACATGGAGTTAACATGGCATTTGTCTAGGTTTAGCTGGGACAATGCATTCCCCCCACGCTGCTACCACTGCGATATCTGGGCTCAAGTGTTTTACTTCAATTCCTGTTTATGCTTCAGTCTCACTAGGTCTTACATGTACCTAAATGTTGTCTTTTTCCTGATATGTATAGCCTGCCTATCTCTGTGGAAGAATAACTGATGCTATGGGAGAGCTGGAGTTGGAGTAGAAAATGAAAATGTTCCCACTTAAAACCAGGACAAAATATGCAAATATTTAAAAGCCAGTTGAAGTAAAATCAATGCAGCTGTCTCACTTAGACAAGGCCTAAGTTTAGTTGCTTTTGTTTAATAATTAGTTTTCCATTTTGTAGCCTCTTAATTATTTTCCTTTATCATCCTTGCAGCAAGTTCTCCCTCTCCCTGGTGGGTCGTGTCTTATCACCTTCTCTGACATTAAGTTAATTAATTGGGAAGATCCAGGCTACTTGATTTTCTCTGTCATTGAATTTCCTTCGTAACTCCTGCTCCCTGTTGCTAGGGTATCACTGGCAGAGAGGGTCACCCATTTTCCTGTACTTGTCTTGTGTTTGATAGCACCATCAGGAAAATCCTTGGGAAATGTGACCTTCAGATTGATGGAGAACCAAAAGTAAACTAAAACCCAACAGTAATATTTGGTTTTAGGTTGCAAGCTCTTTCAGACAGGTACAATCTTTGTTTGATCTGAGGCTGTAGTACTACCACAAAACAAATAATAATTATTGAATATCTCTTCAGGTCCTTTTAGAACTACTGCAAGCTGGAGGGATAGTACAATTTGAAGAGAATCGTCTCATCCCTATGGCAGAAAAAGCTGAATTGTAAGCTTTTTTTGGTTTTACAGTGTATATTACCTGGTTTTTAAAAGTCCTCCTGTAGCCCTCTCAGCCATTCTAATCATCACTGAAGATATGTAGTCATTCCAAGTATCTCACTGCTGTTCTGCAGCTGTGCTTGGATTTCTTTCCCCCAAACATATTCACTTTTATTTCCTTATTATCAGTTTGTATCTAATCTCTCTCAGTCCATTTGTATTTAATGTCATCCTCATTGTTTTCAGTTCTTCTTAGCAGTACTTTCTGCAGAGCTGTGTGAACCTTCCAGAGTGGAACCCCAAATCATGTGAAACTTGACTAGCTTTGAATTTGATTCCATCATGGAAAGTAAAATAGTCAGGTTTCACGTGGTCTATGTAGGGCATATTGTAATGACTGTAATGTAATGATGGGTGACTATGGAGGATGGGGGGGGGGTCCACATCCTAAAGGAATTTACAAGTACAGTACAGACCCATTTACGCACAGATGTTGGGAGTCAAGCCGTCACGACCGTGTGTTAATGGATCGTGGGTTAGGAGGGCCATGCTGAAAGAAGTGTCTTATGATTCACTTAGAAAAAAAAGCCGTTATTTTCTGCTCTTTCTGGCTCGCATTTTTTTCCATCACAATTATAAAGTTGTTCTTCTTGTTCTTCGTGGTAGTCTTCATTTGTAAAATAGATTTTAACTTGGTGGGAAACGCATTTGTGGCCGATACGTTGGCTGATCGGCTTTCTCCAGAAATCGATACCTGCGCTGTGCCATGACGCTTTTAAAAACGACTTATAAACCCCTTGCTGGCTTGGAATGATTCATCCCCCATTAAATTTCCAAATTTTGTTGCTTGGGCTTGAAGAATTGGTCCACTTAGCAGCATTCCTTTCAGCCTTTCGTGAGCAAACCACGTGCACATGGCAAAATGGAGGAGTCTCCCAGGGGCCTAAATAGACTTTCTCTTGTGGGTGGAGACACACCCCCCCCCCCCTTTTTCCTATCCAGAATCCAGCTCCAAGATGGAGTTTTGGAGTCACATGGGCAAGTCACATGTCCATGAATGACTGAGTTCCTTACCAGCCAGGCCACATTCCTGGGAAAGCTCAGGTGTGGATTGGCATCTCCAAGTTCATTGTTAGCTTAAGTGTTTCTTGATTGGGCACTTACTGAGAATAGTCTTTTCTCAGGAAGCTGACCAACTGCTTCACTGAGGCTACTTAAAATTAAACAAGTACATAGCTAATATTCATAACTTCAAATACAAAAATGATACATGCATACAAATAGGATGAATATATCCAGTAGATCATAACCTTTGCAGAGATATGTTACGTGGCATATCTAGCATAAAACATATTCCAGTTATGTCACATTTACTTTCATAAGCCTATTTCCATAAAGCATTACGGGGTGCAGCATCACAGGCTCCACTGATTCTTGGGATCCTACTTTGTTGTTAATAAAGTTGGTTCCCAAAAATTGCATTTTCTGCTCTGTAAACAGGTGTCTCATTGTTTGGGAGCACTTTTGCTGAAAACTTGTTTTGAAGCTACACAAATTCACCTAGAAATACAATGCAAATCTCAGAACCCTATGACATTTTGTTGTTTTTTATAGTTTTTCATTTTATTTTTCAGGAATTTTGTGTTTAATTTTATCCATTTTGTCCACATGGGGGTGCTGGGTCCTGTCCCCAGGCAGGAGTTTGCTGAGTGAGCCTGCCCAGTATTCACTCTGCAGAGGTAGGCCTGGCTTCCCACAGCTGACATTGCGACCTGATGCACAGGGTTGCAGTGCCGCTCAGGTTTGGACTGGCTGCCCTTCTGTCATGATGATGGAGAGGCCGCCAGGCCAAACATAAGTAATATTGTGACCCTGTGCAGCAGGTTGCAACGCCTGGAGTGGGAAGCTGAGGCCCAGCCCACAGGGTAGGAGTCATTGCTGTGATGAGAGTTTTTCATTGTATTTTGTTTTATCTTGTGTTTTTGTTTTTGTGGTGGTCTTATTTGCGAAAAACCTGGGGCTCTCAACAGTGTTAGTACTTAACCGTGGGAACAACTTACCCAGGAATGATGAGGTGGATTCTCCATTATTTACAGTTTTTAATCAAGATTGGACTTCTCTTCCTAAAAGATCTGCACTTGCTCAGCTAGAAGGTTCTGTACTTGATGCAGGAATTACTGAGTGAGAGTCTCTGACTAGGAAGGAGGTCAGACTAAATGTTCATAATAGTCTCTTCTGGACTTAAAATCTATGAATCTGTGAAAAATGGCAGAAGACAGTCCTGAAAGAATTCTTTATTCTCTGACCAATAAGACACTTTTTGAAGGGGAAAACTCAGATTGTTACCAAGTAATTGGTTTACTTGAGGGGTGCCAAACCTGTCTGAAGTAGCAGTGCAGAAACAAAATGCAGCTGATCATCCCTGTAATACAGCTGTTTTCCCTGCATCCTCAGTTTTCTGTCTTGGTTTCTAACCAACAGCCCAGGATAACCATTCAGTTCCATCACAAATGATTGGAGATAATGAGCAGGTTTCTAGGGGCAGCATCTCTTCCACTCACAAAGGCAGCAGGGAAATATTCCTCCAGGATTTAGACAGGACACTTCATTAATAATTAGAATTATACTTCTAATGCCCATATTATATTATTATTTATAAGTTACATATTTATCCCCTCATGTCTGGGCTGTGTAATTGTTTTCTGCTGCCTCAGAGCTGAGAGTGAGATGGACATTCTATACTCCATTTCTTATCTGGTGTCAAAGAGCGGAGTCTTTCTAACATGGAAAACTTTCTTTATTTCAGCTATCAAATTTGTGAGTTTATGTATGAACGGGAGCATCTCTATGACAAAATCATTGATTGTTACTTACGCGATCCAGTGAGAAAGGTAGGTAAATATGTGATGCTCTTAACGTTTCCTCAGCCAAGAAGAGAGTAGCTCCTCTTCCCCCCTGTCATCGACCTTGTAAGGTTAGAACCCCCTCCTTTTCTGCCAACCCTGGGCACATGCTGAGTCCTGGTATACGCTAGAGAGTTCAACTGGTTGTATGTAGCAGTTAATTGTTTTATGCTGATTTTCAATGTGTCTACAGTACCCATCCTGAATGACTGTAAGGTTTGCTTTTGCATCCATACTAGGGCTCTTTTATGCTAGTCCAAGTGAGTTGGCTGTCATTAGCTTTCTAACACAAGTGGGTCAAATTGCGTCTCAGCCAACTCTTTTAAAACTCTTGAGTGCAAATTATCCAGTCCTGCTGACCCTACATTTTTTATCTTTAGTAGACGCTGTTTAACATCCTTCTTATGGTTATGGTTGGAATAGAAAGTATTTAATCATCCTAGTATATGAATACATCATCCAGCTTATTTCGAAATGGAGAACAGAAATATTTATTGAATGCTTCTGCCTTGTCTTTATCATTATTGATAATTTACCCTCTTCATTTAGTTATGAACCTAAACCGTTATTACAATTCCTTTTGTTCCTAATATATTTTTTTTAAATCTTTTTATTATCCTTAACTTAGCTGGCCATAGATTTTTCTTTTGATACTTTCATAGAGTCTGTGGCCAGAAGAGGTCATTATGATCATCTAAACCAACTTTCTGTAATGTCTGTTTAATTCTGATTTATATTCATTGTTATCAACTTCCTGTTTTTTCCACGTGTTATAGATTATCTTTGTATTTTTTATTGTTGCTTTCACTTCATCGAACCAGGATTTTTTTAAACTGATGCAGCATTCTTAAATGCTTACGGAATTTGTATTTAGTAAAATGTCCTTAAAAATTCTCAATTCTCATCTAGATTTGAATTTTTTTCCCCCTCCCAGTCAGTTTTACAATTGATCTCTCTAGGGTAGTTGAGGCTTAGGTTAGTGTCCAAAAGTCACCTTCTTCTTGGGGTTTGTCTTGGTTAACTTAAACCACAACACAACATACATCTGAGGTTAGGCTTGCTCCTAAGTTTGGCATGCTCCCAGTGTTTCTCCCAGCAGTTCCCTTCTGTCCCTGCCCAGGATTCCCTCTCCTGAGAGAGACTTCAAACCCCTCTTATTTTCTGGCTGCAATTAAGTGCTCTTTCATTAGGTCAATGAAAATTACTCTGCATTTTTCTGCCCAATTTTCACACCTGACAGCAGCATGACTCAGTAGAAGAGCCTTGCAGCTTCTCTTTTTGGAATATTAGATCTGATATTGCGAACTTCTTATAGACTTGCAGGCTGAAATCTATATGGGAGAAGGAGAAAAGTAGAAGTGAAAAGAAAAGTGGATAATAGAGACAGGGAGAAGAAACAGAGGACTAGAGAGAGTGATAGGTGGAAGTGGGGAGGATAAAGGAGAATTGGTGAGCTGCTGAGGACGACACAGGAGAATCTTGAAGAGAATGTGAGCAATAGCAAGCAATACAGTGGGAAGGTGGGAGCAATGACCTTCACTCTGAAGGAATACTCTCTTCCCTCCTTTCATCTGTTCTCTTTGTCAAGGGGTCACATTCCATCCTCCCCAGAAGGGAAAAAGATGACTGCTCTAATAACTGAGGAGATCCAAGTAAAGCTACTCTGAGTAAAGCTAATCTCAGCCACTTCTTTTCACATACAGTTCTACTCCTCCTCATACTTTGCCTTTGTTCCTTTAGGAACTACTTTAGGTCAAACCCTAACTATTACCAGTAGCTGAGGTTGTCCAACAGTTTAGTCATTGGAAGTGGCGCTTCCCAAGGTGGGCTAGCCCTAGTACTGCTTCTGAAGTGCGCTCCTTCTGTGACTGTCTGTCTTAATTCTGTGAGCAGAGCTATGATGTTAAAACCTCCCTATCCGTTCATCTTCACCTCTAACAACCAAAGGTTTCAGAGCAGCAGCCGTGTTAGTCTGTATTCGCAAAAAGAAAAGAGGTACTTGTGGCACCTTAGAGACTAACCAGTTTATTTGAGCATAAGCTTTCATGAGCTATAGCTCACTTCATCGGATGCAACCAATGAAGTGAGCTACAGCTCACGAAAGCTTATGCTCAGATAAATTGGTTAGTCGCTAAGGTGCCACAAGTACCCCTTTTCTTCTAACAACCAAAGAAATCCTTAAATAATCAATTGTCCACGTTGCAAATACAGTTTAGTGGGTAGTCTGAAAATCACTGTCCAAATAAGTGAGTTTGCAAGCTGTCATTGATGCACTTCCCAGAACATACTATACCTTCTTAGTTCATGCCTTTCAGGAAGAAGTGTTCAACTACATCCACAATATCCTATCCATTCCTGGGTACAGTGCCGAGGAGAAGCAGTCAGTGTGGCAGAAGGCTATGAAACACATTGAGGTACAGCATAGACTGAATTGCTTGTTTTTCTGAATTTAAACCAGTTTCTCCCTTATCCACCTTGTGCTTCTTTGTAGGCAGGAGAGTATTGTCTTTGAGAATGGCATAGCTGGTTTTGGTAGGGTTTATAGAAGAGGAGTTTCCTGAAGCACTGCAAAGGAGGAATTGATAGCTGCTATACATTTTGTCTTGTGGTGTGTGGGTGTGTATTTTCAGTAGTCACAGTGTGCATGTTTACTGTGCATTCCATCAAAGCACTCGACAATGCACGCTGAGTTGGTGTCTTGTAAAGAAGACAATATCCTTATTTTACAGAGGCAAACTGAGTCAAAGAGAGGTTAAGTTAAAATCACACCGCATGTGAGTGGCAAAGTCAGGAATACCACACACACAAATCCTGTTTCCCAGTCCCCTGCTCTAACCAATAAACAACTCTCCTTCCCCTTTTTCAAAGTTCAGTACAAACACAATTTTAAAAAGCTTGAGACAAAAATTGTCAGCTATTCGTATAACACCGAAGTGGTGGATATTATTTTATTCATTTGGAGGCCAAGTTTCTGGTAAATTACTGGTTTTCAAGTTAACTTTCGTCATCAAAACTATATTTCAATGACAGTGTAATTATAGGGCTGAAAAGCTGTTCTTTCTTGGTACATTATTTTTCACGATTGTTATCTTGCAGGATGAAAAATCTCTCTCCAAAGTAGGCTAAACAATTATCCTCCATGAGGATTAATGATGTACCGAATTTCATTTGAAAATGATCATTTTCAGTTATTTAAACTTAAACTCAAAGCTTCTAATTGTTTAACTTTGGGTAACTGTAAATTATGATTCATTTTATGTGAAACTTGGCAAAAGAAATCACTCTGACCTAATCAAATTGTCCATTCCTCGTCTGAAAAGAATATTTTTGCCAAAGTTCTGAGTAGTTGTAAGGTAGGCTTTGCTAGAAACACCTTTTATATTGCTTTAGTAGTGGCCCACTATAATGTATCTATTGTGCTAGTCCCTGAATAGTGCTGTATCACATTCTTTCAGTGCTTTTCAGGCTCCTTGGTGCCATATTTATATGTGAATAACTTACTCTTACCAACATAAATGCGTGAGTGGAAAATTAATCTATGTATGACCTGTGAGGACAGTATGGAATTGAGGAAAAAGTGCTTCTAATCAGAACAGAATGAATTAGATAAATTCACAAAGGAAATTCTTTTTCCCTTCACCTGCCATCCTGTCTGGTTTTGTTGTAGTGATACTGCCCTGGTGAAGAACAATTCCGTTGTAGGTTTCCTAACGATGTCAGATATGATATAGAGCCTTTTTGTCCCTGGTTTCAGTCCAGCTGAGGCCTGTATTGATCGGAAGTTATCACTGTTGGAATGCCAACGAATGGCCTGTGAAATTAGTTGATGGTTTTAGTCCACTTCCTGCACAACAGGAGCCACATCACCAAAACACCTGCACAACTGGCACTAACTGGAAGTCTTGTCAGAGCAACAGGGGTGGAACGCAGGGAAGAAGAGCTGGTGAGGTGACAACTGCAGCTCAGGATTGAGGCCCATGCGTCACCAGTATGAGGATTTTTGTGCTCTGTCTCTGCCTGTTCTGTACCTCTTAATCTTTTTTAATTGTTGCTTCAAAAAGCATTCCTCATCCACTGTTACTACACTTCTAGTTATGGTCATGTAGATTTGTAGGTATAGTACAGTATGAGTGGGATCAGCATTAATGCATGATCCTGTAGTTTGTAAGACTAAAGGTAGTGTATTTTCTCCCTCTGTCTCCAGGAGCTGCTGTTACTGAGCCCGAATAAAGCGGCAGACCTGATAGCCACTCACTTCAATGACCAGATTGAGGGAATCATTAAAAATCTTCAGGTAAAAACTTGCAAACGCACTTTGGATTGAACTATGTTTTTATAATTGAATCAGGTGTTTCTCAGCATTGGCTTTGGCCATGTTCACAGGGATTTTCAGACCAGCTCAAGCTGGAGGTCCATCTAGTCCAGTCTCTGACAGTGGCCAGAACCAGCTGCAACAGAGGAAAGTGTAGAAGCCCCTGAACTGCGCATTTATGAAATAACTTGTTGCTGGGAGAGTTTCCATCCAACCCCCTGCCTGAGGTCAGTTGTGCAGCCTGAAACAGAAAGGTGCATTTCTTCTTCGAGTAGTGTCTCTATGGGTGCTCCATAGGTGTATGTGTGCCTCTGCACCTCTAATTGAAGATTTTTGGTAGCAGTGTCCCATTGAGTCCTCGCATTTGCCCTCCTTCCCTTGTGGTCTGCCTTGAGGCTATTTAGCACAGCTTGGATGGAAACCCCCCATCCCCCTTCCTTCTCTACTGGCCTCAGAAGGAATGAGCAGTTGTCCCTTCCTTATTTGTGTCATTAGCATAAGTAGTGTTTGTTTTGTTACCTTTGTTCTTCTTAAAAGTAGTTAGGCTAGTGTTTCTTTGTTTTATTTTATTCCTTTGGGTTTAAAAAAAAAAGAGAGAGAGAAAGGAAAAGAACTTCAGTTTCCTGCCCTGTCTGGGGGCATTCTCCCCCTCCCCCCCGCCCCCCAGTCCCCACTAGTAGACTCATAATTTTTTATTTTTAGTTTAAAAAAAAAAAAAGGTAAAGACAACCTTCTTCTGCATTCCTCCCTGCTAGAGGATGACAGCCCCCTGCCCAGGGGCATGCCTGGGTGTGTCTGCTCCAAGCCCTGCCTCTCCTGCCAGGAGTCAATTCCTTGTAATGGCCAGACACTCTTTGTGCCTGGGAGAGCCTCACAGAAATGCTTTACCTGCCACAGCTAAAATGGCAGCCTCACAGGAGCTGGGAGCTGAAGTTAAAACGCCTCCCTATGGAGAAAACACTTCAGTCTGCAGGGGACTCCGGAAACCCCCGATCATCCCTGGAGCCTTTGGGGTCGAGTCATGAAGAGGAGAAGGAGGGGGGGAGAGAGAGAGCGCCACCAGCAGACTACCCCTGGAAAGGCTCATAAAAAGAGCTCCTCGAAGCAACTGGCCAGCCAGAGGGGCTCCCCAGCGCAGCCACCTTGGTAGGGTGACACCAGCAGCTCTGAAGCATGGCATCTATAAGGGGCCCCCTGCTGTGAGCTCTGCTCTGCAGCACCATCCCGAAGGCACTGGTCCCAGAGACAGAGATGGAGGGGCTTCCACACTCATGCTCTCATAGTACCAATCCCCAAGGAGAGGGGACAATTACCGTACCATCTCTAAAAGAGCGGCACAGAGAAACCCTTTGGTATATCAAGGATCTACAACCTATCCTGAAGGACGACCCAACACTCTCACAAATCTTGGGAGACAGGCCAGTCCTTGCCTACAGACAGCCCCCCAACCTGAAGCGAATACTCACCAGCAACCACATACCACACAGCAGAACCACTAACCCAGGAACCTATCCTTGCAACAAAGCCCGTTGCCAACTGTGCCCACATATCTATTCAGGGGACACCATCACAGGGCCTAATAACATCAGCCACACTATCAAAGGCTCGTTCACCTGCACATCTGCCAATGTGATATATGCCATCATGTGCCAGCAATGCCTCTTTGCCATGTATATTGGTCAAACTGGACAGTCTCTACGTAAAAGAATAAATGGGCACAAATCGGATGTGAAGAATTATAACAAAAAGAAAAGGAGTACTTGTGGCACCTTAGAGACTAACCAATTTATTTGAGCATGAGCTTTCGTGAGCTACAGCTCACTTCATCGGATGCATACAGACTAACATGGCTGTTACTCTGAAACCTGTCAAAAGAATTATAACGTTCATAAACCAGTCGGAGAACACTTCAATCTCTCTGGTCACGCGATTACAGACATGAAAGTTGCGATATTACAACAGAAAAACTTCAGAAACAGACTCCAAAGAGAGGTTGCTGAATTGGAATTAATTTGCAAGTTGGATACAATTAATTTAGGCTTGAATAGAGACTGGGAATGGTTGATTCATTATAAAAAGTAACCTATTTCCCCTTGTTTATTCCTTCCCCCCCACACTGTTCCTCAGACGTTCTTGTTAAACCCTGGATTTGTGCTGGAAATGGACCACCTTGATTATCATACACATTGTAAGGAGAGGTTTCAGAGTAACAGCCGTGTTAGTCTGTATTCGCAAAAAGAAAAGGAGTACTTGTGGCACCTTAGAGACTAACCAATTTATTAGAGCATAAGCTTTCGTGAGCTACAGCTCACTTCATCAGATGCAACTGATGCATCTGATGAAGTGAGCTGTAGCTCACGAAAGCTTATGCTCTAATAAATTGGTTAGTCTCTAAGGTGCCACAAGTACTCCTTTTCTTATTGTAAGGAGAGTGATCATTTTAGATAAGCTATTACCAGCAGGAGACTGGGGTGGGGGGAGAGAAAACCTTTTGTAGTGATAAACACCCATTTTTTCATGGTCTGTGTGTATAAAAACATCTTCTGTATTTTCCATGGTATGCATCCGATGAAGTGAGCTGTAGCTCACGAAAGCTTATGCTCAAATAAATTGGTTAGTCTCTAAGGTGCCACAAGTACTCCTTTTCTTTTTGCGAATACAGACTAACACGGCTGTTACTCTGAAACCTTTGGTACCAGGTGCACTTTCCCAACCATAGATACTGACAGCATACTACAGATACTCCTCTGTGGTACCACGTGAGCCCATGGTAACACACCTGCTCTGGTACTCTGGAGACCTGTGGCCAGGGGCGGCGAGTTATATACACATGTGGTGCCCGGGCTCCAGCAATATTCAGGGCCCGGGGGCCCAGCTACACCAGTGTTTGGGGCCGGGTCTTTCCCCTGGTCCCCACTTGCTGCTCCCTCTCACCTCCCCCGGCCCCGGAGCCCTCACGCTGACTCTGCTTTGCTGGCTCCCCGCATCAACTGCTGCCACAGGGTCCTACTGCCCACCATTCACTAATGGCAGGGCAGGCTGCCCTTCCGCCCTAGCCCTGAGCCTCTCCAACGCCCCAAACCCCTCAACCCCAGCCCCAGACAGAGCCCTCATCCCCCCATACCCTAATTCTCTGTCCCAGCCCTGAGCCCCCTCCCACACCCCAAACCTCTCATCCTCAGACCCACTGCCCTCACCCCTGCACCCCCTCCTATCCCCAAACTCCCTCCCAGAGCCTGCATCCCTCACCCCCTTCTACACCCCCAGCCCAGAGCCTGCACCCAGCACCCAAACTCCATCCCAGAGCCTGCACCCCAGACCCCCTCCCCCATCCAAACTCCCTCCCAGAGCCTGCACTCCTCCTGCACCCTAATCCCCAGCCCAGGGCCTGCACCCCAGAGCTCCTCCCCCCACCCAAACTCCCTCCCAGAGCCTTAGGTAGGTGGGGGGCAGGTTCTGGGCACCACCAAAATTTCTACAAACCTGCCACCCCTGCCTGTGGCCTCAGTACCCATAGACAATTACCATACCATCTCTAAAACAGTGGCACCAACGAACTTTCTGTACTGGGCACAACAAAACTCTCATTGAGGGAGTGCTCTGCCCAACTATCAGTACTGATAGCGTACCACGGAGTTTCCTCTGTGGTACCAAATGAACGCATGGCACTGCATGAGCTCTGGTACCCTGGAGACCTGATGATTGGGGAAGAACCACAATCCCCATTACTTGGTACCAGGACCCCAGTATCAAGCACATCCCGGCACCCAGAATCGCTCTTGGCACTGGGCTATATACTGCCAATACCCCAGTCAGCACCACCCTTACGCAGTGAAGAATCTGACACTGGCCAGGAGGAGATCATTTTCCTGGCCCTCATTGTGGCCCACTGTCACACTACAAGGGTACCCCCCAATTCCATCAAGCTAACTTACAATCGCAGTACGGGCCCCCTGAGGTAAGCCCACCGCCCATGCCCACCTTTCTCCCTCACTCCCCCCGAAGGCCATATTGTAATTCTTGGGCGACGTACACACATATGTCGCGACCATCCCCTATGTCTCTCAGGGAGAGTCCACCAGATGGTTTGCTACAGCCTGGCTGTCCAGACACCTGAGTCAGGGCAGGAGGAAGCTTTTTCAGAACAGGAAAAAGAACCTGAAGAGGAATCTACCCCTCCAGCACGCTTCTCCTCATGTCTCCCAGATGAGGCGGTGCTGCCCACCCCTCATCACTAGGTGAAGATTTTAGGAACTTTCTGGATCTTACCAAGAGGATGGCAGATTCCCCTACAGGAGGTGGCAGATACACATCACAAGTTGGTGGAAATTCTGCACACCACCGCCTCATCTAGAATTGTCCTCCCAATTAATGAGACGATTCTAGATCCTACCAAAGTAATCTGGCAGACACCAGCCTCCATTGCACCATCCAGCAACAGAGTGTAAACAAACAAACCAAAAAAACCCCATACATCTCTACTCAAAGAGGCAGACTTTGTTTTCAACATCCGCAACATGATGCCAAGTCAACTCCATATGATCAGGCTCGGCAAGATGGTGTATTCATCGACAACATTACTGTTTAGAGTCATAAATTACCAAACTGTCATGGCCAAATACAATTTTATTAATTATGGGAAACCCAATATGTTTCTGGAACATTACTGGAAACACAAAAAGAACAGATTCAGACCATTCTTAGAGACGGTCAGTTAATAGCCAGACTGGTCCTAGAGACAGCACCGGATGTAGCTGTTACAGCTGCCTGCCCAAGTCTCCATGACAGTGGAACTGAGGTGGGTTGTGTTGTGGTTTTTTTGTTTGTTTGTTTGTTTTTTTGACTTTTTTGGCTACACCTCTCTAGATTGCCCAAAGAGCTACAAACTTCCAATTTGAAGGGCCAAACTCTTTACGGAGAAGACAGATTTTTCTCTCCACATCCTGAAGGATTCTCAGACCACATTATACTCCTTAGGAATCTACACTGTGTTACAGAAGAGAAGATATACCTCTCAACTGCACCACAGGTCACAATCTTCTCAATACCCACCATCTCAGTGCTGTTATGAGCCACAGTGTAAGAGGACCAGGGCTCAAAGTGGGAACAGTCTGCACCCCAGTCCATGACTTCTCAAACTGTCTCTTATAAGCACTTTTGATGAGCTGGTCGAGGGCCTGAACAATGATACCTTACAGAATCAGCTACCATCTATACACCTGTCATGCCATTCAGAAGTCACCTTGCCCTACTTCACAGCAGTTAGGACCAGCTCTAAAGGAAGGAGATTGATTTCTAGCCCTGAACCTACAGGGTGCCTACTTCCATATCTCAATACAACCTTCATACAGGAGATTTCCTATTGCTTACCTTTGGGGCAGGATCATTTTCAGTACAGACTGCTCCACACAGGGTATTCTCCAAGTTTCTCTTCATTGTAGCGACATACTAACCACGGTACAGTGACTAGACTTTATCAGCACCAACCCTGATGCAGTACAAGCGAGAGCATTCCTCTTGCTACTCGCATTCACCACCCTGGGACACAACTGCCTAATACTCTGGGGAGATCACCTACACAACCACAAGGTTCAAGACAAATAGCCTTCCACAGAAATGACCTTCCATAAAGCTCTTTTGGGGCGAAGGGCTGTCAGGAGTGCCTGTGCACACTTTCTGCCTTTCTTCAAAAACAACACACAAAGGTCATGATGGACTTAATGTGACCTGTATGTTTTGTGTAAACCGCCAAGGAGCTGCCAGATCTCCTTCCCTCTACAGGACAGCACTCAAACTTTGGAATTGATGCACTCATCACAATGTGCTCATCTCAGCTATCTGTCTACCAAGGATACAGCCTACAGTCTCTGTTGCAATTTTCTCACGACAATGAGTGGGTACTGAATTCAGAGGTGCTTCAAGATATATCCACCCTTTGAAGAACCATGACTATGGATTTCTTTGTTATTTAACGGAACAAGAAAGGTCCTTGTTACTGCTCCAGGGCTGGCCTGGGGAAACATTCACTGGTAATTGCCCTCATCTTCCCACAAGACAGGGCCCACTTGTATGTCTTTTTTCCCAGTTTCCTACTCTATCCAAGATTCTGTTGAAAATTCAGCAAGACAAAGCGAGAGTTATTCTGATTGCCCCTCTTGACCATGACAAGTCTGGCTCCCTTACCTGACACAGATGGCAATATGCCCTCCTGTTTCTCTTCAGCCCATCCCTCACCCGCTCTCTCAAAACAATGGGCTGACCCTTCACCCCAACCCGCGGGTCCTCCACCTCCAGGCTTGGCTTCTTCTTAGTTCTAAGTCTTAAAGGCAGAATGCTCTGACAAGCTGAAAGATGTGTTGCAACACAACCAAAAGTTGACCACTCAAAATACTTATCTACAAAATGGAAATGACTCCAAGTTTGTGTCATTCCAAACACACAGACCCAACCTCATCTTTCCTCCCTCTGATTTTGCACTACATTTTAAACTCTCACTCAGCTCCCTTAAGGTTCATGTCGCAACGAAATTGGCTTCCCACTTGGTGTTTGCTCACCCACTAATGAGTAGATTCTTTAAGGGCATTGGGAATCTCTTCCCACGTGTGACACCACCTGCTCCAGCCTGGGACTTTAACCTAGTTCTCAGGGCTTTGAATAGACCTTCCTCCGAGTCCAGGGCAACTTGTTCTCTCTCTCACCTGTCCATGAAGACAGCATTTCTAATTTCCATCACCTCAGCTAGGCACATAGGAGAAATAGCGGCCCTGATGGCACATGTATGTCACAGCCTTTTTTTAAAAAAAGACAAAGTAACTGTAAGGCCATATCCCAAGTTTCTCCCTACTTTCTCTGCACTTTCCATATGAATCAACAGATCCATCTCCCTGTTTTTTCCCAAAAACCACATTGTAACACCTGGGAGATAATTGTGCATATGCTAGATATTAGAAGGACATCAGCATTCTACTTGGACAGAACTAAAGACTTCAGGGAATCCCCTAAATTCTTCCTTTTGTCCACAGAAAGATCCAAATGCTCTGTGATATCAGCTCAAAGACTATCCAAATGGGTCTCTAGTTGCATTAGTCACTTATCAAGGGCACAACTTGCTTCCATCCAGAGTCCATACACACTCCATGAGGTCATTTTCTACCTCAGTCACATTCTGTAGGGATACCTCTATCTCAGCAATCTATAGAGCAACGACTTGGGCCTCTGCCCATACTTTCACAGAATATTATGCAATCGCTGAAGATTTGGCCGCTGACACCATCTTTGACTCCACAGTACTCTCTGTAGTAAAAGACTCCACTCCGAAGTCCCGGCCTCCAGTGGTGGGTACTGTTCAGGAGTCACCTACAGTGAAGCATCCATAGGGACACTACTCGAAGGAGAAGGAGGAGTTACTAACCTTGTGAAGTAACAATAGTTCTTTGAGATGTGTCCCCCTGTGGGTGCTCCCCAACCCACCCTCCTCCCCTCTACTGCAAAGTTCTCGATAGGGCTGTGCGGTAGAGAAGGAAGTGAGGGGGGTTCGTCTGTGCAGTGCTAAATAGCCTCAAGGCAGACCATGAGGGAGGGAGGGCACATGCACCGGCTCTATGGGACACTGCTACCAAAAATCTCCGATTAGAGGTGCAGGGGCACACATACGCCTACAGTGGAGCACCCATAGGGGGACATATCTCGAAGAACCATCATTACTGCACAAGGTGAGTAACTTCCTCATCACTTCCAAACACGTCTAAATCCTTACAAATGGAACCCTTGGTGCTCTCCTCTGTACAAATATACAGCAAGGAGTCAGACTATTCCCTTTAGTAAGAAGCTGCTACGCCCTTCTGTGCTTGGCATCAATACATTCCATTCGGGGGAGGGATAGCTCAGTGGTTTGAGCATTGGCCTGCTAAACCCAGGGTTGTGAGTTCAATCCTTGAGGGGGCCATTGGGGGATCTGGGGCAAAAATTGGGGATTGGTCCTGCTTTGAGCAGGGGGTTGGACTAGATGACCTCCTGAGGTCCCTTCCAACCCTGATATTCTATGATTCTCACTCTTGAGTCCCTAAACAAGGTGTAAAAGAGCTGCTTTCCTAGCTGCCCCAAACATAGTGCCTGCCAGGATCCATTCAAACATGTTTGTCCATCAAGCCAATTTTATATAGACAGTCTGTTCTTATCTGTCTTGCTGCTGGGGAGGTACAGAACCAACCTCCATTTTTGTTGTGATAGTTATAATAAATAGTTCTGCTTTTGGTTAGATTGTCTTGGTTTTTGATAAGTTTATTAGATAGTTTCAACAGCTTTTCGTTGTTTGATACCACAAGCTTTGCCAATTCTGGTAGATCCAGCAAATAACCTGCACTTAAGAGGTGCGTCCCATTTCTGATTTCTATGATAAATGTTGAAGGAAGGACGCTGTCAGGGACTGTGTTGTCTATAAGACTTCCTGAAAGGACTCATAGGATTGACACTCCATGCAGCATTTGCTTCTGCATAAGGCTCTTAAAACTTGTGGGTTACAGGCCTGTGTTTTAGAGCTGCTTGTTCGGTCTAAAGATCCTCTCAGAGTCAAGATCTGTTGTCACAGTGGTGTGGCAGCAAAGTTTATCCACTCTTTGGTAAGACCACTGCTGGAATACTGTGTTCCGAGCTGGTGTCTTGGTTTCTAAAAAGATGTTAAAAATTGAGAGCTACAAGAGTGATTTAAAGTCTGGAAAAGAGTCTTATGGTGAAAAACTTAAGGAGTCCTGTTGATTTCTCTTATCTAAGAGAAGGTTCAGAGTTGATGGTCTGTAATTACCTATCCAGGAAAAAGGTATCTAACAATGGAGAGCTCTTTAATCTAGCAGACAAAGACATAGTGCAATCCAAAGAGGAGGAAGTTGAAGCTAGACAAATTCAAACTGAAATAAGAGAGAGTTCTTTTACAGTAAAGGTAGTTAACCATTGGAATAGATTGCCAAGCGATGTCGTAAATTCTCCATCACGAGTTCTTAACTAAAGATGAATGACTTTCCAAAGATGCTCTAGTTCAGCCACAAGTTACGGTTTTAGATGTGGGAATCACTGGGTAAAATTCTATAGCCTGTGAAGGTCAGACTACTAGATCATAATCTCTTTTGGCCTTAAAATGTATCTATCTGTGAAGCTCAGGTTGCTTCACTTGACAGCACAGCTGCAGGGTTTCTAAGACCGGATGGCTAGCACTTGTTCATAACGATCATGTAGTCCTTTTACAATCCAAAAAACCACCGCTAGGCTAGGAGGAATTATACCAAATGAAACTGGTTTAGGAGATTTGCTCAAGGCAGCGGCTCTGGCCAGACTCTTCATGAGCATCAGTCCCATAAGAGTGAATAATATTTCTTTCAATGGGTATAACTTCAGACAACTCAACACCAGATTATTATATTAAAAAATTAATTCTTTTTTGTTTTCCCCACTATTCAGGACCAATTCTTGCTTTTCCAATTTTTGAGAAGTCTCCTTGACCCAAGGTATGTAAGTAAATTGGATAGTTTATAACTTTCTGCTCAAAATCATAACTCTTTAGTTAAAGAGTAAACACAAATATAAATGCTGTAAACACATTTATAAATGCATAAATACACACATGACCATAAAACATTGTAGGGTACAATTCTGCCTTGACACGGGAATGATCCAGATGCGCTAACAAGGCTTTTCCATCCCAGGTCTTTAAGATTTTGTGATTTTTCACATTACACAAACATTTGCAGACACTTGCATCATGAAGGCAGAGAAGGAGCTAATACAGATCCAAAGAGAGGCAAGAAATTGATTAGCTGAGCTCCACTGTAGCTGCTGCTATAAAAGGCTGTCTCTTCTGAGGACAAAGTTATTCTCCTTGAGATAGGAGCTAAAGTCTCTGCAAACCACAGGAGACTAGTCTGCAAGTGACAGGGCCAGTCAAGATAGATACACTTCATACATAAAAGGTACTTCTGCTCTCTGTGACTGGGTTTTTACATTGGATTGCTATATGCTAACCTCATGCTGGTGAGCCTAGCCCAGAAAGGCCTGAGTGTGGCTTCTTAAAGGGGTAGGGCCAGTTGGGGAGTGATTATCAGTTGAGATGTCCATGGTAGGAGTCTCTCCCTGCATTAAACTGTATTGTGCAGTTACAAAAGTGGTTCCATAGGAAAAGGGGTGAAATTAGCATAAGGACAAAATTCCGTTTCTGAAAACTTGCTTTGCCTGTTTTTCTCTTCTGATTACCAGCAGTCTAAGCTTCTGCTATTGTTCTCTAAGAATCCACAAATTTGTCAGTTACTTTATTGAGATGCCCAGAACTGAACACACAATCCTGTACAGTGATAATTCTCAGTTCATAAATTTTCAGTATGACTGTCTGTGTGCTCCAGATGTTTGGCTTGCATATTGATGAACAGGTGTTACTGCCATCTGGATTTTGAATTTGCCTGTGTTTGTGCTACAGTATCACCATCAGATTATTGTGATAAATGAGCCCCAAAGAAAGGAGAAATTGCACTGGACTTCAATATTTTTCTTGTCAACAGCAATAGGTTTCATAAATCTCCAGGTAATAAACTCATCCAATTTAGCCCTGAAATAGTTAGGAAGTGGCCACTTCCCTCTTAGTCTGATCATAAGCACATACATCACACTGTGTGTTCAAACCATCAACAGGAAGTCATTTAAAAGCATAATATCAGCTTTTGAATTTGATTGTACAAAATATCTCTACTTCCTGTATAGGACTGACATTCAACAAACCACAGTCAGGCCACAGACCCTGCCTCTTTGCACTACCTGAATTCCTGCACTGTTCACATTTGTACAACATGGCTGTAATATGAATAAAGTCCATTTAATTCTCTCAGGGCTTCAGCAGTATTGCTGGAGGTCCAAAATAATAGAATTAAATGGGCATAATGGATTGATGGCACATGCCAAAATGACCAATAAGGAAAACATAAGTGGGATTCTAGGTGCAGAAGAATGATCCTTAATAGAATTTAAATGAGTCCAGTGAACTTAGTTTTGCAACTATCACTACAGAGCGAAGGAGTTGGAAGCCCAAGAATTAAGTTTCTTTATTGACAATATTCCCCTGACCTGTCCTCTTCTTAAGAAATTCTCTCTGAAGAGACCTTAGATTATTGGAGTAGTTTATTATTCATAACACACAAGCTTCTACTGATTATGTTGTGTTGCCAGTGCTGTGGATTTGTGTGTGTGTGTGTAATGGGGATATACTTCAAAATGAGCTTTAGCAATATAATTTGTTTGCACTTTATGAAATATTAAAACTTTTTTTCACAGTAGTTTGTAAATTGATTTGGTTTATTTACTTCAAAAGGCCTGATCTGCAAGGTTATAACTTAATTTCATGGCTGCTGAACAGTCAAAGAATATCTACATCATATTCATCAACATCTACATGTTGTTAAAAAACATTTTTTTTAAATGTCCAATCTTTGTAGCATGTCAGATGGAAGAACCATGATTCAAGCCCCTTCAAAAACATCTGTCTTTCTCCAATCCGTATGAATTATGTTTATATCCTCTTTCAGGCAGAGGTTTTATTAAAACAGAGATTCCTAGAGGAACAAATGAGTTTAATGTCTCAAATACAAATGTTTTTATGGCAGCACATGAGACTAGATTCATCCCCCTAATGTAACTACACTGAAGTTACGGGAAATACGTCAGAGATTAATCTGGCCCATTTAATTTAGCGAGAGTTTTATTTTAAATTAGGGGCGTGGGGGTTAATAGAAATTGCCGTGGGAAATTTAAAATCCAGTGCCCTTGTGTCCATGACTGATAAGCAGTGATGGTAAATAGAGAGAAGTGTATATTTCTACAGTTCTCTTATCAAAGCTTTCATTACATTTTCATTTCCATTTCCTGGTCACTTCCCAGGAAAGACAGTGTTTCCATTGCAAACAAGTGCAATGAAATCCATTCATTTGTGGTGTGTGTTTGGGTGATGTACCTGCTGTGCCTGTTGTTTTTACCAGAACAAAGAGCTGAGAAGCATGAACAAATTTATATCTAAATTTAGGACACAATTATAAAATCATAGACATGTAAGGCTGGAAGAGACCTTGAGATGTCACCTAGTCCACCCCTCACCCCATGCTGAGGCAGAGGGGCTGGACTATATTTACATGCTGTGTTAATAGTGGTTTGGCAGTCTTAACAGATTAATCAGCTAATCATGGCTTGGTGTGTGCGGCTAGCCTCTGGCCCAGAGATCTTTGGGAAGGTTGCTGGAGATACCCATTCCCTTTAAAGCTTCAGGTGACCTTTTAGGTATCCTGGGCTCAAACCACAGAACTTCTTGGGAAGGACCGAGCTCTTGAATTTGACATTGTTCTGTAAGGGAGCCATTATAGAGGGCAGGCGTTCTTCAGGTTTAGTTCTGGGTTTGTAACCTGTGTTTTGTCTGCTGCATGCAGCCTTTTACTTTCATCTAACATGTCTACTGCTTGAATGAGATACAATAGCAATTAAAATTCCTGTCTGTGTTCCAGGGAAGGTATCAATCAGGACATGCTACAGATATCTCCCTGTGTCACTGAACAGTTCATTGAGTTGTTGTGTCACTACAATCCTGACCATGTTTTAGAGACACTGCAGGTTCTGGAGTTCTACAGACTGGAAGAGACCATTCAGGTAAGGCTGGTACACAGTGAGTGCTCATCCACATTCAGTCAGATTTTAGTAAAGGTGTTTAAACTTAGTTAAATGCAGTTCCTATCAAATGAGTTTCTGTCATGGTTTAGGCAGTCAGCATAGACAGGACAATCAGAGCTATGCTCCAGTCTAGGTCACAATTATATTAGCCCAGTTCTTAATTGTTATTCTCACATGGTTAAGAAATAAAGAAGAATTGGGAAATGCTGTAAAATCTGATTCTAACATGCTTTGATCCTATTCATAATGATGCCTGTGTGGTGCCAGAGAGCAGTTTAGCTGCTGCTCTTTTTAAAACGTAACTTACTAATTTCCAGATTCAGTTCTCAGCTCATTGAGGAGAGGATCTAAGTCTTCAGAATGGAATCTTTTCTTCTGTCATTTGGTTAGATCAGGGGTGGGCAAACGTTTTGGCCCGAGGGCCACATTGGGGAATAGAAATTGTATGGCGGGCCATGCATGCTCACAAAATTGGGGTTGGGGTGCGGGCTCTGGGGTGGAGCTGGGGAGGAGGAGTTTGGGGTGTAGGAGTGTGCTCTGGGCTGGGACCAAGGGGCTTGGAGGGCGGGAGGGGGATCAGCCCTGGGGCAGGGTTGCAGGAAGGGGTGCAGACTCTGGGGTGGGGTTCCGGATGAGAGGTTTGGGGTGCAGGAAGTTGCTCTTGGCTGGGATCAAGGGGTTTGGAGAGTGGGAAGGGAATCAGGGCTGGGGCAGAGGGTTGGGGTGTGGGGAGAGGCTCAGTGGGTGCAGGCTCCGAGCGATGCTTACCTCAAGCAGCTCCCGGAAGCAGTGGCATGTCCCTTCTCCGGCTCCTATGTGGAGGCGCAACCAGGCAGCGTCTGCACCCTACCCCATCCGCAGGCACCGGAGCATGGCTGAGCCGCCTGGTGCAAGCCGTAGTTTGCCCACCCCTGGGTTAGATCCTGTGTAAAGTGTTTGTTTTAGGGAATGTCTTTCAAGCCAATTCAATCAGATTACAGTCTGTTTCATATGTAAACATACAAACATTCACATTCTAATGGCAGTATGTGGTGTTTTTCTTTTACATGTAACTAGGGAATAGAGCTCTCTATTGTTGTGGCCGGTAAAAGTGTTGGAAGGTGCTTGAAACCATAAGAGACTGGTACTTCTGTAGGCAGCACTTCCAGTACTTTACAGCTTATAGAGATTCTTATTCTCCTGTATTTGATTATTATGGCTCATAATCTTTCCTTGATTTTGATTTTTGTTCGTTTCTATTTAAGCTTGGAATTCCCTTTTTAATAGTTATAGTGTGAGATTAGGAATGAAGACACTCCATCCCACGTGAAAATGTCTGTGTGCCTCAGATGGGGAATATCCAGGATCATGAGCACATGGATGCACAGGAAATGTGAAGTCCACTCTGACCAATGCAATCACTCCATTCCATCTAACAACAGAAACAGCAGATTCTTTAAAATAGACTATTTTTTGCCCAGATTACCCAGAAACACCTGCTCCATGAAGCTTCCTCCTACCTGCTGGAGAAGAAAGGAGACATTCATGGTGCTTTCCTAGTAATGCTTGAGGTATGGTAAACTGATGTCCTGTATTCCAAAGCTGAACGCTTCTGCTGAAATGATCAGCAGCGAAATAGGTTGTGTTGACACTAAAAGGTCATTATTAGTTTTCAGTGTTGTTCTGCTGAGATGAATGAGGGCAGTATTGTATTAATTTAGATGGCATAAAGTGCCCAAAGAGTCAGAGGTGGTAACGGGACCCTGAAACTGTCCAACATTAAACAGTTGTAAACAAGGTTCAGTGTTTGATATTCAGAGATCTCAGCCTGCTTAATATCATGGCAAACACATTAAGTGTCCTTTTTAACCTTTTATTAAAGATACAGAAAAGAGAGAGAAACAATTTAAGCATTTGAAATGTAAAGAGTTAAGTGAGGCTTTCATTTTAACAACTTCCCTTTCCCTTTAGAGAGCCTCTTGAAGGAAAAAACTCCTTATTTGACAGTCTTTTAGGTGGTAACTCTCCTTTCTGGGGAAAAGAGAAAAAGTTAGTTGATGGGCTGGAGCTGTTTGTTTGTTTGGTTTGGTTTGTTAAAGTCCAGTCCTGTTTTCTAGAAGATGAAACAAGAGAAAACACACAAGAAGGGCGAAAAAAAGAACAGCAAAGTTAACAAATGCAGCGTCTATCTCTGGTGTCAGCTCTAACTTGCAGCCTCACTGTTGGAGAAATACAGGCACAGCATATGATTTGAACAACCACTCTGAGACCTGGCAAACTTGGACTGTTTAGGGCATTTCACTTAGCTGTCTTTTTCTGGTCACAGGATGCAAAATATACAGAAAAAGGAGAGAGGTGTAAGAATAGAAATAAATAGGGTAGGGAAGGAAAATGACAGATTGGGGAAGGGGGGAAGGCAGAATCTCACATTTCCAGGCAGTGCTTGGGATTTAGCAGGATCGGGTAGAGGTGGAGATGGTGATGTCACCCGAGTCCCTCTCTGTGGCCCAGTCTGGTTAGGACATCTCTCAGAATTAGGATGAAGAAGGTCCAGGATCCCAGGAGACACTGTGGGTGGCACCCAGGATGGTGAAGCTCACACCTTCTCCTGCTCTCATCTTTCAGTCAGCCAGTGGTCTCTTTTTAGGACCCAAAAGGGATTGATAGCTGGAATAGCTCATCCCCTTATTATTTTGTTCACCAGTTAGGCCTAATTCTGACACGCCAGTTTGTGTTCATTGGTTTCAGGCCCCACACTTCTCTTATTTACCAGGCATGATCTGAAAACAATTCCTGAATTACAGCAGAAGGCCTTTTTGTTCGAACTAACATAGTCTTTTTGTCTCCCTTTTGCCCGTTTACCCATCAACATTTATTATTATAGATTATTGTGACGTTTTATGAGCTTTCACTCACTTTTGACAGTTGAATTCACAATTATGGTAAATTGGTAGGTCTAGTTATTACAACAGCAGTTAGCTTTTGTCAGAGCTATGTTCCAGGCTGTCTGCAGACTCAGCAGACATCTCTGCATTGGTTTAAATTTGCTTTACATTTTGAATGTTGTCTTTGTAACAGATTGAGACTTGATTTTGATTATCTTAGTCAAAGTTTAACTTGCAGATTGTTCCCCACATATGAGGGTCTATGCACTGCAGTAGTCGTGCTGAGGTAACAAAGTGCCCTTTGTATAAACCCTGTGACTTTAATGGTCTAAGATATATTTTGATTTGTTTTAGCAATTACGAAGCAAGTTGCTGATGCTTACATGTGAAATTGAAGGTAAGCTGTTGGTTTTGATTTTAATTAAAAACTATTTTACCTTCAGTTTTCCCATGAGATGTATGTTCTCTGAAATAGAAGTGCTAGAATTTAAAATGCTAACTTAGCTATCATAGCAATTCAAGTGAACTTTCATCATCCAGCGATTCTCAGATTTTTAACTCACAAGAGCCTCAATGGATTGTCACAGTTCAGTTGCTGCTCTGTGATCCCTTGTGGTCATGATTGGCACTGTGGTGATCTGCCAGAAATTTATCTCATGATTCTAATTTCACAACAGGAAGATCTAACAGCTAATGACTTTTGTCCTTGAAAATGAGAGACATCTGGCAGTAACTGATCCCATTTCAGGATTCCAGGGACAGAGAAATCTTCCACATAGTGATCCTTTCATCTTACAGATTGAGAGTCTTCTTGGTTGAAGAAACAATGAGAAAAAGACTACATTATATATCTTGGAGTTATGGACTACCAAAAAGTCCCTCAATCCCTAATAAAGCGGTCGTGAGGAGCTAAATGCGTTCCTCTCTAGAGAGAATATGGCTGATGCTGGAATCCAAAGTAAAACTTTTATGAGAAACTACAGTCATGTCACAACTTAGTGGTTTGATGCATTTGCACTTAGCAGTGTGCATGGTGAAGAAGCTAGCAAATACATTCAGCATTTTGCACATACTGGTTTCCTTTTAAATTTAGTCTTTTTACACAAAGCAGAATTAGCCTGTACAGTTCATTGCCACACGATATAGTTCAGGCCAAGAGCTTACTAAGAGTAAAAAGCCATCAGACATGTATATGGATGACATCATCTGTAGTTATATTAGATAGGACAAATATGATATTACCTCTCTCCTGTTTCAGGAATAAGCCAACCATTAACTTGTCAGGGTATAGAAAGAAGCTTCCCTTTTGAACAGGTTGTGTAATGATTGTCCAGGGTGAGGTTTTTAACATTTTTTTTCCCTGAAGTAATTGGTATTGGCCACTCTTGGAAGTAGGCCACAACTAGACTGGGTTGATCAGTGGTCTGATGTAGCAGTTCCTGTTTTTTGAAACCTGCTACTCTGTGTACCTCACTGTGGACATGCTCTTTGTCAGGAAACATACAGTAATGAAATGAAGAAATTTACCAGTTGCTTCTGCAGCAAACAAATATTACAGCCTTACAGCACTTTGTATTAGTTTTTACCATTACCGAAAACTAGGCAAATAACCCAAAGGAAGCAACTCTGCTACATTGGCAGGAAACATAGTGTGGTTCCTACTACGCTCTCTGTTCATGAGCTCCAGGACTCAATAACATCAAATAAAAATGTGATGTTTTTAATCAGTGTCAAGGCATATCTAAGCCAAAACTCAGATGTGGTTGCATAAAGCATTTTGCAAAGCACAGTTTATTCTGCTATAGATCTGAATCCAAAAAAAGGGTCAGAGCCTGTCTTCATAACAGTTGTTTGTGATACAGGGAAGAGATTATTAGGTGAGCAGCATGGTTTTATTTTTTGGAATGATTTAGCAGTAATGGCATGGTAAACTATCTGAACCATGTTGTAATCTTTGTTTTTCATTAACCTAGAATCAACAGAACTCCACTTATTAAAGGATATTGAAGATACCTTAGTGAAAACAATTGCACTTTGCCAGAGGAATTCACATAGTTTAAACCAGCAGCAGCGAGAGGTAAGGGGATAAAAGGCACTATTACTAGGGCATGTAGTACTGTGCAAATGTGGAAGGAAGAGTTCCATTTTCAGTATCCATTAAGTTGGTCTTTTGTTCAGTTGGACCTGTGATTTGGTAGATTCCTATAATTATGCAGATTTGCTTCACATCCATGCACCTACTTTTGTATGTTCCTGATTTGTCCATGCTCAGTGCCCAGGGCATACCTGCAAGTCACGATTTGGGCATGTTTTGTGGCACCTATATGCACAAATCTCAACTTACATGTAGGTGGAACCATGGTTCTGCAAAGCTGGGCCATTGTGTGTACTGCAAGTTATCCAGAAACTGGAATTCAAAAGGCCTTTGGCTTACCTCCTACAAGGAAGTGGGGCTGTTGCTCTTGTGATTCTGTGATCAGAGAGTGGTATTCATGAGAAATCTTCAGAGCCATATCCCTGGAGCCTGATGATTTTCCATGTATATAGGAGAGTGTCTGTGGTGAAATGGGATGTAATATTCTGCTGAGAACACACCCTTTGAGAAAGTAGAAAAGGCTAGGTCCTGACACATAGGCATCTTTGCTGTAGAGCATATCTCAGGGTAACTATTGGAGTAATGGTAAGGCCTGATATGTAAAGGGAGGTGGAGTACCTAAGAAGCCCCCTTTATAACAGAGGAATTAAAAGAGGTCTGTGCTTTAAAAGTCTTGCTGTGATAATCAACAAATAATGTTTAAGTGATGATTTGGCTTCTAAACCGGGAATCTAGACTGTATATATCACTATAGCACTTCCTACCTTTCTCCAGCCCAATGTCTCCCACAGTCCTGGAGATATGGGCTGCTCTCCTCTCTCTGCAGCTCACAGCTGCAGATCAGTGTTTTGGCACCACATAGTCTGACCACTCCTGCTTGCTGCCAGACAGTGGAGGCTTTTTTCTCCTGCCCTTCCTCTTCCTATTTTAACTTTTCGGCCCAGTTTTTTGGGCACAGGGAGCAGTGTTCTCCCTCCTCAGTATTCCTCCTCCTGGGATTGGTTAACCCTTCGGGGTTTTAACCCTTCCTGAGCCTCCACTGCAGCATGTCCCTGCCGGCTCCACTCCCCCATACGGGCATGGTAGAACAGCCAAGAAAGTATCAGGTCAAATACAAGCGGTGCTCTGTATTTGAGACTGCTTTCCTAGACTTGGAAGGTGCTGAGTTGTGCCCAGCCTTCATCCAGTCTTCTGTCCCTAGCTCTGTTAGGTCCCAGGGCTATGAGTCTGACCAGCAGGAGGAGTCCATTACCTACCAGAGCTGCTGTGACTCCGACGACGGGGGAAACCTGGACTGAGAACTCCAGTGTAGAGCAGGGAGAGGCTCCAAAAGGGTGAAGGACCCTGACCACTCAACTGAGGGGTAAAGTCCTAGGGGACCGCTGCAGAACAGGCTTGTGTGGCCACAAGTCGTCCCCCTCCAAGTTTTAAAGTGGGTCCTGCGCACCCTGGGAAGAGAGACAGGGCTTCTCACCAGCCCCCCCCCCCCCCCAAGCCAACCAGGAGGGCTCTGACCATGAGTTTCCCCCCTTCCCCTTGAATGGGACCCAGTGGGGAGCATTCTGAGAGACTTGTCGAAACAACTGCAGATCCAAAGCAAGGCTAGTCACAAGAGGGCTTACCAAAGCTGCATCAAGGCTCCTAAAGGGCACAAAACAAGTTAAAAACTAAAAAAGGCTAAAAGGGGAAAGAAAAAGTACCAAAAAATACAGGAGATAAAACTCCTCAGACCCCTCTTCCTCCTCCTCCTCCACTGAGGAAGGTGAGCTGTCTGGCTCTGAAACCTGAATTAAGCCTCAGTAAATTTTTTCCGCTCAGGCAGCAATTCCCCTTTGCTTCTCCTCTGAGGAAGTGATTAGGGGTGAATGGAACAAGCCTAAAAAGGGAAAATATATTAACGAGGGACCTCAGGTTCTGTAATATTCAAGAACCAAAGGGCTCTATTGCTCAGAAACCGCTGCCGCAGGAAGGAAGTGTTGCCTTATATATTAAAAATGTATACACTTGGACTGAGGATGAGATAGAAATAAGAGACAGACTTGATGAAAGTCTCTGGGTAAGGATAAAAGGGATAAAAAACAAGGGTGATGTCATGGTAGGGGGTCTACTAAAGACCACCAAACCCGGAAGAAGAGGTTGATGAGGCTTTTTTAAACAACTGACAAAATCATCCAAAGCACAGGACTCGGTGGTGATGGAGGACTTCAGCTACTCAGACATCTGTTGGGAAAATAACAGAGCAGGGCACAGATTATCCAATAAGTTCTTGGAATGTATTGGAGACAGTTTTTTATTTCAGAAGGTGGAAAAAGTTACTAGGGGAGGAGGCTGTTCTAGATTTGATTTTGTCAGATAGGGAGGAACTGGTTGAGAATTTGAAAGTGGAAGGCAATTTGGGTGAAAGCGATCATGAAATGGTAGCATTCATGATTCTAACGCAGGGGCGGGCAAACTTTTTGGCGTGAGGGCCGCTTAAAGTTTCTGAAATTGTATGGAAGGCCAGTTAAGGGAGGCGGTGCCTCCCCAAACATCTAGGCATGGCCCGGCCCCCACCCCCTATCTGACTCCCCCCTGCTTCTCACCCCCTGACGGCCCCCCCCAGAACTCCTGCCCTATCCACCCCCCCGCTCTCTGTCCCCTGACCACTCCCGGACCCCCTACTCCATACAACCTCCCCTCTCCTTCCTGACTGCCCCCCCCCCCCGGGACCCTTGCCCCATCCAACCATCCCTTCTCCCTGACCGCCCCCGGACCTACCACCCTTAACTGCCCTCCACCGCCCCATCCAACCCCTCCTCTCCTTCCTGACTTCTGCCCCCCCGGTACCCTTGCTCCCATTCAACACCCTGTTCCCCGCCCTCTGACTGCCCCGACCCCTATCCACACCCCTGACCACCCCCTGAACTCCCCCGCTCCCTGCCCCCTCACCACGCTGCCTGGAGCACCGGTGGCTGGCGGCGCAGCTGCACCAGGACAGGCAACCGCGCCGTGCAGAGCACTGGGCCAGGTCACGGCTCTGCAGCTGCGCTGCCCCAGGAGATTGCAGCCCTGCCGCCCAGAGCACTGTGCCAGCGGCACAGTGAGCTGAGGCTGCAGGGGAGGGGGAACATCAGGGGAGGGGCGGGGGCGAGCCTCCCGGACCAGGAGTTCAGGGACTGGGCAGGATGGTCCCACGAGCTGTAGTTTGCCCACCTCTGTTCTAAGAAATGGTAGGAGGGAGAACAGCACAATGAAGACAATGGATTTCAAGAAGGCGGACTTTAGCAAACTCAGGGAGTTGGTCGGTAAAATCCCATGGGAAGCAAGTCTAAGGGGGTTAAAACAATTGAAGACAGTTGGCAGTTTTTCAAAGAGACATTATTAAAGGCACAAGAGCAAACTATCCCACTGCATAGGAAAGATAGGAAGTAAGCCAAGAGACCACCCTGGCTTAACCAGAAGATCTTCAATGATCTAAAACTCAAAAAAGAGTCCTACAAAAAGTGGAAAGTTGGTCAAATTACAGAGGATGAATATAAACAAATAACACAAATATGTAGGGACAAAATTAGAAAAGCCAAGGCACAAAACAAGATCAAACTCCCTTGGGACCTAAAAGGAAGCAAGAAAACATTCTACAAATACATTAGAAGCAAGAGGAAGACCAAGGACAGAGTAGGCCCCATTACTCAATGAGGGGGGAAAGACAATAACAGAAAATATGGAAATGACAGAGGTGCTTAATGACTTCTTTCTTTCGGTTTTCACCAAGAAGGTGGGTGGCGATTGGACGTCTAACATAGTGAATGCCAGTGAAAATAAAGCAGGATCAGAGTCTAAAATAGGGAAAGAACAAGTCAAAAATTACTGAGAAAAGTTAGATGCCTTCAAATCACCAGGGCCTGATGAAATGCATCTTAGAATACTTAAGGAGCTGACTGAGGAGATATCTGAGCCATTAGCAATTATCTCTGAAAAGTCATTGAAGACGGGAGACGTTCCAAAAGACTGGAAAAGGGCAAATATAGTGCCCATCTATAAAAAGGGAAATAAGGACAATCCGGGGAATTACAGACCAGTCAGCTTAACTTCTGTACCCGGAATGATGATTGAGCAAATAATTAAGCAATCAATTTGCAAACACATAGAAAAAATAAGGTGATAAATAACAGTCAACATGGATTTGTCAAGAACAGATCATGTCAAACGAACCCGATAGCTTTCTTTGACAGGGTAACAAGCCTTGTGGATGGGGGGGAAGCAGTAGATGTGGTATATCTTGACTTTAGTAAGGCTTTTGATACTGTCTCTCATGACCTTCTCATGAACAAACTAGGGAAATACAACCTAGATGGAGCTACTATAAAGTGGGTGCATAACTGGTTGGAAAATCATTCCCAGAGAGTAGTTATCAGTGCTTCACACTCATTCTGGAAGGGCATAATGAGTGGGGTCCCGCAAGGATTGGTTCTGGGTACAGTTCTGTTCAATATCTTCATCAGTGATTTAGATAATGGCATAGAGAGTACACTTTTAAAATTTGCGGACAATACCAAGCTGGGAGAGGTTGCAAGTGCTTTGGAGGATAGGATTAAAATTCAAAATGATATGAACAAATTGGAGAAATGGTCTCTGAAGTAAATAGGATGAAATTCAATAACGACAAATGCAAAGTAGGAAGGAACAATCAGTTCCACACATACAAAATAGGAAGTGACTGCCTAGGAAGGAGTACTGTGGAAAGGGATCTGAGGGTCATATGCTAAATATGAGTCAACAGTGTAACGCTATGGGGGGGAGGAAGCCAACATCATTCTGGGATGCATTAACAGGAGTATTGTAGGCAAGACACGTAGAGTAATTCTTCCGCTCCACTCTGCACTGATTGGGCCTCAGCTGGAGTAGTATGTCTAGTTCTGGGTGCCACATTTCAGGAAAGATGTGGACAAATTGGAGAAAGTCCAGAGAAGAACAACAAAAATGATTAAACGTTTAGAAAACATGACCTATGAGGGATGATTGAAAAAATTGAGTTTGTTTAGTCTTGAGAAGACTGAGAGGGGACATAAGTTTTCAAGTACATAAAAGGTTGTTACAAGGAGGAAGGAGAAAAATTGTTTTTCTTAACCTCTGAGGATGGGACAAGAAGCAATGGGTTTAAATTGCAGCAAGAGAGGTTTAGGTTGGACATTAGGAAAAACTTCCTAACTGTCAGAGTGGTTAAACACTAGAATAAATTGCCTAGGGAGGTTGTGGAATATCCATCATTGGGGATTTTTAAGAGCAGCTTGGATAAACGCCTGTCAAGGATGGTATAGACAATACTTAGTCCTGCCTTGAATGCAGGGGACTGGACTAGATGATCTCTTGAGGAACCTTCCAGTTCTGTGATTCTATCTCTTACCAGGGATATGGCTGTTCCCTTGGGGGCAGCAGGGGAGCTCTGTCCTAAGGAACCCACAGATAGAAGGATGGAAGCCACTCCCCAAAAAAGCTTTGTAGCCGCCTCTGCCACCCTCCAAGTGTCCCTGGCAGCCACCTGCTTTGCAGGAGCATCTCTCTCCTGTCTGGAAGATCTCAAAGCCATTAATTACAGAGTTCACCCTGACTTTAGCTGTGCTTTAAGAAATGGTGTCTCAACGGATACAATGATTTTCTCAGGCTGAGCCATAGCTTCCAGCTCAGTGGCCAGGTGCCACCTATGACTCTGACTCTGAAGGCGGATACTCACTCTAAGCAGGTCCTATGCTTGGCTGAGTTTACAGGCTTCTTCATTTTTGGAGAAAAGCTGCAAAAGGTGGTAGGTGACAATGCAGCAAAATCCAAACAGTCTCTCCATTCTCCTCTGTGCCCTCAGGAGAGAATACAGATCGGCCTTCAGATAGAGACTCTCCTTTCTCTCTTCATCCTCACAAATGTCCCCCCAACAAAGGGACAACAGATTCTGGGATAGGAGCATCTGATCGTTTGTAGGCCTCTGTGATACAGAGTCTAATCCACCTAGTGACGCGGGGCTTGGAATCTGAGTTCCTGGCATCTCAGATGAAAGGACACTAATAAGAAGCCCAATCTTCTTGTGAATTCTGTACGCTTGAGATAGTTTCTTGTTGCTTTTTGACACAACTTATCAGTTGGATGTTGTGGTTTTGGACTGAACAAAGGAAGCACATCACCTCTTTGGAAGTGTGGAAGGAGGGATTTACTTTAGGAAAAGAGGATTCTGGTGCCCTGAGCACCACCTTGTCTTTGTGGAACATGCAGTAAGGTTCCTCTATGAAAAAGGCTGTCAACTCAAATGCTTGCTTGGTGGTCATGACAGCTACTAAGAAAAAAGTCTCAATAGATAAAAGGTTGATATTGAAGTTGGTGGCTTGAAGGGATGGCTTATTAGGGCTCTCAAAACTAGCGGTAGGTCCCATAATGGCACCGCTGATCAAGCTGGATTGGACCTTCTTGTTGGGGGAATCAGATATACTGGAGAAACCATCATTGTCTCCACCAAGGGAGATAAATCCAGACAGAAGATGAAGAGCTTCCTGGAACCAGCCTGCCTTATCCAAACCAGGACACCCCCCTCATGACCAGGGTACCCCAGGCCTTGGCGACCTCCACAACCCACCTTCAACCCTTCCCACTGGCTCTGTTGGAGCCAGGGACCATATGCACAATACCCAAGGTCTGTGCAATCTAGCAGGGAGTCATACCATGTTTCTTCTATTCAAGAGTGCAACTACAACTTCCTCCTGATCCTATAGAAGGGGAAGACTATGAGATGGTTCCACCAGTACCAAGGGTATCTTCATCTCCTGAAGTATCAGTCACTCCAATTTCTCATTCCCTTCTGAATGACCACAAGCGATTCCAGTAGTTGCCACAAAGGGTGGAGGTCAGTGCTTAATTTGTGCAGGGGCTTGCCAGGGCTGAGCACCTACACCTCTAGGCTTGGCAGTTCATAGAGCCCGCACCCCTGGGCTTGCTGTGACAGTTATGAAAGTAAAAAATTTGCTTGAGCCCAGCACCTCCTTCATTACAAATTTAAGCACTGATGTTGGTAGAGCTCCAAATCTCCTTAGAGAAGGTCCAGGACTCACAGTGTAAGCTGCAACCCACAGAATCTAGCTGGAGTGCACGTTGGCAACATGCACAGTACCCCCAAGAGGGCAGAGAAGCAATGCTTTGCCCTGGCTAAGGAAGTGGAGTTTTGATTTACTTCTTGTTCAGGTTGCCACAGAGAGATCTAGACAGCAACACCCACCTATAAGCAGGCCAAATGCCCGGACCTTTTGGGGAGGAAGGTCTTTACATTTGCTAGCTTCCAGTTTAGAATATCTATCAGATTTGCCAACTAAAATTTTCTGAATTATTCAGAGTTCCTGGATTTTAAGGACAAGTTGTTCTAGCAGGATAGCGCTTACTTTTAGGCCCTTGTTGATGCAGGCAAGCTGGTGACCAGAACTTCATTGCAATCTGAAATTGATGCCGCTGATGCCGCATCAAAATCAATGGCAACTGCCATTGTGATGCACCAGGAATCGTGGCTACACTTTTTTCAGGTTTTCCCAGAGAGCTCAAGAACACCGTAGAGTACTTGCATTTCAAGATCAACCTTTTTCAATGAAAAGACAGATGAGTCTTTGCACTCACTAAAGGATTCCAGGGCTCCCCTCTGCTCTCTTGGTGTATATATACACCAGGTATGAAGAGGAAATACCTTAAGTGACCATACAAATTGAGGCCTATGCCTCAACCATTTTACCATCAGCGCAGGAATCACCTTACAAAAGACAGAGCAGAGGGTGCAAAAGCCACCATACCGAGCTCCTTCCACATCGACCCAATCTCACCTCCCAGCCGAAAGATAGGTTTGGGGTTGAAAACCACTGTTGAGGCCACCCCTACCCAATCCCCAGATCTCCTTTGGCAGCCAGCTAGCACTCTTTTCCCCACAACAACAGACAAATGGGGGCTGGATATCATCCATTCGGGCTATAACATTAAGTTTCTCTTCCCTGTCACTTTCCAGGGACCACTCTCTTGAAGAGATCCTTCTCCAGGAGGAAAAATTTCTCATTCAGTGGGGAGCAACAGAGTGGGTACCTCTTCAACATCAGGGAAAAGATTTCTATTGAAAATATTTCCTAGTTCCCAAAAAGTAAGGAGGATGAAGACCCATTTTCAACCCGCAACCACTCAACTTTTTTATTTACAAACTAAAATTCTGTATGGTTACATTGGCATCAACAATACCATCCCTGGAAAAGGACACATGGTTCTTCAAGATGTATGTGCCCATTGGTGCTCTATTACCCACCCTCCTTGCCTTCTGCTTCAGAGCTCTCTGCTATAGGGTTTCATGAGAGAGAAGGAACTGAGGGCGGTTCGTCCGTGCAATGCTGTATAACAATGGCACAGTGCATGAGACTGAGTAACACCCATGCACGGGCCAGATGCTGCTATGAGAAATCTCCGATCAAAGGCACAGGGGGTGCAGGCCCATCTAGAGTGAAGCACCCATGGGGGAACACATCTCGAAGAACCATAGTTACTGCACGGGGTGAGTAACCATTTCTTCTTCAACATGTGTGGTCCTTATCTGTATTCCACTACCTGCCTTCCTTTCCCTCTGCTTTGGATTTTGGCCAAGATTTGCAGTAGAGAAGGAACTGAACAGGCAGGCAGTCTGCCCTGCCCCTTATGCCTTCTCTGCAGAGCACAAGGAGAATAGGGACACAGGCACAGACCAGTGGACACTGCTTGCAAAAATTCTCCACTCTCGGGCTTATGGAGCACGCGCATCCCACAGTGGAGTCCCACACTTAGGGACCACACATCTCAAAGAACACCAGTTACAAGGTAAATAACTTTTTGTGTCTAAACTCAAAAACTCCGGTTCTGCAGAGGCAGAGTGGTTCAGTGGATAATGCATTGGGGTGGGAATCAAGAGCCCTGTGATCTTTTCCCAACTGTGCCACTAACTTACTCTGTGACTTTTGACTTTTAGCAAATCCCTTAATCTCCCTGAGCCTCCGTTTCCCCATCTGTAATATTGGGATGATACTTGTTTGCCATTGACATCTGTGGATGAAAAAATGTTCTCTAAGAGCTTGACTGTTATTCCTCTTCCTTGGTAGACACACAAGCCTAGCTTTTTTTTTTAAAGTAGGAAACTGAGTAAGGGGCTCCCAAAAAATTCTTGTGTCTATAGTGGGGGCAGCAAGGAATTCTGCAGGGAGCTCATTGAAGACTGGTGCTTTTCTGGCAGTTCAGGAAAGTTCCAACAGAACTATATATTTTATGTGACCTGGACAAATTCCACTTAGAAAGCATGTAATTACTTTCTGCCTACATAAATTCCCCCAGTAGTGTTAATTTGATATAGTATTTTCTTTCTTTCTTGTCTTAGTGTTATGGTGGTGCTCTGGGTGCTAAACAGCTATCATGTGTCACCTCAGAGGAGACTGCACTTCAGTGCAGGGGTGAACTGGCCATTCTGTCTACAGTAGAGTCCATTTAAGAGTCAGCATTTGCCCACTGCCACTATTCAGTCACTACATATCTCTCTGAAGTCTGGAGAAAGACTGTGGTAACTGCTGGCAAATGCTGCCTTTAGTAGTCACCACTGTATGCATTAGTCATCCTGCCAAATAGCTGAAACTTCCACTTGTTTGCTCAAGTGGCAATTTCTTGGGCATTGCACAAAATTACTAAAGCTTCCAGGCATATTGTGTCAAATGAATAAGAGTGAGGATTAGTTACTTAATTAAATGCCTAAAGTTGTACTCTGTAATAAACATCCGAGAAAAGATACATGTTGTGTATTATTGTACACTGCCATGTGTTAGAGAACATCTATCATGTAGTAACTGCAGATGCAATGCTTGTGTTGCTATATGCCTAACATTTGGAGCAAGTGAGAGTTGAGCAATACTGGCTCTTAAATTCTCTTACTCAGTGGTTCTCAAACTTTTGTACTGGTGATCTCTTTCACATAGCAAGCCTCTGAGTGCGACCCCTCCCCCCCCAGTATAAATTAAAAACACCATTTTATATACCTTTTATACCTTTTTTCTTTATCGTGAAAATGTAACTTACAAATGCAGATTTATTTATTTATTTTGGTTTCATAACTGGACTCAAAAACACAACAGTGTAAAACTTTAGAGCCTACAAGTCCACTCAGTCCTACTTTTTATTCTGCCAATTGCTAAGACAAGCAAGTTTGTTTACATTGACGGGAGATGCTGCCGCCTGCTTCTTATTTACAATGTCACCTAAAAGTGAGAAGAGGCATTCGCATGGCACTTTTGTAACTGGTGTTGCAAGGCATTTACATGCCAGATATGCTAAATGTTCGTATGCCCCTTCCATGCTTTGGCCACCATTCCAGAGGACATGCTTCCCTGCTGCTGATGCTTGTTTAAAAAAAAAATGCGTCAATTAAATTTGTGACTATACTCCTTGTGGGGAGAATTGTATGTCTCCTGCTCTATTTTATCTACATTCTGCATATATTTCATGTTATAGCAGTCTCAGATAATGACCTAGCACATGTTCGTTTTAAGAACTCTTCCACAGCAGATTTGACAAAATGTAAAGAAGGTATCGATGTGAGATTTCTAAAAATAGCTACAGCAGTTGACCCAAGGTTTAAGAATCTGAAGTTCCATCCAAAATCTGAGAAGGACGAGATATGGAGCATGCTTTTAGACGTCTTAAAAGAGCAACACTCTGATGTGGAAACTATGGAACCCAAACCACCAAAAAAGAAAATGAATCTTCTGCTGGCGGCATCGGATTCAGGTGATGAAAATGAACATGCATCTGTCCGCACTGCTTTGGATCTTTATCAAGCAGAACCCATCATCAGCATGGAAGCATGTCCTCTGGAATGATGGTTGAAGCATGAAGGGACATATGAATTTTTAGCTCACCTGGCACATAAATATCTTGCAATGCCGGCTACAAAAGTGCCATGCGAACACTTGTTCTCAGTTTCAGGTGACATTGTAAACAAGAAGTGGGCAGCATTATCTCCTGCAAATTGTAACCAGCCTTGTTTGTCTGAGTGATTGGCTGACCAAGAAGTAGGACTGAGTGGACTTACAGGCTCTAAAGATTTACATTTTTTTTTTGAATGCAGTTTTTTGTATATAATTCTATATTTGTAAGTTCAACTTTCATGATAAAGAGATTGCACTACAGTACTTATATGAGGTGAATTGAAAAATACAATTTTTTTTTACAGTGCAAATTTGTAATCAGAAATATAAAGTGAGCACTGTACACTTTGTATTCTGTGTTGTAATTGAAATTAATATATTTGAAAATATAGTAAACATCCACAAATATTTAAAATAAACGGTATTCTGTTTAACAATGCCATTAATCGTGATTACTTTCTTTAATTGCTTGATAGCCCCAGTAATCACTTATTTTTGCCAGAATTGTAGGATTTATTGTGCACTTAATTATTCTAGGCACTCTGGTTTCCCCTCCTGGAGGCTATGATGTCACCACAGAAGCTATCCAGTTCAACAGTGTTGTGTCAGTATTCTGAACGTAAGTTTGTTGGCACCTTATGGTGCCAGATACCACTGAAAATGTGACCTCGGTCTTTTTTCTCCTTTTCTCCTGACCAAACGTGAGGAACTAAGCATTGTGACTGAACTAGTGTACAATTCCAAAACAAAGCTAGGGTGTACGCCTGTGTGAAAAATGCAGTTACTCTATTCCAGCTGTGAAGTAACACTTTTTACCAGGAGCACATTACACCTGTGTTACTGTCTGCCCTGGTCCCTAATTGCCTTTCAAGTACAATGTAAGTTATTTATTTGACCTGTAAAGTCCTAAATCATCTGGTCCTGGCTACTTAGACTACTTGCCTCCTCATTGACTCAGTGGAAGTTGCAATTAGCTGAGGCATCTGAGTTAAGAACCTATTGCTTTAAATGACTCTGCAACTATTTTCTTTGGACCAATATAGGTCAGTTTTGCTTCAGGTCCTGTACGTTTCTTAGGCTTTCCATTGGGGGTAGATTTGGGGTCTTTCCAATTCATTCTCTGGATACTGATCCACCATAGTTATTCTGTGTGCATGCAAGTGATGCGCATTAACTAGGAGTTCCTGTAGGTACTTTCAGATATATTGAAGTGAATTTATACAGAAAACTTGGTTGTGCAACAGTTAGATGCCACACACAGCAAATCTGACACAAAAACACAAGCAAGGAAGAGCATGCCCATTATTTGTAACTGGGTGTTTGTCATTTGTGTGTTAACAGTTGATACCGTAGGTATTTCTTCTGCCCAATGCCAGAAGAAGAAGAATAAATCAAATTAAACATTTCCATTTGTTGCCTTAAAAATTAACCCTATTCTGTCTGCCTCCATCCCCTTTCCGTAGATAGATAATACACTATTGCCTTCGCACACTTAAGAATTTTCTCATGCTATCGTCTTATTTCTATGATGCTAGCATCGTGATGCTCCTTTGTGCTGGGTGTTGTATAAACAATCACTGCCCTGAAAAGCTGACAGTCTAAATAGATAAACAGACAAAGATGGGAGGGGAACAGAGCCACAGAGAGGGGAAGTGATTTGTCCAGAGTCAGATTAGGTTAGCGGCTAAACTAAGACTAGAATCTAGGTCTCCTTCTGCTAGAGTCCAGTCCTCACCTGCTAGACCATACTGCCTCCCTCCTATCTGCCTCATACACATTCAGTCCACTAGTCTGGAACAAACCGCTGGGCTGACTCCAACCATCCATGACTATAAAGGGAGCGCATGAGTCAAAATTCTTATTACCTGCACAGCTTCCGTGGTTAGGTTTGGTAACTGCATCACAGCTCCGGTTTCTTGACTCTGTGCATGCAATAGCAGCTCCCTGTGTTAACTCTGTACTGAGGCTTTTGGGAAAGTCATGGACCTCTGGGATCATCTGATAGTTCTTCCTTGCCTCCATTTTCTCCTTCCTTTTCCCCATCAGTCTTCACAACCCATTGGTGCAGTAAATACTGCAGTCCTAGTGCAATCCAATGACTGTTTCCTCTAACAGCAGGTCACTATCTCTTTGTGCAATGAGTGGATAGGGTTTTGCTGGTTCATCAGTGGAGGGTGACCGTGCATTGACTGAGACTAAGAACCTGTGGTTTTTAATCCACAGTGATCTCTGGAGAGCAAGGATCATCTGTCATCAGAGCCATGGCCAAAGATAGGGCGTGCCATCGCATTCTGGCAAAGAGGAGCTATTGAGTCTAACATCCATTTAAACAAGCTCATTATTAAAATTAAAAATTCTGGAAATTGAAGGTGGTTCTCAGGGTTAATGCGCCTAAAAAGGAAGGAAACACTCAACCCTTTTAGAGGAAAAAGTGTAAAGGAACTATTGCCCTCCCTTTTCACACTTGCATCCTGAATTATAACCAGTTTTAGTCCATTCTTAAAGTGGGTTGCTATTTAATTTTTATATTGCCATACTGCCTAGTTGTCCCATCAGGAAGCTAGGACCCATTCTGCTGAGAACTGTATACACATGATAAAAAGGCCATCCCAGGACTAAAGAGTTGTATAGCTATTGCCCCTGAGAATCCAGTGAACAGGGGCCTGGAACATATGCTGAAATGGATTATGACAGGCACAACTTTTACAGGAGGGGTGTCCAGCCCATGGCACAGAAAACACTGTGGTCCTCATGGCTTTGAATTATTAAAGGCAACTCTTCATTGTGAATTAAAGATATTTCTTGAATGTCACCCAATGATTTTTAAACAGAAGTGTTTGAATCTGGCCATTACTGCGAGGGTGGTGGGGGAGTTGACACCACCTGCCCAGTTGCTCCATATGGTTCCCCCTACAGCCATAGGACCTGCTTCGATATGACATGAATGTTCTGAGCAGCGGCAGCAGCCTCTTCTCTGTTTCAGCAGCTCCCCCACTGGCCACCTGCTGAATTCCAGTTGAGGGAGAAGAGAGTAGTTCTTCAAGTAGCGTTCCTGCGGGCGCTCCACATCAGGGTGTGCACGTGTCTGTACCCTCTTAATCAGATATTTTCATCAGCAAGATCTGTGGGTCTGCGCCTGCTCCCTAGATATACTCAAGCTGATTCTGCCTGCCCTACACCTAGATGAAAGTCTAGTACAGGATGGCTCCCTTCCCACACCCAGCTCCCAGGGCAGTGCAGGAGAGTGGAAAGAGAAGAAGGTGAGGAAACAATCAGGTCCTTGATTCTGTGCCCCAGCACTGGTGCAGGTTACAGCAGCCTGGGGGCTGCTCTAGCACGAGTTGGCTGGCATTGACCCCCATAGGACCATACACCAGCCACTGCCCCACCAGTCCCCATGTGAGCCCTGGGGCAGAGAGCTGCTGGAGACTCTTCCATGCCATGGCAATTACAGGTGGCATCTCCTTCCTTTGTGCTGACAGAGGGAACAGGCCTGAAGCATTGTGAGCACCTGAGTTTTTTGTCATATGTTTGACCCTTAGGCGTCACTGCTATGCAGCTATAAGGGTATCCATGTCCTGTCACACTGCCTCCAGAGCTTCCTTATTCTTGGTCAGGGCCCTTCATAATGTGAAGGGAAACCAAACTGAGCATGGTTTATTTGAGAATAAGTTATAAAATCATCACATAGGAGGCACTTTGTGTGATAACCAGAGTCATCTAAGGCCTGTATTTTGTTCAGAGATGCTGAGCTCCTGCAGATCCTGACTTTTTCATCCTGGGCACACAGATAACAGAATTGTTGGCCACCAGTGGAAAATGTTGAAGTCAGTAAGACTATTCATGTGAATGAGTTTTGCAGGTTTATACTTGATGGCAATAGGGAAATTTGAACTGCAGTAAATAACCAGATTAGAAAAATAAATAAATTCAGGAAGGTCCCAGACTATGTGGCAATTTGTGTGTGTATGTTGGGGGGAGAATCATAGTAGTGTGAGAGTCCCAAAAACATACCTGAAAATTACATTTATTTTTAAATATAAAGAATTATAATTTTTTTGTGTAATTCTCTGGTCATTATAACTATTTTTATTGTAAATGTTAATCATGGTTTTGAAAACAAAGGAGTATAAGAATTCACAAGGATGTTTAGTCTAACATGTTGTTGTTTTTATAAACCTCCAGTTCTGACTAGCTGTGCATGATTTTTACATATTTATTATTTCAGCTCTGAAGAGTTTGACAATGCAAGTGCTAAACAACATGGCTGCATTTATTGCCCTTCCCTCAATCTTGCAGAGAATTCTCCAGGTGAGCAGCAGGGGAAGAGAAAACATAGTGAGCATACAGGTGTTTACTAAATTGTTGTCTTTCATAAGGCCCTGGTTATACCACATTCAGAATGTAGAGCCAAATCCATCCCTGATGTAAAATTGTTGACTTCGGAGTAGTTACAGAAATTAATCTGGTTAATTATTCGTTAAGGCTACAAAGATGAAAAATGCTCAGGGGACTGGTGTGGTGGGACACTAACTGAAATGATAATGTTTAGCCTTGAGAGAAGATGTAGTAATGTAAAGATTGTATGTTGTAAACCAAACAGTTTTTTACCTATTAGATCTTAATTAACTTGGTCCAAAATTTAAATATTTTTAAAACATAGGGCTGAGATTCCTAAGAAATGGGAGCCTAAGTTAGCCTACTAAATCCTTACTTAGGCCTTGTCTACACTACAAAGTTAGGTCAATGTAAGTCATCTTTGTGACGTTACCCAGGGTACAATCTGGACTGATAGACAGCTGTGTCCCCTCAATTTCCCAACCTGGGGTGCCTTTTACATGCTTCTCTGTGAGAGCAACCCTCCTGGTGTGCTCTCACACAGCCTCCAGCATGTAAATCACTCCCAGCTATAGTGTGAGTGCTATAGCCAGCCACTCATGAATTACACTGCGGGCAACACCAAGAAACTCCCAACCTCAGACTTTCCCCCGGAAATGTGCATCTTGTACTGCCCAGCACCCTCCTGCACAACACAAGCTCATATGAAGTCTATCATTTATTAATAGAAAATGATATGCACCAATCTTGTTATCCCAAATGGAGTTTTCCAAACACTTCAGTACAAACACACTGGTTTAAATAAAACAACAAAACAAATTTACTAACTACAGAAAGATAGATTTTAAGTGACTACAAGTAACGAGCCATATAAATCAGAATTGGTTACAAGGAAATAAAAGGTAAAACACAACTAACACCTAACTTAACAATCTAAATGAATACAAAGCAAAGGTCTCTCTCACCACATGTTCCAGCAATCTTACTGGCTGATCCTCTTTCGGTCAGGATTTTCCCCCAAGTCCAATGCCGCTCCCTTTATTCTTCAGGGATTGATGGTGCTATGGGCAGAGAGCAAGGGAGAGGTGATTTGGGGCATCTGGCCTCTCCTCTTATAACCCTTTCTCGTGTACAAGACTCATCTCCAGCTGATGTTCAGGAGACAAAGTCTGTGTGGCCAGGAACCTTAAGATGCTTCTTTGTCAAAATGTAGATTTTTTTTTTTTTTGCCCACACCCTCTCTCCCACTGAAGAATGGCCACTTAATTAGGTGATGGTCCAATTGATCTCATTGACACCTGGCTGAGGCATTGGCTAGCCTTTTGTCTCTGGGGAACTTTTTGTGACTGCCCTTCAGAACATGTTGTTGCATGTCTTAGTAATAGTATACAGTAGAATCTTATCTTTACATACAGTGTTGCCACCCATTTTACCAGGACAGTAATGATGAGCAAATCATGAGTGTTCAAATGATACCTTATACAGTATGCTTTGTACAATATTTAACATAGTCTTATAAAAGGGGTGAATATAGGGCTGTGGACTGTCAGTCTTGTGTCAACCAATTCGTGCATGTCTGCTTTCAAATTTGTCTGCCGCCATAAGCATCCTGTTAGTGCGATGCAGAAAAACCACCTCCCAGAAGTTGTGGAAACATGGTCAACCTACTGACCTGTGAACTCTGGATACCCTAACAGTCCTCCGGCAGCTGTTCCACAATGCCCCTGGCAGAGCCATGGACCAGCTGAGAAATGTGGACATCTACAAATGGATTACATGGGAGATACAGGCAAAAGGATATGACTGGAATCAGCAGCAGTGCTGTGTGAAAGTGAAGGAATTTTGCCAGGGCTATCACAAGGCTGAGGAGGCCAACAATTGATCTGGTGCTGAGCCACAAACCTGGCACTTTTGCAATAAGCTGTATGCCATATGTGGCGGAGACCTCACCAGCACCTCACAGACCACCATGGAGACCTCAGAGGAGCCTGAGACAGAGACCTCTGCCATGAACAGCAAGAAGGGGGGGGGCAAAGTGGGGGACACAGTGGGGGGCTCCAGCCATGCCATTTGAGACTCCCCCACAGTCTAGCCAGTCCCACCAGGAGCGCACTGGATGAGCTTGATGAAGGAGAAAGGTACCTTGGGTAAGCTTGCGTACACTTTTCTTTACAATATTTAAATTTAAAGATTGTTGCCTGGCCCGTTCCCAAGTTAAACACCGATATTACCTCTTCATTCTTTTACTTGTCTGAGAACAAACAGAGGTAGAGTTGGCATCTGCTTGTCATCCCTTGGTTGGAGTAGGTGGGAGGACACTTTCAGTGAAGTCCTGTGAACCAGTGCTGCATCGGATCAGGAACAAGGAGCGTGGAGAGCCAATATGACCCTCTGCATGAATAAGGAAAAAGAAGACAGGAAAAAGGCCTAAGGAGAGGGAAATGCACCAGGACATAATGGGTCTTCTCAGGCAGCACCCCCAAATGCTGCAGACACTGGTTGACCAACAGATCCACAAATCCCAGACTACATGGCATCAGAGACTGCATCCATACCCCTACTTCTCCATCCTGGGGAACAGCAAGAAAAATCACAGCTTCACAAACGCTGACCTGTGAGAATCATGGTTGGTGTATGCATAACCACAGCGGACTATGTTTGTGCGCTGAAATGCACATAAATGTTTGCAGCCTTTCCAATTTTAAAGTTCCACGCTGTTAATTTGTTAAAAAAAAGTATTACATTGTTTTTGTATACTGTTTTCCCCACTTAATAAAGTTCTATTTTTAACTTTATCTTTGTTTTGATACAAAATATAAACACACAAGGAAACAAAACATATAAATAGATTCACAAGATGGAAAAAGTATATAAATAACAGAATTCAACATTCATTATTTGCAAAACATGGAAAAAACGAAACAATTATAAACCAAACAAAATAATCTCGCAAACCTGAACTCATAGAGGTCATGCAGGGCATCGATAATGAAAGTGACTAAATAGATAAATAAGAGTTATTCTGAGAAAATGGAAACCTGCAATTCCTTCGATTCACAGACTGGCTTAGTGAGCTCTACTACTGCATTAATTAAAAAAATGACTTTTTTCTAATAAAAATGCTTGAAAAAAAATATGAGGCTGTCTGGTCACTCATGAAACTATTGCATATTTTTGCAATAAAGTTCTATTTTTGGTGAATAAAATTAACTTTATAAGCTCACAGCACATTGCAGAATACATACTGGTACTCAAAGCACACTGTATTTGTAAATCTACAGCAAGCTGTAGTAGCCAGGCAAGGTACTAACAAACTTCAACAGGACTTTATTTTTTAATGTAGAAACCTCTTTTCCAAGCTGCTGTTGCACCTTCACTAGCTCTCCCTCAGCCTCTTCAACTCCTTCCCCCTCCTTCCTGTTTCCTGTCCTTTCAGACTCCGAACAGCCAGTGCTCCCAATTCTAATAATTACAAGCAACATGAAATTGTTCTTTTGTAACTACAGTAAGAGTGCTTGTAGTAAGCGCAACTACTACATCCTCATCCTCCGGTGGGCCATCTGGTGAAGGCAATCAGCTACGACATTTTGGTTTCCAGGCTTATATTCCAGTTCATAATTGAAAGAGAGTAGTCTTGCAGACCATCTAGCAATACGATATCCTGCTCTTCCCAGTCCTTCCGTGGTGAGCAATGTCGTCAAAGGGCTATGGTCTGTGCGCAACTTGAACGTGTGGCCCCACAGGTAAGTTATCCATTTTTCAGTAGCCCAGACACAAGCAAGTGCTTCTTTTTCAACTGTAGAATATTTTCTCTCAGCATTACTTAGTGTCCTTGAAGCAAATGCAACAGTCTTCTTTCTGTTGTCCTCATGAAGTTATTTGAGGACAGCCCCAAGTCCATAATTAGAAGCATCAGTAGTTACAATTGTGGGCAATGCAGGAGTGAATAGTGCAAGTACTGGACTATGTACAATCAAGTCTTTCACCATTTCAAAACTAGCTTGTGCATCCGTTGTCCACGCTAAGGTTGAACTTCCCTGTAGTAATTCTCGTAATGGTTCAATGTCAGAAGCATAACTGGGAATGAATTTTGCATACCAGGAGGTAAGACCCAAGAAGGAACGTAAGGTTTGCAAATTTGTTGGAGGAGGAGCATTTGAAATTGCCAGGATATGAGCCGGATCAGGTTTTAGTCCAGCCTGTGAAATAGTATGCCCAGAAAGGAGAGTTCAGTTTGTCTGAGTTTGCATTTGGACCTATTGAGCTTGAGGCCTGCTTTCCTGATGCAGTTTAGTACAGCCTGCAGGTTATTGTCATGCTCCTCTGAAGTATTTCCAAACACGATAATATCATCCAAAAGCACTGAACTCCATGTTGATTCTTCAAAATCAATTACATTATTTTTTGGAAGGCACTTGGGGTGATGCGAGACCCGTATGGAACACGTTTAAAACGGAATAGTCCCTCGTGTAATAAATGCTGTGAGGTCTCTGCTATCTTCGTGCAACATAACCTGGTGGTATGCGCTCTGCAAATCAAGAGTAGAAAACATCTTTGCTCCACGGAGTTCTGCAAATCTTCTTTGTGAGGAAGAGGATGGCTGTCGATCACAATAGCTTTATTTGGCTCCCTTAAGGTGAATGCCTACACCCTTCTTCTGTGTCACTACTATAGGTGAAACCCATTCCAAGGAGTTAATCTCTTCAATAATGTCCTCTTGAACAAGTTTTCTAAGTTCTTCTGAAACAGCTTCTCTGACTGAAAATGGTAATTACTGTCATACAGGCATCACATTATTCCGCATTTTAACTTTATGCAGAAACCCGTAAGCACAGCAGAGTTTCTCCTCAACCTGGTTTTGGATCCCAGCTGAAACTGGTGTGTATACCGCAAGAGTGCTTTGTTGGGGAAGATCAATTTGTCCATTAACTACCCTGAGATTTAAAGCAGCCAATAAATCTCTGCCAAGGACAGGAGTGCCTTTGTGGACAATGTAGAACTCTGCAGTTACACAGCAATTACCAAAAGTAACTATTGCTAGCAGGCAATCACGTACTGGAACATGGTTTTTCAAATAGCACACCAAGTGAAGCTTGAGTTCAGTAAGAGGCACATCTTTAAAGTAATGCAAATAGATGGAATCAGGTAGTATAGATACTGCTGAGCCAGTGTCCAACATTAGCTGAATAGAGTGTGATTTGCCTGAGGCTATGGCGGAAATGTTTACCGTGCACTTTATTTATTCTGGAATATGTGCAGTAATGATTTTGTCCACGCTCAGCACAGTAACATCTGGTATTGTAACGGCATGCACCTGTTGATTGAACTGGCTGCTGCGACATACTTTATCAAAATGCCCAATCTTTTTGCAGTGATTGCACTGAGCCACTTTTGCCGGACATCCTGTGTAGCTTGCCAGGTGTTGTGGGGATCCACAGCAAAAGCATTCTTTTACTGTATTTTGAATTTGCTGATTTGGTGGTTTTTCATTAGTTTTCCTCTTGTAATTGTTTGTCTGCAGCAATGGTGAACTTTTCTGCAAAGGAGTCACAGCCTGGACTGTGCTCATTATTTTGGCTTCAGCTGTAGCTGACTCAATCTGGGTAGCAATGGTTATTGCTTTTTCTAGTGTAAGTTGTGGTACTAGAAGTAAACGTTCTCTTACAAGAAGCATGATTGTTTTCTCAATGAGCTGGTCTCTGATCATCTCATCTGCCATATTCCCAAAGTCACAAGTTACAATCAGACCCCTCAGGGAAGCAATATACTGCATTATAGTCTCCCTTGGTTTCTGCTCACGCTGGCAAAATCTGTAGCGATTAGCTACTACATTCACTTTTGGTACAAAAAGTTCTTTAATGCAGTGAGTGCAGTCTCATATTTATCGTCTGCAAGGGGAAAAGTGTAAAATATACGCTGCCCTTCTGCTCCAAGGCAGTGGATTAGCAGAGCACGCTTTCTTACTTCAGAAATCTCTGTAGCACTGATTGCAAGCAGATAAGTCTCAGACATATGGGTCCAGGCAGTAAAAGCAATTGGAGGCTCACCTGGGCTTTCTAGAAAAGGTGCAGGTGGGTTCAGAGGCAGAAGATCCATCTTCGTTGCCAAAATGCTGTAGTAGCCGGGTAAGGTATTAACAAACTTCAACAGGACTTTATTTTTTAAAGTGGAAACCTCTTTTCCAAGCTGCTGTTGCACCCTCACTAGCTCTCCCTCAGCCTCTTCAACTCCTCCCCCCTCCTTCTTGTTTCCTGTCCTTTCAGACGCTGAACAGCCAGTGCGCCCAATTCTAATAATTACAAGCAACATCTAAACACTACACAAGCCCTGTGTAATTCATAGCATCAGTAAAACATAGTCATATTTATAAATGTACAGCAAGTGCTACATAATTCTTAGCAGCATTCAAAGCTATAGGTCCAAAGAACACTCCAGCACAGAACACAGCTATGGCTCTTTCAAAGCACCCCTCAACCAAAGGGGGAAAAGCTGCCACCAGGGTGGAGGTGGAGCAGCTGTTTGCTGACTTTGAACAGCCAGACACAAGGACCATTACAAGAGCTCAGTGTGGAGCTATTTGGGTGCTTTGAAAGAGCAATTGTAGCTTTATTGGACCAACCGCTGTTTGTGAGAGAGACCAGCTTTTGAGCTTACACAGAGCTCTTCTGCAAGTCTGGGACATGTACTCATGGGAACCTAGAGCCTGGGCTCCAGCCAGAGCCTAAACGTCTACACAGCCCCATTGCCAGAGTCTGCTGACACAGGACAGCCACAGAGGTTTAATTGCAATGTACATATAACCTATGAGACTGAGTCTATGCTGTGGGTGAAGATCTGTGGACTGGAAGTAATACAGTTGCAAGGGATTTACTAATCTTTGTAAGGGGATACCAAATTCAGTAAACTGAGCTAGATATCTTCCTCTTCTGTTGAGAGAAAAGGGTTACAATATTCTAAGTTTAAGCAGTTAAATCTAAAGGGGGGGGAAATGGTCCACATAAATCTAACTTTATGGAAATGTTAATTTCTGTACTTCAGTGCTAAATGCTGTGGTAAGGGGCATCTTCTGAATTCCAGGAACAGATTCCACGGCTGTTGCTGCAAACACTCGATCCTGGGTTCTGATTTTACACTGTCTTGACTAAACCTTACATAATTAAGATTGTGTCAAATAATGATTAACATTAGATTGTGCTTTTATCTATTCTTAACCTATGATTTTTGTAAAGTTAGTTATTAGAAAGGAAATCCTAAAAGAAGTGCATTAGGAGAGATCTTAGAGAAATCTCCTGGGGCATTAAGAGAAGTTTTATCTGAAGTGGGTGAACACTGTCTGGAGAGATATGGAAGGTTGAGGGTTAATTCTATTACAAATCCATAATGCTTCATTAATGTTCTGAAAGCAGATATATTCAGATTCCCGTTGAGGTATGGGGAGCTGGAGAAACCAGAAATGTAAATTGCACAATTTTTTTAAAAAAGTTTTGTCAAAACAGGGGAGGGGGAAGGACAGAGCTGTGTTTGAGACCATCCCAATGCTGTGGTACTTCCTTCCACAGAACTCTGACGGACACACTTCTGTCACGTTTTCAGGGTAGGTGGGGGGTGACTAAGCAGAAAGGAAGCTGAGGTCCTTTCTACATTAGTCTGAATTTCCCCCATTCTCTACTGAAGGACCTGGCAGCTCCAACAGCCTTGAGAGAACAGGGGTCACTTCATCACTTATTAGGTGTTCCTGTTCATGGCCGAGGGGGTGGAACTTTGATCACAGGCAATTAATTCTGTGTGGCTCAGACAGAAGTTGGTCCAATAAAATATTACCTCACCCACCTTGTTTCTCTAATATCTTGGGAGCAACAGAGCTACAACAGCACTGCCTACTGCATTTGTAGAAAGCTTCTCACCATTTAGTTGCTGATGTGTAGTCTCAGCTTTAACTTTGCCTGAAAGTTCTTTGTCTCAGAATTTGTGTCATTTTAAAAACAGTCCTATCTTTGGACTGGGGAGCGACAGGGGCCTTTCCTCTTCTCTCCCCAAGGCCCGTGGAAGGGCTGAATCTTCTTCATTCACTTCCTAAGAATTGCATTGGGGAGTCCACCTAGGAGGCTCTTTGGGGCTTCCTTCAATCTCCTATGGATGTTAAGAAGCTCAAAGAATTTTAAACAACCTGTGAAGAGGCTCACAGTTCCACTCCCTGGGAGTCTTACAATGCCCTTCCTACCAAATGGAGTTGGCCCAAGGCCCAGTTGGGGGCAAACTCCGGATTCCAGGTGCCGGAAGACTACACAGCAGGTGCTTGAAGCCCTGCTGCCACTGGAGGGCCCCAGGAGACTAGGTGCCTCATGTAACTGCTTTCAGCTGTGTTTGGTCACAGATGAAGAAACAATTGCATATTACATAAATGGAGAAAACCATCTGATATGAAAGAACTGCTTCCTAAGCTTCTAAAGTTTTATAAGCAATTTACTGTAGGTTTAAAAAAAAGACAGAAAGGAATTGAACTTTGACTGTGTCCTCTTGCAGTATTGTATCTGTGACACATAAGAAAAAGTGTATAAAGGAATAGACTGCAGGCTCAGGAATTGTGTTTTAAGTCATTTTATCTGAGTTTTCACCTGGTAATACAGATTTATTTCCTTTAATTGTGTAACTGATTTTGCCAAAAAAGGCAGAAGGAAATACTAGAGGGGTTAGAAACAATTTAGAGAGGAGAAAACAATGAGCACTTAGGAGAAGGTTCAACAGAAATTAGGGAAGTGGAGAGAGGAGGAAGAATGTAAAAACAGGGATGTGCTGGAGGGAGCTCCCAGGAGCCAATGTTAATACATAGGCACCAGATTGGAGGGAGCTCTGGGATGACATCCTGCCTTTAGCGGTGTTGGCCCTGTCTCTGGAGCTGATTGATTAACCCTTGCCTGAAGTGACTTATCCCCCAGAACTAGGATAAATGATTTGCATGGAACATCTCTCTACGTACAGCTTCGTGGAAGACTGATTTACCATCTGTAAAGTAGCTGTATTCATTCAGTCTGCTTTTTGGCTGTTTTTTGGCTTTCCTCAGCCACGTATTTAATAGAATGCTCCAGGAACGAGTGAGTGGCTTTCTGACAGATATAAAAATAACTTGCTGTATGTCATGGATCACGTACATGGTGTGCTGGAAGACCTGAGCTCCCCATTGCTCTCTATAATTTATATAGTATCTCAGTATGATGTACTTTCCATGCTGTTACTTTTAAATTATGCATGTTAAAATAAAATGTACTTATAATACAGTATGACCTAAAATGACACCGGTCACTTTGTGCAATTGTTACCTCTGGAAGCTGTCTATCACTTCAGTATATTCCAGGCATACAGCTGGTTTTTGACTGAGAATTGGATGAATTTCCAAATCTTGTTTGATTCAGATGTGAATATTGGCAGACTGTTGGCATTAGTGCTTATTGAGTAGGAAGAACTCTATGCAGAGGCTGCTGCTCTAAGTGTTCTGGATCATTTTAGCCATTTTGTGGAGCAATTTCCCAAGTATCATGCAATCAAGTTTGCATTCCACTCCCACCATTTCCTGCTAATTTGCTTCCTCTAGCCACCTCTTCTCCCTTCCCACTACCTCTGGGCAAGCTGTCCCTTGGTGCCTTAACCCCACTACTACTCCCTCTTACTCCTTCCTTTTCCCTTTCCTGGAGTCCATCTCTTAAGCTTCCTCTACTGACTGCCTCCTTCTCACCAATACAAATCTCCAGCCAATCAAATCTTGATAGCTTGTCTTTCTCTCCAACAGAAGTTGGTCCAGTAAGATATTATCTCACCCACCTTGTCTCTCTAATATCCTGGGACCCACACGGCTACAACTACACTGCACACCGGCTTCTCATCACCTCATCCGTTAGGTATACATCACCTTCCTAGTCTCTGCCACTTGCTAGCTTCCTCCCTTCACCCTTTCTCCAATGCCTGTGTGTCCAGCCTGTTGGCTACCACCAACACTGTATCCTAGTGTCCTGGATAGCTTCCTACTCACTTTTTTTCCCCTCTGTCCCCTTCTCTAAGGCCATACCTGGCCCTCCAAGTAAAGTGATCACCTGCTACATTTCAAGGATCTGGTCCAAAGCATAGAGGTTCTAGAGCTTCTCAGTAAAATAGCTGTAAGGACTTTTCAACATGGGAAAAACTTATTTTTCACTAACTTGGTTTTCTGAAATGCCTGAATAGTTTTTGCTGAAATTTTCAAAAAACAAATTCAGCTCAGGGCGGACACTTGGCATGGGAAATGTCAGCCCAAGCAGTCTGACAAAGTTGTTTAAAAACAAACACACACACAAACCCTGTAAACAAAAATTGCAAAAGAGGTTACAAAATAATTTGTGGGAGCTGCTGCCATCTCTGCCTAGAATATGGAGAAATATTTATACACTTAAGAGTACACAAATGGATACAATTCACATCATTTACAAGTGCATGCTTTGTATATACTGGTAAAGTTTTTAAAGTGTGTAGAAGTACATATCGGTAAAATATGCCTGGATGTGTGGGATGCAAGTGGGGCCGGTCAAGAAAGACTGAAATAAGGAAAGTCACGTGTAGGGGGTGGGACTAGTCGAGGAGGCAAGAAGTTATCTGAAAAATAATGAGGTCCATTTCTGTCCATCTTGCAAGGCCACTGAAGTTCCTGTACAATCCACAGGAATTACCATCACTGAGCAATGCATAAATATTTTTGTAATCCAAGGACATAAAACATTCAAAATAGGGCTGTCAAGTGATTAAAAAAAGAATCTCGATTAACAAAAGTTAATCATGAGTAATGGCAGTATTAATGTCCCTGTTAATAGAATACCTAAATATTTTTGGATGTTTTCTACATTTTCAAATATATTGATTTCATTTACAACACAGAATACAAAGTATACAGTGCTCACTTTATATTATCTTTATTACAAATATTTGCACTGTAAAAAAGAGAAGGAATGGTACTTTTCAATTCACCTAATACAAGTACTGTAGTGCAGGCTCTTAATTGTGAAAATGCAACTTGCAAATGAAGAATTTTTATTTTTGAGTGTAGTTACTTAAAAAAATAATGTAAAACTTTAGAGTCTACAAGTCCACTCTGACCTACAACTTGGTCAGCCAATCAGATTCCGTCACTGGTAAGGGATGGTGGGGCGTGACTGGAAAAGTTTACACATGACTGTCTTACCAACTACTTTGCCCTACAGTATCATTGCAAAAGTTGATCAACTGGAAGTTGTGAATGTTTGTAAATGTCTTGATAAAACCTGGAACACTCCACTTTTACCAGCACTTCAACATCCATCTGTCCTATGCTGGGGACTTAAATAGCCACCACACCTCATGGGGCTGCAGAGAATCTGACAAAAATGGACTGCATCACATAGACTGGACTTCTCTAAATGACCCATATCTCTCTTACATAACCCTAAGCAGTCAGCCACCTTTTTCTCTGCACAGTGGAAGCAGGGCTGCTTTCCTGACTGCAGTTGGGTCGCCTCAGCAGGGCTAACTGTTATCAGCCTCCTACGCAGCCAGTACCATCCTCTTCTTGCTCAGATAGAAATGACAATCCCCATAGTAACCACTATCCCTTGATTGCAGTGGATCTGTAGAAGAGCAGAATGGAAAAAAATACTCGGAGCTGACCAATGAGTATGTAGTGTGCATACCATATAATGCCTCTGTAGAGAATGCTTACACTTGCTTCTTCAAAGCAATCTTTAAAGCAGTCATTAAATCCATTCCACATGCCTACCAAGAGACTTATATACCCTACTTAAATGAAGAATAAGCAGAATTTCTGAAGCAGTGTGGGAAATCTGGTGACTCAGAGAAGCAAACCATCTTATTGACAGCCTTAAAATCTTGTCACAAGGAACGTTGGTAAGAAGTTACGGGAAATATGTACACACGGTCTAGCAGGAAATACGGTTACTTAAAGGAATCTTGGTGCAGCACAGAAACCACCATCCACATGTCAGGAAAGGGTCTCCAAATAGCATCACCACATGCCTAACTAATCTAGCAAAAGCCAACAGAAACAAGCCCTTTGAGGAATCAGTAAAGAGGAAATGGAGCTGATACTCAAGGGTGGAACCATTTTGTGAGGAAGACATTGTCCAGCCTTCCTCCACCGAAGAAGTGGAGAAAGCACTGAGCCTCAGGAAAGCAGGAAAAGCAGGTGGCCTTGACAAGACTGTACAAGAAATGCTGCTACATCTTGGTAAGAGGAGCACAAAATGGCTATGTCCTCCAAAAGAACAAGATGCCTAAGATATGGCAGAAAGAAACCAGAAAAGGACCATTCCTTTCCATCTAGCTGCTGTCCAGTATCACTTCTGAGATGTGCTTACAAAATTCTAGAGTGACTATCTTGGCAACAACTCATGCCCATGGTAGGACAGGCTCTGAGTGATGATCAGGCAGGCCACAGACCTAATAGGAGCACTTGTGACCAAGTTCATGCTCTTTACCACTTACATAGAAAGTGGTTTCCAACAGAAGAAGAAGACAGGAGTGGTGTTTCATGACTTGATAGCAGCGTATAATACTATCTGGCACATTGGTCTGCTGGTCAAGATGTCAAAATCTCTGTGGGTTGTAATGGCTATGGAAATGATGCTTCAAAACAGACAAAGTCCAAGTGGTGCTAAGGCAATAAACTGAGCACATGGAGGACCCAGAAGAATGAACTCCCTCAGGGATCTGTTTTTGCCCCAACTTTTTTCAACATATTTACTAATGATCTGCCTCCAACAATCTCAAGGCCATTGAAGTATGTAAATAACATCTGCCTAGCTTCAAGAGACTTCAGAAAGATTGAGGACAACCTGAACTAAGACATGGCAGCCATCGGTGCCTATTGCAAGAAGTGGAGACTTAAGTCTAGAGTGTTAAAGGTAGTGTCGTCATGCTTTCATCTCAATCACACTAATGCTGCCAGAACTCAACATCTTTTTGAATGGAGAGCAACTGGTATGTGACCCAAAGCCAGTATATCTAGGAATAACTGGAGCTCGCACACTGACCTACAAGGACCACTTCACAAAGGTAGCTCAGAAGATTAAGAGCAGAAATGGCTTTCTAAATAAGCTTGGAAGCTCAACATAGGGAGCTAACGTGCAAGTATTACGCAGCTTGGTACTAGTTCTCCACTACTCAGTGAGAGAATACTGTACACCTGTATTAAACTCTTCCTGAAAGCTAGTTGATGTACAACTGAATCAAACAATAATAGTAATAACAGGCTATGGGTATGTCTACTCTACAAAATTAGATCAATTTTATAGAAGTCGATTTTTAGAAACTGATTTTATACAGTCCGTTGTGTATGTCCACACTAAGCACATTAAGTCGGCGGAGTGCGTCCTCACTACCGTGCCTAGCATCAACTTACAGGGTGGTGCATTGTGGGTAGCTATCCCTCAGTTCCCGCAGTCTCCACTGCCTTTGGAATTCTGGGTTAAGCTCCTAATGTCTGATGGCGCAAACACATTGTCATGGGTGGTTTTAGGTACATGTCATCAGGCCCCCCTCCTTCCATGAAAGCAACGGCAGACAATCATTTTGTGCCTTTTTTCCTGGGTTACCTGTGCAGACGCCATATCATGGTAAGCATGGAGCCCACTCAGCTCACCATTACAGTACGTCTCCTCGGTGCTGCTGGCAGACGCGGCACTGCATTGCTACACAGCAGCAGTTCCTTGCCTTTGCGGCAGACGGTGCAGTAAGACTAATAGCCATCGTACGTCTCCTGGGTGCTTCTGGCAGACCTTGGTGAGGTCGATCAGAGCGCCTGGACAGACATGGCTATTCTCCTCTTAGAGCACTGAATGGGAGCCAGAGACTCCAGGTCATTTTCTTCTTTAAGTTTTGTCTCATGGAGATTCAGTCCTGCCTGGAATATCATGCAAGCTGGAGGCTTCTGCCTCAGGCTGCTCTCCCAGCTGGCAGGACTGCCCGGTCACGCCTACACCTTGCTCCCATGGCTCATGAAGCCTGGACAGTATTAAGGAGCAGTTCTACTATAGGCTGAGCAAGTGCATAATGGTGGTAAAATGTGCCTTTGGACGTTTAAAAGCTTGCTGGTACTGTTTGCTGACTAGATCAGACCTCAGCGCAACCAACATTCCCATTGTCATTGCTGCTTGCTGTGTGCTCTGTAATATCTGTGAGAGTAAGGGGGGAGACATTTATGTCAGGGTGGGAGGTTAAGGCAAATTGCCTGGCATTCGATTTTGAGCAGCCAGACACCAGGGTGATTAGAAGAGCACAGCAAGGTGCGCTGCGCATCAGAGAGGCTTTGAAAACCAGTTTCATGACTGGCCAGGCTTCGGTGTGACAGTTGTTTGTTTCTCCTTAATGCAAATCCGCCCCCTTTGTTGATTTTAATTCCCTGTAAGCCAGCCACCCTCTCCCCTTCGAAATAAAGTAACTATTGTTTTGAAACCATGCATTCTTTCTTTATTAAATAAAAAAGAGAGAGAGATATCGGACAAGGTAGCCAAGGTGGGGTGGGGGAGGAGGGAAGGACAAGGCCACATTGCTTATTTTAGCCACACTAAAAATCAAACTGTTCGAATGACAGCTTTCTGTTGCTTGGGCCATCCTCTGGAGTGGAGTGCCTGGAGCCTCCCCCTCCACATTGTTGGGCGTCTGGATGAGGAGGCTATGGAACATAGGGAGGAGGGTAGGCGGTTATTCAGTGGATGCAGCTGGGGGGGTCTGTGCTCTTGGCTTTCCTGCAGCCCCAACAGTTGCTTCATCATGTCCGTTTGCTCCCCCATTAGCCTCAGCATCAAGTCCTGGCTCCGCTCTTCGCACTCACTTAATTCTTTCCTGGCCTCTGCCACTGAATGCCTCCATGCATTAAGTTGTGCCCTATCAGTGCGGGAGGATTGCATGAGCTCGGAAAACATGTCATCACAAGTGTGTTTTTTTCCGCCTTTAATCTGCGATAACCTCAGGGACGGAGGTGATGGGGGGAGCGTAGAAACATTCTACACTCTACTATTCTGGGGGGACTGCATGGTCACCTGTGCTGCTTAGCTCGCCAGGCTGACCAAACAGGGAATGAAATTCAAAAGTTCCCGGGACTTTTCCTGTGTACGTGGCTAGTGCATCAGAGTTCGAAGTGCTGTCCAGAGTGGTCACAATGGAGCACTCTGGGATAGCTCCTGGAGGGCAATACTGTTGATTTGCGTCCGCACTACCCCAAATTCGACCAAGCAAGGTCGATTTTAGCACTACGACCCTCGTCAGGGAGGAGTACAGAAGTCGATTTGAAGAGCCCTTTAGGTCAACAGAATGGGGTTGGTTGTGTGGACGCAGTCATTTTTAAATCGACCTAACATGGCTAAATTCAACCTAACCCCGTAGTGTAGACCAGGCCTATGAGACTAACAAACACCGAATGGCTACCAGTCCTCTCTAATATCTCACCTCCTAACATCAGGTTTTATATTGCTGCAAAGAACCTCCTTCACAAAATCCAAGAGATACCAAAATTGTCACTTTTCATAGATATACGGGTGGGTGGTTGCCTGGCCACTGACTCTTCATCAGATGACCTCTGTGGACTCCTGGTTCATACTGAGAAAGTAGGGCAATCGGCTAGTTATCTTAGGTGCCTGTACATGAATACAAGAAGCCTGGGAAACAAGCAGGAAGAATTGGAAGTCCTGGCACAGTCAAGGAATTATGTATGATGTGTTTGGAATAACAGAGACTTGGTGGGATAATTTGCATGACTGGAGCACTGTCATGGATGGGTATAAACTGTTCAGGAAGGACAGGCGAGGGAGAAAAGATGGAGGAGTTACACTGTATGAAAGAGAGAAGTATGATTGCTCAGAGCTCCAATATGAAATATTAGTGCCCATCTGGAGAAAAGCCTGTTGAGAGTCTTTGGGTTAAGTTTAGAGGCGAGAGCAGCAAGGGTGATGTCATGGTGGGCATCTGGTATAGACCGCCAGACTGGGAGGATGAGGTAAATGAGACTTTCTTCAGACAACTAACAGAAGTTTTCAGATCACAGGCCCTGGTTCTCATGGGGGACTTCAGTCACCCTGACATCTGCTGGGAGAGCAATACAGCTGTGCACAGACAATCCAGGAAGTTTTTGGAGAATCTTGGAGACAAGTGCTGGACGAGCCAACTAGGTGCCATGCTTCTCTTGACCTGCTGCTCACAAACAGGGAAGAATTGGTAGGGAAAGTAGAAGTGGGTGGCAACCTGGGCAGCAGTGACCATGAGATGGTCGAGTTCAGGAACCTGACAAAAGGAAGAAAGGAGAGGAGCACAATATGGACTTCAGAAAAGCAGACTTTGACTCCTTAAGGGAACTGATGGGCAGGATCCCCTGGGAGGCTAATATGAGGGGGAAAGAAGTCCAGGAGAGCTGGCTGTATTTTAAAGAAGCCTTATTGAGGGCGCAGGAACAAACCTCCCGGTGTGCAGAAAGAATAGTAAATATGGCAGGCGACCAGCTTAGCTTAACAGAGAATCGTCGAGGGGCTTAAACGCAGAAAGGAAGCTTACAAGAAGTGGAAACTTGGACAGATGACTAGGGAGGAGTATAAAAGCTGGACATGCACAAGTCCATGGGTCCGGATCTAATGCATCCGAGGGTGCTGAGGGAGTCTGCTGGTGTGATTGCAGAGCCATTGGCCATTATCTTTGAAAACTCATGGAGATCGGGGGATGTCCCGGACAATTGCAAAAAGGCTAATATAGTGCCCATCTTTAAAAAAGGGAAAAAGGAGAATCCAGGAACTACAGACTGGTCAGCCTCACCTCAGTCCCTGGAAAAAGTATGGAGCAGGTCCTCAAGGAATCCATTTTGAAGCACTTGGAGGAGAGGAAGATGATTAGGAACAGTCAACATGGATTCACCAAGGGCAAGTCATGTCTGACCAATTAGATTGCCTTCTATGATGAGATAATTGGCTCTGTGGATATGGGGAAAGCGGTGGACATGATATACCTTGACTTTAGCCAAGCTTTTGATACGGTCTCCCACAGTATTCTTGCCAGCAAGTTAAAGTATGGATTGGATGAGTAGACTATAAGGTGGACAGAAAGCTGACCAGATCGTCCGGCTCAACGGGTAGTGATCAATGGCTTGATGTCTAGTTGGCAGCCAGTATCAAGTGGAGTGCCCCAGGGGTCAGTCCTGGGGCCAGTTTTGTTCAATATCTTCATTAATGATCTGGATGATGGGATGGATTGCACCCTCAGCAAGTTCGCAGATGACTAAGCTGGGGGGAGAGGTAGATACACTGGAGGGTAGGGATAGGGTCCAGAGTGACCTAGACAAATTAAAGTATTGCGCCAAAAGAAATCTGATGAGGTTCAACAAGGACAAGTGCAGAGTCCTGTACTGAAGATGGAAGAATCCCATGCACTGCTACAGGCTGGGAGACCAACTAGCTAAGCAGCAGTTCCCCAGAAAAGGACCTGGGGATTACAGTGGACAAGAAGCTGTATATGAGTCAGCAGGTCTGCCCTTGTTGCTAAGACGGCTAACAGCATATTGGGCTGCATTAGTAGGAGCATTGCCAGCAGATCGAGGGAAGTGATTATTCCCCTCTATTCGGCACTGGTGAGGCCACATCTGGAGTACTGCGTGCGTACAAATTTGGGCCCCCCACTACAGAAAGAATGTGGACAAATTGGAGAGAGTCCAGTGGAGGGCCACAAAAATGATCAGGGGTCTGGGGCACATGACTTACGAGGAGAGGCTGAGGGAACTGGGCTTGTTAGTCTGCAGAAGAGAAGAGTGAGGGGGGATTTGATAGCCGCCTTCAACTACTTGAAAGGGGTTTCCAAAGAGGATGGAGCTCGGCTATTCTCGGTGGCAAATGATAGAACAAGAAGCAATGGTCTCAAGTTGCAGTGGAGGTCTAGGTTGGATATTAGGAAACACTATTTCATTAGGAGGGTGGTGAAGCACTGGAATGGGTTACCTAGGGAGGTGGTGGAATCTCCATCCTTAGAGGTTTTTAAGGCCTGACTTGACAAAGCCCTGGCTGGGATGATTTAGTTGGGGTTGTTCCTGCTTTGAGCAAGGGGTTGGACTAGATGACCTCCTGAGGTCTCTTCCAACCCTATTCTTCTATGATGCTATTATTCTATGACTGTTCCAGACCATTTCTATGGTGGACACTGCTACGTAGTGATGAGGAGAAAGGGAATGAGCCTCCTCACACAGCCTGATGGGAGGCTGTCTCTGATGCAAGCTCAACTATTTCAGATGAGGGATGGTGAGGTGTGCAGCAAGTGACCACACGTGGGGACTCAGGGACAGGCCTCTGTGTAGTTGGAGTGCAGCTGAGGATGCTGCACACATACTGAATAGTTGCTTGTCCCGTGTTGGCCTGTCAGAAGGACTTTCCAGCTGACCCCAAGGCTATTTAATGGCTAAAACCATGGGATACCTACCTATGGCCTTTTGACTTTTGGCTTGTTTTCTACTTGTACATCTCTTATCTCCCTACTTTGTGTTTTGAAATTTTGACCATATTGTACCACTTATACATTTGCTTAAAAAGAGAGCACTGATATCGCAAATCCAGGGAGCAGATTCAGTATTAGCTACATACTATCTTCATTTCATGTGCATACCTGATGACCTTCAGAGGGGAATGCAAACACAGTATCATAGAACTGGAAGGGACCTTGAGAGGTCTTCTAGTTCAGTCCCCTGCATTCAAGTTAGGACTAAGTATTCTGTAGACCAGTGGTTCTCAAACGTGTTTTTTTCTGCTGACCACTTGAAAATTGGTGAGGGTCTCAGTGGGCCACTTAATGGTCTTTCCGAATGTTGTTTGTACCGTTAGCCAACTATTGTAAAGCGCTTTGGATAAAAGCGCTATATTAATTTAAAAAAAATTTTTTTTGTTCTACAAGTAGAAATACCCAACTCATATTTTAATATCAGTAGTCTTACCTTTCTAATGCGATGTATGTGCCCTCTCTCCCCTGCCGCAGCAGCCCCCAAGCTAGGGCTGGGAAGGAGGGGGGAGTCTGTCCCCTGCCACAGCAACCACAGAGTTGAGGCTGGGAAGGAGGGCTGTCTCTCCCTGGCAACCACAGCCCTGGAGCTGGAGAAAGTGGTGTCTTTCTCTGGCCGCTGCAGCCCTGCATGTCCAAAATTCCCCCCACTCCCTGTTCTCACCCCACTGCCCCCTACCCACTATTTCCCCCCAAGGCCACCACCTCACCTTACATGTGTGTCTTCTCCAGGGTCCAGGCACCTAATCAATGGAGTCACGCCTGCACGGCTCCACTAATTAGGTAGGTGGCCCTTCATTCTCTTGTGTGTGGCAACCCAGGCATGCAGCTTAGAGGGAACTATCCTCGGACCACCTGAATGGAGCTCGCAGACCACTGGTGGGCCACAGACCACAGTTTGAGAACCTCTGATGTAGACCATCCCATACAGATGCTTGTCTAACCTGCTCTTAAAAACCTCCAATGATGGAGATTCCACAATCTCCCTAGGCAATTTATTCCAGTGTACCAACTACCCTGACAGTTAGGAAGTTTTTCTACGGTCCAACCTAAACCTCCTTTGCTGCAATTTAAGTCCATTGCTTCTTGTCCTGTCCTCAGAGGTTAACAAGAACAGTTTTCTCCCTCCTTTCCTCTTTGTAACAACCTTTTATGTACTTAAAAGCTGTTATGTCCCCCTTCAGTCTTCTCTTCTCCAGTTTTTTCATGGGGAAATACACAAAGCCCAAAAGAGCAACATATGTTCTGTTTCTGCAGCTACAATTGAACTGAAAGTGTTAATTGCATGTAATTCTGTTCGTGGATTGGCATCCTCGTGTACTGATCTCAGGTAACTGGTGCTTCGTGACAACTTCTTGCATCTTGCATGTCTTGAAAGATTCATCTCAGTGCACATCACAGACAGTATCCGTAATCTGATAGAATGATGTATCTGGTGATACTAAAACTGTGAAGCTGTTAACTATAGTGCAAAGTTGTTTTGCGTCAGAGATTTTGCTTATAGCAATCTGACCATTTTTCTGACCATCAGAAGGCATGGCAAATCTGTCCTGGAGAACTGTGACTGATAATGATAGTCTAATGTTGATTTTATGCTAGTTTGGATGGTGCCATTCATTTAAAATGTGCATCAGTTCACATTAACTTCCAGAATGATGCTTGCTTTTGAGCCACTGGAGGTATCTTCCAAAAGACCTTTTTAGCCTGGAGTAATAACGGAAAAAGATTCTTACATGATCCTTAAAGGTCTAGCCCCAGTTATGGAAGCATCATCCTGAGACACATGCGGCTTGCTTGATATTTACAAAATTCTTCATCACAAGGAGCTCGCTGAAAAAGCAGTGCCCCTCAGATGTTGCCTGAAACAGGAAAGTCCTTGGCCTATTGTTGACGTCTAAATATGGTGAGTGTTTTTTTTTTCCTTACTCTGCATTAGCAGAAGGAAATCAGGGCTTGAAGTGCAGGAAAATAACCTCATAGAAGTGCAGCAGAGGCATGAGCAAAGAGTTCCCAGGAGATCTAATCAACTGCAGTCACAGCAAATGCTCTCAGAACCAGAGAGAAAAGAGTTTAAGCTGATTAGAGCCCTTCTGGCAAGCCTGCAACCTGATCCCATTAGTAGGAGACTGCCAGGAAACATCAGCAACTGATACCAGGGCCATAGTTATAGGAAAAATGCCTTAAACATTTATTTCCTTTCAAGGGAAAACTTACAGGCCCTGGAAATCCAAGTAGCCTGTTTGAAGTGAAAGGCTTCTGCTCACTTGTCCAGTGGATCCTTGGGGGCAGTTGCATGCACAGCATGGGAGAAGGGGAGGTCATTTCAACCAAGGAGCACTTGCAGTTCACCCTGGGGAGAAGAGCCATATTTTTCCAGCATTTCTTTAGGAATTGTATATGGGTTAGCAGAGACCATGGAAGTGATTCTTCTCTATCCCTAGCCAATCTCCGTTATGACCTTGAAAAAGTGGAGTACTGAAAGGAAATATTTGTCCTGCTCTTCAATTCATTAGGGGTAGAGAGGACCTTATCGGGGAGCCAGGGCCCTGAGTTTTCGCCTCTTCACCCTGATTCATTTTAAGGATAAGCTTATTGATATCCCTGTGTCAAAAGTTCTGCATCCAGAGTCAGTCCTCTGGAGAGAAGGAGGAGGACACCTTAGCAAATCGGACCTTTATGAAGCTGGTAGCCTTTTTTTTGTGGGGGGCGGGAGATGGAATCCAATAGGAGCAGAGACAAATTTGAGGGGACCATGCTCTGAGGCTTGTCTCCAGGACTCACTGCACTGACTGCAGGAGGATGATCAAGAAGCAGAGCTAGGGCATCAGGATCTTGCTAAGCATAATCCCCATAATTATAAGGAGCAATCCAAGGACTGCAGTGTGACCATGCAAGCTCATTCAAGAACGTGAGAGTCTCTGGCTTTAGTCTGGCACAAGGAATCCTTGTCCCAAGGGTGCTTCCCTCCATGCAGCTGCAAACAGTGCATTCCTTGGGTGATCCCTCAGGAGAGCGGTAAATCCCTATGGTTCAAGTGCAAGCTCTTGCCCATAGAGCGAGGGTCGGCAACCTTTCAGAAGTGGTGTGCCGAGTCTTCATTTCTTCACTCTAATTTAAGGTTTTGCATGCCAGTAATACATTTTAACATTTTTAGAAGGTCTCTTTCTGCAAGTCTAGAATATATAACTAAACTATTGTATGTAAAGTAAATAAGGTTTTTTAAATGTTTAAGAAGCTTCACTTAAAATTAAATTAAAATGCAGATCTTATCAATTTAGTGTGATCCTTGCCCTTGCTTTTCCTTGCTGAGTTTTCCAGTGTCTGGCATGTATTTGGATACTTTAAGCTGCACACAGGCTTCTGAGTGATCAGTTGTTAACCGGCTCTGAGAGAGACAGGGGACAGATTTCATGTGTGAAAATACCTGTTTGCATTTTCAAATGCTGAAAGCATTGCAAATGCAGTTTTCTTCAAACAGTTAAATTTCACTGGTAGGGATGTCCAGCAGGTCAGAACAGAGGCTCCATGATCTCTCTCGGTAGCTTCAAGTGCACTCCGCAGATCTCCAAACTTTGATGCCCACAATTCTGAGCTTTTTAACTGAATGAGCTGCATTTTGAAATCTTCAACACCCATCAACTGAAGTACAGACAAATTCAAGTCGCTTTTGCTGAACTTTTCAGGTTTAATTAGAAAAGAAAGCATTGGGCCAAATCACCGGAAATCTTAAAATCTGTCAGAAAATTCTGATTCCAGTTCTTGCATGTACATTCTAATCTCAACGTCACATGCAGCGCACTGTTCCACATGGTGTGATAGTGATGTAAGCAGCAAATCAGGACTTAAAATTATCCCAGTACAGTGGCGCTGGAACAATTTTTAAGGTGGGGGTGCTGAGTTGCACACCCTCTTGCCCCTGTCTGCACCCCTCACTGCCCCAGGCTGAGGCTAGTGGGCCACAGCTGGGGGCAGCTGCAGAGCCCCGGGCCAGCGGCCGGGACTCCAGGCCGGCAGCAGAGCCCCCTGGACCGGTTGCAGGGCCCCGGGGCCAACAGCGGGCTGAACAGGGCCGGCGGCCGGAACCCCAACTGGCAACAGAGCCCCTGGGACCAGTGGCCCGGCCCCAGGCAGTGTGAGTGCCACTGAAAATCAGCTTGCATGCCGCAGGTTTCCTGCCCCTGCCATAGAGAGTCACCAACAGCAGAGATGGCATGACTGAGGAGAACAGGATAAGCCAGATGAAAGGAAACAGTCTGCCCCGAGGCTTTTTTGATATTAGCACAGTCCCTGAGGTTTTTTGGCTGATTTCTGACCTACTGAAGCAAAGAATCAGGCATCCTTAGACTCACAGATTATAAATACTGAAGGGACCACTATGATCATCTAGTCAGACTTCTTGGTTAATACAAGCCATAGAACTTGCGTGAATTAAATCCTGTTTGAACTATAGCGTAACTTCTAGTAAAACTTCCAATCTTGATTTCTATATTGCCAGTACTGGAGAATCCAATACAACCTTTGGTAAGTTTTTTCCAATGGTTAATTAGTCACTGCCAAATATTTGTACCTTTTCTTTCGTCTGAAGTTGTCTGTCCTCCACTTCCAGCCATCGGATATTGTTATATCTTCATAGGCTAGCTTGAATTGCTCATTCTCAAATGTTTGTTCCCCAGGGAGGTATTTATAGAGTGTAATCAGGTCACTCCTTAGCTTTGTTAAACTAAATAGCTTGAGCTCCTTCAATAGCTCACTCTAAGATATGTTTTCCATTCCTTCAGTCATTCTCATGCCTCTTCTCTGAACCCTCTCTGGTTTTTTGAGGTGTTTCTTGAATTGTGGACACCAGAACTGAACACAGTATTCTAGTAGCAGTCGCACCAGTGCCAAATACAGAGGTAAAATAACCTCTCTATTCCTTATCGATGTTCCCCTGCTTATGCATCCCAGGATAGCATTACATTAGCTCTTTTGGCTACACTGGGATCCTCGTGTTCACCATAACTCCCAAATCCTTTTCAGAGTCACTGCTTCCCAGATTAGTCCCCCATCCTGTAAGTATGGCCTACGTGCTTTGTTCTAAGATGTTTGATCTTACATTTGGCCATACTGAAACACACAGTGTTTGCACCCAGCTTACCAAGTGATCCAGTTCGCTGTCAGTGATCTATCCCCTTCATTATTTACTATTCCCTCAATTTTTGTCATCTGCAAACTTTCAGTGATTGTTTTCTTCCAGATCATTGATAAAAATGTCAAGTAGTATAGGGCCAAGAACTGATCTCTACAGGACACCTCTAGAAATACACCTGCTCAATTATTATGTTGGGATTTGTCAGTTAGCCACTTTTTAATCCATGTGCTGTATGCCGTATTGATTTTATATTTTTCTAGTGTCTTAATCAAAGTGTTGTGCAGTACCAAGTCAAATGTCTTACAGAAGTTTTAATAGATTATATCAACTAGGGCTGTCAAGCGATTAAAAAATCATGATTAATCATGCAATTAAAAAAATTAATAGTGTGATTAATTGCACTGTTAAACAATAATACTGTTTATTTAAATATTTTTGGATGTTTTCTACATTATCAAATACATTGATTTCAGTTACAATACAGAATACAAAGTATACAGTGCTCACTTTATATTTATTTTTTATTACAAATCTTGGCATTGTAAAAAACACAAAAGAAATAGTATTTTTCAATTCCCCCATTAGAAATACTGTAATGCAATCTATTTATAATGAAAGTTGAACTTACAAATGTAGAATTATGTACAAAAAACCTGCATTCAAAAACAAAACAATGTAAAACTTTAGAGCCTACAAATCAACTCAGTCCTACTTCTTCAGCTAATTGCTCAGACAAACAAGTTTGTTTACATTTAGGGGAGGTAATGCTGCCAGCTTCTTGTTTACAATGTCACCTGAAAGTGAGAACAGACATTCACGTGGCACTGATGTAGCTGGCCTCACAAGATATTTATGTGCCAAATGCACTAAAGATTCATATGTCCTTTCATGCTTCAACCTCCGTTTCAGAGGACATGCTTCCATGCTGATGATGGGTTCTGCTTGATAATGATTCAAAGCAGTGTAGACCAACACGTTAATTTTCATCATCTGAGTCAGATGCCACCAGCAGAAGGTTGATTTTCTTTTTTGGTGGTTCGGGTTCTGTAGTTTCTGCATCAAACTGTTGCTCTTTTAAGACTTCTGAAAGCATGGTCTACACCTCGTCCCTCTCAGATTTTGGACGGCACTTCAGATTCTTAAAACTTGGGTTGAATGCTGAAGCTATTTTTAGAAATCCCACATTGGTATCTTCTTTGCATTTTGTCAAATCTGCAGTGAAAGTATTCTTAAAATGAACATGTGCTGGGTCATCATCCAAGACTGCTATAACATGAAATATATGGCAGACTGTGGGTAAAACAGAGCAGGAGACGTACTATTCTCCCCCAAGGAGTTCAGTCACAAATTTAATTGATGCATTATTTTTTTAACAAGCATCATCAGCATGAAAGCATGGCCTCTGGAATGGTGACCAAAGCATGAAGGGGCATATGAATGTTTAGTATATCTGGCACGTAAATATCTTGCAATTCCGGCTACAAAAGTGCCATGTGAACGCCTGTTCTCACTTTCAGGTGATATTGTAAATAAGAAGTGGGCAGCGTTATCTCCCGTCAATGTAAACAAACTTGACTGTCTTAGCGATTGGCAGAACAAAAAGTAGAACTGAGTGGACTTGTAGGCTCTAAAGTTTTACACTGTTTTGTTTTTGAGTGGAGTTATGTAACAAAAAATGTCTACATTGTAAATTGCACTTTCATGATAGAGATTGCACTACAATACTTGTATGAGGTAAATTGAAAAATACTATTTATAATTTTTATAGTGCAAATATTTGTAATAGAAAATAATATAAAGTGAGCACTGTACACTTTTTTCTGTTGTATCTGAAATCAATATATTTGAAAATGTAGAAAAAAATCAAAAAATTTAATACATTTCAATTGGTATTCTATTGTTAACAGTGCAATTAAAACTGCAATTAATCGAGATGAATTTTTTTAATTGCAATTAATTTTTTGAGTCAATCACATGAGTTAACTGTGATTAATCAAAAGCCCTAATATCAACACTATTATCTTTATCAACCAAGCTGTGATCTCATTTTTTTTTAAATCTAGTTTGTTTGACAGGATCTATTTTCATCAATCCATATTGATTGGCATTAATTATATTATCCTCCTTTAATTTTTTATTAATCTGTCTCAGATCAGCTGTTTCATTATTTTTCCTGTGATCGAGATCAGGCTGACAAGCCTAAAATTAGCCAGGTCATCCAGTTTATCCTTTTAAAATATTGGCATAACATTTGCTTTCTTCCAGTCTTCTGGAATGTCCCGTGTATTAAGATTTATTGAAAATCAACTTTCACTGTTCAGTGAGCTACTCAATCAGCTCTTTGATAACTCTTGTATGTAAGTTATCTGAACTTGTTGATTTAAAAATGTCATACTGTAATAGCTACTGTTTAACATCCTCATGAGATACTATTGAAATGGAAAGTATTTCATCATAATATGATATGATTGTGATGCTGGCAGACCAGGTGCCAACTCTTGCCAAGGCTTTAGGCATCAGCTGAGCACTCACAAATTCATATCTGGAAACCAGACCAGCTCACCTGTATGTTAGTATTGTTCAAGGGAGGTGTTAGACTCTGTGGAATGCTTGTAAATTAATATATGCAGCAACTTAACTTGTAATATCTGTATCCCTTTGTGACAAAGTGAGAATGTTCTTAATGTTTTCTCTGAATCCTGTGTGGGTACCTCAGTTTCCCCTATGCATTTCTTAAGTATCTAGGTGATGGGATAAGGGTGTGTGATTGTTGCAGAGCCCTGGAGTGCAGGGTTCTGCTCAGAGAATGGCCGACACCCTGTCTCCTGGCAATTGATGGCCCGGGCCCCTCCCCTGCAAGGTGCCAACTGAAGGTGTTGGAGAACAAAGAGATCAGGTGGCCTCCTTGTCCGGGAAAGAGACAAAGGCCGGAAGAGAGGCTGGAGGGAGTTTCAGTTTGGAGCTGGCTGGGGAAACGGAGGGAGGCCCAGAACCAGAGTCTGGGCTCCCTACCCCCCAAGATGGACCTGCTCTTGATGTGTCCTGTTTTCTGTACCTACAAGCTCTGTTATGTCCTTTCTCAGTTGTGCCATTTGGGTCATCTAGTAAACTTTTCTTAAATAATTCCCAATTATCATTCACATTTTTTTATTAAAATCTCTGGGGGTGGGGAGTTTATAGTTTTGTTTTGTTTTTTCATAATTTTTTTTCAGCTTTCTGAAATTGGTCCTTTAAGTAGCAACTACTTTGGTTTGGACTTCATTCTGTTTGCACGTTATAAATTTGTCTCTCAGCTGCAACTGATTTTTAGTTCTGTGATCAATTCCTCTTTATCTGTCAAGATGATGTCTAATACAGAATTTCCTTTAGCTGGCAGGATCACTTTGAGTTAGGAAATTGTCATCTATAATATTTAGAAATTCTGAGGGTGTTGTTATAGTACTGGCTACATGAGACCTCCTGTATATGTTACTCATATTGAAGGCCCCCTATGATCTCTCAGCTTTTTTTCCCTCCTGTGACGAAGTGGGTGTTTTTGACACCTCCACATTATAGATGTGTTTAAGGAGCTGGTCATCCTGTCCCATCCTTGTCCCATTGTAGAACCTTGCCCCCCTCTTTGCAGCTAAGAGCCTGTCTTCCTGATCAGGATGATTAAGGGTCAGTGTACGTGACTGCTTAAGTTGATCTAACTTACATTGCCCAGGGGTGGAAAAAGCCTCACACACACACACCCCACACCGCCACCAAGCAATGCAAGTTTTGCTCTGTTCACACTGGTACTATGTTGGTGGGAAACCTTCTCCCACCAACATAGCTTCCACTTCTCAGAAGGTGGAGTAATTATGCCAACAGGAGAGCGCTCTCCTGTCGTCATAGTGCATCTTCACCAGATGCACTACAACGGTGCAGCTGTGCCGATGTAGCTCTGTAGTGTAGACTTGCCCTAAGCTACAGGGAGCTATGGCCACTCTGCTTCTGAATGAGAGCATCCACCGGGCTTAATGTGCTTTAATTTATGTACATAGATTTCACCCCTTTAGCTGATTCACCTTAATTTTCCTGAGTGTTCCCATGTAGACATGGCCTTAGTGAAGAAATGAGAAATCCCTGGCCATGATTTGTCAGGAAATCAAAAGATATTTCATGAAAGTGTGAGTTGCAGTCTATATAATTTTATGAAAATATGCTAATGAGTGTGAATATAATGTAACTGGAATATGCTTCATGCAAAAGGCCTCTTGTAAGGTATCATTACAAAGCTTATAATCTACTGAGTGTGGTCATCCTATTTGTATAAATGTATCACTTGTATCTGAAACTAGAAATATGAAATATAACTGTGAGGTCCTATTGTAATTATGCAACGTGTGGGCCATTAATGGTGGTTTGGAATCTTGATGGCTCCCATCAACCAGGACAATTGACTGTGGATGGCTCTCTTTGCTTGCAGGCCTTCCTGTGAGTCATGAAGGCTTGGGGTCTCACAGGACATGTGACCATGTCACCTGGTACTGAAATCCATCCTAAACATGGTGCTTTTCCATTTAAAAGCGGGGGGACACACACACCAAGAGACAAAAGATTCCTGCCTTGTGCCAAAGCTATATAAGGCGGTGGAACAGAACAAAGGAGGCTGCAATCATGAGAAATCCCCTAGCTACCACCTGAGCTGGAACAAGGGCTGTACTAGGGAAAGAATTGTGCCCAAACTAGGAAGGCGTCCAATCTGTGATAGAAGCTTATTGACACATCTCTGAGGGTGAGATTTTATCTGAATTCAGGTTACTTACTGTATTAGGCATAGACTTGTGTGTTTTGTTTTATTTTGTTTGGTAATTTGTTCTGTCTATTACTACTTGGAACCACTTAAATCCTACTTTTTGTATTTAATAAAATCACTTTTTACTTATTAATTAACCCAGAGTGTGTATTAATACTTGGGGGCGGAGGGGAAACAGCTGTGCGTATCTCTCTATCAGTGTTATAGAGGACAAACAATTTATGAGTTTACCCTGTATAAGCTTTATAAAACGGTAAAATGGATTTATTTGGGGTTTGGACCCCATTGGGAGTTGGGCATCTGAGTGTTGGAAACAGGAACACTTCTTAAGCTGTTTTCAGTTAAGCCTGTAGTTTGTGGGATGTGGTTCAGACTTGGGTCTGAGTTTGTAGCCGGCAACCGTGTCTGGCACAACCAGGCAGGGTTCTGGAGTCCCAAACTGCCAGGGGAAACGGCTTAAAGGTAGTCTCAACACATCAGTTGGCAGTTCCCAAGGGGTTTTCTGTGATCCACCCCATCACAGCATCGATGAGCAGAGAGAAGAAAAAAAGTGTTTCCTATTCTCCCTAGACTCTGGTTACTTGTCTGCCTGCCCTTAAGTTATGAGCAGTTTGTCCCAGTTGTCTCTCTGGAAAGTGCTGAGTGCATTATGGGTACTGCATTATTATTAACTAAATGCCAGGAGAACAATCAATATTCACTACATCACGGTGTGTCTCCACTGTAACTCTTAACCTGTCCTGTCTCATCTCACCTGTATTTTATCTTATGTATTAATCACCGCCTCCTGTAACTCATTTTAGTACGTAATTTGTACGGTCAACAATTCTGCTTTAATAAAAAGTGAATAAACTCCCTGTGACAGCATTTTGGGACACACCAATATTTTATGCCTGGGGGAATTCCATGCCAAAAAATTAAAAATTCTGTACACAATATTTTAAATTCTACATATTTTGACAAAATAACACAATATAATCACTCCAGTTTCAGTTATTTTGGTAATTTATTGCAAAATACCTGTCAACAATATAGACAACAGCAAAAAAGATTCCCCCAGGAGAAGAGAGTTAAAGAAATCCCTACAACAACCCAGCTCCAGTTTGGAGGGATGCTGGAGGGGGCCGTGTGGAGCCCCCAGAGCCCAGACTCCTGCACTCCCATCCCCCCAGAGCGTAGCTGCAGGGAACCCCAGACACCAGAACCCCCAGGGCCTTTACTCCCCCCAGCTTCTTTACTGTCCTACCAGGGTGTTACCTGGGGTTCTTTCAACTCAAAGCTCTTGGTAACTTACTCTGTGCGAGGTGGTATCAGGAAATAAATCAGGGGAGACATGGCCGCCCGACCTATAGATGGCTGGCACAAACAGGACAACACAAGAGTGCTTTCACTTAACGCTAAACTTTACTTAGTCTCAAGCACTTATACACACGTCTGTAACAGGTTAGTAAAACGCCCCCAACCCTGGATAATTACCAAAGCAGAGTGTGGCTCTCGAGTGGCACAGCGGCAGCCAATCTGCCGCTGGGGAACACAAGATGCATCCAGAGGGAGAGTCCAGTCCTGAAGAGTCCCACCACCTCAAACTTCCCCCCTTTATTTATACATTAGTAATAGAATGACATGTCCCCTAAAGAAAACTTGTCAAGCAAGCTGTTTCAATGGTCAAGCAAGAGGCTTTCTTCTGATTATTGATTAACCAGGTGTGGATTTTTCCAGAGTTTTCAGCCTTGAGGCCCCAATAGACATTCCTGGGGCACATCCTGCTCTTCTAAGATGCATGTATCAGCAACTTCAACACAATTCTTATCAGGAAGGACATGGGGTCAAGCTGCCCTCTCTGTGGCACCCAAAGACCCCCCTCCCCTCCTGCCTTCGTTAAACTGAGACTGCTGAATGGCCAATTTACAGCCTGCTGACTTGGCTGCTTTTAGCAATAAGCCATAGTGATTTCAGGCACTTTACTGGTTTGCCAAAGTCTTCCTGTACAAGGGGACATGTTGTGGTGCAGCCCTGCCCTTCCTCGCCTTTTGCCAGAGCTGGGTCTTCCAGGCCCTCTCCCATCCCTGAGAGAATGAGGATCAAGCAGAGCATGCAGCCTCCAGCCCAGCCAGGCTGGACATTCCGCTCACTGTGAGCTGGGCTCTGCAGAGTCCTAGTGGCCCCTAGAGGCAGCCAGCGGCTTTGCAGCCCTAATTCTGCAGAGGACATAGGGAATTCTGCAAAATTCTGCGTTGCGCAGTTGTGCAGAATTCCCCCAGGAGTAAATATTTGTACAGGCTGCCAAACTAATCTTATGTTGTTCCTGTAGTCTGTGTAATTGGGTGACTCTAGTATTGACTAACTAGTGCAAAATTAGCAAATCTACCATTATAAATCAATTATTTTGACTTCATCTAACAATCTTACTTCTGCTGTGCAACTAATGCACTCTTGAGTCCTTTTTCTAAAGTTTTTTTTTTATTAGAATAGATTTTGGACTAGCCAGCAAATGTTTTGGAAGCTTGTCTAACTACTTCCTGTTAGTCTGCTAGGCAAAGTATTTGGAACTTGCCTTTTATACAGACCATTACATGTGATGAGTTGTATCCTGAAATTACCAACAAATCATTTCAGTATTCTTCTTTATATTTAACCTTTCAGCATGAATATTATGGGTTTTCTCTTATTACTTCTATTTTGATTTTATCTATGTAATGTGTTTATGATCTAATTTTATCACAAAATGTAAAGTAAGTTTTTTATCTTAAACATCCATCCTTAACACTCAGCTATACTTTTTCATTCTTTCAAAGAAAAACGGTAGCAACAGTTCTAACCTACCAGCATGCATAAGAGAGCTTCGATGCATTCTAGTGGGATGCAGAGGTGATTGTTTGGTATTTCTGTGCAGAGTTTATCTCCTCTCTCATGAGAACTTTTGTCCTAACTGTAACATTTTTTGCCATTTCCAGACAGCTGTGTGCACCATAGGCTGAACTTCTCCAACATTATATTAAGGCCAGTGGGCCCAATCCTGAGCTAGGCTTTGTTCTGGCTAGACTATCTTCAATAGGAGTTTGCTTGAATATTGGCCACGCTTGTTCTCATCTTAGGCTTTATTTGGGAGACACTGTGATACAAGTTAGTGAGAAGACAAACTGAGTTTATGCTGTTGAGCAAATTTTTAATCTGTAGCTACAGGCAAAGTGGTCCTGCAAAATGAAGGAGTGAAGATTATGTGAGCCAAAGGGTGGGGTTTGACCCTAGCATGATGGTTGCCAGTAAGAAGTCAGGCTTTGATTTTTTTTACCAGTTTTCCCAAATACATATGGTATTTCTGATTATCTTGTGTCGGAAATATTTCTAAACCCTGACTCCTTTGTCTTTCTTACAAAATGGGAGTAAACAGAGAGCAATAAAATGTAAAAATGTTATGATCTGTATTTTTGTTAATCACAGCTTTTAATTTTTTAACACAGGATCCAGTTTATGGTAGAGGGAAACTTGGAGAAATTCAGGGACTTGTACTGGGGATGCTGGACACATTTAACTATGAGCAAGTAAGTTGTGTGTGCCTCTTCATTCTGCCCATTGCTAAATAAAGGGCCTAACTAGTGTTGCCTAGAAGAGGGGTTTTTCTTTCTTTTCAGTTCATTAATTGTCAGGAACTAACACAGTACTTTTAAAAAAAAAATCAGGTAAATGGAAACCCAGCTTTTGTCACCCTCAAAAGATGTGTGCATTCCTATAGCTCTATGAGGCACTGAAAAACAAAGCACTACAGGGAAATATTTTTTTAAATAGATTGCCAACTACACAGTTAAACATCAAGGAGTCCTTGTAGCATCTTAGAGACTAACAAATTTATTTGGGCATAAGCTTTCGTGGGCTAAAACCCAGTTCATCAGATGCATGGAGTGGAAAATACAGTAGGCAGGTGTAAATACACAGCACATGAAAAGATAGGAGTTGCCTGACTTTTCATGTGCTGTGTATTTAGACCTGCCTACTGTATTTTCCACTCCATGCATCTGATGAAGTGGGTTTTAGTCCATGAAAGCTTATGCCCAAATAAATTTTAGTCTCTAAGATTCCACAAGGACTCCTTGTTGTTTTTGCTGATACAGACTAACACAGCTACCACTCTGAAACAGTTAAACATGTGTCAGGGCTGATTCCCCACTCTGGCACTTCAAGTGCAGAAGGTGGGGGCTTGCAAGGATTTTAAAAATTAGTACTGGCCACTCCAAGCTGGTATTAAACTCCCAAAGTCACAGCTTTTCTCTGACCTTAAATGGGTAGATGCTGCCACCACCAAAGTGCAAACAAAAACACAACCCTTTGAGAACCCAGGAAGGAACACTTGGGAATTCTTTCTTGTGGGGTTACCCTCGAGCCCTTTCTCTCTCTCTCTCTCACACACACAATAGCTGAGAAAAAAAACAAAGGAAATCAGCTGTTGCCACCAGCTAATTAAACAACATATGCAAAAACCTCTTAGGGACACAAAAATCCAATCCTGTTTTTAAAAAACGTAAAATTTATTAAAAACAAAAAGAAAGGAAATACATTTGGAACTTAGGCTTTTTGCTAGATCTTGTAATTGTTTCTTTTAAAAATTAAGCATCAAGATAGCTCTCTTGAGGTTCAGGTTACAAGCAAAACTAAAGCATCTGGGGTTAGCACAGAGGAGTCCACAAGCCAAGAAATAAACCTAATCATGTCTTTTGAAACATTCCTAATCTATTTATACATTTGGGAGTTCCAAATAAGTAATTCTAGGTATGATCTGATTATTTTTGCTCATATCAGGCTTAAAGCTTCTTATAGCATAACTGCTCCTTGTTCCCCTCTTTCCCAGAGAACGCAACAGAGAGACAAAGGGAAGTTTTTTCCCTATTTCAAAAAGTTCTAGCCCTCCCATTGGCTCTTTTGGTCAGGTGCCCACTCCCTTCCTTTTACCTGTGGGCTTGTTAACCCTTTACAGGTAAAGCAAGTAGAGGACAGCTACAAAGAGGAATTTTATAGCTAACTGGCTGGTTGGGTGCCCATAAAAGGGAGCTACCCCCCTCCCCTTCATTTATCACAACATGTCTTAACCACACTTTAGCATATTATTGTGGAAGCAGCCATAGTTCAGATTGTGCTCTAAAATTTACTTAAAAAGAGTGTTGAATTTCAGTGTTCATTTTTATGCCCTTTGAATTTCTATGTAGCTTTAGTATGATTTCTTTTAATACTTTTTAATACATGTTTTGAAATTGGCTCATGTTGAAATTTGTTCATGGGAGTCTGACTCTTCTTTGTCAACTGATACCTTTACATTTCTATTCCATACCTTCTGCCGTCCAGACAAAAAATCTCATCCTGTCTTTGACGACATCTTGTGGATATTCCAGCTGTCAACTGAAATTTAGCATACCCAAATGGAGCTTCTGATCTTCTCCCAAAGCCTGTCCTTCTCCCCCTTTCATTAGTATGTTGGCCTGTACCACCACTCTACAGATCTTTCAAGCCTCTAACCTTGGATTCATTTTAAGAAAATAGAGAAATTACTTTTTGTTTAAAGATGGTTAAAAAGTCTTGCTTCCATGAAAGCCATTGCTGCAGTTGCCTGCAGTGCATTCTCACACTCGGAGAATCCTGTAGCCTTTAGCCATATCACCAAAGGCCACATGAATAGCTAATAGGGCAAAAAGTTTTCCAGTATGTTCCAGTGTGTTCCAGTATCTTCCTGTATTGCCAAACCAAAGGGTTAAAAAATCGATTGAGTCAAACCCCTAAAACTCATGAGATTGGCTTAATTTTAACAGAGGTAAACTGAGTTCTCTCTTTGCCTTTTGAATTCACTTGGGTCATATTTTCACAATCTGAAACTGAGGCCCTTTTTACTTTCATTTACACACACACACCCCCAAAAAAATCTCACATAATCACTTGACTCTGGGAGCTGGGGTTTAAGAAGAACACCGAATATTGAAAGTCTGGCAGTAAATTCAATAGTTGGCAACCCCAGTCTTGCTGCTTCTGTGCCACAGCAAACAGCTCTTCATAGCAGCTCTGCTTTGAGCTCAAAGATTTAGGCCCCGGACCCCTGGGGTTGGTTGGCAATCTTGCTCCATTGCACTCCTCCCATCCATACCAGCTTTCTATACATGGACCCCAGGGTTAGTGGTGCAACTGGAACCCTGCAACTTGGTGGAAACAAGGTCCACTACCCCAAAATGGTGGCATACTGCCTCTTCCCCCACTCTTCATCAAAGGTCACTGCAGGTGCCTTGTTACCTGAGGTGCGTAATGAGTCAGATGTCTGCAGAGAATGGAATGGTGTGCAGCATGGATGTGATAAGGACTGTGGGGTATGTGGCCAGAGGAGATCCACCATGCACCTGTGAACAGCTGGTTCCTCAAACTCATCCCCCATACCAGTTACTCAGATTCACTACACTTATCTTAGTGCCAGTAACCCCCGCTCCAGAAACTGTCCCCTTGGGTGCTCATCTGCCTGGAGATACTCGGGTTCCTCACTGAGATACTGATCTTATTACAGTCCACAGGCCTCTCCTGACTTTCTGCGAAGATTATGTCTGGGAAGAGCCTTCACAGATGGCTCAAATTCCCTTCTTGCTTCCTCCCTCCTGCTGTGATTCCACTGGCTCTGGGGAAAAGCAGTGGACTCAAGTGATACTTCTGCACCCATCATCTGGCCTCTCCTCCCAGAGGAAAAAAGGGCTTCCAAAAGAGCCAGGACTGCCTTGAAGGGCACTTCCTCCTCCGGGGAAGGAAAGCCCCAGTTCCCTTTTGTGCACCTCTGTAGGCAATTCAGACAATGGAGCCAAGTGTGTTTGCTACAGACAGGCATAGCTAGTGATCAGTGACTTCATCAGGTGCTGATAATCAAGCAGGTTTACTGTTTTGTAGGAATATTGAATACTGATAACTGGGGAGATTTACTGTACTATGCAGACCTGTCCAGGAAGGATCCTTTTTAAAAGAGAAGAATCTTCTCTTTCTTTCCCTTCCCTTTTCATGTTTCCTAGGAAACAGAGCTGATCCTCAGTGGCAGATGCCTTCTGACATCACTTAGCAACATCTGCCACAGGCCGTACATAGTGTCTAAAACAGACTGTCCCCTTTGTTTCAGCAACTTCTGCTGCTTTTTATGAGCTGCCCTGTGCCTCTCCCAGTGTATCCTTTCAGGAGCGAATGTCCTTGAATAATCCTGAAGAGGGAAATAAGGAATGATAAGATCGTGCAGAGGTGATATAAATTTGCACAAAGCACTCTCCTTTCTTAGTAGGGTGCTTATCTTTCATACTTGTCAAGCTGTTGCCAGATGAAGGAAGAGTGACCAACTGATGGTCCAGTTCTATCATTCAGGTGCTATCAGTTTGGGAAGTAAATTCCTACATCCATTTTAGGCTTTTTTGCCCAGTTTCAGGGAGGGAGACTCCTGTTTAGGTCTCCTTTCAAAATCAACTCTGGCAAATGGAGGAAAGACCTCACTTGTAATGTTTAGTTTTGATAAGTCCAATTAGGGAAGATGACGCATACATGTTACCTGGAATGCCTTCACCTTTCTATAACAGTTGAGTTCCTCTTTCAACTGCTCACACATCCTTTTCACTCTGCAAGATCTCCTCATGGTGTTTGGGCTGGTCTTGGATAGAGCACATTATAGAGTGAATGTGCTACGATGTCTCAGCCTTTTCCTGAGTCCATTCTGTTTTGACTTGGCAGAAATATGTTTGTCTTTGATCCCTTCTGGGTGTGTGACAAACATTCCATGGCTCACAGGGCAGTCTGTGACCGCACAGATACTGGGTGTTTCCTCCTCACTCACTGATGGGCAGGACAACCATCAGTCATAATCCAGGATTTTCCCTCTTTGATTCCTGGAAGTGACTTCTGCAGCTGTATCTGGCTGCCATTTTGTGTCTCAGTCAGAGAATGTGAAAGCAAAAAAGACAAGTTCCTCAAATGTTCCTCTTCCTGTAATGCCTCCCCACTATCTCACTGGAGCAAGGCTGGGGCTGACAAAGGAGAGAATATCGCCTGACCTATTGAAGAGTCAAGCTAAGACAGCAGCTGAGTCAGTCTCTGGGGCTGTGAAAGACAAGCAGATTACCTAGCTCCCTCTAAGGGGGCAAAAGCTCACCTGCGGAGGGGAGAGGTTCTTCCCAGAGAAGATTTACAGGAAAGGATGCTTCTGGACAAACACTGAAAAGACATTAATGGGCCAGGTCTCAAACTTCAGTCATTTTGATGTTGCCTCATCAAACCTAGGTTTACGGTAACTTTTCAGTTCCTTTTAACTTAGGGATCAATATCAACAATCAGCCACAGGAAATGACAGGAAAGACTATTTTCATAGTCTTTTTTTTTTCTTATTTGGAGGAACTGCCTCACTGAGGCAAGCAGCATGTGACCTACCATGCATATGCTGGCCTTGGAAATGTTTCATTCCTGCAGCATACTCTGAGGCTAGGCTGAGCCTTTCCCTTTAAGGACCGTTCATTCTGTTTGCTCACCCATTGCATTTTGAATTATGCTAATCAGATATTTGGCAGACTGTATTACTGTGCAAGTCTTCCTTGTGCATTTAAGTATGCATTTATCTATCCAGTATTTAGCTATCCAGTCCTTGAGAGCCATAACAGCATGTGCAAACATGACTGGCCTCAAGGGAGAATGGTCACAGCACTCCAAGGGTTGCATAGGTCTTGTTCCATTTTCAAAGTGTTCGGTGTATGTCACCATGCCTCACAGTGTGTCACAGCTGAGGATGCCAAATTTAGGACACACTGCTGAGAAATAGGGCAGACTCATCCAAACTGGTGGTTATTCTATCATTAGGTTATACCAAGACAGTAACCAAAGAAAACTTCTGTCTCATCATACTGGTTAACAAGAAGCCAAAAATGCAGTCTCCGTAGGCAATCCAGCCCTTGTCTCACCACCCAGACTCTGGACTCTATGATGAGTGGTTACTGAAAACCAATTAAATCAATTATAGGGTCTTTCTAATCCCAAGAGATCAGCCACTTAGCCACGTAAATATGTAACTCAGATCTTACCTAATAATCACGCTGATGCCAATCCTTTAATAACTAAAAACTAAATGTTTAATAATGAAAAGAATAAGAGAGTTAATAGTGGTTAATAGATCATATACATACAAATAATTGCAAGGTCCTTATATCAGGTTTGTAGCAGTGATGGAATAGACTGCTGTCTTGTAAAGTGTCTCTGGTAACTTCCAAAAGATGGGAAGGTCTTCTGTCCATAGTTCAAAATGCTCCTTTTAATTGTAAATCCACCGCCCAGAGAATCAGGGCAGGAAAGAGACAAAATGGAGGTATCTCAGGGGCCTTTTTTATATCCTTTGCTATGTGCCTGGAAATTTACTGTCTCAAACAAAGCTCACAGCCTCTGTTTGTGCAGTGTTACTGGCCCAAGAGGGAATCCAGGGTCACATGAGCATATCACATGTCCTTATATGGCTTGATGACTCTCAGGGGCAGTCCTTGCCCATATTCTTGCTGTGCATATTCTTGTGGTGTCCACAGGAAAGCTTACTGGGTGGGAGGAGTTTCCTCCATGGCCCATTGTTAGAGTTAAGTGTCCTTAATGGGCCATCAATACACAACTGTCTAGCCTTGATGTAAGTCTTATCTGATGGGTATTACTCAGGAATACAACCCATGTATAAGATACAAGTCCATGGCCAATATTCATAACTTTAGGTACAAAGATGATACATGGATTCAACCAGGATATTCATATTTAGCAAAACTTAACTTTTCCATTGACACCTTACATGACCTACTTGTACCAGATTTGTTGCAATTGTATAAGAGTGGTAATATCAATTATATAAATGGTCAGATTCAATCATGCGGGATTACAGTGTAATAATAAAACTCCCCTAGGGATAATGAACATGATAAAGCTCCTATGCCAGTGATGGGTGCTTTGAACTTGTATTAGAGAAAAATACTATTGATTTCCTCCTTACAATGCTGTGGATCTAAAAAACTAAACAGAATGTTTATAGGTGTTTAGGCCTTTAACAGTTTCATTTCTTTTTTAGTGGGCTTCTGTGTATATTCTATGAACACAAACAGGAGAGCAAAGTGTGCAACAGCCTAGGAAACAAATTCCTAACAGTGAAATGCCTCTGATTTTTAATTCCATTTTAAAAGTGTACAAATCAAAAAGACAGAATTGTCAGTTTTATGGCAGACTGGAATTCTCTGCACTTTTTACTCTTAAAGTGTATAGCGTATTTCAGTTTACTGCTCCCACTTCACCCTTATATTCCCTATAATTATCATAAAATGGTGGATGTTAGGAATTCCCTCTGAAAAAATGTACTGCATAAAGATGGAGAACAAGAAAGGAAACCTGGAGTATGCAAAATCACAGAATGTGTCAGTTCCATTGGGACTTGAACAAAACCACTGAAAGACAGATTGTAAATGAATGACTTGAATAGATAAAAGCAAAAAGTTATGGTCTCTGTTAACATATGTGGGGAGATAAAGGGGTACTGTATTTTCTGGGTAGCAGGTATAGAATGTATAAGGAGAGGCTACCGTTTTACTTTTAGTAATTTCATAAATTTCTTGCTATGATAAATTACTACATATAGAATTTCTGCAGAGTAGTGACAAAATGACAAAATTGTCTTCCTGCACAGACCCTTCTAGAGACAACTACTAACCTCTTGAACCACGATCTGCACTGGTCCTTGTGTAACTTGAGAGCCTCCATCACTAGAGGGCTTAACCCAAAGCAGGATTACTGCTGTATCTGTCTGCAGCAATACAAGAGAAGGCAAGAGATGGCTGATGAAATCATTGTCTTCAGGTAAAGCTAGACATATGTGCATGTTCATGTTTTATACATAGGGATGGAAACACTACCTTGGTGAAATAGGAACTGCCATAAGCCTTTATCCAACTTTCAAACCAAACCTTTGTTTTAGAAGTTCAAAAGATTCAGGTAACTGTACAGATACCCTGAGTATTACTATTTGTTTGAGTGTTGAGGCTTGCTACAAAGGCACCCATGCTACGTCTTCCTTCTTGCTGTAGTGGAGCTGTTGCCATCACTGTATCTTTTTGCTTTAAGTATGTAAGGAGATCATAGGGTGCTTTATTATTATTTGGCTAGCAACGTGCGTTTTGGCATTTTTTGCGGCACATCCCTGATTGATAAGCGTAGACCTTTCTATGAAAGGAATTGATAAAGGAAAAAAACCTAGTCATTTCCCATAACTGGAGTTCACATCTTTATTTTATTTAGATTTTACATTGCACTTGTCACCAATTCCTCTTGATGCATGCAAAATCCCAAAATAAGTGAAACCTGTCTAAAGGGTCATTTAAGAAGTTTCCTGTGTGGGCCAGCAGACTGAGAGAGAGGTGGAGGTGCCAGAAAAGGGTCTCCACAGTGGGCTATGGAGAGAGGCTTAGCAGAACTGGGGAGCACTTACCCCAGGAGGGACCATAGGGAAGAGCCAGGTTACTGTGACTGGGGACTAAGGGCTTGACTACGCAAACATTTAGTTCACAGCAAACTGGGCTGCAGTCTGCCCCATACTAGCCTGCTGTGGTCTAAGGTCTACACCACAGGCGCTGTAACCATGCCATAGTGCAGACACGTCTTACACTGACGGGGGGGTTTTCCATTGATGTAGATAATCCAGCTCTGCAAGCAGTAGTAGCTAGATCAACAAAGAATTTTTTTGTTGATCTAACCACATCTGGAACTGGTTGTTAGGTCAGCTTAATTGCAGTGATCAGGAATCTGAATTTGTCACACCCTGGAGTGATCTAAATTTTAAGTGTAGAACAGGGCTAACCTCTCTGGACCCCACAGTCACAGTTTATCATTAGTGAGGCCATAGAATAATACCTAGCTCTTATGTATTGTGCTTTTCATCAGTAGATCTCAAAGTGCTTCACAAAGGAGGTCAGTATCATTATCCCCATTGTACAGATGGGTAAACTGAGGCACAGATGAAGTGACTTACCCAAGGTCCCCCGCAGGCCAGTGGCAAAGCTGGGAATTGAACCTAGGTCTCCTGAGTTTCAGTCCAGTGCCTGGCCACCAAGCCACACTGCCTCTGTGAGCAGTTCTGTCCACTAAGGGGTTCTTCCAGCTTCCTCTGAAGCAGCTGGTTCTTTCTGCTGTCAGACAGGATACTTATGTTAGTGGACACTTGCTTCAGTCTGGGATGTCTGTTCCTGTGGAATGTGTCCCAAGTGCATGAGGGGAGGAAAACCCACTTTAAGGACTATTGTAGAGTAATTGTCAAAGAAAAGAATTACGAGGTAAGTAAATCTATCCAATTCTTCCCTGGATTGAGTCTCAGCCAGCTAGCCCTCTTCTACATCCCAGTCTTCACTGGGGAGTTGTTCTACTGCACCAGCAGGGTTGGAAGAGATGCAGATGTAGACCTGGATGTCTTCCTGCTGAGAACACTGTGAACTATAATGCCTCACTCCTGCTCCCAGCTGCAGATGAAACAAAATGGGTAACGACCTTAGAGGATAGCATTGGGCTGTTGCACGTTTCTGCCCCAAGACCTCTCTCACAGAAAGGAACTGAGCTATTTGAGTGACATTATCAGCCCCTGCTTGGTTCCTCCCTGAGGTCAACAATGGCTCAGGATCAGGGTCTGAGGGTAGCTGAACTTCAACAGACACGAGGAGGTAATTGTTCAGCATCTGAAGGCTATTTACCTGTAACTGTTCTCATAATATATTGCCACCACAATTTCACACTCACTATCTCCCATCTTTGAAATTCTTGCTTCTGAACAGGCCATCATGAAATGAAGGGGCCTGGTCTGTATGTGCAAAGCATTATGGATGTGATCTCTGTCAGAAGATGTGATTCTTTTGTGGCTCTCTTTGCTTTTAGTGACTCTGGGTTTGTACAACCCTTGATCCAAGGGTGTGAAAATGTGGAGGCATTTATATACTGGGAACTATTGTTGTAGGTAAGCAGCTGTTTTTCTTAATTGAAAATCAACAGGAAAATCTCCCCTTTCAGTAGCATGACATTATTGTACTTAGCCTTAATAAGACTTTTTAGTTTTAGTATTATTTAGTATATTAGTATTACCACATTTTAGAAGTTTATAGTGAAGTTTCTTCTCTTGTTTTTACAGTTGTGGCCATTTGTACCACTCACTCTGTCTGCTGAGTAAAGAGTGTGGCATTGAAACCAAGGGACAGATGAGATGGACTTGCTATAAATGCAACTCAAGTAACAAAGGGGGAAAACTAAGTGAGAATTTCTCAGAGCTCAAAAAAGGGAATGGTGCATCTCTGGCACAGGTAAGATTCATGGGAGGGTTCGTCCCTGAGTGCTAACATGTTGAACTGTCCTTGCTGTCTCTAGATTATTAGTGAATTTCATCTCATTTTTGTAGCCTAGCTTCGTTTACAGAGATGAACCCTATAAGAAAGGAGGCTGAGCTCCCACAGAGTGACATCCTGGTGGATGCATTTACCGTTTCATCTGCTATGTGGGGGCCTGGAACAGGCCTTTGGGGGCAGTTTTTTAGATTAATGTTAACTGTGTTTTGTATAGACTCACTAGCAGACCTGCTATAGGTCTGATAGATATTGGAGAGTCTTTGATCCACCTTCCCAGGAGACAGGATCTGCTGTCCACCTCCTGCACCCTACTCCAAACTGAGCCTGACCATTTCTCTGTGGTGGGAAATTTTAAGAAAGTCTAGATGATGGTAATGGCACCAAACTCATAATAGTAAGAAATTACTGATGATTGGCTATAATACATCACCACTGTCAGTTTGCATCGAGCCAATAAGAAAATCTACATCTGGTGCAAGTCTTTTTCAACCTAATGCAGCCAGAAATAAATTGTGAACATGCAAACTCCTACTTTCTCCTGGGGTTGATACCACAAAGTGCAAGTAAAAATAAATAATGGATGGCTTGCCAAGATGTCTCCTCTGAATTATGTATCTCAGGGAGCAGAGTTCTGCTTTTGAATGTTACAGAGAAGGTGGAGATATGGACTTTTCCCTAAATACATCTAGATATTTTGTGCATTTTCTTTGAAAATAAAACATCCTACCACATACACAAACCATTAGTGCATATTCTCTTCTGAAAGCAAAGTAAATCAGTGACTGAGTACATTGTGATGGTGTTTTGCTCAAATTCTTTTCTAGCAGATTACTTCACCGTCTGCCAAATCAATTCTGATCAAGGGATAGCTAACAGCATTAGTCCTCTTCCGTCAGCTTTTGTGGGGAGGGCGGGGTGAGGCTTCTTGCTAGAAGGCAAACTTTTAAGAGGGAATCTCTGAGGAATACATACAGCACAGTGCAGCTTCAGCGGTCATACTGTATTAGCCCTTTAAATGGGAACAGAAAATCTTCCCTAGCCTTGAGAGTAGATTAATTTTGTGGCCCAAACATCATCTTTACAAATTTTATCAAATGAAAAGTGTGCAGCTTCTATGTAGTATGTATTGTGGAATAGCAGTAGAGAATCCATAATTAAGGCTGTCTCGGCTTCTATTGCAAGCCATATGTTATAGCTCTCTAATTTTTGATTGAAGCCAAGGTATTAATTTGAAATTTTGAGTGGTTAAGAGAGGCTATATTACTATTTTCTGTTATTTTCAAAATTAGAAGATTAAAAATGTGCTTAAATTAATTGCTATAACTCAAGTTACTGAGGTTACATTTTATATCAATATCTCATGAATTTTTGACTACCAATTTCTCAGAAAATGATTAGTTTAACAAAAAGCTCAGTGTCACCCATCTATACTGGTCTGTAGGCACTCAAGCAAAGGCTACTCTTTTGTGGGGTGTGTGTGGAGAAACTGCTATTTAATATCTTCATCGTTATGCAATGGGTCTGTTAGTGGAAAAAGAAACAAATCCCAAGAGAGCAGTTGGCTGAGAGATGGGACAGGGCTGAGCTGGGAAAAGGGAAAAAGCTCAGTGAGTCAGGTGGAGGGTGTGAAGAGCTGTTTGGCACTGCAGAAGCAGCAGGTAGGAAAGTGCTTCACATTTCCCTGCTTTCTTGAGCCCGTGGTCTTCGAGGAAGTGCCCTTTAGCTCTTCTCTCCTCCTACAAGAGCTAGCTCTGGCTTATCAGAGCCCCGAGAGCCCCTCTTGTTCTCACCCCCTGACTGCTCTTCATGTCCCCAGCCTCTTCACTCAAGTTTATAATGTTTATAATTTAAATGCATAACAAACGTTTAAGTTGTGGCACTTCAGTATTTTAACCATGTACAATTTTAATATTTTTATTTACAAAATATATTAAAACTGCATTTACATCTAAACAATAAAATTGCCAATACAAATGCTCTAGGTGCCCTAAACAAACTTAGAATCATAACGATGACCACTCAGCAGCAGTAAATTATGTAACAAATTAACTCAGCTGGCCATCAGTCAAAGCAACAGAAAAGCCCCTTTCACCCACCTTTAAAACATTGGTAAACTTCAATGGGGCGTGGGAGGGGTGGCTTGAAGAGTGTCCAGGGAATGGGAGAAGGGAGGTGTTTGCAGCACAGGTTACCTAGAACACAGAGCCTGCATTGCCAAAGGGGCACGGGGGGAGGAGGTCTGCTGTCCCTGCATGTGCTGGGTTGCAGCATACTGGAAACCTAGCAGCAGCTTCAGGTAAACTTTAAAAATATAGGTTCTTCTTTAAGTAGTGTCCCTATGGTTGCTGCACCCTAGATACGCTTGCGCCAGCTGCGTCTTCGATCGGAGATTTCTCATAGCAGTGTCTGTTCGGCCCACACATGCGTGTTCCTCAGTCTCATGCCCCATGCCATTGCTATACAGCACTGCATGGGCTAATGGTCCTCAGTTCCTTCTCAGCCACCCTGGCTTGAAATAGCTTTAGCTCGTTGTCCGAGTTGAGTTTTGCCTCAGCTGTTCTTTTTGTAGTTAGTGTATTATAGTAGTTAGTTGCATTAGGTTTTTTGTTTTTTTTCAATATATATATAAAAGCTAGCCCCCCCCAACCCCCGCAGAGGTTTTGCCCTCTCTGTGGGTTTGCCCTGTTCTCCCAGATTCAAGTATTCCCTGTTGTGCCAGGAGGCAATCCCAGTGAGCAATAGACACTCACGCTGCATCCATTGCCTTGGGGAATCTCATAAATCCCCAAAGTGCAACTTCTTTCTGACGTTAAAATCTAGAGCCAGAAAAAACAGCGAGATAAAACTTGACTCCTTATGCTGGATAGCTCACTGCCAGGCCAGGCCCTCCCCCTGTATGCCAGAAGAGGCAGCTGATTTACTCAGAGACTATCTCTGAGCCACATTCCTCGAGGGCATCTAAGAGGAAGACCCAAGATTCCTCTAATAAGTATTCCAAAGACCATGCTCCAAGTTCTCCAGGTAGGGAATCTACCTCAAAGAAGTCAAAGGCATCAGCTTCCCTGGTTCCCATCAGTCTTAGACATGATGCCCACAAAGCTGCTGGTTCCTCAGGTATTGAGAGCTCGTCTAATCAAAGAGACCCTAAAATATCAGCCTCCAAAAGACCACTGGTACCAACAGGAGACCATGGCGGCAAGAGCTCTACTGCAGTACCAAAAAAGACCACTCAGGCTCTGTCCCAGTTCCCCCAGATCATTCGAAACTAGTGTAGCGTTGACTCCTTCGGCTACTGTTACTTCAGCTCAAGCCCTGGACATGGTACCAAAAACGCTCTCTGAACCACAAGAATTCAGGTTTCCCCAAGACCATGCAATGTCTGAGACCCACTGATTCACCATTGCTTGGCTCAGATCTCTCCTCAGTACCAAGGGCCTCCAGATCTCCGGACACCTGTTTGATACCGATGGCGGTACCTCAAGCTCCTTCTGCTGGCCCAGCATTACCGAGTGACTTAGAGGAGGAGGATTCTGATGAAGATTTTGCCTCAGCCTCCTAATTATCAGTGCAAGGCTCTCCACTTCGCCCCTTGAACGTTTGTTTCTGGAAATCCCTGAGGAGCCTGAGCTCACTAGTGACAGATGTCCACAGGTTCCATCCTGCTGGGGTGCCACCCATGATATATGCGCCACCCCCCTGGCTGTACTGGGACCCCTGGATAGCATATTGCCATCGATTCTCTAGGACTTCAAGCTCTCCCCTTCATAGAGATAGTCAACCCTCCCCAGCCTCCCTTTCCAGAAGACCGGAGCCTCAGGAAGAGATGTTTGAGGAACAGGATGTTCGATGTTTGAGGGCTGACAAGGTGGTCTCTCCAACTGTGAACATCTTTTTCATCCCCGGATGAAGCTGTCATGCAACTTCCACCATCCCTGGCTAACAATTTTATACAGTTTCAGGATCTCCTCAAGAAAGGTCATGGATTCTTTACAGATTTCTCTCGAGGAAATTGAAGAACCGCATGATAAGCTGCCCGACATCCTCCATACAGCCTCCTCTGCACATATTGCCCTGCCAGTCAACAAGGAACTCCTGGATCCTGCAAATGTCATCTGGCATACTCCTGCCTCAGCTCCTGCCACTATATGCCTTAAAGGAGTCAGAATTTTTATTTTCTCACCCATCTCCTAGCTCCTTGGTGGGCAAGTTGGTTAATGAATGTGGAAGGCAAAGGCAGATCCATGCTAAATCTACACCCTATGATAAAAATCATAAGCATCTCGACCTCCTTGATAGAAAATCTTATTCTTCAGCTTCTTTACAGTATAGAATCACCAACTACCAGGTCTTAATGCCGAAGTACAACCACACAAATTACACCAAGCTGAACTCCTTTATTGAACATCTACTGACAGAACACAGAGAGCAGTTCCAAGCAATTATTGCAAAAGGCCAACTGCTCGCCAAGACATCTCTGCAGGCTTCTTCTCCCAATGCTGATGCTGATGCTGCTTATTTGATTTTTACAGCAGTAGGTATTATAGCAGCAGGAGGGCCTCTTGGCTTTAACTCTCAGGATTCCCAAAGGGGATCCAGAATACAATAGAAGACCTCCATTTTGACTGCACTAAGTTGTTTGCTGAAAACACAGATGAATCTTTGCATATGTTAAAAGATTCCAAGGCCACTTTACAATCTCTGGGATTGCAGCTCAGGCCCCTGCAGGCGTGGCTTGCGTCCATGTATCACTGAGGCAGCGACAGTTTGGACATGGTGCTGGCCGTTCTGGGACATACCCTCGATTCCCTACAATAGTGGCTGGACCCCCGGATGGAAAGCGCTGGGGTACCGTTCCATCCCCCCAGCCCACTCTGACTTTTGTAATGGATGCGTCGGCGCTCGGCTGGGGAGAGCATCTCGGGAGCATGACGACTCAGGGCCTATGGCAAGTAGAGGAACTGGCTCTGCATATCAACATCAAATTGCTCAGGGCAATCCGCCTCGTTTGCCAGGCATTCCTGTCCCGTTTGCAGGGCCACTGTGTAGCAGTACTGACGGACAATACCATGGCCATGTTTTACATAAGCAAGGCGGAGCCTGGTCGTCTCCTTTCTGCCAGGAAGCTCTCCTCCTATGGGAATTTTGTTTAGCCCACTCCATCCTTCTCCAAGCCTCATACCTGCCAGGTGTTCAGAACGTACTAGTGGACAGCTTGAGCCAGCAGTTCCTCGCACACGAATGGTCTATTCGGCCGGACGTCATCCACTCCATCTTCCGCAGCTAGGGGTTTCCCCGAATCGACCTGTTCGCCACGTTGGCCAACAGGAAGTGCCCAGCCTTTTGCTCTTTCTGGGCTCACAGCCTGGGCTCGATTGCGGATCCCATGGTCCGGTCAACTACTATATGCCTTTCCGCCATTTCCTCTCATCCACAAGGTGCTTCTCAAGGTGTGCAGGGACAAGGCAGACGTCATCCTGGTGGCCCTAGCTTGGCCTTGCGAGTGCTGGTACCCCACCCTCATGAACCTATTGATCTGGTCACCAATTCATCTACCTCTCACTTCCGACCTCATCTTGCAGAATTATGGTCGCCTCTTCCACCCAGACCTTCAGTCACTTCACCTCATGGCCTGGAGGATCCGTGGTTGAACCAAGCAGAGCTCGCCTCTTCGGACCCGGTGAGGCAGGTGCTCCTGGAAAGCCGCAAGCCTTCTACCAGAACCACTTACAAAGCTAAGTGGAAAAGGTTTTCTATCTGGTGTGCCCAATGGCAGGTATTCCCACTCCAGACTTCAATCCCGTGCATCCTGGACTATTTGGTGCACCTGAAAGATCAGCGCCTGGCATTCGGTTCTCATAAAGTTCACCTCGTGGCTATTTCGGCATTTCAACCGGGCGTTTCCGGGCGCTCAGTGTTTGCACACCATATCATGGGACATTTCCTAAAAGGACTAGAAAAGATCCATCCCCCAATGAAGCGCACTGTCCCTGCCTGGGACCTCAGTTTAGTCCTATCTCGTCTCATGGGTCCTCCCTTTGAGCCACTAGCTTCATGCTTGCTCCTCTGCCTCTCCTGGAAGGTTACCTTCGTAGTGGCCATCACTTCAGCACGACGCATTTCTGAACTACGAGCCCTCATATGTGAGCCCCCGTATACCATCTTTCATATGGACAAGGTGCAGCTTAGGCCTCACCCGGCCTTCCTACCAAAAGTTGTGTCCCGTTTCCATGTCAGCCAGGATATTTTCCTGCCGGTTTTCTATCCAAAGCCGCACGCCAACCTCCATGAGCAGCAGCTACATTTGCTGGACGTTAGAAGGGCACTCATCTTCTACATAGACCAAACGAAGCCGTTCCGCAAAAGAACCCAATTGTTTGTCACTCTAGCAGAGCAGATGAAAGGTTTGCCAGTCTCTTCCCAGCGTATTTCCTCCTGGATCACGGTTGTATTCGTACTTGTTATGACTTAGCGAAGGTCTCTCCACCTGTTGTCACAGCTCACTCCCCGAGGGCTCTGGCCTCGTCAGCAGCCTTCCTGGCACACGTACCCCTCAAGGAAATCTGCAGGGCTGCCACATGGGCTTCGGTGCACACCTTCATGTCGTGCTACGCCATCGTCCACCAATCACGTGACAATACGGCCTTCGGCAGGGCAGTTCTCCAGTCTGCAATTCCTTGACTCCAACCTCACCTCCGAGGTAAGGCTTGGGAGTCACCTAACTGGAATTGATACGAGCAAGCATTCAATGAAGAAGAAACGGTTACTTACCTTTCTGTAACTGTTGTTCTTCGAGATGTGTTGCTTATATCTATTCTATTCCCCCCTCCCGCCCCCCACTGTCCCCTCTGTTGGAATAGCTGGCAAGAAGGAACTGAAGGGGGGTCGGGCCGGCAGGGTCACATATAGAGCACCATATCGGTGCCACTCCAAGGGGTTCCACAGCCAGCCCAATGGGTAGCTGCTAGGGAAAAGTTTCCAACATCCGTGCATGCGACGCGCACGCACACACCTAACTGGAATAGAGATGAGCAACACCTCTCAAAGAACAACAGTTACAAAAACGTGAGTAACTGTTCCTTTTCAAATGTCTAACTTTGCAAGATGCTGTTTAACAGGCTCCTTAGCCGCTGTTGGAAGATAAAGTATTTCAGCATCAATACATAACATTGTTAAATGAGCCAGCTTGGTTCCAGATGCAGAACAGAAATATGTATTGAATTAATGCCTTTTCTACTTCATTGACAATTTTGCCATCATCAGGTAATAATTTTATTTATGCCTCTGCTATGATTCCTTTCATTCCTGATGCATTTAAAAATGTTATCTAATTGTCTTTGTTGAAATTTATTATTATTATTAACAACAATATTTTATTTTGTTATTTATTGCCTTATTAATACAGGGTAGCACCACACATTAATTTCACCATAAATTCTTTTTTTAAATCCAGTAGATCAATGGTATCTATACCATTGTTCTAAACATGTGCAAAAGCCTACTGATAAGTAATTACTGAACCCAAACAGTAAGAAAACATTCATAAATATTTGATTAAGGTATTTTAAAAAGGGCTAAAATCAGGGGTGCTTCGACCTATGTTGGTCAGCTCCAGTTTGGTCAGGCAGGAGGTATTAGCAATGAACCTTTTAGGACAGGTTTCAAAGTAGCAGCCGTGTTAGTCTGTATTCACAAAAAGAAAAGGAGTACTTGTGGCACCTTAAATTGGTTAGTCTCTAAGGTGCCACTAGTGCTCCTAACCTTTTAAGAGTTCACCCTTTTATAGCCTTAACAAACAAATGATGTCATCACCTGTTGCTAACTTAGCTAAAAAATGGTTTTTGGCTGGTTTTGAGGTCACTATGAGTTCAGCACACACACTTCCTTATTATTAACAATCTCTGATAATTGGAGCACTATCCTTTATCTTTAACCCTTTATCTTAAACTTAAACTGCAAAACACAGATTTTTCTACATTCCTACAGTCCTTACCCCTATTTGCTATGGATATTTTGTTTTAATGTTCAGTGCTTTACCACTACTATCTCATTAATCCTGCAGAGCCCAGACAGTCTTATCTTTTGACACAGCAAAAGATGTAAACTGGTATATCCTGACCGTATCTGAGAGAGCATTTGGCTAACTGCCAAAGACAACAGCGTTTTCTGGCTTTCTGATAATTGAAGCATTTTAGATGTTTAAGATGTAGTCATTTTTTCTTATGGCCTTCACAATTTCCGACAGTATCTGCAGTAACAATAGGTAGGTTTGAGATTACAGAGCAGAAATAACAAATCTTTGTTTCTGTTGTCTAAATGGCAGGTTTCTATGTGAAAAGTAGTGTGGCTAAAAATGTGGTCACTTTCTCTGCCTCTGCCTTGGTGTCCTCTAAGACTTCTAAAAGGACAAAAGAAAAGAATGAAGGACACAATCAAGCGGAGCTCTGAGTTTTTAGTTCCAGGAAGTGGAGCAGTTCTACACACAAGTTTTTTCTGTCTTTGCAAATACCAAGGAAAGACCCTAACTTGTACAAACCCAGATAAGTTTACTACTTCTCTGTTCACTTACAAACACCAACACTCTTCTACTCACTTTACCTTGCTGGGAAAAAAGAGCAGAGTCACAGTTTGTCATGGGATACAAGTTGTCAGCAGTAATATATTTAAAATAGGCTTGCTTCTGGGGGTCCCATGAGATCAAGAGGGTTACCTCATAGGTCTTCATTAGGCTGAGGATAAAGGTCTCGTCACTCCGTATCTCACTGTGACCATAGGGCTTGTCATGTTGTGGTGTGCTTGAGGCATGCATGTGTATTGTGACATCCTAACATCTTTTTGTTGTGTTGTGACACCTATAATTCAGTGCATGTTACACATTCCCCGCTAGTGGCTGATCCACAGAACTTTGAGTCTCCAGCTTAGTGCGTCTTCTGAATTTCCAGCTAGAATCCTTAGCCTTTTGATCAAGTGGTGGTGGCTCATGCTTTTATCACTGAAAGCCCCAGATTAAAAACCCAAGTGGCAGCCCAAGTCGCATTGGCTACAGTCAGACCCAGTATGTGAATGTGTCTCACTAAGCCTCCACACCCGGTCTTCTGTTGTTGCAGCTGGAGGATGTGTCTATCCCATGACAATCACACACAAATGGGGCACTTCTAAACATTAAGTTCTGGAGGTTTCATGGGCACATTAGCATCTCTTACTGAAAAGATGCTTTCCATGCCATCCTAGTGATCATGGGCAAACCAGTAGCCTACCCTGTGCAGCTTTGGGCTTTCAGTTTGTTCCTCATCTCCTGGGAGCACTATGGAAGCAGCATGCCCAGCTTCTGGAGGAGAGTTCATTGACTTAATTTCTATCACCAACATTCTCATCCCTTCCTTTAATCCTCTCCTTAACCTCTCATTCTTCTGGCTCTGCCCCTCACAATACAAGCATGCTTTAGACCAGCATTTCTCAAATGCGGCCACCAGGGCTTTTCTTGCAGCCACAGCCTCCTGAACAGTGATGGGGGAAGGGGGTAAAGCAGTGGCCTCTCCCCAAGGTTGCCAGCAGGAGTTGCGTCCTACCCCCTTCTGGAGAGAAACGTGCTGGAGGAGCAGGTTGCCAGTGAGTTCCACACCTTCCTTTACGTTCCTTCCATCCCTCCCTCCCCCAGCCCTCACTGCCTCCCCTGCTCCCATATCCATTCTCCCCATGGCCTCTGACCCCCACTGCCTCCCTACCCACCTCTCCATCCAGGGCTTAATTTGTCCCTGGGCTTGTCAGGGCTGAATAAGTCTGCTGCTGTGAAAAGTGGTATTTTTATGTTTGTTAATACCACTTTTCACACCAGCAGATGTACTAGCTAGCAAGTCTTAAAAAAAGCAACCATAAACAACAATAAAAAAGACAAGACAAGCACCTTATTTATGTTTCTGTTCCGTTTAGGTCCAGTAAAGAATAGAGACAAGTGTACATTATTTTTATTAAAAGCGGCAAAGAGTCCTGTGGCACCTTATAGACTAACAGACTTATTGGAGCATAAGCTTTTGTGGGTGAATACCCACTTCGTCGGATGCATATAGCAGAAATTTCCAGAGGCAGGTATAAATATGCATGCAAGCAAGAATCAGGCTAGGGATAACAAGGTATTTTTATTGTTGTCTGCAAAAAATCCCAGCATAAATAAATTGGAATGATTTTGACATGTATATGTGCATATTTATTTCTTTGTCTTTCCTAAACTTAATTACAATTTTAACTAAAATTCCTAACAGCAGCCACCAGCAGGGGTTGGTGGCTGCACTCTGAGGTCACCAAAAAATTTGTCATGAGAATCCCTGCTTTAGACTCCCATCTCAAAAAAAACCAAACCACCAACCCCCACCCTTGCCCCTATTTGCCTCTCCAACTATCGCCTCCCTCCCTTTTCTCTTTCATCTCTAGGCTCATTGAACATGCTGTTCACAATCACTGTCTGGAGTTCCTCTCTTGCAATTCCATCCTAGACTCTCTTTACTTCAACTTCTGCCTCTTGCACTCCACTGAAATTGCTCTTGTCAATGTCTTGACCTCTTCTTAGCCAAAGCGCAGACTCAGTACTCCATCCTCATCGACCTGTCAGCTGCCTCTGATACCATTAATCATGCTTTTCTTGAAGTCTTGTCCTTCCTTGGCTTCACCCTCTGCCTTCACCTAGTTATCCTCCTACCTCTCTAATTACCCCTTCAGCATGTCCCTCAGAGGCTCCTTCTTATCCACTGATCAGCTTTCTGTGGGGTTTGCAGAGGGCTCTGGCCTGGGTCCCCTCTCTTTTTCCTATGCACCTTATCTCTGGTTAATCTCATCCACAAACATACATTCAGCTACCATCTCTTTGCTGATTATTCACAGATCTATCTCTCTACTCCACACCTGTTTCCTTCTCTCCAAACTAAACTAAAATCTCAGCTTCTCATGTCTCTGACATCTGGTGAATGTCTTGCCATCAGTGCAAGGTCACTGGCTAAAACAGAGCTCCTAATCTCTTTCCCCAAGTCCTCAGTGCTACCTCCTTTTTCTATGACTGCGGACAACACCACCATCCTTCCTGTCACTCAAGCCTGTAACTTGGGTGTTATCTTTGACTCACACCGCTCTCTACATCCTCACATCCAGTCTGTATAATCTTTTCTAATTTCTGCATAACGTGTCTAAGATACGGCCTTTTCTATCCATCCACACTGCTAAAATGCTCATCCAACTCTCATCATCTCACATCTATATTACTGCAACATCCTTCTTTATGCCCTTGACAAATGCCATCTTGTCCTGCACATATCCTGAAGAAGAGGTCTATGTAGCTCGAAAGTTTGGTTGAGCAGAAGTTGTACCCATAAAAGATATTACCTCACCCACCTTGTCTCTCTAATATCCTGGGACCAACACGGCTACAGCAACACTGCAAACTGCTCAGATCCATGCAGAATGTTGCTGTAAAGATAATTTTCCTAAGTTGTCACTGTGATCATGTCACCGTTTTTGCATCCCTCCACTGGCGCTCCCCCTTCTCTCTACTGCATCAAATACTGCTTGTATTCACTTTCAAGGTCCTTCCTGTTCAACCCCACCCTAACTACCATTTCTTATTTACTATCAAGATATTGACACTTACCTCCAACTGGCCAATGAAGTCAGCCTCCACTGCCCGCTTGTTAATTTTCAAACAAGTACCTGTGTGCTTTCTCCCATGCTGCCCCTCACGCTTGGGAGAAGCTCCACGTAAACATCCACTAAGCTAGCTTGTTATCCTTCTTCAAATCTCTCCTCAGAACTCAAGTCCTTTACTGCAGAGCCCACAGAAAACTTGTCAATGGTTAAGCCACTGATGTGCAGAAACCAATGCCAATCATGCTGACTCCTTGTGCTCCTTATCTGTATTTTGCCCAGTAGGTCTCTCTTGTCTGCAGTTTCTAGGTTGAAGAGGCTGTAACAATGTATTTGTAGTTGGAGTCACCAAGCCTCTCTAATAGTTTGAAGGGGATGGAAAGAGGCCAGATCTCTCCAGCTGGGTATTTCCTCACAACAGGTGGGCAGAGAGCGCTTCATCTCTGGCTCCATGCTGCCCACATTTTGCAGCCCCGGGCATAGAAGTGCACTGCACTCCAGCAACTCTTAGCTGGGGCATGGTCCCTTGGGGGCCATCATCAGCCAACTGCTGTAATCTATATCAAGGCTATTGTAGCCTCAGCTCCAGAATCAGGGATTCTCAACCAGCTCCATTACAGCCTCCTGCCTCCCACCCCAGCAGAGGCAGGATACAGACCTGAAAGTGTAAGGATTCCAGGCTTGGGTGTGGTGGGGTTGTAGACCAAGGACTTAATCAGTCCTTGCCTCACCACCTGCTTCCAATTATCATACACTCTGCTGTTCCTGAATGGACGGACTGACTGCCTCTGCAAGTGGCACTTTGGGAATAGCATGATACCCTTTGAAACACTGGTTAGTTGATATGGTGACAATCTTTGTGGAAGGTACGGCTCCTGGAAGAAGTACTTCTGTAGGTTAATAATCATGCCACAAGATCCAAGTACCCATACTTATAACTACTGTATGTTGCTGCTCTACTCTGGCTCTAGCTGGTGATGGGTTGTGCAGCTGTGGAATCAAGGATAATTGCAGGTTTAGCATAGCGGTGCTATGACTACTAGAGAAAAAACATACTACAGAAAATATCCTCGCCTTGATGGTGACCTGGGCACCATGATCAGAGTAGGAAATGGGGAGCCTGGAATTGAAAATGTGGCACAGAGAATTTGTTTTTCCTCCTTTTTGCAAAATCAACCAGACCTTTTAAACCCACCACTGACTCAACTAGCACTCTGTTCTGGATTGTTTCTAGGCTGCAAAACCCTTTCTGAATAAGAAAGTCTATGTTGTTGAGTTCTCATGGAGTTGCAAAGCGGGCAGTAATTGGCTGCCCAGCCAGCCTGAGGCATTTGAGGCAGAAACTACATTTCAGTGTGAAACTAGATGTTTAACCTCTGTGCACCAACACAGGTGTCAGACTTGCTAAGAGAGACTCCCTATCACAAGGAAAAACATTCCTTTAGTTATATGGTTAAAAAAGGAAAAGGACCCACATCGCTTGTTTCCAAGACAACAGGAAAAGTTGCTTGCAATATTTCAACTCCTCAATCCTGAGAACAATCTGATAGTTACATACAGACAAGTGGAGAAATGGCAAACTCGATGCAGTTATGTTACATTTTCTTGTCTTTGAATGACTGAGAAGAGTAGATGATCAGCTTTCCTTGTTATCCTTTCTTTTCCTCTACAAGTGGCATAGGTAATTAGTAGGCTTGGCAGAATTCATTTTTTTTATAATTTTGAAGGATATTATTAGTTTTAAGCATTTTTTCAGTTCTTATCAAATAAAATTTTCACACTTGTGCAAAATTATGGGTTTTAAATATTTTTTCTACTTTTATTTATTTAAATTTTCACAGTCCTGGGAAATTATGGGGGAGCGGTCAGATAATGGGAGGAGGTCAGAAATAATTATTTATTGACAGTAGATGTTGAAATGCAAAAAGCTAAAGCTTTATAACTGCTAATCAGAAGTTACCAACATCCCATCAAAATATACAAAGTAAATATCCTTAAATCAAACTCTCCTAAGTTCTCAAGCAGTATTTTTTTTTGTAAATTTCAGTTAAGGATGGAAATTGTGGTGAAATTGACATTTACTAATTAAAAATCTAATCCTTCCAAGCCTAGCCATTACTGACCAGAAACACCACTACATAACAGGTCTATCTAGAGTAGATGCGTAAACCCTACTTTTTTAGGATCTCTTTATTTCTAAATTTACCTTCTTCAAAAAATATTCTGTAATGTGTGCAGCAAATTAAATCTATTGGTTCCTTGACCAACAGGTACTGACAGTAACATTTTACCGTGTAAATAGTTACATTTCAAACATGAAGGAAAAAGGAAATGAGTCAGGAATATTATATCATCAATTTCAGTTTGTCACCAAATTATAAAACGGCACTTTGGCATGAGTGATCTATTATAGGTCTTAATCTGCAGTGTTAGAATTCATCAAGGAACTGAATCAGCCTCTTGAAGGCAGGTTTGTTCAAAATTCAAACCTCTTCACTAGCTTAATGTGCTTCTTCAGACAGCAATACTATACATACAGGATTTCACATCTCTTTCAACCAGCAATTGCATTGTGCCTCTAGGCGGCAATTCATCCCCAGCCGTTCATCACAGAGCAAGTTGAAATGAATAAACTGTCTGAGTGCGATAGTGACAGCTCTTATGTGCATACAGACATCCTGCCCTGTCCACTGCTTTGCTCAGAGCAGGTGTGGAGCAAAGTAAATATAAAAGCACACAATAACGAAACATAGTGGGACACAGGAAAACAGATGAAAGAGAAAAGGAAAATAAATCTTACAAAGGGCTCAGGAAAACCAGTAAGAAGAGAAGATAGGAAAAGATTGTAAAAGAGACAGAAGGACACAGGGTAAAAGAAATGTAGACATTTATGATTATGATGGAGGCAGGTATTATGTAGTGTTCAGGATGCTGCCATGTTGGCACAAGTTATACAGTGGGTAATAGAATACTGTCAACAGTAGAGGGCATTATACTAACATAATACAACATTGCATTTCATCTCCTTGAAATGCCACAGCAGCTAGAGGCATCAGTCTGCATTCCCTATTAGCATCAGGAATAGCTCTCCAGTGTTGGGTGCTGTGTGCATGAGTGGGACCTGCCCTCCAGCTGCTCCTCAGTAGTTAGTGCCCCAGCGTCTGACCAAATGGAATCCTTTCTTCCCAAGGTAGTTTATGGGCCTTTTCCAGGCTTAACTGACTTTGCAAGAGGGTGCTGGGGCCTTCTCTCCTCCCTTCATTGGGTAGTAGTTCAAAACCAAGTTAGAGGCTGAGGAGACATGTCCTCAGGCAAAGTGGCAACTCTGTCCTGCAGCACACTTTCTCCAGCAGGCGCCTGGCCTTCATGCTCTTCGGCAGAAAGGGAAGGGTTGGCCTCCAAGAGGATGTTACAGGAGTAACTAGGTGTATCTGGGCAGGTGAGGTTCCTACTCTTTACGGTGATGAGAGTTCAGGGGTCTTCCCTCTATTGCTGCCCTTGGCAAGCCTAGGCATCCAACAACTGCTAGCCTGAGCCAAGCCTAACCTGTTCTAATACAATAAAAACTAATACGCTATTCATTAAAACCAGATTGTGTGCCCCAGTTGCTGTTCAGCTTTTCATGAATATTGGCTTTAATACAGTAAAAAGAAAAGGAGTACTTTTGGCACCTTAAAGACTAACAAATTTATTTGAGCATGAGCTTTCATGAGCTACAGCTCACTTCATCGGATGCATGCAGTGGAAAATACAGTGGGGAGATTTATATACACAGAGAACATGAAACAATGAGTGTTACCATACACACTGTAACAAGAGTGATCAGGTAAGGTAAGCTATTACCAGCAGGAGGGAAAAAACCTTTTGTAGTGATAATCAAGATGGGCCATTTCCAGCAGTTGACAAGAATGTGTGAGGAACAGTAGGGGGGGAAATAAACATGGGGAAATAGTTTTACTTTGTGTAATGACCCATCCACCCCTGTCTTTATTCAAGCCTAAATTAATTGTATCCAGTTTGCAAATTAATTCCAATTCAGCAGTCTCTCATTGGAGTCTGTTTTTGAAGATTTTTGTCGAAGAATTGCCACTTTTAGGTCTGTAATCGAGTGACCAAAGAGATTGAAGTGTTCTCCGACTGGTTTTTGAATGTTATAATTCTTGACATCTGATTTGTGTCCATTTATTCTTTTATGTAGAGACTGTCCGGTTTGGCCAATGTACATGGCAGAGGGGTATTGCTGGCACATGATGGCATATATCACATTGGTATATGTGCAGGTGAACGAGCCTCTGATTGGTAGATATCACATCAGCCACACTATAAGAGGCTCATTCACCTGCGCAGCTACCAATGTGATATGTGCCAGCAATGCCTCTCTGCCATGTACATTGGCCAAACCAGACAGTCTCTACGTAAAAGAATAAATGGACACAAATCAGACTTCAAGAATTACAACATTCAAAAACCAGTCGGAGAACACTTCAATCTCTTTGGTCACTCGATTACAGACCTAAAAGTGGCAATGCTTCGACAAAAAAACTTCAAAAACAGACTCTGAGAGAATGCTGAATTGGAATTAGTTTGCAAACTGGATACAATTAACTTAGGCTTGAATAGAGACTGGGAGTGGATGGGTCATTACAGAAAGTAAAACTATTTCCCCATGTTTATTTCCCCCCCTACTGTTCCTCAGACGTTCTTGTCAACTGCTGGAAATGGCCCATCTTGATTATCACTACAAAAGGTTTTTTCCCTCCTGCTGGTAATAGCTCACCTTACCTGATCACTCTTGTTACAGCGTGTATAGTAACACCCGTTGTTTCATGTTCTCTGTGTATATAAATCTCCCCACTGTATTTTCCACTGCATGCATCTGATGAAGTGAGCTGTAGCTCATGAAAGCTTATGCTCAAATAAATTGGTTAGTCCCTAAGGTGCCACAAGTACTCCTTTTCTTTTTGCGGCTACAGACTAACACAGCTGCTACTCTGAAACCTTTAATACAGTAGTTACTGACTTGCTGCTTTAACGTAAGGAATTGCTTAAGTATTTTCATTTGGGAACGATTGTAGTCCTGCGGTTAGAACAGGAGACTGGGAGCCCCCAGGTTCTTTTCTCAGCACAGCCACTGAACTGCTGTATGACTCTGGGAAGGTTACAACCTCTATGCCCTGGGTTACATGCATATGAAGTGTCAGTGTGTTCCATGCTTACTCTCAGCGGTGTTTTGAAACTTAAGGTTTGCAAAACATTTGAAGGTGCTGTCGAAGCACAAAATAACTTTGGTAATAAATACAGAATAAGTTAACATACTGTGATGTTGAGTGCGTAAGGCTCTGATTCAGGAAGATGCACTCACTACTTCTCCAATATACCTTTGTATAACCGTCACTAAAAATGCACAACCACAAAGAGTCAAGTGTCAGTGCTTGGTATTGTCAGGATAATACACGAGGGCTGAAATCCTGGCTCCATTGAAATCAATGGCAAAACTTCCATCAACTTCATTCTTTAAGAGGTAATATTAGTTCTCTTTTTGTAATTTGTCTTGAGCCACTACTGTGACTCCTGCTTTCCTACCCAAAGAGATTCAAGGTAAGTTCATATTAAGGTGACTCAGTAAATAAATATTAGTTGTATTGTTATAAAGACTCTGTATAAACAAAATCCTGCATACAAATATTTTTTGCACGTTTGAGAACATAGTGAAAATATTTTAGCATGAATATTTTATATATTGTTTTGTAAAAGTAAATTTCAGAAACTAGCAGCTAACGGGAATCCTCATTAATGCTGATCTGGCATCATTAGCTCTCAATAGATCATATTGTTAATCTTATTGTTTTGGAATACAAAATAGAAACATTTTAATATTCTAACCAAGCAAGGGTACAATAATTCTGGACAGGCTATCCCCCCCCCCACCTCTTCCCAGATTATTAATTTAATTAATATCTATAAAGCACTTTAGAAATAAGAATTAAGCACAGTGTAGTGCTAAGTACCTATTACAATGGTTTATGATGTCACCATAACCCCTTAGTATATTTAGAGCTTTGTGTTGTGTGGTTCAGTCTTTATTACTCTTTTTGCATAGAAAAGTGACATAAAGCAAAACAAGCATGTTCCCTTTTTTAACAAGGTACAAAACTGTAGCATAGGTGCTCAGATCTAATGATAGTGAGCCAGTGTAAATACCTAGCTATACAGATTTAAATTTTGGTTATTTGATTTTTATGTCTCTAATTTTTTGTAACCTTGTAACTTTGTTTCTTAGACAAGTTCAGAGTCCCTGTTGGATTCCCAGCAAATCCAGGCTTTTGACCAACTCTGTCGACTCTATCGAGGAACCTCCAGGGTAAAGTGTCTTCATCTCTTCTTTTTAATTGGTGAATCAAATTGTACCCGACTCTGTGCCATCCATTGGAGCCGGCAGTCTGGGTGCCAACTCTTCCCAAGAGCTTAGAATCATAGAATATCAGGGTTGGAAGGGATCTCAGGAGGTCATCTAGTCCAACCCCCTGCTCAAAGCAGGACCAATCCCCAATTAAATCATCCCAGCCAGGGCTTTGTCAAGCCTGACCTTAAAAACTTCCAAGGAAGGAGATTCCACCACCTCCCTAGGTAACACATTCCAGTGTTTCCCCACCCTCCTAGTGAAAAAGTTTTTCCTAATATCCAACCTAAATCTCCCCCACTGCAACTTGAGACCATTACTCCTTGTTCTGTCATCTGCTACCCTGAGAACAGTCTAGAGCCATCCTCTTTGGAACCCCCTTTCCGGTAGTTGAAAGCAGTTATCAAATCCCCCCTCATTCTTCTCTTCCGTAGACTAAACATCCCCAGTTCCCTCAGCCTCTCCTCATAACTCGTGTTCCAGTCTCCTAATCATTTTTGTTGCCCTCCGCTGGACTCTTTCCAATTTTTCCACATCCTTCTTGTAGTGTGGGGCCCAAAACTAGACACAGTACTCCAGATGAGGCCTCACCAGTGTCAAATAGAGGGGAACGATCACATCCTTCGATCTGCTGGCAATGCCCCTACTTATACATCCCAAAATGCCATTGGCCTTCTTGGCAACAAGGGCACACTGTTGACTCATATCCAGCTTCTCATCCACTGTCACCCCTAGGTCCTTTTCTGCAGAACTGCTGCCGAGCCATTCGGTCCCTAGTCTGTAGCGGTGCATTGGATCCTTCCGTCCTAAGTGCAGGACTCTGCACTTGTCCTTGTTGAACCTCATCAGATTTCTTTTGGCCCAATCCTCTAATTTGTCTAGGTCCCTCTGTATCTTATCCCTACCCTCCAGCATATCTACCTCTCCTCCCAGTTTAGTGTCATCTGCAAACTTGCTGAGGGTGCAATCCACACCATCCTCCAGATCATTTATGAAGATATTGAACAAAACCGGCCTGAGGACCGACCCTTGGGGCACTCCACTTGATACCGGCTGCCAACTAGACACGGAGCCATTGATCACTACCTGTTGAGCCTGACAATCTAGCCAGCTTTCTATCCACCTTACAGTGCATTCATCCAGCCCATACTTCTTTAACTTGCTGGCAAGAATACTGTGGGAGACACTGTCAAAAGCTTTGCTAAAGTCAAGGAACAACACATCCACTGCTTTCCCTTCATCCACAGAACCAGTTATCTCGTCATAGAAGGCAATTACATTAGTCAGGCATGACTTGCCCTTGGTGAATCCATGCTGACTGTTCCTGATCACTTTCCTCTCCTCTAAGTGCTTCAGAATTGATTCCTTGAAGACCTGCTCTATGATTTTTCCAGGGACTGAGGTGAGGCTGACTGGCCTGTAGTTCCCAGGATCCTCCTTCTTCATTTTTTTAAAGATGGGCACTACATTAGCCTTTTTCCAGTCGTTCGGGACTTCCCCTGATCGCCATGAGTTTTCAAAGATAATGGCCAATGGCTCTACAATCACATCCGCCAACTCCTTTAGCACTCTCGGATGCAACGCATCCAGCCCCATGGACTTGAGCACGTCCAGCTTTTCTAAATAGTCCCGAACCACTTCTTTCTCCACAGAGGGCTGGTCACCTCCTCCTCATGCTGTGCTGTCCAGCTTCTTTCAATGCTGCTGCAATATGGAAAGATAAGGTTTATTAAATCAAATTCTGATCTTTTTGGAGCTTACAAAGGCAGGATTTTCCACTCTCAATACACAGGCAAAATTTCGCACAGACTGCTATCACCTTCAACTCCATTCTGCATTTAAGTGCCCTCACCCTGTTTTCAAAGGACCATATCCCACTTACCAAAATTCAAATATACAAATTACCAAGTTAAAAAATATTAACATCCAAACTCATTTCAAAACAGTGTTTTGCTATATAAAAGCCTTCTGACAATTGCAATTATTCCATGGTCCTTGCACTAATATAGACACAGCTCACCCCAATAGATTGCTTTCTGTCTTTCACATACATCTTGGGTGGAGGGGCTATCCATCTAAAATGCGGTACATTGCAGAGAGGGTGAAGGTGAGAACCTCCTTGCTTGGTCAGTGCTTAGGAACATAAGATTGCCATACAGAAATAGTCCTGTTCTGGATCCTGTTCTGGACAGTGGCCAATGTCACATGCCTCAGAGGAAAGGTATAAAAATCTTCAAAATAAGTGTCAGTGAGCAATATTACCCCACAAAAGACTCCTTTCTGCCTCCAGCTAGTGATCACCTCATACTGTGAATCAGAGGGTGAAAATCCCTTGTAACTTTGTCCTGCTGTCATAGCTGTCATTGCTGTTCTCATTGTGGCATTGTGAGCACTTTCTCCATAGTTAAGGGTTCAACCAGGGTTTCATACTAATCTGTTTGCCTCTGTAATATCCTGCTGCAATGAGTTTCACAGCTAACTATACAGTGGGTGCGAATGTATCCCCTTTGTCTTAATTGTATCATTGTTACTTGAATATCTTGTGAAAGGAAGGGGACAGGTGGAGGGATCCCATACTGTCCGTGCGCTCACACACCCTTTAAAATAAATGCTTCCCTAAAGATTGCTCAGGCCTCTGTGTATTTAGTGGTGTATTTCTTTTTGTCTTGCAGTTAGCTCTCCTGACAGAATTGTCTCGAACTCATGGTGGTGAAAAACATGGGCTCCTCAATGTCTCTCAGGGTGACCCTGCACTGAACAGTGTCTTCCAGAATGAGAATTTCCAGCTGCATCTCACTCCCCCTCCACTGACAGAAGAGTAGCCCTCCCCTTGCCAGATCATGGGTGCAGTCCTTCCATGGTTGCATAAGAACATTCTGAGAAGGCTCCTACCATCGATCCCGGAGCGTGAGTTTATTGGCTATGGGGCCTGCCCTACTAGGCTGGATTTGCTGCCCATTGCCATCATATTCTTCCCAAAATCCTTTGTGACATGTCACTTTGTGTCAGATGGCTTTACTGGGTTTGTAACCATGTGGAATCTGTAGTAGTTTCTCTGCTGGCTTATTTTCCTCTGTTTCTTCTGACAAAACAGAAGGAACATCACAGAGATCACTGTTAGAGTTCTTGTCCAGTGGGATGCACTGAAAGCTATAAACTGTGCTGTCAATTCCATGTACTTCACTCGAGCCAAACACAGGAAGTTGAAGCATCTGTACTAACCCCAAGGTGACTGTGTCTGCAGCCAAAGCTTATCCAAATAATTGGAACCTATAATATGTTCATTTTTATTCCTTAGACAGATTGACCAAGGGAATACAGAACATGTCACATATCCAAACTCAGCATTTCTCAAAATGCCTCATCAACATTATAAGGGAAATAACTAATTTATTTGAGTTTAAATTTAGTATTAGTAAAAATAATCTTTTTGACAAATCACTAACCCCCTCAGGATCTCCTGGATTATAAGCAAAGTGGGTGGTATGACTGCATGAAACACACTCAGCACTTGAAAGGAGCTGAAACTGCAAAAGAGCATATATTTGTAAGTAAACAAACTTGTGTGCAATGCTCCTGTGAAACTACATTCTCTAATAAAAATGCCCTGCCTTTAAACCCTTCAGTCCTGGTAAATGTCTGTATTTAAACTGTGCTCTAGGAGCTGGTGGAGGGGTTACTGTGATAGATGCAGCTCTGTGAGAGAGTTCCTCTTCTCCTAAGTGCCATTAATCAGGAATTCTAGGAGCAAGAGAAATGTAGCAATTTACCATTCAGCAAACTTGGCAGCCACAAACCACTAAGTCAAGCTTATGCATATGAGCTAGTCGCTGTTCTAGTGGGTTCCACAAACATTTTTCTGTTTCCAGTTGGGTGGAAGGAAATATAAAGTAAATGTATATGGCCATTGTGACGGAATCCCTGGGGTGCAGCCTGGGACTGTGGGACCCCTGTGCCCCCATAACTCTCCAGCCTGGTCTGTCTCTCACAATGATTTGCTAGTGAGAAGCATTAAGCCCCTCTAGGCACTGTTATCACTCAGCACTACAGCATGTGAAGCTCCTCACCCAGCTAGATTGCATGAATGCTCCCAGAGCTACTCATGAATCACACAGCAAAAGGCACCAGCCGAATCCCTCCAGCTCCCAGCCTTGTACCTCAGGAATATACTGCCCTGCACTGCTCAAGATGAACAGTGCAAATTTATTAATTGGTTCAGCACTTCATCGATGGAAAGTGGATATATACCAGCCTTTGTAAACCTGAGCAAAACCCTTACCAAACGCTTCTGGCAAACTCACTGGTAAAGATAAACAGTTAAACAAATTTATTGACTACAAAAGATAGATTTTAAGTGAATATAAGTCATAGGCAAAAAGTCAGTGGTTACCAAAAGAAAATATAAGCATGCAGTCTAAACTCTCAACCCTATTAGACCAGGCAACATCTAGATTAAGCAGTTTTTCTCACCCCACTGGATATTGCAGTTCATAGAACACTGGTTTCACCCTTGAAACCTGGGCCAGTCTCCTCTGTTGGAGTCTTCAGTCTTCTGAGTGTCCTTTTGCTTGCAGCGTAGGTGTGGGAAGGAGAAAGACCAAGCATGGGGCACTGTGTTTTGTTTTATACCCTTAGTCCATGTGCTTGGAGAACACAAGTCCAGGAATGTCTGGTGGCATTGCTGAGTCCCCAGGCAAGGTTGAGCAATTCCTCTGGTGTGGCCTTATGCAGGTGAGTCATTGAATTGTAACTCCCTTGCTGGACAATGGTTGTTTGACACCCCACCTGGGCGTTGGTTACTTTCCTTGCTGTTGTCTCTGGGAGCTAATATCTGGCTGATTCCCTAATTTACAGTATGTGTTACTGACCAACATAAAACACAATCTCGTCACTTCATATGTACTAATGATATGCATATTTAGACAGAACAGTGACTTTCAGCAGATCATAACCTTTCCCCGATACCTTACATGGCCTGCTTTATATGCAAGATCACAATTGTATATAAATGAGGAATATGGGGGTTACAGGGCGCTCCTCTGAGGTATAGAGTGTCACAGCCATTATGGTGGTTGCTCCTAAGGCAATGGTCTACATGTTTATTCCCCTCCCCCTTTTTACTCAGAGTGGTCTGGACATGAGTTAGTCCAAAAAAGGATGGAATTTGAGTTTTCAATATTTTCTTCCTTTCCCACATAAGGATCTAGAACAGCCCCTCCTCCCAAGTTCTCTGGGAAAGAGGGTTGTAGTGCAGATGAGTTGATGACTTGACAGTGTTGAGGATTGACCTCCTATGTATCCACAAGAAAAGTAATTCTCAGGCGGTAACACTGCAGGCACCTGACCATCACCCCTGTGGCACTGGATTCTTCTCCTGGAGGGTGTGCACTAGAAGCAAGTGGTCAGTTCATGCTCCAGGCAGATCTCTCTGCTAAGGCTGTCTATTTCCACGGGTAGCAAGAGTGGATTTTGTTTTTGTGAACCCCTGTCATAATTTGTAATGCCTCCCCTGGTTTTGTTAAACTTTACAGTATTTTTAGTATCCCAGCAAATGTTTGATTCGACATGGAACTCCCAGCCGTTAAACAAACCCTCCGACCGTGTTCTACAGCATGGGCCCCAACCCTGCACTTGGAACAGGGTGGGTGGCGTGAATTATTGTGGAGGTCCCCAGATGAATGGCTAGAGTTTTTACACAAATCAGACTAACTGCTGCACTGACTGGGCCAGCACTGAAAGATACTGCAGGATATAAAGCCCCAGCTCAGTGTACATAGGACATTGACCAGCCCAGGGGGCTGGACCTGAACTGGTAGTTTGGTAGAATTGTATTTATAAAGTGCTTCCCTTCCCCAGCTGAGGGACACAGGGTATTACACCATGACCATATAAACGCTGCCACTTAGACAATACCAGCCTTAGTAAAATCCATGGACCACCCACACATTGCCTCTACCTCCATACTATTACTGAAAGAGGCCTTTACCCAAACCATCACTTTGTGCTGGCTGCCTGTAGTTGTGCCAGGTGGGTGCACGGTGATCAGGCTGCATTTAGGGCATATGCTGCTGGATTCTGCACATGTTGCATGTGGCGGTGAAGCCCTGTGGAAAGGGAGTTCTTCTTCGAGTGTCAAGTAGCAGAGGGGTAGCCGTGTTAGTCTGGATCTGTAAAAGCGGCAAAGAGTCCTGTGGCATCTTATAGACTAACAGACGTATTGGAGCGTAAGCTTTCGTGAGTGAATACCCACTTCGTCAGATGCATGTCTTCGAGTGATTGCTCATATCGATTCCAAGTAGGTGTGCATGCGTTGCGTGCATGGCTGCTGGAAAGTTTTCCCCTAGCAGCATCCATCGGGTCTGTGTGGAGCCCCCTGGAGTGGCGCCTTTGCTCCATATATGACCCTGCTGACCCAGCACCTCCTCAGTTCCTTCTTACCATCTGCGACGGTCGTTGGAACTGTGGCGTCTTGCTTAGCAAGTTCTCCACGTTTCCCTAGCTTGTTTTATAGTCGTTCTTAGAGTAGTTCTTATTTTTTCTTTAATTATTTTAGTTTATTTTTGTTGTAGTTAGTAGCAGTTGGGCTGGGGGTTTACCCTCCGTCCCAACCGCTTTTCCTTGAGAGGCTTTCATGCCCAAGTCTCCAGGATTCAAGCCCTGCAAAGTCCTGCTTCAAGCCCATGCCAATGGGCGACCCCCACAACTCTTGTCTGAAGTGTCTGGGAAAGGCTCACCAAGCCGATAGGTGGAAGATTTGCAAGGGGTTTTGTCCTAGGACCAAAAAGGAGCATGACTTTTGCCTTAAGCACCTCCTTATGGAGGCGGCACTTAAATCCCAGCCTCCTTCGGCGTGGCAGTACCCAGCACGGAGTTCTTCAATGCACAGTCCCCCCACTATGGCCAAGACCTGTGGCACCGCTGCTCCCTTGCACCGAAACCAGCAGCATCGACCCAGCACCGCTCCCACTCCCCAGCGCCAAAGCAGCACCGGAAGCAAGAGAAGAGTGGCTCTCCGTCCCAGAGACCCCCCCCACCCAGAGCCAGCCAATGTGGTGCGTCCCAAAAAGGAGCGCCCAGAGCCAGGCCTGTGGACGCAGCACCATCGATTTCAGCTCCACAAGGGGAGCCATCAAGTCCGATGCTATTGGACTCCCCGACCCACAGCATTGAGGAAGTTCAGCTGCCGTCCACCCCGGACACCTTTGCAGCCCCGAGGGACCTCATCACCATGACAGCACTGAGGTCTCCTCTGATCCATGCCAAGCCTCCGGTACCGTAGCATATGGCACTGTCTCAAGGCAAGCCTGCGAAGATCCAGCAGACAGCACAGTTGGTCGAGTCCTGGCACTGCTCCCTGTCACTGCACCAGTCGTATTTGCAGCACCGATCAAACTCGCGGCACCACTCCAGATTGCTCCTGTGCTCCCGATCGCAGCGCTGATCTGCACACCGGTCACCTTAAAGGAGAAGGTCCCAGACCCAGCACCGGTCCCGGCGCCACTCGACATCCTGGCATAGCTCCAGGTCATGTCACCGCTCCCCAGCTATGCAGCACCGCTCTCCAGCTTCTCAGCACCGCTCCCTGGCTCAGCTCTGCTCGGCGCCGCCCTGGCCCTCGTGGTCCCGATCCCGTTCCTTGGGGTCGGAGACGGTGTCTAGGTACTCGGAGTGGGACCGGCACCAGTCAGGCCATGGCCAGTGCACTGTCAGGGGCCAAGTCTGTGGCCATTCTGGATTCCATGGGCATACCACCTGACCCAGGGTGTGCAGTCTAAAGGTTCCCGGTCGGCCACCTCTGAACCGAGGGTGCTGGAGGCCTCCACAGTCGGCCCACCCCTAGGGATGCGGAGGAGGCACCGTGCCCCCACTTCCCCCTCGCCCTCCCCCCACCCCACCCTATCCCCCCCGGAACTGATTCCAACTCAAGTTCCTGAGACGGAAGTGGTCAGTCTCCCCCGCTTGCCCTCTTCATCTTCCTCTCCTGACGAGGCCATCGCAGGCACCTCCAAATCTGGGCCACACCCCACAGACAACCGCGCCCACCAGGACCTTCTGCATAGGGCTGCGTGCAACATGGGCCTGTGGGCTGAGTACGTGGTGGAATCAGAGGACCTGGTGGTAGACATTTTGTCCCCAGAAGGTCAGTCGTGGGTTGCCCTGCTCCTCATCAAAACTATTCAGGCCAGTGCCAAGACCATCTGGCAGACACCAGCCTCCGTTCCCCCTACAGTCAAGGGTGTAGAGTGCAAGTACTTCCTGCCCTCTAAGGGGTACAAATATCTCTTCACGCATCCGCAGCCCTGCTCTCTGGTGGCTGCGGCCGTGAATGAGAAACAGAGGCAGGGGCAGCAGGCCCTTGCACCCAAATCCAAAGAGGCCAAGCGACTGGACTTGTTTGGCCTCAAGGTGTACTCCATGGGGGGGCTCCAGCTCAGGATTGCCAATCAGCCGATATAACTTCAACTCCTGGAACTTGATGCTCAAGTTCAAGGAGCTTGTGCCATGTGAGTCCAGGGAGGAGTTTGGGGCCATTGTAAAAGAGGGCAAGGCAGTGGCATGGACCTTTTTACAGGCCTCACTGGACACTGCAGTCTTGGCGGAACGCACCTTGTCCTCAGGAGTCGCCATGAGGCGCACCCCCCGGCTACAAACCTCGGGCCTACTGCCAGAGGTTTAACAGATTATGCAGAACCTGCTCTTTGATGGGGTGGGCTTGTTTGCAGAACAGACTGACTCTAGGCTACATAGAGGACTCGACGGCAACCATGAAGTCCTTGGGTATGCACTCCCCAGCAACCCAGCGGAAGCACTTAAAGTCCCAGCAGCCACAACAGTGCTCCTACCCTCCTCGACCAAGGCAGGACTTTTACAGGTGGAGGGGACGGAGCAACAGAAGGAAGCCTTCCAACCCCCGTCTGGACAAGGCCAGGTCCCTGACCAAACCATCATCAGGTTCCAAGCAGGCCTTTTGAAGGGACATTTGAGGATGGCGTACCAGACTTATCCCTGGATCCTTCCCCGCCCTTTTTGAATCGTTTATCCCACTTCCACCATGCATGGTCCTAAATAACCTTGGACGGCTGGGTCCTTCGCACAGTGGAAGCAGGATACTCTCTCCAATGCTGTTCCAGGCCACCCTCCCACCCCCTGTCCCCGTCCCTCTCACAAGCAACTCCTCATCCAGGAGGTGGAGGGGGTTCCGCAGGAGCTAAGGGGCAAGGGATTCTACTCCCGATACTTCCTAATCCCTAAGGCTAACGGGGTCTCGACACTGTTCCCTCTAAGCTTTGCACATGTGCGCACGCACACAGATCCTAAGCCCCGCACACACGGTGAAACACCGCATGCACAAAAATTTGCGCAGAAGCACAACAGTTTGCACAGAAGAAATTTTTTGTGCACACGGCGTGTCAGAAATTAGAGGGAACATTGGTCTCAGACCCATCCTAGACCTGTGTGGGCTCAACAAGTTCATGGTAAAGTTGAAGTTCTGCATGGTCTCCCTAGACACTATTATCCCCTCCCTGGATCCGGGAGACTGGTACTCCGCCCTCGACATGAAGGACGCGTACTTCTACATAGCGATTCATCTGGCACACAGGTGTTTCCTGCGCTTCGTGGTCAACCATGAACATTACCAGTTCACGGCCCTTCCATTCGGCCTCTAAGCAGCCCCCCGAGTGTTCACCAAGTGCATGTCGGTCATGGCTGCCTTCCTCCATCGACGGCAGGTGCAAGAATACCCCACTTAGACGATTGGCTGCTCAGGAGCCGCACCAGGGCGCAGGTGCAGTCCCAACTCCACCTGGTCAGGTGTATGTTCAAATGGCTGGGTCTCCTCCTCAACATGGAGAAGTCGACCCTAGAATAGACCCAGAGGACAGAATTAATTGGGACAGCGCTAGACTCCATTCAGGCTTGGGCCCTCCTACTGGAGTTCCTTTTCCAAGCTATCACAGATATCATTCAAGGACTTCAGCAATTCCCAACTCCAAGAGCAAGAGGGTGCTTGAGTCTCCTCAGCCTCATGGCATCCTGCACATTCGTGACCTGGCACGCCAGACTCTAGGTCAGGCCATTGCAGGCATGGCTCACCTCAGTCTACCGCCTGCGGCGTGCCAACTTGAATTCGGTGGTCACATTGCCGGGACAGGTCCTCTCCTCCCTTCGCTGGTGGCTCAACCCCCGAGCAGAGTGCGGAGGAGTCCCCTTCCACAGCCCCCACAGCCTTCCTTGTCCCTGGTTATGGACGCATCAGCTATGAGGTGGGGGGCACATCTGGGGAACCTTCAGACACTGGGCCTGTGCTCACAGAACGATGTCAGGGAGCTAATGGTGGTGCGCCTTGCTTGCCAAGCCTTCCAGGCCCAACTGCAAGGTCGCTGCATAGCAGTTCTAACAGAGAACACTTCAGCCATGTTTTACATCAACAAGCAAGAGGGAGCCCGTTCCTCCCCCCCATACCAGGAGGCCCTCCAGCTATGGGAGTTCTGCGTAGCCCACTCCATTCACCTGGAAGCGTCCTTTCTCCCAGGAATTCGGAACAAGCTGGTGGACTGTCTCAGCAGGTCCTTCCACACACATGAGTGGTCTCTCTGACCGGATGTCAAACACCCAGTGTTCCAAAGGTGAAGGTTTCCCCAGGTCGACCTGTTCACCACCTGATGCAACAGGAAGTGCCCAACGTGCTGCTCCTTCCAGGGTTGCAGCCTGGGCTCCCTCACGGACGCATGCCTGGTACCCTGGAACGGTTGCCTGATCTACACCTCTCCGTTCCCTCTCGTGCACAAAGTCCTGCTCAAAATCCACAGGGTGTGCTCTCCCCGGCAACCCAGCGGTGATTCTGATAGCTCCAGCAAGGCCTTGCCAGCACCGGCACACCACGCTGCTGGCAGGGGTGAAAGTAAGTCTAGGGACGGGCTGGGGCGGGGCCTTGGGTGGAAGGGGTGGGGCTGGGAGAGGTCAGAGCCAGCCCCGGCCCCCCCTGTACCGGCAAGTGTCTCCTTCCCCCTCCCGGGGGTAACAGGCAGCCAGGGGCTCTGGCAGCGGTTTAAAGGGCCCTGGGCAATAGCGGCGGCCGAGCCCCGGGCCCTTTAAACCGTCCCCGGAGCCCCGCTGCCCCTTCCCCAGGGCTCCAGCCGCCACTACAACCCCGGGTCCTTTAAACCGTCCCCGGAGCCTGCCGGAGCCCTGGGGAAGCAGCGGCGGGGCTCCAGAAACTATTTAAAGGGCTCAGGGCTTGGCCGCTGGTACTGCCCCAGGCCCTTTAAATCAACGCTCCAGCCCCACTGCCGCTATCCCAGGGCTCCGGCAGCGGGGCTTTGGAAGCAATTTAAAGGGATGGGGGCTCCAGCTGCTGCTGAGAGCCGCAGGCCCTTTAAATTGCACCTGGGGAAGCCAATCCACCACGGTACAGCGCACCAGCTCTTGCTTTCACCTCTGGCTGCTGGAGATATCTGTGGATGTATCGGTCATGTTGTCTCTCCTCCCTGACCTACTCAGGACCATGGTCGCCTCTGTCATTCCGACGTACAGTCCCTCCATCTCAAGGTTTGGAAGCGTCATGGCTGAACCCCATGGAGCTTCTGCGCTTGGACCAAGTCAGGCAGGTCCTGCTGGGCAGCAGGAAGCCCTCCACTAGAGCCACATATCTGGCAAAGTGGAAAAGATTTTCGTGTTGGTGTGACCAGCACCACACACACCCCCTCCAGGCACCAGTACTGCTCATCTTAGAGTACCTCCTACACCTGAAACAGCAAGGTCTGGCAGCATCCTCCATATGGGTTCACCTTGCTGCCATCTCTGCCTTCCGGGCGCGTCTGGCAGCTTGGTCTTCGCCAACCCTATGGTTGGTCACTTTCTCAAAGGCTTGGACTGTTTATATCCTCAGATCTGTCAGTCTGTCCCTGCATGGGATCTTAACCTGGTCCTTTCGAGGCTCATGGGGCCCCCGTTTGAACTGTTGGCCATGTGCTCCCTCTTGTATCTCTCCCATAGGCAGCAGCAACGGGGGAAAATTGGTGAGTGCTCTGCACCCACCGGCAGCTCCCCGATCTGCCCCAGCTCACCTCCACCACCTCCCCTGTACACGCCGCCGCATTCTGCTTCTCCCCCCTCCCTCCCAGCGCTTGTGCTGCGAAACCGCTGTTACGCACGGCAAGCGCTAGGGGGAGGAGGAGGAACATGGTGCGCTGGGGGAAGAGGCGGGGCCGGGGCACGGATTTGGGGAGGGTTCCAATAGGGGCAGGGAGGGGGTGGGGGTGGGGTGAGGGTGTGATCTCTCCTGGAAGACAGCTTTCTGGTCACCATTATGTCGGTGAGATGCGTCTCTGAGCTAAAGGCCCTCACCTCGGAACACCTTTACGTGGTTTAAACAAGGATAAGGTCCAACTCAGACCGCACGTGGCCTTCCACACCAGCCAGGACATTTTCCTACCCACCTTTTACCCAAAACCTCATGCTAGTCCCCGGGAGCAGCGGTTACATTCCCTCGATGTCCGAAGAGCACTAGCTTTCTATATCAAGCGCACTAAGCCATTCAGAAAATTGACCCAGCTATTCGTAGCGGTGGTGGACCGGATGAAAGGCCTCCTGATCTCCTCTCAAAGAATATCCTCCTGGAACACGTCCTGCATCCGCACTCACTGTGAGCTGGCCAGGGTGCCAACCCCAGTTCTTGCCGCACACTCCACTAGTGCCCAGGGCTCATCAGCAGCGTTCCTTGCCCAGATTCCAATCCAAGAAATCTGCAGGGCAGCGATTTGGTTCTCGGTACATACCTTCACCTCACACTACACCATTGTCCGGCACGCCAGGGATGACAAGGCTTTCGGCAGAGCAGTGCTACAATCAGCATTCCTTAACCCTGACCCTGCTGCCTACTTGGAATCGATATGAGCAATCACTCAAAGAAGAAAAAAATGGTTACTCACCTCTCATAACTGTTCTTCAAGATGTGTTGCTCATGTCCATGCCAAACCCGCCTGCCTTCCCCTCTGTCGGAGTAGCCGGCAAGAAGGAACTGAGGGGGCGCTGGGTTGGCAGGCTCATATATTGAGCGCCATGAAGGTACCACTCCAGGAGGCTTCACAGCCGACTTCACAGATGCTGCTAGGGGAAAACTTTCCGGCAGCCATGCACACAACCTGCGCACACCTACTTGGAGTCGACATGAGCAACACATCTCGAAGAACAACAGTTACAAGAGGTGAGTAACCATTTTTTCCAATCCTGCTGCTGGGTTATATAGGTATGTTACTGGCTTGAGGACAGCCCCTGTTCTGGGGAATATCCCCCTGCCCCACAGCCTAGTGTCTTGGGGCTTAGCAGCAGCGAGAGCCAGAAACCCAGCCCTGGGGCATGGAAAGCAGCCCCTGTTGTAGCAGTGGCTGCTCCAAGAACTGCTGATGAGGAGCAGGAGTGGTGCAGAGGTCTAGGGCCAATCTGGCAGTAGCACACTGAGCCCTGCGCATTCCAGCTTTGGCCGTGTGAGCTGCCAGTCAGGCATCTGCCAGCCAGAGCCTATGAAATGTGCAGGGTCAGCTGTGGCCAGAGGTGTGAGAGTCCTGGGGTCCAGATCCAGCCTGCCCACTGTGTGTTTGACACCCCATCCCTGGGCTAGAGAGTGAGAGATGTGGGAAATGGAGGGAGAGAGAGTGAGGAACAGTGCATTACAGACAAGGGAGCGATTGGAAACACAATCCCAAGAGCTACAGTGAACGGGAAAGAGAGAAACACTGATGCCTTGATTATTTCACAACAAATCAAAAATGCTACTAACTGGTTTGTGAGTGATCTATAAGGGAGGTGGCAGTGACCCCCCCTTAGTCCAGCTGTGGCTGTCTGTGTTTTCTACAGACACTGACATCACCAACTTCCATGTTTGTTGGCTACAATCTGATTGGTGAAGTCAGGGATCTCTTATGCCCTTAATTCCCTCAAAATGGGGCCCTCCTACCCACCTGTTCTTTGTTAGCTCCCTAAGGGGACCCTGGTCTCTGATAGAAATGTCTCTTTGCCTGTAATCAGCAGTTCCCAATGAGTGGTCAGATTTCAGCCGGCTGCCAAGGACACCTGAGTAGCTGGGAGCCTGTGACTGAGGATGCACTTGCGGGGTTATGGGAGGAACTTTCCACTGTGGGATTCTTCCTCTATGCAAATGGACATGTATGATTTCTAGCTGAATGGGAAGATGGACACAAACTCAGTCACCCTGTTCCAGGCATCTGAACTATAGGAAGGCTGTCTTCTCAACAGAAGACATTTGATGTGTATGTTGTATAGTGCTTTAGCACACGTGTTAAGTGCTGTATCTGAGTGTAACTGCAGGTAGCCCGGTTGTGACATTTGGGCACTGGATGGGCACGAGTAGCCCAAAGTGTCATCCAAAGGAAAGTATTGCAAGCCATGTGGAAAAGTCTCTGAGTTCACAAGACTGCCCCAGCAGCAATTAGAAAAAAGCAAAACCACTCCCCAACCTGGTACTTCTCAGAGCTGTGCGTACTGATGGGAGAAGAGCCACCGCTGGGGGGGACACTCTTGGGCCAGTGCTCCCAGCCCAAAGGGGAGATAAGAATGGTGACCTTTCCCTCTGCTCAAAGGCTGACATTTGGTACAAAGAAACAATAAGTGGAAAATGACTTGTGGTTTTTTTCAGCTGCAATAAATTACAGAGGAAAGGGGGAAGGCAGCGCTGATAAAATTTTAATGAAGGCTGTATTTTTCCCCCCCATTAAGCTGAATAATAAGTCTCCTGCTAATTGTCAGGCAGGGTGGGGAAAGCGCCCAGCCCTTTCATGTTCAGGGAGCAGAGTGTTGTATGCTAATGTGCTGCAGAGATGCCCGGAAATCAAAGAGCAGAAAAAAGAGTTCCTGCTACTTCTAGATTAAAGGACTTGCAGGCTGCCCTTTTAGGCCCCATGTCCCTGTGTTAAAGGGCCAGCTCGTCCAATCACATAGATTTCAGTGGAGGCATTTCAAAGACGTTTCTATTCAAATCCTTTAAATGTCTCCAGACCATAATGCCTTTGTCATTGTGCGGCTGCTCCCTGTGGGGGGAGGGGCCTTTGGTAACATGCATTCCTTCTCTTCTAGCTTCCCCGACACCCACCATGAACTCTTTGCTGACTAACAAGTGCTGGGGCCTCTTGGCAGACAATGACCTTTTGTTGATGGCAGTTTCCTCAGGAAGGCTGTGACACCTAGGATCAACCACAGATTTGGGGGGCAGGAGAGCTGGGTTCTGTTCCCAGCTCTGTCACTGACCTGTTAAGTGCCAAGTCACGTCCCTTCCTCCTGCCTCACTTTCCCCTTTGTCTTGTCTGTTCAAACTCTGAGCTTCTTGGGCCAGAGACTCTCACTCTGTCTCTGTGCAGCCTTGAGCAGGGCTACCATGATACCAGTTTGGTGAGGTTTGCCAAGGGGCTGTTCTAGGAGGACCTCTGACCTAGCATATGTCTACGGTCTGCCCCCTGCCAGGCGGCTGGGCCAGGCCTGACATGCCCCAGTAGGAAGTCAGAGCAGTGGCAGAGGTTAATGAATGGGAGTAGTGCCAAACTCATCTTACCCTTCCTCCTGCTGGAAGGAGCAGGAGTCACTCATTTATTTAACAGCGGTGCAGTGCTGACTGCCCAACATTTCAAGGAGAAAGGACCCCTAGCATAAACCTTCTAGATCAAAGTGCTGTCAAGCTGGCGCTGCAATGGTTCCAGTCCAGCCTAGAGGGAAACCACGTCCTGATTCGGACAGACAACACTGACTGACATGGTTGTATTTGTGAATAACCGAGGGGAAACAAGGCGCAAAAGCAAATAGTCATACGATGAGTGGAACGCTTTCTCTTATACCTCAGAGTGCTTCTTATAAAAGGAGACATGAACTAAAAGGTCAACTCCTTCAAGTGGGTCCTGAATCAGGAGGTCTTCGGGTGAATTGTCCAAACATTCAGCCTTCTTTCAGAGTGATAGTCACAGGATCTGCCGTTTCCTTGGCAGAGAACCAACACGTAGCCAGATTTTTAGATCAGTCTAATTAGCCATGCTGGCAGTCAGGCTGCTTGTTCCACAGTGAGCCTTACTGCTCAGGTTGAGAGCCCTGACAAACTATCTATTCGATCCCTTCATGTCAGTGTCAGCATTCTTTGTCCATCAACACTTGCTTTGTGATAGCCCCCTCTGTGACCTTCTATGGGGCTCCCCTTTAGGGCTCAGACCTCCAGAACCTGTTGTCCTCTCCCTCCATACTGCAAGTTTAGGGGTGCAGGCCCCCTGCAATTCACTGTGATTATCCCAGCAGGTCTGACCTTAGTCCTGCACCTGTAGGTCACTCTCAGGGACAGTGACAGGGTCAGCAATAACAAGCTGGCTTTCACAGAACCAGGGCATTTATTTTAGAACAAAAGCATTTCAGAAATAAACATAACATGGCATCTGTGTAGACTAGTTAACAGGTGTCACCCAGTGTCCAGGTGGAGCGCTGACGGGTTCTAGGTCTCCACACCCTTCCAACAGGGTTAAACCCTCTTAGATACAGTCTCATGTCAATTTTGGATCTCTGACTCAGTTCAGGCTTCCCCCTTTGTACAAACTCTTGCTTTGGCTCCTGGGTTTCTTGAACCTGGTCTGAATTCGCATATACAATTCACTCAGGGCCTCTGGCATTGGTTTCCTGGCCTGGGATCTGCAGTAATTCCCCACCATGCTTTTAGTTGCTTGGGGAAGCTCAGTATCCCTCCCCTGTGGAACTAGAATCCAATATCTTGCTCACAAAGACACATAACATTGAAAGTTACCAAAGTTTATGACTAAACCTGGTCCCTAAAGTGTCTGGCATAGTCACGTTTTGGAAGTTTCCACACTTCCAGAGTCTCACCTCTGTCAATGTCCCGCCCCCTCTCCCCCAAGAAGTGGCCATAGCAATAGTACCTGACTAGCAGCCTAGGGGAGCCCACTGAGTCAGATGGTGCCTCTGCCCTTCTCTTGTAATTTCCATCTCTTATAACCCTGACATCTAACAAGCTGGCATATGCTAGTCCAGCTCTTCTTGGCTGGATCAGTAGCAGGCACTGTCAGGCTCCTGGTTACCCTATAAGCCTAAACCTAATATCTGGTGCTCTCATGGTGTCAGATTACCCTGGTGGTGGTTGCAGGTTTCTGCCACTGCGGGTTTTGCATAAGCCTCACTTTAGACCGAATGGGCCAGCATGGAGGGCTGGCTCTCCAGGAAGGGGCTGTCAGTACACAATGCTGCCAAGGGAGAAACTTCAGTCTGCCCTCAGAGCCAAATGCCTTTCGCCCAGGGCCAGGCACCTCTCGCTAGAACTGTCTTCTGAGGGTTCCATGCGTCCAAGGGCTCACCTCTGTCACCGTGCCCGTGATGCTCAGTTACAGGGAAACTTGGGTTTCCCCTACAGCTACTAGTGGGACAAGGGGGCTTGAGGCAGTTTGGAAAACACCAAGGAGCACAGGGCTGTGATTTTTTTTCCTTCATAGGCTCGCCCTCAGCGCCTTTCCCAAGCCCAAGGTGGAAGGGGCACATTCTAGTGTGTGGACCAGTTTTTTCCCATCCCGGTTAGTCAGCTGGGGGCACAGGACTACTGTGCCTGGCCATGGTGCGGCTGGCTGACAAGTTGCAGGGCCCGCTGCCCTTGGAGCATGTTTAAGGGAAGGTTTTCTTCCTAGCCCAATGGCACCCAGGGCCATGTCAGTTACGTATACACCGTAAACCCAAACTATGACTTCCTGCCTGGCTGTGCCCACAGGACCATGCCATCTGGCACCAGAAAACATATAGAGGATACCATTGTTGTAGGTACCTGGTGTACAAAAAAAATGGCATCTTCTTCACAGCATGACCTTGCATGCAACACAGACACAAGGCCACGCTTTGCATGCAAGCATAGCACTGTCTCTGTTCAGGTGGCTTTTTTAATCTATCCCTACAGTTTGCTGCTGCCTTCTGGGAGGCCCATTTTGGGAAGCTTGCTAACAGATAACACCATGCTGTGATACTGCAGTTCCCCCTGACAAATGCAGCCTACTTATTTTAAAATGGGTTTAACCCAACTGCAGGTCTAATTGGTTTAATCCTAAAGTCGATCATGTCGCAAGAGTCTCTGAAAGGAATGACGACATGCTCATCTCATTCCAGTGCCCAAACTGCCTTGTGCAATGCAATACTGATCCTAGTTATTTGCCCTGCGGAGGACAGACAGGTAGGGCCTGTGATCTTGGCAGACCACGTGCCAGCTCATGCCACAGGCCACCTAGCTTAATTGAACACTGGTAACGCCAAAGCTGGAATCAACTGAGTGTTAGTATTGATAAAAGAGGTATTAGCATTATAAGAATGGGTTTAGACTGCAGGGAATACTTGTAAATTGCTGTATGCATTAATCTCACTTATGACTGCTGTAGCCCTTTATTTGAGCTATTGTACTGTGAATTTCTGTGACCAGACACTAGAGACCCATTAATAGATGTGAAATGCTGATCAACAGAAGTTGGTATGTCCAGCCCACCATGAATGGTCCATTGACCCACACAGGCACTATTGGGGGCCATGAATGAGGGCAAAAGACATTGTTTGGCTTCCTCCCATCAGTTGACTAGAGGGCAGGAGGGGGAATTAAAAATCACAAACAAAAGGAACACATCACTTCCATGCTGCTTGGAGGCCAAAGGTCAAAGGTTTTTTTTTTTTTTTAGGCATAATCAAGAGATCCCCCAGTGTTAACTAGATTAGGCCAAAAGGACTTGATTTAGAGTATGTCTCTACTCCCATTAAAACACCCAGGGCTGGCCCATATAATCTGACTCAGGCTCGGCCTATACTAAACCTGCAGCTCTAGGCGCATGTGCATTACCTCCCATGGAATACAATGGGGACCATCCCTCTCCCTGATCAGCTAGCCTCAACCAAAAGGCACTGCTGAGTGGTGAATGGGAAAAGTGCTCACTATGACAAAGTTCCAAGCCTAGAGTGGTGGGTCTCATGCTTCTGAGCGGATTCAGGGGCCTCAAAAACTCACTAAGGGCCCAATGTGACCTTCCTTTCACAGTGTAGTGGCAAGAGTCACAACCTATTGAGTTACTTTCATCACAGGCCAGTATGGGAGATACTGTCAAGGGGCTCTCTGTAGAATGTGGGGGAGGTGGGAACCTGGGCCCACCCTCTACTCTGGGTTCTGGCCCAGGGACCCTAATGATAACCGCTGGTGGCAGCTTTCCCTTCACCACTGATGCTGCTTTGATTCCCTAGGCCACTTCCCTGTAGTCCCCTTTTCCCAGCGTCACCCTTACCTCAGGATTTCAGCAATGCTGCTCCTCCTCCAGTTCCTTTCAGCTGGGCTCTTTGGAGAGAACTGGAAAGGAGAGCTTTTAAGCAGAATGAGTGGGACCTTAATTGGTTCTAGCTGAAGAGCGAGACACACTCTATTTGTGGAGCCACGGCTATCCTCCAAGAAACAGCGCATCTCATTCCTCTGCGGAGTGGGGATTGGGGTCGTGGACCCTGGAGCGTCTCCCGATTGGACCCCGCTGCCAGCCCCGTGGCCTATGGAGACGGGCAAGCATGGATCAGATCTTCTCTCCAGCACCTGTCCCACTGGCACCACACCACCCAACTCAGCACTAGGGACAATGGCCACGGGAGAACTGCAGTCCCCCTAATGGGCCAAGAGAGGGAAAAACAAAAACGGCCTCGCAGGGTCCCTCATAAAAAGAAAATGAGGCAAACCCGGGGGTGGCAGCAACAGGAGGAGGGAAGGAATAAAGGTTAAGGATAGGAGCAGGGGCTGGAATGGGGTCGGGGCAGGACACAAACCTAGGCCATTGAGAAAAATAAGTGTCCCCATCCCCTCCCCTGACCTGACCCTGTTCCCATCCTAGGTTATCTTTCACAGGCCCACTCCTCCAGCGTTTGGCCGGACCCGTTCTTGGACCACCATTTGGTGGCCGTGATGGCCTCTCTTTCTTCGGAGAGGCCAGGGCTGGCCTATTGGCATTTCAATAAAGCCCACAATAAAGCCAGGGAAGGTGCACGCCTGGCTCTTCTGCTGTAGCCACACCCGGGGCGCCAGCAGGCAGAGGGATGTGTTGATAGAGCAATTGGAACGGGAGGTTTTAGCGCTAGAGAGGCATCTGGCCACCAGCCCCGTGAATCCACCCCTCTGTGGAGCATATTGGCAGAAGTGAGAGGAACTCCAGGCCCTTGACTATCTTCGGGCCTGGGGTGCCTTTGTTCGATCCCACATCCGTCTCCTGCAGGAGATGCATCGCGGCTCCCGCTTCTTCTATGCCCTGGAGAAGAAGATGGGAGCTAAAAAGCAGATCATCTGCCTCTTGGCAGCTGATGGTACACCCCTCACGGATCCGGTGGAGATGTGCAAGAGGGCTCGGGTCTTCTACGCTAACCTTTTCTCCCCAGATCCAACCGATGCCAATGCCTGCGGAGTGCTTTGGGATGAACTCCTGACGGTCAGCACGGGCTACTGGGACCGGCTGGAGCTGCCTGTCACTCTGGCAGAGTTCTCGGAAGCCCTCCGTCTCATGTCCACCAATAAATCTCTGGGCATGGACAGGCTGACCGTGGAGTTCTACCACGTGCTCTGGGACATCCTCAACCTGGACCTTGTCTTTGTCTGGGCTGAGTCCTTAGAGAGCAGGGTCCTCCCACTGTCATACAGGCGAGCAGTGCTCGCCTTACTGCCAAAGAAGGAGGACCTCAGCTATCTCCAAAATTGGCATCCCATCTCACTCCTCAGCATGGACTTCAAGGTCGTGGTGAAGGCCATCTCGCTGCAGCTGTGGTCTGTGCTGGTGGACGTGGTCTATCCTGACCAGACCTACACCGTCCCGGACCATACCATCTTTGATCATCTTTATCTGGTCCAGGATCTCTTGGAGCTTGGATTTAGGGATGGTCTGTCGTTTGCCCTCCTGTCTTTGGATCAGGAGAAGGCGTTTGACCACGAGCATCTCCTGGGCACTCTGCAGGCATTCAGCTTCGGGCCCCGGTTTGTGAGGTTTCTCCAGGTGCTGTACGCTTCCGCAGAGTGTCTGGTCAGGCTCAACGGGACACTGACTGCACCTGTCAGCTTCAGGCGAAGAGTGCATCAAGGTTGTCTGCTGTCAGGTCAGCTGTATACTCTGGCCATTGAGCCCTTCCTCCATCTCCTTCATAAGAGGCTGACAGGGTTGGTGCCACATGAGCCAGAGGTGCGGCTGTTCCTGGCAGTGTATGCCAACGACGTGGTCCTGGACCCAGAAGACCTGGTGCGGGTGGAGGCTTGCCAAGCTATTTATTCAGCAGCCTCCTCCACCCAGGTCAACTGGGTCAAGAGCTCGGGCCGGGTTGCGGGTGAGCTCCCTCCCACCCGCGCTTCAGCCCATCTGGTGGAGTGCGGGTCCGCTGCTTTATCTTGGCATTTACTTTTCTGCCACACATCCGTCTCTACTGGAGAACTGGCCCGGTTTAGAGAGCAGGGTAACTGGGCTGTTGCAGGGCTGGACAGGACTGCTCCGGTACCTCTCCCTTCGGGGGAGAGTGCTGGTCCTTAACCAACTGGTCCTGTCCATGCTCTGGCACTGGCTCAACACCCTGTACTCACCCCCCATGTTCCTGGCCAACCTCCAGAGGTTGGTTCTGGAGGTTTTTTGGCCGGGACTGCACTGGGTCTCTGCAGGGGTTCTCCATCTCCCCCTGGAGGAGGGAGGACAGGGCCTGACGTGTTTGCACACACAGGTCCATGTCTTCCACCTCCAGACCCTGCAGAGACTCCTTTATAGTGCAGGTGGCTTGTCGTGGAGCATATTGGCGCATGCCTTCCTCCGCCATCTGCAGGGCTCCGATATGACCGGCAGCTCTTTTTTCTCCATCTGAGTTTTCTTCTGCGAGACCTCTCCGAACTGCTGGTCTTCTACCAGGACCTCCTCCAGGTCTGGAGGCAGCAACCAGGTCCTTTGTGGCCACCGAGGGGTTAGATCTCCTCGCGGAGCCCCTGCTACACAATCCTCATCTTTGTGTGCAGGTGGCGGAGTCCCCCTTGGTGCGCCAGAGGTTGGTTCTGGCAGGAGTCACCAAGATCAGAGACCTCCTGGACTACGCCCTTGGGGGGTTGGGTGGATCCCCTGCTGCTCGGTCGGCACATGGGGCTCTCCACCCTTAAAACCCCCTGGTGCATTCTCCAGGAGGCAGCCCTGTCCCCTGCAGCTTGGGATTTCCTTGAGTGGGTCCTGCAAGAGGGTGCACCCCGCCCGCCCCTCACTCCAGGCCCTCCGGATCTTTCCATTGGTCCCCTGCCCCATGAGCCTTCCCCGGCCTCCCCCTCCTCATACCCTGAGCTGGCTGCGTGTCTTGCAGCCGGTCTGTTTTCGAACCACATCAAGAGACCATCTATACGTGCTCGTGCTGCATACGCTTCATTTCCCCACCCTCATGTCCCACCCAGATATCAAGGAGCGGGACCTTTTACCAGCAGTAGAGGGTGAGGAACCCCAGTGAGCCAGTTTATATTCCATCTTAGTCCTGCAGCCTGCCGGGGATAGCAGCTGGCGGCTCCTCCATGAAGCCGTGAGCACGGGCATGTACTTGGCATGGTTCACTTCTGTCCCTGAAGCCTGTCCCTTTTGTGGCGTGAGGGAGACCCTGCTGCACGCGTATCTTCAGTGCACCAGGCTGCAGCCCCTCGAGTACCTCTTATTGAGGTTCTGGCTGCACTTCTCCCCCCCCCACTTGTTTATTTATGCACACCCGATTTGAGGCCCCACGAAGTCACAGGACCACCTTGTCAAACTCCTCCTGGCCATGGCTAAGGTGGCCATTCATAACACCAGGGAGAGGAGGTTGTGGGTGGGGGGGCTGTGACTGTGGGGCTGTTTTTCGTTCCTTTATCTGTTCACGAATCCAGGGAGAGTTCCCCTGGGCAGCATCTGCCGGCTCTCCCAATACCTTTGAGGAGCAGTGGGCGCTGTCCAGGGTTCTCTGGTTGGTGTCTCCTTGTGGTTCCCTAGTTTTGGCCCTCTGACCCCCACACCTGTTCCCGTTATTGCCTTTGCTGTCCCCTGAACTCAGTTGGGTTCTAGGTTTAGTAGCCCCTCCCTAGACTGGGGGAGGGGATTTTAGCAGTGAGAGAGCTAGTATTCTCTTAGATCCTTCTGGACTGAGTCTGTCACATCACCCACTGCTTCTGCTGACATTTCATTCACAACAGTGGGGGCAGGACAGGCCCCTCCCCCTCCTGAGATAGACAACAATACTCACTGTGCTCCATTGCATCTGTCTTCAGATATAGGTGGAGAGGGTCAGTAATAAGTCAGTTTTGAGAAGAGGGAGGCAAAAGTCATGGGATAAGATTTAAAATGACCCTGATTAGTCAACATTATTCCCCACACTTTGCAGAAACACTTTTCTTTGTCCTCAGGCACCAGCCAAGAGGGGTGGATTTGCGGATGGGAGGCTCAGTCAGAAAACAGTTACACAGCAGCAGTTAGTACACAGCCGCACAGCACAAGGGGGCGGTGTGTTAAGACCTAAAATAGAAGTGGCTGAAATGTGGCAAAAATTAACTATTAACCCACTAGCTTGACCCAAATGGGGTACAGCTGAGTTGTTCCAGTCATGAGAGAAATCTTCACACCGTCTTAAAGCAGAGGTGACAACAACCCCAAGGGCAGGGAGGAACAGTATGGGGCTAATAGAGCCCCAATGCCATGCTGGAGAGCAGTGGCTCCCCCCCCCCCCCCCGCAATGCTGGGTGCACCTTACTCACCCCCAAGCAGAGCGCAGAAACAGATGGTTCACAAATGAGTGAGAATGATTAGAAGCTAGGCGCCGAGTCCATATGACAAGTGATGGGACGGCTCTACCAGCTGAGGCCTGATTGCCGATGGCTGTGACCCCTTTGTGTTGCCAGAGGGCCACAGGAAGCCACTGGGGCCAATCTCCAGCCCCAAACTCCAAGTTTCTGACATGTTTTTTTAAAGATTATTTTAACTACAACTCTGGTCATGCAATATTTATGCTGAAGCTGCACTGCACATCTGTCCTCTGCTGTGTCTGCAAGTCTAGGTAAGAAGCACCCAAGAACATCATAACTAGGAGAGGAAATAATTTTTAGCAAGTCATTTGATGTTATGTCATTATAAACTTTTCTTCTGGGTTAAAAGCAAGGTGGATGGAGTAATATTTACTCTTTGGTACTAATGTACCTTTTAAGCTTCATGCCTCTGAACCCCATTTCTAAAAGTAATCTTCCTTTTGATCGCCCTCACTGGCTGATGGCTGTACTTTGCATCTTTCCTGCCAGTCCTACATAGCTGACTGGCAAAACCAGTGGCTGAAATAGAAAGCAATCTGCAGGTCACAAATTCCTCGCCACTCATTTACTGCATTCAGAGTTTTTAAGGCCAGAAGGGGCCATATGAGAGTCTAGTCCAGGAGTTCTCAAGACATGTTTGGGTGGCCTTAGCGTGCAGCCACCAACTCTTGCTGGGGGCTGCTCTGGCAATTTTTCGTAAAATGCTTAATTAACTTTAGGCCAAACAAATAAGTATGCACATAAATTACAATGATTTGGACATGTGTATTTATGTAGGGGTTTTTTGCAGACTCAATAATAAAAAATAATGTACAGTTGTCTATTCTTTACTGGGCCTAAACAGAATAGAAACAACATAAGGTGCTTTGCACATTCTTGTGTTTTTGTTGGGGTTTTTTGGCTGCCTTTAAAAAAAAAATTGCTAGCTAGTAAGGCTGCTGCTGTGAAAATTATTATTTGTATGTATCACTTTTCACAGCAGACTTACTAACTAGCTGGGAGACAGTGAAACGTGATAAACAAACATACAAATATCGCTTTTCACAGCAGACTTATGCAGCCCTGGCAAGCCAGAATTAAGCCATGGATGGAGAGGTGGGTAGGGAGGCAGTGGGGGCCAGGATGATGGGGAGGGTGAGCCCAGGGCTGGCGCCCAAAGCCCCCCAGCTGGGGGATGTAGCCTGAAGTCCTGTGGCCAGGGGCTGGTGCCTGCCATCCCAGGGCTGAAACCAGAAGCCCAAGCCCCACCACCCCGGGAAGGTGGGGAACTCACACCAGCTGCCTGTTCCTCTGGCATTGTGGCTTCAGAGGAAGGCTGGGCCCAACTCCTGCTGGCAGCCCTGGGTGAGGAGCCACTATCCAGGAGGCTGTGGCTGCAAAAAATGCCTCTGGGGGCTGCAGGTGGCCACATTTGAGAAACACTAGTATAGTCTGACCACTTGCACAAAACAGGTCATAGAATGCCACCCAGTTATTCCTGTTTCAAGCCTATAATTTATTTGACTACTTGTGCATAATTTAAAGAGGCATCCAGTCTCAATTTAAAAACCATGATGGAGAATCCACCACATCACTACATAAATTGTTCCAATAGTTAATTACATCACTGCTAAGAAGGTGTACCTGCCTTTTGTCTGAGTCTGTCTCGCTTCAGCTTCCAAATATGGGACCTTGTTATGCCATGTTCTGCTAGATTAAAAAGATCTCTACTATTAGAAATCCCTTCCCCATGTAGGAACTTGTAGACCGTGATCAAGTTACTGCAACCTCTCTCTTAGATAAACTAAATCAGCTGAGCTTCTTTACTCTCTCACTATATGACCTGATTTCCAGACCTCAGATCATCTTGTAGCTCTTTTCTGAATCCTTTCCAATTTGTTAACATCCTTTTGGAAGCATGGACACCAGTATCTCACTTATTTAAATTCAAGTCAGAACTTGTGTTGTTTAAACTTTCACACAATGTTTGTGATCAAGGCTCCAAGATACTGAAGCACGTGACTTCAACATAGCTACTTCTGCCCAGAAAGTTAGACGTCTTGCTGAATTGGGGCCAGAGTGATTGTTTCTTTACCGAACAGAACTGTGAAACCCGTCACTCTAATATGTGGAATACAGAGTTACTTAAGACAAGCTGTGCTGCAGTGGTTTAGTATTTTATTAAAGAGGAAATACATACACCTGAAAGAGGACACTCCTCAGTCACTCAAATTAGAACGTGTAACTTTGATATCAGAAAGATATTCTTTAAAAGAAATCTACCTAAGCCTGTGCTTGTGCAAAAGAAAACAAATCACATTTATTTAAGAAAGTAGTATTTTTCTGAAGTAGTACACACAGAGTGATCTGTTCAGAGTCTGGTTCAAGAACTGAACATAAATTTGAGAAATGCATTATAGAATTAGCTGTTAAAACATTTCCCCAAATCTTGCCCTTCCCTATCCCCAAGCACTCCACTAAAATCCATGGGGTGTAATACAAGTTAGGATTTAGCCCATTGTGCTTAAGACTTTTAAACAGATCATGGTAAAGAGACACACACAGTAATTACTAACAGTTTGGAAAGAAATGTATCCTGACACAATGATATGGAATCTGTGTCACCAGAGGAAATTAAGTTAATCTTAGTCATGACCACCCAACTATTTTTCACTAGACACTACTATAGCCCTGCTGACAGCAGACGTGCTCGCGTAAATTCAAAGGAAGAAGGGGAGGTCTCCCCCTTCAGATTACTGAGCACTCAGGTTACCCTCTTCAATATTCTATTCCCTCACCAAAATATAATTTGTAATTATTTCCACTGTTCTCTCCAACAGGGCCCCTCTGACAATGTTAGATCCCTGAAAATACACTTAGACATCAATAGGAAGAACCCCTCCAGGGGGCTAAGTCAGCCAGGCAGGCCACAAGATGACAGATTTTCAGATTCCTCAGAGTCTCAAATTACATTTGAAGGATTATAATACAAATTCAATAGCATTAATTAAATTAATGCTTAAGACAGACCACCACCAAGTAAAAACCCTGGTTACCCAAGAAAGACTAATCCCATATTAAAAAAACAAACCCCATTTAAATAGCTTTTTCTACAATCTTCCTTTAAATGTCAACCAAACAGCATGTTTCTTTAAGTGCTTGGTAAGACTGTATCTGCTCATGCACAAGGGCCGAATTCCTCATCTGTTTAACAAGCATTGCACTGTTTATATACTTCATCAAAACTATAAAACCTATTATTTCTCCTCTCAAAGTGTTATTTTAGTCAAAAAGTACAATATTACTTTATATAACAATTCATGTTAAATTCCTACCACACACACTGTTGTCTAAATATTTTCTAAAGGTGTTGATTACAAAGTGTATAAAAATTAGCAATAAGTCAGGATACAGTGGTAAAGATTTTTCCATTCTACAACATAGAATAAGAGATTCTAGTATTGATAACTAAACCTGTACGTTTATATATCCTTATTCTCTCCAATAATTTTGAAAGGTAAATAGCAAACAAAAGAATTACAAGAAGGCTATGTTTACAGTCAGAAGCAGAACTGTTATTATGACTATACCTAACTGGTTCAGTCGTACAGAACTTTTCAAAGAACAATACATTTAGAGGTTGTCAAGGGACTGACACATAAGGTCAGAAAAATGTTTATTTTCCCATCTTGCTTAAGTTTTATTTAGAATCCATCCATGTCTAACTGTTGAACTGGCTAGAGAGTACCTCTTTAGGATTCTCCAGCTAAAATACACACATACAAACGAAGGTGTCACAGACGTGTATTTCTTAATAGCACGACTATTGGTAACTGTAACCCAGTATGGTTTAACAACGCTACAACGATACATGTACATTGGGTCTTTAAAGCTTAGTTAAGGTAGATAATCCTTGTTTATCAAGATTTTCATCTAATCAGTGCCAATAAATTAAAATTCGGAGGAAATGGCATAAATACATTTAAGAGGTCAAATTAGAAAGAAGGGCTTGAGGAAAAGTGTTAGACCAATTAGCCATTTTCTGTCCTGCAACTCTTCACCCCAATCTGTTGTCTTTAGAGCTTGCCTTAAAGACAGTCAGACACGTTCAGACCTGGTCTTAGCAATGGCAGTAGTTTGGACCAATTAAACTAAACCCTAATCAAAACAAAGATAATGCAAATATTCAGACAAAGGGCAGAACCGAACTATTCGTTCATCTATCCCACCCCCCTTTCAATGCAGGATGGTTCTTCACAGAACATTCATGTTATTTTAGAACAATTTCTGATTGAGCTCTCTCCTTTAGCTGTCACTTCACAGCTAAATCCAGAGTAGCCTGTTTTACAACCGAAATCTTCACCTAAAATAAAAACAAAAACTAGCGCCGTTCTTTTTTGTTTAAGTCAGAAGAAAGAATGGCTGGCTCTGGCTAAATGATGTATTGGCAGCAAAACAATTCACTCATCAGTGGAGTTTAGCTCAATCCCGGCTTTTGAGTTATCAGGAGTTCAGCTATTGTGGACACATTACACATAGCCTGGAAGAGGGTAGGAGGCACTTTGCACTGCTCTCTCACAAGCTGGAAGAGGAGGAACTGAGAGGGTTTGAAAGGAATCACATCTGGACTGGAGAAAGGGGTGTGCTATCGGGGGAGCCTTTGGGAGGAGGACAGAGGAAGTACTTCGGATCTCCAACTGGGCGTAGATGTATGCGTTTGTGTGACAGAAGGAGAGAATAATTCTCGGCCATCAGGCCAACTGCATAACCTTCCCCATGCTGCTTTGTAATATCCCCTGTGCTGTGAAAGTACATCATAAATGTCCCGATAGAGGAAAACAGCAGGAGGGTGCGAGTCCTGTTACAATTAACTGCAAAGGAAGTGACCCAGACTAAGATAAGGCCCACTTTGTCATAAAAGCCATATAATTTTTTAACATTGCTTAAATGTAGAAGTGGGAGATCCGATTAGTGAAGGAGTGCATTAAAATTAATTGGTAGAATTAGTTATTCAAATAACTAACTCACTGATGTGTAAGTCTTGGTACTGCTCTTCTGTGAGGAGGTTGAAAAGTCTCAAGTGCAATGGGAAAAAGGACTTGTCAGAAAGAAAGCAAATATAAATGCTATAAAAGCAATATTGGTTAGTGTACGCAGGACTGATTCTAACATGGCATGTCACACTGTGGTTTCTATAGTCTCGATCACTTCCAGTTCACATGGTGAGGGCAACAGAAGGGGGCATTCGTCTGGCTCCCAACTGCTGTCTGGATTATAATCTTCTTCAGAACTTAGCTCGGCCCCCTCTTCAGTGTCCTCATCACATGACTCCATAAAGGGAACCCCAACAGCATTGATCCCAGAGTCCTCGGAGCTGGAAGGGGAAGAGCAGGGATCTATTTTTGGTTTATTGCTCTCTCTTGAAATTAAGGCATTGCGAACAGCAAGCTCCTCAGGCTTTATTTTATGGGGCGCAGCGGGAGGCTGCCGCTGGACATAGCACATCTTCCCATTGATGCATTTCACACGATAATTGTCGATAAAAAGGTCGGAAATTGTGCAGTATCGTGGGGAGTCGGGGGGTAATGGCAGTTGGAAGACAGGTGCAAACTTCAAGAAGCGTTCAGTGAGCGAGACCGAGATCTGAATGGTGTTTGTGGATTCCCTAGGTCGGATAGGTATTTCAGTGCTGGGAAGCTGTCCCACAGGAGTCATTGGCTGATAGACGTATTTACCTGCATAAAGAGAGTTAAAAACCATAATTGCTACAAACAGATTATATCATCTTATTATTATTAGTTCATCAATACAGAACAAAAATACATGGTGTTTCACCAAACTGGTTTAAAAAAAAAACAAAAGAAAGCAGTCAGAAAACTCCTGTGAAAAATATTTCACATTAATCTTGTCTTTTAAACAGGGATCAGTTCTGACAGATATTTCCTTTGGTGAACTGAATCATTTTAACATTAATTAGTCTGTTCTTTGTCAAAGTGAGTTTATTTTATTCGTGTATTTGCATTTCCCTTTCTCTAGTCTCAAAACGGCCTCTATGTAGTTAGCAGATGGAATTTTAAGGCAGAAAATAAGGGAACTCCAAAGCTCTTCGAGTGCCTATGGCATTTTGATTCTCTGGCTATGTAATAAGAAAATAGGGTTCTGTTGGTTGTATAGTGGACTCCAACACTGTAGAGCTACGCTAAAGAAAGAAATAAGGAGATAGAGCTGAAAACCAGTACTTTGTTATGAAAGACAGAAATCTGAGACTACTTCAAAGGACCATAAAATGCAGCAATTAGTTTACATAATTACCTTTTAAAAGGTTTAAGTCTTACTATGATTTTCACAAACTATAAAGCTCAATTACAGAACAGTTACAAGCACGGGGGGGGGGGGTTATCTAAGAAGAAAAAATTAAGCTATAAATTATTAAAATTTCTAATGCCAGAGCTGTAAGTAGGTAAGCAGGAGGAAAGGAAACAAAGTAGCCATTATGTGCTTAACAACAGCTCAGGCAGTGTAGACATCCACCATAGGTGGAGAAGGAACACTGTTTATCCTACATCTTTTTTTCCCTACAAGTACCCTGGACTCTAAACTAACACATCTGAGCTGTACGGACATCCACATAACTTCTGTTCGGAAGGGGTGCACACCCTACCATGAGTAATGGACTGCCTGTGCTCAGCCAAGCCTGGGTGTGCAGTATGAAGTTACCATCTTTTGGTCCAGAGGCAAAGTACCATACAGGCACACATAGTCATATACCAGAGCAAATGTTTAAGTGTGTAAGCAAGAAATTGAATATCAAAGACATAGATTTTTGTTGCAATTCCCCCTCATTAGCATCTTGGTCTTTTTGACTCTCTAGAAGTCTGCCATTCCCAGTCCTGTGGCTTAACCATCCATAGTCAAAAACACATTTCACGACGTATTTCATTTGAATCTCAAAAAAATCTCCCACTTACAGGGGGCACTGGGGCCTCTCTAACTGGATTGTTTCTAGCTGTATTTAGTTTGATTTCTATATTTGCTTTGGGAATTCTTTTAAACATGGGACCGTATGACCTTTCTTGCAGAGCAATTTGTCTTTTTATGTAAGTACAGGGCCTACCATAAGCCATTCTTTAGCAGATTACGGGTGCTTGCCTTTTGAGGCTGCTAACCACAAGGGGTTTTTGAGCAAGGGGACTATTTCAAGGTGAATGGAAGGCATTTCCTCTCATTCTTATTATGAAGATGTAGCTTAAAAGGAAATACAGTTATTAGCTTGCTGATGACGAGGTGCAGCACTGCCTAACACGGTTCAAAACACAGATTTTGTCTTTAAAGCACAGGATTCTTTATTATTTCCATCAGTGCAAACATACAGCACACACGTGCAGAACAGAGACTCAGGACTCTGTGAGAACAGCGTCAGACCACAGCAACCCCAACCGGCCAGGGCAGGGCATGTCTAAATATTACAACCTCTAGGAGACACAGAGCTGGACCTAATGACACATCCATGGTTTAGGAGTAGCAGCTGTTAATTTAGTCTGTATTCGCAAAAAGAAAAGGAGTACTAACCAATTGGTTAGTCTCTAAGGTGCCACAAGTACTCCTTTTCTTTATCCATGGTTTAGTAGGTCTTGCAAATAGTCTCCTACCTCTGTACAAGCTGGGAGTCATGAAGATTTAGGTGCATTTTTAAACTCTCAACTTGGCCTATGTCCTGATCATCCTTTTCAAAAGCCCTAATGTGTTACAAGGGTGTGAATTATCACTACGAACAGTATCACACCAAACTCTCTTCACTTCAACCCTATCCTGGTTCAGCGCTAGGCCTGGTACCAGCAGCGGAATTGATGACTGGATCATTTGTAGCCATCCCAGTACTGAGTGCTGTGGAGCGTAATATCAGATTCCAAGGCCAGAAGGGACCATCATCTGTGATCATCTAGTCTGATCTCCTGTGTAACACAGGCCAGAGAACTTCCCCAGAATCATTCCTTGAGCAGAACCTTTAGAAAAACAGCCAAACTTGTTTTTAAAATTGTCAGTGATGGAGAATCCACCAAAACTCTTGGTAAATTGTTCCAATGGTTAATTACTCTCACTGTTAAAAATGTAATGTTTTATTTTTAGTCTGAATTTGTCTAGCTTCAACTTCCAGCCATGAGATTGTGTTAGACCTTTCTCTGCTAGATTAAAGAGCCCACTATTAAATATTTGTCCCCCATGTAGATCAAATCACTCCTTAACCTTCTCTTTATTAAGCTAAATAGATCGAGCTTTTTGAATCTATAATTACAAGGCAGGTTTTCTAATCTTTTAATCATTCTCATGGCTCTTCTTTGAACCCTCTCCAATTTATTAACATCCTTCTTGAATTCTGGGCACCAGAACTGGGACAGGACTCCAGAAGCTGTCAAACCAGTGAACTAACAGACATTGGACATGGGCATGGGCATAGAGACAAAAGAGACTGTGTGACAGCTCCCTCTAGCAGCCCAGATTTGCTTCTCTTTGATCCTTCTCACAGGAAGGATATGTCCCACTCATAGATTTCACATACTTGTGTGGAGAGTTGTACCCTCAATGGAAATCCTCACATATGATCAGATATATGAGGTCCCCGAGCAGTGGTATGATATCCTGGATGAAACAAGGTTTTCCTGCTCACTGATTCTGGGGGCTTGTGGGCATTCCAGTGCAGCTACCCATTGCTCTCTTGCTGCTCCCTGCTGCTTTTTTTGGAGAGGGGAAGAGGAGGACTTCCCTTTCTCTCTGCTCTCAAGAAAGATGGTTTCTTCCCACCCCACAAACCCTGAGTCCAGAGCACTCAACATTCCTGCCACCAGTTTAGGATCAGCCAGACAGAAATTGTGGCAAAACAAGCACTTCTGCAATTGCCCCTGAGCCCACTGCCATGGGTGACAAGTGAAAATGCAATGGGCTTTTCAGAAGAGATCATGAGAGCCAGCCTGCAAGTGAAAAACTAGTGTTGCAAAAAAAATTCTACATTGTTTTTGTTTAGAAGAGGTCGTAACAGACCCAACTGGGGGTTTCAAAAGTGTTTACATGAATCTGCCCAATGTTTGCCATTCAAAATGACCATCACACTTTAAGTTTACCTAAAACCAGATTTTTGGTGAACAAAAATTTTCAATTGTGTGTTTAATAGGGGTTGTTTTTTTTAATTGTGAAAGGCACAAAAATTTTCAAAAACATTGATTTTTTGGTGAAAAAATTCATTAAAAAAGGACTTTTTTTTTTTGGTTAATTAAAGAAAAAACTTTTCATTTGAAAAATTTTGGCTGGCTCTAGCTTACACACAGTAGGTTGTTGTTTGTTTTCTAAAACCAACCACACTAGAAAACCAGGAACAAAGGACACATTTTAAGGTTATTATACCAAAGAAAATCCAGATTAAAAAAAAATACACTTCTACCCAATAGTCTACCACCACTCACTGCAGAGTGTGTAATTTTGACAGACAAGTCCATTGTGCCATCAGTGTCTTCCAAAATAAAAACTTAGCGATGAAGTTTCTTAACACACATACAAACAAAATCAAACTGCTTTGTATTGGTTATTTTTAGTTTTTTTCCTCACAGAACAAGGACAGTGACTGCCCTTCGCTAAGTTTTCACTGCACACTTGGCTGGACACTTTACCATTCAGCATGTTGAACTGATGGGAGTACTGACTTTACATGATGACCCCTGGAGAATTTGGAGTAGGGTCTCCCTATGCTCTAACCCTTCCGGCCACTGACCCTGACTCCCTGGTTCAGCTATGACTGTTAGACTAGCAGAAAGGCAATTTATGAGCCCAACATTTCAAGTGTATTATGTCCCCTTTTTTAACTGAGCCCACATTTCCCTACTTCTACCATACCAAGGTCCCTGGACTTTATTGCCTTCAGAAAGAGTACCAACACATTCATTGTTTTCTGCTGAACATGGGGAAGAGCTGCTGACAAATGACCACGGTGGGTTGGCCATTCCTGACACTGCTGTTTAACAACCTGATCAATGACACTGTACACAACAGGACTCTCCATCTCCTGAGTCAGGAGCAGTATGGGGTCTGCCACTGAAAATGTGTTTCAACCCACCTGTCACAGGCAGTGGGGGTGCCAGTAGCAGCTGCGAGGCTCAGGCTTTGATCTCTCTCAAGCAACCCAGGAGCTCCCTTTCTGGTACATTAGGAAGGGTCTCCTTCACCCATGTGCATGGCACTATGCACACCTGTGCACCAGTGTCCCATTATGCTGCTGCTTTAACCCCATTCAAAGGGCATCAAATAGGGTTGCCAACTTTCTACTCGCATAAAACCGAACACCCTTGCCCTGCCACTCCTCTGAGACCCCGCCCCCCACTCACTCCATCCCCCCTTTCTTCTGTCGCTCGTTCTCCCCACCCTCACTCACTCATTTTCACCGGGCTGGCTCAGGGGGTTGGGCTACAGGAGAGGGTGAGGGCTCTGGGGTGGAACCAGAAGTGAGGGGTTCAGGGTGCAGGAGGGGGCTCTGGGCTAGAGCTGAGAGGTTCAGAGTGTGGGTCTCTGGGCTGGGGGGGGGGTGAGGGCTCCAGCTGGGGGTGCAGACTCTGGGGTGGGGCTGAGGGATAAGGGGTTTGGGGTGAAGGAGGGTGCTCTGGGTTGAGACCAAGGGGTTCAGCGGGTGGGAGGGAGATCAGGGCTGGGGCAGGAGATTCGGGTGCAGGAGGGGTGAGGGCTCTGGGATGGAGCCGGGGATGATGGGTTTGGGGTGATCTTGACAAACTGGAGAAATAGTCTGAAATAAATAGGATGAAATTCAGTAAGGAACAATCAATTGCACAAATACAAAATGGGAAATGATTGGCTAGGAAGGAGTAGCGAAGAAAAAGTATCTGGGGGTTATAGTGGATCACAAACTAAATTGGAGTCAACAATGAAAAACAGTTGCCAAAAAAAGCAAACATCATTCTGGGATGTATTAAGCAGGACCTGAGAGGTTGTGAGCATGTTGTAAGCACGACCTGAGAGGTAATTCTTCCACTCTACTCAGCACTGATAAGGCCTCAATTAGAGCAGTGTGTCCAGTTCTGGGCACCACACTTCGTGAAAGACGTGGAAATTGGAGAAAGTTCAGCGGACAGCAACAAAAAAAGATTAAAGATCTAGAAAAAACAGAGGTGAAAGTATGCCAGTACGGGCTGGTACAGCATACCAGTAAGAAAGTGGCCGAAGCGTTCAGTACAAATGGGTGAAACAGGCTAGGTTTAACTGTACTAATCACAGCCGACAGCACTTTAACATGACTGTGTAGTTGTGGCTCCGGATCTCCCCGCACTGTAATAACACCACCTCCAAAAGGGGAATAGCTACCAGCGCTGTAGCACTGTCTACACTGCTACTTTACAGCACTGCAACTTCCATCGCTCAGGGGGTGGGGTGGGGTGTGTTTTTTCACACCCCTGAGGGAGGAAAGTTGCAGGGCTGTAAGTGGCAGCGCAGAAAGCACAGGGAGCTGCTCCCCTCACAGAGGTGGTTTTACTACAGTGCCTGGAGAGCTCTCTCCCGGTGCTGGAGCCACGACTACACAGTCACATCAAAGGGCCACCACGGCAGTGCTTTAACGTCGTCCGTGTAGACGTACCCTTAAAGCTACTGCCAGTACTCTAGAATAAAACTAGCAGACAGCTACTGTATCAAAGTCATGCAAAGGGATCCATGAAGTTAAGTGTGTAGGAGTGGAGGTGAGAAGGGAGGTTGCGATATGACCATTCTGTTAAGAATTTTAAGTTACTTTCACCCCTGAGAAAACATGATCTACCACAAAAGACTGGAAAAACTGGGTTTGTTTAGTCTGGAGAAGAGAAGAGTGGGGAACAGGATAACAGTCTGCAAGTAAGTAGAAGGTTGTTATAAAGGAGGAGGATAATAAATTGGTCTCCTTAATCACTCAGGACAGGACAAAAAGCAATGGGTTTAAATTGTACCAAGGGAAGCTTAGGGAAATCTTCTTAAATATCAGGGTAGTTAAGCACTGGAACAAATTACCTAGGGAGGTTGTGGAATCTCCGACATTGGAGATTTTTAAGAACAGGATAGAAGACCACCTGTCAGGAATGCTCTAGATAATACGTAGTCCTGCCTCAGTGCAGAGGACTGAACTAGGTGATTTATAGAGGCCCCTTCCAGTCTGACATGTCTATGGTTCTATGTCTAGTTGTACTAGTCCCACGGATTTCTCAATTTCTTATTTATGGCGACTGTCTCTCTGTGGGACCTTTGGGGCTGGTTGGTCCCTCGAGGTCCCATTGGAGCAACTGGGTGTAGTTTCCCTTCCAGTCCATCCCAAGGGGTGTCTTTATGATATCCATACTAGTAGCGCTCTTCATTCCTACACCGCACAGAGTGGTTGCATGTATTATCTTTGCCCTCCATCTAGCAGTTGGGATGGCCTCACCTCCAAAGAGCTCTATGTGGGGTGGATTGGAGTGGTCTCCTTCTGTCATGATGGGGTGCCTTCAGAACCAGCTTGATAACGGCGATCTCCATTTGTAGCTCTTATTTCTTCTAGGCCTCTCTTCAATTCTCCAATCCCATCCATTAAGTTGGTGACATATACAGTGTTTTGTTTTTTTAATTGGTGCTGCTATCTCATCAGTCTCTGGCTCACTAACAACAAAGGCCTGTTGTACTACAGAGGGTCTGCAGCTTTTCCTCGTGCCCCTCTTGCTACTGTGTGTTTTTCTCTTTTCCTGCCAGTTACAGTATTTAGTTTCTCCAAAAGAGCTTTACCTGTGACAGCTATCTCGGAGATAGCTCAGTCACAGATGAAGAGATTGTAAAGTCTGAATGTTGTTATTCTGCAGCCCACTGGAAACTGAAAGAAGGAACATATTTTGCACAAGGAGTGGATTGTACTTCAGAGTGGAATCAGCTTCCTGTGACGCAAGCAGTACTTTGTCACAAATCCAAGGCACGTACCAGGAAATCCTGAGGTGTATCTTCAGGACCCTGGGCAGCACTGGAAAGATTCCAATACAGTTCAGTTGCATCCATCTCTTCACAGTAGGATCTTAAAATTCTCAGCTTTGGTAACGTCATGGTACTATTTCCCTCCATCTAACTCCAAGGACTTGTTCCGGGGTAATTGCTTTAACCACTGCTTCCATTACTTCAAGGTTCTGCATAGCCCCTTCATGGTCTTGTTCCTGTATGCACTAGAAAAAACTCCATCCAACCTTCTGATTCGAACATCCAATCTGTCCTGTTACTTTGAAATCCATTTGTAGCAGGGGTGCACACTGCAGAGCTCGTACTGCTGTTTCTCTCTTGCTGGGATTAAATTCTCTCTTGTTTTCTTCCTTAGTGGCCGATTGGTTAGGTCCAGTGACAGAGACTTGATTAATATATCTAATTAGAGCTAACCAGGTCTTTCCTATAACTCTGCTTCAATTCTCTCCTGAAACGTTTAAGAAATCACAAATAATGAGATCTTCACTCTATAGCTGGCAAAACTGCCCCTCTAGCTGTTTGCGTATATTTTCCAGCTCAGCACTAGCCATCTTTGTTTCCTGTGCTCAGTATATACCCTGCACTACGCCTACCCCTGCAGGTGCTAGATGTATATAGCTCTTTAGGTTCTGTTCTCTGGAGGGGTTGTTTTCCAGCTTCAGGGACCAGAAGCTCACAACTCCTCCTGGCTGGCTTGCCAAAGTGTAACATATTTCAAAATGCGGATCCTGTCCTTTGAAAACACAGAATACTTTATTATTTTAGTCAATACAAACGTACAGCATGTGCCTGTAACAGGGCTCCAAAATCATGGTGTTTGTTCCATGCCACAGCAAGGGGACAAGGAGTGTCTAAAAATTACCATCTCTGAGGACACATTCGGGGGGTTTTCCAAAAAGTTCCACCACTGTGCACTCCCTTTGGTGTGTGCCTTACAATTCCAGGAGTAGGGAATGCAGGGTACTATTGGAATGTGCATACTACACACGGAGTGTGAATGTGGTTCCCCCTTGTGTCGGCCAACACACCATTTGTGTTTTCTTTTGGTGTCCTTGAATGATGCCCACATCTAAGCTAACCCCTTTGTCAGGATCCTGCTCCATTCAGAGGACTTTCTGAACTATATGTGATTATTTTCATTTTGTTTGAGGAAAAGGATAGCATAGTCCTAAATAAGTATAGCCAAATAATGTCATATGATAAAAACCACGGAGGATGCAGTACAGCTTAATACACTTAGAGCGGGGACTGGAACATCAGGAAACATACATTCTAATCCCGATTCAGTTTGACATTGGGCAAGTCAGTCAACATCTGAGAGCTAAAACCCACAGAGATAATACTCACCTTTATGTAAAGTATTTTGAGAGCATTACATCTCAAATATTGTTGGTGCCATTTTATTGTGAATTACTGTGGCTGATATGAATGAATGTGGTAAGCATGAATTTGGTATGACTTGGTATGTCTGAATTTGCTAGAGGATTCTGGGAGCAGGATTCTCTTTGCATCAGGCAGTTGGTGTGGAAATTTACTGAAAGTGCTGAAATTGCACTTGAGGCTCTATCTGTGTGTATGTTTCAACATCAATCTTTGGAATATATCAGCCGACAACCAGTTCACCAGGTAAAGGAAACATAAAAACATGCTATCAGTGAGGTTGGCACAGACTGACCTGGGTCAAAATGACCCATCTGAATGGCATCATGCTCAAGGCTAAAGTGAAGGATTGATGAGAGGGTAAACATCACTTGATCTTTGGTCTGTCTCCATTTTGCAGCCCCCTTCTAAAATATGAATTAGAGGAAAACAAGTAATGAAACGCCCACAGGGCATACTTCTGGGACACGTGACTCCTTTGAGAATGGAAGGCATAAATGCTAAGCAGAGTAAATTAGTTAGTTCCCCAATTAACGTCTGAAGAGGTCCATGACGCTGTAAAACAGAAGGCCTTGGGGTAATCAAGACCTGATTGGAGGGACTTTTGTAGGACTTTTGAACCAGAAGGCCTCAGGGTAACCAAGACCCTGCTTTGGGGGACATTTGACAGACCAAGTACCTGAGAGGGGAGAAGAAGAGAAATCTCCATCTAGGACTGGTAGCTATACCTGCTTTTTTTGCCAATCAGGATACTGTGTAAGGCCAGGATTGTTACTGAGATTTTATGCTTGGGGAATGAAGGCTTATTAGAGAGATGTGTATTCTATAACCTTCACTGCTTGTGTGATTCTTTCTCAAATAAATTACTCAAATACTCAAATAAATAAAGCATACTGTTTCCAAATTTTCACTGGTACCAGTAACAATCCACCCAGCTGTGGGCCATTAAAGATCCATTTCAACAATTATTATATATACAACATGTGATTACTATGAGGGTAGTTGCAGTATAATAATGAGTTGCCTGACTGATCTATGGTGCTGAAGATTCTGGGCAATCACCATGTATAAAGAGGTTTGGTTTGCACTGTCTGAGTTTCCTCTTCTAGCACTGTCATTTTCCAAACAGAAGGGCCCAATCCTAAAGGGAATTCTTGGTCAAAAATGTTAAGGCTCCATTTTTGTTTGTAGATAACCAAACAAGCTCCTTAGTCATGCATTTTTCCCTCATATTTTTTACTTTCAAAAAAATTAAATTACAGTACAAATTTCCACCCTTCCATTATAATCTCCCCATCACTAAGCAGAGGCTTCACAGCAGGATATTGTAAGGCTGACGCATCTTAGTAAGATTTCTACAAAATACAGTGGTTATGATATGAAAACAACAAAGGAAGAATATTTTAGATGCCCCCATCTTTCTCTATACATGATTTAAAAGCCACCGCAGGCTTCTCAATGCATTAACAAAGTGAGTTGTATTGTGATGAAGGGACATGTTAGCCATTACTGATTTATGCTGTGAAGTTGTAGCAATGACCAGGATATTAGAGACACAAAGTGGGTGAGGTAATATTGTTTATCGGACCAGCTTCTGTTGGTGAGAGAAACAAGCTTTCAAGCTTATTTCATACATGAAGAAGAGCTCTGTGTAAGTTTGTCTCTCTGACCAACAGAAGCTGGTCCAATAAAAGATATTACCTCACCCACCTTGTCTCTCTGATAGATTTATGTCAATCATGAAAGAAGAACTTCCAGGGTTTCTCTGTTGCCAAATGAGTTTTTCTGGGATCCGGAGGCAAGAGATTAATAGAAAAGGTTGGAAAATGCCTTAAATTATGCAACAATTGGAAAAAAAGTTGCCCTATGTTTCAAAAGAAGGCTCTGTCTTCAGTCACATTCCTTCACTTACTTTGGTTTCGAAAACTAATTTTTCAACTCTGTTATTCTAATTTTCCTTTTTCTTGAAATTGGACTTGGTTTACAGACTTTATAAAGCTTGTTTCAGAGTAACAGCCGTGTTAGTCTGTATTCGCAAAAAGAAAAGGAGTACTTGTGGCACCTTAGAGACTAACCAATTTATTTGAGCATAAGCTTTCGTGAGCTACATAAAATTTCCATAAATTTTTTTCTTTTTTTTTTTGGGGGTAAAAAGAATTTTAATTTTTTTACACTATTAAAATTACAGTACTTTTATCTTTTATCCTTCATTCCTATTGTAGTGCTGAATTCTCTCCTACGATGCTTCCCCCCATTTTCCTTCTTATTCCTTATTTCCTTTTTCTCCCAGTGTATTGTGCACCCTTTCAATAATTTCATATTACCCCTTAATTTTGTGTTTCTTCTCTGCCTTCAGTTCTTCCTTCACTTGCTGTGTGTCTCACTCCTCCTCCTTTCACATAAATTCCTTCTATCCCTTATGTCTGGATCACTCCTTTTCTTTTTATAAAGCTTGTGTATCCCTCCAGCTTAGGGAGGCTGAGAATATGGGAAAATATTGATCAATGCCTTGGCCAAGTAACCTGGGGTGCGGATGAATGGATAGACCCTCTCCTTTCTAGTGTCAGAGCATATGGTGGGCATTTATACTTGGACACCAACAAGCCAGGGGCCAATGCAAAAGCTGGAACTCTCAAGCTGAGTCCAAGGAAAACACTGTGAGGAATCCCAGAACTGGAAGCAGTGGGCTAGCTTGACAGCAGGCTGATGCTCCTTCCCAGCGGAGGGGACAGCCCCATCTTTTGTATCTGACTTTGGCTAGTAGGCTTCATTCTCTGTTTATTAGATGTTTGTTAGATTTTCCAAGCCTTAGCTATGGGTGTTGGGGTGGGCAGGAGAAAGAGGGAGAAACTGATGGAATAAGCAACAAAAAATGTGTGTATGCAGGGAAATATATAATGCAGGGAAAGGGAGAGAACAAGAGAAGACTTACAGCATGCTGGAATATTTAGTTTGTAGGGGAAATTACTGCCACTTGAACTAATAAGTTCACTTTAGATGGAAAATAATGTCCTCAGCTTCAGGAGTTCTCTCTGACCATTGCTAACAAAGTAGTAAACATCCACGGATTAGTGTTTTCCATTGTGAACCTGAAGCAGTTTGATACATACATGGTCAGCTGATCAAAACTGCTGAAGTCACATGTTACTGTTTACATTTGGAGTCTTTTCTTTGCACTCAAATATAAAAAAAAATACACTCTATGGTACAAGATATACATAGAAAAAGCCTTGAATTTCCATCTATATGTTCAAAGTAATAAAGTTTATAACTTTGTCAGAGTAAATGGTGGATTCTCTGTAACTTGGAAGTCATTAAATCATGATTTGAGGACTTCAGTAACTCAGCCAGAGGTTGTGGGTCTATTGCAGTAGTGGGTGAGTGAGGTTCTGTGCCCTAGAATGTACAGGTGGTCAGTCTAGAGGATCTGGCCTTAAAGTCTGAGTCAACAGCCTTGTTTTCCCATATATGGGGGGGGGGGAGGCAAAGGGAGGCAGCAGTCTAAATTACTCTTCTGAAAGAAAAGCTGACAAATCAAAATAAAGGTGGGGAACAGATCAGGTATAATCTGAGATGTTTGCTGTTTGTTACTGCATGCTGCTAGCAATGGCATAATTCACAATATGTCTCTGAAATCTGCCACGCTGGCACTAATTTCAGGGTAGAGGGAAACAGTGGCTATTCTATAAACAGAGGATTACCAGCTAAGTTGTTTGACCTTGTAGTAGCTGAAAATATGTCAAACATATCCCAAGGACAAGCCATGAAGAGCAGCATAATGGAGAGTTGGAATCGCCTTAGGCAAAAAACTCTACAGACCTGTATACAAACACACACCCAGATGAGCTCTGCACGTTATGAAAAATAAATCTTCTACATAAACTGATTTCTGCTGCTGTTACTGGCACCTGGAGCATATCTTTAAAAAGCATTGAACATATTTTATTTTTTAAAAGACAGCTAGTTTTAAGCCCAAATTGATTTTTTTTTAAACATACAGACAAATGAAATGTTTGTTTTATGGGATCAGTTCTCTCCGAGGAAGCCATGGCCACCGAGCTCTGCAGCTTGGAAGAGTCAGTCAGGAGATGATGAGAAGGAATACTCCCTGAAGGAATCACATAAAAAATCTGTGACAAAGTAATTTTAGCCTCCTTACTCTAACGTAATGACTGTAAATGTAACCAACTAACAGTGCTATATGCCTATTGAAAAAAACTATGGGAATTTCAAAGAGAATAACCTTCAACTTATTAAAAATATCACCTCACACAAAGCTGGAATGGTTGGATTGGAGGGCATCTCCTTTCTATGGAAAAGAAAATCAACCAAAGCCTAATTTACCTCTTTCTATCTTAAAGGCCAGGACCATCAGTTCTTACACCAAGGACAGAGGGCCTAACCCAACTCCCACTGAAACATATAGAATCTTTCCACTGATGTTAATAAGAGTTGGATCAAACCATTAGTGAAACGTTTTCCGCCGCCCATCTTTAACAATTTATACATGTTTTAATCTGCCATTTAATGTATATTTTTAACTCAGAATTACACAATAAGCTGAAGGATTCTGCTACAGAAGACCACTTCCACTGATGAATGCTTTCTGTAACTTACAGTGCTTTGTCAAGGTACAGGTATTGAACCAGGTAAATGCACAGGAAATAGTTTGTTGGAACACTTGCCATTTCTGCTTATGTGGAAGATATAGCTCTCCTAAAAAAAACCTGGGACACATCTAAGATGTGCTGTTTTCTCCTTTGGCTTCTGGTCCAAAAGATGGAAAATAATACTTTCCTGTATTCAATGAAAAGCAGAGTTCACTGTGTATATAAGCTCCAGGAAGAAATTAAGTACTGCTGTATCTTTGTTATAGTAGAGACTGGTAGTGGCTACATAGTTCCTGTTGTGTTTATAAAAGGGTTTATAATGGGATAAAAATCTTGGGGGTCTCTCATAAATGTTTAAACAAGAAGTGTCTGAAACTGAGCTCTGCCTGATATTTGTCCATGACACTTTTTACTTTGTCAGCAGATGTCTTCACAAAAGTTAGTGGAGAGGTGAACGCTGAATAGATGTGGTGCAACGGGTCGTGTTTTTAAAATATGGATTTAGGATCATTTTTAGCCATTGTTTGTCATAAGGAAACATTAATCACCCTGTGCAGTAACTGTACTTCTTTTAGATGTGTCCCCTTATGGATGTTTCACTTCAGATGTTCATGTGCTATAAGGTCTGAGGCCTTTTTTTCCCCTGCAGCCATATTAGGAGAGCAGCAGCCATAAGCCAAGATGCAGGAAGTCACATCCTCACATTCCTTCTAAATTATATCAAAACAATGTAATATTGGGCTGTTAAGAAGGTACCCTTCCTAATAGTACCCACCATCACCAGATAAGCAAGGAATCTCTTAAGATGTTTAAAGAAAATTTCGCTTGATGGCATTCTGTCTGACAAGGAGTCACTTAACAGCTGTGATTGTAAAATCTATACTTCTATTGTTTTGCCTTTATGGTCCCTACTTCTTTGTTATTTATCTGTATGGTTTTTTGATGGTTTCTGTCTGTTGCATAACTAATTTTGTAAGATTTAAGTCAACTAAGGTGGTGAGGTATGATTGGTTAAAGATTTATTTCACAATAGGTTAGGATTGGTCAAAGAATTAAGTTGTAATATTTTAGTAAAATGATTGGTTAAGATATAGCTAAGGAGGACTCAAATTTCACTATATAAACTGGGGTCCACGAAGGAGACCAGCTGAAGAAAAAGAAGAAGAAGAACTCACCTCTAAGACACAGCCTAAGATCAGAGCTGCTAAGAATCCTCCGCACAACCGTGACATACAACAAAGTTATAGACAAGACTGATCTTGCCTGGTCAACAGGGAAAGTCCACCTGCATGATCAGGATTGGTGAGCATCCATAAGGGGACACATCTAAAATACAGCTTAGCATGTGTATTCTGCTTGGTAATTGTTAATAAATATAAGATAATGATATTACTGTATAAGCCTCTTTCACTGCTCTAGGATCCTGCAAACCGCAGAAGAGTACGCCCTTAGACCTAGGAACTGGGTAAGGGTGGATATTTAAATTGACCAGGTTTTGCCCTGAGCCCAAGATGGGAAAGGGTGAGGTATCTAAATCAACCAGGGTAGGCCTTGAGCTCACAGAAGGGTAAAGGTGGGGTGTCCTACAGCGTGCGGGTAACAGTGCCGCTCAAGTCCTTGATTGGTGATTACTAGCTAACAGTACCTGTTCAACCCACGCATGTACCTTATGCCTCCTTGTGGCAGACACTTAGGCTATATAAGGGTATGCGGGTGAACCACCCTCAGTTCCTTCTCTACTCAGTCATCCCCTAGGGAACAACTGAAGCAGAGGGGAAGAAGGGTGGGTAGTGGAGCAGCCATAGGGACACATCTCAAAGAACTACAGCTACTGCACAGGGTTAGTACATTTCCTTCTTGAGTAGTGCCCCTCTGAGTGCTCCACTTCAGGTGACTTCCAAGCAGTGTCCCTAGGAGAAGGGAGCTTTGGAACAGGATCCAGAACTGAATATAGTACTGCAGAACCATGTGCCGCATCTGATCTAAAAACACACTTGGGGCCAAGATAGGCCGAAAGGAAGCACTTGGTACTGAAAATGATCTTGGCCTATGGAGAACTGTACGTACTTCCTGTGCAATGGGTGTATAGTTATATGGAAGGAGACATCTCACAGATAGAGGGATGAAAATGAATCTACTTCCTCTAGAGAAGGACTTATATTTGCTAAAGTCAACATCATGAACTTCTGAGGCTTCACAAACTTGTTTAGTTGTCTTAGAATTAAGATCAGCCTCCAGCCTCTGTACTTCTTTGGTACTAGGAAATATTTTGAGGAGAACCCCCAGTCTCTGTAAGGGGAATTAAAAAGCACCATACCACACTATTGGAGTTAACTACAACAGCTACTTGTACCTGATGGACTATGACTTGGGCCCATCACACCCCTGAAGGTGCTGTAAGGAAGGCACCAGCCCTGAGGTAAGGATTGATGGACATGGCTTTCACAGAAGAATTTTACAACATTTGAAGAAATATTATCCTGACTGTCCATATTTAAATGAACACCGTTTATTTAATCATGCTGCTGAAATGCTGTGAACTAAGACTGCATTAGTGCATATAAAACAGAATTTGAACATGACCATTGTGTGTTCATTGGCCCAATTAAGGAAAAGTAACCACGCAGCATAAATGTTGAAAAGATTTGTTCCTTTTTTTTTTGGAAATTTCACTGTTAATAATTGAAGATGTTTAGCAGAAGTCATTAAAAAAAATGTGCTAGCATTTTCCAAACCCCCCTTACAGGTTACCCAAATTATTCTAGCACCAACAGTCCTTTATGCCCAATGAACAAACAATACAAGTGCCTGTAACAACAAAACAGCAAGACTATTTATGGCATGGCGTATAATAAAAGTGTATATAACAACCAAATAGTAAGATTATTGGTTGCCCGGTTAAAAAAAAACAAAAAAATCCCCCCACATCTAGTTTATAAGGTCTTTTATATTCACAGAGTACTTTTCAAATATTAAAGAAACAGTCTTGAAAATTATGTAGTGATGTTATTAAGCAACATGAACTACAAGAGTGACAGACATATCCAAGACAAAAGACCTGGTAGTAATGGGGGAACTTTAACTACCCAGATATCTGTTGGAAATGTTCTTAGAATGAATTGGGGACAACTTTTTGTTTCAGAAAGTGGAGAAAGCAATCAAGAGGGCAGCCATTTTAGACTTGATTCTGACCAACAGGGAGGAACTGGTTGTGAATCTGAAAGTGGAAGACAATTTGGATGAAAGTGATCATGAAAATACAAACGCACGGTAACCGTACCTGAAAAGGAATCCTGTAAGAAGTGGAAACATGGATGAATTGCTAAGGAGAACAAGAGAATAGCACAAGCACATGGGGACAAAACCAGAAAGGCTAAGGCACAAAATGAGTTACACCTAGCAAAGGACAGAGAAGGTAATAAGAAGAGGTTATTTAAATACCTTAGGATTGGGGTAGTTAATAGGCGGACTGCAGGACAAATCCAGACTGCCAGACAGTTTTGAATGGACCCCAAAATCTTTTTATTTACTTATCATCATCATTATTGGGTTTTTAGTGTTATTTTCTCTGGAGATCGAACCTTGACTATACCTTGACCAAGAAATTTGGATCTTGACAAAAAATAATTGACTACCCCTGCTTTAGGAGCAAGAGAAAGACAAAGAAAAGTGTCAGTCTTTTACTGAGTGGGGAAGGAGAGCTAACAACATCAAGAAGGCTGAGGTGTTTAATGCCTATTTTGCTTCAGTCCTTGCTAAAAAGGTTAATGGCGATCAGATATTCAACACAATTAATATTAACAAGAAGGTAGAAGGAATGAAAGCCAAATCAGGAAAAGAACAGAATATTTAGGTAAGTCCAATGTATTCAAGTTGGCAGGGCCTGATGAAATTCAACCTAGGATACTTAAGGAACTAGCTGAAGCAATCTTAACCATTAACTATTATCTTTCAGATTCATGGAGGAAGGGAGAGGTCCCAGAAGACTGGAAAAGGGCAAACATAGCACCTATCTTTAAAAAGGAGAACAAAGGGAACCTGGGGAATTATAGACCAGTCAGCCTAACTTCGATATCTAGAAAGATACTAGAACAAATGATTTAACAACCAATTTGTAAGCAACTAGAGGATAACAGGGGAAATTACTAGTTAAACTGGAGAAGATGCGACTAAAATGAGGATTGAAAGGTGGATAAGGAACTAGTTAAAGGGGCGACTACAACTGGTCATACTGAAAGGTGACCTGTCAGGTTAGAGGGAGGTTACTAGTGGAGTTCCTTAGGGATCAGTCTTGAGACCAATCTTATTTTTATTAATGACCTTGGCACAAAAAGTGGGAGTGTGCTAATAAAATTTGCAGATGACACAAATTTGAGAGGTATTGCCAAAATGGAGGAGGACCGGAATATCATACAAAAAGATCTGTATCACTTTCCTCTGCAGCGTGGGGCATGAGTCACTTGAAGGTTTAAATCAGTGTATATGGCAGATTCTCTGTAACTTGAAATCTTTAAAACATAATTTGAGGACTTCAGTAACTCAAGCAGAGGTTATGAGTCTATTACAGGAATGGATGGGTAAGGTTCTGTGAACTAGATGATCATAATGGTCCCTTCTGACCTTAAAGTCTATGAGAGAAGCTAAAATACTCTATCAAAGACTATCTGGTCTTTATACCACACATACTATCCCATGCCAGGTCTTTAAGTATACATGTAGCAAAGATATACTGGCACCTGAAGTCCCATTCTGTTAAGATTTTAAAACTACAACTCTTTGGCTCCAGACTCTTCCTTTCTTAATATTTGTTTTTGCCTCTCAAACCCTTTCCAATAAGAGACTTTTATATAATGTCCTTCAAATTAAGTAGTCTAGGTTAATCCTATTAGCATATCATAGCATAATCCTATCAGATAAAAAGGTGTCAATTTAAATGGAATTCAATGAGGCAAGTCAAGCTCAGTATAAAGGACAGTGTCAATAACATACACAAGTCCATTTAAAAAGCATATACCTTTTAGGCATGAATACAAGAATAGTGTAAACAAAACAAAACCATTCCTCAAACTTTAAATCATAGAGCAACAGATATTCAAAGTCTTTGTTAAATGTGAATCTGAAAAGAGTTCACAGAAACACCGCCAGGATCAGAGTTCTTATTCAGCCAGTATCAGAAAAGCCAAGAAAGGCTACAAACAGCATCAGCTCATTATACAAGTTAAAACAAAACAAACAAAAAAACAGTGATCGACCTACTTCTTTATGGATTGCTCAGTTCCAAGAGCCTCTATTTACTCTATAGAGTTTGAAACAGATTGATTAAAACTTCATTCCTAGTAACAGCAGGGACTTTTCCAATGCCTTTAAGAGACAAAAACCTCAGAGACCCAATTTCCTAACAATTGTACTCAACTTGTAATTCTGGAGTACTTCCAGCACAGTGGGGAAGCATGCATTACTGAAGCAATCCTACCTTCTTAGAAAGTTTTGATTGCACATGTAACCTCTTGCAAGCAGGCTCCCTTATATACCTGAGCCTGTTTGTATTGCTGAACAAGAACTGAAGCCTACACAAGAGTCTGTGTGCGTGGCTGGTGTATGCAAATTCAACTATGACCAAGTATGTTGACAAATAAATCAGAGCGGTAGCACACACAAAGGAGGACAGTACAAATGTTTAAAGAAAATTCGGGACTAAAGCTCTGAGAACCACTGAGGACTTTCTGGCAGAGTCTGCAGAGTAAGGTCGTAATGGGCAAGGGAGTGACATTGCCAAGATGATAAAGTGGAATTTCAATACTGAGCCTTTAGAAATTATCATGGCTTCACTTTAGCCTTGAAAAAAAAAATTAGTCTAGTGGGGGTGGGGGTCTGCTTTATATCTATCACTGCATCAGGGCAAGGTTTTTACTCCTTCGAACACTTAAAGAAGAGCTATATCTAGACCAGGGGGCACATTTTCAAAAGAGCTCAGCACCCAAAACCTCCCATTCTGACTCTTATGGCCAGATTTTCAGAAGAGCTCAGCACAGTGGATACAGAGCTCTTTTGAAAATCTGGCTACTTATATTTTGGTGCCTGAATGGGAGGTGAGTCCTTTGAAATCTGCACACCTCCCTTGCATATTGGAATAACAGATGAAAAACTATACATACCCAAGGACCAAGGAGCTATATTCTCCAACTATTTTTTCAAAGATTGAGCTAACCAAACAATCTGCCAAGAACTACACTTGCTCCACATTACACTGGAGATTAGTCAGTGATCAGATAAAGCAACAGCCTCTTTGAGGAGGCTAGAACATTAGGAGGAAGATTTTGTGTTGATTTGTGTGCTGTGGTAAGGGGCTATGTACATCTGGCATTACTGGGTGGGTGTTTTTGAAGAACCGTTGCAGTTTGGTCAAGTAATCCACCATCCATCTAGTCTCCCTCAAACAATGAATGAAACTGTTGCATGCAAATTAACTGTACAGTAAGGGTGGTGATTGGTTTAGTTACCTCTGATCTCTCAATGGTCAAGGCATTGGCATAGATATATGGCACAAACACATGCTTTACTGTAGCTGTATAGTGTACACCAGTCAGATATAATTCATAAAGTCAAAATGGCTGAGAACTTAAAAACGGGATGGTAACAGACAGCCAATCCCAGTGACGATTGAACCTGAATATGCTGAACGGAAAGAGCTGTCAGCCATGCTTGTAGCGGTTACCATCGCTTCACAATGAATCAGACATTTTAGGTTTCAGAGTGACAGATGACACTCTGGAATCTTATATAAATCGCGCATATATAACACCTTCTAAATTGCCTCAAATAAATAACAGATACACTAAAAACAAGCCCTAGCTGCCACGCTCAAACAGGCTTTTGGGGGGGGGGGAAGGGGCGGGGAAGAGAGATATACTTAATATGTGAGTACATTAAAACTGGAATATTGGCAAAACTTCATGAAGAGACATCTGGTACATAGTCCAAATTTACTTAGTTATCAGTTATATAACGCTCATTGTTTCACATTATTATTAGCTAGATGAAAACTTTAAATTAATTTGGTGAGAAAACTAATTCTGTAACCCATGGATAAAAGATTTCATGAAGCCAACACCAATGGAAGAAAAAAAAACATAAAAAAGGTTTAAAATGCATAAATACTACAACATGGCGGGGGGGATATTGTGTAGACTACCTGAAATCAGATACATTAGCAGCAATTTTCTAGATTTATATAAATCCACAATATGTAGTAGAAACAACTATGGGGCCTGAAATCCACACCTTCCGAATTACACAGTTGAAGTTTGTTTTATTTTTCATCTCTAAGAAAAAACAAAATACTGGTCCATCTTACCAAGTCATTTGTATACTTCTGCTAAATCATAAGATTGTACTGATACAAAGGCCTGCAAGTCAGCATATGTAAATTAGTTGGAAATGAAATATAAATGTTTTAAGAAATTGTCCCTCATGGACAAACCCAACTCTGTTTGGTGGTGGCTTGGGGCGAACAATGACAGAATGAGTTCTGGGATCAGCTACTGCCATGGGTGTTCAGGTTCTGTGGGGAGCTCCTGAAAGCTGTCCCCAGTGCATCCAGTAAGTTTAACACAGTGCCAGCTTTGAAAGCTGTGAGGGCAAAAGCCTTCACGATGCTAGCCTCAAAACTCCCATCTGAGCCTGTCAGTGCAGATCACTCTGGCACAGGCCTACCATTATATGTCCTAGAGGTGCAGTTTAACAGTCTCAAAACATCCAGCTGAGCTTCAGGATCAATGTTCCCTCTAATTTTTTACATCCATGTGCAGAATGAATTTTGTTATGTGCACCAACATGAAGGTGATGTGTGGCGGGGGTGGGGCCAAAGGGCTTGGAGTGGCGGAGGGGGCTCAGGGCTGGGGCAGAGTTTTGCGGTGCAGGTGGGTGAGGGCTCTGGCTGCGGGTGTGGGCTCTGGGGTCCAAGCTGGGCCAGGGCCCAGGGAGAGGCTCCTCTCCCAGGCCGCACCAGCTCCGGGGCTGGGGGAGAGGGGCCACTCCCCATCTGCACAGCCCTTGATTGCTTGCTGCGCAGCTTAGAGGGAACTTCGTTCAGGATGCACTGAAATCACACACTCTTGGGTTTATACCCCCCAAGTGAGCCTGATGGGGGAACCCTTGAATAGCTCGAAGGTACCAAATCTGTATGTTCCAGAAGGGGGAGTCCTGCACCCCATCTGTACTGCAAGCACAACAATGCCCAGCACCGCCTATCACTCATTCCCCTACAAGAGTGGTGGCCCAATGTCGCTTGCTGGAATCAAGGGTTAGAATTTTGAGCTCTGACTAGAAGCATGGACTCAAGAGTGAGTATCTTCTTTAATTAATACTCCTAGAATTCCCTGGAGAATTAAAGTTTGTTCCAGAATATGGAAAACTGAGATCCACTGAGGGGAACAATCTTACTGTATTTTTCCTTTGGCAGTACAAGTTCCCACCTGAAATATCCATAGTTCCATATATTGTCCAACAAGAAACCTATGTCAAGTCTTGATCTGGACCCACAAAAACAGTCATTTAGCCCTTTGATCACAGTTATATGTGAGATGAATAATTTTTCCAGGACTCTTAAAGACTATCAGGCCTCTAACTTTAGGGCAAAGGGACACTCTCTGTGAGCCTGAGCTCCTCAAAGGCAGGAGAGAGCAGGTGATGCAGTTTCACCTTCATGTAGAGTAACTAATTGTTTTCATCTGGTGGGAAATTTTTTGGTGTATAAGTCACCCTTTCTTAGGAACTTTGGAAAAAAGTGAGTAACAATTTCTATTCAATACTGTAGCTGACAGAAGAGTTAACCCTGCAAAAGGTATCTGACTTTGCAGTGGGTTACTTGAATTTAAAGCCTGCTTTTTACCTATTCCTACAAAGCAATATTAGGATTTTTGTAAACATATTTACAATTTTCTAAACATTACCCAAATTCAAAGTTAAGATATCAAAATTCAACGCAGACAGTTCTTTTAAACCTATCAATGTTTCTCCACAATCTGATAAATTCTGCATATTTGGGTCATCTTGCAGCTATACAGATTTAATATTTTGTTCATATTATGATTTTGAGACTAAACTTTCAAAGCAACTAACAGATGTAGTCTAGATCTAAAATGGTATACCAATATCAAAAGTAGTACAGAAGAAACAGTAGACATTTAGTAGTAGCCCTTAGAGTCATATACGAGAATAGAAATAAGATGTCATTCTATTTAGTTTTTATTTCCTTTCGTAAAATTAAGTTACAATGCTATAACTATTCAAAATGAGATGAAAGGCCATTAATATGGGGAGAGAAACAACCTTTACGCTACTCTAGGCATCAAGTTGTCTTTATGGACATTTCTATGATATCAACTGGTAAAACACCTCTCTTCTATCTCTTACAGGCTTTATATAGCATTCATCACCCTAGCATCTAAGTGTTTCTGCACCATTACTTCTAGATACACCATCTTAAACTGGATTTGAAAATTAATCCAGTTTATCATGTGAATTCTTCTTTGCACAAAGTACATGATCATGGTGAATAAAGTATCTGTATGGAAAGATTTCTGATAGTAGAGGACTCTTTAATCTGGCAGACAAAGACCTAACCCAGTGGTTCTCAAACTTTTGTACTGGTGACCCCTTTCACATAGCAAGCCTCTGAGTGCAACCCCCCAAAATAAATTAAAAATAGTTTATATATTTAACACCATTATAAACGCTGGAGGCAAAGTGGGGTTTTGGATGGAGGCTGACAGCTAGCGACCCCCTATGTAATAACATTGGAACCCCTTGAGGGGTTCCAACCCCCTGTTTGAGAACCCCTGACCTAACCAAATCCAATGGCTTTAAACTGAATCTAGACAAATTCAGACTAGAAATAAAATAAAATGGTCAGAAGAGCTCTATGTAAGCATGTCTCTTTCACCAACAGAAGCTGGTCCCATAAAAGATATTACCTCACCCACCTTGTGCATGTCAGAAATAAAATGTACAATTTTAACAGGGAGGGTAATTAGCTACTGAAACAATTCATCTACGGATGTGGTGGATTCTCCCACCATTTGAAGTCTAAAAGAGATGCTGTAGTTCAACTACACATTATTAGCTTTATGCAAGAATTCACCGGATAAAATTCTATAGTCTGCATTATGCAGATGGTCAGACTAGAAGAAGCAGCAAAAATGTCTGCATAATATTAGATTATAAATTATGACACAAATTATGTAAAAAATGTTTGATTTCTCTCAAGATCTTTATCCCGAGCAACTAAAGGGGGAACAAAGTGGAAAATGTCTCCCTTGCAGCTGGCACACCTTTGGCAACAAGTTCAAGTTACAGTTATCTAACACTTGCCATTATATATCCCTGCTTTCAGTTGTTTATAACTTTTCCAAACTTTACCATACTAGGTTGCCTCTGATCTATTTATTTTACATTTCAGCAAAAATGGTTCAGCTGTTTCTGAGAACAATGTAAGAGGGCAATGTTTTCCCCATATTAAAACACTCTTACAACTGTTTCATGGAGAAATTCTAGCACTTTCATGCTTTGAAGCTGTGCCTTTTGCCATCTGTGTGAAAATCCATCTGAATTTTGCCAATTATAAACCTCAAAAAAAACCCACAACCAAAACCAGTTTGCACATGTTCAGTAGAGGTTTGTTAAAGACTGACAGCTAAATTCCCAGAAGATTCCATCTGCACTGAGTATGTTCCATCCTCACACAGCTCCTGTGTGCTGACTGGATTGAACACATATGATCTCCACAGAGTGACTGCATGCACCATTCCAGAGCTGAAGCGGCTGAGCAGAACATTTCCTGCAACTGCTCCTCCTGGCTGTCAGGGACCACTGTGGCACCAGATAGAAACAGAGCAAGGAGAACATCTCTCCTGTGCTTTCAATGCCCACTCTGCTGGTACCCAGGCATGCTAAGGGATGGAGATGTGTTTGGGGGAAGGTATGGATTGGTGCAAGGAAGACAGGACAGGATCAGGACCCAGTGGGGAGGGGCAGTGTTGCAGGAGAGCAGGGCAGAGGCAAAAAGGCTACAACCACTAGAGCACACTTTCTTCCAGAATCTAGAATTTAACCCACTATCCCCAAGTCTCACTATTCCTCTGCTGTCAGCACATAGCTGTGAAACCCTGTGGCAAAAACATACCTTCATCCTCCAATGGGTGAGCCACCTAGAGGATAACAGATTACTACTGCTATCAGTTAACCCATTAACTAAAGTGGTAGAGATGTGTGCTACAGCTCTAAAGGTCGCAACCCTGCTGATGACCCATATAGGAACCAATATGGTTCCACATGATGGAATTTGTAAGTTCCTAACTTTTTACAATTGCAAACTGAAAAGACAAGACAAAAATTACTATGTTAAGCTTGGTTTCAGAGTAGCAGCCATGTTAGTCTGTATTCGCAAAAAGAAAAGGAGTACTTATGGCACCTTAGAGACTAACCAATTTATTTGAGCATAAGCTTTCGTGAGCTATATGCATCTGATGAAGTGAGCTATAGCTCACGAAAGCTTATGCTCAAATAAACTGGTTAGTCTCTAAGGTGCCACAAGTACTCCTTTTCTTTTTATGTTAAGGTTGCAAAGTCAAGCTCTCAAAGTGAGGAAATACCAGAATTAAGGTTGCCTGTGCAACCTCAGTTTGCCCCCCGTGTGCGTACGCATTGTGATACACTCTGTAATTGGATGATTACATACTTCTATGCTTCAGCCAATAGCTTGGCCAACTGAAATAAGACATCCTGAAATAAACAAAAACTTCTTAGGGGGTGCAAGAGTTTGCCCTTCCTTGTCTCCAAAACAGGCTCTGGATCAGAGAGAGTTTAAAATGGGATTCACTCCTGCAGAGCAAAGCCAGGCAATAATGCTTTGTAAAGAGAGAACCATGTTATTGCCAAGCTGCGACATGACTGGCTACACCTAAGTCCCTTTACAACAACAGAGAATGGATCACTTGATGATTACCTGCATAGGCGCCAACTTCCCCGCTTTTCCCTGGGTGCTCGACGCCCCCACTCTGTCTCTGGCCCCACTCCGTCTCTGCCCCCACTCCACCCCTTCCATGCGGCCCACCCCATACACCGCCTCTTCCCACCCCACCCCCTTTCCAACACCTTCCCCAAAGTCCCCACCCCCTCCCTGCCCCTAATCCAACTCCTTCCCCAAACCTCCGCCCTGGCCCCACCTCTTCCCCGCCTCCTCACCTGAGCACACCACATTCCCGCTCCTCCCCCTCCCTCCCAGCATGCCTCCAAACAGGTTTGGCGGCAGCCGGGGGAAGCGCTGGGAGGTAGGCAGAGGAGCCGGGATGCGGTGTGCTTGGGGGGAGGAAGGGGAGAGGAGGTAGGGGAAGGGGAGCTTAGCTGCCACTGGGTGCAGAGTACCACTAATTTTTCCCTGTGGGTGCTCCAGCCCTGGAACACCAACAGAGTCGGCGCCTATGATTACCTGTTCTGTTCATTCCCTCTGGGGCACCTGGCATTGGCCACTTCAGAAGACAGGATACTGGGCTAGATGGACCTTTGGTCTGACCCAGTATGGCTGTTCTTATATTCCCAACCCAAAAGTGCTCAACACTCTATTTTCACATAGCAGTGTTAAAATACCACTAAATATAAAAAGTATTCCTACTCCAGAGGAAAAAAAGAAAGCTAATGAGCAGAATTACAGACAGGAAAAGGTGAAGCATTCAAAGCAAGTGAAAATATGAACTAGACTGGAAAAGACTTGAAGAAATCATGAAGGGGGAAGGTAGGCTAGAAGAGGATGATAATTACAGCTGCACAAATAATTAATATGTTTTGGTTTGATGGCCAACCACCCTCACACACCCCAAAAAAAACCAAGACTTGGTTTGTTTAGAACCAAAACTCATTTTCTTCTGTTTTTCTTGCCAAAATGAAAAATCAAAAAAATTTTGTTAAGGTTTTCAAAACAAAATGTTGAAATGGTTTGTTTTGAAGATGTACAACCTTCTTTTGACGTTTTTGAAAAAAAATCCTTGTTTTCTCTTTAGCTGAAATGCTTTACCAAATCTGCAAATAAGCTTCGGTCACCCTGAAACTGCATTTTCCGGCAAATTTACTATTCACCAAAAAAAATTCACCCAGCTCTACTGAGGAACACTTGACACATTTAGCAAAAGGTCAATTCCACTAGCCTAGATCTGTAATAGGAATATTGTGACAGCAAACACACCTGCACAAACTAGTCAAAAAATAATTCCTTGGGGCTATAGTCAAGGGGACCTATACACAGACTTCTTCCAGCATCATGTTTGGTTATACTTAATATGAAGGATGATACTGAGTTTCCAAAATCAAGAGCAGGTCAGAAGGGAGACTGAAAAAACTCAAAACCTTGGCTCTGTCCCTCACCCAACGTCAATACCATTGATACAATATAAAACGGGATAGGCCCACTTGAGACCAGGAGGAAGAGATTAACTGTATAGTAATCATTGAACATGTATAACTATACATTCAGAAAAAAAAATATTGTTTGTCAAAAGTGATACATCTGGATTTCCAAAACCAAGTTTTAAATTTAAATTTTGTTTATAGAAAGACTTCCACTTTCTTGAGCCATCATATATACTTTTCAGGATTGTCACTTTTTGCTCCTCCCTTTACACAAAACCTGCAGCTTGAACAGTGCGAGAGATAAAACGCTAAGTGTTTTATGCAGCAATTTATCAACCCTCACGGGCACAACCACTGTAAGAAAAAACAATCTTTCATGCTGACAGCCTGAAACCCAGCTATGTTTTTCTGATAAGACAGAGTCTCATAAAGAGAAACAGTTTTACTGTGATCAATAGACTGATCCCATTAGTATTTTAGGAGGAAGGAGGAGCTTTAAAAATGCATTTGCACAAAAATACAAAGAAAAAAAAAAGTCGTAAGATAAAGGAAAACAACTACGGTGAATCTTCCTGTAATACACAAAAGTTTTCTTTAATAGCATAAGCTGGGATATGAACATATTGTATTCCCTATAGATGGAAAACAATCTATTTGCAAGGCTGGTTGAGAGTATAAAAGAACAGAACTGGGAAAGCAACTTTTCTGGCTCAAGATAAATAAATGGTAACCAGGACCATCTGGAGTTGGGCAAAAGGGGCAGTTTGCTCCTGCCCCCCAAAATGCCAAAGCGGTCTCTAGGCCAAATTTGAGCCAGAGGCATTGTGACCTGACACTCACGTTTAGCCCAGATCCCACCATTGCAACCACTGGCTGCCTTGGGACCTGGTGCAATAAAATCTGCCAGGCCAAGAGCCCGGATACAGAAGTAGAGTTGGGGATACCGCTCCCACCAGCAGTGGGGCTGGAGCTCAGGGAAAAACAGGATCAAGAGCAGCCTCTGGCCACACACAAGGCAAAGACCCACAATCCCAGCAGGGTGGGTAGCATCCCCACAGGCTTGGGTCCTCTCTGACCCCACCCAACCACCCTGGTCCCCCATCCCAGCAGGGAGAGAAGAGACTCCACAGGCCTGGGCCTACTCTGTGCCCCTCAGACTCCTCCCCTCTTCTTAAACTCTTTCATCTACATGGTAATTTTTTTTTTTAAGGGTGAGGGGCCCTCAGTTTCAGATTTTGTCCCAGGTTCCCAAAACCTCTGTGTGGCCCTGATGGTGACTCCAGTTAAGATCCATCATATTTTTGCTTCTAGCAAGATGCTTGATTGGAGGCTGGGGGGAAATGTGCTTGCATATGTGATGGTTATGTCCAGGAATTAAATGTTTTGAGGAGGAAAACCTGAAATTATTAGAGAGATTCATCTTATGACAAAATGCCTATTTCCTAGAGATCCCCTGACTTGCTTACTTAATGAGCCAATAAAAAAAATCTGCATTTTAAAGATAACATTTTATTAATTGCATAATGACAGGTTTCAGAGTAGCAGCCGTGTTAGTCTGTATTCGCAAAAAGAAAAGGAGTACTGGTGGCACCTTAGAGACTAACCAATTTATTTGAGCATAAGCTTTCGTGAGCTACAGTACTCCTTTTCATTTTATTACTTATTATTATTATTATTACCAGCTAAACTCTATTGCACATTACTGAACATGTGTGACCTGCCCCTCCTCCTAACATACTGTGGTACAGTAAAATATGGCCTGTCCTTGTAATAGAAAAGTTTTCACACCACTTATGTACACAAGAGATGCACCAAAGAGAGCACAGATATTGACAAATTTGGTCTCCCTTTCTATCATACTCAGAGGAGGAGGGCTCCCCAGTCAGCAAGCCAAAATCATTAGCCAGGTTCTTGGAACATTAACCTGAGACTTCATAAGTAATGTTAACTTTTTATTGTAACTTTGCCCTAATAAAAAGTTAAAAAAATAAACAAATGGTCACAGCATACTGATGAAATTTACTTTTTGACCAGCCTCAGACAGATGCAAATTTTACTGAAAAACTCACTAACTATACCAGTCAAAAAGAAAAGGAGTACTTGTGGCACCTTAGAGACTAACCAATTTATTTGAGCATGAGCTTTCGTGAGCTACAGCTCACTTCATCGGATGCATGCCGTGGAAATGCATCCGATGAAGTGAGCTGTAGCTCACGAAAGCTCATGCTCAAATAAATTGGTTAGTCTCTAAGGTGCCACAAGTACTCCTTTTCTTTTTGCGAATACAGACTAACACGGCTGTTACTCTTATACCAGTCAAAGTGTGAGGGAAGTGAAAAAAAGTAATATGACACAAATGTTATCCATTTTCTTCTATACAGTCGGTGTTACTGACAGAATGTCTCGTCATTACCATACCTAAAAATGCAATTCCCCCAAAAATGTATCCTTGGAATACCAAAAACTTTACAATTAAAGGAAGCATGAATAAGCTCAAACCAAGATGTTCATTTTTTGGAAACCTAACTATGGAAAGCATTTATCTCGTCTTAATTCCCATTTTATATCAAGTTAAGGTGGAGATCCTTAAATAGCACAAAGACTCAATAGTGATGTACATAAACTCTAAGCCTCACTGATCGATGCTTTCACTATATAAGTATTTGTACATTTAATGAATTTTAAGACCAGAAGTCCAACCTCCACTAGCCACAGAATTTTACCCCACAATTTCTGCATCGATTCTAGACCAACAACCCACTTTTGAACTACAGCATGTCTTTTAGAAAGACACCCAGCCTTGATTTAAGAACTCCAAATGATGGAGAATTTACACGCCTATAAGAAATCTGTTCTACTCGTTAATTACACTCACCATTTAAAAAAATCTTATTTCCAGTTTCAACTGCTGAATTCAAACAGTGAATTGAGAAAGGCAGTTGTTGAAGCAGATTGAAGCAGGCGGAGCGCATGATACAAAGAAGAGGGACAGCTATAGGGGTATGCTGCTTGCTCCCCAAGCTTTTAGCAGAGGGGTGGCTACCCCAATTCCACACACACACACACACCCCACACTAGCTAACTCGCACAGCTCAGTCCCAGTCTGCACCAGGCTCCGTTTTAAAATCTAGGCTTGATTCTCTGATCAGGGTCTTCAGTGGCTGGGCCAAAGTCCTTGCCCAGAACACGCAGGCACCACCCCGGGCATCACGTGCACAGCACCATGGTGTCAAGAGGACAAGGACCACAGACCAGCAACTGCCTTTTCACTCATGTCCACCACCAGAGCCGAGCGGGCTCAGCCAGATCAGGGAAGGGCACAAAGCCCATGCTGCAGTAGGGCACAGTCAATACCTACCTCCACAGCCTCCCCTGCCTGGCTCAGCAGCAGGGTCAAGGCCAGCCCCAACCCGTGCCTGCTCTGATCCTGCACTGGCCAACCCCCATCCCACGCCAGCCCGGACCCCCCTCCCCCAGCCAAACCCCACCCCGGCCCCACTCTGAGCCCAGCCCAGCCCAATCCCACCCCAGCCCTACTCCAGTCCCAGCCCCCTTCCCCAGTCAACCTTCTCCTCCACCCCATGCCATCCCCGCTCTGGCCATGGCCCCCTCCCTGGCCAACCTTCGCATGACAGCCCTGCTCCAACCCAGGCAGCCCCTTCCCACAAGCCAGCACCACTCTGGCTTCCTCCCTGGCCAACCCCCCACCCCGTAATAGCCCCCTCCCTGGACAACCCCCTCACCAGCCCCACGCCAGCCACGCTCGCACCCCGCCACTGGCGCTGGACTAATGTGTACAGCAAGGGATGCTGAGAGCCACTGGACTAAACTGTAAACCCTGCATCTGACAGAAACCCTGCACCCCCACGCCCTTAGTCCCAGCTCCGGCCCGGCCCCGCGCCCGGCCAGCTCCGACCCCGCGCCCCCTCCCCTGCCAACGCCCCCAGCTCCGACCCCGGCCGCCCGCACTCACAGTGGCACCAGCCCAGGTGGCAGCACCAGTGCAGGCGGAAGCAGCGGCCGTGGCTGTGGGTGGCGCAGAGCGGGCGCCCGGCGCAGGGCTGGAAGTCGGGTCTCCCCGCGCAGCTGCGGGCCAGCGCCTGAGCCTCGTCCCGCTTCTCGCTCTTCCCGGCCGCCGCCCCGCTCATGGCGCCGCCGAGCCGGGCTGAGCCGAGCCGCCAGCGGGGAGCGTCCCCCGCGCCACAGGGCAGCGAGCGCCGCGGGCAGGGCCCGGCCAGCCCGCCCGGCTCCGCCCAGCGCCCGCCCCGCCGCGCGGGGGCCCGACCAGCAGGCACCTCCCCCGGCCGGCCGGCCGGCCAGTGCGGGGCGGGGCTGCGGCGCTCTGGAGCCCGCGCAGGGGCCGCAGGCTGCAGGTCTCCGGCCCTATCCCGGGGGCTCCAGCGCCCCCCGACCCTGGTCAAGGCTGGGCAGCCTCTGATCCCGCGCCAAAGCAACCCTGCTCCCACTCCCAACACAGCAGTTCCCCCACAGCTGGGTTGCCTGGTCAGCCCCCCTCCCCACAGCTTGCCCAGACTCTGCCTCCGCCTCCCCCCGCATCCCTGTCGTCCCCCTCCACACACACAGCTGCCACTCTGCCACTCCCCGCCACAGCGGCTTTCCCCCCATATACACAGCTGGGAGCCACTGCTCCCGATCCCCTATCAAGTCACTAATGTGTGTTAAGCTGAGAGCCGGGCGGCCAGGATGTGCCCTGTGCGGGGCTCGGATGATCCGCATCCCTTTGTCCCTCTGGCAAGGATACTCCATTGCTGAGTCAGGGGCGGTTTGCTATGTAACCAGCTGCTGAGTGGCCTATCCCTGGCCCCACGCACCCCCTACCCCCCACACCTCCTTGTACAACTGAACAGCATCCCTCCCTCCCCCCACGCACACACCTCTGTGCACCTCCCCACTGCAGAGACACTGCTCCTGCTCCCTAGCAGCCCCCTTTCCTCCAACAAATTCATAATCAGAATGATCTGCTGGGATGACAAGACAGCAGTGCTGGCAATGTGTACAAAAACCCAGGCAACTGAGGTCTCTCGCAGAGGTAATTCAGCATCTGCCCAGAGTAGGTCATCACAGCAATGTTTGGGGGTTTAGTCCCTTGTAGACATTTGCCATTAATATGTCTGATTTGGTGGCAAATTATATGACACTATTTCTCCTCTCACCTTATTTTTCCCTAGAATGAGAGCTTTTTTCATTCACTTCAGAGCCAAGTGTTATTTATTATTTTTATGTATTTGTTTCTGGTAACTTGAGAAAATATCACTGGCACACTACTTCATCTTGTGGACACTGGAGTAGAAAATGTCTTTCCATTTCAGTTTCTTCTCTTATGGTGGTTACACAGTCATTCCTCTTTGGGTTTGCATTGTGCTTTGTGGTTCTCAGTTTGTGATCACTGATTCTGTATTTGGGAACAGTCCACCTTGTTTTCCTGATCTCACTGCAGTGAGTTGCTTGAGAGTTGTATGTAGGGATCTATTAAAAGTCTGCCTTTTTTCTCATCTGTTCTTCCCTTCCACGATTTGTATAGAGGTTTTGGGTTTTGTCTGATGTTTTCAGTATTCAGTTTGGGGCAAGCTTGTTTCCCTAGACCCCACTTCTCAGTGCTGTAGTGATGTTGATGCCTAGAAACAGCATATCTTCCCTTAGTTGTCATTTTTGGTTGTGAAGCACTTTATTTATTAAAAACCCACAACGGGCCCATGTCAGCTGACTGTCTCATGGGAACCCTCCTTTTCCCACCCCCACCATCCCAGAGCTCAGGCTCCAGTCCAAGGCCAAACATCTACACTGCAATTAAACAGGCCCTTAGCCCAGCAGTTCTCAACAAGGGGTCTGCAGCCCCCTGGGGGTCCATGAGCCCTTTCAAGGGGGCCATGGAGCCCCACAGCTGAAACCCAGTGCCCCGAGCCTCAGCGCTGTAGCCAAGAGCAGCGTAGGGTAAAGCTGGTGGCCCTCCCACTCCAGCTGGAATTGGTGCAGGGTTGAAGCCGGCAGCCCTTCCCCCCCACAGTTGGGAGCAGCGTGGGGCTGAAGCTGGCAGGCCTCCCACCAGCTGGGAGCGGCGCAGGCTGAAGCTGGCAGTGCCCCCCCAGCCAGGAGCGACGTGGGGCTGAAGCTGGCAAACCTCCCCCCCAAGCCAGGGGCAGCGGGGGGCTGAAGCTGGGAGCCTGAAGTTGGGAGCCCCAGCGTTCCCCCCGCTGAAGCTGGGAGCCCCCCCCCCATACACAGCCCCTAAATACCTGCTTCCTGCACCCTGAGCTACTCCCCTGCCCACACACAACCCCTAGCTATCCCCTCTTGCACCCTGAGTGGTTTTCAAACTTGAACTGAGTCCCCGCTTTGAGTTATATTTTTTGGTTGCATCCCCCCACAGCCTAGACAGGCTGAGTGGCCTACTGAGTGAGTCAGAGGGTGGAGGTGGTGTTCTCTCCCTGGAACCTGTGTGCGGAGCTGGCTCAAGCCCCACCAGCCCTTGCGCCCCCACAAAGAGAAGTAAATCTATGCCTATGCCCTAGGGTCTGCCACCTCTGGCCCGGAGCCCTGCACTTTCCCCTCTCCCACCAGGCCCTGGCATTTTTATAGCATGTTGAGGAGGAGTCTCAGCAAGAAAAGGTTGAGAACCCCTGCCTTAGCCCAAGCCCCATGAGCCCAGGCCAGCTCAGACGGGCCAGCTGAGGGTATATATTGCAGTGTAGATGTGTTATGGAAAGAGTATATTATGCTTTAGTTCATATAGTAGTGGAAATTTAATATGTGGTGGTGTTAATTAGTTCTAGTTCTGCTCTTACAGCCATTGCTGGGTGAGTTCTGGTCTGTAAACACATTTGTTTGCAGAATGGTAGGGTTAGGGTCGCCAGTGCTGATTTCTTCTGATAAGTGCAATTAACTGTTAAGATTTGGCCCCAGACTTTGCACCTAAGTGGCAGAATTATACTAGTGAATAGTTTTGTAGTAGAGTAATTGGATTTTATTTATCCAGATTTTATTTTCAAATAGTTTAAGACGTCCTTGCCTTTCCTCTTCTAATGTTTTCATAGCTAGCTTGAAATTTTTTGTGATATTTATTATCAGGGCTAGGTATATAACACTTCAGTATCTCTGCTTCCAAAATAACATTTTAATTTGGGCTGGGGTTTTCTTGTTTTGTTTAATTATGATTTCATTCTTTCGTAGGATGACCTCTAGAGCCTATGTCTTGTAGTGTGCTTCTGGTGGGAATAAACTCCTTTATAGACAGTTTTGCATTGACAAGAGTATAATCAAGTCATCAGCATATTTTTGAGTTGTTAGTCAGAATCCTGGGTCTGAGGACTGCTCCAGTAAAATGGACTATTGATAGAGCTGATCAAACAGTTTATTTGGTCAATTTAGCCTTTTATTCTGTTCATGAATTGTCTGCAAACATAATTTTTATTAGATGTTCAGAATCATTTGATGAATAGCTTTCACTAATATATTTGAGTTTATAGATTGTTCAAATTGTCCCCAGCAAATATTCAGTTGATTATTAAACACCCAGACAAAAACTATTTTAACTCTGTCTTAAGGCGAGACTATATATCAATAACTTAAGGGCAAAAATGTTACTGGGATACAGCAGTTATCGCAAAATGAAGCATTATAAACCCAGGAAACATAGAATTATGGTTACACTTAAAAGAAATGCAAACATGTTAAGGTCTCGAAGTTGCACAGTTTTGTGGCTCTTTCCTGCACCCTCTTCAATTTTTCAACATACTTTTTAACATATGGACCCCAGACCTGGATGCAGTATTCCCATATCAGTCTCACCAATGCCGTACACAGAGGTAAAATCACCTCCCTAGTCCTACTCACTACTGTTCTCTTTCTACATCCATGGACTGCATTAGCACTTTTTGTCACAGCATGGCACTAGAAACTCAAATCGTTTGACCACTGTAATCCATAGATCCTTTTTGAAGTCTCTGCTTTCCAGGGTGCAGTCCCCCATTCTGTAGGCATGGCCAGAATTCCGTGTTCCTGTGTGTATAACTCTGTATTGGGCAATTAACATGCATTTTGTTTGAATGGGCCCAGGTTACCAAGCGATCCAGATCGCTCTGTAAGACTTCCCTGTCCTTTTTGTTATTTACCAGTATATCTGTATCAATCTAGATATTATATAAATTTTGTATTTTCTTTTCTCTCTAGAATATATGTTTAATATTTCTGCCAATACCCATGTACAGCTCTATTTATTTAGCAGGATGTTTTTCCCTTTGGAGAGACACCCTTGAAACAGTGATATATACACTGTAGTGTCTTGCAAGCAGTGGCTCAGAAAAATAAGGGACAGAATTGTATTAACTGCATATTTTTATTTCTTGTTTAACTCTGTTTTATGCAGAAACACTATTTTCTCATATGTATTTTTCATGTGATACATCCGTAGACTGTCAAAACAAGTTAAAATATGACTTTCTTAGAGTATTGCTTGTAGTTCTAAGCTCTTTAAGTTTGCAAAGGAATTTTGTACAGAATATTTGCTTGTTCATTAATGACCTGAAAGTTCTTAATATTCCAACCACAAATTTTCTTTAAGGTGAAGTTAAAGTTTGCTTCTCCCTTGAAAAGTGATGGTAAAAATGGCATTGTCTGGTTCCATATTCATGTGTTGAACTGGTTTCCCTATTAAATTTGCTGAATTTGCAAGTACATTTTTTTTAAGGCTCCTCTGCTGAGCGGTGGCAGGCTGCAAGTTGGCTTGCCATTGGAGGAGAAATCACTGCCACAGTCTGTGTATTTTCTTAGTAAAAAGAAAAGGAGTACTTGTGGCACCTTAGAGACTAACCAATTTATTTGAGCATAAGCTTTCGTGCATACTGTGGAGTATGCATCCAATGAAGTGAGCTGTAGCTCACGAAAGCTTATGCTCAAATAAATTGGTTAGTCTCTAAGGTGCCACAAGTACTCCTTTTCTTTTTGCGAATACAGACTAACACGGCTGTTACTCTGAAACCTGTCATTATTTTCTTAGTGTAACTTGTTTTTGCACTATATACCCCAGTCCTTGAACGGAGTTGGTCAAACAACACCCAGGCAAATCCCTCTTTCTGAAATCTCAGCCAAAACACCAATGCCCAGTTCCCAGGGAGCAACAATGCCCCAAAACTCTGTACAAATCAAAGAGATTAAGGCAAAGAGCAACCTAGCACACTACTTTCAACAGTTCCCCAAAAAGAAACTACCCGACAAAACTAACAACAATGCAGCCTGTCTTCAAAGACTGAACAGGGCTCCCATTCTAAGAGAAAAACTTGTAACCATCTGGTGACTAAAACTCAGTGGCGGATGCAGCCTCCCATTTCAATGGGTGCATTCCTGCTCTGCGGGCATCACCTCTTGCTCATCGCCACTAAATGCCCGCAACAGCACCTTCTGCCCGCACACTGCAACCCTAATCCTGACCTGGTGAGGATGGGAGGCCCTGTGGGGGAGGCTGGAGAGTGATCCTGCCCTGCACTCTCCCCGCAGCAGCAGCTTCAACCCCTGCACCAGGTTGCATCACCCAGAGTGGGGAACTGGGCCCCAACCCTGTGAGACAGGAGCCCCTGTTGCAGGGTTTCTGTGGATGAAGCTGCCCTTGCTCCCACCATAACATATTAACTGACATCCCCATAAACTCACCCTATCTGGTCAGATTTCTGTCAATATCTGGAAGAAAATATAAAATCATTGCAGATAGTTTTCAAGTGACACAAAGATTGGTAGCAAGTGACAAATAACAATCAAGACAGGTCAGAGTGATCTGGATTGCTTGGTAGTCTGCGCTCAACTAAACAGCTTGCATTTTAAAAGGCAGGTTAGAACGTTGTGCATACTTACAGGATGGGGAATTGTATCCTAGAAAGCAGAGACTTTGTGGAAGAGTCTTAGGGGTTATTGTGGATTACTAACCAAACAAACAAACTACCAAGAGATGTGGTGGATTCTCCATGACTGGTGTATTTAAATCAAGATTGGATGTTTCTCTAAAAGATACACTCAGCAAGTACAGGGCTCTATTTGGTGGGCTCAGTGTAAGAACTTTTCATGGCCTTGTTATGTAGAAGGTAAGACTAGAGGGTAAGAATGGTCCTTTTGGGTCTGCATTGACTCGCATGCACGTGTACACACACGCTGAAATTGAGGGCGTGTGCATGAGAAGAAGGGGAGGGAAAGTGCAGAACCAGTAATGTACGTGACACCTCTGTTCCTCAGGCACAATGGAGCTCTCCATAGCAAGGCTAGAAATTTTCGGGAGAGGATTGCAGGGTATCTCCATGATGTTCCATTGAGATCTCTCAGGAGGAGTCAAGGGACATCTCTGCTACACAACACACTGCTCCGCATGGCCCCCTCTGCATAACTCCAGAGGGGAATGAGGAGCAGATAGCAATTCTACCTCCCTTGGTTGTACCACTCTATCTTCTAAATAAATGAAAAGTTGAAAGCTGTGTCCTGCTAATTTGGGGGTGCCATCCCTGTAATGGAAAATTTATTTAGAGATTTATCTGAGGATCCTTCCTCTGCATCAGGCTCACCCGTGCTTGACTACCAGCACTGACTGGACTATGCTGGAGTCAAAAACAGGTCCTGGCTAACTGCGCAGCTGGATCCCCTGGTCACCTGTCCCCCATACTCCTCCTCCTCACTGTTCAGAGCAGGGGCCTGTGACTTGGGCTCTTTGGAGATATCCACAGCGGCGTGCGGGCTGCTGGTGGTGTCTCCTCCAAGTCTGGCATGCAGTCTTTGTAAAAGAGGCAGGTCTGTGGCTCTGCACCAGATTGACTGTCGGTCTCCCTGGCCTTCTGGTACGCCTGCTACAATTTCTTGGCTTTCACACAGCACTGCTGCAGGTCCTTGGTGTAACCCTTCCACTGCATCCTCCAAGCAATCCGCTCGTAGATGTTGATATTTTTACGGCTGGTTCGAAGCTGTTCCTGCACAGCCTCTTCTCCCCACCAGCTCAGGATACCCAGTTTCTCCCGTCTACTCCAAGCAGGAGTGTGTCTGGAACATGTAGCCAGCACGGTCAGCTATGCACAACAATGGAGAGCAGATAGAGGTTTTACTCACCAAGCTGGACAACCAGGAAAAGGCCTTTCAAAAATTTGTGGAGGTTTTAAAGGTGGGGGGAGGTGGGCTTTGGTCTACATAACTTCTGGGCAGCAGAGCTCACAGTTGTGACCAGAGCAGTCAGTATCAGGTACTGAGGGACAGCTGCTGGAGGACTGTTAGTGCAGAGATACGTAATGCAATGTCTACACTTGCGCTGCGTCAACCTCTGTACGTCAACCATGGCTCAATGCCACATGAGGAGGTGGTGTTACTATGACCATGTAATGGGGCACTTACATCAATGGGAGATAAATTTAAGTGTAGACACATGCACAATTAGGTCAATACAAGGCGGCTTACATTGACCTAATTTTGTAATACAGACCAATCCTAAGAAACTCCACAAACCTCAGCACCTTCCACTTCAGGTGCAGGACACTCATCTTCAGCCTGCCTTTTGCTAGTTCACAGGGCACACAAAATAAAATGTAATTAAATTTAAAAAATCCTTACAGTCTCTTCCATGTGAGGACAGGAAGAAAGAACCACACAGATGGCAGATGCTAGTTATATCTCTCAACGTATTGCTGGTAGTGTTCAGACCATGGTGATGGGTGTGGCACAGGAATCCAAATAAAATAAAATTGGAGCTGCGGAATGCTCAGGACTTTTGAAAATGTCCAAGGAGTCTATCTTTACATGTTTCAGAGTAGCAGCCGTGTTAGTCTGTATTCGCAAAAAGAAAAGGAGGACTTGTGGCACCTTAGAGATTAACCAAAAGTGAGCTGTAGCTCACGAAAGCTCATGCTCAAATAAATTGGTTAGTCTCTAAGGTGCCACAAGTCCTCCTTTTCTTTTTATCTTTACATGCTGATTTTGAAAATCTTGGCTGTAGTTTCTTGACCAGGACCAATGTTTAGGCTCTTCAGAAAAGGTTTGTACAGTCGTTCTATTGTGCTTGATTAGCCAGTACTAGAAGGTTGCACATTTGGTAGCTTGTGTAGGCTGGGTGCGTTGCACGCACCAGGCACTTATTGCGTCTTTCTATTCCCCCCACAAACTCCCTGTGTGCCAGTCCCTGCTATTTCAGGAACTCCCTGCAGCCTACTCCCTCATGCCAGTGGCTCTGTCACCCATTTCCACCTCCACCATGTGCTAGAGGTGCTGTGTTTCCTTTCCCCCTCAGGACTTTCCAGTCTCCCTCTCCTGCCAGGAGCTCTGTATGTCCCCTATTTCTCTCTCAATTATTATTTCTTTTCTTTCTTTGTAGGAGATAAGTCATTCAGGATGTCAATGTTTTAAAACTCTCTGCCTTCCCTCCCAATAGCTGACATGGGGTGCATTGTTATGCTGGAAGATGTTGATGGCTACCATCAACTGGTTCTTTTACCTAGACAATCACAGGTGGCTGAAGCTATTTGGTCTGCTAACCTGATGCCACGGTCTCTGTGGGTCTCTACCACCAGGAAACTGACCTGCAAGACCTTGATATCTACTACCACTGGGCAAAAAAGTGACCAGTGTACATGTGGGAGAACAATGCAGCAAAACCTGATGATACAACGTAGGCTATGAGAGAAAATGAAAATCAGCTTTATTAAAAATTAATGAAACAAAGCAGAGTCTGTTTTCAGATACGGCTTTTCCTAAGAAGAGAATGTGTGTGTTCTGGAGCCTCCAGGATCACCTGCCAGTAACTGGGAGCTGTGCTCTTTGCACAAAAGCAAGAGGAGTCCTTACCCTGCAGGACCAAGTTCAGAAAAGCAAATATTTCTCTTCCTGTTCTTTTATCTGCTGGAGGCTTCTCTCCCTGCCTGTAGCATAACTCCTATCTGCACAGCTCTTGAGCCCATTTACTTTCCATGGTACCCTTTGTACACCTGAAACACTGAAGTGCCACACAAGGCTTTTCTCCTGTCACTTGTAGTGCACAAAGCCCTCCATGCCTTCTACGCTGAGCAGCTGCCAGCAGGCAGGCTAGAAAAGCAGGTGAGGAGTTCTGGGAAAACACACACACACACACACACACACACACACCCTCCCTCTTGGAGAGGAGGCACTTTTGTCTGGAGGAAGAGGTTGGAGGGCAGGGGCAATGCTAAGGAAGGAGGGGGAAAGGGTGTGATCTTTCAGCCACTACCTAATGAGCAGGTCATAGTCTTCTGTGATTGTGCTGTGTTTATGAGTGTTATTTTGGGGGCTGGAGGTAGGTGCTGAGTGCCATCCCTTGATACTAGCTCTGGATGCTCTCTTTACTGCATCACAATTTACTTCCAAAATGCACGGTTCCATTCTGCACCATTGTCCACTCCCTCCAGTCAATCCAAAACCCCACAAACCTGCACTCCGTGAAGAGACCATTATCTGGGGCAGTCTAATCTGTTCCCTTTGGGAGGGGAAGGTCCATCCTGTAAATGAATCCTTAGTAAACTGGATGGTTCGGGGGTGGCTCTCCCGTGGGGACTAGTTCCTATGGTTTGCCTTTGGTCACTAGAGGGTTCTGTGGCAGGAACAAGAGGAGATCTGTAGCTGCTGGCAGATACAGCTAGGTGAGGATACCAGTCTGCAGTGAATCTTCACTGGCTTTGTCTCCCCTGAGCCAGGACTCCCGGCCTACCCTCCCACTTTCAACTGCCTCATGAGCTGCCAGGTGTTGCTCCCTCCCTCACCAGAGGAATGGCAAGAGGCAGGCAGTTAAGAACAGCAGCTTTAGGATCCAGCGGTCGGGTGAGTGCAGCTTGTCAGGAAACAGCCAGCCAGAAGGGGTCTCCTACTGGCAGCTTGAGGGGTTGTGTGGTGAACTAACGAGGTGGGAGGGAGGGGTGTATTGTGAGTAGGGAAAGGGAAGCGACAGCAACTACCATTTGAGGGAGTAGTTACTCCGCTCAGCTAAGCCAGACATTAATCTTCAACCTGCTGTGCTTTGGATTTGATTGGAACAGACATCACTGATTATGGCAGTGAGAGATACCTGTCACCACTAGACAAGTGGCTGAATGCGTAGAGAAGGCTGCAGGGACATCACAGCTTACTGCTCTGGTGTCCTGCATGGGACATCCACTCCTTCAGGGGAGGGTTTCCCATGGACACTAGTTTCTTCAGAAAAGCACTGGGTTGCATTCTGGGAATGTCAGGATGGGCCTCAGAATATTTTTGCAATTTAGCCAGAATGCGAGGTAGTCCAATGGTGGAAGCGTGAAACATGGGGCCACCTCTGTGCTTTGGCCATCCGTAGCCATGAATGTAGATTACATCAATATCTTCTGGGGCAGAAGCTATTCCATCATCTAAGATCTGGAAGCCCTCATTGATGAGGGTATACAGACAACGCTCCAGGATTTCCTCCTCGTCTATGAAGCGTGCCTTAATATGATGGGCATCTCTATACCCAATCAGGAAATTGTGAAGCCATGGATCTGGATTAGCTATTCTAGCCCCAGGTTTCTCATATTGGTACCAGCCCATGCCAGCCTTCTGGCCATACCTTCCATTCTCACATAGAAGATCAGGCAGCGGGCTGTATCTCCTCCTGCCACGCAGGCGAGCAGGAGTTCCTGGAGCCAGTTCGGGTCCAGTCAGGCCCTGCCCTTTCCGAGATCTCCAGCCCACATCAAGCCCAGCAAGATCTGACATTCGGAAGGGCCCCATATTGAAACCAAATCCCTCTAGAGCTTGATCTACTTCTTCTGGTTTACATCCTTCTTCTAGCAGGAAAACTGCCTGTTCAGCATAAGGAGCCATCATTCTGTTCCCAACAAATCCAAAGCAATTCCCTACGACAACCCCTATTTTGCCTATAGTTTTAGCTAAACCCATGGCGGTGGCAATGGTGATGGGCGATGTGTGACGACCACGGATTATTTCTAACAGCTTCATTACATGGGCAGGTGAGAAGAAGTGAGTACCAATGACCTGGTGAGGGCGACTGGTGGCTGAAGCAATCTCATCAATATCCAAGGCGGAGGTGTTAGTGCACAAGAAGGACCCTGGCTTGCAGATTGCTGACAACTTATGGAAGATCTCCTTCTTCAGTGCCATGTCCTCGAACACAGCCTCAATAACTAGATCTACATCCTGTAACATACCAAAGTCCAGAGTGAACTGGAGAAGGGCGGGATCACAGGCATCCGGGCGTTGGCCACTCCACTGCATTTTTGAAGCCTCATGTTCTAGAAGGGATGTCACAGCTCTTCCTCCTACCTCCAGCTGCTTCTGATCCTGTTCTACAGCTACTACGGACATCCTGGCCTTCACCAGAGAAGTCACAATGCCTCGGCCCATTGTTCCCAGCCCTAGTGATAAAAGCAAGAGAGAAACAGAGACTGTAAGTACTAGGAATTGTTAAGTACACCTCTGCAAATGGGCTCCTTTGGTACTTCCAGCACGTAAAGCAGGTCTCTGTGCAAATTAAACAGGGGCATGTAGATGGGAAAAAAGTAAATGGAAAATTGGGAGAAAGCAACATTTTAATTTGGTCTTTGAGTGCACTTAGAGGGCTAACTGGAGCATCTGTCTGAAAAGTGAAGATGTAACGGCAAGCTAATGTCTGTTCAAGGATGTGGAGCCATGCTGGGGTAGTATGCAGAGCACATGTACCCCTGTGTAATTTAAGTCGGTTCTCCAATTCATATATTATCATATGGGAAGTAGCTGGAGTAGGGCAGTAGAAATCAGGAAACCTGGATTCTATTTGCAGCTCTGCTACTGACTTCCAATGTGACCCTTTGCAAGGCACTTTTGAGTACCTACGATCCCCAGCTATAAATTAGGGCTGTTGAACCTTTATCTATTTTTGGAACATGCATTCAGAAAACTGTCATACGTAAGCAAGAGGAAACAAATAAGAGTTTAACTCTAGTGAAGTACAGAACTTGATCTTCCAGACCCTGTACTTCGCGGAACTTCAAACTCTGGAAATGGAATTTGGCATTTGATTTAAAATTAGAGTATCAGCCAGGCAAATCATTAATTGTTACTGATACTGTTTCTAGAGTTTATGATGTAACCAATATAATTGAAGAGGAAGATGTGGTACAAGTAGAGGTATTTAAAAATTGTTTCCTGTATCAGAAAGAGTATGGGAAGAAATTGTACAAGCAACTAGACAGAATGAGAATTTACAAAAGATTATTACAGCTATTGAAAAAGGATATAATAAAGTGATATTGAAGCCATATAATCAACTTATTAAAGACTTTTCAGTAATTGAAGGAATTCTGTTTAAAGGCAATAGGGTAGTAATTCCTGTAGTGTTAACAGCAGAGATGTTGAAACACATACATGAGGAACATTTAGCCATAGAAAAATGTAAAGGTAGAGAAAGAGAGGTTCTGTACTGACCACAAATGAACCAAAACATAGAGGTTTACATAAAAGAAAGTGGCATACGTCACAAATCATAGAAATGCTCAGTCTAAACAGCCTATGACATTTATTCAAGAAAACAAGACTTTGGTATAAAGTAGGTTTCAATCTATTTGAATATAAAGGACATGCATATGTTATAGTTCTTGATTATTTTTTGTATTTTCCTGAAATATCTATATTAGAAAACACTTGTGCCAAACAATTCATTAATAAAATGAATGGGGGACTTAGGTACTCAAAAGTTTTTATACGGCATACTCCATGCAGTAATGATTGATAATGGACTTCAATTTCACAGTCAAGAGTTTAAGTTTTGCCATAGCATATGATTTCAAACATATTACATCAAGTCCAGGTTACCAACAATCTAGTGGGCTAATTGAAAATGCTGTTAAAACAGTACAAATATTATAACAAAAGTTAAATTTGGAGAATGAGAAGGATCCTCCAAAGGACAAGCTGAAGGAGCAACTGGACAGGTAGGAGGAGAACCAGGTGAAGACAGAGTCCTGAGAGCTAAGGAAGGACAACATTTCAAGAAGAGCATGGTCAGTTATGCTGAAGGAGTCTGACAGGTCAAGGAGAAGGATGGGGTACTGTTTCTGAGCTTTGGCTAGGAAGAAGTCATTACAGACTTTGGTGAGAGCAGTTTCAATGGAGTGCAAGGGGTGGAAGCCAGATTGGAGAGGTTCTAGGACACAACTCCAGGAGAGGAAGTCCAGACAGTGACTGTGAACAGCACATTCCATGAGCCTAGAAATGAAAAGGAGACAAGGGGAAATAGGAGGGAAAAAACAAACAGTGCCACAAACATGCTTTAGTCTCTCCTGTCTTAAAAATCCTACCCTAGATCCCACTTGCCTCTCCAACTACTGCCCCATTCCCCAACTCCTTCAGCTTGTCCTTTGGAGGATCCACCTCATCCCCACTCCAACTTTCTGGGGGGGTTCCATAGAGCTCTGTCTGGGGACCTCTCCTCTTCTCTCTCTGTACTTTATCTCATCCACAAACATAAATTCAACTGTGCAGATGATTGGCAGGTCTACCTCTCCACTCCTGTCCAAACTAAAATCTTGGCCTGTCTCTCTGACATCTCATTATGGATGTCTAGCCATTAGCTCAAACTCTACACAGCTAAAACAGAGTTCTTAGTCTCCCACCCAACCCTCTTTCTCAACCACTGTGGACAATACCACCATCCTGCCTGTCCCTCAGGCCTGTAATCTGGCTGTCATCTTCAACTCACGCTGTTCTCTATATCCTCACACTCAGGCTATATTTAAATCTTGCAGACTCTTTCTATATAACATTGTTCAGATACAACCTTTCCTATCCATCCTCACTGCTAAAACTCGGGTTCAGGCTCTTATCTTACACCTTGATAACTGCAACATCCTTTTCCCTGTTCTTGACAAATGCCATCTTGGCCCTACTCACATCCATTCAGAACACTGCTGGAAAGATCATTTCCCTAGCTCATTTATTTGACCATGTAGCCTCTCTTTTTGCATCCCTCCACTGGCTCCTCCTTCTTTAGCATATCAGACATACTCTACATGTCTTCATTTTCGAGGCTGTTTATGGCCTATCCCCACCCTACCATTCTCTTGTTTGCTATTGAAACGTTAATTCCTGCCTCCGACTGGTCCATGATGCCAGCCTCCCTTGCTCATTTGTCAAATTTTCAAACAAACACCTTTGTGCTTTTTCCCACACTGCCCCTCATGCTTGAGAGGAGCTCCCTGTAAACATCTACAAAACTAACTCAATATCCTCCTTCAAATACTCCCTTAAAACTATTCTTTGCTGCGATGCCTGCAAAAAACTTGACAATGGTTGGGCTGCTGGCCCATTGCCTATCACTCTCCTGCTGGTAATAGCTCACCTTACCTGATCACTCTTGTTACAGTCTGTATGGTAACACCCATTGTTTCATGTTCTCTGTGTATATAAAATCTCCCCACTGTATTTTCCACTGCATGCATCCAATGAAGGTGAGCTGTAGCTCACGAAAGCTTATGCTCAAATAAATTTGTTAGTCTCTAAGGTGCCACAAGTCGTCCTTTTCTGTTTGCGGATACAGACTAACACGGCTGCTGCTCTGAAACCTGTCATATTGTCTCATTGTACTCCCCTGTCTTTCTCCATGTGTTGTCTCTTATACTTAGATTGTAAGCTCCTTAGGGACTAGACAGTCTTGTTCTGAGTTTGTGCAGCACCTAGCACAATGACTAGGGCTCCTGCCTGCTACAGTAATATAAGTAAATAAAAAATAGAGAACCACATAAAAAGTAAAATGCCAGTGGAGTTCAAAAGTTTTTTCATGTGCCAAGCACTCCTATAAAAGAGGCACTCTGAATGTGAGCATTGTTAATATCCAGAATAAAGCCACAACTTTACAAGGTCTGCAGTAATTCTATCAAAATGATTTTTTAAAATCCAAAATCCAGCTGACCAGGTTTTCGAATGAAAATTTATCAGCCAAACAAAGAAACACAAACCAAGGGGATTAAGAAATTAATCTAAAGCTGCTTTATGAAGAATGGCTGAAATTATGTCATCAGTAAAACAAGCTCAAGTCTCCATAAAGCAGGTCAAACAAGGTGGAGTATTTTTTCCACAAGCAGCCTGTCATCACTGATGTAGCTCTGACCACATGTTATACACACAAACACATGCTATGCAAAACATTTCCTATCTTGACAACAAGAACAAAGATTTTGAAAATGTGTTTTCAAAGACAGCTATTTTACTTCTGATGGGAAATATCACCAGAACTCTTATTTATGCCTGTCTTGGGTCCAATGATGGAAAAATAAGATCTGTTACATCATAATCAAAGTTAACATACCACTAAAATTTCATTTATGTAACCAACAAAGGTAAAGTAATTTAAAATGATTGTACATGTCCTTCTGTCCATTCCCATATATTGAATGCAGACAAAATACAGATGTTAACACTAAAAACATGCTGCCAGCCTGCTGCCCCTCCTCCCACCTCTGCCAGATCTTTCATCAGCAACTAGGGGTTTGATGGTGGATTCGGCACCAGGACCTCAGATCTTCCACTGGTGAGCCACGAAGACTATTTTTTTGTCTTAGGCAGTCCGACATCCTTGGTGGTACTTCATTCTCTGGGACACAGACCTGAGCCCATGGACAAGACCTGAGCTTGCCAAGTTCAGTTTTGGCCCAGGATAGTTGGTTACCAAGTTACCACCTGACTCTTCAATGGCCTGTATGTAAGGAGGTTTTCAGTAGCATGGTGGTAAGAGCAGTGGAAGCACCTGGAGCCTTGTTACACTAGAACACCCAGCAGGGATAACACTTGTGGGTTTTTTTCTAAAATTGGGTGGTCGAGACAAGGGGAGACTTGAACATTCAGCAGGTTAAGAGGCATGTCTGCCGATGACCTCATTAGATCCTCTTTGCTTGTAAGGCTGGTGATCTTGAGGAAGAGTGTATATGTGATGGGGTGTACTCTCCACACTTGCCCTGAGAGGGTAAATTAGGCCAATTAACCTATAGGCAGCACCTGGACGAAAGCCAGGGAGTGCTAGGGCCTAATTGGTTGATGAAGTCCAGCTGGGGGAGGAGCTGGGCTGGGTTTATAAAACCAGGAAGCTGGCAACAGACAGGGCTTCAGGGAAGTAGGCTGCAGTCACTCCTTGGGAGAAGGTAAGTGTGTTAGTGGCTAGAGAGTTATCCATAGTTACTCCCTAGGAGAATGGAATTGGAAGGCTGGTGAACCCAGAGAATGTGGACATGGCACACACCAGGTAGAGGACAGTGGACTGCCTGGGACAGTTTGTCTTGGAAAGACTTGGTTACATACACACACACAGGGAAGGGGAAACCACCTAATGACAGCCCTCCAGAGGAGGAGGCTGCAATTCCTGGAGCAAGAGGGGTCTGCAGGGTGAGAGGATGACAGCAGAGACACCATCAGAGGAGGGTGCAATGTCTGGCTGGAGCTAATCCCCAGAATGACCAGCAGGAAGTGCCACCAGCAGCGAATGCACCCCTCCCATGACAGTATAACAGAACAGAAAAATGGTAGAGAATCGTCAGGACTCTCTGTGATGTGGAGGGACCTGGGGGAAAGAAGAAAAAGTAACTTCTGCTCAGATGGTCCAAAATGACTGAATCCCACCTCAAACCATGCAGTCTCCAGCATCAGAAACCCAGGGATGTGACCAGGAAACACTCCACAGGTTGTATGGATTGGGGTGCTTCCTGAGAACTGTTGTGCTCAGGGATTCAGGGCTGTCTTCTCTCATTTCCTCTTAGCCATCTCAATAGTAATAAACCAAGCTCTTATCAGAACTGTCTTAGCATATTTCACACCCATTGCAATGCCAACAGCAGCAGGCTCCTGGCTTCCTCACAGATAGAACCACCACAACAGATCTTCTCCCTTTCAGTTCTTTGCCACACAGCTAAAAACTACTTTTCTACCCATTTCATTATACAATACATATGTACATTATAAATCCACTTGTTGGGCAGATTGAGCAAATCATGGTTTTCAGTTATTGATCAGTCATATAAGATACAACTAATATATAGTGACTCCATTTATTACAGAAATATGTACTAAATTCAAACTATATTAAATTGTAATCTGACTTTAAATGGACAATTACATTAAAAATGCTGTGTCAGGGAAATGCTATGTGGCATGTTCAGAATATACAAGTATTGTTCCAGCATTATGTTTAAAATCATGCAGAACAAATGCTGGCAGACTGATGTAAATTGAGGCTGCTCTATTTCAATGATTATTTGGGGTTAATATTTCTCATTGAAATTATTAATGTGACAGCAGGTGAACAGGAGGGGCAAACAGGGGACTTCTGTATGGAGTTCACAGGAAGGTGCATGAGAGGTTCTCTTTCTAGGTACAGTTCTATGCTCAAGAGTGTGATGGCCAGCAACAGATCAGTGATCGCAACCTGCAACGGATGGGGAATGTTTTTTTTCCTGCCTGAAGCCAGAAGGGACTTCCTATGTACAAAGTGCGAGTTGGTGATTGTGCTGGAAGGAAAGATTTGTGGTTTGGAATTACAAGGACTGACACTGCAGAGCATCAGAGAGGATGTAGAGTACTGGAACAACCAGATTCAGGAAGCATCGCCACCCCAGAGTCAAGGAAGAAATGAACTGGTGGCCAAAGAATGAGAGAATGTGGAAATCAGAGAGTTTGTAACCACCAGAGGCATGAGGTCAAGCTGGCATTCTACTCTGTTGGAGGCAGATGAGGATAGGCAGGCTGTAACTACCAGAGAGGACCGGGAAGAATTCCACACAGCTAGAAGTATCCAATCAGCTTCTCAGCACGGAAACTGCAGAAAATGTCTCTGAAGAGCCAGCTAGTTGAATGGAACAGGTGCATTGGACATTCCTGAGAATGGCTGCTCAGCCCAAGCAGCAAGACTATCAAGCGTACCTGTGAAGAGATCGCCAGCCATCCACAGAAGACAGATAATACCTAGATGAGGATGCTGTGCAAAGGAGAATGGAAAGAACATTCTGCAAAGGACAGGCAGATAGCAGGATGGTGTGCTGCCTTATTGGAGCCAAGACATAAGACATCACTCTAAGATTGGCTAGGCTTCTGAACTCAGCAGGCAACGATCCATTGGCCTTCGTGACACTGCTTCACAGGATACCTTGCAGATTATAGACAACTTCACAGAACTCAGCATGGGGCTGAAGGAGAATATTCTCTGATCTCTGAGATCCTTCCTGTCTCATGAGCAAAGCAAAGAAGTCAGACATTCCAGAGGTGAACTGCTGCCAGGGCAGTAGTGTAAGATAGAGTTTTTTGGTTTTGTGGAACATTGGTCTACCTTCTATGAGGAGAGAGAGCTGTATAGTCACCTCAGTTGAAGGGGAACCAATCTCCTCAGGGACAGGCTGGCTAGAGTAATCAGAAGGGCATTAAACTAACATAGAAGGTGAAAAGGGGCACTCATTTAGTACAAAATCAAGATATCAAAGCACCAAGGGACATGAAAAGAATAAATTGTTTAGTTGCCTATACACCAAAGCTAGGAACCCAAGTAATGAACAAGAAGAATTGGAATTGTTCATTTATTAGCATAAATTTGATGTAGACAGTATTATTGAACCAGGTGGGAAGATCTGCATGATTGGAATTTTAAAATCCGTGGTTACAAGTGGTTTAGGAAGGGTCTAGTGGGCAAAAGGGGAGAGGCAGAGTCACTCTGTCAAAAATGGCATTGCCTGTTTCCAAGTCTCTGACATCTAGGAAGTAAATTATCTTGAATGCTTGTTAGAATATGGATCTATAGATAAAGCACAAGAGGGGTGTCTGCTACAGACACCAAATCACACTTGGGAACAGTATAATCAAATAATAAGACCGATTGCCTATTGGGTCAGATCAATGGTCCATCTAGCCCAGTGACTTATCTTCCGACAGTGGCCAGTGCCAGATGCTTCAGAGGGAATGAACAGAACAGGGCAATTTATCAAGTGACAATCCTTGAGCACTAATCTATAATGTGCAGGGGGAAAAACTGGGTTGTAATGGGGGTCTTCAATCTAATTGACACATGCTGGAGGTTTCTTGATGCGAATACTAAAAATATCACTGGAATTTCTATAAATTACAGATGACAATTTTCTAACTCAAACAGTATTGCATCCACTCCAGGGGGATTCTATCTTAGACTTCTCCTTGACAGATCATGAGGAATTGATCACAGAACTAAAAATTAGTGGTTGCTTACATGCAAGTAATCAATATACTTGGTGGTTTAGAAAGGCCACTTTCACAAAGCTGGAAACAATTATGAGCCGAATCAGCTGGGAGAAAGAAGAGATATATATAAAATGGAAAAAGGAGAAATTGTTAGCAATGAATATAAACTAGAAGCTAGAAACTGTAGAAAATGGATAAGGGATGCAAAAAGACACTGTAACAGGGTGCACTCACCACTGTAGTTCCTCCTTGTGGGTGGCAATCAGCTCTCGTCTGGCCTACCACGCCCTTCCATTAGTCACTCAGTTGCTTGCCTGCCCCAGCTGGGCTTCATCATCAATTAGCCTTATCAATCAAGCCTAACTCTCCTGCTGGTGTTAAGGTTAACTGGCCCTTTCTGAGCCACCTTAACCCCTTCAGGGTTGGTGTAAGGTGCATACCCCATCACAATCAAAAAGAGAACTCCTACAGCTAAAAGAGTTAAGGACAATAAGAAGAGTATTTTTTAAAAAGTTTATCAGGAACAAAAGGAACACTAACAATGTTATTGAAGATGGAAATGGTAGAACTGTCAATAATAACAATACAGAAAAGGCAGAAGTGTTCAATAAATATTTCTGTTCTGTATTTGGGAAAAAGCCAGATGATGTATTCATATCATATGATGATGATGACTGTCTTTCCATCCCACTAATATTTCGGGAGGATGTTAAGCAGCAGCTACTAAAATCAGACATTTTTAAATCAGCAGGTCCAGAAAACTTACATGCAAGAATTTTAAGAGCGCTAGCCATGGAGCTCTTGGGACCATTAACATTAGTTTTAATAAGTCTTGGAACACCAGGGAACTTCTAAATGGATGGGAAGTAAGCTAATGTTATGCCAATCTTTAAAAAGGTAAAAGGGATGACCTGAGTAATTATAGGTCTGTCAGTATGACATCGAACCTGGGCAAAATTATGCAATGATATGATGATGATGATACAGAACTCAGTTAATAATGAATTAAAAAACAGTAACCGAATGAATGACAATGAACAGAGACTTATGGAAAACAGATCTCGTCAGACCACCTTGATATCATTATTTGATGCGATAACAAGTTTGTTGATAAAGGTAACAGTGTTCATGTTGTCACAGTTCAGGATGACTGCACCTGTATTCCTCCTTTGTGATGCCTTGAGGGCATCCACTTTTCGGCTCCCGACTCCTCAGCCATGATCTCTCTTGAGCAGAGACCTATGCTTCACTCCCTCCCTGACCAGGCATTTTCCAGGCTGTACGGTTCCCTCCCTGCATTGTAATATTCCCAGCAAGCCAGAGTGCCTAAACATGTCAATGTCTGTGCTTTGCTTTCTATCCGAAAGGTATGAAAAGTTGTAATTGCCAGTAGTTACAATTTACCACACAACTCTTTCTAAGCACACACATTTATTCCTAAAGCATTACAGTGAAAACAGAGGTCACCCCAACTCCAACCTTAAGCTCTGGTAGGTGTCAGTTCTTCCAAGCCTTCCACAGAGGTTGTCCCCTCCCCTTTGAACAGAAGATCCTGTCCATTTGCTAGATCAGAAAGAAGGACCTGAGTCAGATTAAATTCAGGCTATTTATCCAAAATTCCTTTCTTTGCTGGTCTCTGGAGAATCCAGTTTGAACTAGTATATGCGAGCCTCTCCAGGTGGTGGTACTTCTCTGGAGATGTTGCAATCTGAATGAATTTGCCTAATGACCCCCATTTGTTCTTAGTTCCTGGAGGAGCTGTGGTTACTCTCCCTCATGGAATTACATATAATCCCTCCTCCACAAAGATACATAAACTGAATTCAGTAAGATCTCCCAAAGATATTGTAGGAAATTGCCATTTCTGTCACAGTTCTAATATATTTAGACTCCTGTAAGGCATTTGATTTGGTACCTTACACATTTAGATTAAGAAACTAGAATGATAGAAAATCAACATGGCACATTTCAAATGGATTAGACTGGCTAACTGGCAGGTCTCAAAGTGTAATTGTAAATGGGGAAAGATCATCGAGCAGGTGAGTTTCTAGTGAGGTCCTGCAGGTATCTGGTTTTGGCCCTATACTGTGTAACAATTTTATCAATGACCTGGAAGAAAACATAAAATCATCACTGAGAAAGTTTGAAGATGAAGCATAGATTTGGGGAGTGATAAATAATGAAGAGGATAAATCACTGATTCAAATTGATCGGGATTGCTTGGTAAACTGAGCGCAAGCAAACAGTATGTATTTCAATGCAGCCAAATGTGAGGACAAACATCTAGGACAGTGGTTCTCAAACTGTGGATTGGGACCCCAAAGTGGGTCATGATTCCATTTTAATGGGGTTGCCAGGGCTGCCATTAGACTTGCTGGGGCCCAGGGCTGAAGAAGCTGAAGCCCCAGCCCCACCACCTATGGCCAAACCCCAAGCCCAGGCCCGAAGCCTGGGCTTCAGGCCTGGGTGGCGGGACTCAGGCTACAGCTCCCCCCAATCTGGGTCTGAAGCCCTTGGGCTCCCCCCTCCTCCCTACGCCTGGTGCAGTGGGACTCAGGCTTTGGCTCCCAGCTTGGGGCAGTGAGACTTGGATGGGCTCAGGCTTCAGTCCTCCCTCCTTGGGTTGTGTAGTAATTTTTGTTGTCAGAAGGGGGTCGCGATGCAATGAAGTTTGAGAACCCCTGATCTAAGAATTAAGAATGTAGGCCATCCTTCAGGATGGAAGACTCTGTCTTGGGAAGCAGTGACTCCAAAAAAGATTTTGGGATCATGGTGGATAATCACCTGAGCATGAGCTCCCAGCGTGACACTGTGGCCAAAAGGCCTAATATGATCCTTGGATGCATAAACCAGAATCACGAGCAGGAGTACAGAGGTTATTTTACCTCTGAATTTGGCACTGGGGTGACTGCTGCTGGAATAGTGCATCCAGTGCTGGTGTCCACAATTTAAGAAGGATGTTGATAAATTAGAGAGGGGTCATGAGAATGATTAAAGGATTAGAAAACATGGTTTATAGTGAGACTCAAGGAGCCCAATCTGTTTAATTTAACAAAGACAAAGTTAAGCAGTGACCTGATCACAGTCTGTAAGTACCTACATGAGGAACAGAAATTTGATAATGGGCTCTTCAATCTTGCAGAAAAAGATCTAACATGATCCAGTGATAGCAACTTGAAGCTCAACAAGTTCTGACTAGAACTAAGGTGCAATTTTTTAAGTGAGGATAATTAGCCATTGAACAGTTTACCAAGGGCTGTAGCAGATTCTCTATCACTGGAACTTTTAAATAGAAATTGGATGATTTTCTAGTAGATATGCTCTAGGTCAACCACAGCAGTTAGACTTGAAGCAGGAGTCACAGTTCAGGGCAACTGCACCAATATTTCCCCTCAGGATTCCAGCACAGGCACCCAATCTCAGGCTTCCAGCTCCTCAGCTGCCTTTTCTGGGTGGAGACAGGTGTCCCACTCCTTTCTGACTGGGGTATTCCCAGGATGTACAGTTGCCAGCCTTCACTGTATTATCCCCAGCACAGTCTGCCCAAACAGACCTGCTTGGTTTCTCTTCAGAGACAGTTAATAGGTGTAGTTGCTACAGTTGTAAGATACCACATGCCACTTCCCATGCAAGCCTGCTATATTCGTAAGGTAACAAGCCTTACAGAGAAAATATATTAAAAAACAATAAAAAAATACATGCATGCTAAAAAGCTTATCAGAGTTAACCTCACTCCTAAAATGCGCTCTGGCAAGAGCAGTCCTTCAATACCCAACCCAAGGGGGATTCCTTGTGGTTACAAGTTAATCACAGCTTCAGCTCAGAACAAGCATCCAGCCCTTCCAACCCTACCCTAAGGATGGGGGCTCTGCATGGTCCTGAAATCCTGTCCATTTGCTGGATCAGGGAGAAGGCCCTGAGCCACTTAAAAACCAGATTATGTATCCAACCCTTTCTTTCTCAATTGGTCTCTGGAGAAACCAGTTTGAACTAGTAGATGTATATCTCTACAGAGGGTAGCTTCAAATGGTTGCTAATGGAGGAAGTACATTAGCATCCCCCTTCCCTACTGGAGAAGGTACATACAATGCCACAATAACACATACACTATTATATTTTTGATACAATGTACCCCAAAGGTGTTAACCTTCATTCAATAAGGTTTAATTTAACTCAGTAAATTTATCTTAATTCCTGAAGGTTTGTTCAGGATATTTCAGGATACTGTCAGTCTGTCACAGCAGGAATTAACTCAGAGAAGTCCAATGGCCTGTGCTATGCAGGACGTCAGACTCCATAGATCACAGTGACCCCTTCTGGCCTTAAAAATCTATGAACCCATGAATTTCCATGAAGGAGTGTAGTTTTTCAAATGACTCATTTATCTAAGTGGGATTTATCCCCCAAACAGCAGAGAATCTCAAGTCTAAGCTCTGCTTCCTGTCACCTATTCGTTCTTACAAAAATGCAAAATGGAGCCCTCCCATGTGTGATAGGACAGATAATATTTACATGAATTCAATCATTTTGCTCAGCAATGAATCACAAGACAGACCCAATAGTGCTCCATGCTGCTTGCATAAATGCCATCTCACCAGGGAAGGACCTCGTGACAATTTAATACTAGCCTGTTGGGAGATTAATGTTTGCCAGATTTAAGTACAGTACTTAAAGTCCAAAGATTCATAAATGACCATTCAATATATGACATTAATTAACTCGGCAAAACAAACGAGAAAAAGGGACAGTTCAAGAAACACCATCTGTGGCTTCTTCTGGCAGAGATGAGCTTGAAGAGGGCTCAGAGTTCATTGCAGGAAATGAAGATCCTGTATATGATAACCAGACAGTGAAAAGCAGTGGCAACCTGACTGGATATCTCTAAAATTGAAATGGACACTTTCCCAGTTCTTTATTCTTGTCGAGCCATTTTACACAAAGTGTAGCGATCAACATGCAGAGCAGGAAGGTTGGTTTTTTTTTTTTGTTTTAGTTTTTAGATCTGTGCAGTGCATCAAAGGGTTTTATTTAAATTGCACTTATAAAAATTTAATGAAAGCATTATCTTCCAGGGGGTGCAAAACGGCAAGGGTGGATCATGATGAGATGAAAGCTTCTTAAAATGCAGCTGTCAACAAAACATTTTTGTATTTATATATCCCTGACACACACTCACTCACTCTCACTCTCTGCACACACAGTCACAGATGACAAAACTGGATTAGAAGAAGAAGTTCATACAGATCTCTGTTTATAATATGGAATTAACTATGCTTTCAGGACAACACTATTTTAAAATGAAATTACCTATATATGGATATTAGGAAAAACTTTTTCACTAGGAGGGTGGTGAAACACTGGAATGCATTACCTAGGTAGGTGGTGGAATCGCTATCCTTAGAAGTTTTTAAGGTCAGGCTTGACAAAGCCCTTGCTAGGATGATTTAATTGGGGATCGGTCCTGCTTTGAGCAGGGGGTTGGACTAGATGACCTCCTGAGGTCCCTTCCAACCCTGATATTCTATGATTCTATGAACTGAGGATGAAGCTGTAGTTGAAGTGATATCAGGGTAGCTGGAGGTAGGAGCATACAGAAATGATCTGACACTATGGGATTAAGCCATTTAACCTCATCTCAGTCCTCACTAGCAGAGATTTACTGTTACAACCAGTTAGTACTAAAAGGTTTCCTTCCTAGAATATACCAATCTTGTGTATTCTGTTTTAATTTGGGAGGCTTGAGAAGCTCTGCCTTCATGAGAGCGTGTACCCCTGGAGGGTACATGCAGAGGCACTGATGCCTCCAGAGGACTCTTCTTCAGCCCTTCCATAAAAGGTAAGGTCTTATTGCAATGAGGCTTTTGGAAGGAGTGGGGAGTAAACTAAGGGGGAAGTTGTGCAGCTTCAGGACTCCAAAGCAGCTCCCAAAGCCCCATTGTAGGAAGTCATTCAAGACTTTCTGGTTTCCTGGGGCTGCCGTGGTCCCACAAGGTACCCAACATTATTCTATTGTTTCCTTTCCCAGCACTCTTGGGAAAAGCCATACCACTCCAGTTCATTTAGACTGGCATTTGCCATGCTAGCAAACATAATGGATCTCACCAACTTACCTATCACAGCTACTTTCCGGATGGGCTGAGCTGAAGCAGTTTTCCAGGAAGCTCCAGAGGGTGTTATCCACTTCTGTGCTGCTCTCTGTGCGAAGAATGCATACTGCAGTGCTTTGGCCTGGCCTGAGGTCAGCAGGAGGTTAAACAGCTCTCTCTCCTTCAGAATTCCCTCTGTGAAGGGTAGCTGCACAGAGGCCTTGACTGCTTGGACACACATCTCTGGAGACAGACATCCCCGGGCCTGCTTTTTCACTTTCACAAGAACCTCACTGAGAATGGCATCCATGTTGGGCAGACTCTGAACTTGCTTCAGACTGAGTCTGCGAGGATTTAATGGCTGACCTGTGTGGGAGAGTTGAGAAATACAGTTACTGAACTGCCAACCCTACCATTTTTCTGGTAGACTACAGATTTTTGCCCCTTTCTACATGGAAAGTCAATGCCTCCTGCTGGTTCGGCTGCTGCTTGGTATGTAAAGATTTCACATGACACCGGAGAGTGATTTGTAAAACGTTTAAAACTCTTCTTCCATTTCCTGGCTTCTCTCACAATTGCGATTCTCCAAATGCACACTCCCCAGACGTTCCAGCAAGGCAAAATTCCAAGCAAGCGCTTCTCCTCAATTGCTGATGCTTGCCTATTCAGGAGCATAAACCACCAAGCATGCTGTATTCTCTGTCTCCACCTCTCCATTTCTCATATCCCTTTGCTATCATCCATTTCCAGTGCTGTATTAGTAATTGGTTTAGGATGTGTCTGAGTAGCAAAGTAAATTGTAGTCAGTGGTCTGGGTCCACAGGGTGTTCATGTGAAAGATTTGGGAATGTCATTTGTTTCTGTATTAATTCTGACCTAACAGCATGAATTTCCCATGACACTTTTGGGAACATCCAACAGGATTATACCCTATCAGAGGTCAGTAAATGAATAGCCAAGGACAGTTTGTATCTACACACCAGCAAGGGGCTAATCAAAGAGTCCCACCAGTGCATGAGTTATTACAAGACACACTAGTTGCTATAGTGATGGCACAAAGGAATTTTAATTGACCAAAATAAGTTACATTTCAGGCACCCCCTCCAAAACTACAAACCCTGGAGCCACTGTTCAGGTCTTTATTCCATTTTTACTCACACAAACTCCTTGTGTTCTCAGGGGAAGTTTGCCTGATTAAGGATGGAGAGAAAAATAGAATAAGAACTTCAGGATCCATCCCATTCATGCTACTAAGGATTTACATGGTGCTTTACAGCATCACAGCACTGTACAGAACATTAAGTAATTAGCCCTTCCAGCACCCTGAGGGGTAATTCTGGACATTGCCACACTGAACACAACAGAGCAGTTCACGGTGGGCTACCACTCATGATATCAGCTCAAAGACAGGAGCAGTTATAGACTCACACCTGGCAGTGACCTCCTTGCCTGGTGCCCTGAGAAGCATATTAGTTCTGTGGTCTTCCACTGGAGTTTCTTGGCCCCTGCAGCATCAGCCCAACCACAGGAGAGCATTTGCTTCAGCGATTACTAGAATCTGCCCACCCAGCTCTTCCACTCTCATAGCATCATCTTAGCTATGACAGAGCTTGTGCAGCTGCCTTTCTGGCCTGTCAGCCTGAAGAGAAGGAAAAGCAGCAGAGTAGTGCCCACTCCATATTAGCTGCTGAAATGCAGAAACACTAGTGGAGCCATAATGGTAGCTCCCTAACTAGCCCATCCCAGCTCCAGTTCTTCTTTCAAGCCAATAGAGCATTTGAGAGAAATACTAGGCACATGATAGATTAATTTCCTGGGTATGAGGTAAGTTAGACAGCCAGGAAACAAAGAGCTTTTTTTTTTTTGAAGTTCAAATTTGTTTATTGAAAACTTGTGAAGAATCCAAAAAGAGAAGGAAAAATACCTCCTGTGCAAGCTGCTCAGCTTTTCTTCAGAGTATATCTGGAGAAAGATTTCTGACTGAGATTGAACAGATTTTGGTTCAACCTTCCAAAACTGGATGGTTTCATTCTTCTCCAGCTTTACTCTTATTTATTCTCCTTTCCTGAATCTACAATTTTTACCTTCAAATCTGCAGTCCTCAATATCAGGCCATATACACAGTGGGTTTTCATCTGCTGATCAAAACTGTACTTTGAGATTTGTGGGTGGATCTGATAACTGAAAACAACTGACACTGATGAACCATACTATGAGATTTTACATAAGATTTCTGTTGATTTGAGAAGGCCCTGGAAAGAGATGCTACCATATGCTATGGGAGACATTCAGCATAGCCCTCAGGTAGTGTCTATCACTTGTAGTTAGGAATATTGAGACTAAAGACCAGATGAATAAAGTTCCTTGCACTGGTGACAAAACATGAGTATTTAACACCCTGATAGGGGTGCTGGAACAATTTGTATAGTGGGGGTGCTGAAAGCCATTGAACCAAACTGCAAACCCTGTATATAATGGAAACCGCTTCAAGCCGGGGTGCAGCAGCATCCCCAGCACCTTAGTTCCAGCACGTATGTACCCTGATCAGATTATTATAACTCCCTACTTAGATTGTGAAATCTTTGGTATAGGGACCATTTTTTGTTCCATGTCTGTACAGAACCTAGCCTTGACTAGTCCTTGAGTGGGGCTCCTAGTTACTATCACAATAAAAATAATTGAAAACAATCAGCACCAGATTACTAACACAATGAGAAATAACCCAAATCCAAACCTGTGACAGAGAGACCAGCCCAGACCACCTCTAGCCTGGTAAGGAAAATAAGGGAAATGGGGACAAGGGCAGCATTGTTAGCCACAGCTACCCAGAGGGCACAAGAACCCTCAGTCAATGGAAGCTAAGAAAGATACACATTACCAGGAGCTATATTCTAGGTGGCACCAATTAGAAGCCAAGGACGTAAAATGTTCCAATCTGTAGAATATGCAACAATAATAACTATCATGCCATTGAAGTAAGAGAAATATATGCAGCCTAATTAGGTGCCTAAATTCTTGAAAAATTATTGGGCTCCATGTGCGAGACCCAACCCCACAGTCTGGTTCCAGCACAATGAACTTCCAGACAAGGAACTGAAGACTGCTGCTAAGATTTGTCCCTACTCCCCAGGCCAGCAGAGACAGGAAGCACATAAAAGGAAGGCAGTGCACCTAATCCATCAGAAGGACAAATACCACCCCTTGCTCTCAATTGCCCACCTCTGATCAAGCCAGGAGCAACACTGGTTGGCTCAAGAGCGCAGTATGTCAATCCCTCTTTGTCTAGAGCAGTAGGCAGCCACAATAGTGAGCCTCGGAGAGGGACTGAAGAGAGGCAAGGCTATTGGGAATGTCCCCCAAGGATGGTTGAGAGATACAGTTGGTTGGTGCCTGCCTCCAGTGGTCACCATTGAAGAGTCAGGATCTGCCCAGTTACCCAGCAATCGTATCAGTGATGCCCATCGGCAACCTGCTACTCAGACAGGAAACACACATCACCACACTGGCAAATCGGCACTCAGGCTTTCCTCATCCTCTTTCCCACCTACAGCCTGATGCCAGGAGGTGCTGCTTTGACCCAAATCTGCCTCAGGTTCTGCTTGGCTCCCAGTGCGGTTGGTCTTTGTACAATATGTGCTTTCATGCACTGAGAGCAAGTGAATAGCCAAGTGACAGTTGAATGACTGAGATTGACAGAGCCAGAAGAGTACCCAGAAGTCACCTACTACAGGACAGGCCCAACAAAGAAAATAACAGAACGCCACTAGCCATCACCTTCAGCCCCCAACTAAAACCTCTCTAACGCATCATCAAGGATCTACAACCTATCCTGAAGGATGACCCATCACTCTCACAGATCTTGGGAGACAGGCCAGTCCTTGCTTACAGACAGCCCCCCAACCTGAAGCAAATACTCACCAGCAACCACACACCACACAACAGAACCACTAACCCAGGAACCTATCCTTGCAACAAAGCCTGTTGCCAACTGTGTCCACATATCTATTCAGGGGACACCATCATAGGGCCTAATCACATCAGCCACAATATCAGAGGCTCGTTCACCTGCACATCTACCAATGTGATATATGCCATCATGTGCCAGCAATGCCCCTCTGCCATGTACATTGGTCAAACTGGACAGTCTCTACATAAAAGAATAAATGGACACAAATCAGACGTCAAGAATTATCACATTCAAAAACCAGTCAGAGAATACTTCAATCTCTCTGGTCACTCGATTACAGATCTAAAAGTGGCAATACTTCAACAAAAAAACTTCAGAAACAGACTCCAATGAGAGACTGCTGAATTGGAATTAATTTGCAAACTAGATACAATTAACTTAGGCTTGAATAGAGACTGGGAGTGGATGGGTCATTACACAAAGTAAAACTATTTCCCCATGTTTAATCCTCCCCCACCCCCCACTGTTCCTCAGACGTTCTTGTCAACTGCTGGAAATGGCCCACCTTGATTATCACTACAAAAGGTCGTCCTCGCCCTCCCTCCCCACTCCCCTCCACCCCGGCACTCTCCAGCTGGTAATAGCTCACCTTAAGTGATCACTCTGGTTATAGTCTGTATGGTAACACCCATTGTTTCATGTTCTCTGTGTATATAAAATCTCCCCACTGTATTTTCCACTGCATGCATCCGATGAAGTGAGCTGTAGCTCACGAAAGCTTATGCTCACATAAATTTGTTAGTCTCTAAGGTGCCACAAGTACTCCTTTTCTTTTTGCGAATACAGACTAACACAGCTGCTACTCTGAAACCAGTTGAATGTCAATTTGCTGGTGCCATCCAGTGGACACATTGTGCAATGCTGCTCTAAATTGGCAGCCGGGACCTTTATTTAAAAAAAAGAAAAAAAAAAAAAACCCAACCTCATGAAAGAACATTCCTCTTATAAATTACAGCTTGCAGCTCTTCAAGAAATTAATCTCTGTCTGTAGTTTTCAGTGTAGTCTCTGTTCCTTTCTTATCAGGGATATTTTCAGAAGTGAGGACATTTATTTTGGCTGCAAAAGCTAAGGCTTGAAGACTATGTTAATTTACCTGACCTGCCACACATCAGTCTTGATTTTCACTGAATAAGTAAACGTGGAGCATCACTTCTGTAGATGGTGTCTGTGTATTCTTATCCTTAAATACACAAAACTGTACCTGAGTGTCCTTCGCTAGGAACATTCCATAACCATTTGTGGATGAAGGATGTTCTTCTAACAGGTGGAGACTGTATAGACAATTCTGTTAAGCACATATTATATTAAACCAAGGAAGCCTTGCACAGTACCAGCCTATCACTATGAAATATGAAAGACTGAGCTTTAGCCACAAAATCTACAGCACTAGCAGACAGCAAAGCTCTGAAAGAAAATAATCTCCAAGTTGACTTTTTGAAACTGATCTTCCATTTACTTGGCTAAGTATCTGACCAAGTGTAGAAATTCTAGCAGTGCCACCACAAGTTATTTTACATAAGCAATTATCCAGCTTACATATGAAAAAAGGTTCTTCACCAGTCCTATCAGACAGCGAGCCTAGTGCTATATGCAAGGATAATGGACTCAAATCTTGGTATTTCCCATGCATCTTGGTTGTTGGTTCCCATAAAATACACGAGCCAATTTGGAAGCACTCACTGAAATTTGAGCTCATGAGTGCAGCCCAAGTAGCTGAGACAGCTGCATCTTTTTTTAAGGTGTTTGACACTGATGCTGCTGTTCTATCATAGTATGACGGAGAAGTAAACAAAGAACAATGTCATAAATCTATCCTATGCTTTCTCTGTCAGCTCATTCTTTCATCTTGATCAGGGATCATGCCGTTAAATAGTGAATTGACACGTTTTCAGATTTCAGTGTTCTTCAACAAGGCTTGGTGGCAAATCCTCAGAGTAGGTGGGAAATCAGGGCTAACTTTGAAAATGCTGTCTGGGAAAAATGGACAGCTGAAACAGGTATCATGAAAGCTGTAAGGAAAGAGTACATAGCAGTTTAAAAAGCCCTGAGCTTCTTGCTATGATTCTTGTTTGTTACAGTACTCATGCAGTTAATTCTGTTAGTCACTGAGGATGAAATTAAAGTACAGAAATGATCTGGTAATGATAGTAGATATGTAAATCCCAAAAGCAAATGGCATCAAGGAACAGAATGTTGGATGATTCATCCAGTCCTGAGGTTCTCCTCTGAGGTCATGCTGGCGCTCATCATTCTCAGTCACTGCACGATGCATAACTAACTTGTCACAGAGAAGAAAATAAGCATTCAAATGTCTGGGGGTTTTATCTGATTTCAAATAATATTAAGCTGAAAACCAGAGCATTTGCCAACTCCAGTAATGTATCTACCCAAGTTACATATCTCTGCTATAAATACTGGTATGGACCCTACACAGGGTCATCAACCTGGAGCATACTTCAGAGTGAATCCATTGCTTCTTGGAAAGACATTGCTGAGAAGGGTGATAACTTCTCCAAAAGATAGAGGAGGGACAAACATGGAACTTTCATCTAAAACAGGCAGGTGAGGTTGATGAGCAGAAGTTTCTTTGCCTTGCTTAGAACCAACAGCAAAGTATATTAACACATATCTCTAAGAGCTTTATATTTCCATAGAACTTGGTTGTCTGAACAAAAAAAGAGAGATGAAGGAGGACTGCTTATGGAAATGATTGATTGTTGCTAAAGACAGAAATAAAAAATCTTAAAAATAACCTGAACACTGTGAGAGGGGAAAGTATCTATTGCAGGAGACCACTTCTGCCAGAGAGCTCTTGGACAAAATGTAGGTGAGAATGCTGCAACATATTGATCTTGAGCAAGAACGCATAAATTAAATAGTGTTAAAAATGGTACATACAGGCATCTAGAATTCTAGATTCACCCTTTGGACTATGCCAGCTTTTGTTGGCATAGCTCTTGGCACAAGGCCCGAAGGTCCACTAGGAAAGAGGCTGCAGCAGGGAAAACTGCCTGCAACCTTTTCTGTGCTGGGAAGAGGTGAAAGTGGACAAACACCATTCCAGAAGAAGGTGGGGTGTTGGCAGAAAAAGGCATGTGGCCAGGACAGCCAAGGAGTGTGTGGACTCAGTGCTTCCCAGCTTGGCTCTCATGTGCAGAGCTCCGGCAGAGTTCACAGAATCATAGGACTGGAAGGGACCGCGAGAGGTCACCTAGTCCAGTCCCCTGCACTCATGGCAGGACTAAGTATTATCTAAAACCATTCCTGACAGGTGTTTGTCTAACCTGCTCTTAAAAATCTCCAATGATGGCGATTCCACAACATCCCTAGGCAATTTATTCTAGTGCTTAACAACCCTGACAGTTAGGAAATTTTTCCTAATGTCCAACCTAAACCACCCTTGCTGCAATTTAAGCCCATTGCTTCTTGTCCTATCCTGAGAGGTTAAGAAAAAACATTTTCTCCCTCCTCCTTGTAACAACCTTTTACATACTTGAAAACTGTTATCATGTCCCTTCTCAGTCTTCTCTTTTCCAAACTAAACAAACCCAATTTTTTCAATCTTCCCTCACAGGTCATGTTTTCTAGACCTTTAATCATTTTTGTCATTCTTCTTTGGACTTTCTCCAATTTGTCCACATCCTTCCTGAAATGTGGTGCCCAGAACTGGACAATACTCCAGTTGAGGCCTAATCAGCGTGGAGTAGAGCGGAAGAATTACTTCTCTTGTCTTGCTTAGAAAGCTCCTGCTAATACATCCCAGAATGATATTCGCTTTTTTTTGCAACAGCGTTACACTGTTGACTCATATTTAGCTTGTGATCCACTATGATCCCCAGATCCCTTTCTACAGGACTTCTTCCTATGCAGTCATTTCCCACTTTGTACGTGTGCAACTGATCGTTCCTTCCTAAATGGAGTACTTTGCATTTATCCTTATTGAATTTCATCCTATTTACTTCAGACCATTTCTCCAGTTCGTCCAGATCATTTTGAATTTTAATCCTATCCTCCAAAGCACTTGCAACCCCTCCCAGCTTGGTGTCATCCACAAATGTTATAAGTGTACTTTCTATGTCATTATCTAAATCATTGATGAAGATATTGAACAGAACCAGACCCCGAACCGATCCCTGTGAGACCCCATTCGTTATGGCCTTCCAGCATGACTGTGAACCACTGTTAACTACTCTCTGGGAATGGTTTTCCAACCAGTTTTGCATCCATCTTATAGTAGCTCCATCTAGGTTGCATTTCCCTAGTTTGTTTATGAGAAGGTCATGCAAGACAGTATCAAAAGCTTTACTAAAGTCAAGATATACCACGTCTATTGCTTCCTCTCTATCCACAAGGCTTGTTACCCCGTTAAAGAAAGCTATCAGATTGGTTTGACACAATTTGTTCTTGACAAATCCATGCTGTTACTTAACACCTTATTATCTTCTAGATGTTTGCAAACTGATTGCTTAATTATTTGCTCCATTATCTTCCTGGGTACAGAAGTTAAGCTGATTCGTCTGTAATTCCCTAGGTTGTCCTTATTTCCCTTTTTATAGATTGGCACTATATTTTTCCTTTTCCAATCTTCTGGAATCTCTCTCATCTTCCATGATTTTTCAAAGATAATTGCTAATGGCTCAGATATCTCCTCAGTCAGCTCCTTAAGGATGCATTTCATCAGGCCCTGGTGACTTGAAGACATCTAATTTGTCTAAGTAATTTTTAATTTGTTCTTTCCCATTTCATCCTCTTCTGATCCTATCTCATTTTCACTTGGATGCTCTTCCCAGAATATGCACCAAAGCAGGACAGTGGTGAAAACATTTCCTGTGTCAGTAAATTTGGCCTAGTGACCTTTAAGTTCTAAATGACCTCTTCATAGGATTGCCATTTCCGGTGTATCTCCCCTCTTCACAACTCAGCCTCTTCTTAGACAATGGCAAAGTAAGAACAGCTGATGGCTAAAGAAATGGAGAAATGGGCATTTAGAGACAGATGTACTGGGTCATTATGCCTGGCTGAGGATTTGCCATTACCGAAAGTTCTTTTAGTGCAGCCAGTATTGATTGTGCAGCCGAGCTGTGCACAGCACCAACAAGCCTGGCTGTCCAAGAATGTACTGTATTTGGAAAGTGTGCTCAGTCCTCTTATAAACCCAGAAAACCACCTGGGGTGGAAGCAGTGCTGTTCCTCGGGGGTGTGGAAGGGTGTATGTTTAGCATGCATGAGCCATAGGGAATCTTTGTTGCTTTAACTGTATTTGTCCCCATCTCTCTGCCTCATCTGAATTTGTTGAGAGCCTTGAGGCTCACCAGTATTTTTGAGTTTTTCAGTCATACTTCAGAAAAATAATTGCTCTCTATTTAAAGCTTGTTTTCTGTGGAATTCAAAACCCAGCAAAGAGGCAGGAGATCGAAACAGTGTTTGGAAAAGAGCAAGGGTGCTCTTTTCACAGCAGGCCTTCTGGTTAGCCTCAGCTGTTCTCCTTCTGGCCCGCTAACCTGACTAGGCTGAGCTGCTCCTCACCAATGGGCTCCTTGTCATTATTACACTTCCTCCCTTACCTGACACTTTGTTTGCCAAGTGGATTGCTGCATTAATTGTGTTTTCTTCCACGATTTCATCAATGATGCCCAGCTTCAGCGCTTCAACAGCCAGCACACGTTTCCCTATAATGAAGAAATAAGGTGGCTTCAGCTTCCTGCTGTCAGAGATTTCATTAAATTCCATTTGATAAAACTTCTGTATTTGACTGGCCTGAGATATGTTCCCAGTTGGGATGCATTAGTCACACCAGACAGGAACATGCACTGCTAACTAAATCATTAATTGGCTTTGCTCTGGAATGGCAAAAGCAGGTGTGCTGAGATAACACAGAATGGGAAAAAACAAAGGGAAGCTAGCAGTAAAAACTGAAGGCCGGGTACATCCTGTTCTGTCAGTTTTCTCCTATTCTAATTAACTTTGAAGTGTGGTTATACACCTTGTATTTCCCCAGTTGTGCTCTCTCAGCACAGCAGAGTACTGAGGAGCAAAACCCCTTTTCATTTAAAATGTCCCACTGTTGTCACAGCTGTTACTCTGAAACCTAAAGGTTTCCGTAATCTAATGTGTACAGACAAAATGGCAACTCCGTCTTACAAGAAAGAAAATGGTAATAAATATCTAGATAGAGATTACAAAGCCATTCCTTTTGTCCCCCAGTTAGACCACAGCTAATTCCATTCTGCAAGAGATGCATAGGTATGAATGCATGCACACATGAATGTACCATCTAGGGTATGTCTACACTACAAAATTAGGTCGATATTATAGAAGTCAATTTTATACAGTCGATTGCGTATGTCCACACTAAGCGTATTAAGTCGGCGGAGTGCGTCCTCATTACCGCGGCTAGCGTTGACTTACAGAGCGGTGCACTGTGGATAGCTATCCCACAGTTCCCACAGTCTCCGCCGCCCATTGGAATTCTGGGTTAAGCTCCCAATGCCTGATGGGGCAAAAACATTGTCGTGGGTGGTTTTGGGTATCTGTCGTCAATCGCCCCTCCCTTCGTGAAAGCAACAGCAGGTGACAGTTTCGCACCTTTTTTCCGTGCGGACGCCATATTGTTTTCAGCAGACGGTGCAGTAGGACTGCTAACCATCGTCATCCACTGCTTCCGCTGCAACTCTGCTCTGCTGCTATTGGAAAAATTCGCTATTGAGACATGTTGTCTGTCATGGGCTCCCGGGTACGTGTGCTCTTCCTCGGGAAATGTGCGCGGTGCTAACAGTCGTTATCCACCGCTTCCGCTGCAACTCTGCTCTCCTGCTCTCATTAATCCACCTCGCAGGTCCTCTCATCGCTCTCTATAAATATCTATTCTCATGGCATCCGTCGTCAGCCACCGCTTCCGCTGCAACTCTGCTCTCTTGCAGACACCATATCACAGCAAGCCTGGAGCCCGCTCAGATCACCGCAGCAGTTATGGGCATTGTAAACACCTCGTGCATTATCCTGCAGTATGTTCAGAACCAGAACCTGCAAAGGCAGGTGACGGAAGTGCGATGACAAGAGTGATGGGGACATGGACACAGATTTCTCTCAAAAGTACAGGCCCCGGCAATTTGGACATCCTGGTGGCAATGGGGCAGCCTCATGCCATGGAATGCCGATTCTGGGTCTGGGAAACAAGCACAGTCTGATGGGACTGCAGAGTGTTGCAGGTCTGGGATGATTCCCAGTGGCTGCGAAACTCTCACATGCGTAAGGGCACTTTCATGGAACTTTGTGACTTGCTTTCCCCTGCCCTGAAGTGCAAGAATACCAAGATGAGAGCAGCCCTCACAGTTCACAAGCGAGTGGCGATAACCCTCTGGAAGTTTGCAATGCCAGACAGCTACTGGTCAGTTGGGAATCAATTTGGAGTGGACAAATCTACTGTGGGGGCTGCTGAAATCCAAGTAGCCAACGGAATCACTGAGCTGCTGCTATCAAGGGTAGTGACTCTGGGAAATGTGCAGGTCATAGTGGATGGCTTTGCTGCAATAGGATTCCCTAACTGTGGTGGGGCGATAGACGGAACGCATATCTCTATCTTGGGACCGGACCACGTTGGCAGCCAGTACGTAAACTGCAAGGGGTACTTTTCAATGGTGCTGCAAGTACTGGTGGATCACAAGGGACGTTTCACCGACATCAATGTGGGTCGGCTGGGAAAGGTATATGATGCTTGCATCTTCAGGAACTCTGGTCTATCTGAACAGCTGCAGCAAGAGACTTACTTTCCAGACCAGAAAATAACTGTTGAGGATGTTGAAATGCCTATAGTTATCCTTGGGGACGCAGCCTACCCCTTAATGCCATGGCTCATGAAGCCATACACAGGCACCCTGGACAGTAGTCAGGAGCTGTTCAACTATAGGCTGAGCAAATGCAGAATGGTGGTAGAATGTGCATTTTGACGTTTAAAAGCACGCTGGTGCAGTTTACTGACTCGGTTAGACCTCAGCGAAACCAATATTCCCATTGTTATTGCTGCTTGCTGTGTGCTTCATGATCTCTGTGAGAGTAAGGGGGAGACGTTTATGGTGGGGTGGGAGGTTGAGACAAGTCGCCTGGCCGCTGATTACGTGCAGCCAGACACCAGGGCGATTAGCACAGCAGGGCGCGCTGCACATCAGAGAAGCTTTGAAAACCAGTTTCATGACTGGCCAGGCTATGGTGTGACAGTTCTGTTTGTTTCTTCTTGATGAAAATCCGCCCCCTTGGTTCACTCTACTTCCCAGTAAGCCAACCGCCCTCCCCCCTCGATCACCGCTTGCAGAGGCAAGAAAATCATTGTTGTTTCAAAATCATGCATTCTTTATTAATTCATCACACAAATAGGGGGATAACTGCCAAGGTAGCCTGGGATGGGTGCGGGAGGAGGGAAGCACCGGGTGAGGTGGTGGATGAGGGGAGGAGGGAAGGACAAGGCCACACTGCACTTCAAAACTTATTGAATGCCAGCCTTCTGTTGCTTGGGCAGTCCTCTGGGGTGGAGTGGTTGGGTGCCCGGAGCTCCTCCCCCCCGCGTTCTTGGGCATCTGGGTGAGGAGGCTATGAAACTTGGGGTGGAGGGTGGGAGGTTACACAGGGGCTGCAGTGGCAGTCTGTGCTCCTGCTGCCTTTCCTGCTGTTCCATCAGATGCCTGAGCATATCAGTTTGATCCCCCAGTAGCCTCAGCATTGCATCCTTCCTCCTCTCATCATGCTGCCACCACCTCTTCTCTTGCTCACGCAACCTCTCATCTTGCTCATCCCTCCTGTCCTCACGTTCATTTTCTGCTTTCCTGGACTCTGCCATTGTTTGCCTCCAAGCATTCTGCTGAGCTTTTTTAGTGCAGGAGGACTGCATGAGCTCAGAGAACATTTCATCGCGAGTGCATTTTTTTCGCCGCCTTATTTGCACTAGCTTCTGAGACGAAGATGATAGGTGGAGCCTTGAAACATTTGCAGCTGCGGGAGGAAAAAAAGGGAGAGTAGTATTTAAAGAGACACGTTTTAGAGAACAATGCGTAGACTCTTTCACGGTGAACCAAGCTGTTAACATTACATACTACAGGTGCTTTCGGTACAAGGTCGCATTTTACCTCTTATATTGGGGGCCTGCCGGTTTGGTGTGAGAGATCACACACGCGGGGCCGGGCAACAGAATTCGGCTTGCAGGCAGCCATGGTAAGCCACAGTCTTTCAGCTTCTTCAACCTTCATAACATATAGGAATGGTTTCAAACAGCAGCGCCCTCCTTTCCCGTACCAAGCACCCGTTGGGTTGGCAGTTTAAAAGAAGGGGCTGCAGTTTTTGGGTTAACGTGCAGCACAAACCCAAATCCCCCCCCCGCTCCTCCCACTACCCATTTCTCTGGGATGATCGCTTCATCCCTCCTCCCACCATATGACTAGTAGCAGGCAAGGTCCCTGCCAGCCAAACGCGAACAGCTCAGCATGAACGGCCCCCCCCGTGCCATCCGCGGGGATGATTTCTTTTCAGCCACAGGCAAACAGCCCAGCAACAACAGCCACCTCTGAATGTCCTCTTAATAATGTCCTTGGAGGATTTCCACTCCATCCCCAGAGAGGTTAACAGACTTTTCCAGTAGCTGTACTGGCCGCGAATGCATCCCAAGTCTTCAGGGCAAATTAATCATTAAACACGCTTGCTTTTAAACCATGTATTATATTTACAAAGGTACACTCACCAGAGGTGCCTTCTCCGGCTTCATGGTCCGGGAGCCCACCTTAGGAGGGTTGGGAGGGTATTGGCTCCAGGGTGATAAACAGTTCCTGGCTGTCAGGGAGAACGGTTTCTCCGCTTGCCTGTTGTGCACTATCCTCCTCCTCCTCATCTCCAAAATCCTCATGACTGTTGCGTGAGACTCCCCCCTTGCAGGTGTCCACGGACAGTTGTGGGGTAATGGTAGCGGCACCCCTTAGAATTGCATGCAGCTCATCATAGAAATGGCATGTCTGGGGCTGTGACCCAGAACGGCAGTTTGCCTCTTTGGTTTTTTGGTAGGTTTGCCTGAGCTCCTTAATTTTCATGCGGCACTGCTGCGTGTCCCTGTTATAGCCTCTGTCCATCATGCCCTTGGAAATTTTTTCAAATATTTTGGCATTTCGTCTTTTGGAACGGAGTTCTGATAGCATGGATTCTTCTCCCCATACAGCGATCAGATCCAGTACCTCCCGTTCGGTCCATGCTGGAGCTCTTTTGCGATTCTGGGACTGCATGGTCACCTGTGCTGATGAGCTTGCCATGCTGGCCAAACAGGAAATGAAATTCAAAAGTTCCCGGTGCTTTTTCTGTGTACCTGGCTAGTGCATCTGAGTTGAAAGTGCTGTCCAGAGTGGTCACAATGAAGTACTCTGGGATAGCTCCTGGAGGCCAATACTGTCGAATTGCGTCCACACTACCCCAAATTTGAGCCGGTGATGTCAATTTCAGCTCTAATCTCGTCAGGGAGAAGTACAGAAATCGATTTTAAGAGCCCTTTAAGTCGATAAAAATGGCTTCATCGTGTGGACGGGTGCAGGGTTAAATCGATCTAATGCCGCTAAATTCAACCTAAACTCATAGTGTAGACCAGGGCCTAATGTCACACATAAATATGCCTTGGGAGTGTCTGCACACGTCGTGTCTGAGCATTCACACATATATACAGAGTTTATTCTAACATTCTGGCTTTGTCTAAACCAGGATTTAAAGGTTAATCTGTTAGCTAGCTCAGTCTAACATCTTCAAAAACTTAAGTTAAGACAAGGCAAATTGTTTTGACTCAACCAGATTATCATGTGTTAAAATACAATTTGCATTGTCTGACTAGAGTTTTTGAAGATGTTCAGTAGATTGAGCTAGCTAAAATGATCCCGTGTCACATCTTTCCATCCTATTCTAAACAAAGCCACAGAAATTTACCTGTGGTGATTAGGTCAAGTGCAGCTGGGACCCCAATCAGTCTGGGGAGTCTCTGGGTTCCTCCAGCACCTGGAAGTATCCCAAGGGTGACCTCTGGAAGACCTACCCAGGCCTAGAGCCGAATGAAGGTAAACAGAAGGTCTAATTAAAGAAAGCAATAATTATATACTACATACAGAAGATGCAAGTACAGCAGAATCACAGTCGCACCCCATTCCTTCTAACAAACTGCTCTGCGGAGTCCCAGAAAGGTGCAAATTGTGTTTTTCAGCAATTTATAACTGTGCTAGATCTGGATACATTTTAATGGGAAAAGCAAAAGATACCCCCCCGACACCACCAACATCACCTGCTAAGTTTCAGGTTTCTACTTCAAAAGTAGGGATACACTAGAGCTCTTTCAAAGAAATCACTGAAAAAAAGTTCAACATTGGCAAAACTGCCTATATCCCCCCAACCTAATTCTTGAGAACAGTTTGTTGAAACTTAAAAGAAATCAAACCACTTTTCACATGGTTAAAGTTTAGCAAATTATAAGCAACTAAAAGTAGGTGATTATAATGGACAGTATTTAGCAATATTAACTAGAGATGTGGCCACCTACTCTGCCTATATTTGTAAACTTTCAAAACAACTCTAATGCCACAACAGAGTGGTAGAAACTTGAAATTTGGTCAGGATATAAACTTAGGTCACAAATCTGCCTTCAGTAACTTGGTGAACACCTGTGATGGTTTGATGACTTATGCAGGTTTAAAAGTGCTGTTTTTTGCTGGGCGCTATTGGCACTCATACATTCATCAGCTGAATGGAAATTCAGGCTTTCAATATTCCATTAGTTTTCTACATGTGTGCATGAAAAATCTGAGTGGCCTTTTGTTTTCAATGTGTAGGTACATGTAGAATATGATCTGTGAGATTGTGTATGGGATGAAGCATGGCTCCATCATAGGTAGGTATCCCAGTGTGCCACATGCCATCCTCCAGTGCAGCGCCTTCTGGGAACTTTTTGCAATGTGTTGTGGGATAGAAATGACTCACCTAGGGATCTCTGGGAACTAGGAGTCAAGTTCCCAGCACGCACCTTTCTCCATCCCATAATGCCATCCATATGCTAAAATGATTGTGTTTTTTTTATTTCCATAAACCCACGTGGCTCTTTTCGCTGTCCATCATCTCTGACAGAAGCCTGGAGCTTGCAGACCTCTGTGCTATTCTCACGAACGCTGGAAATACAGGACACACGATTCTCGTGTATTTGCAAATCCATAGGAAGTACTGCAACAATGGGGGACATGACAATTTCTTGGAGGATAGGTTTCAGAGTAACAGCCGTGTTAGTCTGTATTCGCAAAAAGAAAAGGAGTACTTGTGGCACCTTAGAGACTAACCAATTTATTTGAGCATGAGCTTTCGTGAGCTACAGCTCACTTCATCGGAGAAGTGAGCTGTAGCTCACGAAAGCTCATGCTCAAATAAATTGGTTAGTCTCTAAGGTGCCACAAGTACTCCTTTTCTTCTTGGAGGATAGTTTGCTGAGGGACATAGTGAAAAACAATTCAAGGCTTTTGGTGGCATTCACAGAGCAGCTGCAGGTGGTGGAGTGCTGCTTCTCGGCCTGAGAAACAAGCACTGGCTGGTGAGATTGCATCATAATGCAGGTTTGGGATGATAAGCAGTGGCTGCAGAACTTTTGATTGTGAAAGGCCAAGTTTCTGGATTCGTGTGCTGAGCTCACCGCAGCCCTCCAGTGTATGGACACCACAATGTGAGCTGCATTGACAGTTGAGAAACAAGTGGCTATCACACTATGGAAGCTTACAATGCTGGATTACTACTGGACAGTGGGAAATCATTTTAGAGTTGGAAAATTCATAGCGGGGGCCATTGTCATGCAAGTGTGTAGGGTCATTAACCATCTCCTGATATGCAGAACTGTGATTCTGGGCAACGTGCGCAGGACATCATGGATGGATTTGCAGGTTTGGGATTCCTGAACTGAAATGGTATGATAGATTGAACACACATCGCTATTTTGGCACCAGCCCTCCTTAATACAGAATATATCAACAGAAAGGGCTACTTTTCTATAGTTATGGAAGCATTTATGGATCATTGGGGATGCTTCACTGATATCAATGTGGGCTGGTCAGAGAAGATGCATGATACTCGCATCGTTAAGCACACAGGATGGTTCGGAAAGCTGCAAGCAGGGACATTCTTTCCTGACCAGCGAATTACTATTAGTGATGTTGAAATACCAATAGTGATTCTTGGAGACCCAGCCTACTCCTTGCTTCTCTAGCTCTTGAACCCAGACACCTGCTACCTCGACAGCACCAAGGAAAGATTCAACTACCAGCTCAGCAGGTGCAGAACAACAGTTGCATGTGCTTTTGGTAGACTGAAGGGATGCTGACAGTGTTGATTCACATAGTGGCCTCTGGTGTCCTGCATAATATCTGTGAGCCAAAAGGGGAAAAGCTGCTGCCAGGGTGGAGGTGGAGCAGCTGTGAGCAGACTTTGAACAGTCAGACACAATGGCCATTACAAGAGTTCAGTGTGGAGCTATATGGTTGAGGAAGGCTTTGAAAGAGCACTTTAATGGTCACTCACAGTAGTGTTCTGTGCTGGAGTGATCTCTGGGCCTGCAGCTTTGGATGCTACTAAGAAATGTCTAGTGCTTGCTGTACATTTATAACTATTACTGTGTGTTTTACTGAAATCAGGAGTTCTGTGGTGCTGTACATTTACAAGTACTGTATGCTTTGAGTACCATTTCACATTCTGCAATATGTGTTGTGAACAGATAAAGATAGTTTTGTTTAAAAAAATATAGATATTTATTGAGTAGAAAAAACAGTGCAGAAAGACAATGAGCAAAACACAACAGGCAATGCAATACAAACTTTTAACACAGACTAACAGCATGGAACTTTAAAATTGGAAAAGCAGCAAACATACCTGTCCATTTCAGTGCACAAATGTAGTCCCTTGTGGCTACACATATACCAACTGTGGTTCTCACAGGCCAGTGGATGTAAAGCTGTGGTTTTCCTTGCTGTCCCTAGACAAGAAATGGTAGGGGCAGGGATGCAGTCTGTGATGCCACATGGTATGTTGGGGGGTGTAGGGAGCTGCTAGCATCGAGTTCTCTAAGGACTGCAAAGGGTGGGGAGTCCGTGACTTTTGGATCTGTAGGTCAACTAGGGTCTGCAGCATTTGGGACCGGTAACATGTCCTGCCTAGTCCTCTTCCGTCTCCCCCTCATCAAAGTCAGGCGTTCTCAGGGTGTGGAGGGGGCAAAGGTTGCAAAGGCAGAAGCTGCTGATAAAAACAAGACAGATGTGTCATTGGATTTATGGTCACAACAAAAAGTGGAAGATAAGGACAGGGGGTGGCGTGGGGGGGTTGAAACTAATTCCCATAAAAACTTTTAAAAAGACATGCTTATTGACATGTCAGCTTTGGGACACCTGTGCACAGTACCGCTCTCCAGCCCCAGCCATAGTGGGTATGGCCCACCAGTGGTGAGGGGAGAGGGGTGGAAGGAATTTTGGTTTCATGAAACAATAAAATGTCGGTGCCTATTTCAGTGGGTACAAGCACAGGGCAATGATACTGAGTATTAGGAGAATTTTTTTTACCGGTCATGATGGTTTTAGCTGATATCTCTCTCCTGAGGGTCACAAAGGCACAGAAAGCACAGCTGCTACTTGTGTCTCACAGCTGCCCAGGTCTGTATGCCACTAGCCTGTTTACTGCAGTGGTGCCAGCCAAACTCATCACAGAGTGGCATGGGAAAGTGTCCCACCATTGAGGAAGAAATAGGGCAGCCATCCCTAGAAACCTTCGGGAGAGGATCACAGAGTATCTCCATGAAAGTTTCATCAAGATTTCCTAGGAGGATGCAGCGTACATAAACAAACTGCTTCGCATGATGCCTCCTGCCTAATCCAACAGGGGAATGAAAGCAAATACCAACTCAACCTCTGTTTGTTGTACCTCTACCTGTTCTTGTACACGTAAAATTGAAAAGTTGATACTTGTGTCTTGTGAACTTGGGTATGGGTTGGGTGCCATCTTTAGATTTAAACACCGTAAGAAATGATGCATGCACAAACTTACCAGGGGTTCCTTCCCCTTCATTGGGCTTGTCCATGCTCAGCTGGTGGGACTGGCTAGACTGTGGTGGAGTCATGAACAGGTCCTGGCTCATGGCATGGTTGGATCCTTCCACTGTATCTCCACCCGCCCCACCTCAACTGCTCTTCCTCCACCATGGCGGTCTGCGGAGTGCTGATGGGATCTCTATGAAGTATGGCATGCAGCCAGTTGTCAGAGTGGCAGGTTTGCAGCACAGCACGAAATCGATAGTTGGTCTCCTTGGCTCTGAGGTACGTCTGGTGCAATTCCTTCGCTTTGGCACTGCTGCTGATCCCTGTTGTACCCCTTTGCCTGATTCCCCAGTGCAAATATTTTTGCAGATGTTCACATTTCTACAGCTGCTCCATAGCTGTGCTTGCACAGTCTCTTCTCCCCACAGTCCCAGGAGATCCAGTATCTCCTGTCTGCTCCAGACAGGAGCAGGTCTAGCGTGTGCAGCCAGCATGGTTGGTTGGGCAGTTGCACGCAACAAGAGAGAGTTCTTAGGTGTGCTCATGAGGTGGGCAATCAGGAAAAGGCATTTCAGATATATGTGGGTAGCTTTATAAGGGCTGGGGTGGCTTCTGGTCCCTGTGACCCCTGGGCAGTGGAGTTTGCAACTGTGACCAGAGCAGACACTGTTGCAAGGAATGGGGCATAATGGGACAGCTGCTGGAGGATTGTTAGGATGGACCCATGTCATGCAGTGCATCCACCTCAGTAGGTTGACTGTGGCTCTATGCCATTCAGGGAGGTGGTTTTACTATGTCATCGTAACAGAGTGCTTACGTTGGCTGGAGACAAATTTGCTTGTAATCAGATACACAAATCGGTTGACACAAGGTGACTTAAGTTGACTTAACTTTGTAGTGCAGAGCAGGCCTAGGTCTCACTCTTCCTGTGCACCTGCTTCCCTATTGCCAAGGGCAGTGTAGAGAATGGGAGGAGCTGGGGGTGAAGCTCTTAAGTGGGATCCTCAGCATGCAAATGAGGCATTTGGTTATGAGCTCTTTCCTCTAGCCTTTCTTCTGCTCCCAGGAAAGCCATGCAATAGCACTCTTATTAATTCAGCCTCGGGTTCCCCTGGGCTCCCTGTCCAGATCCTTCCATTTCCCCTTGCATTTAGAGCAGCTCTAAGCACTTTACACTGTGTAGGACCTTGTGTAGGAGGACATACCCTTCTAATACATTTGTTGCCCTTTGTTGGACTCTCGATAGTTAACAGCATGTTACCTGTGCATGTGCAATCCTGTAGTGACAGCCCAATGCCACCTCCAGTCCTCCACCCAATGCCATGCCTTCAATGGCAGCCACCACAGGCTTTTCACTTCTCTCTATTAGATCAATTACTGATGTCAGACTGGGCCTGTCTCCTGCCTGAACGGAGGAAAACCCTCGAATGTCAGCACCTGAGGAAACACAGAGGAGCTTAACAAGACCATGAAACATCTGCAGGGCAGGAAGTGCTTGTCATTGCTTAGCATGCCCTTCCTTCCAGACAATTAAGCATTAATGCTGACAGACTATGGACTCCTATTCAATCCTGAACTTGAAGGAAAGCAGCCACAATGCACAGATGTGTGAAATAGGTTGGATGTGGTGAAGAAAGCAGTAAAGATAATAAAACCCACTCATTAGCACAGAGGACACCTTGGGGAGAACCCTGATCTCAATCCTCTCTCTGGGCCTAGTCATAAAACCTTAGGGATAGATAAGGCACAACTAACTCCACCATCATTGTGGAGTTAGCACTGAAATTCCCAAAAATGTTTAGTTAAAGAGGAGGTCAGGCTGACAGTATGCAGTCCAGCTCACAGCTGAAGAGCAATATTACCCTCTCTACGAACATCCCACAGGTTACACCCTCTGGAAGTGAACATGTAAGGGAGCCAGCCACCTACTTCCCCACTGGGTTCTCGCTCCCCACAGGCCCCCAGTGTGTGGGGTCTGCTCCTTCCCCACCTCTTGGGGAGACTCAGTGGTGGCTCATCTGGGGAGAGACCCCTACTACAGCAGCTGCCACCACTAGACACTTCTACCACAGCCTGAGAGTTTCGGGGATAGCTTCAGGTCTGTACACAGACATAAAGCCACATGGCATAAAATAACATGGCAGCCATGCATCAGGGAGAAGGTGGGGCTGTCCTGCCACACCCCACCTTCAGCATACAGCAGCTCTCAGTTCTGGCCCTGGATCTGTCCTCAGCCCAACTCCTGGAACCATCAGGGGCTCTCAATGCCAATCAATGTCAGAACTTGAACAGTCTCGATTTGCAGCTCTGTAAAACAGCCCTTTCCATTTCAGGGCAGGTGGCAACACTACGATATGATGAGTTAATAGTTTCTCTTTGCAGGTCATCTTGATGGGGCTACACCTAATTAGCCCTCTGCAGGGAGTGCTTCCCTGAGTTGATCTCATATCATGATGAGAGTTACCCCTGCAATCACAGGCCACTGTATGCCTAATTTGGTCTATCTATGAAAAACACTATATTAAAGACACATCTGGTCATTGTTGACTGTTACTGCTAGAACAGTAGTTCTCAAACTTTTGTACTGGTGACCCCTTTCACATAGCAAGCCTCTGAGTGCAACCCCCCTTATAAATTAAAACCATTATAAATGCTGGATGCAAAGCGGGGTTTAAGGTGGAGGCTGACAGCTCGCAACCCCCCCATGTAATAACCTCGCGACCCCCTGAGGGATCCCGACCCTCAGTTTGAGAACCCCTGTGCTAGAATAACACAAGTATAGTGAGACTACAGATCATGCAGCTACTCTGAAGGACCACAGAATCGTGCACCATGATCCTTGTAATTACTGTGGAAAAATTCTCATAGGAGGTTGGAATAATTATTGACTCAATATGTGTGTGTATACTAAATAAAGAGAGAATCTTACCTGCACTGAATGTCCCATTTGTCCCACAAATCACAACAGCTTTCACAGCAGGATCTGCATCCGCTTTCTTCACTCCTTGCTCTAAAGCCTGAACAACTGCAGAGCTAAAATAAATCAACAACAATGCTGCCATTGAGCCTGTCAATCAGGACTGCAACCTGGGGGCCCTCTGGAGGCACATGCGATATCTAACCCTGCAACCACCTGGGCTTGGGTAAAGAAACCGAAGGGAGAAAAAAGAAAAGGAGTACTAGTGGCACCTTAGAGACTAACCAATTTATTTGAGCATAAGCTTTCGTGAGCTACAGCTCACTTCATCGTAGCATCACTTCATTGTAGCTCACGAAAGCTTATGCTCAAATAAATTGGTTAGTCTCTAAGGTGCCTCAAGTACTCCTTTTCTTTTTGCGAATACAGACTAATGCGCCTGCTACTGTGAAGGGAGAAGACAGCCAGAGACTGAAGCCAGCAAGACCAGCTTAAGCAGGGGCCTGTGGATGCTGGTAATGACATCAATATTTTGGACAGTTTTGATGGGGCTTTCTCTCTGTCCTGCTTGGCTGTTTGCGGCAAACCCTCCTTCACAGTCTCCTCATCTCAACCCCACTGCACACATGCCCCCTGACCTTCAATGTCTCCTCCCCTTCCTTGGTCTTTCCATTCAGACAATCTCTTCCCATCAAAACCCCACTCCCAAAAAATAAAAAAATTGTGTAACTCTCATGACACCTGTAGCTATCACATTATACATTCTGCCTTGAGTGTCTCTTTGGGGTGTTAGTGCTCTGGGGCAGGAAGTGTCTGCTACTATCTGTACAGTGCCTAGCATAAGTGGGCCCTGTTCTCAGTGTGTCCCTATGCAATACTGTGATAAACAAGATTATTAATAATCTCAACTCCACCCCGTCTCTCGCCCATGTAGCCAGGCTCCAAACTGAAGGGACATATAAATGGGAAGTAGCCCAGGGCAGTGGATTTAGACTTGCTGCTGGGAAAAACCTGCTGGTGTTAAGTATTAGAAGGGTAGCCGTATTAGTCTGTATCCACAAAAACAACAAGGAGTCCGGTGGCACCTTAAAGACTAACAGATTTATTTGGTCATAAGCTTTCGTGGGTAAAAAACTCCACTTCTTCAGGTGCATGGAGTGAAAATTACAGATACAGGCATAAATATACTGGCACATGAAGAGAAGGGAGTTACCTTGGAGAACCAGTGCTGACAAGGCCAATTCAGTCAGGGTGGATGTGGTCCACCCCCAATAACTGATGTTGGTATTGCTTCCCACAGGGACATGGAGTGGGAGGGCCTGGGTCCTCCTATCATATCCCCTTAAGGGACAAGGCCCAAGTTGAGGTGGAGAACTGAAAATTCCTGGCTTAGTGTCAGGAACAGCCACCTCTACTACCCTGACAGAGAACAAGGGGCTGCAAGTCAGGTGTTCTCCACCACCTGGCCCTCCAAGCATCCATCACACCATCTATGATACCATACTTGTAGCAGGGTGGTCACCCCGCTCCTGCACTGAAGGGGTTAAAACAGCCCTGGGAGAGGGCTTCCCTGGAGAGCCAATAGTAAAAGCAGCTCTGGAGAGGGCTGTGGCTGGGAAAAGCTAGGCTGACTGGGGGAAGCAGCCACAGCTGGCCCTATAAGAGGGCTGAGGGCCAGGAGCTGTAGGAATCTCACTCTAGTCCTGGAGTGGGAAGGGCTAGCTGCCTGGGAGCAAGGTACCTGAGGTGGAGCAGTGCTGGGGAAGGGCAGAGGGAGCTGGGGAGCTCCAGCCTTGTAAAACCCCAGGCTGCAGGCCTTGTTTAAGGCCAAAAGGTACTGGGGCTGCAGAGGGGCAGCCCAGAGATAGGCAAGGGCAGCAGGTCCTAACCCCTTGTCAATGATGAGTGGCCATTACACTGCAGTCTGCCCCAGTGAGCAGAGGCTAGATGATGACTGGCAGTAGTCACTGAAGCAAGGTTGGTTTAGAGGGTTGGGGGTTCCCCTAGGAGGGGAGACCAAGAGTAGGGGTACTGCAGAGGGCAGAAACCCAGGATAAGGGGCACTGGGGTTTGGGAGGAACACGGGGCCAATGGCAGGCAAGACACAGGCCTGCAGAGGGTGTGCCAAAGGCTAGAAAAAGCTAATTCCCAAGACGACCAGCAAGAGGCGCTGCACCAGTGAGTCTTGACATCGCTACAGTACTATATGTATGATCATCAGTAATTAACAAAGGACTACATTGCTGATGGCTCTGAATGCTGAAATCAGATAAGATAATAAAACCAATTTTGCCATGATGCAGGGAAACAGACTAGATGACTCACTAAAGGTTCTTTTCAAAGCATATGTATCTGGATATCAAACCTTTCTAATTCAGCCATTTCATCTTCTATGGGATGAATACACATTAAAAAGTTTTTGGATATGATCAGCAGTTATAACATGCTGAGTGTGCTCAGAAGTGTGGTAAACCAGGAGTTAATTTGCACTGGGGAGAGATTTGTGGGGTTTTATGGAAAAAAGTGTGTGTCACAGGTTACTCCTTCTGTCAAGCCTAAGGAAATCAGTCACTTGAGGCTGATACCAAGGGGCAATTCTACCCTCCATTCCCTGTCTTTCCTATCACAGCCTAACACAGAACTGATTTTTCCCAGGGAATAACTGACACTCTGCTAGTACATAAAATTTCCTTTCCCCTTACTCAGCTTGTAGCTTTCATAAATGGGATCATGTTTTTTTGTTTTTTAAGAATTCTAGCAAGAAAAACAATTTTTACTGAAAGCAGGACAAAGGCCAAGAGGAGCACCTAACTACACTAGCCTCTCACTCTTGTCAGGTCCAGACAATTCACTTGCTCCCATGACAGATGCTGCAGGCCCAATGTATACAAAGTTAGTAACATGCATCCTTATTAGAATGCGCTTCCAAAAAACATAACTTACCATGAAGATTCCTATAAGAAGTAATAATAATAATACACAAGAGTTGAAAAATATCAGAGTTGAAAAATGAGCATAAAAGGAATAGAAGTGGCCAGTTATATTTACACATGTATTTCATTACCATGACAGTATATCCATTCAGTTAACAATGGTGTGAAAATTCACTGTACACATTCCTACAACTTTAACCCTTTCAAGATATGCCTAGCTAAGATATGCATGTATTTGTGCAAAGTTTATATAATGAGAAATTTCAGAGTAACAGCCGTGTTAGTCTGTATTCACAAAAAGAAAAGGAGTACTTGTGGCACCTTAGAGACTAACCAATTTATTAGAGCATAAGCTTTCGTGAGCTGATGAAGTGAGCTGTAGCTCACGAAAGCTTATGCTCTAATAAATTGGTTAGTCGCTAAGGTGCCACAAGTACTCCTTTTCTTATAATGAGAAAGACATTCAGAGAGTTCATAAGGGTGCATGCGGTTGACTTACTGTAGACATATTGGAACGTATATGGTGAATTTTCACTTCACTACTGTTAACTAAATGTATGCCCTGTAAGGTAAGAAAATACTTATGAAGATGACCTTAACATGCGATTCCTACTCCTTTTATACATAGGGTTTTCTTAATTGTAATGATCTTGTCCTGTATTTTATATTATTTCGAGTAGCAATTTCAACTAAGTTAGTTAAGCTTTTTTTTAAAAAAGAACATAAGAAGCCCTGAAGGTTAACTAGGCTTCCTCTTAAAAAAACAAACAAAAAAAGTGCCAAGAACAAAATTTTTCTCTGTCAAACAGGACCGGCTCTAGGCACCAGCAAAGCAATCACGTGCTTGGGGAGGCACAATGCCAGGGACGGCGTTCCGGCCACCCTTTTTTTTTTTTGCTTGGGCAGTTGCACTCTCGGAGCTTGGGGCAGCAAATTTTTTGCTTGAGGCGGCAAAAAACCTAGAGCCGACTCCGCTGTCAAACACTTAGCGTTCACAAGATAGGCACTCCTCTGCTCAGACTTTAGGAGGTTCATAGAAGAAGGGTTTCCCTTCTGCAAACTACTTAACATACACAGAAAGGGAAGAATGGAAGGTGTGCAAAAGTTTAGCTGTCCTCCAGTGAATCTACTAAGATGTGCAACAACTTTGCTGCATATCTTGCACGACTGTGTATCTAAGGAGGTGCACTGGTGGATTCACAGATGCATAATTTAAGACCACAAAGGACTATTAGATGACATAAGCTCCTATGCACTATGGTAATACAAATAAGAATAATCTAGCTTAGCTCCTGTATATCACATTTCATGCTGGTATCCAACCAAGCCCAATGACTTGTGCTTTGCTCATGCATATCTTCCCCAAAGACAACCAGTCTTGATTTGAAGATATCAAGAGGTGGAGAATCCACCACTTCCTGGGGTAGTTTGTTCCAGTGGTTAATCATCCTCACTATTAAAAAAGGGTGCCTTATTTCCAGTTTGAATTTGTCAAGCTTCAGCTTCCAGCCATTGGTTCTTGTTCTGTCTTTCTCTACGAGATTAAAGAGCCCTTTAGTACCTTGTATTTTCTCCCTGAGAAGGTATCTATGATGTTGTACTCTATATATTTTAGGGAAATATGCTTATGAGTATAAATATGATGTAACTGGAACATGCTTTATGCAAAAAGTCTCTTGTAAGGTATCATTACAAGGGTTATACCTACTGAATATATTCCTCCTATTTGTATGCATGTAACATTCTTGTATCTGAAGCTAGAAATATAAAGTATAACTCTGAGATCCTATTGTAATTATGCAAGTGTGGGCCATTAATGGTGGTTTAGAATCATGATGGCTCCCATTGACTAGGACAGGGGTGGGCAAACTAGGCCCATCAGGGCTTTGGATTCAGTCCGTGGGACTGCCACCCCCGTGGCGTTGCGGGCCCTGCAGCGCTCCAGGAAGCAGCTGGCACCACGTCCCTGCGGCCCCTGAAGGGGGGGAGGGGGCTCCATGCGATGCCCTTGCCTGCAGGCACTGCCCCTGCCCCCACCCCACAGCTCCCACTGGCCAGGAACTGCAGCCAATGGGAGCTGTGGGGGAGGGGCGGCAGTACCTGCAGCCGAGGGCAGCGTGCGGAACCCTCTGCACCCGCACCCCCACCCCAGGGGCCGCAGGGATGTGGTGCCGGCCGCTTCTGGGAGCAGCATGGGGCCAGGGCAGGCAGGGAGCCCGCCTTAGCCCTGCTGCGTGCTGCTGACACCCTGGAGCAGCTCCAGGTAAGTGGTGCCAGGCCAGAGCCCGCACTGTGAACCCCTCCTGCACCCTGCACCCCAAACCCCTGAGTCCCCTGAAGCACCGAGCACACTTCTGTGCCCCAATCCCCTCCCCGAGCCCCCTCCCACACCATTCCTGCACCCCAACCCCCTTCCTGCACCCCAACCCCCTGCCCTGAGCCCCTTCCGGCACACTCCACTCCTTCCTGCACCCCAACCCCTGCCCCAGCCCTACATTCATGGCCCTGCATGCAATTTCCCCACCCAGATGTGGCCCTTGGGCCAAAAAGTTTGCCCACCTCTGGACTAGGACAATTGATTGTAGATGGTTTATTTACCTGCAAACCTTCTTGGGTACGTGAGGGCCAGCCCTAAAAGAATGGTGGCTGGGGTCTCACAGGACATGTGAACAGGTCACCTGATACTGGAATCCATCTTAAACCTGGTACTTTTCCATTTAGAAGGAGGGGTGGAGACCCAGAGACACACAAGATTCCTGCCTTGGGCCAAAGCTATAAAAAGGGGTGGAGCATGACAGAGGAGGCTGCCAGTCATGAGAAGACCTTTAGTTTCCACCTACGATGTCTGCTGGAACTAACAAGAACTGTACCGGGGAAAGGATTGGTCCCAGACTAGGAAGAAGTCTAGTCTGTGAAAAAAGCTTATTGGAACATCTCTGAGGGTGAGATATTACCTGTAATCAGTTTTTTTATGTATTAGGCTTAGACTTGCGTGTTTTTGCTTTATTTTGCTTGGTGACTTACTTTGTTCTGTCTGTTATTACTTAAATCCTACTTTTTATACTTAATAAAATCACTTTTATTTATTAATGAACCCAGAGTAAGTGATTAATACCTTATGGAGCAAACAGCTGTGCATATCTCTCTATCAGTGTTATAGAGGGTGGACAATTTATGAGTTTACCCTGTATAAGCTTTATACAGAGTAAAACTGATTTATTTGGGGTTTGGATCCCATTGAGAACTGGGTATCTGGGTGTTGGAGATAGGTGACCTGCTAAGCAGTTTTTGGTTAAAGTCTGCGGCTTTGGGGGTGTGGACCAGACCTGAGTCTGTGTTGCAGCAGGCTAGCGTGTCTGGTTCAACAAGGCAGGGTTCCGGAGTCCTAAGCTGGCAGGAAACAGGCTCAGAGGTAATTCCAGCATGTCAGGTGACAGTCCCAAGGGGGTCTCTGTAACCGAACCCATCACAGTACCTACAGACGGTTATCAAGTCACTGCTCAATCTTCTTTCTGATAAACAGATTGAGCTCTTTCAGTGTCACTGTAAGGCATTTTCTCCAGTGCTCAGATAATTTCTGTAGCTCTTTTCTGCACTGTCTCCATTTTATCAACATCCCTTTTCAAATGTGAACACTGTCTACGGTATCCCAGTATCAGTTGGAGAGCTATTCTCTTGTGGATAAGAAGAGTTGGCTCCAATTTTTGCCAGGATGATTTTCTGACAAAGAAATACCCCTTTTTTGCAAAATGGAATTTTTTTTCCATGGGGGGTCAATTAAAATGACAGCTCCCTGCTGCAGGCAGAAAATGAAATTGACAGACACCTGCCGAGGCTCTGGGGCCAAAAAGGCACAGAGCCAGGCCACTAAGCCTCCTTGCCTAGCTCTACGGAGTTGGACAGGCACAGAGCTGGGGTACTCAGCTCCTGTGGCTTCAGGGTTGGAAGGAAGGCGAGAGGCTGAGCATGCCAGCTCTCTGGCTCTCAGGCAGCCAGGCAGGAAGGCTCTTGTCAATTAAGTAAAATGGACAAGAGCCTGCCAGGCGGGCAGCTGGAAAAATCCGTTTTGGTTCTCCCAAAACGAAATTTTCCATTAATTTGTTTCCAGCAAAATAATTTGCTTTTTTCGTGTCTCATCCTAATTCAGGACAAATCCCACCCCCCCCAAAAAAACAACCTGTAAAGTATTTTGCAGGAATTTCTTTTTTCTGACCAGCTCTTCTCTTAAAGCTCAGCAAAGAGAAAAAGTCCCCTTTGCTGAAAAGTTCCTGAGCTGCACAGACAAGGGGAGTCTAGGATTCCTGAGCTGAAAGAGAAAGTTGCACTCAGACATCTGATATTTAAAAGACACTGTGGAAAAGTCATCTGTCCTTCTCCGTTCTGCTGCAGGGTGGAGTCTCTGTTCTCCTGCAAAGTTCCTGAGCTCTGCATAAGGGAAGAGCCTCTGATATTTCGGAAGAAAACAGTTACAGAGCCCTCTCTCCAGCAAAGCCCAGGTGCCTCTCCCACGATGCCTTTTACATTTTAAGAGGCTACGAACACTTCCCCTGAACTCATAGGAAAGCAGCAGCAGCTACAGAACCAGACCAGTGAGGGGAAGTGCTGCATCTGAGCAACTTCTACTGACTTCTGCGGGAGTTTGTTGGTATGCGGGAGCTGCAAAATTGGGCCTTGGGGAGCCCTGCTTCTGCCGAATGCACTGCCTTCCAAGCCTCTGACTAGTTACATTTCTTTCTCGTACTCACCTCTAAAACTGATTTATTTATTTGAGAGAGAATGTTTCCTCTGTAGACTTCTCTGACAATCTTGGAATCTTATTATATATATATTCCAAATATTTATCTGTCACTCTGAAGCCTAGAAAACCTGAGTCAATATGAGGCAAAGGAAACAGCTACAAGCATGGTTAAGGGTTCTTCTTGTTTAGAATATCATCTGGTTGAATCATCATAAGGATTCACAGTCTGTTACCACCCAATTAAGTTCTCATCCATTTTCAGCTTTACAAATTGTACCCTTACGACAACCTGCACTTTTACCCAGTACAGAAAAGCTCTAGGCCCCTTTGACATAAAATATAGATCAATAATTCCCTTAATTTTTTACTAAATTGCACCAATTCCATCCCATATAATCGCTCCAACCAACAAACCCACAGTCAAAAGTTGAAACAATCATCCTTTTCCAATCATTTAACACTGATGACTCAACAACCTTTACAGGCACTCAGGAAAAGAGATGGGCTTTATAGTGTGCCCCACAGGCCATCAAGTTTGGGCTGTTTTGAACCAAGGAAGGGGAACAAGTTCCAAAGCCACAGGCACCACAAAGAGTGCCCTCCCAACAGCACTCATTAATATGGTAACCATAGTAATAATTTTATTTTAAACTAATATATGCACAAGATCAGTTTAGATCTACATTAAGCAACAGATTTGTGTTTCAACAAAAATATTTGCAGATTAAGGGAATCAAAAAAAAAGTTGGACATCAAAATTAGAATCTGAAAAAGTAGACCTTCTTAAATTCCTTCAAAGTCCTAAACATGTTTAATTTCCAGAATATTATCCATTTTAAAAGTGGGTGGTGGTATTGTGGATATGAAACACATTTATTTTCATCCCTAACAAAGAAAACTGAAACTTCCCTTTGAAAATCTCAGAGAAAAACTTAGTTGATGGTGATGCTCAAGTTCTTGTGCTTCTTTAAGCCAGGTTGGGCTCCCTCCTGCTTTACAGAGACTCCAAAAAGTATGTGTGCCATGGGTGCTGGAACTAGGGGTGCTGCAGCACCTCCTGACTTGAAGTGGTTTCCATCATATACAGGGTTTACAGTTTGTTTCAATGGTTCTCAGCACCCCCACTATAAAAATTTGTTCCAGCACCCCTGATGTGTGCTCCTGTTTCTTTTTATCAAAATGGTGAAGGACTGTACACATTTGAGTTAATTTCATGGAGGATTACAGTACCTGTGGTTAGATATTTGGCGGTATGTGTGTGTGTGTTCTGCCTGCATGCTGCCCCAGCTCTGTGCAGACAGCCAGCATGGTAGACCTCAAGCGAACTGCCCAATGATCACAAGATCCATTAAGGTACGAAGGCACCAGGCCTGGTTTATTGTCAACAAAGCACGGTAATAGCACCTGTCAGACTCTATGAGGATACTAAGACATCAAGGGAGGCAGGTATCATAGGCTGGAGGAGGCTGAGCCTACCCAAACAGCCACGTGTGGCCTCGCCCCCACTTCCCCTCCTGCTTCCCGTTCTGCAGGCAACTCTTCCTGTGTGCCATGGCCACAGATGGGGCTGGCACCAGGGCTGCGCTGCCCGGCCTCCCAGGGCTGGGAGGGCTAGGGCTGGGGCTGAGCTGCCTGGCCTCCTGGCACTCCGGGGCTGGGGCTATGCTGCCCGGCCTCTCGGCACTGTGGCAGGGGTGCAGCCAGTAGCTGCAGTGGTAGGGGGACCTCTGGGCTCTGTTGACTGGCACAGAAGGAGTGGAGGCTTGGGCAGAAGGAGCAGGGAGGGGTCTAGCCTCCCCGAGCCAGCGGTTCACCCGCCGCCCACATAAGACATATATGCCCATGACAATGGAGGCAGCTCAGTGAATGGTGAGACTTTCCATTCCCCCCCTCCCCCCCAGACAAAGATATTCCCTCCAAGATACATCTTTATAACCTGATACAAACAAGTTACGTACTGCCTCTGACATAGTTACTGCCCCGACATGGCTAGTTATCACCCATCACCTTGTACATGTTGGTTCAACTAAAACATCTTTATTGCGTACAGTACTGTTATCCTGACCTTTTCTTTTAAGAGAGCTCAGTGTGTTCCTGTTATCCTTGGGGAATGTTTTTGTACCATCCTTGATATGGGGATGTGTTTGTGTGAGTACTCTATGCTTAGTACTTTTTAGGAATGTGTATTTCTGCAATATCAGCACTGTTTTGCCAGATTCTGTGAGCAGGGCCTGCCTAATACCAGGCCTCTGATACACGGGCGTATATCTCAGGCTCTCTTCCCACTACAGTGCCCACACAAGGAACTTTTGTCTTTTTAAGTAAATGCAGTAAAAGTCAATTGATTATAAAGTAAGCAGGTTAATGTTTAGACAAACCACCAGCTAATTCTGCAACACTGCCAAATTCCCTTCCAGTGCCAGGGTTCTGTTAAGCCAGGGCCAGAGTACAGGGTCAGGGTCAGGGCCACGGTATCTCTGCAGGCCCATGAACGCACCGGCTGTGCGTGTCCGACCGGGGCACACCCGGCACACCGCGCTACCGGGGCTCGGCCGCCGAACCCCGGCCTGTCCCTGCTGCGGAGGGAGCTGTGCGGAGGGAGGTGCTGGAGCCCAGCCCAGCCCCAGGCGAGGTGCACGGGCGAGCGGAGATACTGGCTCTGCCCACCACCGCACAGGCTCAGCACGAAACAAGGGGTGCCCCGCTGCCCTTCCCGGCGCTGCAGCGCGCCCCTCACCCCGGGAGCTGCTGCCAGGCTCCCCCAGTGTGACGGGGAGCCCCGGCCGTTACCTCAGCGCGTTGAGCGGCGGGTTGTTCAGGCGGATCATCGCCACGGCCGCCGCCCCACGCTCGCACTGCTGCGCCATCCTCACCGCCGGCGGCCTGGACTGTGCCCGGGGCGGGGCCCGCCGGCGGCGGGGCGGTCCCGTGTTCCCGAGCGGCTGCGGCAAAGCCCTGGGGAGCGCCCCGCCCCCCGCCGCAAGGCACAGCCCCGCCCGCACACAGCGGTACAGGGTACGCGCTCCCACCGCAGCGCATGCTGCCACCGCTACAACATTGAGACACAGTCACCCCCCCCAGAGCACACCTCCATTGCATGCCCCCCCGCCCTCAACAGCTGCCCATTGGGTACAGTGCTCCCGCAGAGCACATCATTGCCCCATCCCAAGGCACACCAGACCACCCCCAGACAGGACAAACCACCCTCCCCAGCACACCGCCATGGGCTACGTCCGCCTGCGCGTCCGGAGCCCATGGCCAGCGGGGACAACCCCTCCCCCACCCAGGAGAGACGCACCACTCCATCACACCCTGTATTCCTTGTGTCCCTGTACTGGGGGAGTAGGTGGCCAGCTCCTGCGGGGCAAAGGATTTTCTATGTAGAGTTTCAAAAGTGATACATGAAACACCAGCTGAATCTTCAGAGAGCAGGGTAGCAGTAGTTCAAAGGTGACTGCATTAACCTGCTGCAGGATCTTGAAAGGACCAAGGCATCGAAAGTCCAGCTTGCAAGCAGGTCTGTCGGTGCAGAGATGCCCTGTAGAGAACCATACCTTTTGTCCCACTGAGTAGGTGGGGCCTTGTTATGGGGTGCTGGTCTGCATTCCATTTATAGTCTGCTCTTGCTTTTTCCAGGTATCCCATTACTTCTTCCCAGTCCCAGTGCATCTGCTGTATCAGGTCTGAGGAGGCCAGGTTGGGAGAGGAAGGGAGTAATTGGGTGTGGTACACATAGTTAGTAAAATAGGGGCTTTGACCCATAGTCATATGTGCTGAGTTGTTGTAGGCAAATTTTGCATAATGGAGAAGCAAAGACCAATCATACTGGTGGTGACTGATGTAGTAGCACAGCTGCTGCTCAAGAATTATGTTGGCCCTTTCTGTTTGGCCTTTAGACTGTGGCTGGTATGCAGAGGAAAGACAAGTACAGACTCCCAGCAGGCACAGGGCCTTGCACCAGAACCATGTCATGAATTGTGATCTCCGCTCGGACGTGATGTGTTCCAGAAGGCCAGAGGCAGAATACATGGCTAATCCATAGCTGGGCTGTCTCTTCAGCAGAGGGGAGGCCTGCACATCCACCAATGTGATATATTCCATCATGTGCCAGCAATGCCCCTCTGCCATGTACATTGGCCAAACCGGACGATCTCTACGCAAAAGAATAAATGGACACAAATCAGACATCAAGAATTATAACATTCAAAAATCAGTTGGAGAACACTTCAGTCTCTTTGGTCGCTCAATTTCAGACCTAAAAGTCGCAATTCTCCAACAAAAAAAACTTCAGAAACAGACTCCAATGAGAAACTGCAGAATTGGAATTAATTTGCACACTGGACACGATTAAATTAGGCTTGAGTAAAGACTGGGAGTGGATGGGTCATTACACAAAGTAAAAACTATTTCCCCATGCTAATTTTCCCCTACTGTTACTCACACCTTCTTGTCAACTGTTTGAAATGGGCCATCCTGATTATCACTACAAAAGTTTTTTTTTCCTCCTGCTGATAATAGCCCACCTTAATTGAGTAGTCTCTTTACAGTTGGTCTGGCAACACCCATTTTTTCATGTTCTCTGTGTGTATATATCTTCCTACTATATTTTCCACTGCATGCATCGGATGAAGTGGGCTGTAGCCCACAAAAGCTTATGCCCAAATAAATTTAAGATTCACTAGTGATTTTCATTTGTGTACACTTTCCTTTAAACATGCAAACTGATAACATGTGATTTTGTATGCAGTGTAGTTGTAGCCATGTCGGTTCCAGGATATTAAGGAGACAAGGTGGGTGAGAAAATGTCTTTTATTGGACCAACTTCTGTTGGTGAGAGAGACAAGCTTTTGAGCCACACACAGCTCTTCTTCAGGTTTGGGAAAGGTACCCACAGCTAAAGGCAAGGTGTTTAACAGTGGTGTTAACAGACCACTCTACTTTGAATGGTCCCTTAGAACATGTGCTAACTACTTATACTAAACAATCTGTTCCACCTTGAATCAAACTGTACCAAAGAATCTCTATGGCTAGAAATTCCATGATTGGATAAAAAGAGTACAGTAGTAGGAATATACTACCAGCCACCTGATCAGGATGGTGACTGTGAACTGCCCTGGGAGAGTAGAGGGGCTATAAATATAGAAAACAATAATAGAGGATTCCAATTATCCCCATATTGACTGGTTACATGTCATCTTAGGACAGGATGCAGAGATAAAACTTCTAGACATCATGAATGACTGCTTCTTGGAGCAGCTAGTCCTGGAACCCACAGGGAGAAAGGCAATTCTTGATTTAATCCTAAGTGAAGAATAGGATCTGGTCCAAGAGATGAATGTAGCTGAACCTTAGTAATAGCAATCTTAATGTGATTAACTTTAAAATTCTTGTGGGGTGGAAATACCAAAGAAGCCCACCACAGTAGCATTTAACTTCAAGAAGGGGAACGATACAAAAATGAGGAACCTAGATAAGTGGAAATTAAAGTAAAGTAATGAGAGTAAAATGCCTGCAAGCTGCATGGAAAATTTAAAAAACCACCATATTAGAGACTCAAATTAAATGTATTCCCCAAATTAAAAAAAAAAAAAGCCACCATGACTAAACAACAAAGAGGCAGTTAGAGGCAGAAAGGAATCCTTTAAAAATTGGAAGTAAAATCCTAGTGAGGAAATCAGAAAGGCGCATAAACGCTGACAAGTCAAGTATAAACATAAATAAGGCAAGCCAAAAAAGAATTTGAAGAGCTATTACCAGAAGACACAAAACTAAGAGCAAAAAGTCCATCAGAAGCAGGAAACGTGCCAAACGATCAGTGGGACCACTGGACCAACTGAGGTACTAAAGGAGCACTCAATGAAAATAAGGCCATTGTAGACAAGGTAAATTAATTCTTCGCATCAGTCTTCACTGAAGAGGATGTGAGGGAGATTCCCACCTGAGCCATTCTTTTTAAGTGACAAATCTGAGGAACTGTCCCAGATTGAGGTGTCAGTAGGAGGTTTTGGAACAAACGGATAAATTAAACAGTAATAAGTCACCAGGACCAGATGGTATTCACCCCAAAGTTCGGAAGGAACAGAAATATGAAATTACAGAACTACTAACTGTTGTGTGTAACTTATCACTTAAATCAGCTTCTTTACCAAATGACTGGAGGTTAGTTAATGTAATGCCAATTTTTTTAAAAGACTCCAGAGGCTATCCTTGCGATTACAGGATAGTAAGCCTAAATTCAGTATTAGGCAAATTGGTTGAAACTATAGTGAAGACTAAAAATATCAGACACATAGATGAACATGATTTGCTGGGGAAGAATTAACATGACTTTTGTAAAGGGAAATTATGCCTCACCAATCTATTAAAATTCTTGGAGTAGTGTGATGCCGCGAGACCAGGTGACAGCTTAGGCCAAGGTTCCTAGGCCTCAACTGAACACTATCAAATGCATAGTTGGAAAACAATCTGACTCACCTGTGTGTTAGTACTGCTAAAATAGGTATTAGACTAGACTTGTAACAGTGTGTTTAGACTTTGTCATGCTTGTAAATTGCTGCATACATTAATCTCACTTGTAATATCTGTAACCCATGCTGTAAGATAATACTTCAGTATTTGTTCTGTAACTGTAAAAATGTTTGCTCTCAAACTGCAAATCCAGTGAGGAATCATCACCAAGTGTTAAATACTAGTTTGCACCTATGATCTGTTACTCACAAGTGGTAACATCATCAGGATGATCCCATCACATTTGTCTCCAGCACTGGACAACACAGTGTCAATCTCCCTTTGTTATATAAACCTATTTATAACTTTTTCTTACACATATGTATTAGTCTCTCATTTCCATGTTAAATCTCCTCATTGTCAGTTCAAACTTTCTAGCTTTTTAATTACTTTATCTTTTCTTTTTCTCACAAACATGATTACTCTGCAATCTTATACATGCACAACACTAAACATGATTACTGTGCAGTTTCTTACACATATGCAGTTCAGCTTATCCTTACGCTGTTAAATGTTATCAGAATATAAGAACAGCCATACTGGGTCAGACCAATGATCCATTTAGTCTAGTAGAATGTCTTCTGACAGTGGCCAGTGCCTGATGCTTCAGAGGCAATGAACAGAACAGCAATTATCACATGATCCATCCAGTCGTCCAGTCCCAGCATCTGGCAGTCAGAGGCTTAGGGACACCAAGAGCATACGGTTGCGTCCCTGACCATCTTGGCCAATAACCATTGATGGACCTATCCTCCATTAACTTAATTTTTTTGGAACCCAATTGTACTTTATGCCTTCACAACATCCCCTGGCAATGAGTTCCACGGGTTGACTCTGCATTATGTGAAGTAGTACTTCCTTTTGTGTGTTTTAAACCTAATGCCTATTAATTTAATTGGGTGACCCCTGGTTCTTGTGTTATGTGAAGGGGGAAATAACATGGCCCTCTTCACTTTCTCCACACCATTCATGATTTTATAAACCTGTCTCATATCCCCCTTTAGCCGTCTCTTTTCAAAGCTGCATAGTCCCAGTTTCTTTAATCTCTCCTCATATGGAAGCTGTTGCACCCCCCGCCCAATCATTTTTGTTGCCCTTCTCTATACCTTTTCCATTTCTAATATATCTTTTTTGAGAGACAGTGACCAGAACTGCATGCAGTATTCTATGTGTGGGTGTACCAGGCATTTGTATGGAGGCATTATGATATTTACTATCTTATCTATCACTTTCCTAATGGTTCTTATCATTCTGTTAGCTTATTTGACTGCCACCACTGCATATTGAGCAGATGTTTTCAGAAAATTATCCACAATGACTCGAAGTTCTCTTTCTTGAGTGCTAATAGCTACTTTAGACCCCATCATTTGTATGTATAGCTGGGATTATGTTTTCCAATGTGCATTACTTTGCATTTATCAACATTGAATTTCATCTTCCATTTTCTTGCCCAGTCACCCAGTTTTGTGAGATCCCTCAGTTAAATCCTTACCAGACTGTGAAGAATTACAATCTTGAGTAATTTTATATCATCTGCTAACTTTGCCACTTCACTGTTTATCCCTTCTTCCAGATTATTTATGGGTATGTTGAACAGCACTGGTCCAAGTACAGATGCCTAAAGGACCCCACTATTTAACTCTCTCTGACCATTTGCACCTACCTTTTGTTTCCTGTGTTTTAACCAGTTACTGATCCATGAGAGGACCTTCCCTTTTATCCCATGACTGCTTATTTTGCTGAAGAGCCTTTGGTGAGGGACCTTGTCAAAAGCTTTCTGAAAGTCCAAGTACACTATATCCACTCACCCTTGTCCACGTTTGTTGACCCCCTTGTTTGTTGGCCCCTGTTTGGCGTGGCTCATAAGCAAGAATCCTAACCTCAGGCAGACTGTTAAGAAGCAGGGCACAAACCCCAAACTGGTTGTGAGTTCTATACTTAGATCTCAGCAACCACGTAACAAGTGTAAACTCAGGCATCATAAAGCCTTAACATGGAGTCACAGATGGTCTCCTTGGGCATTCTAATGTCTCTTGCCTCCCCAGGCAAGCTTGACTCTGTCGCTGATGGTCATTTTACACTTGATATCACAAAATATTCAGGTTACTCCCAGTCCCAAAGGGTCACTTACACGAGGTCAGTTTGCACTTTAGATCTCACACCAAACAGTTGTAGCCAATCCTGTAGTAAACTAAGGATTAACTAAGAAGTAGTAACCGTTATTTACAAGGTTAAAACAGGTAAACAGACACACACAAATGAGTTGCAGTCTTACGTTTCAGATAGTGATAGAGCTGCTGAAATATGCCAGCTCTATAAGTCTTTTAGGGCTAAGCCAAGTTAATCCTGGGGGATCTCTTGCTTATGTTTAGGAATTTTTGTCCCTTAGAGTCCAAACAACATAAAAAGACCCTAATTTCTTCTTGTTAAGGATTTTTATCCACATCTCCCTAGAGTTCAAGCTGATGGGACAAGTGCTTCTGCACCCCACTCTTCAAAGGTGTGCCAGGAGCAATCAACAAAGTCCTTGTTCTTTGATGGCTTACAGTGGTCCATTTGGATTTAATAGGCTTTCCTGATGGGCTGGAAATAACCATTCCTCACCACCTGCTAAGTGTTTTGCCTTAATAAAGATTTGTTAGACCCAGCTGCTAAGTAAATTATTTTCAAACCAAAATTTTGAGGAGCCAGGCAGTTTGCTGATTGGGCTAACACCTAATATCCCAGAGACTGTAACCTAAGGATATTGAGGGGTTTAAGGGACAATGGAGTCACTGGGGAGATAAGTATCCTCATGGTGAGGGTCCCCTTAAGGAGATGAACATCTTCACAAGACCAAATCAGCTTGAAGCAGTGGTTAAACATCTGGAAGGCAACTTTTTTAGCAAAAAAGATTGCTATAAGAAAAGGGTAAAAACTGCAGTTGTTTGGGATTTGATAGTGACAGCCAGAGCTTTTATGAAACAATATGGAAACTGGAATGTTGAAAATATAAAAATGAAGTTAAATGCAGGCAGGTGAGATTCAAGAATTGACACACAAGGTCACTGAGCAATGGGCACACTATGTTATAAGGTCTGAGGCTTTGACTGAGAAAGCTCAAGAATGTGAGTCTCATAAGGAGCAGAAGGTGCTCTGCAAGCAGTGCAATTGGAGAATACAGAACCGACAGTGAAACTTTAGGAAGGAGAAAGCATTGATGTGGACAGTATAGTCTGAGGAGGCTCCACCTCCTTATATTCCACTTTTTCCTTCCTTGAGCAATCTGGACTCTAAAGCTGCCCCTAAAATGCCTGTCCCTTTGAAGCCTGTAATCACATCCACAGTTCAAAATAATCAGGGTGAAGGTACACGTACAGAGGTGAAGGTTAAACACCTTTCACTAGTGGAGGTATCAGCCATAATGAAAGAAATAGGTCCTTGCCCCAGAAGCAGGGGCACAGAAGAAGTGGATTAGGAAAACTAGGGAGCAGGTTGAATTTTGTGACCTGACTAGAGGAGATTGGGGGAGAATTTTGCAGAAGGGAGTCAGTTCTGAGGTTTGGTTGCATATTCCACAGGGTGTTAGAGGTCTGGGACAGTGCCAGTTCCTGTGTTCAGAAATTATCTGAGTTTTATTTGGATCTGCTGCAGCAACCACATTGCCAGTGTTTGTTAAGCCAAAACCTGACAAGCCCCCTGCAGAATAGGAGTAATTTATGTGTGCTTATTCTCTGGTTATGAATAATCCAGCTCATGATAATCCAGGCTACCCACAACTTGTTATCGATTGGCTACTTCCAGATGTTAAAGTAGTAGTTAAAATGGTGTTTGATAGGGAGTTGTATGAACGTTCAGACTTTGGTTGAAAAAGCAGAACGTGCTTTTTGCTACGTGATGTAGGGTAAGAATAAGGACCCAGTGGATGAGGCTAAAGCACACAGGGTTGAAAGTGGCCAGGAATCCAAGCTAAGGGTAGTACAGGATATTGTAGAAGGTGTGGCCAAGAGAAAGGAAGCAGCCATGCGTGCCCATGGATTCCCTCTTATGAGGTACAGAGGCGTAATGAGGTACTGGAGGAGGTGCAGAGGCTTCAGGAGTGGACCTCAGGGATGGGGAGCGGTCTATCAGCTAGAACCACTTCCTCGATTCCCCGATAGGGATACCAAGCCTCCTCCCACTCATCCAAGATTCTTACCTGCATTACCTTGTAGGAGCGGGGATGCCGCCAGGTGCTAACAGTTATAGGAGGCATTTGTAACAAGCTTTGCTTGATCCTGGGGTGTCTGTCTCTTTGACATCTTGAATTCAGGTGGGGATGTCACATAACCGTGCATTACCATGCCCAGAGTGACAGGACAAGGAGCCACTCACTGGCTTATATGACAAAGTTCTATCCTTGCCTCCGTGGTCCTGCGTTTCCTGGCAGATTTTGCTAGCCTCAGAGGCTCACTGTGATCCTCCATGTAACCCTTCTCTCTCTAGAGAGAAGAGTCACAGTCTACTGAGCCATTTTCATCATAAGCCAGCGAGTGAGGTGAGGAGAAGTTATCCTTCCTTGCATGGTCTCTGTTGTCTCCCAGTCTCAGTGATTAATCAGGGGGCAAAGGGGGAGAGGGGGAAGAGCCCGGGCCCACCCTCTACTCCAGGCTCCAGCCCAGGGACCCTAAATAGCATCAGCTATGGTAGCTGACCTTTTAGAAACATGACATGTACAATTCTCTGGGCTACTTTCCCCACAGCAGCCCTCACTTCCTCAAGCTCCACTTCACCCTTACCTCAGGGCCTCCTTCCTTGTGCCTGATATGGTGTGTACTATTCAGTCTCTCCAACAGCGCAACTTCCTCCCACAGCTCCTGACATGCACACCCACCTGACTAACTGGGAGGCTTTTAACTAGTTTCAGCCAGCCCCTGATTGGCTTCAGGTGTCCCAATCAACCTAGCATTCTCCCTGCCTTCTGCTTAATTGACCTGGCCCAGCTGCCATTTCACTTATTCTGGTACCAGGGATTTGTTTAGCCTGGAGCTAATATATCTATCTCCCACTACTTTTCTATAGCCATCTGGCCTTGCCCTGTCACACTTACTAAACCCTTAGATGTCACTGTAGGCAAGTTTTCTGTTACTCATGTTTGTGTGGTCCGTGACTCTCAGGAGATTGCAGACCCAGTTGCAAAATGCAATAGCTTAAAAAGATCAGCTTTAAGATGCTAAATACATTGACTGAAAACTGTCACTCTGGCCAAAAAGGTAAAAAGTTTACAATCTCAGAATTTTGTAGCTAGTGAAGCCTTTGGAAATGTCCTATTTCACAAACTGAAACTGAATGATTTAAGGGAAATAAATGTTAAGTTAAAAGGAGTTTTGCACAGACTCTAAGGACACTGCAGAGCTCGAAAGGGACTAGACAGTCAAGGGTAGTACAAGGTTTAAAGAGCATAAGTGTTAAAGAGAACAATTTAAAAAAAAGGGAGGGGGGAATACCTACGAAGCTGAAGAGGAAAAAATGAGTAACAGCAGCTAACACTGCCTTTCAGAAGAACAGTTTAAGTGTAGCAGCAGAAACAAAGAAAGAAAGCAAAGCATCAGTCAAACAGAACGTTGCTAAAACACAGCAGATAACAGACCTCAGGCCAAAATAAATAAAATAAAATAAAAGCTCTTGCATGTGAACACTGTATTCAAAACTGAAATATGAAAATAAAATGTGAGCTGCTTAATTTAAGGGAAGCCCAGTGAAAAATGAAAAGATTTTTTAGGGCTGTCGATTAATCGCAGTTAACTCACGTGATTAACTCAAATTAACTGTGATTAAAAAAATTAATAGCGATTAATCGCAGTTTTAATCGCATTACTAAACAATAGAATAGCAATTGAAATGTATTAAATATTTTGGAAGTTTTTCTACATTTTCATATATATTGCCTTCTGTGTTGTAACTGAAATCAAAGTGTATATTTTTTATTACAAATATTTGCACTGTAAAAATTATAAACAAAAGAAATAGTATTTTTCAATTCACCTCATACAAGTACTGTAGTGCAAACTCTTTGTTGTGAAAGTGCAATTTACAAATGTAGAATTTTTTTTTTTACATAACTGCACTCAAAAACAAAACAATGTAAAACTTCAGAGCCTACAAGTCCACTCAGTCCTACATCTTGTCCAGCCAATCACTAAGACAAACAAGTTTGTTTACATTTACAAGAGCTAATGCTGCCCTCTTCTTATTTACAGTGTCACCAGAAAGCGAGAACAGGCATTTGCTTGGCACTTTTGTAGCTGGCATTGCAAGTTATTTACGTGCCAGATATGCTAAACATTTGTATGCCCCTTCATGCTTCGACCACCATTCCAGAGGGCATGCTTCCATGCTGATGATGCTTGTTAAAAAAAGAATGTGTTAACTAAATTTGTGACTGATTCTCTTTGGGGGAGAATTGTATGTCTCCTGCTCTGTTTTACGTGCATTCTGCTATATATTTCATTTTATAGCAGTCTTGGATGATGACCCAGCACATGTTCATTTTAAAAACACTTTCACTGCAAATTTCAGAAAATGCAAAGGTGGTACAAATTTGAGATTTCTAAAGATAGCTACAGAACTTAACCCAAGGTTTAAGAATCTGAAGTGCTTTCCAAAATCTGAGAGGGATGAGGTGTGGAGCATGCTTTCTGAAGTCTTAAAAAAGCAACATTCTGATACAGAAACTATAGAACCTGAACCACCAAAAAAAGAAAATCAACCTTCTGCTGGTGGCATCTGACTCACGATAATGAAAATGAACATGCGTCGATCCACACTGCTTTGGATTATTATCAAGTAGAACCTGTCATCTGCATGGATGCATGTTCCCTGGAATGGTGGTCGAAGCATGAAGGGACATATGAATGTTTCGAATATCCAGCACATAAATAACTTGCAATGCCACCTACAACAGTGCCATGAGAATGCCTGTTCTTACTTTCAGGTGATATTATAAACAAGAAGCGGGCAGTATTATCTCCTGCAAACATAAACAAACTTGTTTGTCTGAGCGATTGGTTGAACAAGAAGTAGGATTGAGTGGACTTGCAGGCGCTAAAATTTTACGTTGTTTTGTTTTTGAATGCAGTTTTTTGGGTACATAATTCTACATTTGTAAGTTCAACTTTCATGATAAAGAGATTGCACTATAGTACTTGTGTATTAGGTGAATTGAAAAATACAATTTCTTTTGTTTTTTTTACAGTGCAATTACTTGTAATCAAAAATATAAAGTGTGCACTGTATACTTTGTATTTTGTGTTGTAATTGAAATCAATATTTGAAAATGTAGAAAACATCCAAAATAATTAAATAAATGGTATTATATTATTAACGGTGTGCTTAATCATAATTAATTTTTTAATCACGTGATTAATTTTTTTAATAGCTTGACAGCCTAGTACCAACTAATATCTGTAGTATTGAATTTAACCAATTTTAAATTACCAAAGCAGCTTCCTGCTACAGGTAGGACTAAAGGAAATTCAAGGAAAATTCAGTCATACCACCATTGCATTCAGGGCTGGCCCTAGACCAAATGGCACCCCAAGTAAGGAGCGTCTTCAGCACCCCCACCTCCCATTTGTTAAACTTTTGAATACCTTATTTTTTTATTGCATTTGTCATCCATTTCACACTTGGATGCACAATTTGCATGCATGATTTATCCCTCTCATATAAGATGATAAATTTGCAAGCTACGGTCTGTACATTTGTATTTATTCAAGCCATATATAAGCAAATAAAAAAATTACTTTGTCTAAGCTTACAGAAAGTTTTTAATTTTAAGAATAACTGAAACATACCAACACCAAGAAATTGAACTGTGCATCAAGATTGGGTGGACTAGTATTAAATAGTGTTACAGTAGGTGACAGCTATAGAATGTTACTCCTTGTCCTTTAGTTCAAAAGGTTGCTTTTCTTGCTTTTGCCCTCGTGAACTGAAGCACAACATCACAGAGATCCAAAAATTGGCCAATGGCATTCTGAAGGGATAAAATAGCAAGCAATGTCAGTCTCATCAGCCATCGTTGATCAAAAATATGCTTTAAGGAGCCTGATCTTCAAAAAGCTGCTCTTACCACTTGCTATCGTGACCATCAGTATGAGCAGAATCCTCAAAGCTATCCACACTTTAGGAAAAAAAGTGTCCTTTAGCTCTGCATCATGAATGAATTGGAGAACTTGGGAGTGGAAAGTGCTTCCTGTGTTGCAAAATGTGATGCATGTTGTCCAATTTGACATAGGTCTTTATCATTGACTTCTGAACATTCCCCATATGTCAGCGTCTGGTGAAGGTCCGTACAATTGTTCAAGAGTGTTTTCCTGTCTGCTGGTCATACAAAAACCAGGTCTTTTTGTGGTGCTTCATTTGTCCAGACTTTTCTTCGATGGTGTAGTGAGGTGGACTGGCCCACCCCAGACACGGAGGAATAGGGTGGCACCACCCCCTCGTGGGTGGAGCCCTACTCCTAGCTCTGCCCCCGGAAGCCAAGGGGTGGGGCTGGACGTATAAAGGCAGAACCCAGAAGCTGACTAGGGCCCTGGCCACTAGAAGGGACAGATGCATCCCCTGAGCACTCGCCCTGGGAGGTGGCAGCAGGCCTGCAGAGTGCAGACGACTGGACTGGACCACGTGGATCCTGGACTGACCTGACCTAGGGGGAAGCAGACAACTGGCCTGGACCACCTGGACTCCTGGATGACCCGGCCCCACAGGGAGCAGACGACTGGCCTGGACCACCTGGCCGACCCAATCCCGCAGGAGGCAGATGACTATCCTGGACTGCCGGCTGGCCCAACCCTGGCAGAGCTTCTACTGGCAACTGAGGTCCCTGCTGACCACCTTACCTCACAGTACCAGCAGGTACCCTTGGAGAGGGCGTGTGGAAGTGGCCCAGGGGTAGTAGACCCCTGTCTAGCTGCAACGCTGGCAGAGGGTGAATTAGCATGTTGCAGCTTGGATCCCTGCTGACGTGGTGGCAGACCCCTCCACCACCCTTAGGGCCCGGGACTGGGATGCAGTGGAGTGGGAGGGCCTGCATCCCCCCCCACCACCCAAGCGGTGGGTGGCAGTCTCCCCCTCCCTCAGGCTAGCTGAAGGAAAGCCTGAGTTAACTGACTTTGTTTCATAGGCGCCGACTCCATGGGTGCTGCAGGGCTGGAGTACCCATGGGGAAAAGTTAGTGCTCCCCCCCCCACACACCTCCTCCTCTTCCCCCGAGCTCGTCGCGTCCCTGCTCCTCCCCTTCCCTCTCAGCACTTCCTGCCCGCTGCCTAATAGCTGTTTAGCGGCAATTAAGACTTTCTAGGAGGGAGAGGAATGAGTGGGGACGCAGCACGCTCAGGGGAGAAGAGACAGGGCAGGGGCGGGGACTTGGGGGAAGAGGGTGGAATGGGGGTGATGTGAGGGCGGTGCAGCAGGTGAGCACCCACTGGGTCGCGAGGAAGCCAGCACTTATGCTTTGTCTGCAGCCCCACCCAAGTGCAGGTTGGAGCTGAGTGACTTTGTTTACTGTCCCGCTCTGAACCAGAGCCTAGGCTGATAGGCTGGGCAGCAAACAGGCAGAGTACAGGCCTGACCATGAGACTCTTTGCTGCCTTGCCCTGACGTAGGGCTGGGGCTCTGTAATTGTGTTTATTGTTCGGCACTGACCACAGGCCCGAGCTCATGTCTCCCATCGCCCCACGGATTCCCCATGTCAGGTGACCCCCCGAGATGTAGTGGGGTGGATTGGCCACCCACAGACCCAGAGGAGGAGGAGCCACCTCTGGGGAAAAATGACTACAGGTGGACTTGAGTAGTGTCAACGAGTGAGCAAAAACCCTCCCTCTTGAATTTTTCTTCTGAGCTTCCCTATCACCTCATTTCTATCCTCATAATCAAACTGTCTTCTTCCAATGAGCCTGTCTACAAGGAAACTCATATTCGACTCCTAAATTTTCCACCATTTCTTTGGCAGCAATGATGGCATATTCAAATCTGTTCTCTCTGTAGACCACAATGAAATCAAGGCAGCTTCTCATCAAAGTTGTGGCAGCCACGATGTCCATCAACTGATTTTGTAATGCCTTCCTTACATTACTTGGAACAGAATATTGTGCCAAACCACAATTGAGACCAGAAATTTGAAGTCCAGGATCTGGTTTACCAGGCTTTGCGTCTTGTGTAAGATTCGGCTTCAGCTTTACTCGACTGTGCCAGTTCCAAGAAGGCATCATAAACCTTAGTCATTTGGTACGCCCGTGGCCTTACGGCTGTCAATGCAGCTCTACCAGTGAGTTTCACTTAGCGGCTTCATGGTCAGATTTGTAAGATTGTCAGTGAAGATCTTCCATGTGATTGTCCTGTTTTCAGCATCAACTTATACCCTTTGCAGTACTCCAAAAAGAGATACTGAATCTAAGGGCTGGTCTACACTACACAGTTAGGTCAACCTAAGGCAGCTTACATCAACCTAATTAGATCAGTGTCTACACTTCAGCTTTGCTCCTGCCAATGTAAGTGCCCTACTACACTGACATAATAACTCCATGAGAAGAACAAGCCTCATGTCGGTGTAATTAGGGTGAGATGAGTGTCTGTGTAGACACTGCGTTTTTACATGGGCTTGTGACTGGTTGGATCACAGAAACCCCTCTGGGGCTGCCAACTGATGTGCCAAGACTACTTCTGCCCTTGCTTTCCCTATCAGCTTGGGACTCCAGAACCCCGCCAGGTGGTGCCAGACATGCTTACCAGCCACAAACACAGACCCACATCTAAACCACGTCCCACAAACTGCGAGCTTAACTGAAAGCAGCTTAAGAAGTGTTCTGTCACTCAGATGCCCAACTCCCAATAGGGTCCAAACCCCAAATAAATCCACTTCACCCGCTTTATAAGTGTAAAGCTTATACAGGGTAAACACATAAATTGTTCGCCCTCTATAACACTGATAGAGAGATGCACAGCTGTTTGCCCACCCCCACCAGGTATTAATATATACTCTGGGTTAAATAATAAGTAAAAAGTGATTTTGTTAAATACAGAACGTAGGATTTAAGTAGTTCCAAGTAGTAACAGACAGAACAAAGTGAATTACCAAGCAAAATAAAATAAAACATGCAAGTCTATGCCTAATACAGTAAGAAAATTGAATACAGATAAAACCTCACCCTCAGAGGTGTTCCAGTAAGCTTCCTTTTACAAACTAGTTTCCTTCTAGTCTGGGTCCAGCAATCACTCACACCCACACATCCCATGAAGTGAGCTGTAGCTCACGAAAGCTCATGCTCAAATAAATTGGTTAGTCTCTAAGGTGCCATAAGTACTCAGTTTCTCTCAGGTATCCTTGGTGGCGGAGAGGCTCTCTTGAGCCAGCTGAAGACAAAATGGAGGGGTCTCCCAAGGCTTTATATAGTTTCTCCTTGTGGGTCTAAACCCCTTCCTCCACCTGTGCAGAATTACAGGTACAAAATGGAGTTTGAGTCATGCATGGACATGCGACTCCAAAACTGTACAGGCCAAGCCACATAGCCAGGAAAGCTCAGATGTAGATTGGTGTCTATTAAGGTCTATTGTCAGCTTAAGTGTTTCTTGACTGGGCACTTAACTTGCACATTCCTTTCTAAAGAAGCTGACCAAATGCCTTACGAAGGCTATTTAAAAATCAAACAAGTACACAGCCAATATTCATAACTTCGAATACAAAAATGATACATGCATACAGATAGGATGAATATATTCAGTAGATCATAACCTTTATAGAGATGTGTTAACTGGAATATGTTTTATGCTACATTTGCCATGTATGTCATATATACATTCATGAGCATATTCCCATAAAGCATTATGGGGTGCATCACAGGGCCCTTAGCTGTTTTGTCAATTTCATGGCAGGAGCCATGAAATTGATAAGAAAGCTGGGTAGCTAGAGCCCAGCTATCCCCTGCTTCCTGCCAAGGTGAGAAGCCCCAGGCGGCTCTCCCCCGCATATACACACACCCCAGCTCCCGATGGGGAACGGGGAGATCAGCTTGCTGGGAGCCTGTGGGGTAGTTGGGCTCCCACCAGGGAGTCGCCAGCGGAGTGGAGAGATCGGGCTCTCAGCTCCTCCCACTGCCCCTCTTAGGATGGTGGAAGCGCACTTGGTGAGGAAGGATGTGCACCACCGATCCAAGGAGGGTAGTGTGGACATTCAGGCACCACAATAATTACTCCGATGGTGCAAGTCAACCTAATGTAGGTTGAGTTATGTTTCTAGTGTAGATATACTCTAAAGAAGATGACGCTGCATCTGACTCAACCAGGTTGAGGAGATGGCAGCCACAAAGCAAGCTCTTGGATTCAGCATAAAGATCCTTGCCTGGATGCCACTGTTTCTTCCTTTCATGTTCACGCAGTTGTCAGAGCCTTGGCTGCAGCAGTCCTGAAGCTTTATTTTATTCTCATTCAAAATGTTCATAAACAGTTCTGTTAGGCCTTTTCCAATAGAGTTGTCCACAAACCAGAAACAGATAAAGTGTTCCTTTACGGGGATACAGCCATCCTCGTCATCAACAAATCTTACTGTAAAAAGAAAAGGAGTACTTGTGGCACCTTAGAGACTAACCAATTTATTTGAGCATGAGCTTTCGTGAGCTACAGCTCACTTCATTGCTCAAATAAATTGGTTAGTCTCTAAGGTGCCACAAGTACTCCTTTTCTTTTTGTGAATACAGACTAACACGGCTGTTACTCTAAAACCTGTCATTATGCAAGGCAAATCTTACTGTGAATGTCATCTTTTCACTGTGACTAATGTTGGGAGTGCAATCCATTATTATGGCATAGTACTTCACTTTGGCGAAGCCGCATCAATAGGTTATCAAGCACCTTCCTTGTCATAAGGTCAATAAATTTGTTTTGAATTATTTCACTGCAGTTATGGTCCACAGCATCTTTACAAACTACTCAACATAGATGCTCATGCATGACATCAACGTATTTCCCAAGGAGCTCTACCAAACAGAGGAAATTACCACTATGTTCAGTGAACTTATCTGACAAGCCTCAGAAAGGCAAATTATTCTTTGCAAGGAAGAGGGTAATTGAGATCAGATGCTTGAGCACATTCCTCCAATGCTGAGTTTCTACATGAATGCTGCGCTGGTTTTCTACGTCTATACATTTATTCAGCTTGAGCCTGGACTTGACCTCCATCCATTTGTAGTAGGCCATAAAAGGTTCTACAAAGGTCCAGAACATTCTAGAAGGTTAGTGAAAAATGAATCCACATAGGAAATACCCCGAGACATTTTACTTTAAACATTCTATTTTCCCTTTTGTTGCTAACAACAAAAACAGCACTGAGAGCTTAGTGTGCCCTCCCCCCACCAGCAAGCCAAACACCCCAGGCTGTCGCCTGCTCTTAAGTGTGGCCCTGGGCAGAGCAGGAGGCAGGGTGGAGCCATGGCTGGGCTAGGAGCAGAGTGGGGCTGGGGCCAAAGATGGGCTCAGTGAAGCTCCCTCTCCACCTCCCCAAACATTCCTCCACACTCCCTGGGACGAACAGCCCACAGTTTGGGGAACACTGATGTAGACAAATTGCAGAGTCCAGAGAAGAGCAACAAACATGATAAAAGGTTTATAAAACCTGACCTGTAGGGAAAGAGGGAAAGAAATGGGCATGTTTAGACAGCTGAGTGGGACACACCAAATCTTCAAGTCCATTAAGGGCTGTTAGGAAGAGGACGGTGATTGTCTGTTCTCCTAGAGTTGCGAGCTTTCTAATCTCACAAAACTGAACACCCTTGCCCAGTCTCAGCCGACTCCATCCCCGACCCTCACTCGCTTTCACCAGGCTGGGGCAAACGGTTGGGGTGTGGGCGGGAGTGAGGGCTCTGGCTAGGGGAGCAGACGCTGGGGTGGGGCAGGGAATGAGGGGTTTGGGGTTCAGAAGGGGGATCCGGGCTGGGGCTGAGAGGTTGGAGCACGGCAGAGGGCTTCGGGCTAGGGGTGTGGTGCGGGAGGGGGTGTGGCTGGGGGGATAAAGGGTTTGGGGTGCAGGAGGTGGGTCAGAGTTGTGGCAGGGGGTTGGGGTGTGGGCTCCAGGAGGGAGTTTGGTTGCAGGAAGGGGTTCTGACTGGGGCAGGAGGGTAGGGTGTGGGATGGGGTTCAGGCTCTGCCTTGGCAGCACTTACCTCAGGCGGCTCCCAGTTGGCAGTGCAGTGGGGCTAAGGAAGGCTCCCTGTCTGTCCTGGCTTCGCACAGCTCCTGGAAGCAGCCAGCATGTCCGGCTCCTAGGCGGAGGATCCAGGCACCTCTGTGTGCTGCCTACAGGCACCGCCACTGCAACGCCTATTGGCCACCGTTCCCGGCCAAAGGGAGCTGCAGAGCCATGGGAGGGAGCTGGGTACGGGTCAGTGAATGGAACCCGTGCGGCCACCCCTGTGCCTAGGAGAGGGATATGCCAGCTACTTCCGGGAGCCACCTGGAGCCAGGCTGCCCCCCAGGCCGAGGTGCCCCCTCTGGCAGGGGCAGGGCGGGGTACCCTGTGGGGGAAGAGCGCTCCCCCCCTCAGCGTTATAAGTAGCCGACCCGGCCCTTTGGGGGAGCGCGGCGCGCGCCAGGAGCGGGTCCATGGCCAGTGCAGGGCTGGGATTGGAGGGGGAGCGAGCGGGAGATCAACAGACCGGCACAGCTCCTAGCCCGCCCCGCTCGCCTCCTGATTCCCGAACCCCTAGTGCGCACGCGTGTGGCTCAGCTGCTTCCCCAGTTATCTTGGAGCCGGCAGTGACGTCACCAGCGTCGGATGGCTTTGGCTGGGGGCAGTGCCTTGCTTTGCATGGAGGAAATGACGCGTTTGTTGACGCAGCAGGTAACGTAGCAGGTGGTAGCGGCGGGGCTGCAGTGGCAGTCTGAGGCGGTGGCTGGGCGCTCCCGGTGAGTGCGCGTAGCCCTCGGCTAGGTAATGTGGGGCGCCTCTTTTAACGCCGGGAGCGGGCGCGGGGAGAGGAGGCGGAGCCGAGCGGGCGGGGGGGGGGCGCGGGGAGAGGAGGCGGAGCCGAGCGGGCGGGCGGGGGGGGGGCGCGGGGAGAGGAGGCGGAGCCGAGCGGGCGGGCGGGGGGGGGGCGCGGGGAGAGGAGGCGGAGGCGAGCGAGCGGGCGGGCGGGCGCGGGGAGAGGAGGCGGAGGCGAGCGAGCGGGCGGGCGGGGGGCGCGGGGAGAGGAGGCGGAGGCGAGCGAGCGGGCGGGCGGGGGCGCGGGGAGAGGAGGCGGAGGCGAGCGAGCGAGCGGGCGGGCGGGGGCGCGGGGAGAGGAGGCGGAGGCGAGCGAGCGGGCGGGCGGGCGGGGGCGCGGGGAGAGGAGGCGGAGCCGAGCGGGCGGGCGGGCGGGGGGCGCGGGGAGAGGAGGCGGAGCCGGGCGGGCGGGCGGGGGGAGAGGAGGCGGAGCCGGGCGGGCGGGCGCGGGGAGAGGAGGCGGAGCCGAGCGGGCGGGGGGGGGGGCGCGGGGAGAGGAGGCGGAGCCGAGCGGGCGGGCGCGGGGAGAGGGCAGGCTGTTGGGGGGCCATGTGGACTCGGGGTGCCAGGGCAGCGAGTGGGAGAATGGATTGGTGAGGGGTGTGTACGGGTGTCATCGGGACCACCGGGGGCAATGCCAGGAGAGAGAGAGGTGGGAGACTGGGAGGGGCAGTGGAAAGGAGGCTGTAGCCGCTGTGAAGTGAGCTGTAGCTCAGGAAAGCTCATGCTCAAATAAATTGGTTAGTCTCTAAGGTGCCACAAGTACTCCTTTTCTTTTTGAGATTGTTACAGTGGCTGCATTGTTCCTAGCACTTCAGAGCCATATGCTCCAACGCTGCCTTTTATTTCTAGCCCCACCTGTTTTTCCAGCCACCCATCAATCCTACACCCTCTGCATTTCTCCCCAAATGCCAGCTGTGGGAGGGCCCCTGTGCTGAGAAAAAGGAAGCTGGCAGGCAGTTGGAAGAAACGCTGAGTAGCTTTCTAATTCAGTGTCGTGCTGAAGTTTGTCAGTAGTTCTGGAAGGGACAATCATAGGCTACTAAGGGCACGGCTTCACTAGCAACATTAAAGTGCTTTAATGTAGCTGTGTAGTCATGGCACCAAAAAAACCACCTCCATGGGAATAGCTACCAGTGAGTGCACTGTTTACTCTGCTACTTTACAGAGCTAAAACTTGCAGCACTCAGGGGGTGTTTTTTCACACCCCTGAGTGAAAAAGTTGCAGTGCTGTAAAGTGGCAGTGTAGACAAGGCCTTAGTTACATCCTATATTAGTTACTGTATATAATAGACATAAGTTTTGAATTTTATATGTTGTCAAAGAGAGAATGTATTCTCCTGGGGACCCAATAGACCTTTATCCAGAGTGTCTCAGTTCAGAAATTAAGCCAAATAATTCAAAGTCCTGAAACTTCAAAGCTCTTGGTAATATGAGGATATATACAAATATTTTAAAAAGGAGATTATAGGCCCCCTTTTCTCCTATCCTAATTAACGCAGGTTAGTGTTTGTGGTCCCAGATTAGATTAAACTGATTTTTAGAGACACTTGATTTGTTTCATTTTTCCCCCTTTCATTGCATTACTACAGTGGAATTTTAAAGTTTTTGGGTGCCTTAAATGTTCATTTCTTACATTAACATGTTTGGGTTTCTTTTATGTCTAATCTTAACTCGTTTTAGGATAATTACAGCATCCCTGTAATGTTCTTTAATTTAAGTTACTGATATGTACTGTCAACCTTAACTACATCTTCATGTAGTTGTTTTTGGCTGGGAATTTCCTTCATTATTTGAAATTATGAAAATTTCATACATGACTCCTAAACAAAAAACCAAAGAGAATGCTGTCATGCAATGTTTCTAATGATTTGGAGATATAAAATACCAGTCTTAAATTATTTAACTTTTAATGGGAAAGCCACTGGTGGCACAAAACAGGGAGAGTGCACTGGCCAATGTAGCTGGCTTACGGCTGTTTTAAATTACTGGAGCTGGTCAAGGCAACCAAAGTGAGTCTGGTCCTTACTTTTCAATTGGTTTAGTGATCTATGTTAGTGAGACTGGTGCTGTGTGAAGTTGGGGCAGGGAGAGCCCCGTCTCTGAGTCACAGTGTGTCTCTGGTTTAAGGTATCTCCCTATGCCCCAGAATCAATTCTCCCAGCAGTGCTGCTTTAATATGCTGTGGAACTGAGGCAGCAGTACCATGATGATAGTATTGTTGCCTAAACTAGCATGCAGCCATGGAATCTTTAATGAGACATCACAGTTGCGCCAGTTCATCTACCAGTGGAAACTTTTGACATCTGTATTCAGTCTCTATCATACCACTGCTCATTATGACCAATAGAACTGTCATTAATAACTTAGTGTAATTGAAACTTACCTGTGAGATTTCAACTAGTTCTAATTATATGGAAACTTTGAAGTGTCTCTGTTTTAATATATTTGGGACAAAGAAAATCCTGATGCAGTATGCTAAATTTGTCAAGGAGCCCATCTTTTAATTAATAATTCATAAACTAAGATTTCCTTGTCAACTCTTGGAACATTTATTTGTACTAGGTCTATTGATTAATGGTAGTTAGTTCACGCGATTAACTCAAAAATTAATTGCACTGTTAAACATTAGAATATCAACTGAAATTTATTAAATATTTTGGATGTTTTTCTATATTTTCAAATATATCTATTTAAATTACAACACAGAATACAAAATGTACAGTGCTCATATTATTTTGATTACAAATATTTGCACTGTAAAAATGATAAATATAAGAAATAGTTTGTTACATAACTGCAGTCAAAAACAAAACAATGTAAAACTTTAGAGCGTACAAGTCCACTCAGTCCTACTTCTTGTTCAGCCTATAACTAAGAGAAATAAGTTTGTTTATATTTACGGGAGATAATGCTGCCCACTTCTTAATTACAATGTCACCTGAAAGTGAGAACAGGCATTTGCATGGCACTGTTGTAGCTGGCGTCACAAGATATTTATGTGCCAGATCTGCTAAAGATTCATATGTCTCTTCATGCTTCAGCCATCGTTCCAGAGGATATGCTTGTATGCCTTCTGTTCTGTTTTACCCGCGTTCTGTCATATATTTCATAGAATCTCGGGGTTGGAAGGGACCTCAGGAGGTCATCTAGTCCAACCCCCTGCTCAAAGCAGGACCAATCCCCAACTAAACCATCCCAGCCAGGGCTTTGTCAAGCCTGACCTTAAAAACCTCTAAGGAAGGAGATTCCACCACATCCCTAGGTAACCCATTCCAGTACTTCACCACCCTCCTAGTGAAAAGGTTTTTCCTAATATCCAACCTACACCTCCTCCACTGCAACTTGAGATCATTACTCCTCGTTCTGTCATCTGCTACCACTGAGAACAGTCTAGATCTGTCCTCTTTGGAACCCCCTTTCAGGTAGTTGAAAGCAGCTATCAAATCCCCCCCTCATTCTTCTCTTCTGCAGACTAAATAATCCCAGTTCCCTCAACCTCTCCTCATAAATCATGTGCTCCAGCCCGCTAATCTTTTTTTTTTTTTTTTTTTTTTGCCCTCCGCTGGACTCTTTCCAATTTTTCCACATCCTTCTTGTAGTGTGGTGCCCAAAACTGGACACAGTAAGCCAGATGAGGCCTCACCAATGCCAAATATAGCGGAATGATGACGTGCCTCGATCTGCTGGCAGTGCTCCTACTTATACAGCCCAAAATGCCATTAGCCTTCTTGGCAACAAGGGCACACTGTTGAGTCTCATCCAGCTTCTTGTCCATTATAAGCCGTAGATACTTTTCTGCAGAACTGCTGCCTAGCTGCTCGGTCCCTATTCTGTAGCAGTGCATAGAATTCTTCCATCCCACAGTGCGTTTCATGTTCTAGCCATCTCAGATGATGACCCAGCACATGTTGTTCATTTTAAGAACACTTTCACTGCAAATTTGATAAAATGCAAATAAGGTGCCAGTGTGAAATTTCTAAAGAAAGCTGCAGTACTCAACCCAAGATTTAAGAATCTGAAGTGCCTTCCAAAAGCTGAGAGGGATGAGGTATGGAGCATGCTTTCAGAAGTCTTAAAAGAACAACACTCTGATGTGGAAACTATGAAACCCAAACCACCAAAAAAGAAAATCAACCTTCTGCTGGTGGCATCTGAATCATGATGATGAAAATGAACATGTCGGTCTACACTGTTTTAGATGGTTATCAAGCAGAACCCATCATCAGCATGGACACATGTCCCCTGGAATGATAGCTGAAGCATGAAGGGACATATGAATCTGGCATGTAACTATCTTGCGACCCTAGCTACAACAGTGCCCTGCAAATGCCTGTTCTCACTTTTGGGTGACGTAAACAAGAAGCAGGCAGCATTATCTTCTGCAAATGTAAACAAACTTTTTTGTCTGAGTGATTGGCTGAACAAGACGTAGGACTGGTTGGACTTGTAGGTGCTAAAGTTTTATATTTTATTTTTGAATGCAGGATTTTTTGAACATAATTCTATGTTTGTAAGTTCAACTTTTATGATAGAGATTGAACTTCAATACTTGTATTAGGTGAGTTGAAAAATACTATTTCTTTTGTTTTTTACAATGAAAATATTTGTAATCAAAATAAAGTGAGCACTGAACACTTTGTGTTCTGTGTTGTAATTGAAATGAATATATTTGAAAATGTAGAAAGTGTCCAAAAATGTTTAAAAAAATTGATTGCAATTAATCGTGCCGTTAAACAATAATAGAATACCATTTATTTAATTGCTTGACAGCCCTAATTTAAATATTTTTGATGTTTTCTACATTTTCAAATATATTCATTTCAATTACATCACAGAATATGAAGTGTACTGTGCTCACTTTATATTTATTTATGCTGACAAAAAGGTGGACATCCTGATTAAGGTCCAGTGGCAGTACCCTAGTGCCTAGTTTGGAGGAACTGAGAGAAACGATATTTTATGACAGATTGCATTGATATTTATTTTGTGTCCTTTACATCCGGGCAAAAAAAATTAATCAAGCTCTGGCTCACTCAGAAGCGTTTTACAGCTGGGTTTCCTCTTTTGAGTCTCATGTATTTATAATTAGAAGGTGGTTCTGGGTACAATGGGTCACCCTCATCTGTTACAAATTGATGCGTCCAGTTTATGGCAGATGGGTGGTCTTGTTTTAAGCATAAGACTGTGCGTTGGGAGGTCTGGATTTTATTCAGTCACTTCCACGAACTTCCTGGGATCTTGAAACCATTTTAATCTCTATTTCTCAGTTTTTTCCATCTGTAAAATGGAGATAAATGACCTAAAGAGGCTTAATTCATTAATGTTTAGAAAATGCTTTGTTGCTGTGTAGAAGGGCTGTGTGGTGGTGGTGGGTTACGTTTTTTGTTTTCCAGTCCACTTCACCACCCTTCCCATTTATTAGCGGTCTGATTTATGAGCTCAGTACCGTAATGTGGTACTCATTTCCATATATCTTTATGGCAGAATTCTGCTCTCAGATATGCAGGCACAGCTCTAGTTGAAATTTGTGAGTTTTGTTTGGGTGTCTGAGATCCGGATTTAGCACTTGGATTGTGACTTCTTCTTAGAGTTCAGGGGCTTAATCTGAGAGTTTTTCTTGGCTTCTTTGTGTAATGCTGATGGCCTGCTGTTGAAGGCCCATTTAAACTATAAAGCTACCAAGTTTAAAAGTAACCTGCAAAAACATGTGAGAACTGACGTGTGCACTTTCTCAGCCCTTAATTGAATAAGTACAGGGACTGAAACCGTCCAGAGAATTTCCTGAACTGTTGGTCAGGGATTTGAATTAAAAACCTATAAATACCTGTATTTTAAGACCATTTTCCAATTATCTAGTCCTGTGGTTCTCAAAGTTTTTGTATTGGCGACACCTTTCATATAGCAAGCTTCTGAATGCAGCCCCCCTTTAAAATTAAACCCCCCTGTTTTTAGTTTATACTTAATTTAACAGGGAGTCAGGCTCCCAGCCCCACTCCTGGCAGGATTGACACTTTGTGACTTCCAGGTAATAACCTTGTGACCCCCTGGGGGGTTGCAATCCCCAGTTTGGGAACCCGAGCTAGACTGATCACCTCCATATCACAGAATAAAAACAATTTTAAACGGTCTGACTAAAAATCCCTTCCCTTCTCAGTCACACTTATAAGGTTATATGCACTTTTGGTACTTGTGATGTGATAATGCTAGTTTTTCTGTTACCTTTAGAGTCCTCCAGGAAAGTCAGGGTAGCATGAGCTGAATTTCTAGTGTAAAAATACAAACAAAAGGGAGGAAAAATGGTCTGTGGTAGTGTGGGGGAAGGGTGTGGAAATAGCCTCTTAGTCTCCTTTATGCATAATAAACAAGGAAACACAATTGCTTCCTTTGTAGATCACCTTTAATCAGGGCCCTGTGTATTCCATGATTCTGCCATTGCTGCAGAATTATGCTCTAGAATTTCCACTTTAAATGTTTCAGAAATATTCTTTACAACAGGCGTCAACTGCCCTTTTCATTTAATGGGTTGTTAACTCTGAAACCTAAAAATGACAGCTGCATGTTGAAAACTGAAATTGTGGGGACAGTATAAAATGAATGTAATATCCAACTGTATATCACAGAGGTTGCTGCACTGACTAGATTAATTTTTTTTATATTTAATGCATTAAGATTCTCCATTAAATATGTATCTGAATCTTCCTCAGAACTCCCAGCAGCAGCAACTGCAGAATGTAGGGACCTTACTTTAGAATGTAGATCCGTTTACTGTGAAGTGAATGAGGTCTTGCATTGAGTAGCTGTGACTGGCTAGGCTATAGCAGGGTTTGGTTCAGTTTGTGCAGATAGGGACAAATGTTATTACCATATTAAAACATATTTTTTTAAGGTCAGGCTTGACAAAGCCCTGGCTGGGATGATTTAGTCGGGGATCGGTCCTGCTTTGAGCAGGGGGTTGAACTAGATGACCTCCTGAGGTCCCTTCCAACTCTGATATTCTATGATTCTATGAATGCAGTAGCCCTGGTGAAGACCTAGTCTGAATCATGGTGTATAGCTTTTTAAACAATTGTCTGTTTCACAGTTTGGCCGCCTCCACACACATGCCATGCTATAACTTGGTTTGGGCACAGCCGAATTAAATTACTGTCAAACTAGGTTATTCTGCCTGCAAAATGGGCCTACAGTGACATTCAGTACTCTTAGTGTGAGTGGAGGTTGTTTTGCTATTGAGAGCCTTGTCATAGCTTCTTAGCGCTATATATGCTATAACTTTGTTGTCCCATTCATGCTACAAACAAAAGGCAATCACCGTGTAGCATGGATGGAATTAGCATGGTCTAGGTTTAAGTGCTGGCATGGTTAGAATAGTCTCCGAGACCCTGGGAAAATCAAATACCACAGAACTACACTACAGTTTTTCAGCCACATATGAAATCGCAGTGTCCAAAATTAAAAACTGAAAGCCATGTAAATGAATAAAGTGTGAACAGCATAGGCTAGGAGTCTTGAGACTAATGTTCTGTTCATGGCTTTGCCACTAAACTGCTGTGTGACCTTGGGGAAGTGCCTTCACCGGTCTTTTACTAATAGTTCGTACAGCACCTAATGCAATGGGTCCCTGAGCTCGGTTGCTGTTACAGTATCATGATGTTAACAGACAACCTCTCCTTGCCCAAGCAGAACTGTGGTTCTGAGCAGAATAATTGTCCACTTTGATTGGATTTGAGATGAACTTTTATGGAGACATCAGAAAACAGGAAAAGTGCAGTATGTATGTAACAGTGTGCGCTTTATTGGAGATATATACATTAAATTGGCATTCCTTTCAGATCTCCAGAATACCAATTTCTGTGAAGAGCACCAAACGGATCAAATTAACAGAAACACATGGACCACTAAGTCTTTCAAAAATGAGCAAATTCATACTTTTCTACTGGAACCCACAGTGTCTTGAAAAAGGTAAGGGGTTATTTTTGGTTGCTCTCTATGGCAGGTGAGCTCTTCAACATCTTAGGGTCCTGATTATGCAGAGTGATTAGGGTAGGTAGACCTTTACATCAGTTCAGAATGCCTTTGGCTTTCTGAAGAAGTGCAGGCTGAAGACAAATATGGATTTAGGATCCCATATTTTGAAAATCTTAGCCAGCATTCTTCACTTCCTGTCCTAAACTCTTCTAAATGTTTGCATGCTATTTAAACAGTGGCAACATCTTGCCTAACAAATAGCTGTGTGTTAGTGATGATTCGGCATTGTAGAGGCCCCATCTGAAGTACTGTGTCCAGTTTTGGGCCCCACACTACAAGAAGGATGTGGAAAAATTGGAGAGAGTCCAGGGGAGGGCAACAAAAATTATTAGGGGGCTGGAGCACATGATTTATGAGGAGAGGCTGAGGGAACTGGGATTATTTGGTCTGCAGAAGAGAAGAATGAGGTGTGATTTGAGCGCTGCTTTCAACTACCTGAAAGGGGCTTTCAAAGGGGATGGATCTAGACTGTTCTCAGTGGTACCAGATGACAGAACAAGGAGTAGTGGTCTCAAGTTGCAGTGAGGGAGGTTTAGGTTGGATATTAGGGAAAAACTTTTTCACTAGGAGGGTGGTAAAGCACTGGAATGGGTTACCTAGGGATGTGGTGGAATCTCCTTCCTTAGAGGTTTTTAAGGTCAGGCTTGACAAAGCCCTGGCTGGGATGATTTAGTTGGGGATTGGTCCTGCTTTGAGCAGGGGGTTGGACTAGATGACCTCCTGAGGTCCCTTCCAACCCTGATATTTTATGATTCTATGATAAAGACTTACAGCTCACTGGGATCTGTGGCAGGTCGCTGCTGGGGGAGCCTCAATCAGCTCCCACCACTCCAGCCCCAATCAGGGGAAATGGATTGCTAGGTTTGGATAATCACTGACTGTACCTGCCAGCCTCTTAAGGAAGAAGCTATAAGGCTGGGAGGAAGTGAGGCTCAGGGAGAGGTAGGAGCCTGCTACTCTGTTGCTGACCAGGCCTGGGTTAGGCCAAGCCATTATAAATAGTCTGTATATAGTAGGAAACTGGTGGTGGGAAATGGACACATATAAAGAGCATGGATGTTGCACCAGCTTGGAGCCACCCTGAGTTTGGGAGGAGCAGGGTCAAGGGTCTGAATACTCAGGGGCGCAACGGGCTCCCCATTACAGGATCTTTCAGACTGAATGCTGTAATAAATGTAGTATTATTATTATATATTGCTATTATATTGTTATAGACATGGCATAGAACAATTTTCTAATATTAGGGCTTTTTTAAGTAGTTTTCACCCTAAAGGAAATTAGGCAATTGTAGCAGCAAAACTAGTAATTCATGGACTTCTGAAGTAAATGTGGATGATTGGTAAAACATAGATTTGAAAGCGTTGTTAAATGTTTGTCTGGGGATTCAGTATGATCTCTCAGCACCCTGGATAGTTAATACAGAGCAGGTTAGCAGCTAGGACAGAAAGATCTCAGAATAATTTTCTTTGTCCCAGTTAAGTCAAGAACTATTATAACAGTAGTAATAAGATCACAAGAAGATAGACAAAAGGGTAAGGGAAGTGTCAGTCTGATGAGAGGGAAAGGAGGGGCAGTCTGCATAAGTGCACCAGTAAGGCAGAGTTTGGCATTGGAGAAGTAAATTGTGAGAGGCTTCAAATACCAGTGGGGATACAGAAATGCTATAAAAGCATCTCGAGAGATCAGAAATGTGAGCAGCATAACTCTCCCACCCCCCCAAAATGAGATTCAACTTGGAAAAATCCTTCTGGGGAAACAGTAAATAATGATAAATACTGAAGTTAAATGAGAAGGAAAAATCTTTAAAATGGTAATGTTGAAAGAGATGTAGGGGGGCTAATGGAGAGCAAATTATATATGAGTTTGTGGCAATCTATGGTAGTCAAAAGGCAGATTCAATTTTTGGGCTGCCATGCATGAGGGCATCACATCACAGAGCAAGACAAATTAGTCCTTCCTGGCTCCAGTGCGAACACATCGGTAATACTGCTTTGTACACTGCAAGAAATAGACTTATAAACTAGAGAGAGTTTTCAAACAGCAACAGAAGTGATCAGGGGGCTGAAGAGATTGATTTATGAGGAGAGGTTAAAAGATGATTACAGGTGGGTTGAAGAGTACATATATGTTTGAAAGGTGTAAACAAAAGAGAAGGAAATAGTACAAGGGTTCTCAAACTGGTCAGCGAGGCTCAGGCTTCGGCTTCAGCCCTAGGTGGTGGGCTCAGGCTACAGACTCCCTGTCCAGGGCTGAAGCCCTTGGGCTTTGGCCCCGGGACAGCAGGGCTTCAGTCCCCCATCCTGTAGTCGTGTAGTATTATGAAGGGCTTTAAGCTCTGCTGATGAAAAATACTATATAAGTGCTAAGCATGTCCATATATTATTTAATTCTTGTCTCTGTTGAGGCTATTTTCATTGTCTGAGGATGGGACCAGGAACAGTGCTAGCTTCTTTGCTTCCTTGCCCCTGATGTACTTGTCCTTTCAGGTCACATTGAGCCATGGCCACATCCTCATTCTCCCCCATGTAGTGTAAGGGAAAGCAAGGCTAGGAACATCACTCCCCATTCTGGGAGTCATAGGAGTTGGACCTTCATTGCCACATAAATCAGAGGGAGTTGATTGGGGCTTGCTGCTTCTCTCTCTGCCCTACCTTCTGCAGAGGCCGGGGTGGTGGTGTTTTTCCCTGCAGAGTCCTTGTGAGTGATGGATGTTTCAAATGTCACTGGGTCTCAGCTGAGGGGGGAGGGAGCCATCTCACTAGTGCCCTGTAGCTCTGTCTGGTCTGAGAGGCCTTTGGATGTATTTAGACCCAATGCTAAGTTCACAGCTCAGCATTTCCTGGCCCGATAGAGCGAGCTGAGTGCCAGTGCTCCATTCCATTGCCCAGCCTGGAATTCCTGATCTTTTTTTCACCTCATGGTATTGAAGTTCCTCAAGGGGTTTTACACACTTGCCCACCAGTCAGAGAACCTGCTCCTGCTGGGGACTTGGTCCTCCTGAAGCTCTTGGAGCCTCTGTTTGAGGCTCTTTCAGATGTTCCTTTCCCCATCTCACTCTGAAGTTGGTCTTCCTGGTGGCTGACACTTCAGCCACAAGAGTGAGTGAACTTCTGGTGCTTATGGCCCAATCCTCCATATGACAGGACAAGGTCACTACTAAGGTGGTCTTGTAATTTCATTTGAGCCAGTCAGTCCACCTGTCTTGTTACTGAAACCACACTAGATGCTGGGGGGAAGAGAAGCTATAGCTCTTGGTGTTACCAGGACTTTGTTTTATTATATTGACAGGACCAAACCGGTTAGAACGTTGTCCCTTCTGTTTATTGCCACAGCTAGATGTTCTAAAGGTCCATCCATCTCTCCATAGAGAACATGGAAATGGGTAACGCAGCATATCTCGCTATGTGCCTGGCATGCTGCTTCCACTGAACATCGCTCCACCAGAGCTCAAGCAACATCCTCTTCCTGCTTCAGGAATGTGCCAATATCAGAAATCTGTAATGTGGAGAAACCCACTGACATTTGTCAAACACCATGCCTTAGACTTGGCTACTAGCTCAGATGCCACGTTCATGAGAGCCGTACTTCGGTTACTGTTTGATGTAGCTGGAACTCTTCGTTTCCTGCCATCCTGAGAGGATGCTGCCTGCCAGTCACTTACAGTGGGATCCAGTGACTCATGCTGAAAGAGGAAAAAAATGTTGACTTACCCTCTGCAATAACTGTGGTTCTTAGAGATATTGTAGTCAGTGTAGATCCCATGACCCAGCTCTATCCCTATTGAGTCCTCGGCTACCATGGGCTTTAAATTGCGAGGGAAGTGAGGGAGGGTCACAGGTGCCCTGCCGTTACATGCACCTGTAGTGGGAACCACACTGATGACAGCATCTCAAAGAAGCACAGTTTTACTGTAGTATAAGTAGGGCTCTGTGTCTGTCATGGATTCCGTGACTTCTGCAGCGGCCAGTGTGGCTGAACCCAAGGCTGGCCAAGCGGCTCTGCAGCCAGCCACACAGGCTGCTGCTCTGGTGGCCCCGGGCAGCTGGCCACAGGGACCACCCAAGCAGCTGCCAATGGGGTTGGCCCCAGGACAACCCCCCTTCCCGCATGGAGGTGGCTCCCACCCCCGGGGCACTCTCCTCCACGCAGTGGTGGTTGGAGCACTGGCAGCCCACCATGGGGCTCCCCCTTTGGCAGGGCCGGAGCAGCAATGGGCCCCCATGGGGTCCCTTCCCCACAGCGGGGCCCCGGCTTTCCCCCTGCAGCATGCCTCAACGGCGTAAAAGTCCATGGACAGGTCATGGGGCCCTGGATTTTTTTTGGTTTTTGCCTGTGACCTAGCCATGACTTTTTTTACTAAAAATACTCATGATTAAATTGTAGCCTTAAGTATAAGTAACCTTTTTGGTCCCCTCCGCTCCCCCCACCCACCATGGTATGTTGTATTACCATAGAAACAGAAGCAAAGCAGTGTATACTTAAGTGCAGTATTGTTACCCTTGAGCTTTGCCTCTGCTGGAATTCCCCTGTTATTTCAGAAATATCTATTTGTGGAGTTTCGATAGAACCTGGTTTCATGTGACATAATCATTGAGGCATATCAGCCACTATGTATCTGTGTACCTTGACCTTTGGGTTTGTGCCAGGGGGATGCACAAATACAGTAACTCACAGCATGAAAAAAGCAAGTATTTAAAAAATGAGATTGAATCATGTTTACAGAAAAGTCTTTGTATGGATATATTTTTGTAGGGAGAGCTTGTGGTGAAGAACTGGAAATAAAACTGTATCTATTGCTGACTATAGTGTTTTTGAGTTCTCTGAATGAAAAAATGGCCAACTACTTCTTGTATTATCTCCACTCCTGTAAAGAGTGTGTTCAGATAAATAAGAGGTATTTTAGTTCTCAGAGTTGTGGGGAAACAAAACATAAAATGTATTGTTCCCAACACAGCAATGCCAGTAGTTAAAGTTGCATAAGTGTTCCCATTTTAAAAGTGTCTTTCATTTGTGTGTAACTTTCAAAAGTTTTATCATTTGTGTTTAAAATTGGCCATGTTTGCTCTCAGCCTGTGTGGAGCACCACTGCTTACCTGATGGGTTTGGACTAGCCACTGCCTCAGTTTCCCCTTCTTGGACTCCTGATAACTTCAGCATTGTCTTTAATGTGTTGAGTGACACCCTTTTGTGGGGGCTGGGTTTATTAACAAAGTTCAAAAGAAAACACAAGAACTCCCCCCAGCCTTCCTAGCGGGCTCACAACCCTTGGTGCAAGGTTCTTAGTCCTATCGCTGCTGAGGCTTTCCACTAAGCAGACTCACTCTCTATCAAGTAGCAGTTCCTAACAGGGCTTTCTTCCTGGAGTCTCCCTTCTCTTAGCTCTGGCTCTCCACAGGCTTCTGTCTTATTTTCACCTCAAAAGGCCTGATTTAGCCACATGAAATTCTTGTAACATGACTTAGCTTATTCTCTCTGCCTGTAATTGTGTTACAGGTAGGGCTGGACTCTTCTCCCCTGAAAGAGGCCAGCCTCCCTGTGCACTGTGCCTTTTGGTTTTGGGTGACAATCTATTTTGATTTGGCTGAACTTTGTAAGGATTTAGAAGACATCCACAGTGCACATGCCATGATTTCTATTCATAACAGGTATCTATTTAATTCTTTTAATTGCGCATGACCATGGGTATGGAATATGAGCTGTGAGGGTGTTCATGGAACTGGACAGGATGCTGATTGAGAGCACTGAAGGGAGGTTATAATGGAAGCATTTAGGCCTCTTTATAACTGCCATTACACACTCCAGCTAGAAGTTCATATCTGTGTATTTTTATTAAAATTCTTTGCTAGAAGAACAGTTAAGTTGCCGAGTAAGTGTGCACTGTTTTGGAAATGTCAATCTTAATGGCATAGGCATAACTGACCCACTGTGCATATGAATTATTATACAGTCTCTAAAGACATGATTCCATACCATTTTTCCCCACAGGATGCCGGCCTCTTTGAGCTGCTTGGACAGTGAATGAAACTGGCTTATGTATCTCATAAATCCTGTCTTCATTCAGCAGAGTTGATTGGCATGCTGTGAGTGATGCAAGGACCACATATTGGTCAGTGATGATAAAATATTGAACAGGCGCTACATTCACTGAGTCTCCTATCCTAATCCTACCTATGCAATGAATAAGACATGGTTCCTGTGGGGAAAATGGCATGTGCTCATGTATTTTGAGACTGTTGTAATGCATATGTGTACAGGGCAGAGGTGAACATTAATATCCCGATCAACTTGGTATTTCCTGTCTATTGGGTAGCATGATTTGTCAGCTGCTCCTCTCTAGACACCTGCTTTCCTCATCTGCCATCTTTCTCTGTAGGGCTGTGATTATCAACAGATTGTATAAAGAAAGTTACCACGTGACACCAAGAGTGCTAGGAAATCAAAACACTATATTTTTTGACCCTGTTGGAAAAGTCAGAGCTGCTTCACAGAAGACTAGCATCCAGCTGCATTGGCGGTGATAGGTACATGGGCTCTGCAAATGGTTCTCGTCACCAACCATCAGTGCTGAAAAGAAATCTAAACCAAAGCTTCTAGATAGGCGTGTTTAATGGCCAAATTAACCATTTAATTGCCTTTTTGAGGATTGATTGAGGTTGTGTTATCACATTTGCACAATCTCCATATAGTGTTCTGAGGGGAGATCAGTATTACCATTACTTCTTATACTTGATGGCATATAGTCAGTGCACTCCCTGCTTCTTAGCAAGCACATCACAATGTACTTGTATGTACTTCACAATCTGCCAGGTTGTTCTTTACGTGAGTTAAAAGCTAAGCCCCTTAATGAGTTAAAGCTGTTATGTGGGGGGTTTCTAGTAGGCTGGACAGGTTTAAATAGTCTCAGTAGTTTGTAGCCAGTCACTTTGAAAATTGCTAAGACATTCCTCTTTATTAGACTCTTGCATTGTGAGCTAACCTATGCTTTCCCAGTTTGTTCTGACACTTGCTTGTCAGTTCAATAGTTGTAGCACTGAGTGAACTAGAAGCCAGTATCCTAATAGATTAATACAACTATAGCTATAGCAAGAATAGGTGAGTTAGAGCTGCTTGAGATTTATTTAAAGTCAAGAGGGAGGGAGAGAGTGTAACCCTTCCCTTTAATCAGCTGATTGGCAAGTATTACTTAAACAGGAAGTGACATGGGGAGGAGAAAGGCTAGGGGCTTTTAAATGCAGAGTTGTCCCCCTTCTAGTGGCAGAGCAAGAGGGAGTGCAAGAGGGAGAGCTGCTCCAAGTGGGCTTCTGCTCTGTCTTCAGGTACATTTGTTTTAGATCGGGGCAATGTGTTAGTTTCTGGGCACATAAATTGTCTTTGTTTTCCTGTTTAAAGCCCCTTTAAGACTGCTGTTAATGCACAATCGCTTGTGTGGACCCCAAAAATGTTGTCTGTGGAACTGATTTCTGATAAATGTCACAGGACTCCCTGACTCTGCAAGCTTCAGCATCTCACTCTGCCCCTTCCATTAAAGGGAAAGCATCTGGGAGGCCTTGCAGGAGTTAGTTCAAAAACCCTTGTTACATATTAAACCCTGGGGTTCACATAGAGTGTGACAGAAGTCTATAAAATCATGACAGGTGTGAAGAAAGTAAATAAGGAAGTGTTATTTAATCCTTGTAACACAAGAACTAGGGGTCACCAAATGAAATTAATAGGCAGCAGGTTTAAAACAAACAAAAGGAAGTATTTCTTCATGCAATGCACAGTCAACCTGTGGAACTCTTTGCCAGAGGATGTTGTGAAGGCCAAAACTATAACAGGGTTAAAAAAAGAACTAGATAAGCTCATGGAGGATAGGACCATCAATGACTACTAGCCATGATGGGCAGGGATGCAAAACCATGCTCTGAATTGTCCCTAGCTGTTGTGTGCTAGAAGCTGGGAATGGATGACCGGGGATGGATCATTTGATGATTACTTGTTCTGTTCATTCCCTCTGAAGCACCTGGCATTGGCCACTGTCGGAAGACAGGATACTGGGCTAGATGGATCTTTGGTCTGACCCAGAATGGCCATTCTTATGTTCACTGGCTCACTCCTGTTGGAGCAATACAAAGGGCAAACTGTCAAAGTATCTGAAATGTAAAACTTTCTTATAAGAATTTCCCTTATTCTCTGTAAGCGTATAGTCTTTTAGAGGGAAATTCCCTCCTATACAGTTCCTGAGATGGTATTAATCAAGGTGTTAACTTTCCTTATTGTGTGGGGAGTAGCAGGGGGAAGAATGTTTAGACTGTCATTTTTGGGTGACTCTTGATACAGTTGAATCCTGTTCCTTGTGAGTTTATTTTTTAAGATAAGGCAAAACAGGAGGAGAGGAAAGAAAGTGCAACAGATGTCTGTTTCTAGTTCAGCTGCTGGGAAACAACAAGCACAGCATATGATCTTATTAGCCCTTCAGCACTTGGTAAAACTTTTACCAGTATCAGGCTGCTTAAGGCATTATTCAGAGCTTTCTTTTTCATTACAGCAGTGTTACAAGGTTGGGTTTATCTTAAGACCGACTTTTACTAGATAGAAAGCAAAAAAGAAACAGAAGTAGTACAATAGGGAAGTAAAAATCACCGTAGGGAAGGGGTGGCAGCAGTTTCCCATGCCAGATGGTGGTCAGGATTCATGCAAACCTAATAGATGGGGTGATTATCATCTGGCTCCTTCTTCTCCTCTATTCAGGACATCTTTCAGGATCACGCCCAGTGGTGTGATGGTACATTCCTTGGTCACAGCAGTCGGTGTTGATAGCTGTGATGATGAAGTTCACTTCCTCTCCTTCAGTTTAGCTCCTTTAAACTATCCAGTCCACAATCAAGTTGCTAAGTAATGCTCCTCCCTCCCCCCCCCCCCCAATTCAGGAAAAGCCATGTCTAGAAAGGGGTGGCAACATCAGCTATCAAAATTAATATTTATTATTTGTATTGTCATAGTCCCCAGGAGCCCTAGACATGGACCAAGACCCCATTGTGCAAACACAGAACAAAAAGAATTTGCCAAAGAATGCAAAAGAATTTACATTCTAAGTATAAGGCAAGAGACAACAGATGGATACAGACAGACGGGGAGTAGAAAACAGTGACAAGACTATTTGTTAGCATGACAGGCTGTCTCTCAGCACATCAGCAGCCTAACCATTCTCAAGTTTTTTGGAGGCAACTGAAGAAAAATACTGAGGTGGATTTGCAGATGTTTACAGGGAGCTTCTTTCAAGCCTGCATGATGATAATAAGCTGGCATCGTTGGCTGATTTGATGGGGAAGTCAACATCTTGATAGTGAGTGATAAGTAAGGTGTGGTTTGACCATGAAAAGCCTTGCTAGTGAGGACAAATAGCTTGTGTTTGATGCAGTAGAGAAGAGGGAGCCAGTGCAGGGATGCAAGGACGGGGTGACATGGCCAAAGTGATGGGCTAGGAAAATGATCCTTGCACAAACATTCTGAATGGATATGAGCAGGCAAGATTGCATTTGTCAAGGCCAGAGAGAATATTGCTGTACTAACTGAGCTGTGAGATGATGAGAGCCTGGACGAGTTTTAGCTGTGTGGCGGGATAAGGAAGGCTGCATCTTAGAGATGTTATTCAGAAAGAATCTGCAAACATTAGATTTACCCTGGATGTGAGGACCTAGAGAGACTTCCAAGTGAAAGATGATGCCCAGGTTATATGGGCCTGCATGATGGGCAGGAGAGTGGTGTTGTCCACAGTAATCAAGAAAGGAGGTAGCAGGGAGGGCTTAGGGGGAAGATTGATCTTGATCTGATAGCTAATTATCCATGAGGAGATGTCAGAGAAACAGGCTGAGATTTTAGTTTTTTATGGGAGACAAGTCAGGAGTAGAGAGGTAGATCTGATGGTAGTTGAATCTGTGTTTTGTGAATGACATTATCCAGAGATAAGGTATAGAGGGAGAAGAGAAGGTGACCAAGGACAGAACCCTGTGGAACCCCCTCAGAAAGTGAGAAGGCAAGAGGAGAACATGGAGAGGACAGGTTAATGGAAGCCAAGTGGAAGACAAAATTTCAAGAGGAGGAGCATAGTCAGTGGTATTGAAGGTGGCTGTCAGGTCACAGAAAATGAGAATGGAGTACTGGGTCTGAGCTTTGTCTATGAAGAGGTAATTAGAGATTTTGGCGAGAGCAGTTTCAGTGGAGTGCAAGGGATGTGTGACGGATTGTACAAACAGAACTCCAAACAGAGATGTAGACAACGTATTCAATGAGCCTAGAGATGGAAGGGAGATACGGTGATAGCTGGAGAGGCAAATGGGGTCCAGGGTGGTTATTTTTTAAGATAGGAGACACTAAAGCATGCTTGCATTATGAGGGGAAAGAGCAAGAGGAGAGTGAGCAGTTAAGGAGAGGAGTAAGTGAGGGTATGAGACTGGGTGTAAGGGAGATTAGAAGATGGATGGGGTCACTGCCGCAAAGAGAGGAATTAGAAGAAGACCGCAGATGAGAAATTTCTGCATGTGTGACAAGGAAGTAAGACGAGGAGGGGGAATGGTAGCTGTGCCAAGGGAGAAAGATCATGTGATATTTAGTCACTTTTCTCTTGGAAGAAATTGGTTAGAGCCTATGCAAAGAAAAATGTGGAGGCAGGAGAGAAGGAGGATTTGAGGAGTGAATCAAAGATGGCCAAAAGGTGGCTGGGATTGAAGACATGGGATTCAATTAAGGTGGAGAAGAAGAGTTTTTAGCTAGGAAGATGGTAGAAGTGAAAGAGGAGTGAACAAAATTATAATGGAGTAAGTCAGCCTGGACGTGGGATTTCCGCCAGAGATGCTCCAACAGTGCACCACCTTCTCCTGTCATTTTACTGCCATTTTGATTTGTTGCCATAAGCAATTTTGTGACCTTACCAGAATCCCTGCAAACCCCTAATCTGTTCTTTTAGTTTAAACATGTTTTGTTTGTACTAATTTCTTTGGCTCCATCTTTCACTTACTTTATCAATGGTTTTATATAAAAGGTCAACTGAACTTTCATCTGTTTTTAACAACTCAGTGTGACGGGCTGGACCCCTTGGGAAGCCACCCGATGTGCTGAGATACCACTGAGTCTACCTGTTCTGCCAGCATGGGCCCCCTTTAACCTGTCTTGCTGAGCCAAGCTCTTAAAATCTCCTCTAACACATACAGGCAGGACCACACCCAGCTGCAGATCAGCTCTGGGAAGACTCAGTTGAAGGAACTTGCTCCAGCCCTCAGATGTACACCTCCCTTGGAGTGCAGACTCAAAAATATATTATGAAATTCACCCACTCCCTCAATGTGGAGAGAAGTGTGCATGCTTATTGCCCCCACAGTTAGAAATGACAGAAACTGGGTTTAATAATAAACAAAACAAGTTTTATTAACTATGAAAGGCAGATTTTACGTGGTAAAAGGGGTAACAAACAGAACAAAGCAGATTACTAAACAAATGAAATCAAGCACGCAAACTAAACTAGTTTCACTAAAGAAATTGGTTACAAATAGTATTTCTCACCCTAGATATTGCAGCCAGGTTGCAAAGTTTCTGTGGTTCAGAGTTACAGTTATATTGCTTTTCAGACTAGACCCCTGTTTCAGTCTGGATTCCCCGTTTGCCTTTCCTTCAGGTGGCTTTTGCAATCTTTCTTCTTGGGCAGACAGCCATGGAGAGGAGGAGTCCTGCTTGCCTTCCTCTTCATCCTTAATAGGATTTACATAAGGTGGGATTCCTTTGTTTCCCAAACTTGACCCCCTTATAGTGGAAAGTTACAAGAAGTCCCAAGTAATGTTTTAGTGTTAGGTGACAAGACTACCTGACTCTGTAGTATCACATCATCCCATGAGTCGGTGGCAGTATGGAGCGTCCACAGGAAGGCCAAGTCCATTTCATAGTCTATTGTCCTTGATGATGGACCATCCGATGTGTCTGGGTTTTCCATTGTTCTACCAGAAGTGTTGGCAGTGGACGTCGCCCAAAGTAGTGTAGTTGAAATACAGATACATTGTCAATATTCCTAACTTTGATACAGGCATACAAATTGGATAATCACATTCAGTAAATCATCACCTTTCCAATGATATCTCACATGAGCCATCTTGCATAAAGCACATCTCAGTTATGTCATATTCATGTCATAAGCATATTTTCATAAAGAATATGGAATGACACATCACACTCGGGTCACAGGCCCTTGCACACCAGCCGCCTTTGAATGCTGTTTTATTTCCCATCTCATTTCTATATACATTCTTCTCCTATGGTTCTCCATGGGCATTGCCCTTCCTTGTATGTGCCTGCCATGCTGCTCTTGATCAGTAAGTGGCTGGCAGCACTCACTCTTCTCCTTACTCATCCTCCAGTTCCTCCACTCGCCTCCTTTTCTCTTTCCAGTCCTAGGATGATCTTATTCTTCAGTGTTTTTCTAAGCTGGTTGAGCCTGTATTTGAGGCACCATCTTTTGAACTCTGTTTGCGGGTATACAGCCTTCATCCTGCTATGTTGTCTAGTGTGCTATAGCAGCCTCTTAAAAGGAAATGAACAGTTAACAGGTATATTAAAAGTTAATATACTTTCTTCTTGTGTCTTAAATCTGTCATTTAAGATGATAAGGATGCCTTATGCAACAGTGTGTTTTCCTAAGTTCTTTTAGTTTTGCCCGTGTTCTTTCACATCATTTCATCCCATCAGCTGAAGAGCTTCAAGGCGGGAACACACAGTGTAATGATAAATATATTTATCCTGCTATGGATCTTCTGTGTTGAACAATTTTAACTCATGGGGACAGACCTTCCTTATTGGGTATATTTGAACCAGTAGCTTCTTTTCCAGTCTTTCTGCCTCCTCAGAATAGAGCAGATGTTTCCTCCTCTGTACTTTGACAGAACTCCTGCAAGGAATCCTTTCTTAGTTAAATGAATTTCCCCTTGATTTTTTTTATGGCAATTTTACTCTCTCTCCTGGAGTGATTATGAAGAAACTGAACTGAGTGGCCTGGTGAGGGGCTTTTATGAACCTTATCTGCAAGTAATGTTTTCTATCAGATAGGAAACTCTGTCCCATCCTCGTTGATGGTTACCTGATCTCAGATATTCATGCCTTTGTCACCTTTGACTACAGCAGTGTGATATACCCAAGCATGAAGACTTCAGCATTTAGGAAACTCCAACTAGTACAGAATGCTGCAACACATCTCTTCAGCTACATGGGTTACTCTGAGCACATCAAATCCATCCCTCCCTCTGTGTACTGGCTCCCCATAGAATATAGAGTCAAGTTTAAGGCCTTGGTCCTTATTTTCAAGACACTCAGGATATTTAAAAGGGGAGCCAGGATATTTAAAAGGGCCTAAAGCTCTGGGATAAAGACTGTGGTTGATATTTCTGCTCCTCAGGCGCAATGGCACGTTGTGCTCCTCTGTGCAGCAGAAAGCTTTTTAAGGGTCTGGTTCCAGACTGTGGGACACATTCTTTCAGAAAGTAAGAACCATCTCAAACCTCCCCACTTTTCTCTCCAAGTGCAAGGTGCACTTCCTTGACCTGCCTTCCATAATATAAACACAGAGAAGTGTTGACCTTTTAAAACCCCCCAATAAACAAAAAAGTGTGGGGGAGGGGAGGGACCATGGCAGACTGTGGATTGGGAAGAACATTTGTGCCCTTGGATGAAGTTATATCTGCCCTTCTAAAAACTGCTAACATACAAACCTAGAAAATTCTTCCTCTATGCTCCCAGCCTGCAAATCAGCTCTTGTCAGTACCTGTTAAAAAAACAACCCCCCCCCCCCCCCCAGCGTACCTGGTGGAGAGAGTCCCTCCTCCTCCTGAGGAACCAGCATGAGCACCATCTGTGCTGCCACATCTTGGTATTAGGGCTCCATAAACAGATCCTGAGGCTCCAGCAAGGCCTTATGAATCTCTACACAAAACAATGACACTAGCTAAGTGATAGGTCTCAAAATATAGTTGTAAGTGGGGAAACATCATTGAGTGAGTGTGTTTCTAGTGGGGTCCTGCAGGAATCTGTCCTTGGTCTAATGCTAATTAAAATTTTATTAATGAACTGGAAGAAAACATAAAAATCATCACTGATAAAGTTTGCAGATGACACACAAATTGGGGGAGAGGTAAATAAAGAAAAGGATAGGTCACTGATACAGAGCAATTGGATTGCTTGGTAAACTGGGTGCAAGCGAACAATATATGTTTCAATATGGCTAACTATAACAATATACATCTAGGAACAAAAGAATGTAGGCCATTCTTCCAGGATGGGTAACTCTATCCTGGGAATCAATGACTCTGAAAAAGATTTAGGGTCACGGTGAACAGGAGCTCCTCATTCAGTGCTGTGGCCAAAAGTGCTAATGCAATCCTGGGATGCATAAACAAAGAAATCTTGAGTAGGAGTAGAGCGGTTAATTTGCCTCTGTATTTGGCGCTGGGGTGACTGTTGCTGGAATCCTGTGTCCAGTTCTGGTGTCCACAAGTCAAGAAGGATATTGATAAATTGTAGAGGGTTTAGAGAAGAATCACAAGAATGAAGAAAGGATTAGAAAACATTCCTGAGAGTGAACCAGGGATCACCCAATGAAATTAATAGGCAGCAGGTTTAAAACAAACAAAAGGAAGTACTTTTTCACACACTGCAGAGTCAACCTATGGGACTTGTTGCCAGGGGATGTTGTGAAGGACAAAAGTATAACTGGGTTTAAAAAATAATTAGGTAAGTTAATGGAGGATATGGCCATCAGCTAAGATGGTCAGGGATGCAACTGCTTGCTCTGGGTGTTCCAAAGCCTCTGACTGCCAGATGCTGGAACTGGACGGCAGTGGATGGATCTCTTGATAATTGCCCTGTTTGTTCATTCCCTCTGAAGTATTTTGTCTTGGTCACTGTCAGAAGACAGGATAGTGGGCTAGATGGACCATTGGTCTGGCCAGTCGTATATTCTTATGTTCTTAAAATTGGAAATGACGGACTAGGAAGAAGTACTGCAGAAAAGGATCTGGGGGTTATAGTGGATCACAAACTAAATATGAGTCCATGATATAGTACTGTTGCAAAAAAATGAACATCATTTTTTGGAGTCTGAGCCATACACGAGACATAACTCTTCCACTCTACTCATCACTGATAAGGCCTCAACTGGAGTACTGTGTCCCATTCTGGGCATCACACTTCAAGAAAGATGTGGTCAAATTGGAGAAAGTCCAGAGGACAGCAACAAAAATGATTTAAAGGTCTAGAAAACATTACTTATGAGGAAAGATTAAAAAAATCGGGTTTGTTTAGTCTGGAGAAGACTGAGGGGGGATGTAAGTCTTCAAGACATAAAAGGTTGTTGTAAAGAGGAGGTTAATAAATTGTTCTTCTTATCCATTGAGTACAGGACAAGAAGTAGTGGGCTTTAATTACAGGAAGGGAGATTTAGGTTAGACCTTAGGAAAAGCTTCCTAACTGTAAGGGTAGTTAAGCACTGGAACAAATTATCTAGGGAGGTTGTGGAAACTCCATCATTTTAGATTTTAAATAACAGGTTAGACAAACACCTGTCAGGGATGAGCTAGAAAATACTTGGTCCTACCCCAATGCAGAGGACTGGGCTAGATGACCTATCCAAGTTGATTGCTGATAAAACATTGTGCAAAGGAGCTCCAATGTATGCAATGATGTTTGTACATATAACTGGCTTCCAGCAAACATGACCCCTGGTCAGTGGAGTAGAGAAGGTAGACCAGATAGGCCATGTAAGCTGTAACAGGTGAGGTGGTAATGGGGGAAATACTTGCACTGTTGGGGCTTTTATGCCCGTGATCCTCATCTACACTAGTACTGTGCTGCACCAGTGGAAACTGGCACAGTGCAGGTCCACGTAACAGTTAGCCTTGAGCCAGTCTAATCAAAAAGATACCGTGGTTGCTTGTGCGCTGTTGGGAGCATTGTTGTACGTTGCAGGCATGATGCTGGAGGGGGAATGTGTTGGCACATTAGATTTCCTTAAGTAAAGCCTTTGAGGAGGAGGGATGGAAGGTATTGTTTTCCTTGTGGTGGTGTGGCTTGTGCTGTAATTATTCTCTAAAACAGGACTAATCTATTGTCAGCAGAGGCAAAATAAGCAACGTTTGTCTTTGACTTCTACAGAATAAAATAATTTATTTTTCTTCCATTGGATGTTTTTCAGGCTTTATATACAAAGTGTTCCCTCTATCCAAGAGGGCTGCAATCATGGAAGTTTGTGCACACACATGCGTTCTCACTCTCTTCACAGTCATACCTAGACCTATAATTAAGTCACTGCCTTGTTGGCCTGTGAATTACAGTGGGTTGTCAGACCTCTGTCCTTGGGCTTCAGCTTTCTCCAGACATGTAATAAGTTTTGTTTTTCTGTGTCAGGCTAGCAAAGCTTATTCTGTGCTCCTGAGTCCTTTGACAACTCAGGGCTTAAACTAAACTTTCTTAATTCATGTTGATAGTTAAACGGTGCCAGAACATTTTGGAAATGTGTCAGTAGATAGGGCTGTAGGTACTAAATACCATTAAGTGACAATAATGCCTAACATTTGTCAATTGAGAGACCCAGCAGTTGTTGGTGAGCAGCTGCACCCAGGATGAATTAGTAATAAGTCTGTAGTTCTCTCTCTGGTTTAAAGTTGCCACCAGCCTTTTGAAGCTCAGCAGTTACCTGGGATTAAGACTGCAGATATTTTCCAAGCCATGTGGGATGATGAAATGCTGCTTCCTACCTGTGACAGGTAGAAAGACATGATGGTTTGATTAAGGTTGGCTTGCTAGATGTGTTATGAATCCCAAGGAGTTGGTAAATTAACCTATTTTTTTATTTATTTAAATTATAAACAGACCTTAGTAGTTTTTTTTACTTTTAAAAATAAAGTACAAGAATGTCAATTTAAACCAGGTTTGTTGCAATATTTTTCTAATGATAGTCCTTTAATAAAATTAAAATAATTTGAAAAATCCTTTTGTTCTTGTAAGAGTGACATGAATAGATCCAGCAAACCTCATTAAAGTCCACCTGAGAAAGGCAAGATGTAGCACCCTTCAAGGGTTTAGCCACCAGTTAGGTCAAATAAGAGATCTTTGCAGATTACTTATGAAAGGGATTCATATGTATACAGCATTATTTTGTGATGCAGACAAGTTGCAAAACAAACTTTTGATGACCGTGAACTGATTATCAGTTTGATAATTTACAAAAAAAATTTTTGGTGTGAAGCTTGTGGTGCAAAAATATTCATCTGCAACAAAACTGGCTTTGAAGCACCACTCCACAGTTCATATAGGTGTCCCAAGCAGGAATTGATTCATTAGGAAATGAATTCTCATGAGTTTAGCCTGTTTTCTGACAGATACACCAGCATGAAATGAATTCTGATGGTGTCAGTCCATTTCGGGTGGGTATCTTGTGTAGTAATGCGTTCATCTGTTAATATGCTGAAAATCATCCAAGGCTGCTTTGATATGGGGTCTTGAGCAGGACTCAAACCCAGCTACTAAGAATTAGATCACAAGAACAGGAGGTGGAGGAGAAAGAGGGCAAAGGGGGTTATCTGTGGCCTTTTTTTTTTTTCCCCTCCTCTTGGCTTGTTTAATCGTTTGTGCACCCATTGCTGTGGCATCTGGGCATACAATGAAAATTTAAATTCAACTGGATGTGACATCTACTATAGTTTAATATTAAAAGCAATTTAAATACCTCTCTATAGTCTTCAACCAGCTGATGGTCTAAAATCAACAGAATGCTTCACCAAGAGGATGTGTCTTGGTCCACACCCTAAAGGTCAACAAAGTCAAAGTTGGGTGGACTGCTGGAGACAGTAGGTTCTGCAGATGCTATCCCTGAGAACCCAAGTGTTCCTATCCAGGCAATTTCAGCAGAACCTTTCTATTCATCAATTGTATATGGCTAAAAAATACCTTTACATCAGTTAGGCACCCTAAAATGTAGTGGATAATGAACTCTGCTTAAGGACCTAGTCCAGCATGCACTGACATCAGTGGAAGAACTCCCATTAATTTCAGTGAGAGCTGTATTAGGCATTAAATGCATCATTTAAAATAAAACAAAAAACGGGGCTGGCATGGAACTCTGGTTGTAAGACTGGTGGTGGTGACACAGTTACATTGCCATGCTGAGTCAGAGTTCAGGATTTCATTTTAGTACCTGGATTGGCAGAAGCTGGGAATGCAGCAAACACAACAAGCTCCTCCTTCGGAAGGAAGCATTTCATGTTGCTTCCTCCTAATGGCAGTTAAAGCCATCTTCAAGGGTGGGGCTCGTTGCCTTTGAAGAGAGCTGCATATTGCCTTTCTCAGAAGGACTGTGACTGCAGAATAAGTTCTTGGAGTGTGGGGAAAAGCGGGGGATCCTGGAGACTCATAAGGCCCCACCCTAAGGGGAAGAGAGAATTCTGGGATTCACAGGCTTACTCGGTATTTTCTTTGCATCTCTCGCTCTTCAAATGTGTTGAACTCGACCTTTGAGAAGTTACTGATAAGCTGTTATCAGCCACGAGTTAAAATAACAAACCCTCCCACCTTACTCAGTTAGATAGAAACTCCCCAGGCCAAATTAATGTGTACAAATGTTATACCAATCCAGGCACGACAGCCTGGCTGAGGACAAAGTTTACTGTGTGAAGAAATCAACCGCAACTGGTAGTTTCACTGTTTGTGCAGCCTGTCCCTGTATTGTAAGTATTTCTTTTTACATAGAATATTTTGTTTGGAACTGGGTGTGGTATTGTGAATATGAAATTATGTTCGTAGTCTTGTTAGAAAGATAGAATTATTAAGGGATCTAAAACTGGACATGGGAGAAATCATGCCCTGGTAGAAGTCATTGGCAGCAGTAGGGCCAGGATTTCACCAAAGATTATTTGTCTCTGTGACTCTCTTGATTTCCCATTCCTTTAAGTCATGTTTTCAGGGGACAGTATTTTAACCCAGACAGTAATAACAGTTCTGAAGATTTTATTAGGGCAAGAAATGCTAGAGTGAAAGAATTTCTCTTAATTCCAAAAGGGAATTAAAAAAATGCAGTCAGTCAGCAAGCATTTTGCATTGGCCTCTATAGAATGTGTTTTAGGTTTTTTTGGTTCCAGTCTGTAGAGCTTGGAATTAACCCAAATGTTAGTTCATAATATTGGTTACTATATATGCACATTGTAAACAATTTTGTTTATTAAATATCTTAATAAAGTGTATGCATTTGTGCTTAACTGAATCCTGTGAGTTGTTGAGTGCCCTTAACTCCCACTAGCTTGAATGGGCATTGGAGATTCTCAGCTCCTTGCTGGAATGAGGTCTAAAAGAGGCAGGTATAGAATAAAGGGTAAACCATAAAACAGAAGCATTGGTAGACTAGGGTGCAGGTTTAACTGACATACTGGTACAAGTGATAAAGACCCTGATATCTTCTCTGTTGTAGGGTGCCTGTGGTTCTTAACTAAGAATCAGGCCAGTTCTGGACTGACTGTTTAAAATCTGTTCTAGAAAAGCATTGGTGTTTATGTAAAAAAATTCTAATGGCATGTTGCCACTTTCCAGCATTTATATCCTCCAGTGTTTTTAAGAATCTCTTTACAGTCTACTGCTCTTAATTTTCTATGTGCCTGGGCCATCTTTTAACTGTATTTAGAACTATATTGAAACTATCCATCATATGTTCCTTATTATTATAATGCTTTTATTTAATTTAACATTAATCTTGTCTTTGTATTTTTGTTTAATCTCTGAGGGTTTACGTTTTGTGGAACAGGAAAATAAAGCTTGATCTTTATACTCCATTTTCCCTCTTGAGACACTTAAGGGTGTGGTGTACTGTAATCACCTGTTCTTTCCCTTGATTAACAACTTTTCTTTTTCATTGGGCTATTCAGATTCTTGACATTTTTAGATAAAAACCTATGTTGATATTTATATTTAAAATAATTTGTTACAGACCTTTCTCAAGTTCCATCTAATCCAAATGAGCCCGTTAAAATATAGTAGTATACATTCTGAGTATTTTATTCTGATTCTAATTTCATTTTCAAGAAACTCCATTTGCCATCTCCTTGTTGCAGTTAATGCAGTAACCCAAATTATAGTGATACCATCTCATAACTTTTTATAATTCTTAAGTAAAATTCCTTCCAGCTAGAGTAGGTACACTACTGTAGGAAGTATAATCAGGTTTATCTCAGGCCCTGTCTACACTGTCAAATTTGTGCACAGTAAAGCAGCTTTGAGCACTGTAACTCCCAAGATGTAGACGCTGCCAAGCCACTTAGTGCGCAGAAACTGCGCAGAGCAGCGTTCTTAAAAAAACAAAACAAAACACTCGGAGAGGCTTGGAGCTTTCTGCACCGGGGCTACAGCGCTGCGGTGCCAGTGTAGACACCGTGGTGATTCCAGCGCTGCGATTGGCCTCCGGGAGGTGTCCCACAATGCCTCTTCTCACCTCTCTGGCCATTGGTTTGAGCTCTACTGCCCTGCCCTCAGGTTGACCAACTGTCGGCCTCACCCCATACATTCCTTTGCAAATTTGAAAGTCCCCTTCCTGTTTGCTCTGTGATGCATGCAGTGGTCTCAGCACATCTTTCTAGGTGGCCATGCCTGCTCCATGCACCAGGTGATCCCCCGCTTGGAGCAATGCTGAGTGCTGGACCTCATCGGTATTTGGGGAGAGGAGGCTGCGCAGTCCTAGCTGCGCTTCAGCCGTCAGAATTATGATACCTATGGACAGATTTCTAGATGTATGACAGAAAGGAGCCATGACCGGGACACACTGCAGTGCAGGGTCAAAGTGAAGGAGCTGCGGAACACCTACCACAAGGCGCGGGAGGCAAACCGCCGCTCCAGTGCTGTGCCCATGAGCTGCTGGCTCTACAAGGAGCTGGATGCGATACTCGGTGGTGACCCCACCTCCACTGTGGAGGACCCTGTGGATACTTCATTGGCTTGCGTGCCAGTCGAGAGTGGACCGAGCCAGGAGGGGGCAATCTTGGACAAAGAGGGGGAGAGGGACCCAGAGGCAGAGGATGACTCGGAGGCCAGAGATACATGCAGTCAGGTTTTCTTTTCTACCCTGGAGGAGCCTAGGAGTCACAGCAGTCAGAGCTTGGTGAAGTGCAAAGAGGAGAGAAGGCCCCTGGTAAGTGGATCTGATTTTGGGAATTGCTGAAGCGAGTTGTTGGGGGCAGGAGCTTTGCAGAAAGCAGGCTTGTCTCCCACCTCATGCCTAGCCTGAGTGGTGGAACAGGCTGTTGATACACTCCCTCACTTCATGGGAATCTCCTTCAGAGATCTCCAGGAAAATCTCATGGAGATACTGGGCAATCCGCTGCCGCAGGTTCCTCGGCAGAGCTGCTTTGTTTCATGCCCCATTAACGGTAACTTTCCCGTGCCACTTTGCCTTGACAGGTGGGGGGATCATTGCTTCACACAGGCTAGGCGCTAGGGTGGAAGCCGCAGGCTTGGAGAAGACCCTCCGTTGATTCCCTGCTAACCCTCAGCAGCGAGATATTGTTCATAATTATTCCTGTCACCACACTTTCCACAGGAGGGGATCATAATCAGGCCCACCCTACAGTGCTGACTCTCTCCAGGTTCCCAAGAGCCCATTGTATAGCAGGGTCTGGGAACAGTGATTTACCCTGCCCTGTGGCTACTCACCATTTTGGGGGTCTTGTGGCTCATGTGTGCTTGCCTAAGGTCAGCCAGTTAATGACAGGTATGCGAGTACTGGCTGCGTTTTAAAGCACTGAAACAGTGTTTTCTGTGTTGGAAACAATACTGCTTCTGTAAAATGTTGCATTTAAACTTCACAGAGTTGACCTTGGGAGCACAGCCTCTCTCTATATTATCGGCGGCAGAACAACTGTGCAGAATTAGAAAGCGTCCAAGAAGAACTAAAGAGGACTTTCTGCGTGAGGTTATGATGCAGTCTGCCGCCAAGAAAAAAGAATTGAAGGAGTGGCGGGACAGCGAGAAGAGGGGACCTAAAGGAGAATGCGGCACACCAGAAAGAAGCCACGGAGCGGCTCTTAACCGTTATGGAGTGCCAAGCAGACACACTCCAGGTGATACTAGCTCTTCAAACCAAGCAGCTCCGTGCCCACCCTCCCCTGCAGCCTCTGTTGCAAAACTCTTTCCCATGTGCCCCCACACACATCTCCAACACACTGTTATCAACTTCCTGGCTCCACTCTCTACCCACAGCATTCCACTGCTCCCTCCTCACAGTCCAGCACTGTGGACTCCCACTGCACTCAACACCCATCCCTCTGCAGTTTGGCCCTGCTGAAGTACAGCACGCGTTACATCGTACTCCAAAGGAGAAGGTTGGGTATGATCCCTGGACATACACAAATCTGTAGCCATCCCAGGACCCCTCCTCCTCTTGAGACCTCCCTTCCTCCATCCCCCTCCCTGCTGCTGATTTTTTTTGTTTTTGTTTGAGACTCTCTGGTTGTTTTTCAATAAAAGAACTGTGTTGGTTTGAAAGCAATCTTTATTCTATTAAGTGAAAGCAAAAAGAGCACTGCAAAGCAACATACAATTATGTTAAGGTCCCTTCTTGCATCATGTACACCAATCACCTCCAAGCATTACAAGCACTGCAGTCCCGAGCATAGCAACAAATATTAGTGGCTTTCAGCTTCAAATTGCTGCCTCAAAGCATCCCTGAACCTTATGGCCCCACGCTGTGCCCCTCTAATAGCCCTGGTCTCTGGCTGTTCAAACTCAGCTTCCAGGCACTGAGCCTCTGCGGTCCAGCCCTGAATGAAGCTTTCACCCCTCCCTTCACAAATATTATGGAGTGTACAGCAGGCGGCTATAAGCATAGGAATATATTGTCATCGGCCATGTCCAGCTTCCCATACAGGCATCGCTAGCGGGCTTTTAAATGGCCAAATGCACACTCCATAGTCATTCTGCACTTGCTCAGCCTGTTGAACTGCTCCTTGCTGCTGTCAAGTTGCTCTGTGTATAGCTTCATAAGCCACGGCATTAAGGGATAGGCGGGGTCTCCCAGGGCCACAATGGGCATTTTGACTTCCCCTATGGTGATCTTCTGGTCAGGGAAGAAAGTCCCTGCTTGCAGCTTCTTGAACAGGCTTGTGCTCCAAAACATGAGTGCATCATGCACCTTTCCGGACCAGCCTGCGTTAATTACTGTGAAACGCCCACGGTGATGCACAAGCGCCTGGAGAACCATTGAGAAATACCCCTTGCGATTAATGTACTCTGTGGCTAGGTGGTGTGGTGCCAGAATTGGAATGTGCATGTCGTCGGTTGCTCCTCTGCAGTTCAAGAAGCCCATTTGTGCAAAGCCATCCACAATTCACGCACATTGCCCAGAGTCACTGTCTTTTGGAGCAGGATGCAATTAATGGCCCTGCACACTTCCATCAACACGACTCCAACGGTCGACTTTCCCACTCCAAACTGGTTAGTGACCGATTGGTAGCAGTCCTGAGTAGCCAGCTTTCACAGTGCAATTGCCATGTGCATCTCCAACGGCAGGACAGCTTTCATTCTCGTGTCCTTGCACTCCAGGGCTGGGGCAAACTCATCACACGGTCCCATGAATGTGGCTTCCTGATGCGAAAGTTCTGCAGCCACTCCTCGTCATCCCAGACATGCATCACGATGTGATCCCACCACTCGGTGCTTGTTTCCCGAGCCTAAAAGCAGCATTCCACTGTGGTCAGCACCTCTGTGAATGCTACAAGCAATCTCATGTCGTAGCTAGTATGCGTGTTGAGATCGATGTTGCACTCCTCTTGCCTTTGTAGTTTAAGGAGTAATTCCACGGCCACTAGTGACGTGTTGACCAGTAAGTTGCTTGCACTGACCAACAGGTCGGGATCCATTCCTGCAGCCCGAAAGGGGCAGGGCGCGCAGTACAGAAACCATTAAAAGATGGCACCAAATGCAGACGGAATCAGAGGGTTTTCTGGGATCTGAAGCAATGCATCACGGGGCATTGGGACAGGACCCAGGATGCCCCATGACCCCTTCCGCCTTCCTACAAGTCTTAACGGCAAAAGAGAAAGAGGTGCTCTGTGGGATAGCTGCCCAGAGTGCACTGCTCCGAATAGTGCCACAAGTGTGAACATGCTATTGCACAGGCAGCTGTCAGTGGGAACACACAACAGCAGTTTTCCTTTGGCGCTCTCTGAGTGGTGCTGTAACTGCCGGCGCTGTAACTTTGCAAGTGTAGACATGCCCTCAGTAATGCCTCTTCTGTCTTTCTACGAGTGTTTTTTTTTTTTTTAACCATTAGTATGAGTCAAAGATCATAATGACCTCTTTGGTTGATAATCTCCTTTGAGTGGCAAATTGTCCACATTTTCAAGGAGCTCACATACTATTGTCTCGTTAACTTGTGCTTCCCTCATCTGCTTGTTTTACCCACTCTTTGTCACTCATTTTATACTTGTGTGAATTAAAACGGATATAGTTATTTTGGTGCAAGTCTGTGTGTGATCACTCAATTTAAGTCAGTTTATTGCTGACTGCAGCCAATTTTATTCCAAAATAGGAGTATCCATACACAGACTTGCACCAAAATAATTACATTTTAATCGTACCTTTTGTTATGTCAGGCCATGTGTGGGACCATGAATCTTGAAAGGTGTGTTGTGAAGGTGTGGCTCATCGCAGCAGTGGAATTATGCCTAGAGGTTTTGCATCTGTTCTGGCAGGGTCTGGTGCCACTTTGAATTGGTGTACCCTTGTCTGTGGTGAGTTTGCTTCTGATAATGAGGTTGGAGTGGGGGTTGTTTGAAAGCCAGAAGAGGAGATTTAGGAAAGATTTCTTTCAGGATGTGGTTCCTATCGAATATGGGTGTAATTGTTGGATGCTACCCCGTATGGGGTCTAGCGTGAGGTGGTAGGTGACAAGTAGAGGCGTGTGGTTGGAGGGGGTTTATTTCTGTGTTGAATCAAGTTCTCTTGCTATATTTCGGTGGCTTATTCCATGATGCAATCTACTTCTCTGGTTGAGAGTAGCAGCCGTGTTAGTCTGTATCCGCAAAAAGAAAAGGAGTACTTGTGGCACCTTAAAGACTAACAAATTTATTATGCTCAAATAAATTTGTTAGTCTCTAAGGTGCCACAAGTACTCCTTTTCTTTCTCTGGTTGAGTGTCCTTATTTAATGGAGGTGGTTTTAAGTTTATTAAGGTATTTATCCTGGACTTTCTCCTTGGATTATGTTCTGTAGTATCTGAGTACCTGGCTGTAGTGAACAGATTTCTTGGTGTGTTAGGGGTGGATACTGGACCCATGAGGGTAGGTCTGGTGATCGTTGGATTTCTTTTATATAGTTGTCTGTAGGGCTCCATTGTTGAAGCTGATCATGGTGTCCAGGAAGTTAATGCTAGTGTGGGAGTGTTCTAAAAAGGGTTTAGTGGATGGCTGGGGTTGTTTAAATCCTGTGTCCAGAGGATGAAAATATCCTTGATATATCTAAGGCATATCATTGATTTATGGTGCATTTGTCCAGAAATTCTTCAAGGTGGCCCATGAAGAAGTTGGCATATTGGGGAGCCATCCTTGTACCCATGGCTGTTCCCATGGTTTGGAAAAAGTGTTCGTCACTGAATGTAAAATGATAAAGGATGCAATGGATGAGTTTGACTATGTTTGGGTTGGATTCCTGAGTGTTGTCCATTATCTTGTAAATACTGTATTTGAGACTCCACTGCTATGATGATCAATACACCTTTCAAGATCTATGGGTCCTTGTAGCGGGGCAGTCACCCCCTCCGGTTTGGAAGAGGTTAAAAACAGCCCTGGGAAAGGGTTGCCCCAGGGAGCCAATCACGAATGGGCTTGAAGCAGTCAATTAGGGCCCAGCAGGGCCAGTATAGGAAGGGCTCCTGGGGAAAAGGAAGTGAGTCTTGCTCAAGCAGTGGAGCAAGAAGGGCCGAGCTGCCTGGCAGAGACAGGGGTACCTTGGACAGAGCCGTACTGGGAAAGGGCAGGCTGAGTTGGGGAGCTCTGGCCTGGCGACCTCCCAGGCTGAGGCCTTGCAGTAAAGGCCTCAGGAGGTCCTAGGGCTGCAGGGAGGCAGCCAGGCCAAGAAAAGGCAGCAGGTCAAATCCCCTCGCCAGTGATGAGTGGCCATTTCATACTGCAGTTTGCCCTTGAGAGAAGGGGCTAGATGACAACTGGCAGTAGCCACTGAGGCAAGGTGGTTATAGGGGGGTTGGGGTTCCCCTGGGAAGGGAGACCCAGAGTGTGGGGCACTGCTGTGGGGCAGCACCCCAAGGTAAGGGGCACCAAGGTCGGGGAAGGACACGGGGCCGGAGATGGTGGAGACAACAGGGCATGTAAGCAAGGGCGAGAAATCAGCCAGAGGAGGGCGCTCCTGAGCTGGATGAGCTAATTCTCGGACTGACCAGCAGGAGGCACCACGCCAGTGAGTCGGCAGTCCGCTACAGTTCTACATATCCCTATCACAAGTGGTATACCTCATCCAGTGCATTGAATGACCCTATAACAAATATGTGTGGGTGAAACTAGACAATCACTATGCTCTTGAATGAACTCACACAGAAAAATGATAAACAACAAAAACACCTCATCACCTGTGGTTGAATGCTTTTCACAAAGCGATCATGCTAAATCTGACCTCTGTCCTTAAGCTGAAAGGAAACCTGCACCAAATATTAAAAAGACAAGCCTGGAAGCTTAAATTCATAACATTGCTAGATACTAAAAATCATGGACTGAGCAGAGACTCTTTGTATTTGTGGTTTATTACAACAATCTATAACCCACTTATCTTCACCCCACCATGTCTGGAGAGGTCTTGAATGGTCACCTTGAATGGTCCCTTGAAATATGTGCTAACTACTTATGCTAAATAAGCTGTTCCACCTTTGTTTAGCTGTGACACTCTGAATACATTTCCCAGACCTAAAGAAGAAGCTCTTTGTAGCTCAAAAGCTTGTCTCTTTCACCAACAGAAGTTGGTCCATTAAAAGATATTACTCACGTGCCTTGTGTCTCTAATATCCTGGGGACCAACATGACTACAACTATGCTTTATACAATAGATGTAGAGAGACATTTTGTGCTGTTCTGTCATGAATGCAATGAAGGTAGAATCAGTTAGTTCTTGGATGAGTGTGTTGAGGGTAGTATTGTTTGAAAAATATTTGTCAGGGTTTCCTCCCCACTCTGAACTCTGGGGTACAGATGTGGGGACCGCATGAAAGCCCCCTAAGCTTATTTCTACTAGCTTAGGTTAAAAACTTCCCTAAATCCTTTTGTCCTTGGACAGTATGCTGCCACCACCAAGTGATTTAGACAAAGAATCAGGGAAAGGACCACTTGGAATTCCTATTTCCCCAAAATATCCCCCCAAGCCCTACACCCCCTTCCTGGGAAGGCTTGAGAATAATATACCAACCAAATAGGTAAACCAGATTCTTAAAAAACAGAACTTTATTAGAAAGAAAAAAAAAAGTAAAAGAAGCACCTCTGTAAAATCAGGATGGAAGGTAACTTTACAGGGTAATCAGATTCAAAACACAGGATTCCCCTCTAGGCAAAACTTTAAAGTTACAAAAAACAGGGATAAACCTCCCTCTTAGCACAGGGAAAATTCACAAGCTAAAACAAAACCTAATCTAACGTGCCTTGTCTTATTTACTTACACTTTTTGCAATATTGAGACTCATTTTAGGATGATTTATAGGAGGAGTTTTCTGACCTGATGCTTCTCTGCTTACCAAGAGAACACACAACCCCGCCCTGGATTTGAAAGTATCTTCTTTCCCCATTGGTCCTTTTGGTCAGGTGCCAACCAAGTTATTTGAGCTTCTTAACCCCTTACAGGTAAGGAGGAATTCTAGGCTACCCTTAGCTGTATGGTTATGACAGTATTAGAGAAAGTATTATTGTACATTAGTGCAATGCTGGCATAGGACATGAAAATTGAGTGCCAGTTGAGGTCTTGAGGTGATGTAAATTTGGGGACATTAGGTCAAGCTGTTCCTGAGATAAAGTACTCTCCAAAGTGACCTGGTTTTGTTTTGTTTTTAAATCGCTTTCTTATGTTGCTTTTTTCTGTGTCAGATATGAAGTTTCTCTTTAATTTATGGTTTCCTGGCTTCTTACTGTTTGCTGTGTCCTGAGGGGAGAGATTTAAACAACTTTAAGTTGACAAGGGAATTAAGAAATTGCTTTTCTTATTATATTTTTAATTTTCCATTTTCATAATTAGTGAAGATCAAAAAAATTGTAATGAATACATTTATTTCAATTGTCTGCAGGTGAATGGAGACATTCATAGTTCACAATTATATGGTGAACTATTTCTTCAAATAAAACTTGATCTGTAGCTTGTTTATGAACAGTTCATTGTGAGTATTCAGTATTTATTATTTGAACTGGTTTCAGAATGATAGCCGTGTTAGTCTGTATCAGAAAAAAAACGAGTACTTGTGGCACCTTAGAGACTAACAAATTTATTTGGGCATAAGCTTTCGTGGGCTAAAACCCACTTCATCGGATGCATGCAGTGGAAAATACAGTAGGAATATATATATACATAGAGAACATGGAAAAAATGGGTGTTGCCATACCAACTCTAATGAGACCAATTAATTAAGGTGGGCTATTATCAGCAGGAGAAGAAAAACTTTTTGTAGTGATAATCAGGATGGCCCATTTCAAACAGTTGACAAGAAGGTGTGAGTAACAGTAGGGGGAAAAATTAGCATGGTGAAATACATTGTACTTTGTGTAATGACTCTTCCAATTCTGCAGTTTCTCATTGGAGTCTGTTTTTTGAAGTTTTTTATGTTGGAGAATTGCGACTTGTTACAGTTGGTATGGCAACACCCATTTTTTCATGGTGTGTGTGTGTGTGTGTATCTTCCTACTGTATTTTCCACTGCGTGCATCCGATGAAGAGGGTTTTAGCCCACGAAAGCTTATGCCCAAATAAATTTGTTAGTCTCTAAGATCCCACAAGTACTCCTCGTTTGTTTTTTTTGTAATTTGAACTGTTTTACATAAACACAGCTCATGTTGTGTGTTTCTGTTCTCAGTCTTAGCGGAATGTAACACTTAGAACCAGGATTCTAGTGTGAATGTTCACAATTACAAATTCACAGTTCACATTCTGTGAATATTTTGCAATATTCATTTTAAAGCTGCCTGTTTCAGAAAACATTCCTGTCAGTGTATTAACTTTGTAGAATAGTCACAGAAAGCTAACACACGAAGGGGTGCGGGAATGGAAATTGTTCTGCAAGTAAAGTTTTTGCTTCTGACTGAACAGATTTCAGTCTCTCCCAAGTCATAATTAAAGGTGTTTGTTCCGGTTTTATATTTTCTCTTAAAATAATAATGTTGTTACAAACCTCCAAATACCTTATGATTTGTTATATAAAGTCTGTTTGTTAGAAAGATTTAAAGTCCTATAAAGTCAATTTCAGTGTAAATCCAAGTATTCAGACTTGAAGTAGGTTTAGTACGATATAATATTTTCAGTTTCAAAATATGTAAACATACCTGTGATCTGATTCTCCAATGACTTGACATACTGTGGGAGTAGTTTGATTTCAATGGGGATATGCACAATGCATAAAGTTAAGCAGATCCCCATGTCTTTGCAGGATAAGGGCCATAGGCACTTGTCTTTTAGAAATAAAGTCTCTGACCATAGCAACAAAATTGTGCTAGAGTCACTGAATCCCATCTTCTATATCTATACCCAGTGCAGAGATTTTGGTAATTAAAGCTGTTCTGAAAGAAGGCTTTTTTTCCTTTTATAACATAGTTTTATTTTTACACAAACAAAAAAATCATTTCCCCACACATCTGAGTGTGCGTGGGGGGGAGCAACTAAGGGTTGGAGGACCTTAATTATTAGTACTAGGTCTACTGTGAAGAGGTCTTTGTCTGATGTGTGTTTGTAGCAGTAAGAACAGTCCATTTTTGAGATGATTGTATCCAAAATTTATTATGTTCTGAAACTGTCATGCCTTAACTGCATCAGCCAGATGAGCCATTGGCTTGGAGGAACTTTGACTTTTTTCTAGGAACTAGTGCCATCTGTAGATAATGGGAACATGATAGTTTTCTACAAGTGTTTGAAAGGTGTAAACACAAAGGAAGGAGACTAATAGTTTAGGGTTGTACACTGGGATATAACCAGGTGCGATAGAATATAATTAAGAAAGAGAAAATTTAGTAATGAATGAATGGAAAAAATGTAATTTCTAAAATCTATTTGATGTGGCATATTCTTTCAAGGAAAGTGCTGTAAGCTCCATTACCTAGGACACGTATTCATATATTCCAAGGCCAGAAGGGATCATTGTGACTCTGAGCTCTGGTATAACCCAGGCCATAGGATTCCCCCCAACCCCCCCCCAAAAAAAATTCCTCCAGCATATCTTTTGGAAAAACATCCAATCTTGATTTAAAAATTGTTAGTGGTGGAGAATCTACCATGACCATTGGTAAATTGTGCCAGTGGTTAATTACTTTTACCATCAACAATTGATCTTATTTCCAGCCTGAACTTGTCTAGCTTCAATTTCCAGCCATTAGATCATGTTGTTCCTTTGTCCGCTAGATTGAAGAGCCCATTAGTAAATATTTGTTCCCTGTGTAGGTACTTACAGACTATAATCAAGTCACTCCTAAACCTTTGCTTTGTTAAGCTATTAGTGCCATTGTACAAGGCACTGGTAAGACCTTGTTTGGTAACTAGAATTGTATATAGTATTCCAATGTTCTAGAAAGATTAATTTAAACTGGAACAGGTGCAGAGGAGAGCGAGTAGGATGATGAGGGGAACGAAGGGCTCATTTTATGGGAAGAGGCTGGACGAGCTTGTTTAATCTAGCCAAAAGAAGGCTGAGAAAAGATATAATTGCTCTCTGTAAATATATCAGGGAGTAAATACCAGGGATGGTGAGGAGCTATTTAAGCTAAAAGACAATGTTGGCACAAGAAAAAATGGATATAAACTGGCAATGAATAAATTCAGACTGGAAACCAGAAAAAGCTGTCTAACCATCAAATTTGTTCGGTTCTGGGTCAGCCTCCCAAAAGGAGTTATGTGGGCAAACAACTTAATTAGTTTTCAGAGAGCTAGACAAATTTGAGTGGGATTGTATGATGGGATTGCTTGTGATGGCAGGGGGCAGGGCTCAGAAGCAGTGTTCCCTTTAATTTTTCTCACATGTGTGAAATGAATTTTATGTGCACCAATATAAAGGTTATGTGTGCCACATCACCTCCATATTGATGCACATAACAAAATTCATGTAAAGGGATGGGGCCAAGGGGTTCGGAGTATGGGAAGAGGCTCAGCGCTGGGGCAGAGGGTTGTGGTGCGTGGGGTGAGGGCTCTGGCTGGTGGTGGGGCCAGGAATGAGGGGTTTGTGGTGCAGGCTGCCCTGGGGCTATGGTGGTGCCACGGCAGGTCTAGGCTGGGGCTGGGTTGGGGCCAGGGGAGGGGCGCCTCTCCCCCGGCCGCGGCAGGTCCAGGTTGGGCTCGGGCTGGTGGAGGGACACCTATTTTCTGCCCACAGCAGCTCCAGGGCTGGGCTGGGGCCAGCAGGGAGAGGCGCCTCTCCCCCGGCTGCAGCAGGTCCGGGGATGAGGGAGACACGCCTTTCCCCCCCCGCAACCTGAGTGCCTGTGCCATGCTTAATAGGCTACTGTGCACATGGCCACGCAGCTTAGGGGGAACTGAGCTGAGCTCCACAGCCATGTGGTTCACTTCCTGTTTGTCTTGTGTTCCTAAAAGCTCATACTTCAGGGTTTTAGCTGGCTTCTTGCAGGGGTCAGGAAGGAAATCCCCCTTCCCCTGCCCCATTCTGTTTTTTTTTTTTTTAATCTCCTTCCTCAGAAGCATCACGGATGGCCACGGCTGTATATGGGACATTGCATGGAGTAGGATAGACTGCTGAGGTGGTACAGAGAATTCTCTCTCAGGTCCTTGCCTGGCTGGTTCTTGCTCACATGCTCAGGGTCTAACTCAGGGGGGGCGGCAAACTTTTTGGCCTGAGGGCCACATCGGGGTTCCAAAACTGTATGGAGGGCCGGGTAGGGAAGGCTGTGCCTCCCCAAACAGCCTGACCCCCGCCCCCATCTTCCCCCTCCCACTTCCCGCCCCCTGACTGCCCCCCACAGAACACCTGACCCATCTGTGGCTAGTAATACTTGGCTCTAATTTAAGTTGTTGGGCTTAATGTGTGGGTGCTAGTGGCCTGTGTTATACCAAGTAGATGATCTAGTGGTCCCTTCTGGCCTTAAACTTATTGACTGTAAGGTAGATATAATGAGCTCCTTGACTATCATTATAAGGATCAGAAAACATCTTTAATCATTCTTGTTGATGTTCTCTGAACCCTCTCCAATTTATCCGTACCCTTACTGAATTTTGGGTACCAAAACTGGATGCAGTATTCTAGCACAGAAGTTTTCAAACTTTTTTTTTCTGGCGACCTAGTTGAAGAAAATTGTTGACGCCTGCGACGCAATGGAGCTGGGGATGAGGGTTTTGGGGTGTGGAAGGGGCTATGGGCTGTGGCAGAGGATTTGAGGTGCAGGGGTGAGGGCTGCGGCTGGGAATGAGAGGTTCAGGGTTGGGGGGGGGGGGCTCTGGGTTGAGGCAGGGGGTTGGGGTGTGGGAGGGGGTCAGGGCTCTGGGCTGGGGGTGCAGGCTCTGGGGTGGTGCCGGGGATGAGGGGTTTAGGGTGCAGGAAGGGGCTCCAGGTTTGGGGGGGCTGCAGGGGATTGGGGCACTGGCTTACCTCCAGCGGCTCCCAGTCAGTGGTGCAGTGGGGCCGCCAAGGAAGCAGAAGCAGCCAGCAGCAGGTCTGGCTCCTAAGCGGAGGCGTGCAAGAGGCTCTGCGCGGCTCTTGCCTGCAGGCACCACCCACCCCCAGCTCCCATTGACTGGTTCCTGGCCAATGGGAGTGCGGAGCCAGTGGTCAGGGTGGGGGCAGCGCACGGAGCACCATGGCCCTCCCACCTAGGAGCCAGACCTGCTGCTGGCCGCTTCCAGGGCGCAGCGTGGTTTCAGAACTGGTAGGGACTAGCCTGCCTTCGATGGGCAGCATTGGCGACAGGACTTTTAATGGCCCGGTTGGTGGTGCTGACCAGAGCTGCCGCCACCCAGTGCCTTACATTCCATGACCCAGTACTGGGTCACGACCCGCATTTTGAAAACCACTGTTCTAGCAGCAGTCACAACGGTTCTGAATACAAAGGTATAAACTCTCTTCTCAACTTGAGGTTTCCCTGTTTATGCATTCTGGGATAGCATTAGCTCTTTTGGCAACAACATTGCACTGGGACTTCCTGTGCAGCTGATCATTCACCATGACCCCCAAATCTTTTTCAGAGTCACTGCTTCACAGGATAGAGTGCCCCATCATGTAATTCTGGCCTACATTCTTTCTTCCTAAATGTATACATTTATATTTTAGCCATTTTGAAACACAGATTGGTGAATTGGGCTCAAGCAAACAATCACTCTGTATTAGTGACCTGTCCTCTTCATTATTTACCACCTCCCCAATTTTTGTGTCCTGTCCAACCTTACCAGTGATTATTTATATTGGACTGGAAAATGTAGAACAAAATATATTGTGGAGAACAATTCTGTGCTATCAGGTATTGGACTAGATGATCTAATAGATCTTTTCTACCTTGGACTTGTATGCTTCTACTTAAGAGTGAAAGAAGAATAGCTAATATTGGATATGCTCGCCTGTATGTAGGTAGAGTTGTAGAGCATAATTGTAGAGGCCATGTCTTCATCCTACAAGAATGAAGTTTTCCTCTTGGCATTACTGATACACTGTTTTATTTTGGACAGCTCTTAGAGACAGTTTATTCAGGTCCATTCTTGTTTAAACACAACACTGAGTTTTCTTTTATTTCTATTGGTTTTAGAGAGAAGAATCCAATATTGGACCATCTTAGACACGCTCAGTGCAGCTTCAGAGAGCAGTTTGGTTTATCTAACCTGAAGAGGAAGCATATGGACAACAAGCCAAGAGGACATGGGCTTGCAGTGCACTTGGAAAAATGATCAGGCATCAGAACTGGTTTGTATCTAACTTGTGGTAAGAATGTGAATAACTTCAACAGATATAAATTCAAAGAGCGTAATTTTCTGCAAGTGCAGTCTTTAATTACCAGGTATATCATCTTCTCCTTCTTAAATAATGGCCACCTCCCATTCCTCCTGTACATAGACATGTCTAATATGTAAATTGCATACTTGTGTTACTATGAGCTATAGTGCACCTTGCTGGGGCTCAGTTCTGATGGGACTCATTTGGTGTGGATAGGGAGGGACAAGAATTTAAAGGGTGCCCAAAGCCTATGGGTACACTTTCAACTGAAGGTTTTTGTCTGGTCTTTTCAAATATAACTTGAACTTTCTGGGCCATTTTGATCCATCGCTGATCATGGATTCTCATGGGACAGCTTTGGGATGTCGTTCATTTTTCGTTTTCACTTTTCCTGGAAGCTGACTACTTTTCTCTAACCATTCTTTGTCACAGTAAGGGTATGTCTACACTACGGAATTAGGTCGAATTTATAGAAGTCGACTTTTTTAGGAAGCAATTTTATACAGTCGATTGTGTGTGTCCCCATTAAGTTGGCGGAGTGCATCCATAGTACTGTGGCTAGCGTCAACTTTCGGAGCATTGCACTGTAGGTAGCTATCCTATAGTTCCCGCAGTCTCCGCTGCCCATTGGAATTCTGGGTTAAGCTCCCAATGCCTGATGGGACCAAAACTTTGTCGCGGGTGGTTTTGGGTACATGTCGTCAGTCGCCCCTCCCTCCGTGAAAGCAACAGCAGACAATCATTTTGTGCCTTTTTTTCATGCGGATGCCATACTGCTTTCAGCAGATGGTGCAGTAGGACTGCTAACTGTCATTGAACCACCGCATCTGCTGCAACTCTGCTCTCCTGGTCCCATGAATCCACCTCGCAGGTCCTCTATATGACCGTCGTCATCCACCGCTTCTGCTGCAACTCTGCTCTCCTGCTCTTGTCTTGATAGCAAATTTCTCCATATTGGATGTCATGGGCTCCCGCTTCTGCTGCAACTCTGCTCTCCTGAATCCACCTCGCAGGTCCTCTCATCGTTCTCTATAAATATCTACTCTCGTGGCATCCGTCGTCAGCCACTACTTCCGCTGCAACTCTGCTCTCCTGCAGACACCATCTCGTGGCAAGCATGGAGCCCGCTCAGATCACCACGGCAATTATGAGCATTGTAAACACCTCGTGCATTATCCTGCAGTATGTTCAGAACCAGAACCTGCAAAGGCAGGCGAGGAGGCGACAGCAGCGCGGTGACAAGAGCGATGAGGACATGGACATAGACTTCTCTCAAAGTACGGGCCCTGGCAATTTGGACATCGTGGTGGCAATGGGGCAGGCTCATGCCGTGGAATGCCGATTTGGGGCCCGGAAAACAAGCACAGACTGGTGGGACCGCATAGTGTTGCAGGTCTGGGATGATTCCCAGTGGCTGCAAAACTTTCGCATGCGTAAGGGCACTTTCATGGAACTTTGTGACTCGCTTTCCTCTGCCCTGAAGCGCAAGAATACCAAGATGAAAGCCGCCCTCACAGTTCACAAGCGAGTGGCGATAGCCCTCTGGAAGCTTGCAACGCCCGACAGCTACCGGTCAGTCGGGAATCAATTTGGAGTGGGCAAATCTACTGTGGGGGCTGCTGAGATCCAAGTAGCCAGCAGAATCACTGAGCTGCTGCTATCAAGGGTAGTAACTCTGGGAAATGTGCAGGTCATAGTGAATGGTTTTGCTGTAATGGGATTCCCTAACTGTGGTAGGGCAATAGACAGAACGCATATCCCTATCTTGGGACCGGACCACCTTGGCAGCCAGAACGTAAACCGCAAGGGGTACTTTTCAATGGTGCTGCAAGCACTGGTGGATCACAAGGGACGTTTCACCAACATCAACGTGGGATGGCCAGGAAAGGTACATGACGCTTGCATCTTCAGGAACTCTGGTCTGTCTGAACAGCTGCAACAAGGGACTTACTTACCAGACCAGAAAATAACCGTTGGGGATGTTGAAATTCCTATAGTTATCCTTGGGGACCCAGCCTACCCCTTAATGCCATGGCTCATGAAGCCATACACAGGCACCCTAGAGAGTAGTCAGAAGCTGTTCAGCTATAGGCTGAGCAAGTGCAGAATGGTGGTAGAATGTACATTTGGAAGTTTAAAAGTGCGCTGGTGCAGTTTATTGACTCGGTTAGACATCAGCGAAACCAATATTCCCATTGTTATTGCTGCTTGCTGTGTGCTCCACAATATCCGTGAGAGTAAGGGGGAGACGTTTATGGTGGGGTGGGAGGTTGAGGCAAGTCGCCTGGCCGCTGATTACGCGCAGCCATACACCACGGTGATTAGAAGAGCACAGCAGGGTACACTGCGAATCAGAGAAACTTTTGAAAACCAGTTTCATGACTGGCCAGGCTATGGTGTGACAGTTCTGTTTGTTTCTCCTTGATGAAAACCCGCCCCCTTGGTTCATTCTACTTCCTTGTAAGCCAACTGCCTTCCCCCCTCGATCACCGCTTGCAGAGGCAATAAAATCATTGTTGTTTCAAATTCATGCATTCTCTATTAATTCATCACACCAATAGGGGGATAACTGCCAAGGTAGCCTGGGAGGGGTGGGGGAGGAAGGAACCGGGTGGGGTAGTGGAGGAGGGAAGGACAAGGCCACACTGCACTTCAAAACTTATTGAATGCCAGCCTTCTGTTGCTTGGGCAGTCTTCTGGGGTGGAGTGGTTGGGTGCCCAGAGGGCCCCCGCCACATTCTTGGGCATCTGGGTGAGGAGGGCGGGCGGTTACACAGGGGCTGCAGTGGCAGTCTATGCTCCTGGTGCCTTTTCTGCAGCTCAACCATACGCCGGAGCATATCAGTTTGATTCTCCAGTGGCCAAACAGGAAATGAAATTCTAAAGTCCCCGGGGCTTTCCTGTCTACCTGGTTAGAGCATCTGAGTTGAGAGTGCTGTCCAGAGTGGTCCCAATGAAGCACTCTGGGATAGCTCCCAGAGGCCAATACCGTCGAATTACATTCATACTACCCCAAATTCGACCCGGCGATGTTGATTTCAGCGCTAATCCCCTCATCAGGGAGGAGTACAGAAATCGATTTTAAGAGCCCTTTAAGTCAACAAAAATGGCTTCATCATGTGGACGGGTGCAGGGTTAAATTGATCTAATGCTGCTAAATTCAACCTAAGCTTGTAGCGTAGATCAGGGCTAAGTCATAAGAACAAATAGTCATGCCTTTTTAACTTCAGAAATATGGTTACTGGTGAAGAGGACTCTGAATCTTCAGCTAGTGTAGAATATAGTGGCTCATTTCTTGAGATGAGCAAATAACACCAGTGCTCTGTGATTTACATTGGCTATTTGTTTCTGGAGCAGCTCAAGGTGTTTGTTTATAATCTGTAAAGTCCTAAATGGCCTCATATGCAATTACTGGAGAGAGCTGTTCTGCCACAGGTATTGAGATCTTCTGGGTCATTCTGGCTGTCTGTTTCAGAGTTGAAGCATGCCACAGCCAGTGGAAATGCATTGTCCTAGTCACATGGAAAGAGAAAATGCAACGGATGTGGATTTATTAGGCTGCAGCTTTATTTCTTAACTCATCTGGGAACTAAATGGCAATAGTTTGTACAGTGATTCCTTCCTTAATCATTTCTACCTGGTGGAGAGCTGCCGTCAGCCCCCCATTCCTCCACAGCTAGTCCTAGCCTGGTGCTGATACCCCAGCACCTTCCTCTCATATAAGGGTTAAGGGGCTGAGGAAATGGGGTTATCTCCTCACTGTGCCAGACATTAGGAACCCCAATCCCGTTCCCCAGCTTCTTTAGGAGATGCATTCCTCCTAAGTTCCTTTCCAATTCATCAAGGAACTGGACTATCTACGGAACGTGAACTTCCACTGGATGCCTGTCACCTGGTAAATTGCAACAACTTGAACCTTACATCCTGACCTACCCCACCGAGTCCCTGAGCTGCTGTGGGGAAGGCGAAACCAAAAATAAACAAACCCACCCTGTGCTGGCCAGACTGGTGGTGAGGGAAAAATTTCTTCCCAGTCCCCAAAGAGGCGATTAATGCAATAGCTCAGCGGTTCTCCAACTGTGGGTCAGGACCCCAAAGTGGGTCATGACCTGTTTTAATGGGGTTGCTGGGGTGGCATTAGACTTGCTGGGATGGAAGTCGAAGCTTGAGCCCCATTGCCCAGGGCCAAAGCCCAAGCCTGAGGGCTTTAGCCCTGAGTGGTGGGGCACAGGTTACAGGCCCTCTGCCTGGGGCTGAAGCCCTTGGGCTTTGGATTTGTTCCCCCATATCTGAGGTGGTGGGGCTCTGGCTTTGGCGGGACTCAGGCGGGCTCAGGCTTCGGTCCCCCATCCTGGGGTTGTCTAGTAATTTTTGTTTTTAGAAGGGGGTGGTGTGCAATTAAGTTTGAGATCTCCTGCAATCCTTGCAACATACCAGAAAACCTGGTCCTATTGCTAATCCCAGGAACAGGACGGCGGGAGACACTAATGGGGTGTGAGAGCAGGCTCAGTCTGGAGGGACAGAGTTTTTATATATCCTTCCATATATGTGCAGGGCCAATGGGTTACTTGATTCCCACTGGCCTGTCCATTAGCTCAGGTGATGCCTTCCCTTCCCTTCCTCCCTCCCTCCCCCCAGTCACTCTCTTCACCATCTGAGGGAAAAGAGACCCTTAAAGGAATCACTACCCTTTTTTCCCCACCAGTCCAGACAAAGCTCCCCACCTTGAGTTTCTGCAGGTTGAATGGTCTGTGGAGGGCCTGCGGTTTATCTGGAACTTCCTGCCTCCAGCATTCCCGTTTGGTAAACTTCAGGTGTGATGTGAGGCCTATTTGTTTGGCTACGCTAGTGGCTCATTTCTTTATGGGTGGGGGTATTTATTAGCAAGCAGATTTACAATTGTTTTTCTGGATGTAAGAGGCCACGATGATGTGGTTGTGGGCATCAGTGAGTGCCTGAATATGCTATATCTGAACATTCGTTTGAATGCTCTTGTACTATTGGTTGACTGCAAATTAAATTTGCAAGGTGATGGCTAAATGTGGGAATCCCTTTTGCGCGCAACAACAAATGGATCAATTATTACTTAATCTGTAAAACTTCTTTACAGTGACAATATTGTGATCATTTCATGTCTGACACACTGGAACAGATTACCAACTGATGGGATAAATACTCCATCACTTATAACTTTTAAATCAAGACTGACCGTCTTTTATAAAGACGTCACATAGTGCAATCACAAATTGTGCTCGATGCAGGAATCACTGGGTGAAATTCTCTGGCCTGTGGTTAGCAGGAGGTCAGACTAGATGATGTTAATGGCTTCTTCTGACCTTAAAATCTGTTAATTGGCTTTTGTCTTGTTGGTCTGCAGATTGAATCTGTGTAGTCTGCTTTTGGTTTTGGCATTTGGAATAAGTAGTTTTGCTCTCTGTCTCTTTTCCCAAAGGAAAGAAGAATTCTATAGTCTAAAATTTTTCAGATGTGCCTGCATGTGCCTCTGGTATTTCGGAATACATATGTGGTCTTCAGCATCTCTGCAATACTATATGTAGATTAGGTAATGATATTGTATAAGTTTATGCTAGCTGTTGCTAGATCATAGCAGTAGTCTTTACTGTTTAGCTTTGTCTATTTTATATTCTGAAAACTAAATAAAATAATTGTTTAAAATAAATGAAAATAAATAGCAACTTTACCTAAGCATTTGTGTAGCAATACATCTTTATCTGGTGACATCTGATTCTATTGTCAGTTCCCAATTTTTAAAGTAGGAGATACTTGATATATATAGCAATAGAATAACACCAGTTTGATTATTATACAAAATATTTGAGTTTTAATTGCTTTAGGTAACAGACTTGTTTTATTCAACCAAATGGAGAACAGGTTAACTTCAAAAGTACAGATTTTTGAAAGAGTACTTCATGATTACCCAATTTCTGTCTGCTTGAAGTTCCATTATAAATCATTCAATTTTATTAAAGGGAGGTTAGCCATCTAGCAATTTGAATTGCAGGCACAGGTTCCTTGCAGATGTTGTAGAAAGGAAATGTGTATACTTTAGGAATGAAGAACAGGGGAATGCTTTCATGAGAGCCAGGCATCACCGTTTTCTGTACATATGTTCATTGAAATGTCTCCTGTCCTTGTCTTTTAATTGTGAGTTATTATCTAAACAGTTTTACTGTTTTGGTTAGTGCTCAGGAATCAGCATAATATGGAAAACTTCCATTTCTTCTGGGAATCGGTCTGCAAAATGGTTTTACTAATAAATATTCTCATTTAAATTTCAACATGAAATTCTTGAGGAAATGTTACTTCATGAAGAGAATACTATTCCTTTCATTTAGCATTCTGTAATTAATTAAGGTTTGTGGTTAAGGTGGAATCTTTTCACAGGGGAATTAGAATTGCTTTTTGAGTTGAAACTGACTTTATCCTGGTGAAAGCAATCAGGTATTCAAATGAGAGGCCCAGACCTACACAAAACTGGTCTTCATTTGTTCATCTGTCCAATGTTACTTTCATTCATCCACGATGGTTTCATGTCTTAATATTTTCAGTTAGTAGAGCATGTGCTTCTTGAGTACCTAGAGGAAGAAATTGAACTGGATCCACCAGTGCTGATGGTTCCAGTGGGCACATCCTCTTCCTCAGCTGATGAAGCAATTGCTCCATTATTTCCATCACTGCTTGACAACTACAGGCAATGCCAGGAGCATTTGCAGAGGGTGGTGACTGAACTCCAGATCCCTCTTCAAGAGGCACGTGACATGCAAAATAGACTTCTGGACACCCAGTGAACGAGGCCATTTTGGAACTTGCCAGGACAATGTGGCATACCCCTGTCTCCTGTGCCCCCACCCCAAAAGGGCTGAACAATGTTACTTCATACTAACTAAATGGGCAGAGTTCCTTTTTATCCCTGTTGCATTTTGGGGTTCAACCCAGACCAGTGAGGGGTTGTGTCACTGCCTGCCTAGCAACTCTCGGTGCCTTAAATGCTATGTTGCTGTGTCTCACAGTCCAGACATCAACAGCCAGGCTACAAACATGCAGATCACACTTGGCTTCCACCACCCAGTTACTGTTCGCAGAGTGACACCAACACCCACCCCCCAGCCCCAAAATTCCCCAATACCATCTCCCTGCAATGTCCAGCCCACTCCTGGAACACTCTCATAGAAGTTATTAAGTTTCCGGCTCCTTTAAAGAGATGGAAACAGCAGCTTGTTATCTTGACTGGAGTTAACAATCACTTCAGTTCAATCAAAGCACTTAGTTGGTTTAGATAAAAAGTAAAACAAGGTTATTTAAGCAAAAAGAGAGAGGCTTTAAGTGAGTTCAAGTATATGGGATAAAGATCAGAAGGTTTATAAACAACCCAAAGTAAAAATATTCTTTATAATGGCTAAGGCCTAACTTATCAAGCTGTTGGCTTTGTTCAAGGTAGTTTCCTCACCAGTCTTCCTTTTCCAGCAGTGGCTGACTAGCTCTTAGGGTCCTCACAGAGTCCAAGTCGCTGGTTTTGCTTGTCTCCTTGGGTGAAGGATAACTTTGGGGTTCTCTGCCCTCTCTTTATAGTCCAGTAAACCTTTGAAAAGTATCACTCTCAAAGTTCATTGACCCTGCTTCAAGTGACAGGAAGTCTTCCTGGGGGTGCAGTGTCCATCCCTCATTGAGATTGTTAAGTGATCACATTTTTTCTGCTTGTTCTCCTGATGACTTTGTTTGCCTGTCATGCAAATGTACTTTTCTTTGTCTTTGGTCACACCTTGCTCAATTTACATGGGGGACACATTCAAACAGGCAGAACCTCATTCCTTTATCTGGAAAAAACTTGTTTATAATTTTCCCTTGACATGCCTGGTTTAACACATTTTAGTCATAATTCCAGCATAACTGTATCATCCTTTGTGGGCTGACCATACATACATCATGCAAGAATATCAGTGATCAAGGACTTACCAGTTTTCCAGCAGCACATTACATGACACCTTTTAGATGCAGATTATAACAGTAGTGAGTTGGGGTACATTGATCTGGTTGGACTAGGTGGAACTCACTGCTAGATACCTTGGGAGAGCCCTTTGCCTTCTGGCATAGGGATGTTCTTAAGGTCATACCCACCCAGCATTCAACTCCTTAGTAGTGCAGGGACCCATGGAGAGATCCAGGCTACAACACCCTAAATCAGCTTCAGCTGAAAAAGACACTAAATGCCTTGACCTTTTGGGAAGAAGGTATTTTCATCAACCAGCCTCCTATTCAAAATTGTTAACTACCAAGCCCTGTAAGCAAAATACTATTTCACAAATTATTCTAAATAGGTAGAATTCAAAGACAAACTTCTCTAGGCAGACAGGGCTCAATTTCAAGCCCTCATCAATGAGAGCAGACTGGTGGCTAAAAATTAGCTCCAAGCAGCCGTGGATGCAGCTGGCGCACTGCATCTAGAATTATTGCCAGAGTTGTCCTCATGAGGTGAGAATCCTGGCTTCACTCTTTGGCGTTCTCTAGGGAGGTCCAAAATATCATCTATGACTTGCCCTTTGGTCTAATTGCTTGATTGAGACGACTGATCACTCACTACTCTTGCTTAAAGACTCCAGGACAGCCCTCCACACCCTGGGCATCTACAGCCTGGCCCCGAAGAGAGAACCTCACAAACAAGCTTATAAATCCAGGCCCTCTCCCTCAACCATTTTACCATCGGTGCCCTTACAAACCACCAGACAAATATCAAAGGGTGCAAAGACTCAGATATGTGGCTTCCTCACTTCAGCTGTCACCACTCAACAGGGCACTCAAGAACTGCATACCTGAATTAGATGCCCTTCTATACTGTCCCCCTAACTTTTGATGGCTGCCTCACCTACTTTGCCCGCAAGTGAAGGGCAGTAACAGACATGTGGATGCTAGAGATCATCCACTCTGGCTAGCTGATTGAGTTTTGCACATCCCCGTCGCAAGCCCCCTTCCCCACCTCTCTTCAGGGACCACTCTCATACGGAGATTCTCTATCAGGAAGTGGGCTCTTGTCTTCAGGAAGGGGCTATAGAAGTGCCACCTCAACACCAAGGAGAAGAGTTCTACTCTCCATAGCTTTTAGTACCACAGAAGGATGGAGACTTATTCTTGATCTACAGCAGCTGAATGTCTTTATTTGAAAATCAAAATTCTGCATGATCACATTGGCATTGATAATCCCCTCCCTGGGGGAAGGCAAATGGTTCATGGAACTCAACATTAAAGATGCTTGCTTTCATGTGGACATTCACCCATCTCCCAGAAAGCTCCTCCGATTCCTGAGAGGAGCACTACCAGTTCAGAGTGCTCCCTCTTGGACTGACAAGAGCACCCAGTGGTGGCAGCCCAGATTAAATGAAATGGCTACACCATCTTACTGTATCTGGATGAGTGGTTCCTGATGGGTGGATCTAGCAAGGAGGTCCAGTCGTTGACATGATTCTTGCTTTGTCTTCTGGCATCCTTAAGTGTCTGTGTAAACAATGAAATGTCCACTTTGGCTCCTGTGAAAACCATAAACTTTATTGGAGCAACCCTGGACTCAACCTCAGTGAAGGCCCACCATCCTATGAACAGATTTCAGACCACGAACAGACTGATAAGACCGTTCACTATCAGACTCTGCACCACAGTCAGGGACTGTCTTTACCTACTAGGCCACAAGGCTGGATGTACCTGTGTAACACTATTTGCTGGGCTTCACCGCTGTTACTTGCAGCCCTGGCTCTAATCTGTTTACTCACCGGACAGAGACAGCATGAATACCAAAGTGACAGTCCCTCTCAAGGTCACAGCTTCTCTTGTATGACTGACGAACTCGGGAGATGTGCGTGCAGGAGTGCCTTTCCTTCCACCTACACCTGATGCGACCATAATCACAGATGCATTCCTGAAAAGATGGGGAGCCCACATGGACCGTCGCACTGCGCAAGGCACATGGTCTCCTTGGGAGGCCAGAATGCATATCAGTTTCCTGAAGCTGAGCGTAGTCTGCCTAGGATGCATTGCATTCCTTCCACTGTTTTGTCATATCCAGAGAATGTCAGATAATGTGATGAAAGTATTCTACATAAACAAGGCGGCGCAAAATCTCTTCCTCTCTGTACAGAGTCACGGAGTTTATGGAACTGGTGCATAAGCAACCGCATCATGCGCTCAGCAACATACCTGTCAGGTGCACAGAATTCTCTGGCCAACAATCTCAGCAGGCATTTCTCCACAGACCCCGAATTGGAGATACATAGCTCTCTTCTGAACGATATCTTCACCCAGTGGGGAATGGTGTCTTGGGATCTGTTCGCCTCACAGACTAAAAAGAAATGTTGTCTATGCTGTTCTAGAGCAGGACTTCCGGGGTGATGCCCTTCTGTTATGCCGTACAGACCATCTGATACATAGTTTTTCTCTCCTCCCTCCTGTTTCCCCCCTGCTTCCTCAGGTTCTTGAAAAATTCTTCATAACAGAGCCCAGGTCATTTTGATTGCACCCAGGTGGCCCAGACTATTCTGGTTTCTAGATCTCCTCCAGACATCAGCCCATCCTCCTATCAGTATCTGACCCTTTCTAGATCTGTTAACTCAGGAGACCTGCAGGATCGGACATCCCAATCCAGACCCTCCTCATCTCACAGTATTTGGATGGGTGTCAGACCTAGAGCTTTCATGTGCAGAACCCATTTGAACTGTTCTCAATCACAACAGAAAACGCTCCACCATATAATGCTATCTAGCTACATGGAGGTGTCATAAACATAGAGATAAGGATAATATAAAATCCCTTCTGGGAAGCTGTTCTAAATCACTTTACCTGTAAGGGGTTAAGAAGCTCAAATAACCTAGTTAGCACCTGACCAGACAGGCCAATGAGGAAAGAAGATACTTTCAAATCGGGGCGGGGGGAGGGTTTTTGTGTGCTCTCTTTGTTTCTCTCTCTCTCTCTCTGTCCAGAGAGGGAGACCAGGCAGGTGAAACATCTCCTGAAAACATAATTGAAACGATCCATCTAAGGTTACAAAAATTGTAAGTAAGGGCAAGGAAATGCGTTAGATTATCTTTTTGGTCTAGCTTGTGAATTTTCCCTATGCTAAGAGGTAGTTTCATTCCTGTTTTGTAACTGGGAAGCAGAGTCAGAGGGGAATCCTCTGTGTTTTAAATCTTTTTATTTACCCTGTAAAGTTACCTTCCATCCTGATTTTGCAGGTGTGATTCTCTTCCTTAATTTTATAAATAAAATTCTTCTTTTAAGAACCTGGTTGATTTTCAGTGTCTTAAAAACCAAAGGGTTTGGTCTGTGTTCACATTGTAACCAATTGGTTAGTGTATTATTCTCAAGCCTCTCCAGGAAAGGGGGTGAAGGGGCTTGGGGGGATATTTTGGGGTAATAGGAACTCCAAGTGACCCTTTCCTGAATTTTTGTGTGAATCACTTGGTGGTGGCAGCAATACCATCCAAGGACAAGGAAAGGAATTTGTGCCTTGGGGAAGTTTTTAACCTAAGCTGGTAAAATATAAGTTTAGGGGGTGTGACGTTATTGACTTGAACTGGGACCATATAGATCATTGTTGCAACCAAGGTCCTGTAGTGGCACCAAATCTTATATAAAGGGGGTCAAATGAGGTGTCCAAGACAAGGTTATGGTTTGCTGGTTATGATTATGCTATCTGTATATGTGTATCATTTTTATAGTTGAAGTTATGAATATTGACTCTATAATGTCTGTATTTCAAACTTATGCTATGCTTCTGGGTGACACCCCAGACAAGTTGGTGTCAGCTCTGCCTTGCCTGCTTGATGGCCCATTAAGGACCATCAGCCATACAACTGACCCATTGAGAGAAGGCAGACATGCCTTGGGACTCAGCAAGGTATGCAGGAACATGCCTATGGACAGAACTCTGAGGTTTTTCCAGGCCATGTGATGGACAGCTTGTCTTTGGACAGACCACATGGCAAGAGAATATAAAAAACTGCTGCAGCTCCTCCATCTTGTCTTCAATCCTGCTTCATACTTCTGGAGGAACTTTGCTACACTGAAGCTTTGAACCAAGGACTGAAAGACCCATCCCAGCTGTGGATGTTCTCCAGAGACTTGATTTGAACCTGCAGTTTATTCTATCACTGCTGCAAGCCTGAACCAAGAACTTTGCCATTGCTGTATGTCACTGATTCCATTTCACCAATTCTAACTCTCTTCTATATTTCTTTCCTTTTATGAATAAACCTTTAGATTTTAGATTCTAAAGGATTGGCAACAGTGTGATTTGTGGATAAGTTCTGATTTGTATATTGACCTGGGTGTGGGGCTTGGTCCTTTGGGATTGAGAGAACCTTTTTTCTTTTACCGGGGTATTGGTTTTCATAACCATTTGTCCCCATAACGAGTGGCACTGGTGGTGATACTGGGAAACTGGAGTGTCTAAGGGAATTGCTTGTGTGACTTGTGGTTAGCCAGTGGGGTAAAACCAAAGTCTTCTCTGTTTGGCTGGTTTGGTTTGCCTTGGTGTGCATAGAAACCCCAGCCTTGGGCTGTAACTGCCCTGCTTGAAGCAATTTGTCCTGAATTGGCACTCTCAGTTGGGTCCCCCCAGAACCAGCCTTGTTACAGGGGGTCTTTCATGCGGGTCCCCACATCTCTACCCCAGAGTTCAGAGTGGGGAGGGAACCCTGACAAGGTGTTTCTGTAGAGCCAGTTATCCTTAGAATCAACAGGCATCCCTGCTATTTTAGACCATCTCCCATCCCTCAAAATGTCAGGACTTTCCATCAACTTGCTGCAGGTCCACCTAGCAGAAATCAGTGCCTTCCTTCTCCAATAGAAGGCCACTCTCTCTCTTTATTCACCCTACCATAGTTCAGTTCCTGAAAGGTCTTGTTAGGACCTTTCCACCAGTGGTGAAACCCACACCACAATGGGACCTCAACCTGGAACTCTCAGTACTTACTGGAATATGTTTCAACTGATAGGACATGGACCATGTAACCATCTATTCATGAAGGTCCACTTTTTAGTCACCTTCAGATTGGGTAGTGGGTGAGTGAACTGGGAGCACTCATGGTTGACCTGCTATGCAGTATATTTCATAAGGAGAAGGTTCCCTTTGTCTTCTCCCAAAATTCACCCCCAAGGTAATTTGAGTTTCATGTGAACCAACCTATTCAGTTACTAGTATTCTTTCCAAAACTTCATGCTACCAATGAGGAGAGGAGACTGCACTCTCTCTCAACATCAGAATGCCAAATCAGATCTGTCTGCAAAGAATGAAACCCATTAGGAAAACAGCAAGATTATTTGTTGCTATGCCAAGCAATCAAGAGGACAAGCACTTTCTGCTCAGAGATTCTTTAACTGGCTGCATCATTCTCTGTTATCAACAGGCAAATACTCTTCCCACAGACAGGATGAGGGCACAAGCAACTTCAACAGCATCTCTTCGAGAAGTATCTATACTGGACTTTTGTAAGGTAGCTACCTGGAGTTCCATCCACGCCTTTATGAAAAGTTATGCCTCTTCTGCAGATACAACTGTTGGGACAGCATTATTACAGGCATCTATATACCATCTGCATCCTCACGCCCTTTTCCTGTTTGAATATTGCTTACCAGTCACCCACATGTGAAATACACATAGGGACCAGCATTCAAAGAAGAAATGGAGGTTATTTCAAGATATATGGTCCCTATCTGTATTCCACTACCCACCCTCCTTCCCCTGTGCTTTGGCTTTAGTCTGATTTCACATGAAGAGGAACTGAAGAGGTGTTGGTCCGCATTGCCCCTTATGTTCTTTGCTCAGAGCATAGGGAAGCAACTTCACAGGTGTGGATCGACGACCGCTCCTTGCTACAAATCTCTGGTCTCAGGCACCTGGAATGCATGCGTAACCATGTGTGGAATACAGATAAGATCACACATCTTGAAGAAGCTCCAGCTACAGGACAATAACCTCTACTTGAATATAACACCATGTTAGTTAATATTTTCTAACACAGCTCATTTTTCCAAAACCCCAGGTGTGATATAAAACTGGTGCTCCCTGGAGCTAGTCAGACCTAGCAGTCCCCTAGTAGTGGCCAGCTGCTCTCTATCCCTGTAGTGAATGCCTGGTAGTATCTGGCAGTAGACATTAGAGTGAGCCTGCATGGCTTCTTCAAAAAGTAGGCATTTAAAATGCCATGCAGCATTCTCTGAGGCATTCTGCCTGTGTATGCCTTGCACAGAATGCTTCAGAGTGCTTCTGCTTGGTTTCCATGCTGTCGCAGACCCCTAATGCATTTGGTACAGAGTTGGATGTTTTGAATCCAAAAAGCATTTGAACAAATGTTGCACTGCTTTAAACAAAAAATAAATAAATAAATAAATAAAATTTAACATTCACTTGAATAATTCTGAGGCGGCGATAGCTTGGTATATTTTTTTGAACAGCATGATCCATTGAGTAGGAAATTGGACTGAAATCAGGAGTGCTGGGTTCTATTCCCAGCTCTGCCATTGCCCTGCTGTTATCTTAGGCAAGTCATTTAATTTCTTTCTGCCTCTGTTTCCCTATCAATAAAATGGGGATAATTTCATTTACCTTCATGTGTAAAGCAAGTAGAAGCATTGACCAGTAAAGATAAAACAATTGATACCTGGATGATAGGTATCTACAACTACCCTAAACATTGTTGAAAGGTTGCCTTGTTGCTTAGACTGAAGATTTAACCTAGCTGGACATCAAACTTCAGAAGGTCAAATTCACTGTTTGTTGCCTCCCTGCCTTGCTGTTAAGTCTGAAAAGTTTCAGATGCCTCATTTATGTATTGGCAGATCAGGGCCATTATTGGAGAAGTATGCAAAAGCCCTTCCCTTTCTGAGGTCATTAACACTCTTTCAGGATACATAACCTCATTCTCTGCTAGAAAGGCACAGGTACCCACAGAAGAAATGCTGTGCTGCTAGATGGCTGAACATTTACAGCTTTACCAGGTGTCATGAATTTGAGAGTATTCCTCCCTTAGAAACAGCATTAGGCAGTTGAGTCTCATGTGCTGTGGTGGGGGCTGCTGTGCTAGGAGTTTTAGTTTAAAGATTTGGAGTTTACAATTTAACTTTTGCCCATCCCTTCATATTCTACTCACTCTGCCTATTCCCTTCTAGCAGTGGTTGATGGGCAGGCTTTCTTACCTGAGAAAGGGAAAGAGGATGTGTATATCTGCTAATTTCCCATCGCAGGAAGCACAGCCAACAGTACAAATATCCTCTTGTGTTTAAAACAGTGAGAGGGCTTCTCTGTTCTTTCTGCTGAATCTTTAATGTAGAACCTTTTCTCCCCCACCCTCACTGTTAAAATTCATAGAATCATAGAATATCAGGGTTGGAAGGGACCTCAGGAGGTCATCTAGTCCAACCCCTTGCTCAAAGCAGGACCAATCCCCAATTAAATCATCCCAGCCAGGGCTTTGTCAAGCCTGATCTTAAAAACTTCTAAGGAAGGAGATTCTGCCACCTCCCTAGGTAACGCATTCCAGTGTTTCCCCACCCTCCTAGTGAAAAAGTTTTTCCTAATATCCAACCTAAACCTCCCCCACTGCAACTTGAGACCATTACTCCTTGTCCTGTCCTCTTCTACCACTGAGAATAGTCTAGAACCATCCTCTCTGGAACCACCTCTCAGGTAGTTGAAAGCAGCTATCAAATCCCCCCTCATTCTTCTGCAGACTAAACAATCCCAGTTCCCTCAACCTCTCCTCATAAGTCATGTGTTCCAGACCCCTAATCATTTTTGTTGCCCTTCGCTGGACTCTCTCCAATTTATCCACATCCTTCTTGTCGTGTGGGGCCCAAAACTGGACACAGTACTCCAGATGCGGCCTCACCAATGTCGAATAGAGGGGAACGATCACGTCCCTCGATCTGCTCGCTATGCCCCTACTTATACATGCCAAAATGCCATTGGCATTTTGTAATTAGTATTAATTACAGCTGTGGAAGACGATATTCTGGAGAGATCCCTTGGGTTTGGGATTTATAGCTATATTTCCCCTGACAAATAGCTCTGCTTCTGCCTCTGGACCCACAAGGGCAGAGAGAACCCTCCTATGGAGAATTGCTGGAGGGGATCTCTATGAAGAGAAACTAGTGAATTAAGAGACATTTCTTTTCTTTTCTCTCCCCCTGCCATCCTCCAAACAACTTGTGTGTTTTCTGCTCTGACTAGAGGGATTTCTTCAGTTCCCTCACACAGACTTTCTCTGTGCTTTGTTCATACTGTAGGTTCCCTCCTTCCCTTTGTTTATGGACTCAACTTTCTCCAGATCTGTCTTTAAAACAAAGCTCAAACTTTTTTCTCCCCTCCCCTTCCTTCCAGTTCATTTTTCTCACTGTGCTGCCACTTGGTTGTTTATCTCTCCTGCACTTGTTCTAACCGGGAGCTTTCCCTGTGCTTGTGTAGCACGCAGGCAGGACAAAACTGAGTCATGGAAACTAGATTGGCTCCCATCTACCTGAAGAAAATCCTCCATTCTCTTTGCCTCTCAGGAAGCCTCCCAACTTGCTGTGCTACCTGCCCTGCAGAGCCCAGGAAAATTCTCTGAAATTGGGGAAGAACTGTTTTTTCCTTGGCATTGACCTTCCTCTTCCTTTGGGTTAAATGTTGGGAAAGACCGTGTGTCTGCAGGGACTTTCTGCTCCATGGGTCTCCTCAATAGTTCCCCTCAATGTGCTATACCAGCTGGCCAAGAAGATTATGAAATCCATGAAGTGCCTCTGTTCACTCCTGCTGATGCTGGTTTGAGGGGCTCCTCTGCATCTCCTGTCAACAGGAGAGACCTCCCTTTCTTTTCTTCAGATCACTGTCTTACAAGGAGTAAGTACAGTAACAGCAGTGAAAGACTCGGCTCAAACCTGCTACCCCAATATCTGTTTCAGTAATGTTGGCATCCTCTTTTCAGCAATGAGGGGACAAAAGCACAGGTCCCCATGGAACCGATACTCTTAGCAGGAATCTAAAGACTCCTCTTGAGAAAACACTAGTGATTCAGACCATATCAGACTGCTCTTCCAGCTAGGTTCTAGTATTGACCCTTAGGCAAAATATGGCCTCATAGAAATAAATCCCTTTCTGGACAATGTTCTCTCTTGGGGTCGCTCAGAACAAGCCCTTCAGAACACCAGTATAGCAGGTGCTCTTACCTAGAGATTGGAATGTCTTGGCGTATTTTTAGTGCTTTCCCTTATGGTAGAGGAGTTTGGCTTCCACCCAAACAATAAAATCCTCCCTTTCCAGGGCATACAAAAGTAGCTGAGTAGGCGTTCACTTTTCCCTCAGACTCACTGATGCAGTGTTCTTTATATCTGTAGTAGTTGCCCTTCCACCAGGACTAAGCATGTTAATGCAGTACTTGAAGGATGGAGCTTCCTCTGACCTTCACTGGAAAACCTAGGGGTCCCTAAATAAGCACAAGTGCAAACTCAAAGCATCAAACCCAAAAAGCTCTCTTCCTTCTACTTACTCCTTCATCTGCCTCTTCCTACTCCCGGCAGTTCTTTTCTGTTCTGAGCCTCAAACCGGTCTTTGAGTAGTCCTTCTGTTCTTTCCAACATGCCTTACAGCAGACTACAAATGTCAGGGTACCGATGGTGACTACATCTCCCAGAATTCCTTTGCTTCAGAGGCCAAGTCCCAGCAACAAGTGAGCTGATGACCCCTGTTGTTAAAGTGACCCAGGGACACTTGCTTCTTCACTGTCACCATTTTTTAGTAAATTTCCAGATGAGCCAGCTAAATCTTTCTCAGGAGATTAAACATCTTTAAATTATAATCAACAAGGAAATAATCCACTGTCAAAGAATACTCCATGGATTTGGAACACTTTTTCTATACCTGGTGCAAGACTGAAAAGCTGAATCCAAAATTTCAGATTCTAGAACTTCAGCAGAATGGTTTATTTATGTGGCTTGTAGTGACCAAACTTTCTGTAAGACAAAATCGGAGATATATGTTCGATCCTAGGAACAAGTAAACTGTGGGAGAAAGCTCTATTTACTCACCCTTATATTAGGTTTCAGAGTAGCAGCCGTGTTAGTCTGTATTTGCAAAAAGAAAAGGAGTACTTGTGGCACCTTAGAGACTAACCAATTTATTTGAGCATAAGCTGTAGCTCACGAAAGCTTATGCTCAAATAAATGTTAGTCTCTAAGGTGCCACAAGTACTCCTTATATTAGATTATTTCTCAAAGCTGCATCCCTTCTGAATTTCCAAGAAATACATAAAATGGTTTCATGGAAACTACTGGTAGTTTCAGATGCTGTTATGAAATCACCCTTCAAGGTACTTCCATCTGTATCTCTCTCTTCTTTGTCTCCATTAAATGTACTTCATGATCTCTAACATGCCTGCAGGTTGGATTTCAGAGCTGGAAGCTTTGTCTGTGAGGTATTTTTCCCCACAGGTAAAGTTGTAGGCTAGTTAGAGCTAGCTTTTATTGCTGAAGTCAATTTAAATTCTGTGTCTTACAACTCCCAGGAAATTTTGCTTCTTTTTTTTTTTTTTTTTTTAAATCCAAACCCCAAGAATTTAAAAGGAAGGATTGGCACCTCCTTAATGTCTGAGCTATCAAAATATGTGATAAGGACAGAATCATTCAGAAAACCAAAAACATATATTTGTCCCCTACCGTCCTACAATTACAGGATAGAAAGCATCTAAAACCTCAGTTGCTGAAACTTTGTGCAAGAGCAACGTACCAGGTTAAAGGTATGAATCCTTTGGGATTCCTTAGAGCTATCCGATGAGAGGCATTTTCATTTTTTGTGGACAGAAAAGTCCTTTGAATCTGATAAAAATTGCAAGGCTACTACATGGTAATCTAGGCATATTTTCTCCTGGCATTACAAACTCCCTATAAAAGCAGCGGTGGATGCAGCCTTTGGCAGAATGCCGCAAGCAGTTACTCCCTCACAAATCACTTGTTATATAATGTTGTGTGCAGCTATTCTGAAGCTCTTTCTCGGGGTTTAATTGTTGTTGAAAATCCTATTGTTGGAATGGTGAGCTGAAATACATGGGGGAGAGAAGGAATTTTCCTTCACCTGAGATTTTTTTTTTTCTCCTAGAAGCCAGGTTTGTCATCTCCCTCCAATATGGGGGGGGGGCCCCCACAGGCCTTAATTTACTATAGCCTTCCACAGACTTTCCTTTTGCTAAGTAGAAAGTTTATGGTGGGAACTGTTGGAGTTATTATACCACAGTACATTTGTAGATATAAATTCTGATTTCAGCTTATGGAATCCATCTCACTAAGGCAGGCGTTCCCAACCTGAGGGTTGGGAACAGATATCAGGGGATCAAGACCACCCTGTTTTGCTAAAAAGAAGGGAGGCCCTGGCTACATCCTAGTTACCTGGGAAGGAGGTTCCACTGTGTTAGGGGCTTCCCTCAAGTAGATAGAGCCAAGCCAGTTCTAGTAATTGACAGCTCTGTCACAAATTCCTGCAGTTTAAGGGAAGGGACCATTAGATCATCTAGTCTGACCTCTGTAATACGAGCCTCACATTTTACCCAGTTATCTCACTTTTGAGCCCAATAAATTGTGTTTGGCTAAAGCATCTTCCAGAAACTCTAGGTTTGATTTGAAGACATCAAGAAAATCCTCTACTTCCCCTAGTAGTAGTTTGAATGGTTAATCATTGTCAAAAATGTGTGCAGTATTAACATTTCTAGTTTGAATTGGTCCGGCTTTAGTTTCAAGCCTTTGGTTCTTGTTCTGCTTTTCTCTAAAGAGCCCTTTAGTTCTCAGTATTTTCTCCATGTCAAGGTACCTATACACTGTAATAGTCACCTCTTGATCTTCTATTTGATAGGGTAAACAGACTGCAAGACATTTTCTGTAGCCCTCAAGTCATTTTTGGTGCTCTTTTCTGTACCTTCTCCAATTTTTCAACTTCTTTTTAAATTTTGGCACCAGACTGGATGCAGTATTCAGTGTACTGAGGAAAAATCACCTCCCTGCTCCTGATCACCACTCTCTTCTTTCTACATCCATGGACTGCATGTAGCCTTTCTTGCCACAGCTTAGCACTGGAAGCTCATGTTGATTTTTTTTTTTTTTTTGGTCCATGTGACGAAGTGGAACTGTTCTTAGTGTTTCCTCTGAATACTGTAGGGGTACAGTTTCCCCTATGCATTTCTAGGTGGTGAGATAAGGGGGTGTAATTGTTGCAGAGCAAAGGGCCAGTGTACATAAATGGTTGGCACTCTGTCTCCTGGCAACTGATGGCCTGGGCCCTTCCCCACTGCAAGGTGATAGCTAAAGGGGCTGGAGAACAAAGGAATTGAGTGACCTCCTGGCCCGGGAAAGGGACAAAGCCCAGAGGAGGAGGGGGTGGAGAGTGAGTCAGTTTGGGCTGGCTGGGGACCTGGAGTGAAGAGCAGAGGTGGTTGTCTGGCTCACTCCCCCCATAATGGACCCGGCTGAGGGGTCCTGTTCTCTGTACCTATAAGCTCTGTTTTAGACCGTGTTCCTGTCATCTAATAAACCTCTGTTTTACTGGCTGGCTAAGAGTCACGGGGTGCAGGACCCTCTGGCTTCCCCAGGACCCTGCCTGGGCAGACTCACTGTGGGAAGCGCACGGAAGGGCAGAGGATGCTGAATGCTCTGAGGTCAGACCCAGGAAGGTGGAAGCTGTGTGAACTTTTTGCCCTGAAGACAGTCTGCTCACAGAGTCCTGACTGTCTTCGTAGGGAGCAGTTCCAGAGCATTGCCCGAGGACTCCATGACAGTCCATTACGACCCTTTGATCCTTTTTGGAGTCACTGCTTTCAAGGATACAGTTCCCCATTCTTTTGTCATGGCCAGCATTTCTTGTTCCTAGATGTATAACTCTGCATTTGGTATGTTAACATGCATTTTGTTTGAATTGGTACAGGTTTCCAAACAATGCAGATGGCTCTGTATGACTGCCCTGCCTCATTATTCTTTACCACTCCACCAGTCTTTGTCATCCACAAATTTTCTCGGCAGTGATTTTATATTTAGTTCTAGATCGTTGATGGCAATGTTGAATAGCATCAGGCCCAGTGTTCCCTCTAATTTTTCCCACCCATGTGCAGAATGAATTTTGTTATCTGCACCAATATGGAGGTGATGTATGACACGTCACCTTCATATCTGTGCACATAACAAAATTCATGTGGTGGGGGTGGGGCCGATGGGTTTGGAGTATGGGAGAAGGCTCAGGGTTGGGGTGTGAGGGCTCCGGCTGGGGGGATGTGGGCTCTGGGGTCGGGACAGGGATGAGGGGTTTGGGGTGTAGGAGGGTGCTCAGATGCTACGGCGTGGAGAGAGGAATCCCGTCCCCCTCCCCCCCCCCCAGCTCTCTCTTCCCGCAGCAGCACCTGTGCTGTGGGGGAGAGGCGTCTCTTCCCACTGTGGCAGCTCTGGAGTTGGGGCTCCAGGATAGGTGCCCCAGCAGGTCTGTGCCTGGGGCCGCGCCAGGCTGGGCCGCAGCAGAGTTGGAGCTGGGGGAAGGATGTCCCTCCCCCGGCTGCGGCAGGTCCCAGGGCAGGTTCCTTGAGTGCCTGTGTGGTGCTAAATAGGCTGCTCTGCAGCTACACAGATTACAGGGGACTTAAATCAGGCCTGTCTATCCATCCCTGTGGAATTCTCTTGGACACCCCACCGTGATTCCTGATTGACAACTACTTTTTGAGGTCGGTTAACTAGCAAGTTCTTAATCCATTTCTGTGCTTTATTGATATTGTATAATGTTAAATTTGTAATTAGAATGTCATGTTGTAATAAGTCAAAAATGCCTTAAAAAATCCTAAATCTATCCGTGCAGTTACCTTTATCAACCAAACGTGTAATCTCATCCAGGAATGAAATCAGGTTTGTTTGACCAGACCCATTTTCCATAAAGCCATGTTTACTGGCATTAGTTATATTCCTGTCTTTTAATTCTTTTTATCAATGGAATTTCATATCAGCTTTTCTATTGTTTTGTCTGGGATTGATGTAAGGCTAAGCAGCCTATATTTACCTCATCCTGCTTGCCCTTTTTTAGCATGACATTAGTACTCTTCTGGAATTTCCATGGTATTCTAAGATTTATTAACACAAGTGAGTCGGACATCTCCTCAGCCAACTCTTTTAGGACTGTTGGGTGCAAGTTATCCGGGTCTGCTGACTTTAAAATGTTTATGCCTAATGGATGTTGTTTAACATCCTCATTGGTTAGTAAATGACTGGAAAGTATTTAATGTACCTGTATCATACGAGGGATGATGATCCTGCTCCTTTCCAAATACAGAAAAGAAGTATTCATTGTACCCTGTGTTTACTGAGTCATCATTAACAATTTTATCATATTCATCTAGTAATGGAGCATACCATTGCTAGGATTCCATTTGTTCCTAATATACTTAAAAAAACTCTCCTCCTTATTGTGCTAACCCTGCCAGCCATGAATTGTTCCCTGATGTCTTTAGCTTCCCTTATCAATTTTCCATACTTCATAACTTATTTATATTAATTGCTATCTCTTTCCTCTTTTTTTCCTTGTGTTTTGTATATTGCATTTTAAATTTCTAGTTGTTGCCTTCACTTTGCCACTGAACCAGGATTCTTTTAACCAAAGTTATCCTCTTTCTTCACTGTGGAATTGTGGCTTTTGGGCCATCTAATAAAATCTGCTTAAAGAACTCTAAACTTTTGTTCCCATTTTCTATCTAAAAATTTCTTCACATTTCTAGTTTACTCTTCACAACTTGTGCTATATTGTGTGTCTGTCTGCCTGTATGCCTTAACTCCAGATCAGGGTGGTTTTTGTTTGGTATTTTTTGCCAGTAGTGTGACCAAGATGGAAATTATTCTCTCTGTAAAATTAATGTAAACAGCAACTGCTGTGGCTATCTAATTGGGAGTCCAGGATGGAGGGGATTTTGCCCTGGTGTTCAGAAATGGGTGTGCCTTTGGCACAGGTGCTTGGCTCATTTGTTGTGATGTGTAGATGGAGTGTCCATTGTGCCTGGAGTTCAGGATGTGGCTGCAAATTTAGAATCCTGCTCACTTAGATTTTCAGTCTCTGAATTTCTTGATATTACAGATTTCAGTCAATCCTTTTTGTATTGCTCTAATATTGATTTGTGGGGATGGTTTTCTTTTTGTTGTATTAGTGCTTTTGCATTATTGATCTGACATAAAACCCCACTGTATTCTGCTTGCAGCTGCCTTCCAATATATGCTTATATTTTGATTTATTATTAACTTATAATACCCAGGAACTGTAATTCTAAAAGAAAATGCACAGATAGCAAGTCCTTTTTCTGCTTACCAAATACATTTTGTTCATGTAACAGATGGGGGTTATTTGGATATGCTTTTATCATACAGGGCATATGGCTGGACAGAAACTCATAAGAGAAGTCACTAAATGGAATTATAGCTTCTGTTCCTTTCAGCAGAATGGCAGCAGTGATGTATTTTATCAAAATTCCTCTGTGCACCTCCGTCATTAACAATGACATTTTCACACACACACACACACACACACACACACACACACACACGCCCCTACCTCTGCGTCCCTCCCAGCTGCTAGGCTCTGTGTCATAATCCTGAGAGGCTCTGTTACAGAGGTCTGATTGGTGGGTTCTGTTTATTCTGTGACCAGATTCTTCTAAAAGAAGGCAGGCCATAGCTGTCTGATGCTGATTGGCTGTCCCCCTCTGACTTCTCCCATTTCCCTTTCAGAGCACACGCCACAGAAAGCTCTGTGCTGAATCCTAACACAGCCCAATTTACATCCATTCATGAATCCGTGACGTCAGCAAGCTTCTGTGCTCCTTTTGCAGCAGGCTGCAGGATTGTGTGGGTGGAATTTCCTTTTATTTTTCTAAGCTTTTTTTTTTTTAACCTTCTATCTTTTTAAACCAAGAAAATGGACAATCATGTGTAGGAATTCTCCATCCTTGTGAGTATTTCACCAAATGCTTGTAGAGGGATGTGTGTAATGCAAGTGTTACTGTCTCATCATTTATTTGAGAGGGGCAGATGGATGGTGCATTTGTGATGTGGAGAGACTGAAAAAATGATGCTGAGGGAGGGGCAGAGAGAGAAATCTGAAACCATAATTTAGCCAAGAGTGTGTCTGAAGTCGACAGCTGGTTTTCCTTTTGCTTGTCTGCATGGTAGATACGGACATTTTTCATTTACAATCTTGTACGTTATCCCTTAGTGCTTCCTGTGCCTGCCTTTTAAAGGGGGAGGGAATGAATGTCAGCGTGGGGTGGCCGTATGAAATGACAGATATCAGGGTATTCAAGGAACAACAACAGAAGAATTACTGGAGGCAGAATAGGAAAAGCAAAGCTGGCTTTTTACCTGCTGGGCAAGTGTAATCTTTCCTCTCAGCTGGCTATTCAGCAGTTTTGCTTTCTTGTTGTTGTTATAGAAATGGATCATTTAAGGTACTTTTTCAGAGGATAAGGCAAACTGTATAACATGGTGAATATTTTGTCTATAATTTTGTCCTTTTAAATAGAAGCTTTTAACTGTTTTTCTTGTTCTGGACATACTTATGGCCAGATTCTTTCATTCTTAAATTGCATAGAACCTCATTTGGGAGTAGTCCCATTGCAGTCAGTGGTGGGAATCACTGAGGGCTAGACTGTGATACTCTTGCTCACGTTGAATAGTGCTTCGTATTATGAATAATCCCACTGAAGTCAATGGGACTTCATTTGTGGTAAGGAACTACTCACTGTGAGTAAGGAAATCAACAGTCTGGCTTGTAATTTTTTAAATCAGTGGGTAAGGTGAATACCTGAATTTTTAATTTGAAGAAGGCAGTGTCAGAGCCATACCTTTTGGACAAGCTAACATTAGCTGTGATTGGTCCTTATGGTGTCGGGGAAAGCTGAAGGAAAGTGTTTTATTATTTTCCTGAAATGACAGATCAAAATGAGAACATCTGACTGTGGTGAACATAAAATGAGTAAAATAGGTAAGAGCATTGTCAGCTACGTTTTGCAAACACATTCTGTCCATACACACTACAGTCACTCCGCCTGGGATGTCCTACACTGTTGACAGGTTACAGTTGTTGAAAAGTTAGGGAATTAAGCTAATCTTTGTTTTGATGGTAGCTTTGTTCATAATCTAGGAAACTTTCAAAGAGAGCCAGGAAATCCTCTTGGATCTGTATGCATCTGTCTTTTCAAAATATCAGTGGACAATACATCCCAATTTGAGAGTTGGTAGGCTTTTTTAGTTCTTGACTGTTTGGACTTAATTGGGGGGGGGGGGGGTTGTTCATCTCACTTCTGATGGTTCATTTTATATTCCACGTTGGACTTCATAGGTTAGATCAGATAAAGAGGCCTGATCTGGGATAATCTTTGGTTTAGATTTTCCTTTGTCTCATACTGGCCTAGTATACTTCAACTTGTCACTGTTCTGATTAATTTTCAATTTAATGACTAGAATTATTAAATTATTATTTATAGCATCAAATGGGTGTGAGACACTCTTAAAATTTAGACAACCACACCTACAGCTGAAAATTGTTTTCAGAATTTGCGTTTTTCTGTCTTTTCTCTCAAATTCATGTGTCTTACTTTTCTATTTTTGCTCTCTATTTAAATGAGTTGGCAAGTCCTATGGTCCTATGTTTGTCTCCAGTGGCCTGGAAAATTTAGGAATTATTTATTGGTAAACACTATATAGCTAAAGTATATTTCATTGGTTAAACCATACAGTTTAAAGTGTGATTCTATTCTAGAGAGGAACAATGTGAAAATGGATTGTGGCATTCCATGTTTGCATCTCAGTGATTTCCATAGCAAATGTGCTAAGTTCACAGTGATCAGAGCTCAAGGGTTTGTTCAGTTTGGTGAGAGTTCTGGGGGTTCTCACAAGTTCTGGGGGTATTCTCTTCTTAGGCATATGGAATGCTTTGAAATGGTGGACTCTTACAATGTAAAAGAAACTCTTGAAGTACAAACACTGTATAAGTGAAAAGATGGGTTTATTGTCAGCCATACAAACTCCTCTTGGGAGTGTAAAGTCAAGCTGGGTTCTTTCCATTTCTCACATCATTTCTGGTAATAAAGCTCTTGCAGAACATGTTAAATGCTTGTGTCTACACTGCAGCTGGGAGCATGCATCCCAGTGTAGGTAGACAAACACATGCTAGCTCTGCTCAGGCTACTGTGCTAAAAATAGTAGTGTGGCCTAGGCAGCGGCTCAGGCTAGCTATCGGAGTACAAACTCGCCCAAACCCTGGGGCATGCACCTCCAGTGGCTAGCTCAACCTGCTGCCTGTACAGCTGAGGCCACACCGCTATTTTTAGCATGCTAGCTTAAGCAGAGCTAGCGCGTCTGTCTACCCAGGCTGAGAGGCACACACCCAGGCACTGTAGACAAAGCCTTAGTGACATTCATGCTCTTCATTGCTGTCAGTGGGTTTTCACAGTTGTAGCTAACTGGAACTTTATAAAGAATTCTCTACATGGCTATGCAGAGCGGAACAGGAGTAGCTATTTTTTCGTCGTCATAATAAGGAGATGTGACACACTGAGCAGGTCTGCTGTGGAAAAAGGTGCCACTCCTATCCTCTTCAGAGTGGAATTTCACTTTAAATCAAAATACCAAATTTGGGAACGGCTATTTGTAAAAATGTAGTGGCTTAAAAGTGAGCTCTTCAATTTGAATGGTCAAGACATGTCTCTACTATATCTTGATATCACCATCTCCAGTAAAACTGTAATTTGTTTGAATTGTCGAATCTGATCCTTCTACTCTCTTGTCAACAGCTGCCAGCTTGGTGTTGGAAGGTAAGCATAAGGTGAGCTTAGATGGGGGAGGGGGAAGGAGCAGGAGCTTGCGTAGCCGATTGGAGTGAGAATTCTTTCCTTATGTATGGAACGCGGTGCAATCACAGTAATAATAATGCTTAGCTCTTACATAGCCCTTTCCATCACAGCATGGGTTGGCAGCAACAGCCAAAATGTAAATATTAGGGATGGGCCAAGGAGGAACTAATATTCTTAGAGGTTCTCGTCCAGGATGTTGTATGGTCTGGCTAATGCAGGAGATCAGGCTGGATGATTTAGAAGGTCTCATTTCTGGCCTTACAATCTCTGAAACTCTCTCTTTCTCTGCTTTGCGTTGACTTGCACCCTATATGGTGACAGCATGTCCTAGTGGATTAAGCATAGGACTGAAAACCAGCGTGTCCCAAATTTTAATCCCATGTTTGATACTGTCTCGGTATAGGGTACTAAACAAGTCACTGTGTCCATGTTCACATCAGGAAATTATTCTGTCCTTCCTTGCAGGTCTGTTGTGGTGATTAAAATGTAAAATGCTAGTAAGCGCTGAGTATTATTATGGTAAATTACATCCAGATGGAGTCCTTAAGTGTTCCCTTCTATTGGATGCTGCTGTTTTCTCTGTGTACCCATATACCCTCTCCTGTAACCAGATCCCATGGGATTACACACAATCCAGTAATAGCCATTTGCATTTGTATAGCTGTTTAATAGTTGTAATACTTAGCAATTATATAGCTTTTAAATGCCCAGTGCATCATTACTTAATGTCTGCCCCAGAACTGAGGTTAGGCATGTGAATGAATTCATCTGAGAATAGTCCCAGTTCAAAGGCTAGCAAGAGCCACTGAGACGATGATCTTTACCCCATCCCACCTTGTGCTGAAGCCCAAGCCCTTCATTTACAGAATTCCAGCATAGGCTGTCCAGCACATTACGCCACTGACATGCAGAGATCTGCTGGATAGCAGGCTAATTAGGAGAAACACAGGGTATAGACTGGATACTGAATGAGCAATAATTTGGCGCACAGCTTGTCTTCCTCATTAATGCTCATTTTCTGTGGTGTGGCAGAGGGTGATTTTTGTTGCATTAGGCCATATCTACACTACCACTTATGTCAGCAAAACATATTTCTCTTAAGGGTGTGAAAAAAACACACCCCTGAGTGACCTAAGTTTTGCTGGCATAAGTGGAAGTGTGTATGGTGCTATGTCGACAGGAGAGCTTCTCCTGCCGACATAGCTACCGCTGCTCTTTGGGGGTGGTTTAATTATGTCAACAGGAGAGCTCTTTCCCATTGGCATACAGCAGCTACATGAGAGATGTTACAGCGGTGCAGCTGCATTGGTACAGCGATGCCACTGTAAGGTCTGTAGTGTAGACACAGCCTAAGTTATGAGAGGAAGACATTGTGTTAATGTGAGACACCATCACCCAAGCTCCAAGAGGCTCTTCTGTTTCTACTCCAGAACCCTTTATAGCTTTACTACTGTGTCAAAGTGAGGGCTATCACAAGGGAATACAAATTCAAAGCAGCTCTTTGTGATATCAGCTCTGAGTTATTTCAGCAGGTCATGGGGAACCTCACTGACAGGGCAGTTTCTGTGTTGGCTTTCACAGCAACACTGTCTGTACCCAAGGTGTAAGCTTAGCCCCTAGACCCGCTCAGCGGTGATGTCAGCTCCAGGAATTACCAAACAGAAACAAGGGCTCTCAACTGAGTCTAATCAGCTCTCTCTTTAAATGCTGGAGAGGGGCAGGTCAAATGGCGTTTGGGACTCTTTAAGGAGAGTCCACATCATCACATAGGTATATCTGTCACCAAGCACTCTCATCTTCACTGGCATTTGGCATCCCTACCTCCTGCTTAGCAAATGAGGTCCAGCTTCGGGTGACCCCCTCAGTCAGAGCATGCTAAGCACAGTTCTGCTGCCCTTTACTCGTAAAATGGGATAACAATGTTTAGTTACCCCTTTGCTTTCAATGCTAGTGATTTGTAACCCCAAACCAGCCAAACTTGATCATTTGGGCAAAGCAGCTCCATCTGCTGTGCACCTAACCAGAGTGGGTGTGTTTTATGCAAACAGTCTGCTCCTGAAGTCTTCTCGTCTCCCCTCTCCTCCCCCTGGCTCATCACTAGATGTCAGAGGAGAGCGCATTTGGACCCTGCTTACACATAGATTGACTTAATATTCCACAAGAGAAAATATATACTTAATGCATGAGCTGTGAGAAAATAGAGATGAGTTTCTCGCCCTTTCTGGTTCTCTGGATGTTTATTTATAATAAATGCACCTCTTATAGGGCTCTTTATTGACAGATCTAAAAGCAAGTTACATATGAGAGAAGTGTATTTATCCTCATTTCATTGCCATAGAGAAACTGTAGTGAAATGACTTGATCAAGGTCTCACAGCAGTTCAGTGGCTGAACCAGGAGTTTAAAAACCAGGTCTCCTGATTCCCAGTGCAGGCCTCTGACAGGAACCTGAAAAAGATGTTTTGTTTTAAGTCCCTGCTGTCATTAACTTATGCCTCTTAATGAATCAATGATGGATTATTGCAAGATCAGTAAAACACCCTGGCCAGATTTTCAAGAGAGACTCTGCACTGGGGTCTACAGTTTTGAGTGTCACTAATTTGCACCTCTAAAAACCCACATTTGCATACACCCAAAAAGTAGACATGTAAATACTCAAATTTTCATGCGCAGCTGCCATGTATACCTGTGGCCTGATCTTTCTGGAGATTCACCTGTGCAGCTCCCACTAAACTCAGTGAAAGTTACGTGCACACCAGGACGATTGGGTCCCTGTGAACTGGGGCTTTTCCCCTGAACTAATAGATGGAGGCCTGTTTAAAAGTTTGGTTCTTATTAGACAGCATTTCAATTAAATGTCTCATCTCTCTTTTTCCCCAGTGAAACTATAGAGTAAATATATACTCCCAAAGAGTAGCTCTTGTATCATGTAGGTATTAAAGTTCAAAAGCAAGAAAGGGTGTGTTGGGGAGGAGGGAATCCATGCATCGTTCTGTCTTTCAAAGCATGTAGAAAATAACTATGCACCCAAAGGGACGTGGCAGGCTTGTGACTGCCTAGACTTCTCTTCCATGGAAATTAAAATATAAAATTATATCAAATGGGTCAAAAGAGATCAAACTGAATTCAGATTCCTTGATTCATTCATTGGGGTTCCTGAAAATAATAGCATTTTATAGTGCTGTCCATCTTCAAAGCCCTGACAGACATGAATTAATCCTTACAATTCCCCTGTGAGGAAGATATAGTGTTCATCACAGTTATTACAGGCAGGGAAACTGCTAAAAAGTATATCCCATTGGCTAGTGCTGGAGTCTCATTACATGATCACACGTCTTAATGCAACAGCACCACCCTGGGACAGTTAATGTTGATGTAGTAGCGACTGTGAATATTTTCTGGCTTTTGTGGTTGTAAACTATTTCCATTTAAACGATGCAATAACTTTTTTTTGCATTCAGTACTCTTGGTCTTAAATCAGGTTTTAAGGGGAAAAGGGCAAATTTCTGTAGGGTGGGAGAGAAAGGGGGAAAGTAGTAGAGCCAGCAGCATATCCAAGTCCATGCTAGGGAATTAAAGGGTTTTTCATAATACGGAGACAGCTGAGAAAAGATGAGTAGACAAGGGAGAGAAAGAGACTAATGGTCAGTCCTAAATTTTGGTCCAACCCAGCTTCCAAAAGCAGGAAGTGGTATGAAACAGGAACAAACATTCTTCTGTCATCAGAGATGACCCCTTCTCCCAAAGAGATATTTTAGAAGATGATGTTTCTGTTGGTTGTATTTTAGGACCATAGTAAGTGTAAAAATCATTATGCAACATCATTTGTTTTCTATAGCATTGAGTTATGCGGTTGTAGGACAATGGGAATGCAAAGTCCTGGTGGGGGAAAAAAAAAGTACAATTTTAACAGATTCAAAAATACCTAGAAAGTGTCAGGGGGGGCATATATATGTGTAGTGTGGTGTGGTTCTACTTTGTATTTCATAAACTGCTCCCTGTAAAAGATGCTTGCATTAGTAGGTGATTTAGGACCCAATCTAACTCCCATTAAAGTGAATGGAAAGAGTCTCATTAAGTACAGTGGGAGCTGTATCAGGCCCACTCAGTTCCCAGGAACTGGAAGCAAACCTTCTGGTTCAAATACCACTGCTTGGCATTTAACCCTTCACTTCCACTTGGACTGCTCAACTGGAAACACAGTTGGCTCGCACACATAAGGGTTAAGGTCATCCCAGCACTAACAAGAAGTCCTTGATCAAGTGTGCTGCTAGCTAGTCAGAGGAACAGCCGGATTCTGGTTAACCTCTGGTTTGAGGCAAGCAAGAGGTTCAACTTTAGCAAGAGCACAAGAAATGATTATGTCTGCAAAGCTACATTTGAGTGGCTCATGGCTTTGGGAATCGATTCAACCAGCTATCAATGGAGAGAGCGAATCAATCAGCTCAAGACGGACTGCCACAAAGTCAAGGATGCTAACAGCACCTCTGGAAACTCCCCATCTTCCTGCCATTTTTACAAGGAATTCAACTGCCTCCTGGGAACTTCTGCAAGCACAGGGCCCACTCTGTGCACAACAGTCTGCTGAGCAGGGATGTGACTCTTATAACCCCCCAGTCACAGGCACTGAGGGATGATGGGCAAGAAGTGGCCCAGGTGCTGAGGTGAGTGCAGCGCACCCTGGGTCTGTATTCAGAGGAGCAGAGTGGTTCTGGGGGACAGCCTGCAGTGGAACCAGCAGAAGAGGCTGGTAAGTTTCTGATGCCATTTTTGTTGTTAACATATGGATGAGAGGGATTTCTGGCTTATAGCCATATTGAGTTATTAGTACAAGCCGGGTTTATAGTGTGCTTCTGTTCAGGGTGGAACCCGCATCATTTCTGTAGTGCCCTCCTCCCTCCCCAGCCACCACATGGGATTCAGAATGGACACTGGGAGCTGAGAAAACACAGCTAAGGTGTTACGATATTTTTACTAGTTATTCACTAATTGATCGAAATATGGCTTAGGGCACTACAATGAGGAGCCTCACATACACCTGCCTGCTAATACTGCGGCACCTTATAAATCAGCTGTACCTGCACTCTTTCAGATCGCCGGTTAACTGAGTAAAAAAAAAGTTGGCTATAATGAGACCAAATGAAACCGGAGTCTGTGTTTGGTCCATAGCTAGCTAAATCCAAATTACAGTGCAGGGTGGGTGCATATCTGTGTTAGGAGTCCCCATGGCTGGCAGTCAGTCAGGTCTGTCCATGAATGCAGGGTGCTTACAAGGAGGCTGTACTACACCTTTATGCTACATCAGCATCTTGTCGATTTTTAGCATGGATTTTCACCCATTGCTGCTTGTTGAAGAAAGCAAATCTCTCATGGAGTTAGGAACTCTGGGCCATTGCTTACCTTCTGGAGCAGGGCATACTTATTAGGGCCACCTCTGTAGTTCATAAGTCCCCTCCATTTGGATGCCTGCTAGTCAGTCACCAGATGCTTTAAAATCTCCTTAGCCCACGAATGGCTGTCCTCCACTGGCCTGGAACAGAAGTTCATACTTCCACCTAGGGACCTCTAGAATATCAATGTCCTCCAGAGCTTGCCCTGCCTGAAAGGATTGTAAAATCCATAGCTAGTGACAACCTCCTCTTCCCCTGGGAAAAGTAGTGAGGATTTATAAATCACTGTAACTGAATTTTTGTATGTGTATCTTACCCTTATGTGTGATGGCTTTTGGTGCTGCTCCATCTGGAGTAGCCGCTATTTTGTGTGAATAAAATAAAGCCCATTGATTAAAATGTGTAGTCTTTTGACCTTGAAGTAAAGCAGCTCCCTTGAAAGAGTAGAAATGTAATTTTTTTTATCATGGTCAGATGATAATGTGTTCTTCCATTTTCCTTTCAAGGCCATTTCACCTCTGTAGGGCAAGTGCACGGACCCAGGAGCTTGGGGGAGTAGATGCCTCCAACTACATGCAGGGAGAAAGAGTTCAAGATGTGTTGATGGGAGAGATTCTCGATAAAACCGGTCAGCAGACTTTAACAGAAGGACCAGATTGAGTACCAGAAAGATAAGGATGCAAGAAAGGTGGAAAGAGAGAGAGGATGCATAGCATGAGGAGCGATTGGTGGCACAGTTCTTGGAGCATTACCTCAGGTTGAGGAAGGAAAGGAGACCGCAGCAGAAGGAGCTGTTTGAATATTTGCTTATGCTTGTGGCCACCAGAGTGTAGGTTGCAGCATCCGCTCCACTCCCACATTCACTTCCTGCTCCATCCCTATGTCCTGAGTCCCCTCCACGTTATCATGTCTTGCAGACTATACAGACTTTGGACAGTTCAGGGGTTGGCTGGACCATCTCATAGCCAATGAATACTATTAAAGGGAATGTTTAAATGTACCCTGTGTTTTCCTCCTTTCCAGTCCAGTTGCAGCCTGCATGTGCAAAATACACTGGAAAGGTCAAGGAGAACAGAGGAACAGGAGACACCCAGAAACAGCTGTCAGTCTTATTTGGAAACATGCACTGTTCACTGTTTTTTGCACCGTTTGGATATTGTGTTGTATGTTTGGATGGCAGCTGGTCTGCATGTCTGGGTTTTACACTTTTCTTTCATGTTTAAAATAAATATTAAATTTGCACACATAGCTTCTTTAGCAAATTTTATTATATGTAATGAAGTAGAACTTCATGACAGTACCCCATAAGTTGTGGGTTCAAGTACATGGCTGGCCTCACTAAAGATTTTTTTTTAAAATGCAATGTCATAGTAATCCATAAGCATAAAACATTTCCATACATTTCAGCACAGTGAGCAATACACTATGTGTAGTGGTACATTAAAGTGTTTACAAACCGAATTAAAATTCTTCCAGAGCTGCTCCACACCCAAAACCAGAATAATTACAAATAGCATTTCAGGCCCCCCGCCTCTCCCAGTGCATAGGACCATGTAAACCTATCATGTGGGTGCGTGAAGCATCCCTGATTTCCACTGTGCATGTGAATCCAGCCCTGGTAACAGATGCACTTTCTGGCTGTGTGTGAGTCCACTCTTAGTAAAAAGATTTTTCCTTGTCCCCACAGACACTGTGCACAGCACAACAGGCCACAACATTGCAGACTGGCATCCAAAAGGTTGTGAAGGCAGCGCCAATGATATTTCAATCTTCCAAATGCATATTCAACCACCATTGTACAGCTGCTGAGTGTATAGTATGAACCTTCTTTTACCAGGGCTTCTGTGAACAGGATAGGGTTTCAAAAGTCATGGAAAAATGGGGTATGCAAGGTCCCCTAGAACAACAGTAGGGAGAGGGATTCCATTTATAACTGTTATTTGGTGGAAATAGTGTCCCAGCTTGTCCACAAAGGTAAAATCCTGATCTCTGGAAAACCCTGGCATCATGCCCCTTGCCAGTGATCCCACATTAGTGTCCATGCATCTGCCATTGTGGTTGACAAGGGCCTGCATAACAATGGAGTAGTACCATTTGTGGTTTATATTCTCATGTGCTCCTTGTGGAGAGCAAACTAGGCATATGAGTCCCATCAGTGGCCGCTGAGCAGTCTGGAAAGCCCATTCTCTCAAAGTCAGCAGTAATTTCAGGAACACTTATGCCTACTACCTTTGGCTTTATCAGGAGACAGGGAGTTGGGGGGTGGTGGATAGGGATGGGGGTCCTGGGAGGGGGCAGTCAGGAGACAAGGAGTGGGGTGGGGGTTGGATGGGGCAGGGGGGCCTGTCAGGGGGGTGGGGGTGTGGTTAGGGGTTGGGGCAGTCAGGGGACAGGGAGCAGGTGGGGTTGGATGGGGGTGGAAGTTAGAGATGGGGTCCTGGGAGGGTGTGGTCAGGGGACAAGGAGCAGGGAGGGTTGGATGGGTTGGGGGTTCTGAGGGGAGGCAGTCGGGGCAGGAAGTGGGTGGGGGTGGATAGTGGGTGGGGGGCCAGGCTGTTTGCGGAGTCACAGCCTTCCCTACCCAGCCCTCCATACCATTTTGCAACCCGGATGTGGCCCTCGGGCCAAAAAGTTTGCCCACTCCTGAGTTAGACCCTGAGCATGTAAGCAAGAACCAGTCAGCCAAGCACCTGAGAGAGACAGTGTGTTCCATGCCAACTTTGGAATCTGGCCTACCCTATCCAATGTCCCATCTCCAGCCAGGGCCATTCCTGATGGTTCAGAGGAAGAAGACCCCCCCCCCAAAAAAAAACCCAAAACACTGTGTGGGAAGAATCCCTTCCTACCTCTTGCAGATGGCTAGCTGAATCCCTGAAACCTGAGCTTTTAGGAACATAAGACATTAACAGGAAGAGCATCCCAAGCAATGCTGTCATAGTGTCCCACTAATAAATTTGTCCAGCTCTTTCTGAAAATTAAGTTGTGTGCCCCTACAACTCCTGTAGGGAGGCTGTTCCAGAGCCTTACTCCTTTGGTGGTTGGAAACCTTCTGATTTCCAGCCAGAATTTGTTCATAGCCAGTTTATATCCATTTGTTCTTGTGCCAACATTGTCCTTTAGCTTAAATGGCTCTTCACCCTCCCTGATATTCCCTATCCCTCTCCCCTCCATTTATAGAAAGCAATCATATCCCTTCTCTGCCTTCTTTTTGCAAGACTAAAGAAGCCAAGCTCTTCTAGTCTCTTCTCATAAGATAAGCCCTCCATTCCCCTTATCATCCTAATAGCTCTTCTCTGCACCTCTTCCAGTTTGAATGATTCTTTCTTGAACATGGGTGACTAGGACACATTATTTCAAATGAGTATTACCAGTGCCTTGTACAAAGGCGTTAATACTTCCCTTTCTCTCCTGGAAATGCCTTGCCTGATACATCCTAGGATCGCATTTATCTTTTTCACAGTCACATCACATTGGTGGCTCACAGTCACCCCGTGATTGATCCCCACAACCAGGTCTCTCTCCTCCTCTGTTGCTTGCAACTGATGACCCTTAGCTTGTAGCAGAAATTCTTATTTTTAGACCCAAAGTTGTTACAAGATCCTGTTGGTATCATTTTTATTAGTGTAAGAGAGACAAGGCAAATTGCCACGTTTATTGTAAATACAACAAAATATTCCTATATGCAATTTCTATATAGATCCATTCACACACAGGTTCTACATAAAGGTTGTTATAGTTACCAGCCTAGATGTTGCTCGTGCCAAGTCACTGGCCAGGTGACCTGGACACGAGAGTGGAGCCAAGTTGTTGTCAGATGCGCATCCGATGCTCCTGGAGGGTGGTCGTAGAACCAGACTCAAAGAACACAGTCCCTGGACCCTATTTTTATAGGTCTCTGGTTCAATACAAGTCTATGGAAGTTGCTTCATCATGCTGAATTTACAACTGAGATGACCATCAATCAGCTCAATCAGCAGGTGGTACATCCATGATGGCTAGGTGTTATCTTCTTGTTCTTCGTTTTGGGTGGAATCCAGTTCACCCCTCTGGGGTCATCCAGTTATCTCTATTTTGCATATTCTTCGGCCCATCGATATCAAGGTTGAAATTCTTAGGATTAGGCTGGCACCATTTACTAACCAATTATTTCCCTGATTTAGGCTCTCAGTTCCATGCACTCATCATTCTTTTACTTAACAACACAATCTATGACTCTTGATTCATTTAACAAGTTTTATCCCACTATCTATTTTTCCCTCTTTGGATACCAAGATTTACATAGGCATGACAAGGGGCCCCCAAGGGGGAAGAGCATCAGGGTGGTGTTTTAAAGAACAGCATTGTTTCCTCAAAGTTCTTATCACTTTCCAACACAGACTCTTTGTCCTGTATCAGCCCAAAATAATTAGCACTTTGGTCTTGCATTTGTTACAGAGTGAAATTCAACAGCATGGAACTGATGTTCATACCTTTTTACAATACCTATATACTCTTTTGTCTATCTTTATTTCTACTACTGCATAATTAGAATTCTATCATACTTATATAACTTTGAGGGCGACCCAACAAAGTGCATGACCTTGCAAGTTGTACTATTTTATCCCATTTCTATCACTCCAGTCTTATAGCTCTTCCTGTATAACATTCGGATCCTCCTCTGTATTGATGAAGATTAGTCCCAAGACCCCGATCTTTGAGGAGCTCCACTAGTAACCTCTCTCCAGTCTGATAGTTCAGCTTTCAGCACAACCTGTTGCCTTCTCCCCTTTAGCCAGTTTGTTATCCACTTTCCAATTTGTGTACTGATCCCCATCTTCTCTATCTGATAATTTCCCATGTGGTTCCGTTCCAAATGCTTTACTGAAGTCCAAGAATATTAGAGATACTACACTTCACTTATCTAAAAGATCAGTTATTTTCCCTAAGAAAGAAATCAGGTTAGTCTGGCATGATCTACTTTTGATAAATCCATGTTGCATTCCAGCTCCTTTAGCTCTGTGAATTTAGTTATTTTTGTTCCAAAACCTTGCATACTACTGAGGTCAGACTAACCGGTCTGTAATTGCCCAGATCACTTTTCCCCCCCTCTTATATATAGGTAGGACATTAGCTATTCTCCAGTTACATGTTACTAACCCCAAATAGATAGATGTATTAAAAATCCTTGCTACTAACGAGACTAGCAATCTCATGTGCCAGTTCTTTCAGTATTCTGTAATGGAAGTTTAGTCCTCCCAGTGAGTACGCATTAAGCTCTGTGTTCCTTAGTCCTCCCAGTGAGTACGCATTAAGCTCTGTGTTCCTTATTATTATCCTTATTGAAAATTGAGGCAAAGTATCATTTAGTTTTTTGGCCTTTCATCTCCTTCCTATCCATACTGCATAGCAGCCAAATTTCATCCATCCTTATTCTCTTTTTATCTATATAACGAAAAATCCTTCTTATTTATTTTAATGTCTTTGGCAAGTGCTGATTCAGCTTGACTTTTAGCAGTTCTCACTTTATTCCTGCATTTTCTAACCTCCATGATGTAGCTTTCTTTGCTGATCAACAACTTTTTCCATTCTGAATAGGCTCTCTGCTTACTCCTAATAAGCTTTTTGAGGTGGTTGTTCACCCATCTGGGTCTGGAGCATTCCTCCACAAGTTTTTTCTCTTTTACTTGGTATTCCTGTTTTGGATTGTTTTGGATAGTTGATTTGAAGAAATTCCAAACCTTTTCCCCATTTAAATCCTTAAGCTTTTCAGTCCAATTGACTTTAACTAATTCCCTTTATTTCCCAAAGTCTGCCCTTTTGAACTCAAAACCCATAGTTGATTACCCGGTTTTGATTATCCTTCCATTTAATTTAAACTGAATCAACTTGTGATCGCTCAATCCAAAGTTATTCCTACAACCAACCCTTCTATGATGGCCTTACCAAAGCCAAGTCTAAAATTGCATCAACTGAAAAATCTCTGCCAAAAGGTTTGCCAGTGTCTCACAGATGCTCTGCCTGATTCCTGAAATAGGACTGACCCAGTGAGCTGGAGAAGTTCTTCCACCAGGTCGGAATCTATGTTGATGACTCTTGCTGCTGGGAGCATGCATATCTGAAAATGGCTCAGCTGGATGTATCAGTGGGCTCATGGAGTATGGACACACAAGGTGTCCTACAGTCCACTATGAACCAAGCCCTAGAGTGGCAATAGCTGGTATGGGTTCTAGGATGGAACCATGGGATAAGCTGGGGTATGCATAATGGTCTCAAGTTGCAGTGGGGGAGGTTTAGATTGGATATTAGGAAAAACTTTTTCACTAAGAGGGTGGTGAAACACTGGAATGCGTTACCTAGGGAGGTGGTAGAATCTCCTTCCTTAGAGGTTAAGGTCAGGCTTGACAAAGCCCTGGCTGGGATGATTTAACTGGGAATTGGTCCTGCTTCGAGCAGGGGGTTGGACTAGATGACCTTCAGGGGTCCCTTCCAACCCTGATATTCTATGATTCTATGCCACCAGAAACAGAAGGTCTGACTTGAGTCTGCATCATGCAGTATGGAGATGTCAGCAGTGTTGGGTGGCCCATGCTTACAGTGCAATGTGGATGTTTAAGTACGGGCTTAAAAACACCAAATCTGGAAGCCTGGGTCCCACAGACACAAGCTTACTATGCAGTGTAGCCATCGCCACAAAGGCAGAGCATTCGTTACGGTCACAGACGGCATTTACCTGACTGAGTTGTCCATTCAGAACAGATCATTACTTTTGAGTGCTGTTGTCATGCCAAACCCTCAGATGTTTGGCTTCAGTAGGCTGTGTGCGTGTGTGTGGCTGCTGTTAATGTGTCTCTCTGTATATGTGTGAGAAGCTCATTTATGAGATGGAAGCCACCAAGAGCAGAGAAGGAATTTGGCTATTTAGCTAGGGGGAATTTCCTCTGAATTTCCTGGGTTTTTCCCAAATGTGAGTTATGAGACTGATTCAACTGCTCTTTTATTCCCTTCTTGATGAACTGCCTTTTCTAATGCTTTTAAACTGCAGCTAAAGGCTGTCTAATGTGCTGAGATATCAGGGATGTCAGGTCTGGCTCTTCCATAAACAAAGATGCACTTCCTGTTTCCTTCATTCAGGGAGCTAAATTGTAATGGTGTGGATGGAAGACTGTTTTCCATGTGACTGAGAATAATTTACAGCAGCTTGTGATCATACAAAAATTATACTTTGCTTCAGAAGTTCCATTGTAGATTTAAAATACCTTTTTTCTTAGCTGCAAGAATAAGCATGAGCTGATCAAAACAGCTTAGCTCAAATCCGAGGTTTTGCCTTGCAACATGCTGCTGCAGTAGCATTCAGTGAAGTCTGCATAGCTTAAATACATGCATAATCCTTTGTGCATACACATACATCTAAGAACTTTTGACTTGAAGACTGTTTCTGCAGAGGCATTATTAAGCTTGAAAAACAGAACACCCCCTGAGCAGGTTGCCTATTAGAATTTTTCAGAATACCTTAACCAATGATGGTATGATTGGCTGTAAAATCAGGTTCTAAGTGTTTGCAGAGACTGTTATATTGTTTTTAGCAGTGTAGCCCAGTATGTTGTACATTTTCTTTACCCTCCTCTACCTAAACACGAAGTCTTCAGATCTTAACCCTGGCTAAATCAAAGTAGTATTTGTTCTACCTTATATCTTAATGTCAGTGACTCTAAAGATGTGAATGTGGTTCCTTGCTAAAGAAGTCCTTTAACAGAATGCCGTCTTTTTTAATCATTCTGGGCCAAATCCTCTGTTTCTCCTCCTGACACACAGATTATTACTGGATTGCTCAACAGCATTAGTATACTTCTGGTGTAGGAATAAGGTATACATTTTAATACCTTTAATTTACCTATTATGAAAGCGCCATTGCAGTTTCACAGTTAAGATTGAGTTGAATTTTAGTCATACAGCAGGGATTCAGCTACTTTGTTACATAGGAAGAATATAGTGTATTCTCCCCAAAATTATAGCACTTGCTCTTTAAGGACAGGTTTGATTTTCTGGGCATTTACAATAAATCCATTAAGATCTTAATATTTAAAATTAAAAATAGGTCTACAATGAAGCAGAGAAACTGCCAGCTAGTCCTGCCCCATTATACCTGCAGCCAATTCCAGGCCTGTAGAGTGGAGAAAAGGAGAGAGCCTGGCTCATTTTGGGGCTGACTGGTGGAGCTATGACAGGAGCTAGCCACCTCTCTATGTGAGGGGAAGGATCACTAACCTGCCCGCCAAGGCAGCCACCTGGAAGGAAGCACTGTCACCCCAGCCATGGGAGACTGTGGAGGAGACCTAGGAGCCTTCAGCTATGGAGGCTGCTGAATGGGCAAAGCCCAGGGATGTTGTAGGGCTCAGCATGACCAACTTGCAGCTGCCCAGTCCAAAGGAGACTGAGTCTGTGACAAGGTGCTGCTCACGACCCGTGAGAGGACCCTATGGGAAGCAGGCCACCCAACTAATTGGACTAGAGTTGCCACGCCCCAAAATGAACAGACACTGGTAGGAAGTAGCCCAGGGCAGCAAATTTGGACTCCCTACAACAGAGGTGGGTAAACTACGGCCCACAGGCCACATCCAGCCTACGGGACTGTCCTGCCTGGTCTTTGAGCTCCCGGCCCGGGAGGCTAGCCCCCAGCCCCTCCCCTGTTGACAATCCTGATTCAAACCAAGTTTTTGGATTCAAGGATAAAGTGTTCTCCCAGAACTGGATGAGGTGTTCTGGATAAGCAGAGTGGAAAAGGTCTCAGAGGGAATCCCAGCAACTGATAGGTCTCAAAGTGTAATTGTAATCTGGGAATCATCATAGAATTGGTGTGTTTCTAGTAGGGGCACACAGAGATTGGTTGTTGGCCCTGCACTATTTAACCTTTTTATTAACAACCTGGAAGAAAGCATAAATTCATCATTGATAAAATTTTGCAGATGACACAAAAATTGGGGGAGTAACAAACAATGAAGAGGACAGGCCACTGATTCAAAGCAAACTGGATTGTTTGGTAAACTGGGTGCAAGAAAACAATGTGTTTTTCTATGGGGGAAGGATAGCTCAGTGGTTTGAGCATTGGCCCGTTAAACTCGGGGTTGTGAGTTCAATCCCTGAGGGGGCCATTTAGGGGTCTGGGGCAAAAATTGGGGATTGATCCTGCTTTGAGCAGGGGGTTGGACTAGATGACCTCCTGAGGTCCCTTCCAACCCTGATATTCTATGATTCTATGAAATATAAATATATACATCTAGGAACAAAGAACACAGGCTATACTTACAGGATGAAGGATTCTATTCTGGGAAGCAGTGACTGAAAAAGATTTGGGGGTCATGGTGGATAATCAGCTGAATGTGAGCTCCCAAGGTTATGCTGTGGCCAAAACGGCTAATACAATCCTTGGATGCATAAACAGGGGAATCTCAAATAGGAGCAGAGAGGTTATTTTACCTCTGTATTTGCCATGCTGGAATTCAGCAATCAGTTCTGATGGCCACAATTCAAGAAGGACGTTGATAAATTGGAGAGGATTGAGAGAAGAGAGTGATAGACTCAAGGAGCTCAATCTGTTTAGTTTAACAAAGCAGAGGTTAGGGGGAGACTTGATTAGAGCCTGTAAATGTCTACATGGGGAACAAATATTTAATAATGGGCTCTTCAACCTAGCAGACAAAGGTATACCAAGATCCAATGGCTAGAAGTGGAAACTGGACAAATTCAGGTTGGAAATAAGGTGTAATTTTTTAATGGTGAGGATAATTAACCATTGGAACAATTTACCAAGGGTTGTGGTAGATTTTCCATCACTGACTACTTTTAAATTAAGATTGGATGTTTTTCTAAAAATATCTACTCTAGGAATGATTTTGGGGAAGTTCTATGTCCTGTGTTATAGAGGACTTCGATCCTTCTCATTACATTTGATTTAAAGCCAAAAGTCAGTGTAACACTACTGAGTTTTAATGACCATTTTTATTAACCAGTTTATTACTCTAATTATGTAGCAATAATATAATTTTGGCATCATGTATGTCTCATTTAATCTTTTATGCAATCTCCTTTAGCTGTTTGAGTAAACTTTTGAGCCACTTTTGTTGAGAGCCTGCTTTTCTTTAATCCCTTGTCTGATCTTTTAGATCAGGCCTCATTATTGGGGAAGCAAGCCCTAAGTTGAGGTTATTTTCCAGTATAAAAGATTCTGGAGATTTGTATTTTATTTTTAGAAGCTCTAATATCTCCATTGTTTGCAGCAAGCTTTTGGAATTTGGTCAGGAGAAAGCCTTGGAGCCAGAGGAAGTGCCCTTAGTTTGTCTCATAAACTTCTGTTCAGGCTTGAATGAAAGATGACCTATTGAAAATTTTAATTTTCCTTTCTCTTGCTTGCATTGTCAATAAAATGTTGAGAGTCTGCCAAAATTCTAACTAAATATGAGCTCATCTAAGGTCATGACCATGCTCCTGCAACCATCGCCCAGCGCACTGTGTTGGAAAGCTTGGGAGCAGCCCCTCTGGGAGGGAGAGTCTGGGAGGGACTCTTCCTGTCCATCTCCCCAACCCCCAAACAAGCCCCAATGGCCAATCCCCCCCCCACCCCCGGATGATAACCTGCTGTGAGTGAATGTAGTTAGTCCTATAGCGCAGGCTGTGCTGTCCAGAGTTCAAACCCTGATGATGCATGATGGGGTTGTTAGAGGTGCAACAAATATAATTTACATACTTTTTTCCTTTAAAAGACCCTAGGAAATGACATACACTTTTTAAAAGAATGTTATTTAGGTTGCAAAGTCAAGCACTCAAAAGTTAGGAAATCCCAGAATTCAGGTTGCCTGTGCAATCTTAATTCGGCCTCCTGTGCTCATGCATTGATAGTCTTTAGTTACATGATTACATACTATTTTTGTTACTTTCAAGTACTTGACTTTATAACCTTAATAGCATCATTTTAGTGTGTGCTTTATATATAAAACTGTATGTGTATTCAGAGAAAGAGATGAATGATACCAAAAAAACCTCAGGCTTTTGGACTTCCCCCGGTGGTGGTCTTATTATTTTATCTATGCAATGTACTGCTCCCTCAAAGAGGGGTAGAACACAAGCTCGGGGTGACGATTTTCAAACATCCTCCTGATGTTAGCTGTCTAATACCATATTTAGTCACCTGAATTAAGTAGTCTAATTTTCAAAAGTACGGAACACCCAGCACCTTCCATTGAGGTTCTGTGGTCTCCAACCTCCTCCATTTCTTCCTTTTGGTGGCTGTTTTCAGACTTCAGGACCTTTGTTCTTTGCCTAGGGAAACTTTTCTGGCTTTTTAATCAAAAATCTCCTGTTGACATATTGAAGTCAAGGGGAGTCTTTCCATTAATTTCAATGAGATTTGGCTTGTGCCCTCAGAGCAGTGGGAGTGGAATAAGCATTTTGTCTCTGACTAGTGTGTGATGGTGGGATATGTCTGTATAAAAGGGGGAACTCCATTTTGTATTATGTGCTGAACTCATGTCTAGCCCAGCCAAGGTTAATGAATTGCATTCCCAGTAACTTCCCTCTTCAGGAAAGGTGCTTGACACCAGCACTGAGAAGCCATCACAGAGCAATGGGGGCCTATAATTCTGGAATGGCTCTTTATTACTACCCCACCTCCATGGAACAATCAGTGTTTGCTCCCCTTCCTACTGACCCCTAGGCTGGAGCACTCCAGGGGAGCACATGGCAAGGAGAGGGAGACTCTTTAAAAGAGGGTGTGCTGCTCTGAGCAGAGGGCTGACTGTCACCACATTAGCAGGAGAGAGAACACAGAAGGGACTGTACTCAGCCTGAAATACTGACAAACCTTGGACTCACAGAAGGGACATAGATCAGACTAAGGGAGGCTGTGTCTCTGGACTTTTGTTGTGTTTGAAGAGATCTTTAACTCTTGATGCTGTCAAGAGTAAAGTGACTGTGGTCAAGAAATTTGTTTGCTACCCCTGTGTTCTTTAATGTCCTGTCCCATTGTCCCTGAAGGGGCCAAACTAGAAGCCAGAGTGACCACATCAAGGTGGAACTCTGAAGGAATGCATGTAAGCGACTGGGGGGCTCAGGAGGTCTGAGACACTGGTTTTGAGGTCTGGGGTGGCTGGATCATCCCAAGGGAAGGGCTCAGACAAAGGGTCTGTCCTGCGTAGCCAGAATCTTTACCCAGACAGAGTTGATGTGGAAACACGTGAGACCTTGCAGTTGGGTCCACTTAGAACAGACTGGTGTCTGTGCAGAGGGGTACTGGCCCTGGTGGTAACATAGTGCACACAGGCCTTTCCTGTAAGAAGACTCTCATGGGTCAGCCATTGCCAGTTATCTGAGTTTTCCAAAAAAGAGTCATGGTGGGTAACCCAGAGGAGAAATAACAAGGACCATCCCATTGATGATGTGCACTGAGTTAAATGTCAAAGGGAACAAATGTTGTCATTTGTAAATTTCAATAATCATTTACCAAATATCATTGGGCCTCCAGTTTTCTAGTTAAACTCATTATCAGATCTTCTCCTGAAAAGAGCACAAAACAGAAATACCATATAGTAGTGATTAAGAAAAGAAAAAAATATTTCTTATCCCATTTTCTCTCATTCCAGGTGCTGGGGCCATTTGTTGCATCTGAATTGTGTATCATTAGTTCTCTAAGCACCGTATCGGACTACCTGCTTCATGCACATGCACGGCACCATGGCCAGTCCTCAGGAGCACCTGAGCTGGCCTTCCTCTACAAACTTGATCACCAAGACTTTCAATGAAGACAAAGACTTCAGTGGGATACATGGTGATCATGCACCCACTGGAAACCATCCTTCACCTGAGATCATAGAGGATGTGCGAGAGAAGGGCTTACTTCAGGCAGATCTAATAGAAAATGTGGGCAGTCCAGTCACCACAGCAGTGTTGACCAGCATCAGCGAGGACTCTAGGGACCAATTTGAGAACAGTGTGCTGCAGTTGAGAGAACAGGATGAAGCAGAAACAGCTGTGCCTCAGGGCAACAGTAACACGATGGATGGAGAGAACAGTGGGACAGATGACATTAAAATTCAGTTCAGCAGATCCGGGAGTGGGAGCAGTGGGTTTCTTGAGGGACTTTTTGGCTGTTTGAGGCCTGTATGGAACATCATAGGGAAAGCATACTCCACTGACTACAAACTGCAGCAACAAGGTAAGCCTGTGCCACAGAAATGCTCCCAGTGCATTTCTTCTTCCCTTCATTTCTTTTAAAGTGAAGTGTGTGAGGATGCTAAAACAAATGAAATCCCTTTCCCAGCTTTCCACATGACCATTTGTCTGACATTCTCTCATACCTAACATACAGAGTTGCACAGAAAACATTCACTCCATAGTGAACCGCAAGCGCAGAATTGTATAAGCTAGAGCTGGAAAAGACTACTTTTACATGATCTACTCCATCCCCTGAACTGGGAAGTGGCGGACTTCGAAGTTGAGACAATTATTTAAATTAGTCGGGGTGTGGTGGGGTGGTGCCCCGCTCCCAGGCCAGACTGGGCTACAGCAAGCCAGAGCGGCTGCGCGGTCAGCCAGCCAATCAGGGCCAGGCTAGGCTCTATATAAAGGCTGCCCAGGCGAGAGGCGGGGAGTCTCTCCCAGACCTTCAAGGGAGAAGGTCTGTCTCCTGAGCAAAGGAGACCAGCACCCAGGACAGCGCAGTGCTGGGCAGGCTTGCGGGAGCTGAGGAAAGCTCCAGCCCCATACCTGGCAGGCTGCAGGCCCTAATAGAAGGGCCCACAAGGTGCAAGGGGGCCGAAGGGGAAGCAGCCCAGGGAGGAGAGGCGGACAAGGGGAGTGAAGGAGGGCAGGGAGGCTGCCGCCAGAGGGTCACTGGGTTGGGACCCAGAGTAGAGGGCGGGCCTGAGTCCCCCTTTCCCCCTTGTCCTACACCTGGCCGTTAGAAGTGGCCATAATGGACTGCACGCTACCCCTGATAGAAGGGGTTAGACTTTGGGGATTGGTTGGCCACTGCAGCTGGGGTGAAGCGAAAAGACTGCTGTTAAACCTCCCCCCTTCCCTGGAAGGGGGTGAGCATGGACTAGGGGGCAATGTCCTGAAGAGAATGCTACAAGAAGGGAGCAACATGGGTTCAGACACCAACGGAGGGTGAGAGACGGACGGGACACCACCAGTGGAGGGTGCTCCACGTGGACTGAGCTAATTCCCAGAGGTACCAACAGGAGGCGCTGCAGTGGTGAGACCCAACCCCGTCACACAGGACTAGAGAAATCTATGGGGAACCTAAGGAACGTAATCAAGTTAGGTGATTGGGCAGCACATGGCTGATTAAAAATAATGTTGACAAATGCAAGGTAAGGTACAGTGGAGGAATAGTTGGAACTCCTCACACACCTTCCACCATACAATCTTAATGCAGGATTTTCCCGTGCTGAATGTATTAGCTAGTGTTGTGTCCAGTCTGGTACTAAATATATGAAACATTGGGGCTTCCATCACTTCCCTGTGAGAATATTCCACTGCCTCATACATCTTGTTGTCAGGAAGACTTTCAACATTTAACTTTTCGCTCCCTTTTACCTCCCCTCCCTACCACGCTGAACAATTTTTCTGTGATCTTGGTGTTTACACTTTTCATATATTTGTGGACAGTTGTTATACCCTGCATCCTTTAATTCTGATACAAAAGAGCAGGACAGAAAGAGGTGGCATGAGAACAAATGGATTGCCAAAAATTATGGCTATTAATGAAAATTGTTAATGTGTTAATGAGGTTATGAGCGTAAGGCCTACATATAGTATATCTTTAAAAGTATAACCTGTCCCCAGCTTTGGGAAAGGAAAAAGACAGATTAGAACAAGTTGTCATTTGAAATAGGGAGGTGTGACGGGGTGAACACACCTCGCACTGGACTGGGAAAGGTTAACTCCTCACTGTGGGCAGAGGAAGCCACGCCCCCACATCCCTACTGGGCATGCTCTAGGTGTAGCACCAGTATAAGAGGGAGCAGCCCAGCTCAGTCTGGGCTGACTGCTGGAGAGGAAGGATGCTCCTTGCTGTCTCCTGACCAGGAGCCACTGACGCCCTGGCCCGCGGAAGCCAGAGGCGCCAAGACCCAAGCAGATGCCCAGCTACCTGTGGATGCACCAGGGAGGTCTGAGCTACAGGGAGTTGCACTGGCCAAGGAACCCAGAGACCCCAAAGATGTGCAGACTGCCACCGGAAGTAACATGGTAGGTAGGAAGTAGCCCAAAGGAGGACTAGCCATTGTCCTGATGATGGTCAACGTGTTGCAGACAGATCCCCGCTGACCCAGTGGCAGACACTCACCACTGACAGGGCCCTGATCTGGGATCCGGTGGAGCAGGGAGGACCCAGTCCCCCTACCGTGGCCCACACACCCCAATGGACCGCAAGGCCATACAGCCCCGCCTGGAGGGCAATTCTATTGTAAGGAATGTGGGTGAAGCCAAGCAGCTACAATTAAGATTTTTGTACACCAATGCAATGAGCCTGGATAACAAAATGGAGGAACCCGAACTACTGGTGCAGGAAGTGAAACCAGATATTATACGGATAACAGAAATATGGTGGAATAGTAGTCATGACTGGAGTACAGGTATTGAAGGATGTGTGCTGTGCAGGAAAGACGGAAATAAAGGCAAAGGTGGTGGCGTAGCATTGTATATTAATGATGAGGTAGACTGTAAAGAAATTAGAAGTGATTGAATGGGTAAGACAGAGCCTGTTTGGGCCAAAATCACTTTGGGAAAGAGAGCTACTAGAGGTTCCCTAGGGATAGTATTTGACGTATTCTGCAGACCCCCAGGATCTGATTTGGATATGGATAGAGACCTCATTAATGTTTTTAATGAAATAAATACTACTGGGAATTGTGTGATTATGGGAGACTTTAACTTCCCAGATATAGCTTGGAGGACAAGTGCTGCTAATAATAGTAGGGCACCGATTTTACTGGATGTGATAGCTGACAGATTTCTTCACCAAATAGTCACTGACTCAACAAGGGTCAAGCATGCCCTTTTAGATTTGGTATTGGTGAGTAGTGAGGACCTCATGGAAGAAATGGTTGTAGGGGACAACTTTGGTTCAAGTGATCATGAGCTAATTCACTTTGAACTAAATGGAGGGCTAAACAAAAATAGATCTACAACTAGGGTCCTTGATTTCAAAAGGGTTAACGTAAAAAAATTAAGGGAACTGGTTAGGGAAGTGGACTGGACCGAAGAACTCAAGGATCTGAATGTGTAGGAGTCTTGGAATTATTTTATCAAAGTTGCAGAAACTACCTGAAGCCTGCATCCCAAGCAAGGGGGAAAAATTCATGGGGAAGTGTTGCAAACCCATCTGGATGAGCAAACATCTCAAACAGGTGATTGAGAGAGCCTACAAGGAATGGAAGATGGGATGGATGAGCAAGGAAAGACCTCTTGGAGGTCAGAAAGTGTAGGGATAAAGTGAGGATAGCTAAAAGCCAAGCAGAGTGGGACTTTGCAAAAGGGAATCAAAACCAATAGTAAAAGGTTCTACAGCCATATAAATAAAAAGAAAACAAGGAAAGAAGAAGTGGGACCACTAAGCACTGAGCGTGGGGTGGAGATTAAAGATAATCTAGGCATGACCCAACACCTAAACAAATACTTTGCCTCAGTTTTTAATAAGGCTAATGAAGAGCTTAGGGTAGTGGCAGGGTGGCTAATGGGAACTAGGATTTTGAGGTAGAAATTAGTACATCTGAGGTGGAAGTCAAACTCAAACAGCCTAATGGGACGAAATCGGGGGTGGGGGGTGGGTTTGGATCATTTTCATCCAAGAATATTAAAGGAAATATTAAATGAAATTGCAAGCCCAATAGCAAGGATTTTTAATGAATCTGTAAACTCTGGGATCGAACCCTGTGAATGGTGAATTGCTAATATAGTTCCTATTTTTAAGAAGGGGAAAAAAGGTGATCTGAGAAACTACAGACCCCTTAGTTTGACCTCAGTTGGTATGCAAGGCCTTGGAACAAATTTTGAAAGAGAAAGTAGTTAAGGTGAACGGTAACTGGGATAAAATACAATGTGGTTTTACAAAAGGTAGACCGTGCCAGACCAACCTGATCTCCTTCTTTGAGACGATAACTGGTTTTTTAGACAAAGGAAATGCAGTAGATCTAATCTACCTGGATTTCAGTAAGGTATTTGGCACAGTTTCACGTGGGAAATGATTAGTTAAATAGGAGAAGATGGGGATTAATATGAGAATTGAAAGGCAGATAAGAAACTGGCTGAAAGGGAGACTACAATAGGTCATACTGAAAGGTGAACTGTCAGGCTGGAGGGAGGTTACTAATGGAGTTCCTCAGGGATCAGTCTTGGGATCAATCTTCTTTAACATTGTTATTAAAGACCTCAACACAAAAAGCGGAATTGTGCTAATAAAATTTGTGGATGACACAAAGTTGGGACGTATTACTAATACGGAGGAGGACCAGAATATCATACAAGAAGATCTGGATGACCTTGTAAACTGGAGTAATAGAAATGGGATGCAATTTAATAGTGTGAAGTCCAAGGTCATGCATTTAGAGACTAATAACAAGAATTTTTGCTATAGGCTGAGGACATATCAGTTGGAAGTGATGAGGAGGAGAAAGACCTGGGTGTATTAGTTGATCACAGGATGACTATGAGCCGCCAGTGTGATGTGGCCGTGAAAAAGGCTAATGCAGTCTTAGGGTGCGTCAGGTGAGATATTTCCAGTAGATACAGGGCAGCGTTAGTACCATTATACAAGGCACTGATGAGATCTCATCTAGAATTCTGTGCACAATTCTGGTCTCCCATGTTTAAAAAAGATGAATTCAAACCGGAACAGATCCGAGGAAAGGAAACCCTATTTTATGAGAGGAGACTCAAAGAGCTTGGCTTGTTTAGCCTAAGCTAAAGAAGTCTGAGGGGAGATATGGTTGTTCTCTATAAATACATCAAAGGGATAAATACCAGGGAGAGAGAGAGAAGTTATTTAAGTTAAGTGCCACTGTGGACACCAGAACAAATGGACATAAACTGGCCCTCAAAAGTTTAGGCTTGAAATTAGACAAAGGCTTCTAATGATCAGAGGAGTGAAGCTGTGGAACAGCCTTTCAAGGGGAATAGTGGGGACAAAAAATCCTAACTAATTTAAAGACTGAGTTTGATAAGTTTATGGAGGGGATGGGTATAATGAGACTCCCTACAATGACATGTAGCCGATCTGTGACTGCTAGCAGAAATTATCTCCAATGCTTGGTGATGGGACACTAGATGGGGAGGACTCTGAGTTACTACAGAGAATTCTTTCGCAGGTGTCTGGCTGGTGGGTCTTGCCCACGTGTTCTAGGGTCTAACTAATTGCCGTATTTGGGGTCAGGAAGAAACTTTACCCCTGGTCTGATTGGCAGAGACCCTGAAGGTTTTTCACCTTCCTCTGCAGCATGGGGCACTGGTCACTTGCAGGTTTAAACAAGTGTAAATGGCAGTCTCTCTGTAACTTGAAGTCTTTAAATCATGATTTGAGGACTTCAGTAACTCAGCCAGAGGTTAGGGGTCTATTACAGGAGTGGGTGGGTGAGGTTCTGTCACCTGCATTGGGCTGAACACCAGCTAGATCAGGGGTTCTCAAACTTTTTTTTGCTGAGCCCCTCTTTGAAAATGTTTCACGCTGTGATGACACACACACTCCAAAAGTGAGAGCAAATTACTATGCATACTCATAGGAGCACCAAGTTAAGTATGTAATCATTATCCCTGCAGTCAAAGGCACTGAAGCCTTTCAACAAATGTAAAGTAGGCTTACCATATTTCAAGTTTCCAAGTAGAGGACACTGCCGGGGGGAAAGGGAAGCTGGGGATGGGTGGGTACAGCAATACTGTACCAGGCCACCCTTACTTCTGCACTGCTGCTGGCAGCAGTGCTGCCTTCAGAGCTGGGCAGCAGCCCTCGCTCTCTGCCCCCCCAGCTCTGAAGGAGCGCTGCCGCCAGCAACATTACAGAAATAAGAGTGGCAATACCATACCGTCTCACAATGCCCTATAATAGCCTTGTGACCCTCTTCTGTGTCGAGACTGCCAGTTTGAAAAGCGCTGGACTAAATGATCACGATGGTCCCATTTGTCCTTAAAGTCTACGAGTCTGTGTGTGTGAATAAATATGATGGCTACAAATGTTCCTTGGAAATTTGTAACTGTTTGTTGAATAACAGAAAACCAAATTTTTAGAGGAAACTGTCCAGACTGTATCTTCCATAAAGTGCCATAGTCCCCCTGTGTTGATGATGCATCCTTGGACATAGTGTGTCATGGAAAATGTAGTCTGGCTAGGGAACCTGGCCCATACAGGAGACTGTGGTCAGAAGACCCTGTTGCAGTGCTGCGGAAGAATATCTGAATCAAACTTTTTGGTTTTTCGATGTTTGGGTTTTGGCAAAAAACTTTCCACCGAAATCAGACACAGCCCATTCTATGATGCAATCTGCTTCTCTGGTGGAGCATACGTGTTTGGTGAAGGCAGTTTTAAAACCACCAGAGAAGTAGATCTCATAATGTAACAGGCCATCCAGATACCCAGGAGAACCTGCTTCAATACAGGGGGAAAAAATCCCATTAGTCACACTCTGCTAGTTGTCACTTGTCACCCCACACTAGACCCCATATGGGGTATCAAACAGTTACAACCCATATTTGATGGAGACCACTTCTTGATAAAAATCTTTCCGAAACCCCATCTTCTGGCTTTCAAACAACCCCCCCATCCCTAACCTCATGAGGCTTATCAGAAACAAGCTCCCCATAGACCAGGACTCACCAATTCAAAGTGGTACCAGATTCTGCCAGAACAGATGCAAAACTTGTAGACATCTTTCCACTGCTACAATGATCAATACCCTTTCAAGATCCATGCCTGTTACAAGATGTACCTCATCAAATGCCCAAACAACAACAACTATGTGGGTGAAATGAGACAATCACTATGCTTTCAAATGAACTCACACAGAAAAATGATAAAAGACAAAAACACCTGTGACAAAGCTCTGTCCTTGCCTCCGTGGGTCCCACGTTTCCTGGTGGATTTCGCTAGCCTCAGAGGTTCACTGTGACCCTCCATGTAACCCTTCTCTCTCTAGAGACAAGGGTCACAGTCTACTGAGCCATGTTCATCATAAGCCAGTGAGGGAGGTGAGGAGAAGTTATCCTTCCTTGCACAGTCTCTGTTGTCTCCCAGTCTCAGTGATTAATCAGACGGGAAAGGGGGAGGGGAGCCCAGGCCCACCCTCTACTCCAGGCTCCAGCCTAGGGACCCTAATAGTATCAGCTATGGTAACTGACCTTTTAGAAACATGACATGTATAATTCCGTGGGCTACTTCCCCCACAGCAGCCCTCACTTCCTCAAGCTCCACTTCACCCTTACCTCAGGGCCTCCTTCCTTGTGCCTGATATGGTGTGTACTACTCAGTCTCTCCAACAGCACAGTTTCCTCCCACAGCTCCTGACATACCCACCCACCTGACTAACTGGGAGGCTTTTAACTAGTTTCAGCCAGCCCCTGATTGGCTTCAGGTGTCCGAATCAACCTAGCATTCTCCCTGCCTTCTGGAAAGTTCTTAATTGGCACCAGGTGTCTTAATTGACCTGAAGCAGCTGCCATTTCACTTATCCTGGTACCAGGGATTTGTTTAGCCTGGAGCTAATCTATCTATCTCCCACTACTTTTCTATAGCCATCTGGCCTTGCCCCGTCACACACCATACCTTTCATGGGCAAATACTTTTCATAAAGCAATCATTTAATATCTGACCTCTCAGTCCTCATCCTTAAAGGAAATTTGCACAGCATCTTCAAAAGAGCCTGGGAACTTAAATTCATAACTCTGCTGGACACCAAAAACCATAGACTTAACAGAGACACTGGTTTTGGGGCCACTTACAGCAACTTGTAACATACGCTGCTTCCTACTAACCCACCATTCTCCTACTTGACTCCAGAGGTGTTAATTGTGCTTTTCATTTTAAGTGGTCTCTTACAACATGTGAACCATTTATGCTTAACAATCTATCCCACTTGTATTTATCTTTGACACTGTAGTTTCCTTCTCTAGACCTGAAGAAGAGTTCTGTGAAGCTTGAAAGCTTGTCCTTTCCATCAACAGAAGTTGGTCCAATAAAAGATATTGCTTTGTCTCTCATATCCTGGGACCAACATGACTACAACACTTCAAACAAATACATTAACTGACATTTTCCATTTAACTTCTATGCCTTTAAAAATTAGAGATTCATAGATTCCAAGGCCAGAAGGGACCATTGTGATCATCTAGTCTGAACTCCTGCATTACACAGGCCAGAGAACTTCACCAAAGTAATTCCTAGAGCAACACGTCTTTTAGAAAAAACATCCAATCTTAATTTAAAAATGGTCAGTGACAGAGAATCCACAACACTTGGTAAATTGTTCCAATGCTTGCTTACTTTCACTGTTAAAAATGTATACTTTATATTGAAATCAAGATGATAAAATTAGTAGATATCAAAGTGCAATCTGGGGGGCAAAGTTCAAGTTGTGATGTGAGGAAACATGCATTTCTTTGTAGTTCTGAAGAAAAATGTGTGTGTTTTATTATGTAGTCAGTGTAACTCTTATGATGTACTTAACATATCTTGCTTTAAGTGCTTGGGTTTTCTAAATGATGTGTTAGGTAACTTAGTTGTTGTCACTGAGCAACCTTAGCTGTCTTTTTAAACAGTTTTTAGTTTTTATACCAGTGGTGGGCAACCTGCAGCCTACGGGCCACATGTGGCCCATCAGGGTAATCTGATCGCGGGCCGCAAGACATTTTGCTGACATTGACCGTCCTCAGACGCAGCCCTCTGCAGCTCCCAATGGCTGCAGTTCACTGTTCCCAGCCAATGGGAGTTATGGGAAGCGGCAGACTGCACATCGCTGTGGCCCACCGCTTCCCGCAGCTCCCATTGGCTGGGAACGGCGAACTGCGGCCACTGGGAGCTGCAGCGGGCCGTGCCTGCGGATAGTCAATGGTCAGCAAAATGTCTTGCAGCCCACAATCAGATTACCATGATGGGCTGCAGGTTGACCACCACTGTTTTATACTCGGCCCACTGTTGGCTCCATATTTATTGCCTTCCCTTCTGTGCCCTGTTTTACCCCATTTAAACAAAAATGATTAAAGGTCTAGAAAACATGATGTATGAAGAAAGATTGAAAAAATTGGGTTTGTTTAGTCCGGAGAAGAGAAAACTGGGGAAGGCAGGAGGTAACATGTCAAGAGTTTTCAAGTACATTAAAGGTTGTTACAAGGAGGAGTGTGAAAAATTGTTGTACTTAACCTCTGAGGGTAGGACAAGAAGCAATAGCTTAAATTGCAGCAAGGGAGGTTTAGGTTGGACATCAGGAAAAACTTCCTAACTGTCAGAGTGGTTAAACACTGGAACAAATTGCCTAGGGAGGTTATAGAATCTCTATCATTAGAGGTTTTTAAGAGCAGGTTAGACAAACACCTGTCAGGAATGGTCTAGTTATTGCTTAGCCCTGCCTTGAGTGGAGGGGACTGGACTAGAGGACTAATGAGGTCCGTTCCAGTCCTACACTTCTATGATTCTGTGGTTTTCCTGTAGAAAAACCCTTCAATTTGTTTTGGCCATTGTGGATTTTAAACGTTTCCTTTTATCGGAATGTTTGGATTGTCTATAGTTATATGTTTAATGTTGTACAGCCCCGCTCCCTCCCTCCTTGAACTTCACCGAAGAAGGGACACTCTCCAAATTCTCAGATGTGAAAGTCTCAAGTATATTAACTTATTGTATCACATTAGCAGCTCACAAAGATTTTGAATGTGTTACTGAGCTACTTGGTGAAAAGGTCATAAGAGATGACAAAGGAGTTGACAGTCACTGTCTCCGGTATGACCTTGCAACAGAGCACTGCATGAACTTGGAGATCTTCTAAGCTATGTGCCTTGCTTGTGTATTACCAGATACATGGGAAGTTCCTTTTGAGGAGATCTCAGAGCTGCAGTGGTTGGGCAGTGGAGCGCAAGGCGCTGTCTTCTTAGGCAAATTCCGAGCGGAGGAGGTGGCAATCAAGAAAGTGAGAGAACAGAATGAAACTGACATCAAGCACTTGCGGAAGCTGAAGCATCCTAACATCATCGCCTTCAAGTAGGTCATGACTTCTGTTATCTAGATAATTACTAGAAAAGTAATAACTTGTTTTTTTCCAGAAGAAGGCATTGTTAGCCATCATGTCCTGGCCAAATGGTGAGCTCCGAGTACACGACTTGCCTTCTGGTTTATCCAATCTTCCATAGTTAAAACTGGAAACATATTCTGCCCCTCCTCTCACGCACAGGTATGTAGTGTTGTGGGCACTGTTATGGTGTGCAACATTCCAACTTAGAGGGGTTATATAGACACTCATACACACAAAAACACAGTCCTGTGAACTTCGCACATCTACAGGTAAAGGAAAGACCAAGGAAACTATTGCCAGAGAGATTTCCCCATGCACAAAGCCCATGGGAAACTTGTCCTGTCCTGTCCATCGGGGAGAGCCTCACTACTGGGGAGAAGGAGAACAATGCGTAGAGCTGTAGTCAGGCAGAGTGAACAGAGCTGATCAGAAGAGCAACTCCTCTCCCCCTTGAGTGAGAATGAGTTGCTCCTTAGACTGTGCTCTGCGGGCTCCAGCTATGCTTAGTGAAGCTCTTTAAAGATGATGGTGAGACCCAAGAACATTCAGACAGGAGAACAGGAACAGCTTCAGGTTTATGGTGGGCAGCCTGTATAAAATGCTCCCTTTCCAACTGGCAGCACTCCGTGGGTGATCACTGAGTAACTGGCTGGGGTGGTGCCTAATCCATGTCACTGGGGCATGCAGGTCTATCCTTATCTAGATGACTGGCACAAGAGCACAGTCTTGCAATTGGTGTAGTTCACACCCTGTGGAAGGTGCATTCTCTCGTCATAACTGTCTGAGAGAGAACAAAGAAAGATCTACTGTAGTCCTTATTCAGGTTTTAAAATTCCCAGGGACTACCAAGTCCTCTTGGCCTGTAGCTTGCCTGCATCAGGACAGGTTCATGGTCTCATCCTAGGAGCAGATCCAGGCAGGACAAATTTTCAAGGCTCTGTGAAATGTGATTTGAGAGGGCTACATGATGGTGTGCTCCTCAGGTTGAGGACTCTCTGAGATGGTCTATACACCAGAGAATGTCTTAAAGGACATGGCCTTTTTTCCAACCTGCTCCTTAGTTAAACCCCGACTCTTCAAGGTACTTAAGCACAAGCCTGACTCTGTGTTATGTGAGGATCCCATGAAAGTCTGAACACCCAGGGCAACTTGCGCTCTATGTTGCACAGGTGTGTTTAAATCAGAAGAGCTTTGAGGGTGCTGCTGCTTCTTTCTCACAGCAAGTGGGGAGGATTTCCTCATCAGTGTCTATTGAGTGCTAGGTCAGGGCATGGCTGATGGACTGACAGGGTGTGTGCTGTACTGGTGTGGGCCCATCCACCTGTACGTATTGTAGTCAGTAGCATACGTGGGGATTGGAAATGCTGCTTTTTAGGGGACAGAATGAGGTATTCTGCCCACTGCATTCAGCCTGGGCTGGCAGGATGGCATATGGACCCTTCCTAAAGCCAACACCTTATTGCTTCCCTCCAACAATGTTCTTGCTGCAAGGGCAGAATTTTGCCATTGACCCAATCTGAATTCATGTTATTGCAAAACATAAAAAGGCAAGAGCTCTCGCAGAGCTATCAGTCTCTACAGCCCTCATCCTCTTAAAGGACTGAACTGAATTGTACTTGAACTTGCAACAGATCTTCTTGGAGTAGGCATAACACTAGAGTGTGCATAAAGCAAAACCAGATCTTGCAGCTCTGTGGTGTAAGTAGGTAATTTATTACTGGAGTTACTTACTGGGCATGGTTGATATGCTCAGTGCTGTACAAAACATGGACACAGTCCATGCCCTAAGGAGACAGACCATATAGTACAGACAAATAATCTAAGTCGATTTTACTCCTAACCCCATTTGTTATCCAAGTGATGCCTGCAGATACTTCCCAACCTAATTTAACTTTTGCTGCAAGAGGATTTTTGAATAGTACTAAAATATATGGTGAGTGTTAACAAGAATTTAGCTCCAAATGGAGTGGAGATGAACCCTTATTCTGTTAACCTGGCTGAATACTAATACAAGGTCCAGGTTAGAGCTACTTTAATGTGGAATTTCTGCTAATTCAGTGGGAGCTCTTCACGTGACGCAGCTGTAAAACTGAGCCCAGAGTGACTTAGTAGAAGGCAAGCCAATCAAACGAATTATGTGACAAGTTAGAAGGTGACTGCAGTGGTTCAATGAACACAAGCCGTGTTTCTCCAAAGCATGTCTGACAAGATATGGAATAAATATAAAACCTACTATTTTGACCTAACTTTGACATAGGAACACCACACAAACAAATACAAACAAACCCGAAGTAAAAAATAAAGTCTAAGTCCTGCTGACTGGAGATGGATCTGTTTTCTGTAATCTTAGTGGGAAGGAAGGAGGAGAAAATGTAGAAGAAATAGTAATAGAAATATTACTTTTAATCTAATAGTGTCACATTATTAGCTGGTTAATCAAAATGCTGGGGGACTAATGGGGTCTCTCAGAATGGAAGTTTTCTCATGGAAGGTTAGCTCTCTTCAGGCATTTTGGCATTGAACTACACTAAAGTTTGTATTTGCTATGTGTCTGGTGTTCCAGAGCTCTTCCTGATTGAGCATTTACTAAGGCATGGTTTTTGTTTTCCTGTGAAGCATCGAAAGCCCCTGTCATTGCTTGACCTGGGGGCTCTGTAGTCTGATCTGGACCTGTATGGCAATGTCTGTGTTCCTGTGCCTGTATCCCTGGAGAATGAAGGTCAATACTAGAAAGTAAAAGCCAAAGACATAAACCTACAGAGCAGCTTCTGCTTCTATAGACAAACTTAATTTCTCCACGTATGAGTCAGGTGCACAGTTGACACGTTCCAGATAAAGAACAACGGTCTAATTTTCAAAAATGCTGAGCCCCTACAGCTCCCTGCCAGGAAAGTCAATGAGCTCTGGGCATTCAGATCACAATGGTATATTTTTGAGTTCAGAGAATCCCTTTGATACTGAGTGTTGGGTTTGATTTGCAGTAATGTGTATAGTGTTTGTGTGTTCTCTGACAGGGGAGTTTGCACTCAAGCTCCATGTTACTGTATTATCATGGAGTACTGCGCACATGGACAGCTCTATGAAGTGCTACGAGCGGGTCGGAAAGTCACGCCTCGGCTGCTTGTGGACTGGTCCACAGGGATTGCAAGTGGAATGAATTACTTACACCTTCATAAAATCATCCACCGAGACCTCAAGTCACCAAAGTAAGTCCTTGGGTGCTTAAAACTCTGAAAAAGTAGATTTTTGAGTGAATTCCTCCAGCAAATGGATATCGAGCTAGATATGGGGCCCTTAAACTTTCTCATGGTCTGGCCCATAACTTGAGAGAGATTTGTCTTGTGGCTCCTCTGACCTGTTTGTAACTGCATGGACCATCTCTACTCCCATTTATACTAGTATAACATCTCTGTTATGCACCAGTTGCTTATGTGGGAAAGTAATAGTAGGGAAACATGTATGCTAATGAGATGTCTGTTTTGCCCTTTTGAAAAAGTGAATCACTCTGTCTCCTTCTTCTCTATTTTGTCTGTCTGTCTTGTCTGTTTTGTTCTGGTCTCATCCCCTGCTCTCCTGAATGTGTATCTTCCTCTTCTCCTGCACCTGTTCCCCTGCTGATACTGCCCAGCTGTCTTATCTCGTTCACCCTGGACATTGCTTCAGCCTCACCCTTCCTTCACTGTTTACAGCACGCGGTGTGACTGTGGTTCTGTTATTGTATCTGTATTTGGCTGTAAATGTTTTAAATGGTATGTTACATTGTTTGGGCAGTGAGGTTATTATTGTTACATCACTTATTATTTATATTATTGCTAGTTTGAATATCAAGATAAATTTTCCAACAAATAGTTCTACATTTTTCTGTAATTGTTACCTCTAATTATACTGTATACAGTATATACCTGCATATGGCTAATTGCATTTTTCCATCTTAGTAGTCATTTTGTGTTAAAACATGTATTTAAAAGAAGTTTGAAAGTCCCCCAAATATAGTCAACCTTGATGTTCCCCGTTATGACTCTGTTACAGTCGGTTTACACCAGAATGGACTTTGGCCTCTAGAATTTAGAATCCGAGTTTGGAAAAAAATCAAAAGAATTTTGTGGTAATTCATCTGTGAAGCTGCAGTATTATTAACCCTGTACTCTGACCCTGTCAAACAGCCTCACCAATACGTAATACTGATTTGAAACAGAGCCATTTGCTAACAATAGCTACTGCACTAAGATCTTGAGTGACTGTGGTTAAAATTGAGGCTTTAGATAGGAAGTGTTTGAGCTAGATTCCAAGAGGGAGGAGCTTTGTTTCCAGAACAGTGTAGTTTATGGGGCCGTGGGTTTGAGCAATGATAGAAACCAGGAGCCCTTGATCCAGGAGCCCTTGGAGACAGACAAGCAAAAATGTTAGTGTAGATTGCTCTACTGATTTTATTTCAGCACTACCTTATTAATGATGCAAAGCAAGGAAGAGGTCATTATGACTCCCTCCCATGTTGGCGGAACAACTGGATCTGGTGGAGTTACATAAGAAAAACTTGTTCTGAACAGAGGGAGAGAATTTACCGAAACTAGCAAATTAATTCCATTTACTGATCAAATTGTTTTAAAGCTTTAGTTCCTGGCTGCTAGGTCCAGATAAACCACTAATTCTTACACCCTCACTTTGCCCATTGATAAAATAGTTATAGTTTATACCTGACAGTGTTAGTGGGTGACAAAAAACTTTAAGATCCACTTCTGAAAGTTGCAAGGGAAGTGCAAAGCGTTTTCTCATTGCTGATACCTTGTGTTTTTCCCTCTCTCTCCAGTGTATTAGTCACTCATACAGATGCAGTAAAAATTTCAGATTTTGGTACTTCTAAAGAACTCAGTGATAAAAGTACAAAAATGTCCTTCGCGGGCACTGTGGCTTGGATGGCCCCAGAGGTGATACGGAATGAGCCCGTCTCTGAAAAAGTGGATATCTGGTGAGCAGTACTGTCATGTTAATTACACATCTTCACCTTCCTTTCAACCAGTCAGATCTTCCCATTATATAGCATTTCCAGCACTCTATACTCACCAGAAGGTCTGTCTCATTGCTCTCTACTGGACTTTCCATTCTCAGAGATGCTGCTAAATATTATATGTAGGGCCCTACCAAATTCATGGTCCATTTTGGTCAATTTCATGGTCATTGGATTTTAAAAATAATAAATTTCATGATTTCAGATATTTAAATCTGAAATTTCATTGTAATTGTTGTAACTGTAGGGGTTCTGACCCAAAAAGGGTGGGGAGGGGCACAAGGTTATTGTGGGGGGGGGGTCACAGTATTGACACCCTTAGTTCTCTGTTGCTGGCAGCGGCGCTGCCTTCAGAGCTGGGTGGCCAGAGAGCAGTGGCTGCTAGCCAGGAGCTCAGGTTTGAAGGCAGTGCCACGGCCAGCAGTAGCACAGAAAAAAGGATGGCATGAGATGGTATTGCTACCCTTACTTCTGTACTGCCTTCAGAGTCGGTTGCCTGGCCAGCAGCTTCTGCTCTTCAACCACCCGGCTTTGAAGGCAGCGCAGAAGTAAGGGTGGCAATACCACACCCCCTCCAGTAATCTTGCAACCTTTTGGATCTGGACCCCCAGTTTGAAAAACGCTGATCTCCCTTGTGAAATCTGTATATTATAGGGCAAAGGTACACAAAAGACCAGATTTTATGGGGGAGGTCAGATTTCACGGTCCATGACGCATATTTCCTGGCCGTGAATTTGGTAGGGTCCTAATTATAAGCTCTACAATGAGGAGTGGAGCTATGAAAGAAATAAAATTTCAGTGTATTTAGATGTTTGATGATGATGAGACATGAAGGTCCTCAGCACCTCACAAAAGTGGGCCCCAAAAACCTGCCCCTTTAAGAATTAAAACAGTGAACAAACACAGGATCATGTTTTTCTGTTCCATGCGATGTTGTTATAGCCAGGTTGGTCCCAGGACAGGAGAAAGACAAGGTGGGTGAGATAATATATTTTATTGGACCAGCTTCTGTTGGTGAAAGAGACAAGTTTTTGAGCTTACACAGAGCTTTTCTTCAAGTCTGGGAAATGTAGTCAGCGTGCAAGGATATATAGAGAAAGAGAGAGAAAGATGCTGTTCCTTCTGGGATATAGTAAATTTGGACTTTGAAACTCACTAAATAGTCTTTACCACATCTCTGCATCTCAGGCTAATTTTAGCTTCTGGAACAGTTATTCAGTGAGTGCTTTTCTTTGGCTTTTGGTCACCTCTCTTTTGCCTTTGTACTAACCATTTTGGCATCAGTTTACTATTTTATGATGCCCTCTGTGTGGTTGGTGATGGCAGTCATTCCTTGCTACCTTTTGTGAATTATGACTTCTCTCTGGAGCCTTGGATTCATTACAGGAGAAAGGCAGATTTAGTTTTCTTACCTGTAATTTTCATTTCTTGTAGTGTGGGTTGCCTGCTCTCGACAGACCCTCCTTATACTGTTCTAGCCATGATTGGTTTTAACACAATTCTTATTCATTTTTCTTCAAGTTAGGACAAGAGGGAATCTCCAATGGAGTCTGAAATGTCCAAATAGTGGCACCTACACAGTGGCTGTGTTTGTTTCCTCACTTCCACATTGTAATCATTGCTGTTGTTTTGTGTTTCATTAGCTTTGGAAGCATTTTTCTGCAGAGGGCACGGCTAGTGCAGCAAACATGCCAGCAGGGGGAGTGTTTGGTTTTTTTTTTTTTTTTTTTTTTTAAAAGCAATCGAAATCTGTTAGCTGGTTTATCATGAATACACACAAATTCTCACTTTGTCCCAAAGCAAAGGAGCTATGATCAGCAATGATTACAGTTTGGAAAAAATAACTTTGCATTTTAGTTACTGGAATTGGCAAGACCATGACCTTCCATTGTAGATTTTACCCATATTCCATTGTATTTTGCTCATAACTTCATATATTTTTGAGATTAAAAACCCAAAAAGGAGGAGGATTTGATTTAGCTTTTCAGTATAAAGTGAAAGGTAAAACCGATGCAACTGTGGATAAAAGGCTAGGGTCTAGAACAGTGGCACAGAGAGACTGCACAAAGTGTAACATAACCCTGGATAACACCCTTATCTAGTTAAATATATGAACATTACCATTCTTGAATCCATTTTCAAAATCCAAAATCAGATGTAACCTGCTGCCCATTTTGATAACTGAACAGAAAGTCTCTTAGTCTGTTACCGAATTTTTTCACAACCCGTGTAACTCACTGTGGAGGTTTGTCCTTATGTTTCTGCAACAGGTCATTTGGGGTAGTTTTGTGGGAGCTGCTTACAGGAGAGATTCCATACAAGGATGTAGACTCCTCAGCTATCATCTGGGGAGTGGGCAGTAACAGCCTGCACCTTCCTGTCCCTTCCACCTGTCCAGATGGGTTCAAAATCCTCATGAAGCAAACATGGTAAGAGCCACATCCCCTGCACAGACTTGGGGCTTGATCCTGCAGTTCTGGCTCTGCGGAAGTGGCGCCTGAGTAAGGACTGGAGGGTGGGGTCCAGAGCAAAGTTCTCTTTTTAAAAAACACCATTGCCGCTGAGAGAGAGACTATGTGCTGGTGGCATACTATGCTGGGTGTGACATTCCATGTCCCGCTGCCATGAAGCAAAATGACTTGTCACCAGCAAGGCATTGGAGTTCCTACAGACAGCATGCAGTTACTTATGCCATTGATGTTGATGTTGAAAGAGACCAGGGTGGTCAGAGAACGGAACTCAGTGATAGAGAAATTAGACATGGCAGGGCTTGGGGACGACCAGGGCAAGTGAGAGAGATGCTGGAGAGCTGCAGATCGAATGAGGAGGTAAGGACGATGAGGCAGGTGGCCAAAGGCTCATCCTGACCGTGGCTAAATACGGGAGAACCAGGAGTCACTCAGAGAGGACTATGGATCTGGAGCTAGGTGGGTGGTACGTAACAACTACTCGGAGGGTGGGAAGAGAGGAGAGCTGAGTGGAGTGCTGTTCAGAAGAGGAGGAGGAAGAGGGAAGAATTGGAAGCAACAGGAACAGGGATCCAGTTCCCAGCCTTGGCACGGTTCTAGGTGGTGAAAGAAGGGGAGGCTGTGATCTGCAGCAGAGGCAGTGTCAGCCAGAGGGATCCGGTCTCTGTTTCCGCTGGGAGCTGGAGAGATGCCACCGTCTCTGTGCTGTAGCTAATTCTCTATGTCAATTTGTGGATGCTGCTGCCTCTTGGCTCCCTGGTCCATATTATTCCCAGACTCAGGACACCTTCTCAAGCCCCTCCCTGCAAATTCTGCTGTCTGAGGATGAAAATATCCAAATTAGCAAGAATGTTTAAGAGCTCAGAAGCCCCATCAATCTTGTTTGACTCTGTCCCGTCTGTGTTAGCAGTCATGTCTGCCCTCCTTCTGGGCCTTTATATAGGGAATCATCATTGAGTAGATGTGTTTCCAGTGGGATCGCACAAGGCTCAGTTCTTGGACCTACACTGTTTAACATTTTTATTAATGACCCAGAAGAAAAACAAAATAATCACTGATAAAGTTTCCAGACACAGAAATTGGGGGAGTGATAAATGATACGCAGATACAGAGTGATCTAGATCACTTGGTAAACTGGGCGCAAGCGAACAATGTGCGTGTTGATATGGCTAAATATAAATGTATATATCTAGGAACAAAGAATGTAGGCCATGCTTGCAGGATGTGGGACTCTATCCTGGAAAGCTGTGACTCTGAAAAAGATTTGGGTCATGGGATAATCAGGTGAATAGGAGCTCCCAGTGCGATGCTGTGGCACAAAGGGCTAATGCGATCCTGGGATGCATAAACGGGAATCTCGAGTAGGAGCTGAGAGGTTATAATACCTCTGTATTTGTCACTGCTGCTGGAATCCTGCATCCAGTTCTTGTGTTGTAAATTGGAGAGGGTTCAGAGAAGATCCATGAGAATGATTAAAGGATTAGAAAACCTGTCTTATGGTGATAGACTCAAGGAGCTCAATCTATTTAGCTTAACAAAGACAGGTTAAGAGTGACTTTATCAGGGTGTATAAGGACCTAACTGGGAAACAAATGTTTGATAATGGGCTCTGCAATCTAGCAGACAAAGGTATAAAATGATCCAATAGCTGGAAGTTGAAGCTAGCCAAATTCAGACTGGAAATAAGCTGTACATTTTTAACAGTGAGAATAATTAACCATTGGAACAATTTATCAAGGATTGTGGTGGATTCTCTATCACCAGCAATTTTAAAATCAAGATTGGATGTTTTTCTAAAAGAAATGCTTTAGGAATTATTTTGGGGAAGGTCTATGTCCTGTGTTATACAGGAGGTCCGACTAGATGATCACAATGGTCCCTGGAATCTGTGAATCCATTAATACAATCCTGGAAAATTATTTTTAATCTGTTGGCTCTATAGCTCTTGGACCAGTACAGTCTGAGTTCGTTAGCTAAGAATTGCATACCTCCTCATATGCACAGAAACCTCTCTATATGAGATGCAGACAAATCCACCTATTTTTCAACCTGCGTCTCATACCTGCAAGTTTGACATCAAATTTTCCCAAGGAAATATGTTTCTATTGGGGGCCTAGATGCTTCTGTCAAAATGGCTGGTCATGAGCTAGTTATAGAGGAAATCCAGCTGTGTGCTGGTCTGGGGACTTTACCCTTGTGGTTGTGGGTAATGTTCTCCATACATTCCTCTTGCCAGGTTACAGAGCTCAAGGTCTTATTCTTAGGAAGGGCATTAATGCTGAGTCTTCATACTTCAGGCTCACTAATGGCAGGGAATCCCTAAGGGGTATGGAATATTAAAGAATACCTTGATTCTCCTACATTAGCCAAGATGGGCCACCATTCGTTCTGGCTAATATACTAGGAGAATGAGGAAGAAAAATGCTGTGATGCTGACTATTCTTCACTGACCTGTAATTCTTAGGAGCGTGCTCTAAATATGTCAGTTACAGATTCAGAAACTCAAGGGACACCAGGCTGAAATCTAGTCAGTTTCACCAAATGAGTTAGAGAAGATTCAGTTTCTACCTGCCTTGAGGCCTCTGCTGACTTTTGTGATTTCACAGTTACAGTTTCCTGTTTTACAAATGTTCTCTCTGCCCTGGTGTTGTAGAAGGGAAAACTGACTACAGCGCAACAGTGAAAGGGCTTACACACAGCAAGCTGCCAAGTGCACCAAAGAAATACACTGGGTGGGAAAGAGAATTCTTGTGTTCTGCTCTTTTCCAGCTACAGCAATTATAGGTTTATTGTACCAGTAGTGGGTAAAACACTTTCAGTCTGATTTTAACTCTATAGCATGTCCCCTTAACTTGACTTTGTTGTTCTGTTCAGGCAGAGCAAGCCCCGGAACCGTCCCTCTTTCCGACAGACGCTGATGCACCTAGACATTGCATCTGCTGACGTTCTTGCCACCCCTCAGGAGACTTATTTCAAATCCCAGGTAAATACAGACTGGTCATAGCTGCTAGGAGGGCTACGGGGGTCTCACAGCTATTGCTGACTCATGCTGGAAGCCAGACCAAGTGGGACTCCAGCCCAGGATGTAATGGATTGGTTTGTGTCTGAGCGGGAAAGAGAGGACTAGGGCAAGGACAGGAGGGTCTTGCAAGGGAAAATGTAATAATAAGCCAACCTCAGAAAAATCTTAGGCTGAGGCTTATGCTTTACTATTTATGTTAACAATAAAGGCTTGTGCTAGGAAGGGATTATGCTTTGGACACAAACCGTGTGTGTATGCACCTGCTGTGTTCAGAAAACAGGGTGGGGACGTTTGTACCAGAAGTGGTGTTTCCAGACGCCCTTTACCCAAAAGACAGAAGTGGAAGAAGAAATGGATAGCACAACAACAGCTGCAGCAGTTACAAGTTAGGCCTGCAGCCCAATAGGCCTTGATGCAATTTATAAACGGCCAGCAAGCCTGGTCTGCAGTCCGGCATTTATAGCCGTTTACAGCATTTGCAGACCAGACAGACCCAACAGTATCAGCAAGCTCAGGCTTCAGCCCAGCCACAGCTGTCTTAGAGAAGCTTCTTTGGAGACACATGTAACTGTGTGCACCATCCAGGCCTCCAATAAATTCCAGCCCTCTTCTGTGCAAGCCCAGTCAAAGATCACCTAGAGGGTCAGCTGGTCACTTCCGAGCAGTAGCTATCCCAGCGTAGTGGGAGGAGCCCTGGGAACTGTTTGGCCCCTTTCTCTTTTTGAGAGAGGAGACACAAGCAACGTACTAAGCCCAGGACAGGGATGGCTGGGCAAAGAGGCAGGCACAGATGAAAAGGAAGTGAGGGCTGCTAGTCTAGACTTGTCTGGAGCCTGGAAACATGTCTCAGCAGGAGGTAGAGTTGAGCCCTGCATCCACACACATTTCCCCGTTCCTTCATATGCTGGGGGGTCTCACTGGCTCCAGGCTAAGCCCCAGACAGCAGGAGACAAATGGACCTGCTGCCAATGGAGCAGTACTTGGAGTCTGGCTGCAGGGTGCAAACAGAGGGCCGCCTGGAGGCTGAGCTGCCAGAGGAACCACCACAGCTATGGTGGAGCAGGGAAGGACAGCGAGCTGAACAGATGAAAGAGCCATTCCAGAACAGTGAAGGGACCTAGGACTGCAAGGGAGTAATCAAAAGGGACAAAGACAGCTGTGCAGGATCCCCAGGGTCCCAGCTCCCTGGCCCTATCAGCTGCTCCCAGGGTGAAAGATGGGGATGATCCCCTCTGTCCTGTATGGTGAGTGAGCACACAAGGTGTGATTCTACACATTAGGGCCACAAGGGCTAGGGACTTCTTTAGAGGGTTAATACTGTGCCAGTAGACACACTACCAGGCCTCATAAACTTGGAAAGTGACCAAACACTCATTAAGATAGAACTACAATGGGCAGCAAAGTTTATGTCCATGGGGTTCCTGGGACTCTTAGCAGCAACTTGAGACTTGGCTCTGGGTGGGCTGCACAGCACGAAGTGAATGCAGGCATGCCCTGGCTTTGATTTGTGGGGAACTGGTGTGACAGGATGGGAGGGCTTAGTGAGAAACAGGACTATTCTGCTGATCTTATGCAGCTTCTGCTGGAAGCAGACCAGGTAGGGTTCATTACACAACCCGCTTGACTGTATGTGAGGGAGCAGGGGCAGAATACAGGAGTGCTGTGGGAACCACTTTCAGTCACTGATATCATAGTTCCCGAGAGAACTGCATGACTTCTTCGTGACCTCCTTGAGGGCAGGCACCATGCTTAGGTCTCTAGCTTATCGTCTTTCTTGGGGCGAGGTTCTGTGACTTTCTCCCAGTAGATCAGGGAGTTAGGCTGCAATTCACTATGATCATTTTAGTAACCCTGGTTTAAGTTCAGCACCTGCCATCCTGTTCTTTTGGGAGCAATAACAGGGTTAACCAGTGACCAGCCAGCCTTCGTAGGCTTCATAAGTATTATTTATTCAGAACAAAGACATTACAGAGAAAACATATTTTAAGATTACTAAACAGCTCATATGTAAGTCTTAGCTTACCAGGCAGTCACCCGGTGTTGATGGCCCTAGTGCCTGCAATAGCCACTTAGAGCTGGGATCTCACAGTACGCACTCGCTGAGCGGCCGTGAACGTTGCGGTTTTAATCGCACAGTTCAGATCTAACTCAGGGGCCATGTGAAATGACTTTGAGAAGCCTAATGCCAGGTGGACATTTACTTCCATATGATGTGCTTTGTAGTCTTCTGTGGGGGAGCTGGAATCTGAAGGGCACTTCCATACTTGCAGGGTAGGTGATGTTTAAGAGCCTCGGTAGATTGAACAGAGATAACAGGGAATTTTGCAGGTCAGGACTGAGTGCGTTACAGAGCTGTGTGTGGAAACTTGCATGATGCCTGCTTGCACTATACCTGAGTCTAGGCGGTACTACTAGTCATTGGTGAGGGCAGCCCAAATGCTGGAATAGCAACAGGGAGCTGCAGGCCAGGACTGGGATGGATGGGCTGTAGGGTGGCTCCATACTGCAGGGGTGTGACAGATCAGGACAGAGGCTCTTTGGTGGACAGGTGATGACACGCATAAATGATAGCCTGAATATGGGAATGACCCAGTAATAGAAGAATGAACTCCTCCGCTGCAGAGTTGCCTTTGCCATGAATCATGAGGCCTGTGTAACCATGAATATAAAATGCCATCCCATAGGCTGAATGGAGAGAAGAAGTAAAGAAGCACTTTGAGAAAATTAAGAGTGAAGGAACTTGCATACACCGGCTAGACGAAGAGCTGATTCGTCGCCGAAGAGAAGAGCTCAGGTCTGTTGAGGATCTCACCCCGCTCCTCTGCTACTCCACCCCCTTGGGGCTATTGGCCACAGTGAGATGTAATGACCCCCCTGCCTCTCTGAGTTAATCAGATCCCTTTGTTTCTGAACATTAACCTCTAACTTGTCTCCTGATTTGCAAATGCACACTCCCTTCTGAAGGCTTCTGCAGAAATGCACTTCAAGAGCAACCCCACGAGGAAAACAGATGTGTTTTTAACCACATTAGCTGAAGTGGTAGTTTTCACATGTGTTGGCCTGTCAAGGTAAACCCTAGTGATGACTAGGCCATAGAACATTGCTGGTTTACCCCTCCCCCATTCTCAAATAAGAAGTGTTTGTTCTGCCCTTCTTGGGTCAGGATCCCCAGGTTGTCCAGTTGAGCCTTGGTTTTCCTTTCTTGTTAACAGGCACGCATTAGACATCCGTGAACATTATGAGAGGAAGCTAGAGCGAGCCAATAACTTGTACATGGAGCTTAGCGCCATCATGCTGCAGCTGGAGGTCCGCGAGAAGGAGCTAATTAAGTATGTATATCTGGGAAGAGGGGAGCATACATACACACATGCTCATATACAGGAGGTGGTTCTGAACTGGGAATAAATAGGTGTCCTTTCTAAACTACGCCACATGCCTTCAGATTGAGCCTCTAGCAGCAAGCTTCCAGACCTGGATAAAGGACCAGGCGGCTGAGTCCCTGCTTGATCTCTCTAAGTCATTGTCCAGATTGAAGGGTATTCTTTTTAAGGATGGTGAATGACAGACTCCTTATTGTAAACATCCTCCTCTTTATCCTGCAGCTGATGACTGAGAGAGAAGAGAGCTTTCATACTTTGCTGCCAGCTGTGTTAAATGGCCCCTGCCATCAGCCTCTCTGTAAAGAGAGGAGACAGCGTTCCCTAAACTATGTACCAGGGCCACAGATAAGACACCTGCTCCCTGCAAAGAGAGTAGAAAATAACTAGGCTCTTTCTAAGTGCAAAACATACCACATACCTTGTCAGTCCATGAAACAAGCACACAGTGTGCATCACCACTTAGGTCACAGCTGCTTTTCCATCCAGCCAGAGGTGGATTACAATTTTGTGGAGTCCTGGGCCAGAGCAGTTCCCCCCCCCCTTCACCCTAGCGCTCCTTCTGAGAAGCAGGATCAGGGTGCAGGAGCTTGCCCCGCTTCGTCAGCCTGCCCTGCTTTCCTGCTGAGGAGTGGGGTCGGGGCGTAGGGGGTTGCCCTGCTTCCTCCACCTGGCGCTCCTGCTGGAGAGTAGGATTGGGGTGCAGAGGCTTGTCCTGCTCCGCCTGTCCAGCGCTCCTGCTGGGGAGTGGGGTTGGGGTGCTGGGGCTTGTCCTGCTCTGCCACCAGAGGGGCGAGCAGAGCAGGGCAAACCCCCATGTCTCAGTCCAATTGGCCGGGGTCCCTGGGCACGGGCTCCATTGGGCCAGTGGCTAATCCGCCACTGCATCCAACAGTAACTTCCATTTTACAGAGAGGAGGCTAGGGATTTATTCTTTGTTCCGTATTCCAGACGGGAACAAGCGGTGGAAAAGAAATATCCTGGGACTTACAAGCGTCATCCAGTCAGACCGATAATCCACCCCATTGCGGTAGAGAAGCTGATGAAAAGGAAAGGGGTCACTCATAAGCCAGGGAGCCAGACCAAACGGTAAGAAACCTCTACACAAAACAAAATCCTAGCCAGGGAAGCAAGTCCTACACAAGAGTGACAAGTGTGGTTTGTCTTGCAAATGTGACTGGATGAAAATGGCTGCTTCTTGCACAACAGATCTGCTTCCTCTGTGTGTTCTGTAATGTGCCTGCTTTCTTCAGTGCCAAGCAGGGTTCTGTCCTTTGAGTCCTGCTAGCAAAGCAGAACCAGCGCAGCTAGGATTAAGTAAACTGGACTCTAGTCTGACTGCAACACCATCAACACAGTTGTTAATTAAGTTCATGTTGTAGGGACAAATTCTGCCCTCAGTTACACGTGGGCAACCCTGGTGAAACATTGGGTCCACAGAATATTTTTATTGGTGGTGATACAGGAGCCAGAAAGAACCCAGCTTGACACTCAGAACCCCATGGAATTTGCAGGGCTGGCAGGGAGAAACTAATATCTCCTAGTCTGAGCAAATTTAGTGCCCGCTCATCAGTGGCCCTGATGCTAATGCAGTAGGGAACGTGGAGAGTGGCCAGAAACAGGATCCAAGTCATCTGGAAGGATGGCCTTGTTGCTGAGGCACCTAGCTCAGCCCCACAGTCCCTGTGTAACCTCAGGCAAGTTTCATGCAGACAGATTTTCAGCCATTTTCCCTAGGTTGTTGGGATTCTACTCACTGATTAACAATCAATGAATAATGATTATTCCTGTGTAGCTGAAATGAACTGGCCACTGTTATTGTTTGTCTTGTGCCACCTGGAGACCTCTTTGTATTGGGCCCTGCTCAGATACGTAAAAGATACAGTCCCTGCCCCGAGGCTTACAAGCTAAATAGAAAAGACAAAGTGTGTGGGAAGGGGATAAAACATACAAGCAGATGTGTTAGTGTCATGATTTATTGGTGGGAAGTTAGTGGGTTTTTTAATTTAGGAGGGGATTAACTAAATGGAAAGACAGGCTGTAGAGGGGACAAAGAGGGATGGGGAGGAGAGAAAGGTAGGAGGGGAATGTCACCGTTTCTGGGTAACTGCTCCTGTGCTCCCTCAAGGGCACCTGCTTAAGGTTTCCAGCTCCTAGCTGTCACCTCTCTTGGGTGTAGACCTGAGTGTCTCTTCCTCCTGACTGAGCATTTTACGGCAGCACAGCTCCTGGCCTTACACAGTGATATTGCCAGCAAGCCAGTCTGCCTGAAGTCCAGTGCCTGTGCATTGCTTTCTCTCCAAGAGCCAGTGTATTGCCAGCAATTACAAATTACCGCACAACTCTTCCTAAGCAAGCACATTTATTCTTAAGGGAAAGGTATTACAGAGAAAACATTAAAACAATAAACGTTCCAGTAGCTAAACATACCGGGAATCCCCCAACAATCATAGTAGGACAAAACATTTCCAATCCTTCCACAAGGATTGGGGACCTTGGACATAAGGTCCTGCTGGATCAGAAAGAGGGTCTTGAGTCAGTTTAAACACAATTTTTTTTATGCCCAAAGCCCTTTTTTGGTCTGTAGAACTCTGGAAAACGCAGCTTGAACCAGTATATGGAAGCCTCCCAATGGGTGGTACCTCTCTGCAGATGTTTACAGTTGTGAGTGATTCCCCTTAATCTTCCCACGCTGTTTCAAGTTCCTGGAGGTGCTGTGGTAACGCTCCTGCATCAATAGAACACAATCATACGAACCATCGCTGGCCCACAGTGATACGCAAACTTAACACAGTATGTTCTGCCAAAGATACAGCCCATGGTTGCAATATCGGTCACAGGGACCAGGGAGGGTCATAGGAGAGAAGCAGATGTGAAGGACCATGAGTGGGGATAGAGGGAAGGGAGTTGGACCCAACAGCCAATCAACAGAAGGGAAAGAATGTCCATAGACCGTAGTAAGCAGAGTCTGGTGCAGCTGCTTGTGCTTACTCCTGCTGACTGAGTCACTGGTCCCAGACTGATGCCATGGGTTCGTTCTGCCTTCAAAGTTAAATCCAGTTTTCACCTGTCTCCCAGGCCAGACCTGCTGAAGTCAGAGGGCATATCCAGTACAGAGGTGGCACCCAATGGCTCACCAGTCTCAGGAAGTCCCAAAATGTCAACACTCAGTAATAAAGGCCGATACCGCTGCAAACCACGTCACCGACGAGGGAACAGCAAAGGCAGCTATAATGAATTTGCAGGGATCTTGAAAAACCAACCAGCACAGGACAACTCACCCCAACCACCTCATCATCATCCTCATTCTCATCATTCCAGCCTACAGCAGCACCAGCAGCATAGCCACCCCCATTACCATGGCCATCACCCCAGGCTAAACATCATGGGGCAAGACATCGCGAACTGTGCGAACAACCTGAGGTACTTTGGCCCTGCAGCAGCCCTGCGGAGCCCCCTCAGTAACCATGCCCAAAGGCGCGTGTCCGGCTCCAGCCCCGATCTCATCTCTACTGCTATGGAAGCAGATTGTCGGAGGAATTTGGAGAATGAGGAACATAAGGTTGATCATTGGCAGTGTTGTAAAGCAGACCCACACAACCCCTGCTCTCAGTGCAGGCAGGCAAACAGTGGTCAGAAACAGATGCCATCCATTGAACCAGGGATGAACCACCCTGAATCGACAACGTGTGGTCCCTTGTCTGAAAAGGCCCAGCTTCCTGAAAAGATGGAGGAGGAAGACTTCAACAGCTGCAAGTCAGTGTCATTGCTAGGCACCCCTCAACACCAGGCTACCCCAGTGCTACCTTGCAAACCCAGACCTATTCAAAAGGTAAAGACAGGAAAGTAGTCTTTAAAATAACAATTGTCTAATGTTTAAAATTGTCTGGAAAAAAATTGTACAATGTGGTATAGTATTGTTTGAGAGTTAGTATCTATGTAAAAAAACTTTGTATAGCAATCCATACACAAAGGGGCAGAGTTAAGGTTGTGCATGCAACTTTAATTTTAATTTGTGTGCTTTGTTTTGCAACCTTGACATCCTTTTAAAAGTAGTTTTTATTGGGAAGGTTATAGGTGGAGGTAGTAGTACTACATGTGGTTAAGGTGGCCTAACACTTCCCATTATAAGACTCCTTTAAGTTACCTGTAACTTTGCCAAACATTAACTGTCTGGACGGAAACTTACCAGGCCAAGTGTCTGTCTCTGACTAAAGGTTTTTTGTTTGTTTTTTTAAACTAGAAAAAATGGTCCAGCCATTTCTCAGAACAGAGTCAGGGAAAATTATATTGTTTTGCCCATGTTAGAAAAAATTCTTACAACCATTTCTTTGAGAAGCTTTAGTTCCTCTATGCTTTGGAGCAAGAGCTCCAAATTTGCCATAGGTTTCAGAGTAGCAGCTGTGTTAGTCTGTATTCGCAAAAAGAAAAGGAGTACTTGTGGCACCTTAGAGACTAACCAATTTATTTGAGCATAAGCTTTCGTGAGCTACAGCTTACTTCATCGGATGCATGATGCATCCAATGAAGTGAGCTGTAGCTCACGAACACTTATGCTCAAATAAACTGGTTAGTCTCTAAATTTGCCACAGGTGTTGCCCTAGTGTTAGCAAAATGCCTTTTGGAATTCCTGTGAGATATAAGATTCCAAAAGTTGCAATTTGTTCATGCTCAGCAGAGGCTTTGGCAGCTAAATACCCCAAAGATTCTGTCTGCACTGAGCATGCTCCAGCCAGGAACTGAAGGACTTTCCCTGCAATTGCTCTTCTTTGCAGCCTGGGAGTGCTTTGGTGCCAGGAACAGGACCTGAGAGAAGGGATATAGTCTTTTGTGCTCTCAATACTTCCCCTGTTGGTACTCAACAAGGAGATGTGGGAACCAGCCTGGCTGGAATGCAGAGAACAGAGGAGCTGGCCAGAGGAGAGACTGGGACTGGGGACTGGAACAAAGGGGATTGAAATGGGACTGGGTTGTGAAGGTGAAGTGAGATGGGATGGAGACTGGAACTGGGACAAACACAGGTTGTTGGGGCCAGGCACAGAATATGTCAGACTTTGGGGGAATAGGACCTGAAGGGTCTCAACACTGAAGTGCATTCCTTTCATAACCTGGAATAGAATGGAGGATTCCCGAGTCACAACATTTCCTGTACTGGCAACAAATAGCTATGAAACCCACTGACAAAATGTGTGCCTCATTTCCCTCTTGTGGCTGGGCCACACAGAGGATGACAATCTACTACTGCTATCAGTTACTCTGTTAGCTAAAGTGGAAGAGGTTAGTGCAGTGGATCTAAAGCTTCCAACCTTACTGATGGCCCATGTGGTTGGCGGTATGGTTCCACACGATGGATTTTTTTTTCCAGTTTGCTTTTTAAAAAAGCCCTAGAAAATTACACACACAAAACTACATTAAAATAACATTATTAAGGTTGCAAAGTCAAGCATTCCACAGTTTGGAAATGCCAGAATTCAGATTGCCTGTGCAACCTTAAATCAACCCTCCTGTGTGTATGCGTTATGAGGCAGTCTTTAATTACATGATCACATGCTATTTTTTTCCACAGGACCCCTGCCTCCATCAGTACACAGGATGGAGCTGCTCTGGGGATGAATCATTGCTTTTTTCTATAGGGCCCTGTCTCATTTGTTGTGGAACTTGGAAGGTGTTTAGTGAACAAGGCAGGGGATTGCAGGAAGAGAAAGGATGGTGTCAGGGTTAAGGCAGTTACATAATTAAAGAATGTATCATAATGCATATACACAAGGGAGACAAACGTTATGCAGGCAGCCTGGCATTTCCTAATTTTTCAGTGCTTGACTTTGCAACCTTAATAATGTTCTTTTAATGTCGTTTTTTGTGTATAAGATAATAAACAAAATAATCAATTTTTCAAGAGATAGAAAAGAAGATATAAGAAGGGAGGGTGAACATGGAAAAAGACAAGCTACATTGGAGGAGAAATACAAATGATCTGCCAGAAGTCTGCCAGGAGGACATTAGATTTTGAGAAAAATACCAGAGAAAGCAGTTAAATCTCATTTGTAGTCAAATCTTAATACAAAAGCCATGCATGATCATTTCTTGGTTGGATTATTGAGCTCAGCATACTGTCAAAGCTAGCTTGCTCCCAGCTTCCAGTGATGCTGTCATGACTACAGGGCTAGCTGCATCTCTGTGCCATCTCTGGTTTCTCTTAGTGCAGCCCAGGTCTCAGGCCTTGTGACTTTATTAGGTGCCACTCTTACACAAGGCCCTGGGTTGCCATGCCCTCTGGATCAACACCACTTACCCCAACAGATCTGACTGGTTTTGACGCCTGTGATTCTTCCCTTTAGGAGTCTGTGATTGGTGGTGTATATAGTGACCAGCCAGCCTTCTTATATCAGGGTGGTGTTTGTTTCAACAGTAGGGACAAAGCATTTAGGATATGTCTACATAGCAATAAACCCTGTGGCCATGATTCTCAAAGCCTGGGTCTGCAAGCTCAGGCTTGTGGGTCTCGTGCTATGGCACTGAAAATAGCCATGTAGACATTCGGGCTTGGGCTCTGAAGCCTGGGGAGAGGGGTGATGGTAACGTAGGCAGGCCCAGCTTCTTCCAACACCTCCAACGGGTACCTGCCTCTTTGGCCATGTCTACAATAGTGAGCTTACAGTAGCACAGCTGAGGTCGATGGGAGAGAGGTCTCCCGTTGACAAAATAAAACCACCTCACGTGGCAGTGACTGTCAGTGGGAGAAGCTCTCCCACCAACATAGCGCTGAGCACACCGGCGCTTCTGTGGGTGCAACTTATGTCGCTCAGGGGGTGTTTTCTTCACACCCGTGTGACATAAGTTTTGCCGACATAAGCGGTAATGTAGTCATGGCCTTAGTTTGGTTCCCCTGAACAACTCCTTGTGAGAGAGTGTTCTTTTTTAAGCTGCTATAGTCCTTTTGATCTTCCAGTTCTCAGGCTTTTTCCTCTCCTGGTAGTGTCTTTTAACCCTCAAATGTTTGCAGAGGAGTGGCTATTCTTTTCCTTCCTGCTTGTTTTCCCAATAGCCCCGTATTAAACTAAAACTGTACAGTAAACCTCCCCATAACCAGGTCAACATCCAGCATTCATGATGACTAATGAACAGTTCCAATTCTGTCACAGTTGCCTTTTTGCTTCCTTCAGACTCTGGTGTACTCTCACTTTAATTTTCTCAGATATCTCCCCTGCTTTTATGTATTATTGACTAGAGACAGCTAGCTTGTTCGGAGAGTTATGAGGACTATGTGACTATATCCTTATTACTCTAATTCTACTTGTTTTAGTTCTTCTGGTTATACTCTACTGCTTCTAATATCATGATAAACCTTTGGGATGTCCCCAGAATCCAGTGCTGTTTCATATTCTACCTCATTTCTATCAGTTTTCTTTCAGTATTTTTGTCATGTTATATTATCACTCCAAAGTACTGTACATCTCTCCGTAATGATATAATTTTGGAAACAGAGAATTGGAATAATTTTCTTTCAGGTGTGACCTTGTGGCTGTCAAAGAATATTTCAAAACTAAGTACTAATAATTCCACAATAAAGCACATTATTTAGTCCCTGCTGAATTCTGTATCTTTGGTCATCTCGTCACTTAAAGGACTGTATGGCTTGCCTATGCAGGGAAATTGGCAAAACTCTAGTGGCAGAATTCACTGCTGTAGTTAGGTTGGTATAATTCCCCATGTGGACACTATTCTGGAAAAAAAAGTGACTTTATTCCGGAAAAATTACCCCACTGCAAAACACAAAACAGAGTAATTATGCAAGGACCAAGTCACTTGTCTTCTGGAATAGAGTATCTATATGGGAGTAATACCAACATAGCTATAGCAGTACAATTATACTGCTAGTCAGTGTCCCTGTGAAGACAAGATCTAAACTCTATGTTAAATGTCCCCATTTCAGGAATATTGCTGGGATATTCCAGTATCTCAGAAGTTGCCCTGGGTATTTTAACTCAGACCTTCGTAATTTTCAGGCATGATGACTCTAAGACCCGATTGGTTGTATCTCCTGTTAAATTGATCAGCAGTCAAATGTCTGTGTCCGTCCAGTGTGAAACATTTGCCACATCTCAGAGTTTCCTGCACCATTCCACTTTTCATAGCTTTTAGCTTGCAGAAGTTTTTGACTCCTTATTTGTTTGGAGTGCTGTAGTCACTCCCTTCCTTCATGGGCCATGGAGAGTACAGATTCTCTGAACTGCCCTCAGCATGCTCAGAACACTTGCAGGTCTGCATTATGGCAATTAATATAATTTAATCTCAGGCCTCATGGCTTCAGCTGTCCTCCCTGAGCACTAAAGGTGAACTTTTTCCCTTGATGCGTAATTAGCTGGATGTATTTTGAAATTTAGGGTTTTTTTGCCTTCCTTTGAAGCAGTAGGGATTGGCCCTGGCTGGAGATGGGACACCAGATGGGGTGGACAAAATGATCTGATGTGGTACAGAGAATCCTGTATTTTAGATGCCTGGTTGGTGTGGCTCTGTTCATGTGCTCTGGATCTAAGTGATCACCAGATTAGAGGTCAGGATGGAATTTTTCCCCAGGTTAGATTGGCTGGGACCTTTGGAGGTTTTCACCTTCCTCTGCAGCATGGGGGATTGGTTCATCTGCTGGGATCATCTTAGCATATGTCATCTATCTGTTCCCTGCCATTGCTGGGGCCTCAGGCATTGGTGGCACCTCGGTCCCCCTGTTCTCTGCCTGTGGCACACAGCAGCTTAGTCTCTTGAGGACTGAAATGTTTTAGAGTAACAGCCGTGTTAGTCTGTATTCGCAAAAAGAAAAGGAGTACTTGTGGCACCTTAGAGACTAACCAATTTATTTGAGCATAAGCTTTCGTGAAAAGCTTATGCTCAAATAAATTGGTTAGTCTCTAAGGTGCCACAAGTACTCCTTTTCTTTTTTTGAAATGTTTTAGTTTACCCAGGATACTGGGCTCCATATGGTGGTAACTGGGTGTGAATTAATGGTCTGCGATATTCAGGAGATCAAAGTAGATGATCTAAGGGTCCTTCTGGCTTTAAACACTATGAAACCTTTTGATGCAGTGGCTTTGTACCAGAGAACCAAGTGGCAGCTAGATAGCTATATGATTGTTTTAAATCAGTCCAATAACATTGTTCTCTTTCCCCCTGCCAGAGTGGTGATGACTCTTCAGAACAGGAAGAAGGAGAAGTGGACAGTGAAGTGGAGTTCCCACGGAGACAGAGGTAAATAGCTAAACCCCTCCAATCCTTCCTTGAGTGGTAGGCAGAAATCTATTTTTTTTTTTAACCTGGTTCACTTAACATCATGGCATTGTGCTGGGAATTCTGAGCCTTCTGCCTCGGCATGATAGGTCCCTGCAGAATCATTGCCCAAGTTCCAGCATGAAATGTATCCAACCCTGTAGTGATACTGTCAAGGGCCTGGCCAGTCCTGTGGTGACCATCAGCACTGTAAACTATGGCAAGAGCTCCGGTCCAACTAGCTACAAGATCAATCACATGAGTGTCCCCTCTATGATGTCTCATGCTGTGCTGAGCTGTTTTCAGCCCCCTGGAAGTTGCAGGCATCTCCAGCATAGCTCCTCTCCATTATGGGCTTGTTTACGCCGGAACCTCACTATGTGTGACCAGTGCAAGAGGCTACTGCTACCCAGTCTGGTATCTCCAATATCTGTACCATTAAGCTTGAAACTGCCAGGGTCTGGCACCCTTGATAGCATCTTTCAAAAGTTCTTTATCAGATTTGTTGCTGCAGAGGGCAAGGGAATGACTCCAGCATCTGGGCTAGAATAGTGCAGCCTTGATTACATGGACGTCACTTGATCAAAAGCCTGGTTTTCTGAAACAGGGTCACGTCGTCCCCATAAGGCAGGGATCATGACCCCCTTTGAAAAAGTGGGGCTTGGGTAATTGAAGGCAGGGATCCTGGAGAGAAGCCCAGGGACTGAGGAGAGAAGTCGAGTGAAACATTTGAAAGAGCATTAGCTACATCCAACTACAGCCCTTTAGTTTGGGTCTCAGCTACAGTAATTTGGCTCTCACAATTTATACTGAATTTCTCTACTCAGCCTCTTGATTCCTCCCCAGGACCTGTCATCCAGATTCCACTCCACCTCCAAGATCTCCATTCTGCTCCCCACTTTCCTCCTATTGGAGGAATTGGTCTGTTGGCTTTGGCTGCTCTAGGCAGGGGCTCCTTCATTCTCCAAACATTTTAGTCAAAGATTATGGGTGTTCCCCATGACTTTCATTGTGTTAGAAATTGCTGAATCTTGTCTTGAAAGGATTTTCACATGCGTAAAAGTGGAAAAGGAGCATGTCAATACAAAAAGCACCCTCCTCTGCCTGTGTGTCAGCTGTGCTATGGGTGTCCTGTGATTGCTGCAGAGATTTGTGTGTGAATTAGAGCGTGCTCCCCACAACACATCTTCTCCATAAGGAAAAGAGAGCTAGGAATGAATGTTCCAGAGTGGGGTCACAAAGGTGCACCTATGTCTACCAAAATATTGCAACGATTAGGATGGAAAGGGGATTTGAAGGATTCACATTTGTGGACAATGTAGTAAAATCTGGATCGAGTGGCTCAGAGAGTATAGAATCTGGGTCTGTATCATCTTCTGAAGCTGTTAGCCACTGCCAGGTGTGAAGTATTAAAAGCTCTTCTCCTGGGACAGACCCCATATTCCTTCTGATTAATCCTGCAATAAAAGGTGTGGGCAAGTTTTATAAAACCACCATCAATTGTCATGGGAAATTCAGCATCATTTCTTCCCAGCTGTCTGGAGCACATGGAGAATGGGAACCTTTGTGTAAATGAGGTGACTCAAATGGCTAGTGGCATTTCTCAGCATGTGGAATGAAAATGCTGCGCAGTGCATTCACTCAGCCCCAGGGGACATCGCCTGCTTTCCTAATTAATCATAAACCATTGCCACCTGGACAGTACCCTTTTCTAGTGTGGAGGGGCATCAGAGAGGACATTTATATGGAGTCAGTGCCCACCTAGTGCCCACTCATTGCCCAGGGGGTTTTCAGAAGTGCTGTACACTTGACTCAGCATGCAGGGGCATCAGCCAGGTAGTGCTGCTTAGACTGCCTGGAGGAGCACCTGCTGGGCTAGTGCAGTGATTCAGTCCCAGTGCAGGAGGTAAGCTGAGCGGTGCACTGTGCTGCCCCTAGGCGTGCTGTGTTGAGGAGAGGGGCAGTGGAACATATGATCGAAGAGGCTCTGAAGAGGGGATCTGCAAGAGCGAGTAGCTGTGATATCACAGTGCAGGAGCGCGCTGAAAACTACACGTTGTTAGTGCAGAAGCAGGGAGGTGGGAAAGGGGCGAGGACATGTTCAGTCATTGTGCTGTAGTGCTTGAGCAGTTGTACAGCTTCAAAAGGGATCTATGGAAAGTATTCCAGTGCTTTGGATTTATTATAATATTTATTGTAGTACAGTATCTGCTCACTTAAAGTCATCCCAGTTAACGTTGTTTCGTTGTTACATTGCTGATCAATTAGGGAACGTGCTCGTTTAAAGTTGCGCAATGCTCCCTTATAACATTGTTTGGCAGCTGCCTGCTTTGTCCACTGCTTGCAGGAAGAGCAGCCCCTTGGAACTAGCTGGTGGGGGCTTGGAACCAGGGTGGACCGGAAGCCACCCCCCTGCATCAGCTCCCCGCTCCCCTAAGTTCCCTGTGCAGCAGCCACCCAGCAGGCTACCAATTGTCAGCAGTCCCTCCCCCACACTGCCATGTGCTGCTCCTGCCCTCTGCCTTGGAGCTGCTCCCAGGAACCTCCTACTTGCTGTGCAGGGGTGGGGTGGGGGGGAGAAGGGGGTTAATGTCAGGGTGTCCCCCTCCCCCCACTCCTGCCCCCCGCTTACCCCTTCTCCATATAGAGCAGGGTGGGGACACGACAGGGCTCAGGACAGAGGGAGCTTGCTGGCCACAGCTGCTATCTCAACTTGCTGATCTACTTAAAAAGGCAATGTACTTAGAGTGGTGTCAGCATACTTAAAGGGGCAATGTGCATCTCTCTCACACAGTGTGTGTGTCTCTATCTGCCATGCTGTCTCCCCTCCCTCCATTCGTGCTGCCTTGTAGAGTGTGAGGCTACATTAACAACGTGTTAACCCTTGAGGACTCAGCTGAATGCTAGTTCATCATTTAGCAGTATGGCATTCCCTGGGAAATATCCCACCCTCTGACTTCACCACCTCAACCAAGCTTCACAATCATCATTGCTGTGTACAGTATTAAATTGTCTGTTTAAAACTTATCGTGTGTGTGTGTGTGTGTATATATATATATATATATATAAAAAAATACAGTTTTTTGTCTAGTGAAAAAATTTCTCTGGAACCTAACCCCCCTTATTTACATTAATTCTTATGGGGAAATTGGATTCACATAGCATCGTTTCGCTTAAAGTTGCATTTTTCAGGAACATAACTACAATGTTAAGCGAAGAGATACTGTAGTACCTAGGAGTCCCATTCAAGGATCAGGGCCCCACTGTGCCATAATTAAAGTTAAAGGTAGCTTCATTTTATAAACCTCTCATGGGATACAATCACTGCTAGGGTGCCTCCTTCTGGCTGCTTTGGGCATTAGCTCCTTCCAGGTCCAACATCCCCTTCTTTTGTTCATGTGCCAGGCATCCTCCCTCTCTACGACTCAAGGTGCTCTCTCTTTGTGGCTTGGTCCTCTGGCCAGGTCACTATAGTCCTTCCTTTCCAGGGTAGCAAAATCCCACTGGACAACTGCCCCAGGCATTCTTCTGCTCCACTACCCAGTCTAGGCCACTTCCCCATGGCTCATAGGGGAACTGGGCCCACCCTGTACTCTGGGTTCCAGTCAAGGAACCCTGTGTCTAGCACCTGTGGTCTGCTTGCTCCCAGACCCTGCTGCTGTTTCCCTGGACTCCTTCCTGCATCTTCTCGCACCCTTCCCCCCACCCACTTTTAGCAACCCAAACTCCCTTCTTCCAGAGAGTGACTGCAGACTACTTCCCCTGCAGCCCTCTTCTGCTGCCAACTTCCTGGCTTTATACCAGCCCTGCTTGTTCCTTCTCAGATGGGCTCCATCGTCAATCAGCCTTTCAAGCCCTGGCTCTCCCTCAGGTGCAGCCAATCAGGTTAATTAACCTAATCTAACTTGCTCTGCCTTGAGTGGGGTAGACACCCCATCACAGAGCCCTTCATGCCCCCTCCCTCTCCAAAAGACACCTTTTCCTTCTCAAGTTCTCTGTAGAGACCACTCCCTGTGAAATTTAGCATGTCACTTCTCAGTCCCAGCAAGAGTTCTTCTGGGAATTTTGTAAAAATCAGAAAACAAACCTCAAGTTCAGGTTTTGAAAATTCAGATCATGTCATTCACTTTTAAACATTTTCCTAATACTTTTTGTCTCAAAGCATGTCTCTGTGCCTGCAATCTTAGCAACTTGTTTTGCTTTGTTTTGAATAATAACAACAATACTTGGGGCCAGCAACATATGGTTAGCCTGTTACCGATGCATAGAGCAGATTGAAAAAAGTGGGGAGCTCTATCATTTTGTACAGAAATGAAGGTGACATCACATCTGGCAGCCCCTCCACTCCCCATCAATTCTGCCTCCTCCAGATCCCCATCTGTTCTCCTCCCCCAACCTTACCTCTGCTTTTTCTGCAGCTTCTGGGGTTCCTCACCTCTCTCCAAGGCCTGGGGCAGGGCTGCGGCAGGATCCCCACTGTCACTTCCAGGTTGGGTGCTGTATAGAGGAGGTAGAGAGGAGCTGTCCCATTGTTCCCAGGGAGTAGGGGGCCACCCTGGGCTCTTTCTGCTCCCTCTTCCCCTCCCCTTTTGTGAGAATGATTTCAGCTTCTGAGGGGTGGGGAGAGCAGCTCTGATTGGCTGCTTACACCTCTGGAGGTGGGGAAAGGAGCCAGTCAGAAGGGTTTTTCCCCAGGCAGGGCTGAAAAATGTACCATCAGTGACATGGCTCCAGCTGGAGAAGTGTTCTTTGCTGGCCCCCTTGCCCTGCCTAGTGAACTTTACAAAAGTGGAGGATGGGACTGGAACTACCAAAAAGGTGGCAACTGAGGGGCAATTGGAGACCATCCTAACGCAGGCTCCCACAGAGTGTTCGGTGGATGTGGGTTAGCTTGTCAGGGCCAATCTCCTTTGGGAGTGAAGTGGAGCAGCTCGGCCAATAATGTGGAGTGGGGGAAGTGATTTACCAGTATAAACAGAAACACTGCAATGAATGGAATGGGCAAAGTGAAGCTAAGCTGTTTTCCTGGGCTTGCAGGCCTCACCGCTGCATTAGTAGCTGCCAGTCCTACTCAACCTTCAGCTCTGAGAACTTCTCCGTGTCCGATGGAGAGGAGGGAAACACCAGCGACCACTCAAACAGCCCAGATGAGCTGGCCAACAGGCTGGAAGACCAGCTGACTGAGAAGCTGGAGGACATGCTGTCCCAGACTCCGGAAATCCCCATCGAGATCTCCACTCAGTCTGATGGTCTTTCGGACAAAGAGTGCGCCGTGCGCAGGGTAAAGACACAGATGTCGTTGGGCAAGCTCTGTGCAGATGAACACAGCTGTGAGGTGAGTGGGGCCTTCAGTACTCCCCTTCCTCTTCTGTCGGGTGGTGAAAATAACTAGAAGCCAGACAATAAATCCATATGACTAGAGAGGCAAAAGCCTGGGACTGCACAGAAAGGGGCCATGAGAGGGGTACTGCAGAGAGAGGGTAGACTGGGCACTTCTCTTCACCCTGGAACATTCCAAGAAATTGAAAGGCAGAAAATGTATAACTGATAAAAGTTACACAAGACACAATTAGCCTGTGGAACTCATTGCCACTAGATATTGTTGAGGCCAGGAGCTTAACAGGCATCAGAAGAAGAGAGACCATTTATATGACTAATGAGGCATCCACAGTTATATTAGATAGGATGAAAAATTGGAATTTAAATAATAAAATGGAAGGGATATAAACTAGGGCTGTCAAGCAATTAAAAAAGTTAATCGAACGATTAATTGCACAATTAATCTCACTGTTAAACAATAATATAATACCATTTATTTAAACATTTTTGGATGTTTTCTACATTTTCAAATATATTGGTTTCAATTACAACACAGGATACAAAGTGTACAGTGCTCACTTTATATTTATTTTTGATTACAAGTATTTGCACTGTAAAAAAACAAATAGTATTTTTCAATTCACCTAATACAAGTACTGTTGTGCTATCTCTTTATCGTGAAAGTGCAACTTACAAATGTAGAATTATGTACAAAAAAAACTGCATTCAAAAATAAAACAAGGTAAAATTTTAGAACCTGCAAGTCCACTCAGTCCTACTTCTTGTTCAGCCAATTGCTCAGAGAAACAAGTTTGTTTTATTTGCAGGAGATATTGCTGCCCGCCTCTTGTTTACAATGTAACCTGAAAGTGAGAACAGACATTCTCGTGGCACTGTTGTATCCAGCGTCACAAGATGTTTATATGCCAGATGCGCTAAAGATCCATATGTCCCTTCATGCTTTGGTTACCATTCCAGGGGACATGTGTCCATGCTGATGATGGGTTCTGCTTGATAACAATCCAAAGCAGTGCGGATTGATGCCTGTTCATTTTCATTATTTGAGTCAGATGCCACCAGCAGAAGGTTGATTTTCTTTTTTGGTGGTTCGGGTTCTGTTATTTCCACATCGGAGTGTTGCTCTTTTAAGACTTCTGAAAGGGTGCTCCACACCTCATCCCTCTCAGATTTTTGAAGGCACTTCAGACTCTTAAACCTTGGTTTGAGTGCTCTAGCTATCTTTAGAAATCTCACATTGGTACCTTCTTTGCGTTTTGTCAGATTTGCAGTGAAAGTGTTCTTAAAATGAACAGCATGTGCTAGGTCATCACCTGGGACTGCTATAACATGAAATATATGGCAGACTGTGGGTAAAACAGAGCAGGAAACATACAGTTCTCCCCCAAGGAGTTCAGTCACAAATTTAATTAATGCATTATTTTTTTAATAAGCGTCATCAGCATGGAAGCATGTCCTCTGGAATGGTGGCCGAAGCATGAAGGGGCATACGAATGTTTAGCATATCTGGCACGTAAATACCTTGCAGTGCCGGCTACAAAAGTGCCATGCAAATGCCTGTTCTTACTTTCTGGCGACATTGTAAATAAAAAGAGGGCAGCATTATCTCCCGTAAATGTAAACAAACTTGTTTTTCTTAGCGATTGGCTGAACAAGAAGTAGGACTGAGTGGACTTGTAGGCTCTGAAGTTTTACATTGTTTTGTTTTTGAGTGCAGTTATGTAAAAAAAAAAATCTACATTTGTAAGTTTCACTTTGACGACAAAGAGATTGTACTACAGTACTTGTATGAGGTGGACTGAAAAATACTATTTCTTTTGTTTATAATTTTTACAGTGCAAATATTTGTAATAAAAAATATACACTTTGATTTCAATTACAACACAGAATACAATATATATGAAAATGTAGAAAAACATCCAAAATATTTAATACATTTCAATTGGTATCCTATTGTTTAACAGTGTGATTAAAACTGCAATTAATCATGATTAATTTTTTTAATTGTGATTAATTTTTTTGAGTTAATCATATGAGTTAACTGCAATTAATCAACAGCCCTAATATAAACCATCCTATTTTGGTCATACACCAGCCTAAGGGGTTAGAATAATTTCCTCTAGGGCAAGTTATTCCTCATTCTCCACTAGGGAGTTTCTTGTACCTTCCTGTAAAGCAACTGGTTGTGTTCACTGTTGGAGACAGGAGATTGGTCTGACTAGATATGGCATTCCCTGTGGCATTCCCTGTGTTCTCTCATCTTTCTTGCTCTGCCTTCCCTCTTCCCCTAACTTCTGTGGTTTTAGGAATTTTGCATTAGATTGGCCTATGTGCTGTTCTCCTTCCAGTTTTATGGAAGTAGGACAGTGGGCATGTGTGTGGGGGAAGGTCCTTGCTTTCCCTTTCCCTATTCCACCAGTTACACTCTCTAGCCAGCAGGTCTCTGTGGCTATGTGTTGGGGATCAGAAGTGACGTTCTGTGGAGCCGCAATGCCCCCTGCTGGCTGCCAGAAGACAAGAAGTGATAAGCTCACTGATTGGGACCTTTCCCTGTCTCCTGCTCCTCTACCAATCAGCTGCTGATCCTGCCAGTGCAGTCACTCTGCAGTGCAGGGAAATGACTAAAAGAGTTTCCCTGTCCTTTTGCCTTACAGAACCAGGCACAGTTTGGAGAATCGGATTGTGACTCTTCCGAGGGGGAGTGTTCTGATGCAACCGTCCGGACCAATAAGCCCTGCAGTTCTGCTACTTGGTAATGACAAATTCCCCACCAAAGCCCTTCTGATACTGGCATTTGGATTCCCCAAGACTCCCTTCATTTCCCCCACCCCCTCATACTTCGACAGGAAGAGAAGCTGATTCTCCTTCCCATCCCAGAAATGATCTGCAATAACTTGAATCTCTGGAAAAATGTCCAAATGAAATTAATTCTCACTGAGTATTTCAATCAAGAATGGCAGGGATGTACTTTATTGAATAATCTAGCTACTGTAACATTGATATTTATTTTATTTTTTTTATATTTTAACACTTTTTACTGTAAAGAGTGGACTATATATTGAGAGAGACATTAATTTGTTGCAAAAAAAGTTAAGAAAGCAAGCAAATGAAAGAGACTCATCCTTGTGAGTCTTACATAAATAGCATGATGGACACATCAGGATCTACTGCTGCTCTCCCAGGGGACGAAGCCTCATGGCCCTAAAGGTTGGAGAATAGATAAAGAGAAACAAACCAATCAGTCTTATCAAATGAAGAAGCATAAGAGAAACCTTGCTAAAGGTAACCTATGAACAAATGGCATTCAGTATAACCACTGGGTCACTTTTAATCAGAAAGTGGACATGTTCCTGGAGAAATTTGGTACCAAGGTGCTTACATCCAGGGTCTTCTGAATCAATACATTCCCCCAGGAATGTGATAATGGGGGTTAATTGATGGGGTTTTGGTTTATTTTTTAATCAGCATTTTGTTGTGAGATCCTGCAGATGTATTCTAACCTCATTCTCTCTCAAGACTTGGTATAACAGCACTTTTTACCGTCACCAATCAGCTTCACTATGGCAGACAAAACCATGTGAATTTCCATCTGAACAGAGAAAGATCTTTCAGCTGCAGAGTGCCATTTTCCCACAGTTTACTTCCTCTCCTCACTTCCCATTCTCCCATTTGTTTTCTTCAATTAAAAAAAATTCAATCAAATCAGTGCTGGAAACACAAGAAGCATGGAAAGCACATTCTGCGAAGCCTGAGAACTAGACTGGGGAGGAAACCAGAGACACCTGTACTGAACCTTCAGAGGCAACCTCCCACCTATCACATCACCACACAACTGGCCAGCGCCAAGGGAGAGAGCTGTGTATTGGGAGCAAACCAGGGAATACGTTGGCCTGGACAACAGTATCAACCCTCCCTTTGTTCTGTTTATTAATGATTTGGTTTTGGAAGCATTAACAGCTGCCTGCCCTTCATGTTAGGCTTGGTGTAAAACAGAAAGCAAAATTTGGACTCAGTTACATAAGGAAGGGGGGGGAGGGGAGAGGAGAGAGCGCTTGATTTTGGTTGTGGATGTATTTTATGTAGGGGACCTCAAAGAGCGTATCCCACTCCTGTAAATTCCAGCCTGGAGGAGAAACTGACGCATTGTGGGGGTATCTGAAAGGCAGAGGCACTGACATTTGAGTGACCAGCCTAGTATTCCCAGGGGCCTCACTGGGCCTTCCGTTCAGAAACAAATGGCTCCTTTTAACTGACACACAGAACAAAGATTTTAGTCCGCTTCTCAGTTATTTTCCCCCTGGAACAATTTCAGCTCTGCCTCAAGAGCCCTGGGAAAGGCAGCTGCTCTTCCTCATGGTCTGGCTAGCATGGCTAGAGCAGTGTGTCCTGGGGAAATCAGCCATCTTGTAGAAACCATGCATGAGCCTCAGATGACCGGCAGGAATGGACAGTAGGCAGGTTCTTCTGTTGCTTTGTTTGTTTACATTTTATGTTAAAATGTTGATTTGAAGGTAGCCTTGGTAATTTATAGCCTAGTGGCAAGAATGAAGGAAAATGTTTTGCTTATACAAAGAGCAGTATTGTATGAGTTAAATTATTCCATATTTTTAAATTTTTGTAGCTGGACTACATGTAGGTCTTAAGTTATTACATTATTTTATTTATTAACTTTTCTGTAGATCAGAAGGTTGGCTTTACTGCTAGCACAATTGTTCTCTCTTCATGTGATGTTATTTCCTCCTTGTGCATCATAGAAGGATGGGAACAGAGCTGGTTTCAGGGGCTGTCAGGATTTGCTCCCCTGCTGGTGTCGTGCAGAGTACAGTCATTCTGGAGGCTGTGTCAGTCCGGGCTGGCCTGCAAGGCGAAGGAGGAGGTACTCAGTTTCATGGGCTTTAGAGATCTTCCACACGGGTGAAACTGTACAGTTTGGGTTTGCTCCTGATTAACGAAGGGGCAACAGGGTGTGAGTGTTGGGGGGAGGGGGAGGGCAGATGGAGTGAGGGGAAAGGGTTGGACAGGAGGGAGTACTTTATAGTGAGAAATAAGCAGAAAGTTTTGACCGAGCCTCTCCAGAGAGGCTTTCTCGGCTGCTAGTACAGAGCAGGGCCTCAATTCTAGTGGTGGTGCTACTCAGGAGGTCACAAATGCTCGCATAAAACAGCTAGGTAAAGGAGGAGAGAGGACCAGGACCCTAGAAATTGAAGGCAGGGGCCAGATTGACCACCACAAATGCAAGGGGGACCAAATTCAGTGTGCCAGTGATGGGGAGGTTCACCCCAGAATGGAGTGCCGATGCCTGGCCCTGCTGAGAGCTTTAAGCTCCAGCAGAAGCTGTGCTGCTAAGGGTGATCTGGTTACTGGACTGTGATGTGCAGAGAGGGCACCCATGTGCCAAGCCAGCCCTGCTCACCTGAGATGTCAAGTGTTTTCTTAAGAGCGCGCTCATTTCCCAAGGCAGCCGTAGAGCATAAGCAAGAGGGGACCATCCGACCTCATGCTGTAGACTGCCAGAGCCCTGAGTCAGGTATTTGGACTCCATATCAATCAGACCCTGCTTGAGAAGGCATAAAGGATTCCCTGGTGCCCACAGGAGTTGTTTTGCCAGCATGCAGAGATAGTGGTAGCCCCTGGTGAGTTACATGAGGGAGTTCTCTGAAAGTTCTTAGACTTTTATAGTAGCACCTGCTAACATATACTGAGAAGCATGTGAGTTTGTGGCCCTACCTGTACTGTACACCTCTTTAGGCTTCTTCCTGGCCTTGCCTTCAACCACATTGCTCATCTCCACTGTCTGTCACAATCATGCCTCACTCTCATGGAGAGGCAGTACAAAATCATCCCCTTTGGTGTGGGCACTTTCCACCCTAGCATTGGTCTGCTGCCCCTCTTCATCCTGAGAGGCACTTCCCCCATTACCTGCTGGCAGGTATCCGAAATCCTGCCAACAGCTAGTGCCTCCCTCAGGAGTCCTGCTAGCGTTATTGCTCCTTATGCACTGGTAGCATGTGGACAGCAGCTATGCTGTATGAGGTGCCGGGCTCTCTTGGGTCATGAATGGACCTTGGTGTGCACTGTGCAATAGCTCAGGCAGCCTGAGTGCACCTGTGCTTAACTCCATCCCAGAAGGTTCAACATGGTCTAGTTTTGCATGTGCACTTTTCCTAGCGTAGAGTGTGCCATGCATGTGAGGATGTCCTGGCACTGAAGCCCCTGGCCTACGTTCCACACACACTCCTGGCAGCTTCCTTCTAACATTCTAAACCTCTACACACCCTGAAACAACAGGTAGTTAAAAAGGAAAAACCTACCAGAGCCCATCACCCCCAATTTTACTGGGCCAAGGATCAAAGCAGGCAGCGGTCAGGTGTAGGTCAGAAGCAATTTTAAGGTTCAAGATCTTGTCATCAGGGCTAAAAGCAGAAGCCATGAAGCCCTGGGATCTGGATACTTCAGTTCTCGCTTCTATCCCGAGATATCCAGTCTCAAACATGCCACATTATAGCACCTAGAACAACTATTACTTGTGGAAGTTTCCAACCTATTATTTAGTCCCCATCAGACTAGATGACCTTATGGCCCTATCCAGCCTTGAACTATGATCGTTTCTGGGTTCCCCTTGCTCAGGGTGCTACACACTCGGATTTACATCACTCAGGCAGGCTGCCTTTCCAGGCCAAGGGATGGAGCAACAGCCTGAGCTGTTTTTAAAAACTCCTTGAAACATCAGTGAAATAGTTTGCTCCGTAAACCATGTCTCATCCAGCATAGGATGCTGCAGGGCATTCAGGGGTTTGTTTTGGGGTCCTGGCTTTGCCACTCACAAAAAGTACCGCTATAACTGGTAGTACATGCCATCGCCACTCTCCCTCCATAGGGGCAGAGCCTCACCCATCGCTGTATGTCTGATTCCGCAGCACCAGGAGCTTTTGTAAATAGCATGCAGAGGGTGAAAACCAAACCAAGGTAAAAGTCCTAGGGCTGCAGGTGCTGGCGCTCCTGAGGGGTGCTAGGTACCATATTTCTGAACAAGGGGGTTGAGTTTATGAAGGTACTTGGGGAACAGTGGAGTAAGGATCATAACCTGACCCATGACATGAATAAAATCCATGCAGCTGAGCCAGTGTTGGTGCAGTCTGATGTGCCAAGGTGGGAAGGAGCAGGCCAAGTTTTGTATTTCCGGGCAATAGCTCTGTAACGTCTGCAAAGGAATGTGTCCATTTGTACTGCAAAGTCTAGACTTCATTCGCTGCTTAGGCTGTAGCTCTTAGGAAGGTGAGAACTAGAGGCCAAGGTCTGCTCTCAGCTACATTCCTGTAAGCCCAATGTAACCTCACCAAAGCATGTTGACGTACTGTGGATTTATATGCGTGGAGCTGAGTGCAGAAGGTGCCGCTGTCTGGCTTGAGTGCAGAGTTTGCACTAGGGCATTACAAAGGGTGAGCTGCAGGCAGAAGTGCCAGTAACAATGCCGTTCAGCCTGGGCAAGGGCAGGCTCGAAATGCCCAGAGAAAGCCCCAGGGGTAGACAGGCTACTTCATTTTCTTTTCTTCCCTATAAACTCGCCTTCCCAGGAGAAGGGTGAGTTGTGGGCTCCCTGCCCACTCCCCACCCAGCATGGCTTCTGACAGCTCCTCAACACCAGCCTGGCTTCTGGCGTTTATGTTTAATATTGTTTTTCCCGCTGTGTGTTAAAAGTGACCATTTCATCTCAGCCCTTCCCAGTTTCTCTCATCTCCCTTTCTCTCCTCCCTGCGCTGTGGCTTCCTGATACAAACTTGATTTCTGTACTGAACTGTGTACAGTGATGGGAACAAGAATGAGTGTCAAAGCAAACAAATGCATGGAATAAAAAGCCAGTGTACTTCAGTACGTCCCAGGCTTGGCATGGTGTCTGGGTGGTGTGTCGTGTCTGAAGAATTTATACTGGAAGTTGTTGAACTGACAGAAAATCGCTGATCAGTTAAAGTGTCTTTGAAGTTAGCTGTGTTTCTGACTCCAGCTGTGCTGGTTCTGACCAGAGTCCCTGACTCTCCAGCCTGGACTGGAGGGGCTTGTCCCCAGGCGTGGGAGCATGGCCCTGAGCCCTGTATTTTTATAGAAGTGCTGGTTTTCATCAGCTGACTCAGATCCAGGCTCCATCACCACATGCACCTCACGCACCATTCCTCCCCACACACTGAGTCTTGGCTCTGCCTCCCCATGAGCCCTCCCACTGGGCTTACCCACTACCCTCCCTCCAGTCAAGTCAGGGGTGGGGGGCACCCTCTTTCTGGCCAGAGCAGGGTTCCCCCCACCAAAACCCTCCCCTGCCAACTGTTCTGCTTTGTACTCTGAAAAATCTTCCCCTCCCCCAGTTGCCATGCAGAAAGCAGAACCTGTCCAGTCATGAAAGCAAACAGCCATGCAATCAGAAAGGAGAGCTGGACTCCAGCCCCTTAGGGTCCCATGCATCCTTTTGTCAGAGGGCCCAGCCGTTATCCCCACGTATTACGTTCACAAGCCATGGATGATGACCTAGCAAACATGTCAGGGCCCGTTTATGGCACAGTCCACACCATGGCAGCCAGAGAGCACAGACAGACATGCACACCACAGAGTCAAACCTGCTTGGTAGGTGGGAGTCCTGGCTCCTAGGTGAGTGATGGAACAAGGATCCTGTGCTCAGGTGGCTGCAGGAGCAAATACTCGGCTTTGCACCCGTTATTTATGCTGCAGGGACAAACAACCCTGGGGCAAAGGAGGCCCCGAGTCAGCCCTTGTGGAAATCTACCCACACTGCGTGGGTAAGCAGCCCCTCCAGGCCAGCTGTGCATCAGTTCCGCTGGTGCTGACGCAGGCCATTACGCTGGGTTCATGCAGATGTAACTGAGCAGAATTGGGCTCAAGGACTTGAACAAATGAAGGCTGCTCCCTGTGAGGTGGGTACGTCTCCACCTTGGAGGGTGGTGGGCAGAGCTTTCCGGCAGAGAGGTAACTTAACTGAAGCCCTACAGCGACTCAGTGTAACAAGAAGAGCTTGGGCCCTTCTCCCTACTCATCCCTTTCTTAGCTGCTGCTCTCCAAGCAGGAAGCCCCTGTTCTCAAATGCAAGCCCTGGATCCCTACTAACACTGTCTGATTTAGCCTAATGTAACCAAGCTGCCTTCCAAACACCCTCCGGCTCAGTTTCCCTTCCCTGCGGGTGGCACTGGCAGCTCTCCGCAATTGTAGGCAGGGGAGACAGTGCACTGAAGCCACAGGGATGCTCCCTGCCCCCAGGAATCTCCCAGGGAGAGCAGCAGAGCACCCATTTCTTACAGTGCTCTCCCCTTGCAAGGTGCTAGCAGACCAAGCTCCAAGGCTTTCACTACCCTCCTCTTGGGATGAGCTCAGTGCTGCGGTGAAACAAATTCAAGCTACACCCTCTTCCCTTGTCTCAGGTTAGTCTTGCTACATCCTAACAGCTCATGCACCAAGAGAAAGCACAATTGCCTCTGTGAAGACTGCTTGACATCACATGACAGGAAACTAAAATAACTAGATAAGCTACCAAATACAGATTTGGAAAGGATACTGTGTGAAAGCTCAGAACCTAGGAGCAAGGGTGCATGTCTGAAAGCAGCCACAACCTGGTGCCACACATACTTTTTAAAGCAAGTGCGGCTTGGTGCTGCATGTGTGCTAGACAGCAGCCGTGGTGTGGGGCAGGGTGCCTGACCAGCTCCCCCACCTCTCATGAGGAAAAGAGAAATCAGAAAGAACTGCATTCGTAAAAGGAGATAGACAAGGCCAGGCCCAAGGCTCACCCTCCTGCCTTATTAGCCAGTGTCTTATCTAACCCTAGCTGGGATGGTACAGTGCTAAAGGAGCTATTCATTAGAGCCAGGGTTCAGGAAATGCTTCAGAGTCTATCCACCCTTCCCAAGCAAGAAGCCTCGTCATCATCTGGCGAACAAGCACATAAGATCCATCCGATGAAGTGAACTGTAACTCACGAAAGCTTATGCTCAAATAAATTGGTTAGTCTCTAAGGTGCCACAAGTCCTCCCGTTCTTTTTTGCGAATACAGACTAACACGGCTGCTACTCTGAAACATAAGATACAGGAGAACTCTGTAATTTAGTCTGTTTCCTATAAAGAGGTGCCTGGCCCTAGGGTACATGGACATCCTGGCATTACATTATTAACTCACCTTAATGCACCTGATGATATGCTGTCACAACTGCTGTCCACAGGGGCTATTTAACTTTATGGGATCACTGACATCATGTAGGGTGCCCAATGGCAGCACGCTGTGACTGTTGCTAGATTCCTTAAGTTGACAGGGCCTCAAGGAGTTTCACGTACAGTGCCTTCACCCTCTCACAGGCCTGTAGTAACAGTTCCCCTAGCATCTGTGAGACACCAGCTCCACTTCTATATAACTTGGAAGGGGGTCTGATAAGGCCTGAGGTGGGAGCTTTACATCACATTACCTTAAGCCTGGTTTCTGGTAAGGTTCTAGAGGGCCTTAAAATGGTGGCGCATGAGGCAGCATGAAGTGTGGGGCTGTAGGACCATTTCCCCCAGCACTTTCCAACAACACTAAATTCACTCAAGCAAGAGGAAAGGCTGGTGTGATGTGGTATTTACCCCACACCAGCCTCTGAAAGGGTTATGGTGGCTAGGTGAGCCAATTAAGCACTGCGGCTGCACCTGGAGGAGCCAGGAAACAATGAGGACTAATTAAATGATGAAGCTCACTTGGACAGGGAGCTGAGGGCAGAAAGGGGCTGCAGGGAGGAGATCTGCAGTCACTGTCTGAGGCTATGGAGGGCAGGGCATGCCCAGAGAAAGGTGGAGAAGGAGCCTGCTAGAGGCAATGTAGGAGACAGTCCAGGACAAGAGTAGCAAGGCGTGGGACAGTGCAGACCTTATCCACTGGTTGTAAAGTCCCTGGGCTGGAACCAGGAGTAAAAGGTGGGCTCAGGTTCCCCTATCAGCCACTGAGGAAGTGGCACTATTGATGGGCTGTGAATTGGAAGATGGCCTGGTACAGAGACCTTGGTACACAAACCCCCCTGGAAGGGGAACACTACAGTGACCTGTCCAGAGGGCCAAGCCACGAAGAAGGAACTAGAGGGTCCCAAGAGAGACAGAGTGAGCACCCGCAGGAAGGGCATCAGACTGGCAGAGCTAATCCCCAGCCATCACCACATGGAGGTGTGCCAGTGGGACATAGAGAACACCCTGTGCTAGATCCACAAAGGGGACTTAGTTTCAGCATCGCAACGCCTAACCTGCAGGTGCCCTGCTGCCTTGTGGAATCTGCAGCCCTGAGTTAGATGCCCAGGCTCCTTGTACAAGGCATGGAGAGAAACAGGTGCCTAAGAATGGGACTCTCAGAAGGCAGCACACTGAGCTACCCATGAGGTAATGCCAAGGTGAAGTGTGTGGTCTAAGCCCTGCCCTCAAAGGGGACTGGGCTTTGCCAGGGGGAGGTGCCTATCTCCACTCCGGATTCTCAGCCATGAACACTCCTGGAGTCAGGGACCTGAGCCGGGGCCAGTCCTTCCTTGCCAAAAAAAAATAAAAAGTGCTAGTGTCCCCATTGCCTCTTCTACCACTAGCGGTGGGGGTCTAGCAGTCACCCAGGACACGGGAGACCAAGATTCCCATTCCCCCTTGACCTGAAAGCAGATGGCATTTGAACCCATCTCCCACGTCACCGGTGTGCGTTTGGTGGTGGGGCTCAGGCTCTCCTGTTGCAGTTGTTCCCCTCTATATACATACTGTAGTCAGCGGAACACGGCCTTGAACTCGCTCTCCCACATCCCAGGTGATGCCCTGACCACTAGCTTTAGTGATTTTCTCTCGCTTAGGCCTAGTGAATCGTTCAGCCTGTTATGCAAAATGGAACTGCTTCAAGAGGTGAGAGATGTGCCCCAGAACACCCCAGAGCCCAATGGTTAGTGCACTCAGCTGGGTTCACGTCCCTGCTCCTCTCAGGGAGAGGAGGGAACTGAACGTGGATCTGCCCCAGCCCAGGCATGTGACCTACAACCTTCTGAGTACGCACTGTGTGTGCTGGGGGGAGGGGTGCACTGGTACCACCAGTGGCTCTTTTCTGCAGGGCCCAGTTGGGTAGGCATGTGCTAAGGCAGCGTTTCCCAAACTTTTTTGGCCACGGAACACTTTTTAGCCTATTACGGAACATTTATATTATTTTGTAGTCGTTGGGTGTTCAAATAAACAATTGCGTTATTTATGCTCAAATATATTTTATTTTCTAAAACAAAGCAAAAATACAAATTTAAAATAACTTGAACAATTTCTAACTGGAAAGCGTGTATAATGTAGTACGAAAATCAAGTGCAAGAGTCAAAATTAAATTCTAGATTCTTTCGTGGAACACCTATTCACCTCGGGCGGAACAGCAGTGTTCCGCGGAACACAGGTTGGGAACCGCTGCTCTAAGGTAACCTCTGAGCCTGCTTCCTGTATGACTGCTTCAGGGAGCAGATAGTCCTGGAACCCACCAGGGCTGAGGCAATGCTTGATTTAGTTCTAAGTGGAGCACAGGATCTGGTTCAAGAGGTGAATGAATATAGCTGAACTGCTTGGTAATAGCAACCAGAATGTAACTACATTTAACCTTCTTGTAGGGGGAAATACCGAAGTATCCCACCATAGCAGCATTTAACTTCAAAAAGGGGAGCTACACAAAAAGACTCTAGGCCAGGCCTACACTACAAAATCATGTCCACTGTTGTTACATGAGCCACCACAGTTATTGCATCGCTTGTGTGTGAGCACACTACTCGCCATGTGTCAGCGAGGGCTCTGTCCTCACTGGGCGGGCTTGTAGCGATAGAGTGCAGTGCACCATGGGTAGGTATCCTGTGCAACTCGCCACCACCCAGTGTAGAGTGTTTTGAGAAGTATTTGCAATGCCTCATGGAGCCAAAATGAGATGCACAGGGGTGACATGGAGCATAGGTTCAACTGCCTGTAATGCAATGTTCTCCAGCCAATCATTTCATCTGCTTCCCGTAATAGTTCACACTTCTTCAAAATCCCCACATCCCTCCTTGCTGGCTGTCCCCTCTGACAGAAGCACAGAACCTGCACAGCTCAGCACTATTGTCATGAGCATAGGGAGGATACCTAATCCTGCAGTATTTGCAGAGATGCAAGAGGACCCATGGGGAACATGATTCCTCGGAGGCTAGACTGCTGTGGGATATAAAAAGAAACAATTCAAGGTTGTTGGTGTTCTCAGAGCAGCTGGAGATGGTGGAGCACTAGTTCTGGGCCCAAGAAACAAGCACTGACTGGTGGGATCGCCTTGTAATGCAGGTTTGGGACACTGAGCAGTGGCCACAGAACTTTCAGCTGTGCAAGGCCACATTCCTGGATCTCTGTGCTGAACTTGCCCCAGCCCTCCCATGCAGGGACATCAAAAGGAGATCTGCACTGACAGCTAAGAAGCAAGTGGTGACTGCACTGTAGAAACTTCCTATGCTAGATTGCTACTGGTCAGCTGGGAATCAATTTGGAGTCAGAAATCTACCACAGGGGCAGTGCTCATATAAGGGCGCAGGGCTATTAATCACCTCCTGCTATGCAGGACTGTGACTCTGGGTAATACGAACAGCCAGATAAAAGGGCTAGAAGAAGAGCTCAAAGTGGAGCTGTACAGCTCAGGGAGGCTGTTAAAGATCATTTTAATAGTGAGCCAGAGTAGTGTGGGTTGCTGGAGTATGCTCTACCTGGACTTTCTCTTTTCCAGCCCAGAATGAATCTTGTAGTAATTGCTCTGTGTGTGTGTGTGTGTGTGTGTAGGAAATAGAGCATTGTCAATGCACCTATTAATGTTGTCTGTGAACGTTGTTATAGGTTCTGTGACAAAATGAAGTAACATGAAATTGGTGGATGTCAGACCTGCTCAGCACCAGCCAGCGTATGTTGTGAACTAATAAAAATGAATTATGTTCCAGAAAGTGAAATTTTATTCTGTGACAGAACCAGACAAATAATAAAACATTTAGAACTTAATAAATTAAGGAAACAGAACGTATGAAGGGGAAACAACAGTCATTTCCATTTCACATGCACCAACCGTGCCTTTCACAAGTCCGTGCATGGGCAGCTCTGATTGTCTTCATGTCCCCTGGGGTGGAGTGGTAGCACAGCAATTGCTCATGGCACATGGAATGTGGAGGGGGCGGGGCCTGCAGAGGGAGGTGAGCCTGGGATTCTTGGACCTGCAGGTCTACCAGAGTCTGCAGCATCTCTGTTTGCGGCCTGAGAAGCCCCACTATGTCCTTGTGCATCCCCCTCTCTTTCTCCATGCTGGCTGCAAGGGTGATCCTCCAGGCTCTGGTCTCATTCTCTGTTGCAGCACAGGCTTGCAGGATCTCCTGGAACAGGTCATCCTGAGCCCGCTTCTTTCTCCCACTCATCTCATCTGGCTAAGATTTTTGGCGGGTGTGGAGGGGGAGAGCCTCAAGGCCACAATAGCAGCAACTGCAGGTATAACACACACAGGAAGCGTTGTCAGTGTGTTCACAACAAAAATCAAAACTTAGGCTACTGAACTCACTCCCCTTGATCCGCAGAAGTTGTAAGCACTGCCTTCTCACTTCTCCTTGGGATTGATACAGCATGGCATCAGTCAGAGCACCAGCCCTGGTGAGTATGGCTCTTGGGGTGGGGCCAGAATGAGGGGGATACACCCCAGGCATGAATATATTTATATAGGGCAATGAAACTCAATACTGGCACCAATTCCCACAGGCAGAAGTGATTGTAGCCACTCTGCCTCTGTCACCCTCAGGAGTGAGAGAGCACAGCTACTGCTGGCATCCTGATGCCACCTAGACCCATATGCTGTTAGCCCATGTGCTGCAATGATGCCTGCTGAATTAACTGCTAAGTGGCATGGGAAAGTGTCCTACCGTGGCAGAAGTAGTAAGGCAAGCCTCCCCAGAAACCTTTGGCAGAGGATTGCAGAGTACCTGCATAAAAGTGTCAGCGAGATCTCTATAGAGGATTCACAGGACGTCCTGGTGCATGTAAACAAACTGCTCCGCCTGGCCCCCTCTGCATAACTCCAGAGAGGAATGAGGAGCAGACAGCAACTCTACCTCTCTTGGTTCTACCACTGCCTTGTCTAGCAGAAGTGATAGAGAGTAATTCAACAGATGTGTCCTGCTACTTTGGGGGCTCTACCCTTGTAACTTCAAAGCAAACTGCACATTTACCAGAGGTTCCTTCCCCTGCATCAGGCTCACCTGTTGGGACTGGCTGGACTGCACTGGAGTCAAACACAGGTCCTGGCTCACTGCACAGCTGGATCCCCCAGTTGCCTGTCCACCAGCCTCCTCCGCCTCTTCCTTGTCCACCCTCCCCTCTCGCTGATCATGGTGAGGGCTCATGGTCCTCCAAAGTTATCCATAGGGCTCTTGGGGACAGTGGTGGGGTCTTCTCCAAGGTTGACATGCAGCTCTTTGTAAAAGAGGCAGGTCTGCAGCTCAGCACCAGATGGATTGTTGGCCTCCTTAGCCTTCTGGTACCCCCGCTGCAGCTCCTTGGCTTTCACACAGCACTGCTGCTGGTCCCGCTTGTAGCCCTTCTCCTGCATGCCCTGAGCCACCCGCTCACAGAGGTCAACAGCTCCGTGGCTGGATTGGAAGTGTGCCTGCACAGCCTCGTCTCCCCACAGCCCCAGGAGATCCAACACCACCTATGTACTCCAGGCAGGAGCGTATCTGGAGCACGTAGCTGGCATAGTCAGCTGGGCAGTAGCACACAAGAGTGGAGAGCTGCCCCACTAGGTGTGCTCACCAAGCCAGGCAATCAGGAAAAGGAATTTAAAGAAGTTGCGAGGCTTTAAAGGGGAGGGGCAGCTTCCTGTCCACCTGGCCCCTGGGCAGCAGAGTACACACTGGTGACCAGAGCTGTCAATGTGGGGCATTGTGGGACATCACCTGGAGGCCAGTAACAGTCAAAGTAAGTAACAGTGTCAACGCTGACCCTCTGTCGACCTAACTACATCGACCTTGATTCTATGCCACTCAGGGAAATGGTGTTATTAAATCGGTGTAGTGGAGCAGTTTTGCCAGCAAGAGTGAAATTTAAAAGCATAGACATTTCCACAGCCAGGTTGATGCAAGATGCCTTGCATCGACCTAACCGTGTAGTGTAGACCAGACTCAAGTTAAACAGAAATTAAAAGGAACACAGTTACATGGGTGAAATGCTGCAAGCTGTATGGATACTTTTAAAAACCATGATAACAGAGGCTCAAACTAAATGTATTCCCCAAATAAAAACCGTGAGGGGACCAAAAAAAAAGTCACCACAGTTAAACAGAGTAAAACAGATGGTCAGAGACAAAAAGATGTCTTTTAAAAATTGGAAGTCAAATTCTACTGAGGAAAATAAAAAGGAGCATAAACTCTGGAAAGTCAAGTGTAAACATAAATAAGGCAGGCCAAAAAAGAATTTGAAGATCAACTAGCAAAAGACACAAAAACTAACAGCAAAAAAAATTGTAAGTACATTAGAAATAGGAAGCCTGCTAAACAACCAGTGGGGCCACTGGATGGTCAAGGTGTTAAAGGAGCACTCATGGAAGATCAGGCCATTGTGGAGAAGCTAAATGAATTCTTTGAAGTCTTCACTGCAGAGAATGTGAGGGAGATTCCCACACCTGAGCCATTCTTTTCAGGTGACAAAGTTGAGGAACTGTCCCAGATTGAAGTGTCAGTAGAGGAGGTTTTGGAAGAAAGTGATAAACAGTAATAACTCACTAGGACCAGACGGAATTCACCCCAAGGGTCTGTGGAAACTTGTATGAAACTGCGGAACTACTAACTGTTGTATGTAATCTATTGCTTAACTCAGGTTCTGTACCAGTTGCCTGGCAGATAACTAATGTAACTCCTATGTTTTTATAAAGGCTCCAGAGGCAATCCTGGGACTTACAGGTCGGTAGGCCTAACTTCAATACTACGCAAACTGATTGAAACTATAGTAAAGAACAGAATTATCGGACACATAGATGAATGCTATATGTTGAGGAAGAGTCAACATGGCTTTTGTAAAAGGAAATCATGCCTCACCGATCTATTAGAATTCTTTGAGGGTATCAACATGCACATGGACAAGGGTGTTCCAGTAGACACAGTGTACTTGGACTTTCAGAAAGACTTGGACAAGATTCCTCACCAAAACCTTTTAAGCAAAGTAAATAGTCATTGGATAAGAGGTAAGGTCCTCTCATGGATCAGTAAGTGGTTAAAAGATAGGAAACAAAAGGTAGGAATAAATAGTCCGTTTTCACAGGGATCTTTTAGACCAGTGCTGTTCAGCATTCGTAAATGATCTGGGAAAAGGGGTAAACAGTGAGGTGGTAAAGTTTCCAGATGATACAAAAATTATTCAGTATAGTTATGTCCAAAGCAGACTGCAAAGAGATACCATGAGATCTCAAACTGGATGACTTGGCATCAAAATATATGAAAATCAATGTTGATAAATGCAAAGAAATGCACACTGGAAAATACAATTCCAACTATTATACACACATATACATATATACATGCACACACACACACAAAATGATGGGGTCTAAATTACCTGTTATCACTCAAGAAATATCTTGGAGTCATTGAGGATAGTTCTCTGAAAACTTCTGCTCAACATGCAGTGGCAGCAGTAAAAAAAGCTAACAATGTTAGTAACCATTAGTAAAGGGATAGAAAGAAAGACAGTAAACATCATGCCACTATATAAATCCATGGTACATCAACACCTTGAATACTGCGTGCAGTTCTGGTCGCCCCATCTCAAAAAAAGATAGATTAGAATTCGAAAAGGTACCAAGAAGGGCAACAAAAATGACTGGGAGTATGGAACAGCTTCCGTGCAAGGAGAGATTGGGACCGTTCAGCTTAGAAAAAAGATGACTATGGGGAGAAATATGATAGAGGTCTATAAAAAAAAAATCAATCACAAATGGTGTGAAGAAAGTTATTTACCCCTTCATATAAACACAAGAACCTGAGGTCATCTGATGAAATTAACAGCAGGTTTAAAAACAAACATAAGGAAGTACTTCTTCACACAGTGTAGCCAGACAGACAGCCCCCCCCCTTCTCAGACCAGCATTGCTGGAAACACAGGAGGAAGCCGGAACAGGGCACTTAACATATATTCCAGCACAGCCTTTGAAGCTGTGAAAAGCACAGGTGTGCTGCTACAATGTGCCTCTGGGAGCAGATACAAGGATTAAGCTCACAGCAGGCAGAGGCCCTGTGACAGACATGGCTCTTAGCCCCTACTAAATAGGGTGATGCACACACACCAACATCCTAGGTGGGAAAATATTTACCCTGATAAAAGAAATGTCCAGTAGTCGAAACTTATTGTTTCTCTCCCTTGCAAATGTAAACTACTCTTGCAAAAGCTGGCGTCACCCCGACAGACCAGCCTCAATTTGGCATAAGAAAGGAGAAAGAGAATAAAGGAGTACAGAGGTATAAGTAGGGGACCTACAGCACCATGATTTTTGAGTGCTTTTCACTATCTATCTGCTGGTCAGATAAGTGACAGCCTCCCAAGGCTTCTGCAGCTAAGAGGGTCCCTACGCCTTGTCCCTTATTCGTCTTTCCGCGGAATTGAGTGACCGATCCTGGCTTGGCACCGCTGGAATCGAGAGATGCAAGGAGGGTAAGAAGCACCCACACCTGATCTCCTATCTTTAGTGTACACATATTTTGAAATAGAGCTCTATACTTTGTTTTCTTTCTTTGGGATTGTGGCTTCAGTTTTGTAACTTGTTTGTGTGTGTAACATCTCTACATTTAAATAAGTAGGCACTAGCAATTTTGTAACCACATGATTAGAATCTAGCTTAATAAATTTTGGTAACCATTTATGCATAAGCCTGACTTGTTTTCTCTGGTTTACTGTAAAGCAGCCAACACAATTAAAGAACCTCAGCCGTTTTGGCTCTAAAGCCTGGCCATTAGGTGAGAGTACTAAGAGCCTAGCGTTGAATTGTGCCGCCTCCACGGGGCAAACTCTTGGGGCACCTGTCAGTCAATCCTGGCTGCCCGCTGCGAAGGAGCTCTGAGCTCTAGCAGTTAAAGTCACGGGTGTGGAGAGGCTCTTAGTGCTGCCATTGGGGCACCTGTCAGTCAGTATTGACTGCCCGCTGCGAAGGAGCTCTGAGCTCTAGCAGTTAAAGTCACGGGTGGTTAGGACCTTGGGGCATCCGTCAGCCTAGCCCGGGCTGCCCGCCGCGAAGGGACAGTGCGTCCTAGCGGTTAAAGTCACGGATGGTATAAACGGGCATAGCTGGCACCTCACCAAACATCCTTGGCCGTCGGCTAACACACAGTGCTGTGGAACTCATTGCCAGGGGATGCTGTGAAGGCCAAAAGCATAACTGGGTTGAAAAAAAGCATTAGATAAGTTCACGGAGGACAGGCCCATCAATGGGTATTAGCCAAGAGGGTCAGGGATGCAACTCTATGCTCTGCGTGTCGCTAGCTTCTTACTGCGATATTGGGACTGGGTGACGGGATGGATCACTCAATAACTGCCCTATTCTGTTAATTTCCTCTGGGGCACCTGGCGCTGGTCACTACCGGAAGACAGGATGCTGGGCTAGGTGGGACTGTTGGTCTGACCCAGTCTGGCCGTTCTTATGAGAAAAGCAGGAGAACACTTCATTTAAGAATCCAGCTGGGATTAGGTGTGTGTTAGCTCCCAGACTTTGAGAAATCAGCCCCATGGCAGTGAACTCAGAATCCAACAGGCCCTAGCCTCAAGGGAATTTCAGCATGCTTAGCTCTTCCAGAAAACATTTTAAACTGGGAAAGACACTGCAAGGTAGGATGGCAGCACATCCCGCATCAGGGAATACTGACACGCCACTGCAGGGCATCTGAGTGCAGCAGGAATGCTAAGCAAAGGCCACAAACAAGTGAACTTTATGCTCTAGATGTTTCCTTGACCATACGGATCTCCTCTCATTGCCAGTTGCCATTACAAGCAAGTTTCCAGCCAATGGCAGTGAAGACTGGTTAGCAGCAACTTCCGGCTCACTGGGCAAAGTGAACTTATTCTCAGGCCAGTGCCTTACAGACAGCCACTTTGCTAAACCTCTTGCCTGAGGCTTCCTGGAATGGGCTTGGACACTGAGCTACCCTCCCCAGGTGTGAGAGCGATCCCTTAGCTCTGAGGGGAAGTATAGGGGCTGCTTGCTGCCAGCCACCTTTGCAAGCACGACATTCGCTTCATTTAACAAACTTGCTCGGTAAAGTTTCACCACCATTTATTTGAGACGCAGTAATTTACATGTAAACACAGACACCTGGGTGGTAAGGCACTTGGTGAGACCAGGCAAGGAGACAAATAACCACTCAGATGGGCTTCAGCAGCCAGGGATTTCTGGGCTGCGTTTCCTTCAGTCTTCTTGTCTAAGGAGCAGCTGATTCACAATGCACCCCAGATGGTACCTGCCACAGGCACAGACGCAACCTCGCTGCAGAGAAGTCCATTCCTCAGTATGAAACCTTGTCAGCAGGACACAGATCCTGAACAGCTAAATACAGACAGAAAGAGTTGCTATTTCCCCAAACACTTGGATGGCACAAGTGATGCTGAGACTGATTCCCTGGAGATACTGTTCCTGGGGTTTCCTCTGTTCAGAAATAGGCATGTAAAAAGCTCAGGGCTTGGCTGTGAAGTAACCAGGTTTAGTGCTGGTTTCCTGCATTAAGAAACTATACTCCAATAAACCCAGGAGCACTGACTCTGGACCAGACAGGCTGGATAACCAAGCAAAGCTACTTCTGGAGCTGTGTATCCATTTTCTCAAGCAGGCAGTCTCTTTCCATGCACAGAATTGCACACATGGCCAGGGGCATTATGGAAGCAGCAGGAGATTTTGTATCTTCTGCTGAAATACTGGGGATTTATTGGCCACTGCTGGAGGCAGGCTACAAGGGATGAGGATGCAATGGGCTTCCCTGGGACAGGAAGTACAGCTATTCTGATTCCTTCGGAAGCATTAAAAGAATGACATTGAAGAATACAGCAACCGGTGGGGGGGGGGGGGGATTCTACGGTGGGAAACATGCAGCCACTGAAGTGAGCTGTAGAACAACAAGCAATCACAGGAAAGGATCTGGGTGGGGTGGGGCTGAGGTGTGCCTAGAAGTACCCTATGCCAGAAGGAAAGGAGCAGGCCAGCTGTGGATGCAGCAAGGGCACCTGTGCTCTCCTGAATCCAAAACAACAGGAACCACGATCCTTGTGAACCAAGCAAGGGGAAGTCTGGTCTGGGCTCCAGCATGGTAAGTACCCCAGGCACAAGCTCCCCAGTACCCCCAGGCACAATCACCCTGGCAGGGGGCCTGTTAACCCTCGAGCCTGTAGCATTAGCTCAGCTCCAGTGAAAGCCCCACTGCACAGCTCACGGAGACTGGGGAGGAAGGAGGCAGTGACACACTGCAGCCTTGCAGGAGGCCTTGTCTGAACACACCTGAACTCCGTGTGCCAGGGCAAGCAGAGCTGCTTTCGCTGTGCAGGTGGGCACACAAGTGGCTCATTTATCACAGCCAGCCCAGTCCTCACTAAGCTCTACCTCCACCACAGCCATCTTAAACCAACCGCCATGAGAATGCCAGTCACCAGCACTTCGGAGAGCCCCAGGGCACCGGACACACTTGGCAAACCTCTGTGGAGGCCAGGAGCTCCACTATGGCACTAAATGTGGCAGCACTTCACCAGGGTCAGAAAATGGCCCTGTAGATTTTTCCAAAGCCCACTGGCAGCTCCCCAGCAAGCCAGACATTCACATTTATACAAGCACCATTTAAAACGAGACCATCACGTCTCCTCCTAGATTTAAAAAGATTTAAGAACTGCAGTTGTCCTCTGCCTTGGCCTGTGCAGAGAAGAGGCAGTGCAGGCAGCAAGTTAAAACACCATCTGGTTGCTGAGGATTGCACCATCCCCATAAATGCACAATCAGGTATTCTGAGCAGCTGCTGCGCCCGGTCCATCATGAGCTCTTTCTGCCGTTGAGCAGGCGAACGCTCTGGTCCTTTTCATCCAATTTCAGGTGTGTCCAGCTGAATTTCTTAATCAGGGTGCCTGGTATCAACGCCACCATGGCTATGGCCAGTAGCTTAAACAACGTGCCCCAGGAGAAAATGGCATCCAGGGAGGTGATCTGTGAGAGGATGGCACCCGTCTGCACACAGATGAAGTTATAGGGGATCAGACCTGGAAGAGAAGAGGGAGAAGCCTGTTACTAGACAACCATCCCTAGTGCCCTGGTGTTGTCTTCAGGATTGCTCTGGCTAGACACCACAGATCTGTATTGCTCGGAGATGGCATGCAGGGTACAGTGTAAGACACTGGTCAAAGGTCACATCTTCTCTGCATCCAGGTGTGCTGACAAAGTGAGAGCTGCACATGGGGGAGTACAGCTCAGTGCCCCTGGAAGGGTCACTTTCCTTTGCTAGCACTAAGGGGGACTAACCATTGTGAAGCAGGAGACAGGGACAAGCAATGCCCCCTCTCTGCCCCTCCATCCTGGGGAAGGATTTCTGGACAGGCTGCGCCCAGCCTCATCTAACACAGCTGGGGTCCTGTCACTGGGAATACTCCGCTCCCAGCCCCTGACACAGCCAAGTGGCCAACCTGGCTGCAGCAGCGCAGTGGGCAATCTGCATCAAATATGCTGTACAGCACCTGGAGAGAGGGCAGCACACATGAGGCTCAGGCCAGGGGCAAGCTTCTGCAGGGCCATTGTATGGGTTTGTGCGAACAGGGGAGATTAGAAATCACTCGTGTTGAACAGCGGAGCTGCAATGCCATTTCCCAGCACTCATTAAAAACCAGTGGGCATCGGGACACCCGACGACAGCTAAGTTCTCTAAAGGAACAGCCATTTCACCTTGGGAAGAGGTGACAGTGTAAGGGCACAGACAGCAGCGAATCAGGAAACTAACACAGCCAGGTGACTGTTGCTGTGGGATCCTTAACGATGGAATTCCTCAAGTGTAGCATGGTACGTTCTCAAGCTTGCTGGGTTCTAGTAACAGCATAGAGTAGGTTGGGTTTGATCCCCTCCTGAACACAGAGCCTGCGCGCCCCCAGCCCCAGCCCCTTACCGATAAGGACGGAGAAGAAGAACTGAGAAACCGGGATGTTCAGAATCGGAGACGCCAGGTTCAGAAACCAGTTTGGGGTCATGGGGAAAAGTCTCAGAAACAACAAGAAGAAAAATAAGCAGCTCCTGTTCTCCTCCACCTGCCATTGGACAAGAGAAACCAGGTCAGTGCTGCCACTGCCTGTTACTGGCCAACTACTGCAGAGCCGAGACATCCAGTCTGACACGAGCAGAAGGTCAGGACTTCATTTCAATAAGCCACAATGTAACATCAGCCCAGAAATAAAAGCAAACCAGAATAGCTTAGTACCACCGTACCCACATGCACCAGGATCAGCTTCGTCTGTGCAGCAGCTGCACCCAGTGAACATACGCGCAAACCTGGGGCATGAAAGACCAGTGGAAAAGGGGGCAATCACTAACGGACAGACATGATCGAAAAAAACACTTACACAAAGGGCAGCTGCATTCCCTGCAACTTACCCTGCTTTCCGGCAGCGCCATTCTGCTAGTGAAAATTGGTTCTCAAGGTCACTATAATGGGTAGTCCTTAAAATTAAAAAGGCAGCCGAATGACAGTGTGGAAGGGAAGGGTGAACATGCAACCTTAGCCCTGTCCCTTGAGCATCTCCTTAACAGCGTAAGTGCACCTTTTGCTGTGTCCAGGCAGCAGCACTGGGAGAAAGCATTAGGATGTGATCAGCCAGACGTTCTCCACACCTGCAGGGCTTGCTCCTGCCAACGCTTACCTGACTGACTCCACTCCCACTAGGAAACGCTCCGCCTGACAGCAGTGTTTTCAGGCTCGGGCCCTCAGTAACACAGCTGTTGGGAGTATTCCCAGTGCTGTACACGGGCACCGATCAATTCTAACAGCACAATACTGCCTAAGGGAGGCTTTGCACTTAGTGGCCAGACTTTGGAGGGGTTAAAAAGGACAAAGAAGGACACAGCAAGCCCCTCCCTCCTGTCCCATGGAGCCCATCAACCTCCTTAGCACAATAGGCACCTGTCAGCTTGGCCAGCCACTATCCCATGCTCTGCTGACTCTTGGGGCTGCAGGCTAAGGAGGCACTGCCGTTCCTATGCAGACCCCTCAGGGCACAGTTCAAGGCAGCATCAGTCTCTCTCACACACACACACCCCCGGCCAGCACTCAGCCTCCAAGCTGCATTCTCCACAATATTATTCTGCAGTTAAAACCACTCTAAAGCTCTTGTGCAGCAAACGTCTTCAGCCAACCTACAGCCTTTGCTCTGTTTAACAGACACAAGACTAAGAGGGCTGGCTTAAAGCAGCTTCCAGCCCTTGTAATGCCTTAGATCATTTTAAGGATTTGTACCAATTTACATTGCAAAACAAGAGCAGCCTTCCCATATGCTCCCGGACAGTCCTAGCAGGGGATGGCAGGTGGACTGGACAGCAGGCACGAACAGGTGGGGCACCAAGTCAGGCGGTCTCTGTGCCAGAGCTGATTTTTAAATGTGAATACAGGAACTGAATCTACGTCAAGTTTCTGTTTGCAGAATTCAGCCATTATTGCTTGAGAGCTCAAAGTATCCCACCCTTCCTAAGTGTCCACTGCATTTTATTCTTGTCAGCTGTACTGGTCAAGCAGGGTTATGGCAGAACGAGCTAGTATCTTCCTGGGCATCAAAGTTACTTACCAAGTTCCAGCTAGTTACACCTGCCTTCAAAGAGGTTGCTAAGGAATCTCTGAAGGCCCAATTTGGCCTGCTGGCGACAATGCATGAGAAAGCAGAGCCCAGCTCAACTCTCAGAATCCAGGGTGCATTTACCTTTGAGAGGAGCAGAGAGAGACTGACACACAAACATGGAACCCCCTGGAGCCACTCATCCAATTCCTTTTCAAAGCAAACTGGGCTGACGCTAGAGGGCACTACCATGTCCCTGCTCTCAGAGCAGGAGTACCTACTCCATTATCCAAGGGATAGCTAATATGGTTAGTTCTCCCTCTGAAAAGCTCATGTTGCTTGCATTTTGGGTCCACTGGACTGATTCCAAAGCCAGAAGGACAAAAACTGCCATGGTGGTAGGACACAGGGGACTGAGGAACCACAAATGCAAGCCCTGAGCTAAGACGGGGCTGTAGAATCACAGCTCAGCTCTGCTCCAGTCAGCCCATCACCGGGGGTTTGTCCCCATGCCCTGAGCAGAGGGACTAGCAGCAAGGATCTCTTTACCTTTCTTTGCAGCATGGCCACTTTATCAGGAAACCAGTAGACTACAAACTGTTTTCCAAAGGCCCCGGAGAGCAGGTAACAGCAGGTGGCACCCACGGAAGTCAAAGCAGAGCACAGCAAGAGCCCCATCCATGGTCCAAACAGAGCCCCAGCCAGGATGTTCTGGTAGAACAAAAGCAGGGAGTGAGACTTTATGAATAAGAGACTGGACAAAAGCATTCAGCAATGCGTACACAATCACAGCCAGCCCAACCCTCCTCTGGCCACATGGGTAGCTTGATGGGGAGCCAGCCATCCCCTTTGCTCCCACAGGGGCACAGCTTCACTGCCTGTTGTGGACTTTCTGTATTAAAGCTCCAGAGAGGATCCCCCATCCAGAGAAGGCAGAGAGTTTGGGGACAGCATCAACCGTTCCAAAGAGAGGAGCTCTGTCACCTTCGCATAAGATGCCAGCCACATCTGGGGCAGGGAAGCACCTAGCTCAGTTGTGGCCTCCGAGTGCCACCATAACACAAATGGTTAAAACTCATGGCTCATTCTAGAAACTTCACCAGTGCAGGAGAGCAGTGTCTGAACTGACCACTGCAGTCTCAGTCCTTGAGTCAGGCAGCTCAGCTGCCTTATGGAGGAGACTCACTTGGTTCTTCCCTCAGTCCCTTAGTTTCAGGGCTTGAAAGGTACCTGGCTCAGGTGACCTAAAGCATTTCCACAGTGCAGCCAGCATCTTAGCAGAGGTTGTCTCATGGGCGCCTCCCCCTTCCCATTTGTGATCAGACAATAGGCCCAGGCCAACTACAACCTCTGCTGACATGGAATGGTAAGAGCAGAGGAATATTTAGAACTTATTTAAAGCTATTCAAGGTGGCAGGAACCAGGGTGAACCAAAAACATGGACATGAGTAAAGTGCTTGAGCACCGCACAACAGTCTGATTGAAAACCAGCTCTATCCAAACTCAACCAGGTGCATAGTAAGTGGATTACTAACAGATCGCCACGTGTAATCATTGGGTGGAATCCTGCAGAGATTGGACCTCAGCCCAAGGCTGTTCAATATTAATATTTTTATCAACAATTTAGAGATAAACAGAGTCACTGTAGATATTGTATATGGAAAAACTGGTTGTTTCCTAAATAATGAGGAAGGCGGGGGTGGGGTGTCATACAGAGACAACAGAATCACTTGGTAAATTGGGCATGATCCAAAACTACACATTTTAATATGGCCAAACATAAGGTCACATCTATAAACAGAGAATGTTAGTCACATGGCATATGGAACCCTAGCCTGAAAGCAGTGACTCTGGATAGGACTTAGAAGTCATTAAACTGAGCATGAGCTTCCAGTGCGCGGCTTTGACCCTTGGAGGTATAACCGGGGGAATATAAAGGAGCAGGGATGAGCTTCACCCCATAGCATTGTCACTAAACCTTGATGGTGCAGCCCACGTAGTATTTTTTATCCGCCTCTGGCTAGTAGGTCTAGTCCCCAGGCAAGGGGTGTGCAATGCATTTCTCAAACTCCCAGAGAGAAGTCCTGTTCACCTGGAAGCAAGATGACAGGCCAGGACAGTGGGGGTTAAATAGTGACCCCAATAAACGAGAGAGCCCAGTGAGTGGGCTAAGACCCTACGGCAAATCCCAGCTTCGGAAAGTCTGGTGAGGGAAAAGGAACAGAGTGCTAGAGAGCTGAGCAGGTGCGTACCAGAAAGCTGGAGCCGGGGATGGCAAAGGATTGCTTGTAGAGGTAGGCAGCACAGAACAGCAGCAGCACATAGCTCTGGTGCTCTTGCTTATAATACTGTAGAAACTCTGCAAGCTCTCGCAGCTCCTCCAGGTCTGATGGGAACTTGAGTGACCTGAGAAGGAAGAGGGAGATCCAGCTAAAAATGATAAACCCTTTACACTCCAAGCATCTCTCAGACATTCTGCACACATTAACAAATGGACAGCCAAGGTCAAATATCTTCACCTGATTTTACAAATGGGGAAACTGAGGCAGGTTAAGTTACTTCGGGTCAGAGGAAGTCTGTGGCAAACTGTCTAGTGACTTAAGTTCTCTCTAAGCTGCGTGGCCATGCAGCAGGCTATAAAGATCCATGTAGGCACGCAGCCTGGAGAGGTGAGAGGTAGGGGGTGGGTGGGGAGGGGAGCAAGTTGGGGCACGCAGGGCTGCCGGCAGGGAGAGGCGCCTCTCCCCCCGGCCCCAGGGCTGTTGTGGTGAGAGAGGGCTGGGGGAGTCCTCTCTCCCCGGGGCAGCCTGCACCCCAAACCCCTCATCCCTGGCCCCACCCCAGAGCCCACACCCCCTTCCAGAGCCCCCAGCCCTGAGCCCCCCCCACACCCAGAACCCCTCTTCCCCAGCTCCAACCCAGAGCCCTCACCCCTGCACTCACCATCTGCCCCAGCCCTGAGCCCCCTCCTGCATCCCAAACCCATCATTGCCAGCCCCACCCTAGAGCCTGCATCCCCAGCACCCCATGCCCAACCCTCTGCCCTAGCTGAACCCGCTCCCACACCCAAACCCTTCATCTCTGTCCCCACCCCAGAGCCCGCACCCCAAACCTCTGCCCCAGCCCCAAGCCCTCTCCGAACCCTTTGGTCCCACCCCCACCACACATCACCTCGATATTCGGTTCACATAACAAAATTAATTCTGCACCTGGATATAAAAAATTAGAGGGAACATTGCTAGTGACTCAAGGACATTCTCATTTGAACAACAGAGTTCCTAGGAAATCCACCAGCAGGCTTTACACCAACCTAGGCCTTTTCTAAGTGTGAACAGCAGTGCTATATTGCAGAGCAAGCTCCTGCTTTATCTACGCAGTGCACCCATTCAGCTTGACAAACGTTCCCATGACCGACCTTTGGTATTGCTCAGCGGACCCATCCAGCCTGCACAGAACAAGCTGAAACTGCCAGAAAAAAAAGAGAGAGAGTTTTCCCTACCTGGTCTTCAGCAAACTGAAAATTAACAGTACTGTTTGCATCCAGCCTGGAGCATTCATCTCCTACCCTGAAGCAGGACTGAAAACAGCATCCAGGACATCATTAGATGGGACTGGAGCCAGTGCACAGATCACCATGCTGCGTGCAAGCAGCCGACATTCCTCACAGAGGAGGTGTTGGAGACACCAGTGCCAGGATCTCTTGGCCACCATGGCACTGACTATCCCAGGTTGCTGCTGGCCCGACTCATACCACTGGCTGCCCTCTGGATCTGGTGTTTGGGCTGAGTATGGAGGTGTGACAACTGGAGATTTTACCCATGGCAGGGACTGACTGTTGCCTCCTGCAATTTGAGGTTGGGGCTAGGCACTTTGATGGCCCTTCCTCAGAGATTAATTGGACCTGGTCATTTCTTGAAGAAGAATATTGTTCACACCCTTCTGCTGGTTGAACAGGACTGTATGAAGATCTTTTACCTTCCACTACTGGTTAAGTGCTGTGCATCTTCCTTATTGGTTTCCACCTCACAGGTCATCATGGGTTACATCTCTCCTCTGGCAACTGATGGAAAAAGCTCAAGTGGCAGAAATCTCACACTGAATTGGACAAATTGCTTCATAACATATCTTGAAATCTCATGCTGTGGGTGTGCAAAAGTTTCTTTGCTTCCACCACTGTACCCACTAAGTCTCACTCAGATGATTTATGCTGATGAATGAATAGGAAACAGCTGTTACTCTGTACGCAACAAAACTCCAACACACCAAGCAGATTCCGACACAACCACCTGCTTCTGTGGCTGCAGAGTGATTTCTGGAGAGTTCAAACACTGAATTGTCTCTGGTTGGACAAGGGCTGTTGGTATCACTGTGTTCCACAATCTACTCTTTGGACTAGCATCTGACCTGACTGGGGAAGACCAGCAGGGGACACTTGTCCATTGTTGTCTGAAACACCCATAAAATGCAACGCAGTTAAAGAGAGAGTGCATCTACTATCACCATCAAAGTGCGTATCGTAAACAATTGTCAACCATACAAAATCTGCACAGCTATCAGGATTTGTTCAAGCTTGGGGAAACTGTTACAGAGAAAGATAAAATGAGCTTAACAGACAGATACCCATTCTTAGATATCATGGCCTGAATCCTGTCGCAGAGTCAATGAGTTAATTCACTCAGAGAGAGAAAAATCAAGGGGACCCATTCAAGTCTCCTGCCTTTTGTCCTACCTCTAAGCATGTTAGCCCTCTTCTCTCTGAAAAAGTAAAAGAATGCCCAGCCCTCTGCTGGCCTATACAGTTCATTTAAAGAACACCACATCCTTTCTACAGAGCCAGATAGCAGTCTGGAATATGTCAGTCTGTGCGAGGGGCCACACACTGGCATTCCAGTTTGAGAGGGGAGTCTACATCTCTACACATATCTCATCATTAAAGGAGTTTTCACTGTGTGCACACATGTGTTTTTCACTTGCCTTGCTCCACAACAGCGTTCTACCCTTGACTGTCAGAGACCTTTTTGCACCTTATTGGCAAAATAACATTAAGCTAGAAAGAGTTACTGGTCAGTACAAGTCACCTGGTTTCACCCCAGGCAGTAAGGCATGAGCAGGTCTTCAGCAGGGTCAGATCCTCAGCTGATATTAATTGTCCTTGTGCCATTGACCTCAGTGGAGCTATGACAATTTGCACCAGCTGAGGTTCTGCCCCAAAGAGCACAGGGGCCTAGAGAACAAACTCAGGTAACACATAGCAAATGGTATATTAGAATCCACAGTTAAGTGATGCAATGAGAGCTAGTATCTGTGGGTAGGGTGGGCTATTGCTTGCTCTGACTTGTTTTCTGGGTGGTAATTCCTGGTTTTGGGGCAACAAAGGGCTCAAAGCTGGCCAAACCTTTGTTAGGCAGAGCTAAAAATCGAAAGGAATCCCAACTAGAGATAGACCGCACGTGTCTAGGCTTTTATGTGCTTTCTGTAAAAAAAAAAAAAAAAAAAAAAAAGTAGTTTAACTAAGAGTTACCTGGCCTTGCACCTGCCTACTTGAGCAGTCACTCTCTCAGGACCATAGCGTCACAGTGCAGAGAAGCAGAAGGCCCTTTGGTTCTGAGCAGCCAGAAGCAGGGTATTCTCTATGAGGGTCCTCCACGTCAGAATTCACTCTTCCTAGGTGTCATATGGCCCAAATGTGTTGCCGTTCAGAGCACATAACACAGCCTCTCCTTTTACAGGGGCTTTTGGGATGGGGGACACTACCTGAGGGCTGCTATTTCAGAAGCAGGGTATTTTCTTTATACAGTGCTGCTGTAAGGGTTAGGCCTGGTCCACATTTAAAAGGTTGACATAGCTAAGTGGACAACAGGTGTGAAAAAAAAAATCAAACCCTTGAATGCCATACTTATACCACCCTAGCCCCAGTGCAAACACATCTATGTTAATGTAAGAATACTATCATCATCAGGGATGTGGCACTCTTACACTGACAGAAAAACCTCTTCTGCAGGTGTAGGTTGCATCTGTGCTATGGGGTTATGTCTAGTTGGGACATTGTCGGCATAACCCCATAGCATAGACATACCATCAGTCAGCTATTGCTGGTGTATAATGGAATTTGCTGGAGCACTTGCCTTTTTGCTATTTGTTGTTTTAAAGAAGTATCAAGGACACCTACAGCTTTGGAGAGGGACCTTTCTTGCTACAATATAAATCAAAGCAATAAAACACAAAACATCTGCCAAATCCTAGCAGTCAGGATAGATGAAGGATCCTAGAAGGGTATGTCAAGCCAAAGATGACCGGCACTAACATTGTTAGTTTCAAAGCTTCTCAAAGATCTGATTTCACACTGATTTGCTATTGCTAAACATAGCTCAGAACATGCAACACCATATTTCTATGGATTTCACACCCTGCAAAGATCATCACATGGTGGGGATATATTTTTAGGCTGCCACCCTATACTAACAGGTCAACAAAAATCCAGTATTTCACCCATTCATCCTGAACATTACCCTCAGTCAAAATCAGATAGAGAAAACCCTCCTACCTCTTGAATCATTTAAAATCTTTTCACATGGGGAAATAGTGCATGCACCTGAAAGTTGCCATTTTCCATTGCAAAATGTGCACATGCATTAGATCACAACAAGAAAAGGAGTACTTGTGGCACCTTAGAGACTGACCAATTTATTAGAGCATGAGCTTTCGTGAGCTACAGCTGTAGCTCACGAAAGCTTATGCTCTAATAAATTGGTCAGTCTCTAAGGTGCCACAAGTACTCCTTTTCTTTTTGCGAATACAGACTAACACGGCTGTTACTCTGAAATAGATCACAACAGTCATTCTCCTCTGGGCTTTCCTCCAGGACACCCAAGGCATCACAGCAGTCCCTCAGCAAAGCACATTGCCCACAGCGCCGCCACCCTGCAAATTCTGTCGGCGGGGTGACAGACGGACGAAGCGAGGGTCGAAGGGTTTTCTCGAAAGCGGCTCCGGGATGCTGGGACGGTGGGCTGCAGCTGCAGTAAAGCCCTAGATGGCCCGGCCTGTTGGTCCCACCCTGGCCCACATGCTCCCGGACCCCAGCACCCCGCCTGCAGGCCCGGCCCCGTGCCCCACACCACGAGCCTGGGGAGCCCGGCCCCCTCGGCAGCCCACGGGCGCTCGCGCCCAGCTCTGGTGACCCAGGGGTCCCGGGCCCACAGCGAGAGCGGCGCCGTCAGGCACGGGCGCGAGATGCGGGCGGCTCCCGCTGCAGGGAGGAGCCGCTTCCCCGGGCCAGAGAGGGCAGGACCGGAGCCGAGCTGGGGGGAGGGGGCTGGGCCCGGCCGTCACCCACCTGCCGGCCCCGAGCGGGCCCCCCGGGCGCAGCCGCGCCGACAGCAGGTAGAGGCCGCAGGAAGCGGCCCCGAGCAGCGCCAGGAAACCGCAGAGCGGCCGCATCCCGGCGCGGGAGCTGCAGCGCCAAGAGCGCCGGGTACCGGCCGTTCGCGGCGGCCGATCACGTGACCGACCGGCGGCTCGCCCCACGGAGCCACGTGAGCGGAGCCACGTGACACGGGCCGCGCTCCTGCAGCCCACCCTGTTGCGGCCTCGCCCGCCCGCGTGAGAGCGATCGGCTCCCGTGCGGCCTGAGGCCCCGCCCCGGGCGTCAGCGGGGGCTGGGCCCCGGGCCTCGGGCGCGCTCGCTCGCCACGGGTAGAACTGGGGCTGCGGCTGCCTCCGGCCTTGGCTCATCGGGAGTTTGTGCCCTGGCGCCCCCGAGCCTGCTGGGCAGCAGCGCCCCGGCGTGGTTTGCGCGGGAGTCTTCCCTCTGCGCGTCCCGCCCTGCCCTGGGCTGCCCTGCACCTCCGCCTTGCCGTGTTCAGACGGAGCCTGCTCGGGTTGGCGCGGTGACCGGGGGCCGGGCCTGCCCTCCGCAGTGCTCGCCGCTCGCCTCAGTCGCGTGTTTTCTCCTCCCTTACCCGGGTTACTAATGACCGTGTTGGATAGCACCCGCCCGAGGCTGAGCCTGTGGGGCCGCGGGAGATGTGGCCTCCCGGTTTGACAACGGACTCCTGGTTACTACTCTGGGGGCACAGCCTTTCCCAGCGTGCACCCACCCACCGTTTAGCAAATCCATCTCAACCCCATTGCCCCGGTTTGTTTAAGAGAATGTCAGGTGGGGCTGTGTCAAAAGCCTTATTAAAATCAAGGTAGCTCACGTCTGCTGCTTCCCTGCAATCCCCTAGTCCAGGAACTCTGTCAAAGGAGGAAATGAGGTTGGTTTCTTTGTGATGAATCCATGCTGGCTATTCCCTATAACTAGTGATGAGATGCCAAAATCTTAACAACGAGTTCCCTCCTCAACCCGCGAGGGGGTGGTTGCCAACTCTTGCCCCATCCAGCTCCCCCCCCCTGCATTCCTTGACGCCCACTCCCCCCCAGGACCCCTGTCCCATCCACCCCTGTCCCCTGACTGCCTCCAGAACCGGGCAGGAGGGTTTCATGGGCCACCGTAGTGGGTGCCCACCCCAGCCCTAAGAGCCAGAGGCACCTGCTGCGGGGCGAGGTGGGAAGTCCCGGCGGTGCTTACCTAGGGCAGCTCCCAGGAAGCATCCGGCAGGTCCCTCTGGCTCCTAGGGGTGGGGGAGCGTAGCTAGGGGGGGAACAGGGGGAGTGGTCGCTCCCCCCACCGATCACATCAAAAGTGGCGCCTTAGGCGCCAACTCCCTGGGTGCTCCGGGGCTGGAGCACCCACAGGGAAAATTGGTGGGTGCAGAGCACCCCCCGGCAGCTCCCCACCCCGCGCCCGGCCCCAGCTCGCCTCCGCTTCCTTTCCTGAATGCACCTCCCCACTCTGCCTCTCGCCCCCTGCCCCGGCTTCCCGCGAATCAGTTGTTCGGCGGGAAGCCTGGGAGGACTGAGAAGCAGGCCGCGGCTTCCCGCTCAGGCCAAGGGTGGCGGAGGTGAGCTGGGGCGGGGAGTGGTTCCCCTGCGCGACCCCACCCTGGGTTACCTGCTGCGGCGCAGGCAGCCCTCGCACGAGCTCACCTCCGCTCTGCCTCCCTGGGCCTGAGCCTGAGCCGGAAGCCACCGCTTGCTTCTCAGCCCACCCCGGCTTCCCAGGCGAACAGCTGATTTGCGGGAAGCCGGGGGTGGGGGGCGGAGAAGCACAGCGGGGCAGCGCGTTCAGGGGAGGAGGCGGAGCGGAGGTGAGCTGGGGGTGGGGAGCTGCTGGTGGGTGCTCTGCACCCACCAAATTTTCCCCTTGGGTGCTCCAGGGCTGGAGCACCCGTGGAGTCGGCACCTAAGGCGCCACTTTTGGCCGGTTAAATTTAGATGCCCTTTGAGAACCGGTTGTCCCTTGCGGAACAACTGGTTCTAAAAGGGCTTCTAAATTTAACAACCGGTTCTAGCGAACTGGTGTGAACCAGCTCCAGCTCACCACTGCCTATAACCCTATTATTCTCCAGGTGCTGACAAATTGTTTAATAATTAGTTCCAGAATCTTTCAAGGTATCAAAGTTAGGCTAATTGACCTATAATTCCCTGGACCCTCTTTGTTCCCCTGTTTTAAAGACAGGTACTATGTTTACCCTTCTCCAGTCTTCTGGGCCCTCACCCATCCTTCTGGAGTTCTCAAAGGTAATTGCTAATGGTTCCAAGATTACTTCATCTAGTGTTTTAAGTACCATAGGATTAATTTAATCAGGCCCTGCCAACTTGACTACATCTAATTTATCTAAATAGTCTTTAACCTGTTCTTTTGCTATTTTGGCTTTCATTCCTTCCCCCTTGTTAATATTAATTGTGTTGAGTGCAGGGACTGTCTCCTACTCTGTGTCTGTGCTTGGGCCTGATTTCAGTTGGACGTTTCTAGGGGCCACCATAATACAAATAGTAGTATAAAAAAGTACTGAGCACCCACAACTGAAATTGAAGTCAGTAGCAAAGATGAGTTCTCAGTACTTTTTGTATTATTATTTGTATTATGGTAGACCCTAGAGCACGCCAACTGAGATGAGGCCCCAGCACAGAGTAGGAGACAGTCACTGCACCAGAGAGTGTTGTACCTAACTAGGCCAGACAGACAAAGGGTGAGAGAAAGGAAAGATTCTTATTCTCATTTTATGTTGGCCATAATAATTTGTTGTAAGCATGTGCCCGTGCTGCCATTGTACCCCCCAACACTGCTACCCCATGAAGCTGCCAGAGAAACATTTTCTTTTTCCCCCTGACATATGTAGAATTTTTGCCCTGGGGATAAACAATATTCAGTCCTGTACTTACTATAGATTTAAGGCTGAACAACTTTTTGGGGCTGGTAGAGAGAGCTTTAGTCCCAGTTTCCCAGTGGTGCACACACTTGCATCACTCCCTAAAAGATCCTGGAATAGTGGCCATTAAAATTACATTTCTATACATGGAAAAGCTATTTTATGTCATTTTAGATGTCTACAACTGTATCAGTTATGATTTTTCTCTACCGTGGAAGCCTTTAGAATTAGATTCACACTGCTAAGGAAGCCTGGCTTTACAGGCAGCAATATATAAAAAATAATTCTCAGAAAGTATTTAAAATAGTTTTATTGTACAGCAGGTGTCTTGCACAAAGTACATGATGATGTGGTGCTGTATGAAGGTTTTCTTGGCATGACTCATGCAGCGCTCCCACCCAAATGCCAATAAAACCAGTATATAAAGGATAGAGAGAGAGGTGTGTGTGTAGCACTATATTATAGGAGACATTGGCGATGACCTTTATATCAGGGTTGTCCAGCACTTTCCATTATAGCGCCCTATTATCAATTGCTTATAATTATTAAACAGAGGCTGAAATTTTCCATGATGGGGTGTTCATCCCACACTAGCCCTGGCAGGGTTAACAAGGCAAGAGAGGCTAATTAGCCATTTGATGCACCTGGAGGGAAAAAATGATCCAATGGGTATGTCTACACAGGAAAGAAAACCCTGTGGCTGGGCTGTGCGTTCTGTTTCATTGCTGTGTAGACTTTGGGGCTCCCACTGCACAGGATCCTAGAGCCCCGGCTTCAGCCTGAGCCTAGAGGTCTACACAGCAACGAAATAGCCCCGCAGTCTGATCCCCGCAAGCTTGAGTCTGCTGGCGCAGCTGTAGGTTTTCTTTCCTATGCAGACATACCCAGTGAGGCTTAGCTGGGAATGAAGCTCAACTGGGCAGAAACAAGTGGGGCTTCTATAAAGCCAGAGAGCTGGCAACAGAAGAAGGGCCTGCAGTGAGAGAGTCTGCAGTCACAGTCCCTGATACAAGGGGGAAGAGTAGGAGCCTGTGATAGGCAGTGTAGGAAGCCATTTAGGGAAGGAGCAATAAGGGTTGGGAGACTAAAGACCTGAGCTGCTGGGTTGAGGGTCCCTTGACTGGAACCCAGTGTAGATGGTGGGCCTGAGTTCCCCCACAAGTCACTGCAGAAAGGGCATGCTAGGGGCAAACTATCTGGAGACTGCCAGGGACAGTTTGGAAGGAGACTTTGATAATACTGTGGAAGAGAGGGAATTTCAATGTGACTTAGCCAGAGAGCTGAGCCTCTAAGAGGAAAGTGCTGCAACTCTGGGAGCAAGGGGGAGGCTGTGGAGTAAATGAATAGGATGATGGGATGAGCAATTGCAGGAAGGGGTGTCAGACCATGTGGCAAGCTAATCTCCAGATGGGCCAGTAGGAGGCACCAGAGCCCTAAAAGCATTCCTCACTACAGCTGGGTATTGGCCTCAGGCAGAATTTTTATGCAAAGCTTTAGTAAAAATTAAATTTATTAAAGTTTTCTGAGAACGAGGCAAGTGAAAAACAGGTAGATTTGCTAATATAAAATTTCCCAACTGTTTTTTTTAAGAGTCTCTCAGGGTTCGAGCTAGGTTTGAAATTTGACAGGGTCTTGTGGTCAGAGATTTGACTAAGTTATGAGCCACAGAATTTGGTTCTGGCCTCTCTCTAAACATTGCTCACCATATGTGTTTATAGTAAGGTTGTCCTTCTGCATGAGGGTGTTTCAACTTGTGATTCTAAGGTTTCTTGCCTGATATCACTGTTTTAAAGAAACTTTTTCTTTACACAAACTGGTTTAAAGTCCTAACTACCAAAACCACAAGCTTGAAAACTAGCTTTATGTAAAAAGGAATGTTTCACTTCTAAGTTGTTACGATCAGAGTGAAAGTGTCGATTACTACATATAACACCAGTTATTTAGCTTTAACTTTTATTAGGTATGCGTATGCACATGTAGCAAATCATTGCTTTCAGTGGAAAGAAAAGTCCTATTCTGATGGTAGCTTCATCATAAAATAACCATACCTATTGTAAGAAGTTAATAAGCCAAAAGTACAGTCTGAAAATGATACCTCCACTACACTCAATTGGCTTGTGGCAAAGCTTTATTTACCATCAAAAGACATCTTTTAAAAAAATAAATAATTTCTAATAATTGTTTTATAACCAATCATTTCCTAATGATTTTCAAAATGAAGATGGCTAGTTTATAAGCCGAGAACGGTAGTCTCCTGCAATATCCTTGCTGTTCCTCAATAGCTTATGTTTGGGAAGCACTCTGAGCTCCTTGGATGGAAGGCCTTGTGAATCTAAAACATTTTTTTTTTAATACCACCACCATAAATGATTTGAGAGTCACTGCATGGGCAGCAGGACACCTGGAGAGCATGAGGAATTGCACTATAGTTTGACATCCACAGATGACAAGATGTGAAGACACTTGAAAATTAGTCCTTTTTTCCCCCCTGCCATTTCCCCACAGTATGTGAAATGTGTGCTGTTGTCAGTATAACATGGCATACAGCTGAGTCTTTCTTGGCTCAAGTTTGCATGTTTTCACATGGAATAGGTTTGAAGATTATTTCAGTGTTTTCCAGCAGTACAAGGTCATATCTGCACAGATGTGGCCTGCATAAAGAGAATAAATAAACAAAAGAAGCCATTGATATAAAAACAAGCTACCCTCTTTTCTTTGTTCACATGTCCTCTTATAGCACTTTAGGGATTTGTATAGAATGAGTTGTCTGTAGTATGCTTAGGCGGAAAAGAGGGGCTGGTAGGTGAGGTGGGGTTGCTTCCTGCCTATGCTGTGGATCACAGGAATATTTAAACCAGATTTTTTGTGACATTCTGCACTGGAAAAGTCTCTTGCCTCTCTTAATGATAAAAGAAAGTGATAGCCACTTTCTCCTTAGAAAAGACTTTTCCAGAGGATGAAGTCAATGCAGACGGGGGTCAGTCTGCTGCTATCTCCTAGGTGACAGCTGGGGTGAGAGGCTCATGAAAACCAGATATATCAAAGGACTGGATATGGACCTGGAACTTGAAAAGCAGGGAGTGAGGAGATCTGAGACACAGAAATGAAGAGGTGTCGCAAGAGAGGGTTGGAGAGAAGAGACCTGGCTTACTAGGAACAGAATAAATTTTCCTTTTATTATTCTGTAGCGAAGCCCAAAGTGCCTGATCTAGCAGAATTTATGAGAAATCTAAATATGCAGTTCATTCCTTTTATTTTGCTACCATTTTCTCTCTATTGTTAATAAACCTTATTTTTAACACAAGTAGATGATCCATGGCCTGTTGCTCAAGAAATTTCACACAGACTGTCCCAAAGACAAGAAAACTCGTCAGCCTCTATATGCTGAACATTTGTATTTACTTGCATCACATTTATTTTCAGTATAGTATTGAGCCGTAGGCAACATCCTTGTAACTGCATAAAGGGCCTGTACTTCTTTCCAAGGCCCTTATTTAAATCTCCTTTTAATCAATGCAAATTTTGCCTGAATAAAACTGTACATTGAGATCCCAGATTACACATTTTAGAGACAATAAACCAAATTCTGTCTTCAAGCATAGATACAAAATTCTCAGTGACTACAATGGGAATTGTATGTATAAATTTGAGGGCAGAATTTGACCCCAAAATATATGTACGGTAATTAGACTATGTGGTCTAAATGTAATTCTTCTGGCCTCAATCAGCCCAGTAATCCACATGAAACATTTAAAACCATCTAATTTGCCAGTATGGAGATTGTTAGTAATCATCCACTTACCTTTCTGGATTTGTAATTGACCTTAACCTCATTTGAAGAATCCTGAGTTTGTGCTTTGGGCCTATTACAGACCCTGTGGAAAATGCCAAGGAAATTCTTGCAATTTTTTCAAAATCCTGGTCAAATCCAGCTAGCACACTAGTTTGGTTGTATTGTTGAAAAGTTGCAACTTCACTAAACAGAAAGCAAACAATTTAGAATATACTCACTAAGAAGCAAATCACATTTTGACTAGATTCCGTGTAATATTCACAATGGAGGTTATGGAGAAGTGCCAGGCTCTTGAATTCCTGCTGATTTTTCTGAGAGTGGGCTATCAATTCAGATTCTCAGATCCAAACCTGTTCTTATGATTTTGGTACCCAGTCCCCACCAAACCCCCAAGGCATCTACTTTTCTGGTCTTGTTCAGAGGTGGGAAAAATCTCATGAGAAGGGTATTATTTTTATCATTCAAGAGGGTGGATATCTTGGGAAATCATTTGATTTCTGACACCGTAGACTGAAATCTAGTTAGAACAGCTCACAAGATTTTGGTGTCGTTGAATCTGACCCCAAAATAGAATCTGAGCTCTGATTCTGCCTTCAACCTGAACTCAAAGTCATAGATTAAATCCAATCATGGTTCAAACACTGCCTTTTATATGGACCTATATGTTCATTTAGGCAGCCATGTATACTGTATAACATATGCTAAATACAAAATTCTATGTTAAAAGTAAAGGAGTACTTGTGGCATCTTAGAGACTAACAAATTTATTTGAGCATAAGCTTTCGTGAGCTACAGCTCACTTCATCAGATGCATTCAGAGGAAAATACAGTGGGGAGATTTATATACACAGAGAACATGAAACAATGAGTGTTACCATACACACTGTAACCAGAGTAACAGCCGTGTTAGTCTGTATTCGCAAAAAGAAAAGGAGTACTTGTGGCACCTTAGAGACTAACCAATTTATTTGAGCATGAGCTTTCGTGAGCTACAGCTCACTTTGAAGTGAGCTGTAGCTCACGAAAGCTCATGCTCAAATAAATTGGTTAGTCTCTAAGGTGCCACAAGTACTCCTTTTCTTTTTACTGTAACCAGAGTGATCACTTAAGGTGAGCTATTACCAGCAGGAGAGCAGGGGGCAGGGGGAAAACCTTTTGTAGTGATAATCAAGGTGGGCCATTTCCAGCAGTTGACAAGAACGTCTGAGGAACAGTGGGGGATGGGGGAGGATTAAACATGGGGAAATAGTTTTACTTTGTGTAATTACCCATCCACTCCCAGTTTCTATTCAAGTCTAAGTTAATTGTATCCAGTTTGCAAATTAATTCCAATTCAGCAGTCTCTCGTTGGAGTCTGTTTTTGAAGTTTTTTTGTTGAAGAATTGCCACTTTTAGGTCTGTAATTGAGTGACCAAAGAGATTGAAGTGTTCTCCAGCTGGTTTTTGAATGTTATAATTCTTGACGTCTGATTTGTGTCCATTTATTCTTTTACGTAGAGACTGTCCAGTTTGACCAATATACATGGCAGAGAGGCATTGCTGGCACATGATGGCATATATCACATTGGTAGATGTGCAGGTGAACAAGCCTCTGATAGTGTGGCTGATGTGATTAGGCCCTATGATGGTGTCCCCTGAATAGATATGTGGACACAGTTGGTAACGGGCTTTGTTGCAAGGATAGGTTCCTGGGTTAGTGGTTCTGTTGTGTGGTGTGTGGTTGCTGGTGAGTATTTGCTTCAGGTTGGGGGGCTGTCTGTAAGCAAGAACTGGCCTGTCTCCCAAGATCTGTGAGAGTGATGGGTCGTCCTTCAGGATAGGTTGTAGATTCTTGATGATGTGTTGAAGAGGTTTTAGTTGGGGGCTGAAGGTGATGGCTAGTGGCGTTCTGTTATTTTCTTTGTTGGGCCTGTCCTGTAGTAGGTGACTTCTGGGTACTCTTCTGGCTCTGTCAGTCTGTTTCTTCACTTCAGCAGGTGGGTACTGTAGTTGTAAGAATGCTTGATAGAGATCTTGTAGGTGTTTGTCTCTGTCTGAGGGGTTGGAGCAAATGTGGTTGTATCGTAGAGCGTGGCTGTAGAAGTTACCTACTACAGGACAGGCCCAACAAAGAAAATAACAGAACGCCACTAGCCATCACCTTCAGCCCCCAACTAAAACCTCTTCAACACATCATCAAGGATCTACAACCTATCCTGAAGGACGACCCATCACTCTCACAGATCTTGAGAGACAGGCCAGTCCTTGCTTACAGACAGCCCCCCAACCTGAAGCAAATACCAGCAACCTTTCAGTGCAACAGTAATAAACATGCACATGTGACCGTACTTCATGAAGGTCTCTCTATATATGGATGGATATTTAAAGATACGGATCCTGAATAAGTAATGTATAATGTAGTATTTTAACTAACTTTGCCGTAATCAAAAGTCTTTTAAAAATGTAGATGCTGCTTTGTTATTCCACCACTAGTGGATTATGGTGGCAAATTCCATTACAAATGTAAACATGGAGATGTAATTGGAAGTGTGCAACATTTTCAGAGTCTAGCATTCAATTTGATGTGCTTTATTAACATATTTAGGAGCTATGAGAAGGTCAGCAAGATGAAACCCAGTGTTTATGTGAAAAGTATTTACAATTTCACCTGAATATGTCTTTGTTCCTTCATGCATGGTGACTGGCGGGTTATTAAATGCTTAGAAATGCATGGAGTACATACCATGAAACACTAGAGAGTTTTAGATATGCAAGTAAATCCAGCATAAGCCGCATATGACTCAAAGCTGAAGGAATATGCAGCTAGAACTTCCTTGACAAGTCATTGAAGAGTCACTGAAAAACTGGTCATGCAGGAAATGTCTGGCTGTAGCAAGATTAGATTAGTCTCACAAATTTGCATAATCACATGAATCACCATTTCACCCTTGAGAATAATGCAGTATTTCTGGAGATTATACTCTCAAGGCCAGATGCTCAACTGGTGTAAACTGGAAAAGTTCCACTGGAGTCACATAGTTTGATTAATTTACACCTGCTTACATGGGATTTATTCCATGAGGTGCAAGCAACCCCCAAATCGTGTGTGCTTGCTTCCTGCCAGCACCAGGGGTTGATTGGCCTAAATTAATTGCCAAGAGTTTTGGATCTTGAACCCAGTAGGACTTACTGATTGATTGTGGATTCTGCTGTGTTCCCAGCTTGATCTGTTAGTTTAATTATGAGGGAGCCTCTTCTAACAGTTTTGTTCCAGATAATAATATCCACCAAGTAATGATGAACTGCAAGGCAGAGGGAGAGCTCGGTTAGATTCAACTTCTTTCCTTTTCTGACAAAGTGCTTTGGGCTGGAAGCTGAGCTGCAGATGGAGCACATTTTCCTCTCATTTATCTGACATTTGTGTCTTGCTTCTGTTGCTTCCTTTCACTCTCAACTTTCAGTCTCCCTCTTGCTTGTCATCTCCTAGCCCCTTCTCATTTGCTTCATTTCTTTGCCCCTTCACATGATCACTCTTCTCCATTTCTCACTGTGCATTTCCTTGCAGTGGACCTTTTCCTTTCTGTTGCCACTCTACTCTGTTTACTGTCTCCTAGCAGGCTCTCACTTGACCCTTCCACATGGCTCTTTTCATATGGGATTCTTTCCCCTCTGCATGATGTAGATTTCCTTAGTTCTCCAGAACTTCCTTTACTGCTCTTGAACTGCCCACCTTGTCTACTTGGACTCTCTCAACTAGCCACTTTCTTCCTTCTAGCCCATCTCCTCTGCTGTTGCACTGCCTAGCCAAGCATGCTGTCTCTAGCTGTTCTACACTTTGCTCTAGGAATCATTTTGAGGCAGTTCTGTATATAGCCTGTGCTATACAGGAGGTCAGACTAAATGAGCACAAGGGTCCCTTTCAGGATTGGAATTTATGAAATTTTCCACAGATCTGTTGTCTGCTCTCATATCTTTTTCTCTCCCTTTTCTTTTTGATTCACTTCAGGATTTTTCCCCACCTTCTAGGGTGGGTACATTCATAGCACAAGAGTATGTATACTGAATCCAACTACTTGGGACAACCTGGTCAGTTGTCCTTGAAGCCAAAATGGCCAAGAGTTTCTCTGCTGCTGAGACAAAAAAGACCAATGAAACCTTGCAAAAGGGCCATCTTGTCATTCTGTGTGTTGATGGCAAATGTAAAACTGGAGCATGGAACACCTGAACATTGTTTGAAACAGCTAACATCCTCCTTTTCATCCAGCAGTTAAAAACCCTGAATTGAGATCTGTGCTTTATGTGAAGTGCCCTGGCCAGGAAGCTGTGAAAAGAAAGCTGAGAACTTGATGGGTTGCGCCAGCAAAGTGTGGCTATTGTACTTTTACCTAATGCCTGACAGGCATTGTAGGATTGGCAGGAGATTAATTGAGCGATTTATCAGCATGTGATTCCATACCAACTGTGGGCATCTTCCCATCAACATAGTCTATGGTTCTACCAACACCAATGATGTGGCTGCAGATTTTTTTTACAAGCAACCGCAGATAGTCTTAAATGAAACCCCAGGAAGAGATGATCCTGGGCACCTTTAATGTCCTGGTAGAAGAGGATAATGACTCCTGGGCAAATTCACTTGGGAAGTTGGGTATTCAGTATTTGTACAGCACCAAGCACAATGACATCCTTGTCCATGATTGGGGATCCTAAGTGCTATAGTAATCCAAATAATAAATAATAGGAATGAGCAGCAATGGCTGGAATTTGCAGCTGCCAGCGACATGATCACTGACTCATTTTTCCATCACCACAAGATTCACAAGCAGACATGGTACAGCCCAGATGGTTTCTCTAGGACTCTTATTGATTGTGACTTTGTTAACAACCATTGGCAGTCATAGATGTAGGAGTTTGCAGAGGCATCGGACTTGACACTGGATCATCAGCTTTAGCTGGCAAAAGTGCACCTCTGACTTTGATGTCAGCCAGTTAATGGGCCAAAATTAGTCCAATTCAATTAAAACCTCTTATTACAACTAAGCTATCAAAAAAGAACTAGATAAATTCTTGGAGGATAGGTCCATCAGTGGCTATTAACCAGGATGGGCAGGGATGGTGTACCTAGCCTCTGTTTGCCAGAAGCTGGGAATGGACAACAGGATGGATCACTTGATGATTACCTGTTCTATTCATTCCCTCTAAAACACCTGGCACTGGCCACTGTCAGGAAACAGGATATTGGGCTAGATGGACCTTTGGTCTGATCCGGTATGGCTGTTCTTATGTTCTGTCATCTATTCTGAACTGCATAAGGCCATTGAAGCATTAGAGACTTAAGTCTCACTTCCTGTCACCTGATGAGGAATGGTATTGTTTCAAGTTGTCAGTGCAAACTGCTGCCAGCTCAGTGCTGGGGCTCGTCACTTCAGATGTCATCCAAGAATCAGTGAGGACATGCTCACTCACTTCATTCGCAACTAAGAAAAAAGTGAGACTACAATTTGAGTCTTTAAAGATGTTTGTCAAGAGCGAAAGCAAAAGCTGAATGGGTTCAGCTTTGGAACATCATCAAGTCACTTTGTAAGAACAATAAGGAATCATGGTGATCGACTCAGGCAGCGAGTGTAGAACAGGCTGCCATCAGGCATGATCTCCACACCGTCTTTTCACCTTTGCAGTGTTTGTGGGGGAAGGTGGCACCAGCTTGTCCAGTAAAGAATCAAGATGGCAGCATTAGCCACTATGCAAGATCTGTTGCATCGATGGGTAGATCATTTCAATATGTTCCTCAATTGACTGCTGCCTGCATTCCCTTTTCCATTTGAAGAGGGCCAGGAAGATCCAGTTAAGAACCTTTCTTCAACCAAGATGAGATCTGAATCAGTCATAAGAACGGCCATACTGGGTCAGTACAATGGTCCATCTAGCCCAGTATCCTATCTTCCGACAGTGGCCAATGCCAGATGCATCAGAGGGAATGACCAGAATAGGCAATCATCAAGTGATCCATCCCCTGTCATCCACTCCCATTTTATGGCAATTAGAGGCTTAGAGACACCCAGAGCATGGGATTGCATCCCTGACTAACTTGGCTAACAGGAATTGATGGACCTGTCATCAATGAACTTACCTCATTCTTTTTTGAATCCCGTTACAGTTTTGGCCCTCATAGCATCCCCTGGCAACAAGTCCCACAGGTTGACTGTCTATTGTCCAAAAGCTGTAGTCTGGAAAGGCACCAGGGTTTGTAACATCACCCATGAGGTGTTGAAGACAGGTCAGAGTATTGTTGTACCATGCTGCATAGACTCCTCCAGACCCTCTGGCAAGCTAATATCATCCCTGATGATTTGAAGAAGGTGGTTATTTTGCCTCTGTTCAAAAAGGGCAATAAGGCAGAATGTAGCAACTACAGAGGTATTATGCTGTCCCCCAGAGGGAGTCTTCAATTCCATGTTAATGTCTTGAATCACTAACGCACTTTGTGGCAAAGGCTGGGATACTCAGTGTTGCTCTAGACCTGCTCATTCCACTGTCAACCAGATCTTTACCTTAAGGCAGCTTTTGGAGGAGATGGCTGAATTTAATAAGCTGTGTGCAGCAGTTTTTATAGACTTCCGTCATGCCTCTGATTCAGTGCATCAGGTAAGCTTATGGGATCTGATGACATGACTCAGCATCCCTGGGAAGATAGTGTCATTGAAAGAAAAACTCTATAATGGAATGGAAAGCTGCGTTCAAGTCCATGGCAGATACATGGTATGGTTCCTATCTCCATGGGAGTTCAACAAAGCTGCATCCTGTCACCATTGTTGTTCAGTATTGGTACTGATTGATGGATAAACATGAGGATGTGCCTTTTGGTGTTGCGCTGAACACCATTCTGCTTTGAGATCTCGAATATGCCAATGACATTGCTGGCTCAGTGTGGTGAATCACTGCAGCTGATGGCTGATCTGGTTGGGCAAGAAGCAGCGAGCATTGGTCTGGCTATTTATCTGGATTAAACCAACTTGCTGACCATCATGCAGCGTCCAACTCCAGATTACACCCAGCTCAATATTAACCTGCTCGGACGGGACTTCAAGCAGGTGGTGACTGTCAAATACTTGGGAAGCATCACAGACTGTGCGAGAGAGCCATGTTTCGGGCCATTCAACAGCCTCAGTGAAGACATTGGGACATCAATCTTGCTAGGAAGCTGCAGATCTATAGGACCATGGTTTTACCCACTCTATTGTATGGCAGTGAAACATGGGTGCTGAGGAAGGCTGACAAATGGTGGTTACATTTTCATTTATTGTCATCTTCGTCAGCTGCTCCATATTAAATGGGAGGAATAGATCAGCAGTGAGGATATTCATAGCTGAACCCAGCAAATGCCTCTATCAGTGCTGTTCTGGTTTATTGCTTTCTTGGTATGGACATATTATTAGGATGGAAGACCAATGAATTACAAAGCATGTTTACCAATGAATGCTGCTTACATGGCTGGGGATCATGTGGTCACCAAACATTTCAGTGGGGCAGTGAGATTGGCTGGATGTTCAGTCTATGTCTATTGCTGTCAGAATGCCTTCAGGACCTCGTCAGAGAGTGATCCAGTTGATGCTCAGTCTGCAAGGAGGTTACATCCTGTTGGGATTTGCCATGAGGATGATGACAGATCTTTCACCTTCCTGCTTAAATTATTCCCTTCCTTTTCTTTCCTACGATTTCCAGGTTTTTCACCCTTCTGCTCAGTCCTTTTCTCTCTGCTCCTTGATTTCTTCTCATCCACTCACTCTTTCTTTGTTTCCAGAACACCCTTTCCTCAGTGCTATCACTCCTGCCCAGTGAAGCCTCTCTCCTTTGTGCCAGCTTCTTCTCAACTAATTTATCCTTGCTCCTGCTTGCTCCAGTCTCTCTCCGCCCGCTATCCCTTCTGTCCAGCCCTGTGCGTGTGCTTCCTCCTGCCCAGATCAGTCCCCTTTGTATCTCTACATGGTGTCTTTTCCCAGTTCCTGCCTGTGTACCCCACAGTTTCTCTCTCTTGTTTTTGAGGTTGCCAGGTGTTTTTTCCTTGTTCTTTATGGAAACAAACTTGAATTTTTTGTATCTGTTTAAAGCCTGATTCTGCTCTGAAATGTGTCTCCCTATAAAGGCACCTTTTCACTCTGCAGACTTTCCCTTGTGCATGTTTGCTGTCCGACTTGCTTGTTTTAGGGGCTAAAATAGGTTTTTGCTACTTTTTAATCCCATTAAAACTAAGAGTCCCCCTAGCTCTAGGACAGTGAGCATGATTCTCTTCCAGCTCACAGATCACATCTGTTAGCTAAGCAGCGGCATCAGGACCACCTCCTGCCCCCAGTCACAGCAGAGCAACTCTGAAGACAATGAGAATTGTGCAGATTTAGCTGAGCTCAGAGTCTGGCTGGCAGAGCCTTTCCCAGTGATGAGGCAAGAGAATGAAAGACTCTCCAATCCCTAGCAGGACTGGCAGTTGGACAAAACATCTTGGTATTCTTACACTGAGCATATTTGCTCCAGAAGTCACTGAGGGTTATATTGACCCTTTAAGAGCTGCACTGCCCCAGGGGAACACACCCTGCCTCTTTGAGCTTCTTGGCAGAGTGAGGGAGGGTGCCTACTACATCCTTATGGGATGGAGCCTGCTCCTCTGCAGCCCACTTCCTTCCCATGGTTTGAGGCAGGAGCAGGGGAGAGAACACCAATTGCACTTGGCCTTTGTTTGGGTTGTGTCAGCTCTGGGTGGAAGCTCCTTTTGTCCTCTTCCCACATGCTCCACATTCACATAATTTGACTTGCCAATAAACATGGGGCACCACCGTGTCATTGTACAGAGTCACTGTCAGAGCAAAAGTGCGTTTTACAGAGAGCCTTCAAGGGTGACCTGCAAAGGAGTTTTGGAAAGTTGGGCTTGTGCTCATTTGTATTTGTGTATGATGGATTAAGAATACCTGAAAGGGATTTACCTTAGAAATGTCTAGTCTGGTCTCCCTGGCTTTGCTGGAGATCTCCCCGATGTTTATTGTGAACTCTAGCACTCTGAAGAGCTGGGAGTGCTGAATCCTCTGTTAGCCACAGTGGCAATCAACAATTGAGTTACACGAGTGTTAAAGCAAACAGAGTTTGAAATGGTTTAATTGAAAACCCCTTCCTTTCTCCAGTTTGCTCCAGTTCTACTTCCTGGATTCTTGTGATGTCACCATTTCCCTACTCTCCAGTCACCCTGGAACCTTCCAGCCTACACAGAACCTGAATTTCTCATGGGGAAAAAAACCCAAGCAGATAAAGTTAAAAAAACAGAAAACCCAAACACTTGTCACTGCTTCATCATCCATCATAAAGCTGATAAATATCTATTGTTTTTTCTTTGCAGGTCACCTTTAAGGGTTAACAGTTCAATCTTACACAGTTAAACTCACTGAGAGGTATGCCATTGACTTCAATGGTAGTAAGATTAGACCCCAAGACAGTTACTGTTTTTTCCTAGGCTTTATTCACATATCACCAAATTTACTAGTTCTAAAAGAGAAACTGGTCTGTTCCTGTGTGTCTCTACGGAGCTGATAGGGAAAGATTGTTTTGTCACTGTGCCAAGTGTATCTGCCCTTTTGGGGCAGAGTGCTATCATTGCAAATTGAAATGCATTTTATCCATCAGCTACAAGCTGTGAAATGCAATGACAGCTAACTGACTGTTCTGAATTCGATGTAAGTGCTGTTGCTGACAGAGAGAGTCCTCAATGCAAAGTTGAAGGAATGTTAATCACTCACGGCAGAATGGTTCTTCGTCTGATGTATCAAAAAACACTTTAGTCACGGGAGGATTCTTTAGTATTAAATAGCTTTTCCACTTGTCAGCATAATAACCTGTAGACCACAGTGTGAAAATTCAGCATTAGGTGACTGTACAAGACCAAATGACTGAAAAGAAATCAAGTTAGTGCTTGATTTATACCAAATTGCTTTTCAGCCACAAGGTGAATATTGCAAATAGTTACTGATAAAACACAGCATAGACAAAATCCCTAATACTCTGTATACTCATGTGAGTAAGCTAAGCCCATGTGTTAGTGCTCACAGGAATGAGGCCTAAATATGGCTGTTTTCTGTCCATCCCATATTTTAAGAGCCATCCTTTTTTAATATCTGCTGTCTCTTGTCAAGACAAAGTGTTGCTCAATAGAACAATAATCTCCCTTACTTTGGAAGTTTATTTCCAGGAGCTCAAGTATATTTTCTAGAGCCAGGGTTTCCAAACATGAGAGCCTAAAGTTATACTCCTAAATGTATATTTGGACAAGTAAAACAAGTGATCTGATTTTCAAAAGTGGAGAGGATTCAGCAGCTCCTGTTGAAGTCAGTAAGGGTTTAAGATACTGAACACCTCTTGGAAGCACTCAGCACTTAGCAGGAGCATGTGCTTATCCCCATTCAGCTCCCCAAAAGTATGTGAATTCTGCTCTGCCCCCCAGAAAAATCTACAAGTTCTTGATTTGGCTGTTCGGTCTCCTGTGAGTGCTGATCTGTGCAGTAACTGTGATGTGAATGTACAAAGGCTAAATGAAGCATCCAAATCCATTTTCACTTGTAACGTAAGCTAGGATTTATACCTACCTTTCCAGATGTGAAATGGTGTCATCTCACCCACCCACCCACCCGCAGAAGGAAACAAAGGCTGTATGTGTTAAGGGACTCTGCAAACAGCTCTGTCTCATGAGTCCTTTGGCAACATGTACCAGAATGTTTGTTACAGGTTACATGGCATAACATAGGGTACAGTGTGACAGGCAGCAGTATGAGTCCCTTGGATTGTTAAAAACCATCTCCAATACACAGCTTTTATCCACATTGGACACTGCATCATCCTTACCCAGGACGGGGCATGGCATGGGCTGGAAAGCCTCACAGCTGGCACACTTGCTGTTCCTGTAATCTCTGTATGTATTACAGGGGTATGCAGTGATGTTGCAGCTCTCTTTCAAGGATGACAGGAACAGGAAAACAGACCTCTGATGGTCACATTTAAAATACTGTGATCCTTGTTGACACAAAGAAAAGGGATATTTCATTAGAAATCTGTGTAAGGCAGGCAAAATGTTAGTGCAACAGCAAAACAGCAAGCACCCTGTTGTTGTGACAGTATCACTGTCCATTCTTAACACAAGAGATGTTCACAGGGTCACGTTAAATCATGTCCAGCAACTTGATGTAGAGCTGCACATCCTGTAAAGCAAGAAACTCTGAGCCAGCGCAGCTTGTGCAACTCGCACTATAAATCAGATGGAAGGAGACCCTAAGCGCTCCACACTGCTTCTGGGCTGGACATAGATTATCCCCCACTGCTTCTGGGCCAGAGACACTGATTGTGCCCACTGCTTCTGGGCTGTCAACCGGGACATACCTGTTCCTACCAATGAACAGGGGCTTAGAATCTAAACAGTGCCTCAAGTAATCTAACCACAATGGACTTTCATGAGACCAGGCCCAAAAGTATGGGTATGTTTAAAAACACTGTAAAATGGCACCTTCATACTCACCATACACTGTCTGCTTCATATGTACCTTCAAGTCATACCTGTCTCCAGACTAAAAGAAGACTAGCCTATGGTTAGCACTGCAGAGCCACTGCTGGTATGCACAACTATGGATTCTACTCCACCTCATGAATTAGCCACCCGGTTCTTAGCTGGGGTTGTCACTTAGGTGGTGCATTCCTTTTGCATAAGCTCTTGTCATTCCTGATAAAAGCTCTTACAGAAGCAACTGATTCCATGGTCTGTGCTGAAACGCACAGCAGTGTACTAAAACCTGCCTCAAAATGCCCACCTCTCCAATTTGGCATGCTGGTGACCTCACAGGAACTGTAAGGAAGTTCTGTTAAAGACCTACAAACAGCAGGAGAGGGACTCAGGATGTGTGAGAATAGCCAGGGCAAAGCTAAATTCCTGTGTGTGCTACCCTTGAAAAATGCCACAGAGCATTACAGAAAAGGGCAATGATGGCTACACTAAGCAACATAAGAGATCTGCACCTCTGAAGCAAAACAAGCTTCAGCCCACCATAAAAGTCCTTTGAAAAATGTTTCCATGGACCATGACTCCTTAGTAAGGTTGTTGCCCGATGTATAATAGTGCAGGGCTTGGCATCTTTCCCCAGCACACATGCTGCATTTTTTCCCTCTCTTCAATGGGTGACTCTAGATGTCCTCACTGCCAGGAGCTAAAGCCTCAAATTGCTGTCTCACAGTTTAGACACATGGTTTTATGGACATGATATCAATGCCTAACCAGGGCAAGTGGAAATTTACACTGCAAAAACATTGCTATTGGTCTCAAATGTATGGGTTTGCTGCAAATTTCAGTGTTTTCTGTAGAATTTAAATTTTTGTTTAAAATACACAAGTTTTATATTTTTTTAGTGCCTGACTAAACACAGCAAGAGCCAGTACCTCTCTGAAGAGTTTATACAATAGAAGAGACTAGACAAAGGGCGGGAAGGGAACCAGAGGCACACAAAGGGGAAGCGACTTGCTCACGGTCACATACTAGCTCAGTGGCAGGAACAGATCACAGGTCTCCTGAGTGCCAAAATGTCTGTCATTGCCAAGACATGCATCATTGCCTAAGTGTTGTCTTCTCCATTTACACTGTTCTCTGCACTGGTTCTGGGGACTCATTACTGGTAACACTTGTGCTTTCACACTGAATTTGCTTTTTTTTTTTTTTAAATAAAAAATCCCACATCTTCTAAACATTTCTACAAGTTCTTGGGGGTAAACTTGCTCACTGAATTTATGCATGCAAATTTGCTCCACAGCAAAATTTGATCTCATTCGCTCACTTGGAAGAGAGCAGAAAATCCAGGATGAAACAGCAAAAAGTTATGGGTCAGATCCTCCTCTGGTGCAAATCAGCGTGGCTCCCTGGACTTCAGTGTAGCGACCCCCCAATATACAGCAGCTGGGGATCTGACTTTTGGGTTGTTTTTCAAAAAGTTGGTTGTGGATTTTTTTTACTGTCAGTGAGTGTTTCCCTCACACTTCTTTGGGTGATTTGTTGAAAATATTTTGTCCTAGTTTTCCCAATGCAAAGTGTATTTCATTACCAGAAAATATTGTTTGTGGACAGCCGGGCTGGTCGGTTCCTCCATTGGCATAGAAGTCTATATGTCCTAAAGCTTCTCTGTAGCCTAGTCCTAATCAAAGAAAATATCATTTTTAGAAAGAATCTTAAAGTGCCGGGAAAAGAAATTTCAGATGAAGAATTAGGAACAAATAACCTGGATTCTTTTAGCATTGGCAGTCTCAGCTGTGCAAGAGATTTAGCTTCCTTAATCTATTTATGCATCATTGAACTAAAAGACAATGACCCCATTGCCATATTTTAGATAATGACATTAAATGCTCACAACAAGACAATGTGTGTGACATGTGCATGATGTGTATCTGGGCCCATCACCTACAGAGAAACCATGGGAGGGAAAAAAGGTAAGTTAAATCTCTGTGGTTTTGTGGCCTTCTTAGGGAAGGAGTTTGCCAGGCCTTCAAGAAGGCAAATTGATGGTCCAGACAGTGGTGACCCTGGCCTGTCTTCTTGCCTTATCCAAGGGTAGATCTTGGACTCACAGAGCACCTTCTAGAAACTGCTGACATCCCTCCTCCATGCAGGAGGAGAAAATCCATGAGTGGATGGTCCCCTCCGTGCACAGATATGGGCCAGGGCTTGATCTCATGCAAGGAGGTGGATTCTGAACAGGATCCTGAAATGAATACAGAGCTAGTGGAGCTGTGTGAGAACAGGGTGATGCTGCTTTGTTAAGGGGAGCCACAGCCATTAGCATATGCTGCTGGAGTCTGGCAGGTGGGTCTTGAGTGCCATGGAGGAGAGCGATACAGTAGTCTAGGTCAGAGAAGTCAAACATATGGGTGTGGGTTTCAGCAGAGGAGGAACTGCGGGGGGGGCAATTACCAAATGGTGATGGGGTGATTGGGAAACAGTGTGGGAAGAAAGGTTCAGAATCCAGGATGATGCCAAGGATACAGACTCACCTGATGAAAGTATTCTTGGCCCAAGGAGAATAATAAAGGCAGGTAGCGTTATGCAAAGCTGTGTAATGCCTCCCAGCTGAGGACCACAGGGCAGGTTACAAGCAGCCATGGAGTTTTATGTTATTAACACTATGTCTAAGGGAATGAAACGGTTCAGCTTTTCAAGTTGGTGTGATTAGCTTTTGCTATTTTAATTCCTGGCTCCAGTTCCTTAGTGATCTGTGACCACTGCGAGCAGCAGCGCTCCCACAGCCAGGCAGAGCTGGCTCTGAGGTGCTATGCACATGAGGGTGCTCTCCCTTTGCCAGCTCACAGCTGAAATCCTTGCACTTAGTGGAACACAAGGACCGCTCTGCCCTCCCTCTCCAGGGGCCATAATGCCTCTCCCCCGGCCAGCAAAGCAAGCTGTATCCCATGCAGGTCTATAGCAGCACACGTGCACCTTGTGCAGACCTAGGAACGGCCAGTGTTCCCTTGGGGGCTGTGAAGCTCGGCACCACCCATGTCACTGAGTCCTCTGGGTTTGGCTGTTGAGATACGTCCTGTTAAACCAGTAACGCAGCAGAAATAGCTCTGGGGTGAATAGTGACCCATTTTCTGACCTGTGCAGAATGGGACCCACCCTGCCACCCCCACGCAGCCTGGGCATAACCCTGTGATCTGAGTTAGATCACTGCCCCCTGCAGGCACAGTGTTCCAGCCAATGAGAGAGGAGCCCAGGCATTGCCTCACAGTAGCCTTCTCACTCCTGCACCAGTTTAGTTCCTGGGTTTCCATCTAATGAAACACAGAGAAGGAAGAAATGAAATATTACCATCAATATCAGAATGAATGACATCAACAAATTGGGCATCTGTAGGATCTAACCTTTCCTCAGGGGGTTTCCCATTAAATAAGGGGCCTGCTGGGTCAAGACCTGAAATGCAAAATGATTATTATGGCATGACTGTAATGTGGTGCTATTTAAATGATTCTCTATATCCCTGTGAATGGGCAGTCCCCACTCCACCCCGGATACAGCACACTCACACACTGGGTTAGCATCTGAGAACACACAAACTGTTACAGGGTTTTCCCTCCCTCCTGGTGAAGTACAAAATATAAGCCTCAGTCTGAGCCTCTTCCTTAGCATAGGTTCCTAGGGCTCCCCCTCAAGACCCTGCTGTCCCTACTCGGAGTTCCTTCTTCCTCAGAGAGGCCCCAAGGCAGCTTATGTTCCTGGCATGTGGCTGACAGGGCTCACCATGTCTGTTCGGAGGGCTAGTTAGCAGAAATAACTACATCTCCATGTAGGGTTTTTGCACCTGACACTGTTGCATAAGGCCTATCAGTGATGTAGTGCTCCATGTGTTCAGAACACAGGACTGGCACTCACTAACTAACTAATCTATGCAGTTCTCCTGGAGCTCAGGACAGAAAGTATTATTCAGTGTTTGGGTAAATGGAGGCAGAGAGCTGAAGTGATTTGCCCAAGGCAGGAGCAGGGATTGAGAAAGAGGCTTACCTGTTATTCTCCCAAGTTTGCCATTATACAGCTGTCCCACAAACCCAGAGATATGCGCTCCAAGACTAATTCCTATCATATAAACAGAGTCAAGTGATGCTCCGTCGGCCTGTGATTTAAAAATGTCCATGATCATAGGTTACAGAAATGTTAAGCACATAAGAAACATCAAGAGCAGGAAAAGGCCATCCAGCTGGTTCCAGGGATAACGTAAATAGCCCGTCCTAATTTTACCTGCCAGTTCTTCTCTTTTCCCCAAATGGAGGTGTCTTTTGAGACATAATGCCCAAGGCAAATTCCACTGAAATGAGCCTCCTTTTGTCCACTGAGGTATCTCATGCTCAACACCCTTTGGTGATGTGAATCTGATAGCTAAACATTTCCGGGCCGTCACTGTGTTTTCCTGGGACAGCAATTATGCATGGAACAGTGTCTAGTGTGTGTGGCTGCTGTGGCAATACCAATAATTAATAATAAACCCCAAATTGCCAGCATGTGGTTTCAGAAATGTATTTGCTAATTAAAATATCCTAATGCAAGTTGCTGCAGCCCATGGCCTCCCTGAAGCTGTTAACTAATCTGTGCAATATGTCACAAGTGCTCACGTTAGTCTGGTCCTCCATAAAAATGTCCTGCCCTGTACACTTTTGACACATGTTCTTCAATCACACCAGTGTTCCCAGTCACCAGTTAACAGCCAAGTGAAATCAATAAGACTTGAACAATCGTATAATATTTGGTCAAAATAAGAATGTAAAATAACATTTAACACCTTAAACAAAATAAAACCATATTTTCATTCACTTTTTTTCACTTTATCTGTTGGAACCCTGATGTTTCATCAGAAAAAGATTGCTCCGAGGTCAGAAGGTGATAATCATTATGTGGGTAATGAGAGGACACGGAGCCTGTTGGGTGTGCATAAGCTTGAATGAGTCATCAGTGTCATCGTTACCTGTATGAGGCTATCTCCTATTTGCAGGGGGAGTGTAGCTCAGTGGAACACCTTTACATCCTGATCTGCACAGACCATTCAGCACCCCTCTTTACAGGGAGAGACCACTTAAGTGCATGTAATTCAGTGTTATACTGTCCTTACAATAATCTCATTCATATTTCCTCTGCCATTCAAGTTGGTAGCTTCACATTTAAAACCATTAATCCCTGGATGTGAATTGAACTCAAGTATACTCTCAGTGACACATTTTTGAAGTGGCTGCGACCAAATCTGTACTTTTAATTGTCCAACTTTAGGCACCTAACTTTTGGGAATTCGAGTTTAGAGAACAGTGTGGAGGTGCCCCCAAACTCCAACTGGTGCATGCCAGTCTCCTGTTAGACATCCAGCTGCCTAGTTTGTGTGTTCAAATGTGCACCTGCAAATCTGATTTCTGGGGCACTTGAAATGTATGTACCTCAGATTAGAGGCTTTTAAAAAAAATTGGTACTCCAAGTTTAAACTGAACAAAGCTGTAAAATGCTAACATGCAAAGCCAAAGTAAAGATTTTGGCACTGCGTATATTTGAGTTTACAGTAATTAATGCATCTCTTTAAAGAACAATTTGCTATCCCTAAGATCCTGCTGTATTACAATACTTCCTTTACTCCGTTAACACCATCACAATTATTATGAACATCTAACTTACCAACATTTGGTCTATAAGTGTCTTCAAGAATTCAGCAACTTTCTTAGTGTTGCTAGAAGCCCTGTGATAGAGCAGAGTCGTAGCCCCGCGGTTCCAATCTACAATGATTATGTTCATGTCTTCCACAGAGAGCAAGAGATGTACTGCTTGTTGTATCCAGACTGGGGGAGAACCTGTGGGTCTGTACCCATGCACAATGAGGGTAGTTTTCTTGGTCACATTCAGATACCTGGAGCCAGCTGAACTGAGAGTTTCAGCACAGTTCTGGTTTTGTCTTGTGTACAGCATTAGCTTCACTTTCAAGTTTGTGCCAGTCAAAGCACTGCTTATACTGAGACCTGTAAATGCAGGACATTGTTCTTCTGTACCTGAAAACAGGGGATGGCAGGTCGTTATTAATCAGATTAGAGACAATAAACTTCTCTGCCTTTTTCCCCATCAGCAAGACCCCATCACCAGTTCCATCCAGTTCCATCCCTTCGGGTCACTCATTTCCCTCCTTTTCCCTTCATCATCTGTACTGCTGGGGCCATCATGGGAACCCAGCTTTAGTTGCAGCACCAGGATGAGAGCCTCGGCCTGGAGCCAACATCACAGTACTCTCAAACTTCTGGCCATCATCTTTCCACTTCCTCTAGCTCTATGTATATAGCTGTTCTGTTCATACCCTCTGAAGCCCCTGGCATTGGCCACTGTCAGAAGACAGGATACTGGGCCATATGGACCATTGGTCAACCCTTTATGGCCATTCTTATGTTCTTATATATTCTGTACACTGTGCCCATCACCATTGTGGCACCTGAGCGCCTCCCCATCTAGGATGGACATATCAGAGCCCTCATAAATCATGCTCTCTATATATCAGTACAAGGTCATGCCACACAGTGAGCATACTTCAGCACTTCTGTCCGACAGCAATATTAATTGCTTCCTTTGTCATGCCTGGATCTGCTGATGAAGAGATTGTGAGCCAAATTCAATTGAGGTGCGAGTGGGCACAACCCTAGTTACTGAATGATGACCCTTGAAGCATTTGTGACAACCTTTGGGAGGGTAGCCCAAGCCACTCAGTGGCCCCTTGAGCACTGGACTTTGATGTTGGTGTCATGTTTGAGGGGGCAGGCACAGTCAGCCTATTGGACCAAGAGCAGACCAAGGACAACAAGCAAGTGAGAGTTGTTATTCTAGACTATTTACTATTAATGAAGAGATGCATCACCAGCGATGTAGGTCAGAAATGTATCCCAAAGCACTAGACCTTGTGTAGTAGCCCAATGCCTGAAGGAACATTGTGGACAGTGGGTTCGCTCTGAACAGTGGTCTAGGGCCCAGGTTGCCAAGTTTATTCTAACTCAACAATTTATATGGCTACTACCAGCGAAAAGTCGAGAATGGATGATGCAGCCTTGGGTCTCTGTCAGACACTGTGTGACAGATGGAAAATTTCTTAGTGGTCAAAGGGTCCCTAGATGCAGAATTTCCCAGACCCTGAACAGCCGATAGGACTGACCAAAGGGAGGCACGGGACACAGACACTAAGCCTCTAACTGCAGCTCACAAGAGGCCACATAAATCACACCAATTAGGTCCAGGAAGGCCGGGCCACCTTCTCATCATGGAGAGGCCCAGGAGCACAATGAGGTGGGGTTAGGGTGGGGCCTCACCTGAATGTGCGTCTTATACCCCAGTTGACTGAAACAGGATCCTAAGATAGAGGCTCTCTCACCATCCCAGAACCAAATCAACCTCTGACAGATGCCTCTGAAGCCAGCCCAGTGACCTGCGACTCATGTGGGCAGCAGGGACATCTAAGGGAAGAATGTCCCCTGTGGAGTGTGAATGCGCCCAGGACTGGACCATGGAGATGCGCACCCATAAGAAAACTCCCCACAGATTGATAATGCTGGTCTGGGTATAAGGGAAGAGAGTGTAAGGACTCCTAAGCTTTGGGTGCAGCCAGACAGTAGTTCCTGCGTCCCTGGCTGGGGAAGATGGCACCCCAAGAGAGACAATCTGCATAGAGTCCATGCATGGTGATGGAAAAGCCTACCTCAGCCACCGGTTACAATTGACTGTGGGCACTCACTCAGAAACCATACCTGCGGCTCTGGCTGGAGAAGAGGCCTACTCAATAATAGTGGGATGAGACTGGCCTTTTTTTCATCAAATCATGGATGAGCTCACCAGCCAGAGGATTATGGACTGGGACCGATCCCATTGCATGTAAGATGCAGGACTTGAGGGCCCAGCAGACCTGGGAGAGGATACCTCGAGAGCAACGCAACCAAGGCCGGAGGTGGAGAAGGGGAAGATATCCACCCTGGACCTAGGGCCCCTACTGCAGGCAGGAAACTTTGTTCAGGCACGGAGGGATGACCCCACATACAGCTGCTCCCACAAGCAACTGACCTCTGTAAATGGAGAACTGACGGAATCTCAGTGCCTGGAGCACTACCCCCATTTTGTGCTCAAGAAGGAGTACCTATATGGCATTAAGCAAGACCAACAGTCTGGGGAGATGAGGACACAACTACCAGTGCCACACAAATACTGCCAACCAGTGATGCAGCTTGCACATGACATCCCTTGTGCTGGGCATTAGGGGTGGCAGAAGACACTGTCGTGGATAATGGCCAACTTCTATCCTGGCCTCCATCAGGAAGTGAGGAAATACTGCTCCTCCTGCCAGCCTGCCAATTGTCCATCGGCAGCAGTACTCCAAAGGCTCCCCTAGTTCTTTTGCCACTGATGGAGACACCCTTTGAGAGAATAGGGATGGACATAGTCAGGTTCCTAGAGAAGAGTGCCTCCAGGTACCAGTACATCTTGGTAGTTGTTGACTATGTGACCTGGTATCTGGAGGCTCTTCCCCTTCACACAGCAAAGGCAACCGCGATTGCACCAGAACTTATGAAACTTTTTTCATTTGTGGAGTGCCCTCATGAGATATTAACCAACCCAGGGACCAGCTATACTTCGCAGGCTGTGCAAGAGCTGTGCTCTCTTTTGAAGAGCAAATCTTTGAGAACTTCTCTATGCCATTCACAGACAGGTGGTCTCACAGAGAGATTTAACAAAAGTCTAAAAGAAATGCTAAAGTGCTTAACCAAATCTGGCTCAAGCATTGGGACCAATTGCTTCCACTACTCTTAGTCCTGCAAGAGAGGTCCCACAGGCCTCTATGGGATTCTCCCCCTTTGAACTATTGTATGGCCATGCACCTCAAGGAATCTTAAGATTTTCTACATGAGGCTGGGAGGAACAGGACACAATGCTGTCAATGTGACTCAGTATATTATTCGCCTAAGGGAATATCTTAAGCAGCTGGGTTTATTTGCTAGTGAAAATCTACAGAAGGCACAACAAAGAGAAGAACAAGGTTATAACTGAGGGGCATGGCTGAGTACTTCCCAGCTGGGAGACTGAGTCCTATTATTGTTACTGTCAGCTAAGTCTAAATTAATGGCCTGTTGGCAGGATCCTTTTGAGGTAGCTAGACAAGCAAGACTGGTCAATTATGAAATCTGGTTACCAGGTAGAAGAAAAGAGATCAGAATCTACCACGTGAGTCTTATCAAGCCCTGGAAAACTTGGGAAGCTTTGCTGATGACTCCTTTCCCTGTGAGACCTGAATTAGGCCCTCAGGTTCATATCTGCCAGGGGTTGATACCTGTGGTAGAAGGTGTGGGACTCCCTCCTGATCAGAGAGCACAACTCTCCCAAGAAACTGAGAACTTCACTCATGTGTTCTCCTCAATATCTGGAAAAACCCAGCTAGTGAAACACTACCTGGAAACCACATCTGGAGAACAAGCTAGGGAGAACCCTAACCTACTGCAGAAAATGTGGGACATAGTCTGGGAAGAAGTACAGGCAATCTTAAAAATGGGGACATGACGCTGGCATTTGACTCATGCCAAAGCTGCAGGCATTAGCTAAGAACAGACAACCTTGTGGCTGGAGACCAGACCAGGTCACCTGTATGTTAGTTTTGCTTAAAATAAGTATTAGTCTTATAAGAATATAGTTTGTGTGTAGACTCTATGAAAGGCTTGTAAATTGCTGCATGCATTAATCTCACTTGTAATACCTACATCCCTTGTTATAAAATAATATTTAAGTGTTTGCTCTGTTACTGTAAACTGCCAGTCAGGAGAGAAGCATTCCCAAGTGTGAAATACTAGTTTGCCAAAGGAGGTGTGATCTCCTGCCCAACAAAAGAAGAGCCATAGACACCAGACAAACCACTGTGGCACATCAGAGTGCAAAAGACTTTGTTGATTCTGCCGCCCCCCCATTAAACCCTGAGGGAAGGGAATAAAAATCCCTGACAAGAAGAAACTGTGTCTTTTGGGCTATTTAAACTCCGAAGGGCTAGAAATGCTAAACTGAAGCCAGAGATTCCCCAGGGGCTGCCTCCTGAGTCTGCCCTGAAAGACACTTTGAATTGACGGGTCACTACAGCTCTGTCACTCCTAGGATTTAGATGTCAAGTATCAGGGGTAGCCATGTTAGTTTGTATCCACAAAAACAACAAGGAGTCCGGTGGCACCTTAAAGACTAACAGATTTATTTGGGCATAAGCTTTCGTGGGTAAAAAACCACTTCTTTAGATGCATGGCAGAAGTGTTTTTTTACCCATGAAAGCTTATGCCCAAATAAATCTGTTAGTCTTTAAGGTGCAACCAGACTCCTTAGGATTTAGATGGTAACTCATTGGTGTGTGTGTTTGTTTGCTTTAACCTGTAAATAACTCACTTACTTCTTTTTCCTAGTTAATAAACCTTTAGATAGTTTATTACTGGATTAGCTACAGGTGTTCTCTTTGGTGTAGGATTGTACCAACTGATTTGGAATAAGTAACTGGTCTCTTGAATGGTCTCAACCTGAATGTGGTGATTTTTGATGTAAGTGACCGTTTATCACTAAGTCCAGTTTGTCTGGGTCACAAGATAGCCTGGACAGGCTAAGGCGACTGTCTGTGACTCCATGGAGAGATTGTTACAGTGATCCAGGAGTTCACATTTGTTACAGGCTTGGTGAAATTTAATGATACAACACACCACCAGTTTGTTGGTTTTTTTGTTTTTTGTTTCTTTTTTTGCCAGTCTGCCCTGTGGTCGTCACTCACAGTCATGAGCCACCTTAGACAGTGTGACAGGGGGTAGTTGAATAGTCCAAAAGTGAGTGGAGGAGCCCCATAATTCTGGTCCCCCAACCTGACAGTTTGATTAGTTTTTGCATTGTTTCCTATAAAGTTAACTGCATTTTGAAATTCCATGCTATTCTAATGTCATGAGAGATAAGCCACTGGAGTAGTTGGGACCTCTGGGATAACTTAGTACAATCAAGCTCATGAAGGGATATTGACAAATTCCTTTATCCCCCTTATCGCCTTTTCAACCCCCTCTGGACACTGTAATTTCAAGACCATGCCATTTGAACGGCATAGGCCTGTGGCAAACGTTCAGCAGCTTATGAATAAAGTTCTCAGCCCACTAGCATTATGCCACAGCCTACATGGATTATATCATTTTCTATAGCTCCATGGGGGAAGAGCCCCTACTACGTATGAAGGCAGTATTAGGATTGTAGGGTTAGGCTGTGAGACCAGCTTCCTATAGTGAAGTATATTAACAATTATGGAGGGGACCTTTCTAGGTTACGACATAGGGGATGGACTCATGAAGCCAGTAATCGATAAAAACATGCCCAGTCCCCAAAACTAAAAGGCACTTGAGGCACTTCCTGGGCCTTGCCAGATATTAGCAGAAATTTACCCTTAACTTCACTCTTATTGTGGCTCCCCTAACAGACCTTATAGAGGGAGCTAACCCCCGGATGATCTGATGGGATACAGACTGCGAGAAGGTTTTTAATACCTTGAAGACATGCCTTTGTCAGGCACCCATCCTTTTTAAACCCAACTTTTCCTGAGAATTTATATTCCATGTGGAGGCTCGGATGGAGCTTGGATGCTGTGCTTTCAAGGACTGTGCAGGCAAGGAGCACCCAGTTCTGGATTTAAGTAGAAAATTGTTCCCCAGGAAGAGGACCTATTCGGTTATTGAGAAAGAGGCACTGGCAATTAAGTGAGCCATAGAGTCTTTCAGGTTCTACCAGCTGGGGAGTTCCTTCTCATTGGTCACTGATCATGCCCCTTTAAGTTGGTTGAATACCTGAAGGACTGGAACCCTCGTATAATGCAGTGGTAGCTCACACTCCAGCCGTACAGGATCAGAGTGCAACAGCATGCAGGGAAAGACCACACCAATGGTGATTTTTTTTTAGAGGGAACCTGGAGAGGTGGACATTCTGAACCAGAAGCCCTTTTCCATCTTGAGGGGTGGGGTGTGTGATGGAGCATGCCTCCATCCCAATCAGGAGAAGGCTAACGCACTCCTCTGGGCTCAACCAGTACCAAACGGGCACACCTGCAAAGCTTGGGGAGGAGGCTTCAAAAGAGAGCTTGCCACAGGAAGGGGTGGCAACCAGGAAGAAAGCCGCTGCGCCTCAGAAGCAGCTGACTCTTGCAGAGTGGCTAAGAAGAAACAGCTGACAAGTCTCCCCCACCCACAAGGACTTTTCAGACCCAAGACAAGCTGATCACTGCAGCCTAGGGTGCCAGACTATCATGTATAAACCAGACTTTTATAAGGAAACTCAGTGACTGAACATCCCCTTCAGTGGGAGACCCCCACAGCTATGAACTCAGAAAGGCTGGAGTAAAGTTCCCAAGCAGGGAGAGGACTTTGAAAGTGAAAGAGACTCTGAAACAGCCTGGGTGTGACCCCAGAGAAAAGCTCAGTCTATCACAGGCCCTGGTCTAACACCTATTGAAGTCATTGCCCTCAGTGGGCTTTGGATCAGGCTGCTAAGGAGAATGCTGCAATGCCGCTACCAAGTTGTGTCTGCCTATAGTTGGAGTACGGCCTAGAGGGGAATTCATAGCTAAGTGCCTCATTACCAGGATGAGTATTGGCCTTAACCCATCTCCTCTCCATCTTGTCTTTTTCACCCAGTTTAATTAAATAATAATAATTAATTAATAGCTTTTCTAAGGTGCGTTTCTTCTATAGATCTCAGAATAGTCTACCAAGGAAGATACGCATTACGTACTCAGATGCTGAGTGTACAAAGACTTGCACCTGTGTTAAAGGAAGTATGTGTGCGCAACTTTGCAGATCTGGTGCCTTAGGGTATGTCTGCCCAGCCGCGGCATCGAGCCTCCCAGCCCAGGTTGGCAGACTTGGGTTGCAGGGGATCACGCTAGTGCTCTAAAAATGCTGTGTAGAGAGTGGTTTGAAGGTGTAGCTCAGGCGGTGGGTCAGGCTTTGAAGGCCACCTCTTCCCTAGGCCTCAGAGCCCGAGCTCCAGCCCAAGGTGTAACTTCAGAGCGCTGTCTACACCGCCATTGTTAAGAGCACTAGCGTGAACCCTGCTAGCCCCAGGCTGTCGACACGGGCTGTCATGGGCAATGCAGACTGTAAGCTCTTTGGGGGAAAGGCATACTTTTCAGTGCAGTGCCTAACACAAGAGGGTGCCAGTCGTCCCTGGGGTATCTAGCTGCTACCCCAAAACAAATACATACGATTGTATGTCTTCTTATAAACATCATCATCACAGTTGTATGGGAGCAGGCAGGAACTGGGCCTGAGAGTTCCTATCATTCAGTGCAGAGCACTACCACTTATTGCTTAACTTTATTCGTGCCTACGTGTCCTGTAGCCAGCGCTCAGACTTGCTCAGGCAAGCACTTTGCTGTGTGCCACCACAGTCACCAGACCGAGATCTAAGACTCATCAGATTCCGTGGCAGAGGATATCTGTTTAAGATCACATCCATGTTTGCTAATAAGTAGCACCGAAAATATTTGAAAAGCCTTGTAGTAGCTACACTGAGACTACTGGAATTGTGCAAACATGATTAATACAGTCAGATTAATGCTACAGGCTGGTGAGACTCTCAGGACCTTCTTTGGTAGGTTGCTCTACACCTGAGACTTCATTATGTGAGGAATGTCGACATGTGAGAGCTAGTCAGTGTCAATTATTTGGCTCTAAATGCTGACAAGCACAGCGAACCCTTAACCTGCTTGCTTTGGACATGGCTCTGAAACTTGTCAACACCATTTCTCCAATGTAGTTCATAGTGCATCAGGATTTAAATTTTATTAAATACAATGAGAAAAAACAAAGATAAGGCGCGCTCTCCTAGATACACACGCCAGCTTGCCGTGAACTAAATGTTTGTGCACATAAGCCCTTAAGGAAAGATAAAGGCACATCAGAAATTCCCTTTAGAAATGCAGACGTTTCTTTGTGCGCCAGCAGTATTAAAACAAAACTATTGCACCTCTTGGCTGTACACGTGAAAAGAGACACCTGGGGAGGTTTAAAAAACTTAATTACCCTTCCTCAAAAATGTGGGTGTGGGCATGTTCAGTATGCAGGTGAGAGATTCATAGATTCATAGATTCATAGATATTTAGGTCAGAAGGGACCATTATGATCATCTAGTCCGACCTCCTGCACAACGCAGGCCACAGAATTTCACCCACCACACCTAAAAAAGACCTCACACCTATATCTGTGCTATTGAAGTCCCCAAATTGTAGTTTGAAGACCTCAAGGAGCAGAGAATCCTCCAGCAAGTGACCCGTGCCCCATGCTACAGAGGAAGGCGAAAATACAGAGGAGATTTTGTATTTTCCACTCAATGCATCCAATGAAGTGAGCTGTAGCTCACGAAAGCTTATGCTCAAATAAATTGGTTAGTCTCTAAGGTGCCACTAGTACTCCTTTTCTTTTTGCGAACACCAACTAAGTCATCCCAGCCAGGACTTTGTCAAGCTGGGCCTTAAAAACCTTTAAGGATGGAGATTCCACCACCTCCCTAGGTAACCCTTTCCAGTGCTTCACCACCCTCCTAGTGAAAGAGTGTTTCCTAATATCCAACCTAGACCTGCCTCACTGCAACTCAGGACCACTGCTTCTTGTTCTGTCATCTACCACCACTGAGAACAGCCGAGCTCCATCCTCTTTGGAACCCCCCTTCAGGTAGTTGAAGGCTGCTATCAAATCCCCCCTCACTCTTTTCTTCCGCAGACTAAATAACCCCAGCTCCTCATGTGCCCCAGCCCCCTAATCATTTTTGTTGCCCTCCACTGGACTCTCTCCAATTTGTCCACATCCCTTCTGTAGTGGGGGGACCAAAACTGGACACAATACTCCAGGTGTGGCCTCACCAGTGCGGAATATAGGGGAATAGTCATTTCCCTCGATCTGCTGGCAATGCTCCTACTAATACAGTCCAATATGCCGTTGGCCTTTTGGTAGCAAGGGCACGCTGCTGACTCATATCCAGCTTCTCATCCACTGTAATCCCCAGGTCCTTTTTCTGCAGAACTTTTGCTTAGCCAGTCGGTCCCCAGCCTGTAGCAGTGCATGGGATTCTTCCTTCCTAAGTGCAGAATTCTGCACTTGTCCTTGTTGAATTCAGATTTCTTTTGGCCCAATCCTCCAATTTGTCTAGGTCACTCTGGACCTTATCCCTACCCTCCAGTGTATCTACCTCTCCCCCCAGCTTAGTGTCATCTGTGAACTTGCTGAAGGTGCAATTCATCCCATTATCCAGATCATTAATAAAGACGTTGAACAAAACCGGCCCCAGGACCGAACCCTGGGGCACTCCGCTTGATACTGGCTGCCAACTAGACATTGAGCCATTGATCACTACCCGTTGAGCCCAACAATCTAGCCAGATTTCTATCCACCTTATAGTCCATTCATCCAAGCCATACTTCTTTAACTTAATGGCAAGAATACTGTGGAAGACCGTATCAAAAGCTTTGCTAAAGTCAAGATATATCACATCCACTGCTTTCCCCATATTCACAGAGCCCGTTATCTCATCATAGAAGGCAATCATGTTGGTCAGGCATGACATGCCCTTGGTGATTCCATGTTGACTGTTCTTGATCACCTTCCTCTCCTCCAAGTGCTTCAAAATGGATTCCTTGAGGACCTGCTCCATGATTTTGCTAGGGACTGAAGTGAGGCTGACCGGTCTGTAGTTCCCCAGGTTCTCTTTCTTCTCTTTTTAAAATATGGGCATTATATTTGCCTTATTCCAATCATCTGGGACCTCCCCTGATTGCCACAAATTTTCAAAGATAATGGCCAATGGCTCTGCAATCACATCAGCCAACTCCCTCAGCATCCTTGCATGCAAAAGATCTGGACCCATGGACTTGTGCATGTCCAGCTTTTCTAAATAGTCCTTAACCTGTTCTTTCACCACTGAGGGCTGCTCACCTCCTCCCCATACTGTGTTGCCCAGTTGCCCAAAGCCCTGACAGGCCAGATCCATCCTGCGGGCTGTAGTTTGCCCACCCCTGCCCTATAGCATGCTTATCCCCACCTATCTCTTAGCAGCCTGAGACCAGCCTCCCCTGCTGTGAGGCTGTGTCCCTTCTAGTGGGCTGACCCTCCTGTGCACACACTTTGCAGCCAGGAGAGAGACCCAAAGCACAGAATTCTGAGCAAGGGAGGACACTTACAGAATTCAGTCTGTGTTGCAGCCTGCAGCAGGCAACACTCATGGATCTGGCAGCCCTGTCTGCAGGGGTCAGTCTTGGGTTTGGTACTAGTCAATATTTTCATTAATGACTTTGATAACGGAGTGGAAAACATGCTTATAAAATTTGCAGAGGATACCAAGCTGGGAGGGGCTGCCAGCACTTTGGAGGATAGAATTTGAATTCAAAACAATGACAAATGGAAGAGTGGATCTGAATTCAGCATAGATGGTCCCTTCCAGCTCTACAGTCCTATGATTCCTGCAGCCCAGCTCTGATAAATGAAAGAGAGGGTAGCTCCCTTTTATGGACACTGAGCCAGCCAGTTAGTTATAAAATCCCTGTTGGTAGCTGTTCTCTACTTCCTTTACCTGTAAAGGGTTAAAAAAGCCCATAGGCAAAAAGGAAGGGAGTGGGCACCTGACCAAAAGAGCCAATGGGAGGGCTAGAACTTTTTAATATTGGGAAAAAACTTTCCCTTTTTCTGTAGTTGTTCTCCGGAGAGAGGGGACAGAGCAGAGACAGGGCTGGGACTATGCTGTAAGAGCTTTGAGCCAGGTATGGAAAACTATCAGATCATACCTAGAACTACTCATTTGAACCCCAGATATGTAAGTAGATCAGGAAATGTCTAGGAAGATATGATTAGGTTTATCTCTTTTATTTCTTTATGGCTTGTGGAGTCCTCTGTGCTAACCCCAGGTGCTTTTGTTTTGCTTGTAACCTTTAAGCTGGACCTCAAGAAAACCATTCTTGATGCTTAATTATTATATTTGCTGTTTTTAAATCTAACACTAGCCTAAGTTCCAGATGTATTTTCTTTCTTTTTGTTTTTAATAAAATTTACCTTTTTTAAGAACAGGATTGGGTTTTTGGATCCTAAGAGGTTTGTGCATATGCTGTTTAATTAGCTGGTAGCAACAGCTGATTTCCTTTGTTTTCTTTCTCAGCTCTTCCCTGGAGAGGGGGTGAAAGGACTTGAGGGTACCTCACAGGAAGGAATTCCCAAGTGCTCCTTCCTGGTTTCTCAAAAGGGAGGGGGGATTGCACTTGGGTGGTGGCAGCTGTGACAGGTTCAGTCACAGAGACCACCTTGGGACTGTCATCTGATAGCACTGAGACTACCTCTGAGCCCATTTTCCCTGCCATCTTGGGACTTCAGAACCCTGCTTTGCTGAGCCAGACACACTAGCCTGCTGCAAACACAGAGCCAGGTCTGAACCAAATCCCCAAAGCTGCAGACTTAACTGAAAACAGATTAAGAAGTGCTCCTGTCTCCAGCACCCAGATACCCAGTTCCTAGTGGTATCCAAACCCCAAATAAATCCGTTTTACTCTGTATAAAGCTTATACAGGGTAAACTCATAAATTGTGCACCCTCTATAACACTAATAGAGATATGCACAGCTGTTTGCTTCCCCAGGTAGTAATTACTCACTCTGGGTTAATTAATAAGCAAGAGTGATTTTATTAAGTATAAAAGGTCAGATTTAAGTGGTTTCAAGTAATAACAGACAGAACAAAGTAAGTTACCAAGCAAAATAAAACAAAACATGCAAGTCTATGCCTAATACATTAAGAAACTGATTACAGATGAAATCTCACCCTCAGAGATGTTCCAATAAGCTTCTTTCACAGACTAGACTCCTTCCTAGTCTGGCCCAATCCTTTCCCCTGGTACAGTCCTTGTTCCAGCTCAGGTGGTAGCTAGGGGATTTCTCATAACTGGAACCCCCTTTGTTCTGTTCCACCCCTTTTATAGCTTTGGCACAAGGTGGGAATCTTTTGTCTCTCTGAGTCGCTACCCCATCTTCTAAATGGAAAAGCACCAGGTTTAAGATGGATTTCAGTACCAGGTGACATGGTCACATGTCCTGTGAGACCCCAAGCCTTCATTCTTCCTGGCCTAACTCACAGGAAGGCTTGCAAGTTAATAGAGCCATCTACAGTCAATTGTCCTGGTTAATTTGGGCCATCAAGGTTCCAAACCACCATTAATGGCCCACACTTTGCATAATTACCATTATGAGTTATAGTTCATATTTCTAGTTTCAGATACAAGAATGATACATTTATTCAAATAGGATGAACACACTCAGTAGATTATAAGATTTGTAATGATACCTTACAAGAGACCTTCTGCATGAAGCATATTCCAGTTACATTATATTCACAATCCTTAGCATATTTTCATAAAATCATATGGAGTGCAACATCACAGCAGCATCTACCCATCCAAGGTCACAGAAAAGCTGTAACCTTGGGAGTTTATTACCAGCCTGGAGTGGCCAGTATTAATTTCTAGAATCCTTGCAGGCCCCCACCTTTTGCACTCGAAGTGCCAGCGTGGGGAATGAGCCTTGACATCGTGGCAGTGTGGTGGGATCATTTTGAACCAGAAGCACGGACCTCAGGATTTTAAAAGGACACATTTTTCCTTTTGGCAGTCTGCAAAGGCAAGAAGGTTTCTCTCTTTCTTTCTTTCTTTTTTGCCTGCCTGCCTGCCTGCCTGCCTGATGGAAAACAGGCACGCAAAGGGTTCAAACTGCCAAGCCAGGAAGTCCAACAAGCAGTTTATTTTTTTTCTAGCTTTGTGGCAACAAAATAGCTAGGCTAGAGTAGGGCAACCCTGTGCATGAGGTTGTGGCCGGGCACCGAAACCCTCGAGAAATCAGTCTTCCCAAAGCGGCACACCACAGAGAAGACAGGTTTCAGAGTAGCAGCCATGTTAGTCTGTATCCGCAAAAAGAACAGGAGTACTTGTGGCACAAAGTACTTAGAGACAAATTTATTTGAGCATAAGCTTTTGTGAGCTACAGCTCACTTCATCGGATGCATTCAGTGGAAAATACAGTGGGGAAATTTTATATACACAGAGAACATGAAACAATGGGTGTTACCATACACACTGTAACAAGACTGATCACTTAAGGTGAGCTATTACCAGCAGGAGAGTGGGGGGGACGACACCTTTTGTAGTTATAATCAAGGTGGGCCATTTCCAGCAGTTTACAAGAACAGTAGGAGAAAACAGACACAGATCAAGCCCAGACATCCAGCTCCATGACAGAAATGCAGGGAGGGGATGGGGGAATGGGGACTTCCCAGGAGGGAAGGGTCATCCCTCCTCCAACTGAGATCCCGGTGCCAGGATGGAGGGATGTCCTTAACCCAGGATGAGTTCTCAGTGCGGGAGAAAGGAATTTTTTCCTCGAGATGAAGCGCTTGGAGGCAGAAGCGCAGGAGAAGCGCTTGGACACGAAGCACTTGGAACTTGAGCTGAAGCGCTTAGAGCTGGAAAAGGCTACGCTGGATCAATCAGGTAGCCCTAACAGTCCTTCTCTAGGTATCGCTCTCCATTCAAAAAAATTCCCCACCTACAAGGTTGGCGATGATACAGAGGTCTTCTTAGAAAATTTTGAAAGGGCCTGCCTTGGGTACAACATCCCTAGAGACCAATATATATATATATATATATATATATATATATATATATATATATATATATATATGGTGGAGCTGAAGCCACAGCTCAGTGGACCCTTACCAGAGGTGGCAGCTGAAGTGCCTAAAGAACACATGAACGAGTACAAACTTTTTAAACACAAGGCCAGAATTAGGATGGGGCTAACACCCGAGCATGCCTGTCGGCGGTTCACAGCCCTAAGGTGGAAACCAGAAGTGGCATTTTCCTGACATGCCTACCACACTGTAAAAAATTGAGATGCCTGGATATCAGGAGCAAAGGTTAAGTCTCTGGAAGATATGTCTCTCCTCATACAAATGGAGCAGTTCTTAGTGGTGTTCCTGAGGAAATAGAAAAGTATATCCTAGATGGGAAGCCCAAAAGTGTAATCGAGGTGAGGGAGATTGGAGCCAAATGGGTGGAGGTGGTGGGGAAGAAGAAAGCTAGTAGCAGTTGGTGGGGATACTAGAAGGGGCAATCTGAGATGACACCCCACCATCGGAGTCAGCCCAAGGCCCCACCTCACAAGGAGGAGCCCTCCACAGAGCCAGGGAACCCCAGATGCCCTCTCGTTCCACCACCCAACTCTCCAACCACCAATCTCGCTCCAACCCACAGTCAGCTGGGCAATGCTTCAAGTGTAATAAGCTGAGGCATGTGAAGGCCAACTGCCCCAAGAGCACCAGCTGACTGCAGCTCATCACCCCGAAGTCCCACCGAGAACCTTCAGGCCCAGGTGCCTCTCAAATACCCCCAAAGCAAAAGGAAACTGTGAGTGTGGGCGGAAGGAAGATTACTGCGTGGAGAGACACTGAAGCACAGGTGTCAGCTATCCACCAATCCCTGGTGGACCCCAAATTCATCGACCCAGAGGCCTAATTGACGGTGAAACCCTTTAACGCCAACTCTTTTAACTTGCCTACAGCCAAGTTGCCTGTCCAGTTCAGGAATATGGACTTCTGCAGTCTATGACAATTATCCCATTCCTATGCTGATGGGAGAAGACTTAGCCAACCATGTAAGGCTAACAGGGTGGGGATGGTCACCTGCAGCCAGGCTTAACAGGCCTCCACACATAACCCCATTCCTGAGCCTCCTACAGGGACCCAGTCAGAGGTGGTGAAACCAAACCCCAGACCAAAGTCTATGGCTGCAGTTGTAGATCCAGTTCCTGGAACCCAGCCAGAATCTTCCCAAGGATTGGAACTGGTGGAGCAGTCAGCACCAGAGCTCGTGCTTGCAACCCCACCAGAGTCAGGGGAGTCAGCACCAAAGGGTGCCACTGACCCTGCATCTGCAGCAGCAGCAAAACTGATGCAAGAAGCTCAACCGGAGCCTGAAATACCCCCCAGTGCACCAGCGGAGAGCAGTTCACAATCAACTGAGACAACTCCATCACCTGCATCGCTTCCAGTGGGACCAAGACCAAGTCCACAACCCAGCGAGGAACTAACATCTCCAGCATCAAGGGAGCAGTTCCAGGCTGAGCAGGAAGTGGACAAAAGCCTCAAAGGAGCTTGGACGGCGGCATGGAGCGACCTACCGCCTCTTACCTCTTCCAATAGATCCAGGTTTGTTGTAGAAGGAGGACTTTTATATAAGAAAGCCCTTTCTGGTGGGCACAAAGAGGACTGGCATCCTCAGAGATGGTTGCTAGTTCCAACTAAGTATAGGAAAAAGCTCTTGAGCTTAGCCCGCAATCACCCTAGTTGCCATGCTGGGGTGAACAGGAACAAAGGCCGTTTGGGGAAGTCATTTCACTGGGAGGGAATGGGTAAGGACATTTCTACCTATGTCTGGTCTTGTAAGGTGTGCCAGAGGGTGGGAAGGCCCCAAGACCAGGTCAAGGCCCCTCTCCAGCCAATCCCCATAACTGAGGTTCCATTTCAGTGTGTAGTTGTGGATATTCTGGGTCCTTTTCCTAAGAAACCCAGAAAAAAGCTGTACAGACTGACTTTCATGGATTTTGCCACCCAGTGGCCAAAAGCAGTAGCTCTAAGCAACACCAGGGCTAAAAGTGTGAGCCAGGCATTGGCAGACATCAGGGTAGGTCGGCCCTCCAACATCCTTAGGGATTCGGGAACTAACTTCCTGGTAGGGACCATAAAACATTTTTGGGAAGCTCATGGGATAAACCACTCGGTTGCTACTCCTTACCACCATCAAACAAATGGCCTAGTAGAGAAGTTTAATGGGACTTTGGGGGCCATAATATGTACATTCGTGGTAGAGTGCTACCCTGGAGCCGCTCCAGGTAAGCAGCGCCAGGCTGGAGCCCGCACTCCGAATCCCTCCTGCACCCCGCACCCCAACCATCGATGCACCCCTCCTGCGCCCCGTACCCTCTGCCCTGAGCCCCCTGCCTTACCCCGGATCCCTCCTGCACCCCCTGCCCTGAGGCCCCTCCCACACTCCTCCCTGCACCCCTTTTGCACCTCTTTTACATGAATGCGGTCAATCCCTTTCCATGTGCCTATGCCAGGGCAGCAGCACTCCAGATGAAGAAAGCAATCCAATCTCATTGCAAGAATTCCAGTTAGCCAATACAGCCTGTCATGACAGTGACACAAAGTGAACTGTGCTGCCACAGGAACAGTACTGTCATGGATAAGGGATTTTCTGCTTTGCAGATGTTCTGGTTTAACTTGGATTTAAACTTGGAGAGTGGTCAGTTTGGATGAGCTATTACCAGCAGGAGAGTGAGTTTGTGTGTGTATGGGGGTGGGGGGGATGTGAGAAAACCTGGATTTGTGCAGGAAATAGCCCAACTTGATTATCATGCACATTGTGTAAAGAGTTGTCACTTTGGATGGGCTATCACCAGCAGGAGAGTGAATTTGTGTGTGGGGGTGGAGGGCGAGAAAACCTGGATTTGTGCTGGAAATGGCCCAACCTGATGATCACTTTAGATAAGCTATTACCAGCAGGACAGTGGGGTGGGAGGAGGTATTGTTTCATATTCTCTGTGTGTATATAAAGTCTGCTGCAGCTTCCACGGTATGCATCTGATGAAGTGAGCTGTAGCTCACGAAAGCTCATGCTCAAATAAATTGGTTAGTCTCTAAGGTGCCACAAGTCCTCCTTTTCTTTTTACCTACAGAAGTGTCGCTCTTTAGTCACATAATGGGCAACAGTCATTCTAATACACAAGCTATGAAATGTTTGCATTTTTCTGTGCCAAATCCAGTATTTAGGAAGAAGCAGAAAGCCATTACCTCTTTTCCTATATTCTCAAATTTTGGAATAACTTGTCTCACAAAATTCTCCTACTATAAGAATACTTATTCTTTATAACAAAGCTATGCTAAATGGATTTGTGGACATCATCACCATATAATGAATATGAATATGGTCAGCCTAAACTCCCATCTTTCAACAAACCTACATCCTAATCCCATAAAGGCATTGTGACAGTCTGTACCCCTACATTTACCCTTTGCACACTGTTGTAATAATCTTTGTACAAGGTTTTCCTTGGGAGGTATCATTTGAAAACTCATAATTTGATTATGATTATTGTCCTGGTAAAATATGTGTGGCACCGTTGTATGTAAAGTTATGAGATTCCACTGCATGGTGTTACTAAAACATGTTCCAAGTCCTGGGGGTGGCCAAACCACTTCCTCAGAGACAAGGGTAAGCTGACAACTCAGACAGGTTAAACAAGTTCAAATGGGCCATCACCAGCTAAGTGGCTATTCATTGGCAGGAAAAGGGACATATTAGAAAAATCTACATATTAGCAAGGAAACAGCATGGAGTTCCCATCTACACAGTCTCCCTGTCACCATGGTCCCAGCTGGAGATGCTTCTCAAAGGAGGGATTTAGAGTAGCAGCCATGTTAGTCTGTATCCGCAAAAAGAAAAGGAGGACTTGTGGCACCTTAGAGACTAACAAATTTATTTGAGCATAAGCTTTTGTGAGCTACAGCTCACTTCATCGGATGCATTCAGTGGAAAATACAGTGGGGAGATTTTATATACACAAAGAACATGAAACAATGGGTGTTACCATACACACTGTAACAAGACTGATCACTTAAGGTGAGCTATTACCAGCAGGAGAGCGGGGGACACCTTTTGTAGTGATAATCAAGGTGGGCCATTTCCAGCAGTTGACAAGAATGTCTGAGGAACAGCGGGGTGGGAATAAACATGGGGAAATAGATTTACTTTGTGTAATGACCCATCTACTCCCAGTCTTTATTCAAGCTTAAGTTAATTGTATCCAGTTTGCAAACTAATTCCAATTCAGCAGTCTCTCGTTGGAGTCTGTTTTTGAAGTTTTTTTGTTGAAGCATTGCCACTTTTAGGTCTGTAATCGAGTGACCAGAGAGACTGAAGTGTTCTCGGATTGGTTTTTGAATGTTATAATTCTTGATGTCTGATTTGTGTCCATTTATTCTTTTACATAGAGACTGTCCAGTTTGGCCAATGTACATGGCAGAGGGGCATTGCTGGCACATGATGGCATATATCACATTGGTAGATGTGCAGGTGAACGAGCCTCTGATAGTGTGGCTGATGTGATTAGGCCCTATGATGGTGTCCCCTGAATAGATATGTGGACTATAAAAAGGAGAGGTAGATCCCAAAAAGATCCCATCCCACCTCTGTCCTGATTTTTCACACTTGCTATCTGGTCATCCTAGATGAAGAACATGGAGCTGCAGCAGGTGCAGATGTGGGCTGGGGGGGCAGGACTCAGAATTAATGAGTTAGAATGTTGGGGTTTGGGGAGAAGCTGGAAGTGCTGCCCCACGGAGCAGCAGTGAGAGCCTCTGCAGGGGGCAGAGTCCCCAACTCTGTGTGTTGGGGAGAGCAGGCATCATGGTAACTATCACACACTCTCTCTCTCTGGGGGAGGGCAGGAGGGGTTCAAAAATGAAAAGACAGACCCAAGACCACACATCCATCTTTTTAAATCCATCTCCTGCTTTGGGGGCCAATCTTGTGGTTAGTGGGGGATCTGACTCCTGGCGTTTGAACTTCTGGGGCTGGCTGTGGAGAGGATAGGAGCGAAGTGGAGAAAATCCAGAGCGGAGTCCTGCATGAGGGAAAGAATCTTTGTGCCCAGAGATGCTGAGCAATGTCTGTTCCTGAGTTTTTACCTTGTGTTCATTACAGTTGTCCGTATTTTTTCTGGATGATTTTGGCCTCTTATTTCAGTCCTTCAGTTGCTGAATTTTCAGTTGGCTTGGTCAGAGTCAAAGGTCAATGCACACTTCTCAAGGGCTTAACCTGACCAAGGCAACTGAAAAGGCAATAAAGACACTGAGAAAATGAGATCAAAAGCCTGTCAGAGTTTCAGTGTTGCTTGACACCGCCCTCTTCCCCATAAGCAGGGGCTAGTTGGAAGCTGCCTAAGAAGGGGTTAATTGAATTAAAGCTGCCTTGCTGCTGGATCATTAACACAGCTGACTTAAAGGAAGTGAAGGCTGCTCTTTCCTGGGAGGGAGAGAGGGGAGGCTTTATAATAGGTTCAGCTGTTTCGGAGGAGCCTTGGCTGCAGGCATCCTGTAGACGTGAGTTGGAGGCATGTACTGTGAGTAACTGCAGAGGTGGGAAATAATGTGGCTGAGGCAGAGCAGAATCAAGGTGTGGTGACTCAGTGGCCAAACTTTGAGCCTCTCCTGAGGTGTGATGCTCCATGAAAAGTATTTAATGAACTGATTTGTTTGTGTATAAGCAAAAACTTCTCCTTTAAAAAGTGTGGTGCTAGCGGTGATGAAAGGATGTGTTGCCTTGACAGGCCTGGTAGATGAAGTCCCCTGTCTGTAGGGCAAGCTTCCAACACCTGTGACCCCTGCCAGTGTGCCTTGTCCCGCTACCCCTGGGTAGGGTATAGGAGAGGACTTACCCTATGGGTAACTGGAGTCCTGTCGTCTTCATGGCTCATGAAGTGCTTGGCCTCTCTGCTAATGGGAGAGTGGTGGTGAGTCTATGCGACAGGAACTTGCCTGGCCCTAACACACGCACTTCATCTAAGGCCACTGAACAGTCAGTTGAGGAGAACACTTTGTAATTCCTACTGAACTGGGCTAGATTCAAACTGGCATTCGACAGGTGAAAAGTGCTATAGATCATTAGCAGCATTAGGTGAGCATTTCCTAACTTGAGTGATTGACTTTACAACCTTAATGTTCTTTTAATGCAGCTTTTCAATTTAACTTCTTGGCTTTTCTTACAGTGAAAAAGTTAAAAAAAATATATATTCCACTATGTGCAACACTAACTCCCTCCACACCCATCATGCTGGTTTGGAGCTCCACCTGTCAGTACAGATGTCTGTCCTTTGGACTACCAGGGTAACTATGCTGGCTGGGAGAAGGAGGATGTTCTTATGTGAAACCATCCACTAGAGGAGGATGCATAAATTTACTGTTTCAGTGTGTTATGTAAGCATGAGTAGCCCATTTTACTGACTCTGTAGCTAAGAAGAAAGACATGGGCTGTCCTTTCTGAGAGGCACTGTAGCTCACTGGGGGAAATTTGGGTTTTCTGTATTCAAAGACCTGGGTTCTGTTCCCTGCTTGGTTAATGCTCAGTGGTATATGAGCTGTAACAGTTGGAAAGGATACTTGCTTACCACCGATCAGTAAACATAAGATTACTGCTCTTGCCTCTGTGTGCTGCATGTTCCCCAAGGCTGTTTAAAAGCTATTTTAATGAGGAAGCAGCAGGATCATCGGTCCTTTTGTCTGTGTCCCATCTGGAATGTGAGCTCTGTGTGGCATACGTACAGAATGACCGACAAAGTTGAGGGGTTTTAGTATTGTGGCAGAAAACTGTTGTGTCAACTGTGGATGGGAAGTTATGATCTTCAACAGTGTAGAAGTGTTCCAAATCTAAATGGATGTTCATGGGGACCGAAAAATGCATCTCTCCCTGTCAGACCTCTCAGTGCTGCTGCAAAACAGTTCTTGTCCACTTTCATACAAAGTGTCAGGCACCCTTAAGACAGGGGTTGCTACTGCTCCCCCATAATCACTTTTTCCCATGGAGGCACTAGCAGGGGTTGAACTTACGCCTTCCAGCTCTGATGCATAGACTTTCTTCCACTTCAGCTACAACATTGGTGGAAACAGTTTGTTTGCAGTGTGAACCAGCCTGTAGGGGGACATACTTTACCAGTGGGATTCTCAGTTTTTTGAGATAGCACTGGAATGTTGCGCACCAGGAGTACTGGGTTCTTTTCCTGCAAAGGTGGTGTGCTGTAGTGTCTGGAGAAGCACCACCAAACAGTTTGGTACAACTGCACTGAAAGGGAGTGTGGCAGAATGTTGGAGATCTGCAACGGTCACTGTGGAACATGTATTTCTGTTCCTGAACTGACCTTGTGCAAGTTCTTACACTCATTACTATTTAATGAGTTTCACTTCAGGCTGAGGGAGCAAGACCTTGCTTAAGAAGCACTGGAGTGCACAAATGCTAAGAGCAGTCAGTAGAAGAACTAGAACTCAGAGCCCTCTGCCTTCTACAGGCTGTGTGTGCTGGAAAGTAACCCTCTAAGATGCAGGGCGTCCCTAGCCATTTGGGTATCTTACCGGGGGGGCGGGGGCTGTGTGGGGCCCCAGGCTTCCCCCTCCCCCACACAGGGTCTGGGAGGCAGGAACTGGGGGGGCACTTCTGCGGGCCCCCCAGGCCCAGAGTGGCCCGGGTGATTAGCGGGGGGCCGGGAGCAGCCGCTCCGCTTCCCTGGCCCCAGCCGTGTCCCTAGGCGGAGAGGGCTTGGGGGGAGGGATTTCTTCCCCCCCGACCCCGCACTCACCGGCAGTAGCGGGAAGCGGAGCAGCCCGGCCCCAGCCCTCTCTACTCCGCCAGCCCCGGCGCTCCGCTTCCCGCCGCCGGTGAGAGCCGGGGGAACTCCTTTCCCCAACCGAAGCGACATGGCTGCGACCGGGGCAAGGGAAGCGGAGCGGGCTGGGGCCGCGTCGCTCCGCTTCCCGCCGCCGGTGAGTGCAGGGGGCGATTCTTTCCCCCACTCACCGGCGGCGGGAAGCGGAGCACCGCGGCTGCGAGCCGGCGGGGTGGAGCAGGCTTGGGCAGGTTGCTGCGCTTCCGGGGAGTGCGGGGCCGCTGGGGGAAGAGGTGAAATGGGGGCGGGGCAGGGGGGAAGGGCAAGAGGTGGGGCGGAGGGAGTTGTCCGCCCCCCAGGGATGGCCCTGCCCCTTGCAGTGGGGGCAGCCCGTGGGGCGGCGCGGCTGGTGCTGCCGCGTATGCAGCACGCAGCTGCCTAGGGCACCACGACATCTGGGGCAGTTTGGTGCCCCAAATATCATGGTGCCCTACGCAGCTGCGTGTGCCTAAGGACGGCCCTGCTAAGATGTAACACCATTCCGGAGATGGGGGCAGGAGTGCCGGAGCTGTCAAATACATGACACTGAGCAGCTCTAGGTGACTGTTTGAGACCATGGTGTTCTTTGAAACTAAGGGGTGATAGTAGTTAAGATTTCAAGTGCCTGCAGCCTTGTGTGGGGTGGGCTGGAGGAAATGATGCCTACTCACAAAGACAAAACATCCCAAGAAAAATGAATGTCCTAGCTATGAAAACAAGAGAATATACTGCTCAGTGTGTGTGTGTGTAGAGTGGCAAACCTGTATTACTACTAGTGATGCGACTTTAAATAAATATGAAACTCAAACATTAAGGTTCCCACAGCAATGCTAACTGTGCCACATTCCACAGTCTATATTTATATTTAAATACCATTGTGTGTAATGGCTGTGGGAAGTTTAACTGTGCATGTGCAGCCAGTACTCTGTTTTATTTTTGCTATGTACAATGTTAACAACTTATAATGGGCTCTAAATGAGCTGTAACAACTTACCTGGCAGGGGAGATACTATGATCATGAAGGTGGTTTTCCCAGGGTGAGGCTCATCCATTGCACTGCAGGTGTGCTGACCCCTGTGATTTCCCCAAATGCAGGAAACTCAAGTGCATAATTTGTGGTAGCGGGGGACTGTGTTTGCGCTCTCCCCTGTTTTTAAAAAAACATACTCTGGAGTCATTGTGGACAGTTTGAGGAAAGTCAGCTTTAAAAAGAGTGTGAACTAAGAAAGGGCTAATACTGGAAGTATGACACCCTTTATTATATAAGTGTTATGACCTCATCTAAAATATTACAATAAGTTCTGGCCAGCTCTTAGCAAGAATGTAGCAGAATAGAGAAGGTCAGTTCAAATGATTAGAGGCTGTACAGGCCACCTCTCTGTGCACCCAATACAGGTTGCCAGTGGGAGACCTTGATCACCAAAAGTCGCACGCACTTATGAGATTAAGCTGAAGGATCACCTCTTTTAGTTTAGTATGTTCCATGGCTCAACCATGAGCAGGAGACATAACTGTACACATCACTGGTATGCGCTACTCAGTAGTGGAGTACCACTAGATTAGAGGCATTACATTTTGCAAAGTAGACATATGATGCACATGGGCTCCACAGAACCTCTTGCTGCAGCTCTTGTTCATCACGCCAGTTGGGCAATAGAAAAGCCCCATTACTTGAGCACCTCTCTAAGTTACAGGGAAAAAATGACAAAAGCAACAGCTGCTCCAAAGGTAAGATTGCAACCAGATGTTCAGAAAAGGCTATTTTATGTTTACCTTTGACCCTCATCACAGAAGTATAATGAAAAGAACTCACGCTTTGAGATTTATAGGGTTATTCCTAACTGAATAGTAGAAATTTATCTGAAAATTGTCAAATTTTAAGTAGCTTTTGAGATTGACTTTAAAAGGCTCATTTTTGAAGCAATGAGGTGGGTGAGGTAACATGTTTTATTGGACCAATGTCTGTTGGGGCAAGAGACCTGCTTAAGAGCTTACACAGAGCTCTTCTACAGGTCATTTTTGAAGTATTTAACTCTTTCACCCTTCTTAAGACCCCATTAAATCAGTCACAAAATTGAAGACTTTACTGACTCCCCTTTGGTATGCTACTTGTTTAATGCTCAGGTGTGGAACCACCGTGATGAGAGCTTTGTAAATAACAATAGATACACTAGAAGGACTCTTGAAACTAACCCAAGCAACAGGCAATGTTCAAGGATCAAAAAGTAAAATGTTTAAGCTGACCGGTATCTGAAACTAGGTATGAATCTTTGCCATTAAAATTGATGGAGCAAAGAGAGCTGGTGGAGAAGACAGGTGTGTGCATGATGGGGGGAGGGTGTGCATGTGGGGGAAGTGAGGGTGGGGTGTGCTACACCCAATAATCACAATGGGGTGGAGAAGCAGAAAAGTTTATTTGCAGCTGCAAAAAGGTACAGGGAGAATAGAATCTCAAATCCTGCACACAGAGCAGGAAGTTACACAGGCTTTTATACATCCTTTTCCCCAGCATACTTATCCAATAGCAAGCTGCCCTAAGTATCCATATAGCCAGCCAATCCAGTTCCCAGCTAGTGCCCTTGTGCTCTGTATCATTTCTTAAACCATACATAAAGCTGCTTTATTCAGCATTGTTCTTCCATATCTGCCCTGTTTGGCCTTGCTTAGTTTCAGGCAGTCCGACTCTGCAACATATTGTTGCAGATCCTCAGCATAACTGCTGCGAGTGCCTCCAGGCGGGGGGGCCAGGGACGCTTGGGCTTAGTACGCAGAGCTGCTGCGAGTGCCTCCAGGCGGGGGGTGGGGGCAAGGACACCTGGGCCTAGTGCGAGGGGGCTTCATCAACACTTGTGGTCTTCCATCCCCTCGAGTTACCTAGTGGCCATGCCCCAGTGTCCCCAACACCTTCTTCAGCTGCTGGACACTGGATTCTTAGGCTCGCACCTCCCTGATCATTCAGTTATTATCCACACCAAGCATCCATCCACATAGATCCTCTATCTCTATTTTAATCACAATTCTTAACAAAGCAAGATGAATACAACAAAAGGGCGGGGAGTCGCTGGGTGCTGTTTCTGTTGTTAGAGTATTGCTTTGAGTCTCTCTCTCTCTGAGTCGTAGTTGTTACAAAGAATTGCTTTGAGAACAGACTGTCTTAGAATGTACTAACACAATTAGCAGCTTGCAAGTTTCACACACAGAGGGAGCGAAACAGTAGGGAAAACCAAGAGACCTCTTAATTAGTAATACCCTGGAATTTAAACTATGGGGAATCAAACTCAAACTCACTTGTGATTTTAATACAGAACTTCTTTAATCTGATCCAACAGCTGTTCAGTGGGGAGGGAGTTGTGCAGAGGAAGGAGCGTGTTTGTGGTGGACGGAGGGTGGCAGGGTTGAGAGCGGCGGCAAGAAGGAGAGGTGATCTGACTCGGCCAGTGGCTGGACGCCGGGGTCGGTGACGTACTGGGCGCTGAGCACGGCTCGCCAGGGCCCCTGGCCTTGGCCTGAGGCGCGCACTCCCACAGCAGAGGTGACGCAGAGGCTGGCGACGCTCTGTCCCCGCCTCTCCCTTGTCTCCCCCAATCACAGCCGACCAGGCCAATGCGGAGTGCGTTGTTGGGCGGGGCGACCTCGCGCTGGTAGAGGAGATTCAGACAGCAGGCTAGGAGCGCGCGCCTGCTGGGGGCCGGGCTCCGTCCGTGACGTCACGCAGTCGCGTGGATTAGACGCAATTCCGCCTCCATTGGCTGAGGCCTATGTACAAATGGCTGGTGGAAGCGCTGCGCTCCCTGGGTTTCCCCAGCGCCCCCCGCCGGGACACGCTACCCCCCACCCCGCGGAAGAGACGGTACCACAGGTCAGTGAGTCCCGCTGCTTGGCGGGCGGTTCTGCAGCCTCCCCTGCCCCGTCCCCCCAGCGGCCGGGGCCCCGCGCGCCCGGCGCCGTGTACTGGACTCTGGCGCGGGCTTGGTCCGTCTGGGGCCTGTTCCGTGCTCGAGCCCTAGCCTGAGCCGTCGGCATGGGAACGGACGCGGAGGCTGCTGTTGTACCGAGAGTCGGACGCCAGCCTCTTCTGCTGCAGTACCCTGGAGCTGCCGCCTGCGCCCGGCCGGGTCTGCTCCCCATCGCCACGGGACAGTGCTGGAGCGGGTGTGTTGCGCCCTGGCGCGCCGCGCTGCAGCCTCGCACCCCCGCGTCTGGAGCCTATGCGCCTTCGGCCTCAAACCCAGACCCTGCATAATCGAAATAGCAAAGGCACTTGCTTCTGCCGGGCTCGGGGTGCACTTACTCCAGCTTTTCTAGGGCTGTAACATAAGGGTGGCCCTGCCCAGACATCCCACAGCCGCTTCCCATCGACTTCACCACAAGCAGCAAACCGCCCAACTTTTTGTGGTTGCATGTAATTTGCTTCCCACCAGCACTGATTCATGGAATGTATTTGAAAATGTTGTCTAACAGGCATTTGAACGACCTCATGTTGAGCTAATATAGGTGACCTAATGATGACGTAAATAAGGTCCTGAATAGTTGATTTTACGGAGTGTCATTGGTATGGGGAGAAGTGTCCGATCGTCTTTCATGAAGGCAACCATCCATGGCTTTTGAATTTTGGGGCAGTAGGTATATGCCGAGCATATTGAGTATGTCAGACTGTCTAATTGCTCTGTAGGTGAAAGCTATTATTTTGTAAATTCCTAGAGTTGGAGAATACATTGTAAAGAGTATGTTTTAAGAGATCAAAGCCATCAGAGATTTACTGAAATTTTGTTCTGACTTCTGCTCACTTCAAGCATCAGAATCTTTGATTTAGCTAGGTCAGCTAACTTTGGGTGCTATTTCCTGTAGAAAACTAGCCTAATGGACCAATAGGTGACTCTGAGTAGAAGTGGTAGACCAGATATGCTCTGTAAGGTTTGATTCATGTTTGTTTCAAAAACTTTATGGCACAAGGTTATTTTGGAATGTTTAGCAATTAAATCAATTAACTGGATATTCAACTTGAAATCTAAATAGTCTTAAACTGAGTACAGTGTTCCTACATTTAAGAACTTGAACAGGAGTTCCCTGTTGCCTCTTATGGTTTTATTCTTATTTTGAAAAATGTTTTCAATCCCTTATTGCTGTGTGTGAGACCCAACAAATAAAAGTAGGAACTAACTGTATAGAGGAAACAATGATACTGACTGGACACACTGTTATACCAATAAAATAAAAACCAGCAGGATCTTATTAAAGGGGAAAAGGCAAAATGCCACATTTATTGTAAATACAGAAAGAATCATAGTAAGCAGTTATAGCTATAACATTCCATTCAATTTCATATTTACACACACACCTTCTGCAAGGTTGTTATCATAGTTAGTAGCCTTAGAGTTGTTCATGCCAAGCCACTGGCCAGGTGGCCTGGACATGAGGAGGGATCAGGGCCTTGTCAGGTCAGATGCTCATCTGATGCTCCTGGAAGTTGGTTTTCAGAATCAGACCCCAAAGTTCTCACTTTCTAGAGTCCATTTTTATAGGAATTTCTTCCTATGCCAGTCTATAGGAATTGCTTCATCATGCTGTTGCTGAATCAATCAGCAGATCGCACATTCCTGACGGCTCTGTGCTGCCAGATGTTATCTTGTTCTTTGGTTCTCCCGTTCTTGAGGCTGTTGGGTGGATTCCAGTCTGCCTTCCGGGGGTCCTCTGGTTATTTCCACTTTATACCTTCTTCGGCCACTGGATTCTTAGGCTGGCACCACCCTGATCATTCAGTTATTATCCACACCAAACATTCATCCACATAGATCCTCTATCTCTATTTTAATCACAATTGTTAACACAGCAAAATGAATACAACAAAAGGGCGGGGAGTCTTTGGGTGCTGTTTCTGTTGTTACAGAGTATTGCTTTGAGTCTCTCTGTGTGAGTAGTTGTTGCAAAGAATTGTTTTGAGAACAGACTCTGTCTTAGAATGTACTAACACAATTAGCAGCTTGCAAGTTTCACACACAGAGGGAGCGAAACAGTACCGAAAACTAAGAGACCTCTTAATTAGTAATACCCTGGAATTTAAACTACGGGGAATCAAACTCATTTGTGATTTTAATACAGAACTTCTTTAATATGATCCAACAACATTACTGTCAAAAACACAAGTGATACAACTGTGAAAGAGTTTTCTGGGTTTTTTGTACTTCAGTTACAGTAATCTTGGATGTTAGGTGGTAAATCATCTGAAAGTTGTGACTTTGAAATTGATGGTGTCTCTTTAACTAGAAGTGTTAGACTGCTATCTTCAAAGTGTTTACTGAGAACTACATAATTTCCCCCCCCCCCCCCCCCGTGGAGAATTTTTGGTTGTTTATCTTTACCTGTCAAAATCATAGTTGTTTAAACTAACAGTCTTGTTTGCTCTACTCCCACTCCTGCAGTGAACCATGAAGAAAGCCTTATGTGCATAGTGTCTAGGTTCCTGCACAGGATAACTCTGTAAAAAGTGACTGATGGGCAATATGAGAAATTGAACCATTGAAGCAAAAAACTGTGGTCCGTAGGATACTATCTAGTGCTTTATTCTGTTTTTTTTAAATATCTCCAAAGGGGCGGTGTGGGGTTTGAAATATCACTGTCACAAAGCTTTTTTTTCCTGATATTCAGCCTGAACTTGATTTTTAATTTCATCCTATTAATTGCAGTTCTGTCCCCTTGTACTGCTCATTCTCCTCCCTTTGTGTTAAGTTTCCCTGTGTCTGAAAGGTTTGATCATATCTGTCTACTTGGGAGTCCTTTGCAACATTACTTCTTTAGGAGGAAAGATTAAAAATGTTTTTCTCTCTATGCATGCCCCCCTCTACCCTCAATAACTCTTACTGCTTTTCTCAGAATTTCCTTCAGTTTGTCCTTTTGGTGTTTACCTCAGTATCGGAATGCGGTATTCTGTCACTTTCAGTTTTGCTCTGGGGAAGTAACAAGATTGGTGTGTGTAATAGGAGAAGGATATCCTGCATATCCACAACCCAGTGCTGGATTTTAAACTTCTGACTTTTGAGTTCACAAGGCTGTCCAGGCTCAAGGTTACAGCACCTCCAATTTTGAACTAAGCTTCTATACTTCACCTATCACTGTGGGTTCTGAATCACGTTCCTTCTTCCAAAAGTAGTAGTAGTATGTAGGAAGCATCTGATTTCTGTTAGAAACAGTAGCTATGGAGAAGGTTCTTAAGGAAAGTAACTCCAAGAACCTAACTTTCCTATTTACTTTGAAATAAGTGATATTAACACTGTACTTGACTTCAGAGAACCAACTGGTGTATGAACTGGAATACTGGTTTCAATGTTCACTGTTTATACTCACTCAGGAACTTGGCTTTCATAGGCTCTGCAGGTGCCTGTTTCATAGCCTGATTAGGAAGACTCAAGTTTTCTCAGATTGTACTATGGTAATTCGTATTCAGGTCCATTGTGAGTAGGGCATTTCCCAGAATATTCAGACATTTGGTAGTGCTAGTTGTAGCTCTGATTTAGTATGCTGATTAAGAAAAAGGATCCACATGCATTCTTGAGTCCAGCATTTTCTAGTGTCCTCAGCAGCTTATCAAGTAAGCAACAGGACTTGTGCAGAGACGTGGCTTTTGACAAGTTCCGAATTTGAACTCTTACGCTCTACAGGCTTAACACATTTGGAAGTACTGCTTGATATGGTCAAAGGATCCTGTTTTCAAAAAGTATTAAAGCCTGAAGAGGTGATTGTTAGAGCCCAGCAAATTTGTGGATATCTGCTTTATATCCGTGGATGTGGATATCCACGGACCATTTTTGTGGATTGGATATGGATACAAATTTTGTATCCACACAGGGCTCCAGTGATATTGATTGACATATCCTAGATAAACTAGCAATCTGATGGTTATCAATGGTGGTCATGGAGTCAAGATGAAAATAACCTGAGGCCTCTTCCAAAGTTTGTCCCATGATTGGTCATATTAGAAAACATGCTTTCAGTATTAGTAGTTGAGATGCCCTTTATCTCCGGCAGGATGTGCAAATCACCTTAAAGAGCTCACCATTTTATGTCTGTCTGTTCTAGAGTGTGTTTAACAAGAAAAGAGCCTAGCCAGCTGGGGCATGAGCTTATCAGACATCAATATAGGGCTGATGGTTAGAATTGTTTGCTTATCAGCTGTCTAAAGGGCAAGCACCTAGTAGTGCTTCCAGACTTCACTAGTTTCTAGTATTCAGTGCTGCAGCAGAATAGATTGGCCATGAAGGTATTACAGGGATCAGTGGCTTTTCTGTCAGGATGTGGTGTTATCCTGACCTAGACTGAGCAGAGAATCCTCTTGCTGGAGAGGGCATTGCATATCAAAGGAAAATCAGTGTGGAGATTGTACATCAGTGAGAGGGAGCTTGAACAGACAGCTGAATGCCTATACAGTGAGGCCTAGTCTATGGGAGAAAATTGCACTGGTTTAACGTAATGTAAACTTAAACCAGTGCAAAAGGCTGAGGGGGCAATCCATTATTCAAACCAATCTTATTTTGATATATCTTTAGGTTAAATTGAAATAAAGCCACTTTAATCCAAATGAAGCATCCCCATACAGAGGTCTGCACTAGTCTAACCAAATCAGGTTAAAGATCACAGTTTAAATTGTAGCTTTTTCATGTAGTTAAGGCCCTGAAGTTTTTGGAGTAAGCTTCAACTTTTCCTCCTTACATGAGGGAAGAACCTCCATCCCTGTGGGTAATGAAGAGCAGGTGCATGAACTCCCATAGAGATGGCCTAAGCAGCTTCTGTATATTTTTTCCAGTTTGCTTAACCAGAAGATTCTACAAAAGTTTAGGAAGTTAGTGGATGAAGTCCTAATCCCAAATGTAGAAATGTGACAAATTCCAAAGTTTTATTAAATTGCCAGTAAGAAGGCAATTTGCTTGCTGTTTTATAAATGCTTCTCAATACCTTGACTATTAATCTCACTGTATGGTTACTGAGAGGCAAAAAATAAAGTCCTTCATGACAAATTTAGAATGTCATTGCTCTATTAGCATCCAAAAACAGAATAATTGCTAAAGCATGTCGTAGAGCAGGGAATTCACTTCTGGTGCCAGAGACTGCAAACAGAAATATTCTCATCAAAATACCGTTTGGCTTAGGGGACCAATTGCACTGAAACTTAAACTTGCTCCCCCCACTAAAACGTATTAAGAGTTACAAAAGTTTCATATGTGGAGCAAGCATGGCGTCACAGGTTACGCGCTCTGGGAATATAATCCAGAACTCTACTGTGGAAGATCCAACTCTAGGCTACTTAGCCCCTCTGTCAAAGTCATTGAGTTCAAGGCTACAAGGGACCATCAGATCATCTAGTTTGACCTCCTGTATATCAGACCATCAGCACCTATTCACCAAACGCAACAACCAGAATTAGACCAAAGTATTATGGTTCTCGGGAGACTAAACTGTTGTGTTCCAGGAAGAGAATAGGATGGACTGATGCACACCAACACCTGAGGCACTTGGAATGGCAGGGAAATGATTGAGAGAGAGAAACTGATAATCCTGGCAAATGACCTGCATCCATACACTGCAGAGGAAGACTAAAAATCCCCATGGTCACTGCCAATCTAGCCTGGGGGAAAATTCCTTCCCAACACCAGATATGGAGATCAGTTGGACCCTGAGCATGGGAGCACGAAAGAGCCATCCAAGCATCTCAGATAACATGGTCAGTGCCCCATCCAATGTCTCATGTTTAGTTGTGGCTATCCCTGATCCTTCCTTCAGAGGAAGGAGGCCAAACACTCTGTGTGTTGGGGGGAGGAGGAGGAGGTGGTGTCAGGGGGGAATCCTTCTGGACGCCCACGGTGGCTGGCTGAAGCCCTGAATCGTGAGCCTTTAGGAACATGTAACCAGAAGTGAGCACCAGGGCTGCTGAGCTCTGCCCCCTACTATTAGAAGCAACTCTGTTATACAATCACACTCCTAAATTTGTCCAGTTCTCTTAAAACTAAGTAAGTTGGTTTGCCCCTACAACTTGTACAGGGAGGCTGTTCTAGAGCCTCACTCTTCTGTTGGTTAGAAACGTTCTAATTTCCAGGCTGAATTAGTTCATGGCCAGTTTCTGCTGATTTTTCTTCTTGTGCCAAAGTCTTTGCCCTCTTGGATGTTTACCCCTCTGTATTTTTTGAGAGCAATCCAATCCATTCAGCCTTCTTGTTAGGTTAAACAAGCCAGGATTTTCAAGTCTCCTCTCATAAGGTGAGCCCTTTGCAGAAGCTCTTCTCTGCATCTTCTTCAGTTTGAATTCATTGTTCCTGAATGTGGGTGACTGGAATTGTACACTGTATTCCAAATGAGGTCTTATCCACTGCCTCATACAATTGCATTAATACTTCCCTATCTCTACTGGAAATGCCTTACCTGATACATCCTAGGATTGCATTTGCCTTTTTCACAGCCACATGATACTTGGTGGCTCATAGTCATCCTGTAATCAACCCACACACCTAGGTCTTTCTCTTCTGTTTCCAACTGATGAGCCCCCAGCTTGTAGTAGAAATTTTTTATTAGATCCTAAATGCATGATCTTGCACTGTGGACTATTGAATTTCATCCCATTTCTGTCACTTTAGCCTTCAAGGTCATCCAGATCTTCCTATACAGTATTCCAATCCTCCTCTGTTTTGACGATGCCTCCTGACTTTGTTTCATCAGCAAACTTAATTTGCACACTACTGCCCAAAAAAGATCAGGTTAGTCTGGAATCATCTACCTTTGGTAAACCCATGTTGTATTCCAACTCCTTTACTGTTTACTGCCATGAATTGAATTATTTTTTTCTTTCAGTTAGTCTCACCTCAGTAGAATGCAAGGAACAAACAGGTCTAATTGCTTGGGTAATTTCCTCCCCTTTCTTAAACATAGGTAGGACGTTAGTACCATATAACTGAATAGCTATCCCCGAATAGATTTAAGGGGTAAAAAAAAAAAAATCTTTGCTACTGGACTAGCAATCTCATGTGCCAGCTCTTTCAGAGTTCTAGGATGGAAATTGTCTGTCTGGTTCTCCTCCCCTCTCTTCTCTCCCCCCCCCCCCCCGTTTGAGTGCATTAAGCTCTTTAAGTTTTTCTTCCACCTCAGATGTGGTCATTTCAATTTCTGTGCATTCACTTCCATCAGCTGTCCTGCCTTGAGCCCATGTTCCAGATTATCCTTATGGAAAACAGAGGCAAAATATTCATTTAATTTTTGGGCCATAGCTAGATCCTATTTAATCTCCTTGCCATCTACACTGTATAACAGTCCAACTTAATCCATCCTCCTTCTCTTTATTTATGCAATTAAAAAAATCTTATTTTAATTTCCTTGCCAAGAGCTAATTCACCTTGACTTTTAGCAATTCTCACTTTATTCCTACCTTTTCTAATCTCCAGATTGTAGCTTCCTTTGCAACCCTTTTTTTTGCATTCCAAGTAGGCTCTCTTCTGAGAATGGAGTCCCCAGTCACACACAGCTGTCTCTTCCTGGTGTTAGTATGAATCTGTCCTATGTTTTCTCCCAGTCCAGTGTACATCATCCTCATTTGCCCTTAAGAGGGACCAGCGCACCTCTCCATCATTTTGTTCTCTCCTGCAGGGACTAGCTTCCCTTTTCTTCTTTGCCACTCTGTCGTTCCCCCAGTGCAACAAAGGTGTTACCCAACTCAATTTCGCTACCACTAGCTGGTTTCTTCCTCTGCCTTGTCCTAGTGGTCATGGTCTTCCATGGATCACCATCCTCTTCTGGCAGCTTGCCCTCCAGGTCTCTTTGTTCAGCAGGTGTCTGCAGCTCTTGAGTTGTTTTGTGCCACTTCCTCTCTCTCCTCTCCTGTATTATGCCTTGAAATCTGTCTGAATTCTATCGTCATCTCAGCTGCATTTCTAATCCTTAGATCTTCTCTCCAATGAGCTGTATCAGGTGATGTTTCATACATAAGTAGCTTCTATCAGATAACTACTCAAGGATGATGTACATACTTCAGCTTCTACATCTGGCCACCTTTTTAGTCTCGTCGTCTCCTCCTTGGGTCACTTCTAATGCTGCCTCAGTAGCCATTGTTGTCTTCTAGTCCTAGACTGTGTTTCTAGAACAGTGGTTCCCAAACTGGGGTTCTTAAAAGGTTATAGGGGGTTCTCAGGAAAAAATTCCCTAATGGTGGAAAGAGCTGTCCCTAGGGATAGCATGGGGCCAGCAGCCCGGAGCCCCTGGACTTCATGAGCTAAGCAGATCAAAGCAAGCATATCTATCACACTGAGGAGATTTAAACTTCAAGACTCCTTGTAAGAAATGGAAAGGGAGGTGAATATATTTTGCTGTTATTAAAATTAAATAGGCAGCTAGTATTTTTAAAAATTATGAAGAACAAGTTTAAGCTTTGTTGTAATGTGCGTTGTTTGCCTGGACTGCTCAAGACCTGAATACTTGTGTAGGAGGAACTCTTTGAGTTGGCTTCTTAAATACCTTCATGCTGTTTCACGTCTGATAGTCCTTGATGAAACATAGGAGCCTTGTCTTCTAAAAGGCTAATTCAAAGTGATACAAGCTATGAAAGTGAGATTTTGGAAGAGTGTTGCTGTTTTCATAATGTAATCAAAATACTGTAATGATTGATAGTGTGTAATAAGCATGTCATAAAAACAAATTTTATATTTCCAAGATCAGTGCTTTTATAACTTATACTCAGGTAAAGGAGAAAATCCCTGGAAATATTCATTTTTTAGGAGGGGGTTCACAAGACTTGACATTTTAGTGAAAGGGGTTCACAGGTTGTTAACGTTTGGGAGCCACTGTTTTTCTTATCCTCCCACAAACTCCACTGTAAGCTGCTAGCTGTCTGTGTGACAAATATTTGTTGTGGGCTATATTTGTAAGATAGTTCTAGTTGTGCATATGTAATGCTGAAACAAGGACTGCTCATGCATATGTAATGTCAAAGGACTTGGTTGTGTCTTTGTCTAGTGGGGCAGTCCACAGAAAAGTGTGTGTGTGTGTGTTTTGTTTTTTTTTTTCTTCTGCTGCCAGCTAATGTAGTTAGTCCTCTGGCTTAAGTGGCAGAAATCTGTGCTGATGGGTTTAAACTCCGAGGTTTGAAAGAGGAAGTAAGGAAGGGATTAGCTGCACATAATTTGTTTTTCTATGTTGCTTTTTTAAAAAGTCTCTCTTTTGGTAAACTGTGACAAGAAATCTGTTTAGGTTGCAAAGTCAAGCATTCATAAATCAGGAAATGTCAGATTGCTGGAGTGGAGGGTGCTTTACCAAAAGTCTTTCTTTTTCCTCTGGAGAGAAACCCTGCATGGAGCCCCTTAGTTCTATAGCTGGTTTTTGTTCTTGATCAGTGCTTCACTTCCTGTTACATGTGCACATCAGGAGCAGACTGTAGTATTCATAGCATAGGCAGTGCAGTTACAATGGAAGAAGGGTGAAAAACTATGGATTGGGGTTGGGCAAGGGTGATTAAATGAGGGAGGGAGAAACACTTCACCATTATTGTACTGTACATCTGGAGTGCAGTATTAATCTCTTTGCAATTAACAAATGAAAATTTGACTTTTTTTACAGCCTTAAGTTGTATGTCCCAACCAACTGCCCTCCACACTGGTTTGGAAAAAAGGGTATGAAAAGGACAGGGCCTGATCTTACGTACGTATATGTAAGGGTTGTTCCATGAATATAAAGCCTGGCTCTTTTGTGCAGTTATTAAAGAAAGTAAAATACATGTTACAGTGATGAACATTGATGGGCTCTATCCTGTCAAAGCAGGAGGGACACTAACATTTGGCTTACTGGGAGTGCTGGCTCCTACATCTGGTTCATCTAAGTTTAAAATCCTGATACAGTTTTTTAGCTTGTGTTTCAAAGGCTACCTGACATGTGGCCCTTACTCTTCCCTCCACCAAGCCAGTGATTAAAGGTTAAATTGTGACAGTGAAAGATAGGTGATATCTAGGTGTCTTTTTTGGGGGGTATGGAGGGGGAAGTAAACTCAGGGTTCCTGCTGGTCTTTGCTCACTGGCTACTGTTACTCCTCTGATGGTTAGAGGAGTGAAGTTCTGAAACAGCCTTCCAAGGGGAGGCAGTGGGGACACAAAACCTAACTGGTTTCAAAACTGGAGGGAATGGTATGATTGCCACATATGGGGTCAGGAAGGACTTTTTGCCCAGCTCAGATTGATAATCAGACCCTGAGATATAGGAGACCCACCAGCCAGACACCTGGAAAAGAATTCTCTGTAGTAACTCAGAGACCTACCTATCTAATATCCTATCTCTGGCTGTTGAAGTTATTTGCCAAGAGCAGGCAGAGATGGCTGGGCCATCTGTCACTTTAGGCAGAGACCCCGGGTTTCTTTAACCTTCCTCTGCAGCATGGGGCACAAGTCACTTGCTGGCTTGAACTAGAGCAGGGGTTCTCAAAATTCGTTGCACCGCGACCCCCTTCTGACAACACAAATTACTATATGACCCCAGGAGGGAGGACTGAAGCCTGAGCCTACCTGAGTCCCCACTGCCCCAGGCAGGAGGGCCAAAGCCCAAGCCCCACTGCCCTGGGTTTGGAAAGCCAAAGCCAAAACCCAAGGGCTTCTGTAACGTGAGCCCCACCACCCAGGGCTGAAACCCTTGGGCTTCAACCTTGGGTGGTGTGGGGCTCGAGCTTTGGCTTCGGTTCTGGCCTCGGGCTTCACTTTGGGGTCCCAACCCACAGTTTGAGAACCGCTGAACTTGAGTAAATGGTGGATTCTCTAACTTAAACTCTTTAAATCAAGATTTGAGGACTTCGGTAATAGACCCATAATCTCTGGCTGAGTTACTAGAGTGGGTGGGTGAGGTTCTGCAGCCTATGATGTGCAGGAAGTCAGACTAGACTCATGATGGTCTGTTCTGGCCTTAAAGTCGGAGTCTATGCTTGAGAATTTCTGACTTTCTTCAGGCCTGGTCTATGCTACAAAGTTAGGTTGACTTAACTACATTGGTTGAGGCTGTGAAAAATGTGATTAAGCCCAGGTACTTGGAAGGAAATCTGTTACTGTGTTTTTAAGGGCACAGGGCTTGGGAGCCTTGCAGAGAGGACAAGTCAAGGCTCCCGTCTCACCCAGCCAGTTGGGGATGAGCTGGGAGAAGAGGACCAGGAATAAATGCCTCTTCCTTCATAGCAGGGCAGACATCAGCAGGAGAAGACTGGCCCACAGAACCCACTGAGCCTGAGGACTAATTGGGGAGGTGGAAGGGTTCAGCTGAAGGAGAAGCTGGCTAAGGCCCTACAGCTGACTAACTTCCACCCCAGCTCAAAGGAGGAGAGCTGGGGCTCCTAGCTTAAAGAGAAGAAATAGTAACTGCCTGAACTACTCCGCTCCAGGAGGAGGGCTGGGGCTCCTTTTTAAGGAAACAGAGGTGAAAGGTAACCCAGAAGGTATGAGGAAGAGGGACCAGAAGGCAGGTTTCAGAGAAAACCTGAATGCCAGAACCACCTTCTGTTTGGGGCTTTTTGTCAGGATTTGTTAGCCTAAAAAGATAACCAGGATAAAAAGGATTGAACTCTGTGAACCACTTGGAGGCTGAGCCACTTGAACCCTGGGAGAGCCAGAAAACACTGGGGAGGTGCCACACTCGGACAGCAGGGCGTGCTACAGAGCCGTCATACCCGGTCACAGGTCCTTAGAAATAACTAGGAAAAATAGGTTTCAGAGTAACAGCCATGTTAGTCTGTATTCACAAAAAGAACTGGAGTACTTGTGGCACCTTAGAGACTAACCAATTTATTTGAGCATAAGCTTTCATGAGCTACAGCCAATGAAGTGAGCTGTAGCTCACGAAAGCTTATGCTCAAATAAATTGGTTAGTCTCTAAGGTGACACAAGTACTCCTTTTCTTTTTAGGAAAAATAGGTAGTGGAGGTGCGTTAGTGTCCCTAGTGGGAGCTTGGGAGACGTGAAGAGGGGACAGCAATGTATTAAGTGTGTTTTTTTTTTTTTTTCCCCCAGTTGATTCCTTTGCCTACTTCTGATTTGATCCCCTTACTTGACAGGTTAATTTCAGAAGTTTAGGTCAAGTATGATGGCAGCATTTATGATAAAGGATAAAAAATTATAAGGACAAACAACCTGATCAAGTTCAAAGTATGGCTTCAGCTTATCTTCCCCTTTTCTTGTGGCTTTGGAACTCTAACATACATACTTCAAGCGGGGGAGGTGTCTGATTTTCAGAAAGCATTGAGTGCCCACCCTCTGAGAATCAGACTCCTTCAGAGTGTCTCAAGTAGGGTGTCAAAAAATTGCAGCACCCAGGATTACTAATCACTCTTGAAAATCTTGGCCGTTGTATTCTGAAGTTTTCACTTTAATATGCTGAGGCTAATTCTAAGACTTTATGCAAACAGTGATTTAAAACCTCAGTTGAAAGCTAAAGAAACCAGTTCACACAGGAATGTAAAGACACCATCAAATCCTTCCCCAAGCAACTCCAAGAAAAACTCTACATCATTCCCTGCAAACCCACTCCCCAGAACCTTCTACATTCCTCCTTAGGGAACCCTGGCAGACCCATCATATTTGGCCACGGCACTCCTACTGAAGGAATATCAGGATTTACAGAAACCACTCACTATCTCAGATCGCTTACCTCAGCTTCCTCCAAAATAGTACCATCTCCTTCCAGAAACTCTGCAAAATTAGCAGCCTCCCACAGATTACTATTTGTCACCTCCCTGTACACCACCATCCTTCCCCATAATGGCATTGCTATCTGTCTCTTATACCTACAGGATAATGTACAACACTTGGAAATCTACCCTAAACTTCTCACTAGACTCATCCATTTCATTCTCTCACAACAACTTCGCATTTAACAATGAATACTTAGTACCCATGGCTTTTCCTAAGGTTTGGACTAAGATAGCTCCTCCAATATCCCAACCTCTTCATGGGCCACCTCAAAGAACTTCTGGAAAAATGCACCATGAAACCAATGATATACGCTGAGATACATCAATGATATTTTCATTCTCTGAACAGGTGATCTAAACTCACTCATAGATTTCGTCTATAACTTCAACCACCACCCATCCATCAAACTCTCCAGAACAGTCCCACACCAGCATCAACTTCCTGGACACTATGGTGAGCTTCAACAATGGAACTCTACAAAGACTAGTTACAAGAAACCCATGGATCGCTACCATTACCTTCACAGATCCAGCAACCCCCCCAGCACACCAACAAATCCGTTATCTACAGCCAGGCACTACAGAATTCTTCTCTGAAGAGAGGTGTATATCCCAGATGTCTTTAAAACTGCTTTCACTGAACAAGGATGCTCCAACAGAGAAGTAGATCGCATCATGGAAAAGGGACACCCAAATGCCCTGAGAACATGCTTTAATACAGAAAAAGAAAAAGAAACCCACTGATCGCACACCCTTGTCACCAATCACCCCACACTTGAAACCTGTACAAGGTATCAGACAATTGCAATCCATACCTCATCCAGGCATCAAATGCCCCAACAACAATGTGGGTGAAACCAGACAATTCCTGTGCTCTCGAATTAACACTCTCAGAAAAATAATAAAAGGCAAAAAACACTATATCACCTAGGGGTGAACACTTCTCAGAAACTGACTCCTCTATATCTGACATCTCAGTCCTCATCCTCAAAGGAAACCTGCACAACACCTTCAAAAGACAAGTCTGGGAACTTAAATTTGTGTATGTTGGACACTAAAAACCATGGAATTAACAGAGAAACTGGTTTTATGGCTCATTACAAGAAGTTGTAACACACTTCGCTGCATGTTAACCCTTATTGCCCACTTTAAGTGGTCTTCTACAGCATGTATGAACCCTATATGCTTAATAATCTGTCCCAACTTGTATTGGGTTTAGACACCCTGGTTTACCTTCTCCAGACCTGAAAAGCAAGTCCGTGAAGCTCAAAGGCTTGTCTCTTCCACCAACAGAAGTTGGTCCAATAAGATATTACCTCACCTATCTGGTTTCATATCCTGGGACCAACATGGCTACAACACTGCAAAGAAACTAAATGCAAATATTATGTTTGCAAATGTTGAGTTGTCATAAATATAAAGGGAAGGGTAAACATCTTTAAAATCCCTCCTGGCCAGAGGAAAAACCCTTTCACCTGTAAAGGGTTAAGAAACTAGGATAACCTCACTGGCACCTGACCAAAATGACCAATGAGGAGACAAGATACTTTCAAAGCTGGAGGGGGGGAGAAACAAAGGGTCTATCTGTCTGTGTGATGCTTTTGCCGGGAACAGAAAAGGAATGGAGTCTTAGAACTTAGTAAGTAATCTAGCTAGATATGAGTTAGATTCTGTTTTGTTTAAATGGCTGAGAAAATAAGCTGTCCTGAATGGAATGTAGATTCCTGTTTTTGTGTCTTTTTGTAACTTAAGGTTTTGCCTAGAGGGATTCTCTGTTTTTGAATCTGATTACCCTGTAAGGTATTTACCATCCTGATTTTACAGAGGTGATTCTTTTACTTTTTCTGCTATTAATATTCTTCTTTTAAGAACCTGATTGCTTTTTCATTGTTCTTAAGATCCAAGGGTTTGGGTCTGTGTTTACCTATGCAAATGGGTAAGGATTTTTATCAAGCCTTCCCCAGGAAAGGGCGTGTAGGGTTTTGGAGGATTTTGGGGGGAAGAATGTTTCCAAGTGGGCTCTTTCCCTGTTATATATTTGTTAGACGCTTGGTGGTGGTGGCAGCAATAAAGTCCAAGGGCAAAAGGTAAAATAGATTGTACCTTGGAGAAGTTTTAACCTAAGCTGGTAAAAATAAGCTTAGGGGGTTTTCATGCAGGTCCTCATATCTCTACCCTAGAGTTCAGAGTGGGGAAGGAACCTTGACATGAGTCTTTCAACCCTGTGTTGGTATTTGCATCAGTAGCCCTATTGAAGACTAAAACAGGAGGAACAGTAGAACAATGAGAATTAAAAAGTGAAAAAAGTAAGCATTATTAAAGATATTATCAAACTTTCTAAATAAGGGCTTGGAAATAGTTTATTAAACTCTCTCCCAAACAATGGATTGATTAAAGATGGCAATTGAATGATGTGGTTTAATCATTGCTTCTTGTTGCATCCTTGACTGCGTGTTTATTGACTGTTAACTCCTGGCTCACTGTATTATCTTTGAACTTATCTGTAAAGCACATAGCAAATTAGCACTGCATAAGAAAGGAATAGGAAACAGACCAGAGATGTTTTACCCAGAATGGAACTAATGAGACAAGAAGTGATATCAGGACCTCACACTATGACTGACATAAGCTAGATCAGCAATAGTACAGCTTTGCTCAAGACTTTTGCAACCATAGCTATGTTGGTCACAAATCACACCTTATCACATCCGTGACAGACACAGCCAGCTGGCAAAAGATTGTAGTATAGACCAGTGGTTCTCATCCAGGGGTCTGGGGCCTCCTGCAGGGCCACAAGCAGGTTTCAGGCGGTCCGCCAAGCAGGACCAGTGTTAGGCTCACTGGGGCCCAGAGGAGAAAGCCTAAGCCCTGCCGTGCAGGGCTGAAGACTGGGGCCCTGAGCCCTGCTGCCTGGGGCTGAAGCAGAAGCCTGAGCAACTTAGCTTCACTGGGGGCCCCAGGCAATTTCCCTGCTTGTTACCCCTTAATGCTGGCTCTGGTTTTAAATGCAGAAAACAGTTGTGGCACAGGTGGGCCATGGAGGTTTTTATAGCATGTTGGGGGGGGCCTCAAAGAAAAAGGCTGAGAACCCCTGGTATAGACTTGACCTGAGGTGGACTAAAACCATTTGAAATAAATCACTCACTTCCCAGAAAAGGGGAAATATGAAGTCCAGCTTCCCTAAAACCAGGTAGGGAGCTATTTGACAAACTTTAAGATCTAACTTTGCGTTCTTGAAGTCTTGCAAAAGGTTACACTCTTAATGAACCAGTTTTGTCATTTTGAAACCGAGCATCTTATGTATCTGAGACTGACTTTAGGAAACTGGTGCAAGGGAACAGTCACTTCACTGGCATAGCAGCAAGTGTAACTTAAATGTTTATGAATTTGAGTGTAGTGGCTTTTTCCTATCTCTTCTTGTATTCCAGTCAAGATTCTATTTGTAACTCATTTTAATATAGATTATGTAATGATTTTTAGGGTCTTAATCCTGTGTATAGTCATCTCTATTGAACCCTAATTGTATTAAGGCTGACACAACTATTTCCTTTTTTTGAGGGAGGAGACAAACTTTACCCACATGTGCATTGTGCTCTGCAACTAGTAACAAACTTAAATGAACTCTATACAATTACATTACCTAAATGTGAGCATCTGCCTGCTTTTGCCTTTGTGTTACTGGATGCATATGGGGCACATGACTTAAGGTGCCTAGATGAAGTCATGTCTGTGTTCATGGGGCACTCCTTGGGACCCTTCCTAGTATGTGCACAGATTGTGTTGGTCAGTTCTGCAGTGGCTATAGCGTTATGGGACTTCAATAGATTCCTGTATGGAAATCTATGCAGTCTTGAGGGCTGGCTGTAAAGAGATGCCCTGGGGGCAGGTAAACTAATTTGGGTTGTATTTGGAGACTCTAAGGGAGGGAACTTATTTAGAACACTAGTCTGTTGCTACAAAATAACTCTTTGGTCTGTTCTTTCCTCAGCATTCAGTCATCTGTGGAGGACCCTAACCAGAGGCAAGCAAAAAGACAAAGATTAGGTATTGTATTAGCGCTTCTCACTACTTGTGTAACGTGCGGTGGTTGGTTTGTTTTTTTTTTTTTAAAGACTTAGATCTTTCTCATGTACCCAAGAGACCAGAGCTTTTGTTTATATATTTATGAACATGGAAATAACCTGCGTGGTTCTCCAAACCCTCCTCCTTCTCGCCTGCTCCTTCTAGAAAGGCACTCTAGTTGTATAGATATCCCCATTAGTTCCTGATGATCCCCTCTTGTGGCCAAGTCCCACCCATGTTACATATGGAAGTGGCTGATTTACTGCGGGGTGCTGTACTGCACGCTGCCACTGTGGAGGGGAGAGAAGTCTGTGGTGCTGCAGTACACAAAGTGCCACTGGACTTATGGCCTGAGCACACAAACTTCAGGAAGTGCAGGGAGGAGGCATAGAGGCTAGAGCAGGGCATAACACTTCTTTGGAGCATTTCAGATCCCAATCATATGCTCCTTGCTGCCTCTGTTCTTCACTTCCTGATTCTGAAACAAATAGCATTTGTTTTTAACTGGGTGGAAAAGAATTCTGAGCTGCATGTGGTGAGGGGTGTCTGAGCCTAAGCGGGATTTGGGAAGGGATTCTGAGCTTTTGAGAGCCTAAGCAAGGAGAAGCAGGGTTTTCTTTCTAGGGGATAGTTGCTTGGGTGTTCTGGAGCTGGTTGCAAGGAGCTGATGGAGTTGGGAAGGTTCTGAGTTGGGAAGTGGAAAGGCTAGGTTGAGTTATACATTATATATGAGTTGGAGAGGAGGAGGAAAAGGTAGAGTAGAGCTAGATTACAAGGGGAGAGACTGGGACTAGGAGGGTGTAGCAAAGCTGTCATGGATGGATACACTCTGTCCTTGACAATGAAGTGTTCCATTCCTTCCTGAAAATAGGGAGAAAGAAGAGGGCACTCCTATTTTTGCCTTGCACTTTCCCATTAACCTCCATTAGCTCTCACCAAAATACTTCTGTGTGGTGCCTTAATACTGACCCATTTTTCACTTAGTCTGCACCCCCAGCCCCCATGCAATCTGCAGCTCCACCACTTTTTAGGCACCAGCTGCCTCTAGATAGTTAAAACAGAGCAGATGTTGTTGCTATCTGAAATGACTTGAGATTGCTGACTAGTTTGGTCCATCTCTTGACTGAAAAGATGGAGATGTGGACACTGAAGTCCTTTCTGCTTAAGGTCTACTTCACAGCACAAGTACTGAAGGAAAAGTAAGATCTGTCTTTAGTTATTTTGCTTGACAAAGGACATTGCTGTTCTCCCTGAGAATACTGGCTGTCACTTAGTAGTATCATCATAATTTAATGCATTTCTGAGGGTTAGAGAGAGCTCCAGGGGAAACCAAAATTATAAAAAAAAAGATGTTTTGTTCCACCACTACTACCCCTCACTTTGAACAGTGGACAAGTCTCTGTAAACAGAGCAAATTGGTATCTAACAATTTTAACTAATATTTTTGAACAATACATCGCATGAAACTTTTATGCTTAAATATCATACTCCTATTTTCAGAAAAATGCTGACCTCCAGAGTATAACTTAATTTCTGACTTTAAAAAAACCACCCTGTTCCGGTAGAGGATGCAGAGCCAAAAATAACTGCTAACCTTGAGGACTACCATCAGGCTGACTGTTGCTTTTGTATTTTCAATATTAAAAATAGTCTTTGAAAAGCTGGTCTTCTATAGTTTAAGGGTTTACTGTTTTCCCAACCAGTCAAGGATACTTGTAAATAAAGCCTGAAAAGATAAAGATATTGATAATGTTGTGAATAACCTGAAGTGTGAACTATTGCATGCAATGATACTCTAGCTGAGAGTGCTTACATTTAAACAGGGAAAAAATCCTTATGTAGACCAAATGTTTTATGGCTTTCCTGTTTTTTTATTGTGGGTTTTTTTTTAAAGATTATGTTATCTCTAAATTGACGAAGACTGTACAAGGAGTTGCCAATCTAATTAAATTGCCATCCCAGCTGACAAGTAGGTACCTGAAGACATCAGTTTGTAATGGAGCTCAAACTGCAGAATCTATGGATGAGGTTAGTGGAGATTCTGGGCATAAGATTGTTTCTAGCTGTAATGTTTGACTACATGCAACACAAAATAAATGAATGGGACCAGTCTCCTTGGTGACTGCTTAGAGTTGGGTTTGGTCAAAGGTCATAAGGGCTGGTGGTATGTTACTTTTAAGATCATAGGTATTGCCTGGTTCAAGTTTGAATCCTCCATTAGAGCACTTGTTGTTGAGACTGAACTTATGCTGTTTTACTCCTGGACATCTTTACAGTATTTTAAATGTACATATTATACTATCTGGTACATTTTCCTATGAATTGTGTTGTGATTTTGCTCTCAATCTTGTTGTATTTGAAGAGCCCACATGCCTCCTGTCCTGGTAACTATATGAATAAGTATTTCCTGAATAAATGGCTCTACTAGATACACTTGCATGCCTGTATCTAGTGTACTCAACTGGTATTTAGGTGCAAAGTGTACAAAAGCTCCCCTCTACTTAACTTGCATGTCTGTGAGCCAGACTCTTCAATTTGCTAGGTTGGATAATCTGGTTTATTGTCTTCTGCCTTATCAGAGCCAGTAGGGCAATCCAAAGAGATTTAGGATGTTCTAGTCTGGATTCTAAATAGCATGTAAATTGCTAGTTTATACAAACAGTTTTGTTTTCAGGGAACAAGCTGCTGGTTTTAGGAAGACATTGTCTTGGAGATGATTGAGAGGAATTCAAGGATAGAACTCAGTTCTTTAATTTATGTGAAGTCTGCTCTAAAGATTGTTCACCTGCTGTAATTCTAAAAAAGTCTTTCAAGGATCAGAAAACCTTATTCAAGATTATTTATTATGTGGTTGTGACGGGTTGGATTACAGAAACTCCCTTGGGAACTGCCAACTGATGTGCCAAGACTACTTCTGCCCGTGCTTTCCCTGCCCTCCCAGCCAACCTGCCTGGTTTGAGCCAGACCTGCTAGCCTGCTGCAAACCCAGACCCAGGTCTGAACCTGAAAAGCTGTAGGTTTAAACTGAAAGCAGCTTAAGAAGTGTTCCTGTCTTTAGCGCTCAGATGCCCAACTCCCAATGGGGTCCAAACCCCAAATAAATCCATTTTACCCTGTATAAAGCTTATAAATTGTTCGCCCTCTCTAACACTAATAGAGAGAGATGCACAGCTGTTTGCCCCCCCCCCCCCCCGGTATTAATACATACTCTGGGTTAATTAATAAGTAAAAAGTGATTTTATTAAATACAGAAAATAGGATTTAAGTGGTTCCAAGTAGTAACAGACAGAACAAAGTGAATTACCAAGCAAAATAAAATAGAACATGCAAGTCTCTGTCTAAAAAAACTGAATACAGATAAAACCTCACCCTCGGAGGAATTCCAGTCAGCTTCCTTTTACAGACTAGTCTCCTTCTAGTCTGGGTCCAGCAATCACTCACTGCCCCCCGTACTCCCATAGTTACTGTCCTTTGTTCCAGTTTCTTTCAGGTATCCTTGGGGTGGAGAGGCTCTCTTGAGCCAGCTGAAGACAAAATGGAGGGGTCTCCCATGGGCTTAAATACACTTTCTGTTGTGGACACCCCTCCCTCCCCCTGTGTAGAATCTAGCTACAAAATGGAGTTTTGGAGTCACATGGGCAAGTCACGTGTCCATGCATGACTGTTTTTACAGGCAGCAGCCATCGCCCATATGCTATCTTGAATGTCTCCAGGAAGACTTCTTATGTGGATTGGAGCCTTCCAAGATGCATTGTGCGTTAAGTGCTTCTTGACTGGGCACTTAGCTTGCAAATTCCTTTCTAAAGAAGCTGACCAAATGCCTTACTAAGGTTATTGAAAATCAAACAAGTATACAGCCAATATTCATAACTTTGAATACAACAATGACACATGTATACAAATAGGATGAATAAATTCAGTAGATCATAACCTTTACAGAGATATGTTACATGGCATATGTAGCATAAAATATATTCCAGTAATGTCAGATATACATTCATAAGCATATTTCCATAAAGCCTTATGGGGTGCACCGTCACAGTGGTAGCTCCTCAGGGGATGAGTGTAAAGTCAATGGGGTTTGTGCTCAGAATTCATTTAAGTGGGGTTTTTAAAAGGTGCACATGTGGACTTTCTAGGATCTAAAGTGTTTTTTGTTTTCTTAAATAAAAAAGACACGTTGTAGAAACTGCAGAGGCCTATGTTCTGCCAGTCTGGGTCACTGGATGAATAGCATGGTTTAACTCTCTAATTTGAGTGAGTAGGGTGTGAGGTTGCTTTGATCCACATCCAAATTACATTTAAATGGTTCCTTGTTCTTTTTAAGACTTTTTCAAATGCTTCTGATTCTTCGACTGACAGACTGATAGACTCTGCACCTGGAATAGAAATGCTACAACTGGGTAAGACTGACATGAAGCCACCACTTTTTCTTCCTTCCTCTTTTCCCCTATATACTCAAATACCCAGCAGGTGGTATACAGCAGCATTAATACTTTCCATTTGTATAATGCCTCTTGTGTAAGACTTTTAAAGTGCTTTATAATTCTGAATTTGGTAAGAGGAATACCTCTATAAAATCTAGAACACCACAGGATGAACTCTTGCTTTCGTTCCTGCTTCCTTCCATTGCTACTGCCAGATATTTTTGTTGCAGGCATTTCAGCATTAAGTGTTACAGCCTTCTCTTATGATGTGCATCATTCCTGATGGCTGTGCCATTAGTGTAAAGTGTTCCTGGAAATCTTCCTAAACGGTATTATGTAATATATGATGGACTTGAAATAGAAAAGCAATAGTCTTATGGAGCAGTTTCTATTCAGACAAGTCACTTCCTTTGTTGAAGTGGCAGCTGAAAAAGACAGACAATGCTCTAGTGTAATACCTAAAATCTTTTAAGTAAGTTTACATGTTGGCTTAACGTATCTAAACTAAAATGCATTCATTTTTTGTGAGGGTTTTATAAATATGAACTTCTGAGACTCACTCCCCTCTCGCAACTACTAATGGCTGGTATTTTTTCATAGATAAGAAAATATCTTGTGGCGCTAGAGTTGGTCTCAGTAAAGAGACAGTACCTACTACTTGCAGGACTGTGCCTTGCCTGAGGTAAAATTCTTGTGGTTGTCTTATATCCTCCCCTCACCACCACCTCTCCCCGCCCCCCACCCCCAAATCAGCATCCTGTACACTCCTCCAGAATGTAGGTGTCTGCCCACATTTGTTGCCTAATATCTTCTTCTTTTTTTAAAATATCCATTTATATATAGTAGTGCTTGGCTCTTTCCAAATGCAAAGTATTACCAGGCACTCCGCTGAACTGCAGTACTGTTTCTTATCAGTGTATTAAACTCTCTTAAATTTGTACAGCTCAATGCTAAGTAGTAATGAAACTAGTCCAAAAGGAAAGATTTGGGTAATAAGTATGTAAAGAAATCTGTGAAGCTGGCTTGCACATTTTTCCTCCTAAAGATGAACTCACTGCTGGCATCAAAAACTTCAGGTGGGAGGGAAATTGCACACACAAAATAGACCTAGGGAGGGTGAGACAGAGCCTGGGGAAGAGCTGGGGAGGCAGAGCAAAGATGTATGGGGGAACCTTGCGAAGGCCAGAGGATGTGTTTGGGATGATTGGGTGGAGAAGTGGGATCTGGTAGTGTGAAGAGAGAGGGAAAGTTATGATTTGTGTCCATTCTTGAGCTTGTGGGGACAAAGGAATCGGGAATTTTAAAGGGGCAAATAAAAGGGGGATGTCTGGGGACAAAAGATTGGAGGCTTTCAAGGAACAAAAATGTAGGAGTTTTGGGAGAAGAGTATGGAATTTGCAGGGATGGCGATAGGAAGAATTTGCAGGGGTGTGGAATAGTATCTTGTTTGAGAGAGGTTTTAATTACAAAAAACTTGTTTCGGAGTAGCAGCTGTGTTAGTCTGTATCAGCAAAAAGAGAAGGAGTACTTGTGGCACCTTAGAGACTAACCAATTTATTTGAGCATAAGCTTTTGTGAGCTACAGCTCACTTCCTTGATGTAAATTATCCAAGATATAATAAAGGATGGGGGTCCCCTGGTTTTGCATGAGGTGTTCTGTTTAGATGACACTACTGGAACAGTCTTGATGCAGTTTTCTCCAAGGTGTTAGAGACGGCAATAATTGGAAGGAAATGGGCCAGGATACTGTGTAATACTGCTGTTTGCCTCCTACCCCAAAACCAGATTGGATAGTGTCCTCGCTGTATTCCTATATAAGATGATGCTCGTTCTATGGTATTGATCCCCCTGTTACACTATAGTGTCCCTGTGAGTTGTTCTTACTGTGGGAGTAGGCCCCAAGCCAGTACCGAAGCCAATGACATCTATGCTCAAATGGATTGAGAGTTTTCTGAATTGGCTCAGGATTTTTATTACAATGGGCTTCTCTCAGCTAGTGGTGCTCAACTCTTTCAGCTGCATGACCTGTATCCTGGTCATGGTATTTAGTGCTAAAGAGGGAATTGTGCTGCTTTTAAGATGGTTTACAATAGGAAGTTTAGCCCTTCCCACTCCAGGGCTAGAGTGAGACTCCTACAGCTCCTGGCCCTCAGCCCTCTTATCGGGCCAGCTGTGGCCTGCTTGGGGCGTGGCCACAGCTGTGGCTGCTTCCCCCAATCAGCCTAACTTTTCCCAGCTGCAACCCTCTCCAGGGCTGCTTTTACTATTGGCTCCTCCAGGCAGCCTTCTCCCAGGGCTGTTTTAACCCCTTCAGGGCTGAACCGGGGTGACCACCCCGCTACAATCGGCATGAAAACCTTTAATGGTAAAGAGGAAAATTCCTAAGGCGGCTATTGTGAATGTGGGGTGCGGGTGGAGACTCCACCAATTATGTGAAAAGAGCTCTCTTCTGTGAGGTGTCAGCTGTATGGCATACTTGTAACTATATCCCCCAAAATACCTCAGTGGCATATTGGAACATTGCTTTGGGTAGTTGACGTTCAGCTACACTATAATAGGGTTTAATGAAAGAAGCATATGAGAAAATTAAAGGTACAGGGCTATCTGAAGAAGTAGGAAACACTATTTTGGGAGGGGAGGGGGGAGGCATGGCAAAGGAGAAAACATGATCTGACAGAGCTCACAGTTCCTGGAGCATCTGGTTTAGCCTGCAGCGTGTGCATGTAATTGAGCTTAAAATGGTATGTTGTAAATGGTCTATTTAGTCAGTGTGCATGTCTTAGTCATCATAAGAGAGAGTTCTTGGATCTCTCTATCAAGTAGTGGTTTGACCTGATTTTTCCACCTGACTGAAAGGCATTCAGAACATCCATATATCCTTATGAAGCTTAAGTCTCTGCCGTCAACAGTGCATGTATTTACAAAAATGTTCTGAGATGTAATTTGACTCAAGAAGGTTTAGGTTTTAGTGGTTAATAGTGTAATAGCTCCTTTTAACAGAAACCTCTGCAACACAAGGATGAGTAGCAAACAGCATACCAAATCCATTCCAGAAGGCTCTTTGCCACGGAGATTGCCTGGTCAGGAGAACATGTCAGGAGCCACCACTTCAGATGCTGGCAAGCTGGTGAGGAGGCCTCACTGTACTGTGGAAGAGGTGAGTCCAGATACAGTCAGCTTTTGAAATAGGGTCCACTCATTTTTGTTGTCACTTCTGAGTTTATATAATGGGGAGACCTCTGAGTATTGAGATGGCAAGATGTGAAATTGGATACAGTGAAAATTGGTTTTTTGAAGCAGCATGATAGTCTTGAGCTGAGAAAGTGCCTTGCAGTGAGACTTAAAGCTCAATCTATTTGGATGATCAAAAAACATGATAGAGAGGTGATTTCAGAGTAGAAGTATCTTTATGGGGGAAAACGCTAACTACTAAAAGGTTCTTCAGTGGAGAAAAGCATAACAGGAACCAATGGCTGGAAAACGAAGCCAAAGTCAAATTAGAACTAATTCAGAAATATTTTAAGTCAAGGTGATTAACTATGGGAACAAACTACCATGGAAAGTTGAGGATTCTCTATCTCTTAATGTCTTCAGATCCAGTCTGGATGCCTTTTTGGAAGATGCTTTTGCCAAACAAGTTATTGGGCTTAATGCAGGGGTAACTGGGTAAAACTTAATGGGCTGTGATGTATGGGAGGTCAGACTAGATCTGATGGTCCCTTCTGGCATTAGACACTATGAAAAGTGTTGAGGGATGTGATCGTTCCCCTCTATTCGACATTGGTGAGGTCTCATCTGGAGTACTGTGTCCAGTTTTGGGCCCCACACTACAAGAAGGATGTGGAAAAATTGTAGAGAGTCCAGCGAAGGGCAACAAAAATGATTAGGGGTCTGGAACACATGAGTTATGAGGAGAGGCTGAGGGAACTGGGATTGTTTAGTCTGCAGAAGAGAAGAATGAGGGGGGATTTGATAGCTGCTTTCAACTACCTGAGAGGTGGTTCCAGAGAGGATGGTTCTAGACTCTTCTCAGTGGTAGAAGAGGACAGGACAAGGAGTAATGGTCTCAAGTTGCAGTGGGGGAGGTTTAGGTTGGATATTAGGAAAAACTTTTTCACTAGGAGGGTGGTGAAACACTGGAATGCGTAACCTAGGGAGGTGGTAGAATCTCCTTCCTTAGAAGTTTTTAAGGTCAGGCTTGACAAAGCCCTGGCTGGGATGATTTAATTGGGGATTGGTCCTGCTTTTGAGCAGGGTGTTGGACTAGATGACCTCCTGAGGTCCCTTCCAACCCTGATATTCTATGGAAAGTGGTGTTTTTGGTGGGGTGGGAGCTCACCAATAGTGGATTCCACTTTCTCTCAACTCTAGTGAACGTGGCAGTTCCACAACTGGAAATGGTAATAAGGGGGTAGATATTTGTTTATCATTGACTTACCTTCATCTGAATGTGATAGACAGTAGAAAGCTGCTGAAAACTGGGATAAGGATGAAAATTATACTCCATGCTATAATGAGCATGAGCCAATTTTCAACTTAGCAGCTTTGGCCATGTGAGTCCTGCGTAAATAGGACTAAAGATAAACTTCACACACTGTAACAACTGTGTAGTATGCATTAAATTTAATTACAAACTTCACTTTTTCTTGATTTTCCCTCTTAGGGTGTACAAAGAGAAGAGAGAGAAAAGTACAAACTACTATTGGAACTAGTAAAGGAAAAATATCCTAGAAACTGCTCCACTCCCAAAGCTGTAAACCATTGCAAGTAATTTCACGTTGTATTCCAGCCTTTTTACTAGTAACAGTGACTTCTCTTGAGAGGCAAGGAGGGACATCAAGTCACTCTTTTAATGGGCACTCTGGTGGTGGTTGTTGGCAACATTGGATCAATTTGTTGCAATCCACAGAACTCTGTTGATATGATCCAGGACAGATGCTTTGGAACAGACCTTTAAACCTTTTGAAATGCATGCAGTTGTGTATACTAAAGTTATCTGTGGCCTTTTATTTAACCCCCCCCCCGAATATTTAGCAGAAGTGTACAAAAGATGAAGAATCACAAGTTGTTGTGGGTCTTTCTTCTCCTCCTACCTCCTTTCTGCTTCCTATGTTGTTTCTGCACTAGGAAACTTCCTGCCCCTTTCTGAGCACAAGTGCCTCCAGGGATGTAATTTCTACAACGAAATCCTATATTAAGTGCTATATGACAGTGTAGTTGGATTTGGGGACTTATTTTCCCTTCCACTGAATGCTTTTTATGACTCTTATGCTGCTGATGTGGAATAGACATATGCTGTGAAGGAGCTAATGTTTTGTCTTAACACAGCCTGTTCTGAGGCCTAACTATAGTTTAATGAGTACGTGATCTCTTCCGACTTCATAAGAAATTGTCAGTTTATAGTTTTACAATTTTTCAATCTGTGGTAAGGCCAAAAGACCATGGCAATCATGCATACATACAGAGCTGAAATTCTTGAAGGTGACCTGCAAAGGAAGGAAAACTTGTTTGTGCCTCTGTGTTGTATGAAGACCTTGAGAGGTTTATAAAGAGAGGTTCCTTTTCTCAACAGAAACTCAGGTTTTGTCTGCCTGCTTTTGTGGAATGCTGAGGCTGTCTGGGAGCTAAGGATTTGTCTAAACACAAGCTGTACCATTTAACTGTACTAGTATAGTTAAGTGGTACAGCTTAAGTGGCACATTTCCTAGTGTGGACACGTTTTATAAAGGTATAAATGAGCTTAGACAAGTACAGCTGCTTTCCCTTATGAGAGGGGAAATAAGCTATACCAGTCTAAGTACACTTTATACCCTCAAACTGCATCCACCCTAGGACATGATACAATTTTAACTGGATTAGTAAAAAAATCAAGGAGTACCTTAATGCTCTAGAACTCAGACAACTCTAAGATCACAACAACAAGTCCAAACTTCCTTCTTTCGCTGCCCGGAGAAATGAATATGTATATTGTACAGACAACTGCAGATTAAAAGAAAATAATTGTTTGATTACTTCTGATGTATTTAAATGATACTCCACTATATCATTTGAAATACTGTTTTCGGTACTTAATTCTTGTTCTCTGGACCTCTTTTAACTTCACCAAATGACCAGGCCATTGAAGATGGTCAGAAGTCGTCGTCGTCTTCTTTTTTTCAAATGAGACCATTAGCTTAGGGTATGTCTACACTTAAACCACTACAACGGCACATCTGCAGTGCTTGCAGCATAGATACTATCTACACTGATGGGAGAAGTCCTCCCATCAGTGTAAGCAAGTCACCTCCCTGTTGACCTACCACTGTCTACACTGGGGTTAGGTCAGCATAGCAATCTCTCTCGGGGTGGGGGTGGATTTTTTTTCACACCCCGAGAGATGTGTTTGTGCTGATTTAAGTTCCCAATGTCGATCAGCCCTTAGAAAGAAGAGTTAAAGGACCCAGTCAAGGTTTATGCAGGGCATAACGAAAACATCTTGTCATACAAAATGAAACAGAATGGCTACTCAATAAAATTAATACTAAGCCTGTTTAAAAGAGATACTATTTCATATACTATGTAAATAGCCTGTAGAATTTGCTGTCTAACAAAATCAAATTCTGTGCACACACGCCCCCCCCCCCACAAAAAAATTAAAAAGTAGACATTCATTTTGGCGTAGTGAAAGGTAATTATGCATCAGGATGTAAACGTTGCACAATTAACTAGTTGCTTTTCTACTGTGTGTGTGTGTGTAAGCATTGCTGGAGCAGGAATATTTCCATTAATGCATCAATAGGCCAATTCTAGGTTACCAAATTCTGTTGCTTTAACAGTGATCGCTTCTAGCATTTGGTACCACATGGTTGTGTAGGAGCTAAATCCATTACTTTAGTGGATTTGCATACGGTGGTGATAGATAGGATATGTATGGGCTCCTTTGAAAGAAATTCTGACACTTTTCTACTTTTTTTCTAAATCTTGCTGTACCAAAGTTCTCAAGGTTGCCTCAAGGAGCCAATGAAGACTGGTGGCCACGTGGAAGAAAGATATGGAGTGAGAGTGCCTCCATTTGTGACACCAAGGAATGGTAAGTGCGGATAGACATCAAGTCGGGCTTATTCTACTCAGCGAGTCTTTTAAATGAATGAGAGTTAAGTTTGTAATAGTGAAGTTGCAAAGGTTGAGACTGGTACCTTAATTGTGCCTTTCTGCATGTATTAAGTCTAATTACACCAGACTTGTATATATGCAATGCATTAGCCTTTAATAGTCCCATCATGTCATATATAAATGCATGTAAAAATATGGAAGCATCCATGTTAGAAAGTTGTTACAATTCTGTTTGCTATTACTATAAAAGCTGTTACTTCTGTTTATCTGTCTTCCTGTACAGAACAGCTTGTCTAACAAGTTGAAAGACATAATACTTAACTTTAAGGCCATTGTACTATGCGGGGGTTGGCCAATTAAAATTGTCGCCTTAGGAGGGGTCGGTGGGATGTTGCCCAGGCTGTACTCAGTAAGGGTGGTGAAATGCTGACCTCCAGTGAGGAGATCGTCGAGAGATGGAAGGAGCACTTTGAGAAACTCCTCAACCTGATGGAACAAGATTAGTACTGGCAGTTGGGTCCTGAAGATTATCCATCAGGGATACTCCATACAGTTTCTTTCCTCCTTTTCTCACAAACCCTGTTTCCAGTCGTCGTCCTGGGACCACTCACTAATTGATTTTTCATCAGGAGGTGACAGTGCATCCCACCTCAGTACTAAGAGCGGGGTTCTACTCCCCATATTTCCTAATTCTCCAAAAAGATGGTGGGTGGAGACCCATCCTGGACTTTCAACAACTCAACATCTTTATCAGCTGAAATTCAGGATGATTATTTCGCAAGGGATGTGGTTCGCGTCTCTCGTCATGAAGGACATATATTTACATGTGGATGTTCACCCATCCCACAAGAAGTTCCTGTGTTTCATGGTGGGAGAGGAACACTACCAGTTTTGGATCCTCCCCATTGGACTCACTACAGCACCCAGAGTATTCAGAAAAGTTTTCTTTGAGGTGGCAGCCCAGGTGAGGCACCAGGGCTACATGGTGTTCCCATACCTGGTAGGCCGATCTTGTCAGGAAGTCATGTCAGTGGCTGGATCTCTTCAGTAACTTCTTGCTATCGTAGGCATTTTGTATAAATGAAGAAAAGTCCGTTTTGTCACCCACAAGGACAACGAGATTTATAGGAGTACAGCTGAACTTAGTCTCTGCAAGAGCATTTCTCCCTGCAGATGGATTTCGTGTGATGAGCAACCTGATTTCCCACATCATCCATGAAGTATGGGGCACCAATGTGTCTCACTGTCAGGCCATGTGGGTGCATGTACCTATGTGATGCCATTCACCAGACTCTGCTTGTGTCTGCAAACTTGTCTCCACTAGATTAGCAGCCAAACTGGGACTGCATCGACTCCAAATGACTGTTCCTGCCAGAGTTCTCACCTCCCTCTCCTGGTGAGGACTTTTTCAGCCCTCCCATATCAGGATTGTTTCTGAGTTCCACATAAATCAGACAATATGCTTGCTTGTATTTTTCCTGAAACCCCTCGCTTATTCTGAAGACAAGAGACTTCACTCCCTTGATATCAGGTGTGCTCTGGCATTCTACCTGCAAAGAACCAAACCCATTAGAAAATCTGACTCTTTATTGCCATAGCAGAGCGATCGTGTGGGTAAGCCATATCCTCCCAGAGGATTTCTAAAGTGGGTTTTGAGATGCATCTTAGAATGCTACAAAATATGGGGGAAAAAAAAATTCCTGTTCGGGGGGCATTACAGCTCCCTCCACACGAGCACAAGCTGCCTCCACAGCATCCCTATCAGATGTTCCTCTGCAGGTCCCTTGCAGGGCACCAACTTAGAGTTCTGTCCACATGTTCATGACATGCTACTCTCTAGTCCAAGCAGTAACTGCAGATGCAGCTGTAGGAATGGCAGTTCTACAGGCATCTCTGCTGCCACCTTCCTTGCACCCTTTTCTAGTCTGAACACTGTTTACCAGTCGCCCATGTGTGGAATATACATGGGGACCAGCACTCTAAGAAGAAATGGCGGTTACTTACTGTAACTGGAGGCTCTTTAAGATGTGTGGTCTCTATCCGTATTCTACCACCTACCCTCCATCCTCTCAGCTATGGATCTGGTTCGATTTCGGTAAGAAGAGAAACTGGAGAGGTGTTGACCCACACTGCCTTTTATGCCCTCGGTCGGGAGCATGAGGGGAGCTACAGACACCAGTTTGAAGAATTTCTGGACTCTGGTGCATGCATACTCACATGTGGTCCCTATCTGCATTCCACACCTCAAAAAACCTTCAGTTACAGTGAGTAACCTCCATTTCTCTGGGTATGATCTTCAACAAGCTTATCTGTTAGCTCTGCAACTTTATGTTGGTGATTGGCTAATCAGAAAGTCATTTACAGTATAACTGGCAAATCTAGTTTTGAACCTAATTAGTTGATTTTTGTTTTCAATTCATACTTTCTCCTCCTCCTTCCATACAGGTATCAGAGGTGCTGAAACTTGGGGCCCACTCTGGTCTCGGAGAAGTGATGTGAGCAGGTACAAAATCTCTCCTAATTACGTTCATCCATGTTCAGCTTCCTGTGTTTGGCTTCCAACTTCCTGGTATTTTTATGTTAATATCTGTGAGTGGGGGGGAATAAAAGTTCATGTGCATCACCTGCAGATACTGAGGAGAAACCTCTTTGGAGGGACTTAGTAAATTATGGAACACAGCCAAGTAATGGGCATCTTGTGCAGGATGGGCCACACTATCATACTGACGAGACACAACTGCATCATAGTCTTGGAGGGAGGGGAATTAAAGTGGGACATTTGGATAGCAGGGTAAGGGACAGTTGTAGCTCTAGAAAGTGAGGAAAGCAGTGCCCAGCTAGCAGTCAAGGCTTTTAGTACTAGGGAAGGAATGTCTCTCTTGTATGAGTAGGGTTAGAGACGTATGTAAATAGCTGTTTGGGAGGAGGAAGCATAAACTCTCACTGGTTCCCACTCTGATCTACAGAAATCCTATTGCATGGTATTAGATATTACCTCACCCACCTTGTCTGTCTTTTATTGGACCAACTTCTGCTAGTGAGAGACACAAGCATTCGAGACGCACGGAGTTCTGGGAAAGGTGGTACTTGCATTACAGCTAAATGCAAGATGGAACAGATTGCTTAGCATAAGGTAGAGTGGCCTGTTAACACCTCTGCAGTCATTGGACAAAGGGTCGGGGCTAGCAGGTAACAGGTTGTTGTCGTAATAAGCCATAAATCCAGTGTTCGGGCCATGATTTTTAGTGTCTAGCAGAATTATGAATTTAAGCTCCCAGGCTCGTTTTTTGAAAGTGTTGTGCGCGGGCTTCCTTTGAGGATGAGGACTGCTAGGTCAGATATAGAGTGATCACTTTATGAAAAGTGTTCACCCACAGGTGATCGGTGGTTATTGTCTTTTTTTATAATTTTCATGTGTGACTTCCGCCACAACTTCAACATCCACCACCTGCTCTTTAAACTCTTTCTGGAGTGCTTCCATACTAATAGCAACTTCTTGGACACCACAATCAGCTTCAACAATGGAACCTTACAGACCACGATACGCAAGAAATACATGGATCGCCACCTCTACCTTCGTAGATCCAGTAACCACCCCAAACACACCCAGAAATCTGTTACCTACAGCCAGGCACTCAGGTACCACAGAATATGCTCTGAGGAGAAAGTCTGGAATATACACCTTAACTCAATCAAAACCGCCTTCACCAAACAAGGACACTCCAGCAGAGAAGTAGATTGCATCATGGAACTGGACACCAGTTTATTCTGAGAGAACCTGCTTCAACACAGATATAAAACCTCCTCTGACCGCAGATCCCTAGTTGTCACCTACTGTCCCCCATTGGAACGAGTATGCAATATCCTCAGAATACAACCTAGACTCAATGGGAACCTCATCCTGAAAGATCTTTTCTGAATCTCCACTTCTGGCCTTCAAACAACCCCTGAGCTTCTCCAAGCTCATAATCGGAAGCAAGCTCCCCACAGACCAACACACCCCAACCCACCAGGGCAACACCAGACCTTGACAGAAACAGACGCAAAACCTACGGACATCTCCACTGCTACAATGATGAACACCTCCCACAGCACACCTTGGATCCTACACAGGCCTATCATAATGTGGCATACCTAATCTAATGCATTAAATGCCCCAATAACAATGTGGATGAAAGCAGACAAATCACTATGCTCTTGAATGAACTCACGCAGGAAATTTTATAAAGGACAAAAACATCCTATTACCTGTGGCTGAAGATAACCGCCATACTGGATCAAACCAGTGGTCCATCTAGCCCAGTATCCTGTCTTCTGAAGCATGTGGCATTGGCCACTGTCTGAAGGAATGAATAGAACAGCCAATCATTTGAGTGATCCATCCTCTGTCGCATCCACTCCCAGCTCCTGGCAGAGAGAGGCTGGGAACATTCAGAGCATGCTGTTGCATCCCTGACAATCCTGGCTAATAGTTGTTGATGGACCTATCCTCCAGGAACTTTATCTAGTTCTTTTTTAACCCTGTTACAGTTTTGGCCTTCACAACATCCCCTGGCAATAAGTTCCACAGGTTGACTGTGCGTTGTGTAAAGAAGTACTTCCGTTTGTTTTAAACCTGCTGCCTATTAATTTCACTGGGTGACCCCCTAGTTCTTGTTATGTAAAGGGGTAAATAACATTTCCTTATTCACTTTCTTCATACCAGTTGAGATTTTATAGACCTCCATCATATTCCCTCTTAGTGATCACCTTTCCAAGTTTAAAAAACTGGGACTTCTCATCTTTCCTCATATGGAAGGTGTTCCATATCCCTAATCATTTTTGTAGCCCTTTTCGGAATCTTTTCCAGTTCTAATATAGATCTTTTTTTTTCTCTCTCTCTCTGAGATGGGGCAGCCAGATCTGCATGCAGTATTCAAGATGTGAGCGTACCATGGATTTTTATAAAGGCATTATGATATTTTCTGTTTTATCTATCCTTTTTTCTAATGGTTCCTAACATTGTTAGCTTTTTTGATTGCTACTGCACATTGAACAGATGTTTTTAGAGAACTATCCACAATGACTCCAAGAGCCTTTTTGAGTGGTAACAGCTAATTTAGACCATTTTGTACATATAGTTGGGATTTTCCATTGTGTATTGGCATTTATTGACATTTGAATGTCACCTGCCATTTTGTTTCCAACTCACCCAGTTTTGTGCGATCCTTTTGTAATACTTCGCAGTCTGCTTTTGAGTAATATTGTATAAATTCCAGATAGTTGTCTACAATTTTTGCCACTTTGCTGTTTACCCCCTTTTCGAGATCACTTATAAATATGTTGAACAGCGCTGGTCCCAGTACAGATCACTGGGGGGACACCACTATTCACTTTCCATTCTGAAAAATTGACCATTTATTCCTGCCCTTTATTTTCTGTCTTTTATCCAGTTAATGATCTAAGGGTATGTCTACACTACAAAATTAGGTCAAATTTATAGAAGTCAGTTTTTTTAGAAATAGGTTTTATATATTCGAGTGTGTGTCCTCCCACAGAAAATGCTCTAAGTGCATTAAGTGAATTAACTCGGCGGAGCGCTTCCACAGTACCGAGGCAAGCGTCGACTTCCAGAGTGGTGCTCTGTGGGTAGCTATCCCACAGTTCCCGCAGTCTCCGCTGCCCATTGGAATTCTGGGTTGAGATCCCAATGCCTGATGGGGCTAAAACATTGCTGCCGGTGGTTCTGGGTACATATCGTCAGGCCCCCATTCCCTCGCTCCATGAAAGCAAGGGCAGACAATCGTTTCGTGCCTTTTTTCCTGAGTTACCTGTGCAGACGCCATACCATGGCAAGCATGGAGTCCGCTCAGGTAACCGTCACCGTATGTCTCCTGGGTGCTGGCAGATGTGGTACTGCATTGCTACACAGTAGCAGCAACCCCTTGCCTTGTGGCAGCAGATGGTACAATATGACTGGTAGCAGTCATCGTCATGTCCGAGGTGCTCCTGGCCACGTTGGCCAGGAGCGCCTGGGCAGACATGGGCGCAGGGTCTAAATTTGGAGTGACTTGACCAGGTCATTCTCTTTAATCCTGCAGTCAGTCCTATTGAACCATCTTATGGTGAGCAGGCAGGCGATACAGATTGCTAGCAGTCCTATTGCATCATCTTCTGCCAGGCAGCCATGAGATGTGGATGGCATGCTGTCCTTCTGCACCGTCTGCTGCCAGCCAAAGATGTAAAAGATAGATGGAGTGTATCAAAACAAGAAATAGACCAGATTTGTTTTGTACTCATTTGCTTCCCCCCTCCCCTGTCTAGGGGACTCATTCCTCTGGGTCACACTGCAGTCACTCACAGGGAAGGTGCAGCGAAGTAAATCTAGCCATGTATCAATCAGAGGCCAGACTAACCACCTTGTTCCAATAAGAACAATAACTTAGGTGCACCATTTCTTATTGGAACCCTCCGTGAAGTCCTGCCTGAAATACTCCTTTGATTTTAACTCCCTGAAGCCAACCCTGTAAGCCGTGTCGTCAGTCACCCCTCCCTCCGTCAGAGCAACGGCAGACGATCGTTCCGTGCCTTTTTTCTGAGCGGACGCCATACAAAGGCAAGCATGGAGGCCGCTCAGCTCACTTTGGCAATTAGGAGCACATTAAATACCACACGCATTATCCAGTAGTATATGCAGCACCAGAACCTGGCAGAGCGATACTGGGCGAGTAGGTGACGTCAGTGCGGTCACGTGAGTGATCAGGACATGGACACAGATTTCTCTGAAAGCATGGCCCTGCCAATGCATGCATCATGGTGCTAATGGGGCAGGTTCATGCTGTGGAACGCCGATTCTGGGCTCGGGAAACAAGCACAGACTGGTGGGACTGCATAGTGTTGCAGGTCTGGGACGATTCCCAGTGGCTGCGAAACTTTCGCATGCATAAGGGCGCTTTCATGGAACTTTGTGACTTGCTTTCCCCTGCCCTGAAGCGCATGAATACCAAGATGAGAGTAGCCCTCACAGTTGAGAAGCGAGTGGCGATAGCCCTGTGGAAGCTTGCAACGCCAGACAGCTACCGGTCAGTTGGGAATCAATTAGAAGTGGGCAAATCTACTGTGGGGGCTGCTGTGATGCAAGTAGCCCACGCAATCAAAGATCTGCTGATATCAAGGGTAGTGACCCTGGGAAATGTGCAGGTCATAGTGGATGGCTTTGCTGCAATGGGATTCCCTAACTGTGGTGGGGCCATAGACGGAACCCATATCCCTATCTTGGCACCGGAGCACCAAGCCGGCGAGTACATAAACCGCAAAGGGTACTTTTCGATAGTGCTGCAAGCTCTGGTGGATCACAAGGGACGTTTCACCAACATCACCGTGGGATGGCCAGGAAAGGTACATGACGCTCGCATCTTCAGGAACTCTGGACTGTTTCAAAAGCTGCAGGAAGGGACTTTATTCCCAGACCAGAAAATAACTGTTGGGGATGTTGAAATGCCTATAGTTATCCTTGGGGACCCAGCCTACCCCTTAATGCCATGGCTCATGAAGCCATACACAGGCAGCCTGGACGGTAGTCAGGAGCTGTTCAACTACAGGCTGAGCAAGTGCAGAATGGTGGTAGAATGTGCATTTGGACGTTTAAAGGTGCGCTGGCGCAGTTTACTGACTCGCTTAGACCTCAGCGAAACCAATATTGCCACTTATTACTGCTTGCTGTGTGCTCCACAATATCTGTGAGAGTAAGGGGGAGACATTTATGGCAGGGTGGGAGGTTGAGGCAAATCGCCTGGCTGCTGGTTACGCGCAGCCAGACACCAGGGCGGTTAGAAGAGCACAGGAGGGCGTGGTACGCATCAGAGAAGCTTTGAAAACCAGTTTCATGACTGGCCAGGCTACGGTGTGAAAGTTCTTTGTTTCTCCTTGATGAAACCCCCCACTCCTTGGTTCACTCTGCTTCCCTGTAAGCTAACCACCCTCCCCCCTCCCTTCGATCACCGCTTGCAGAGGCAATAAAGTCATTGTTGCTTCACATTCATGCATTCTTTATTCATTCATCACACAAATAGGGGGATGACTACCAAGGTAGCCCAGGAGGGGGGTAGTGGAGGAGGGAGGGAAAATGTCACACAGCACTTTAAAAGTTTACAACTTTAAAATTTATTGAATGCCAGCCTTCTGTTTTTTGGGCAGTCCTCTGTGGCGGAGTGGCTGGTTGGCCGGAGGCCCCCCACCACATTCTTGGGTGTCTGGGTGTGGAGGCTATGGAACTTGGGGAGGAGGGCGGTCGGTTACAGAGGGCTGTAGTGGCAGTCTGTGCTCCAGCTGCCTTTGCTGCAGCTCAACCATACACTGGAGCATACTGGTTTGATCCTCCAGCAGCCTCAGCATTGAATCCTGCCTCCTCTCATCACGCTGCCGCCACATTTCAGCTTCAGCCCTGTCTTCAGCACCCACTTACTCTCTTCAGCCACCTCACCTCCCGGTCATTTTGTGCTTTCCTGCACTCTGACATTTGCCTCCACGCATTCGTCTGTGCTCTGTCAGTGTGGGAGGACAGCATGAGCTCAGAGAACATTTCATCACGAGTGCGTTTTTTTTTTTTTTCTTTCTAATCTTCACTAGCCTCTGGGAAGGAGAAGATCCTGTGATCATTGAAACACATGCAGCTGGTGGAGAAAAAAAAAGGGACAGCGGTATTTAAAAAAACACATTTTATAAAACAGTGGCTACACTCTTTCAGGGTAAACCTTGCTGTTAACATTACATACATAGCACATGTGCTTTCGTTACAAGGTCGCATTTTGCCTCCCCCCACCGCGTGGCTACCCCCTCAACCCTCCCCCCTCCCCGTGGCTAACAGCGGGGAACATTTCTGTTCAGCCGCAGGCAAACAGCCCAGCAGGAATGCACCCTATTTCAACCAGGTGACCATGAATAATATCTCACTCTCCTGAGGATAACACAGAGAGATAAAGAACGATGTTGTTTGAACGCAAGCAAACATGTACAACAAAGCATTGCAGTGTAATGATTCCTGAGTACATGTTACTGGCCTGGAGTGGTAAAGTGTCCTACCATGAAGGACGCAATAAGGCTGCCCTCCACAGAAACCTTTGCAAAGGCTTTGGGAGTACATCCAGGAGAGCCGCGAATGCCAGGGCAAAGTAATCCTTTCACATGCTTGCTTTTAAACCATGTATAGTATTTTAAAAGGTACACTCACCAGAGGTCCCTTCTCCGCCTGCCGGGTCCAGGAGGCAGCCTTGGGTGGGTTTGGGGGGTACGGGCTCCAGGTCCAGGGTGAGAAACAGTTCCTGGCTGTCGGGGAAAACCGGTTTCTCTGCTTGCTTGCTGTGAGCTATCTACATCATCATCTTCTTCATCCCCAAAACCTGCTTCCGTGTTGCCTCCATCTCCATTGAAGGAGTCAAACAACACAGCTGGGGTAGCGGTGGCTGAACCCCCCTAAAATGGCATGCAGCTCATCATAGAAGTGGCATGTTTGGGGCTCTGACCCGGAGCGGCCGTTCGCCCCTCCGGTTTTCTGGTAGGCTTGCCTCAGCTCCTTAAGTTTCATGCGGCACTGCTTCGGATCCTGTTATGGCCTCTGTCCTTCATGCCCTGGGAGATTTTGACAAAGGTTTTAGCATTTCGAAAACTGGAACGGAGTTCTGATAGCACGGATTCCTCTCCCCATACAGCGATCAGATCCCGTACCTCCCTTCAGTCCATGCTGGAGCTCTTTTGCGATTCTGAGACTCCATCATGGTCACCTCTGCTGATGAGCTCTGCATGGTCACTTGCAGCTTGCCACGCTGGCTAAACAGGAAATGAGATTCAAAAGTTCGCAGTTCTTTTCCTGTCTACCTGGCCAGTGCATCTGAGTTGAGAGTGCTGTCCAGAGCAGTCACAATGGAGCACTCTGGGATAGCTCCCGGAGGCCAATACCGTCTGATTGTGTCCACAGTACCCCAAATTCGACCCAGCAAGGCTGATTTAAGTGCTAATCCACTTGTCAGGGTGGAGTACAGAAATCGATTTTAAGAGCCCTTTAAGTCGAAATAAAGGGCTTCATCGTGTGGACGGGTGCAGGTTTACATCGATTTAACGCTGCTAAATTCGACCTAAAGTCCTAGTGTAGACCAGGGCTATGAGAGGATCTTCCCCCTTTTCCTATGACTGCTTACTTTGCTTAAGAGCTTTGGTGAGGGACCTTGTCAAAGGCCTTCTGAAAGTCCAATTCACTGTATACACTGGATCACTCTCTTTTCCATATGTTTGACCCCCTCAAAGAATTCTAGTAGATTGGTGAGGCATGATTTCCCTTTACAAAGCCATATTGACTCTTCCCCAACGCATTGTGTTCATCTATGTGTCTGATAATTCTGTTTTACTATAGTTTCAACCAATTTGCCTGGTACAGAAGTTAGGCTTACCAGCTGGTAATTGCCAGGGATCGCCTCTGGAACTGTTTTAAAAAAATTGGCATCATAATAGCTAGACTCCAGTCATTTGGTGCAGAATGAGATTTAAGTGACTGATTACATATCACAGTTTAGTAGTTCTGCAATTTTACAAAGTAAGGTATTTCCAGCAGAGAGAGGGGGAAGTATTATTACCATTATACAAGACACTGATGAGACCTCATCTGGAATACTTTGTGCAACTTTGGTCTCCCTTGTTTAAAAAAAGATTAATTCAAACTGGAACAGGTGCAGAGAAGGTCTACGAGGATCAGAAGAATGCAGAACTTACCTTATTAGAGGAGACATAAGGAGCTTGGCTTGTTTAATCTAATCAAAAGAAAACTGAGTAGAGATATGATTGCTCTCTAAAAATACATCCGAGGGATAAATACCAGGGAAGGAGAGGAGTTATTTAAGTTAAGGGCCAATGTCGGTACAAGAACAAATGGATATAAACTGGCTATCCAAAAAAGGTTATGCTTGAAATGAGACCAGTTTCTGACCATCAGAGGAGTGAAGTTCTGGAACAGCCTTCAAAGGAGAGCAGTCGGGGGGGGAAAAATCCCAACTGGTTTCAAGACTGAGCTTGATAAGTTTATGCAGGGAATGGTATGATGGGACTGCCTACAATGGCATGTGGACCATCTGCGACTGCTAGTAGTACATATCTTCAATGAGACACTAGATGGGAATGGCTCTGAATTACTATAGAGAATTCTTGCCCAGCTGTCTGACTGGTGGGTCTCACCCACATGCTTGGGGTCTAACTGATTGCCGTATCTGAGGTCAGAAAGGAATTTTTCCCCAGGTCAGATTGGCAGAAACCTTGGGGAGGGGGGAGGTGCCTTCTTCTAGAGTGAGGGTTGACCTGCTGGTTTGAACTTGAGTAAATGGTGGATTCTCTGTAACTTGCAGTCTTTAAATCATGATTTGAGGACTTCAGTAATTCGGCGAGAGGCTATGAGCATATTTCAGGAGTAGATGGGTGAGGTTCTGCGGCCTGCAATATGCAGGAGGTCAGACTAGATCAAGATGGTCCCTTCTGGCCTTAGTCTATGAATCTGAGTGGCTGTTTAAATAGAAGTCTTCTGTTTGTACACCTTGTGCTATAAAAGTACAAAGCTGTACTTTCTATAAAACATCTGGGGTACCTAACCTGGATATTTACTGTCTTATCACACTAGATTGAATTTGTCTTCTAATGTACAGTGGGTTTAGGATCCAATACAAGTCTTATTATCTATGGTTCCCTTTTTTAAAAAAAGAGAGAGACTTGGATCAAAAAGAAACACGAGAACTTTTTCGTTTTGGAGCATTTATATTGATAGAAGTAAAACCTGTCCATCTATAATTCCTTGCACAGTAACATGCTGCACTTCGGATGCTGTATGGTTTTCAAGGGTAAGCGTCTTCTGGTAAGGATAGCAGCTCCCCTTGCAATCGTATAAGAGTCAAGTGAACTTACTCTATCCACCCACCTTAAGACCATGTCTGCACTACAGTGGCACAAGTCTGATGCTGTGGCTGTGCTGCGTTAGCACTGTACTGTTAGATGCTTCCTACTTTGACAGAAAAACCTCTTCTGTCAATGTAGGTAATCCACCTCTCCAAGAGACAGTGCTAGGTCAACAGAAGCATTCTTCCATCAACCCAGTTGGATCTATAGTGAGGTTAAGATTGACCTAACTCTCATACAGGGAGTGAAATTTTTTTCAGACTTGTAACTAGGTTGGCCTAACTATCTGGATGCATACCCGTCAGGTAAACTAGTGCTTTCTTTTCATGAGGAATTTTTCATTTATATTATAAAAGACTTTACAATTCATGATTGTCGTGCATTGTATCTTAACTTTTTAAGCTGCATCTTGTATCCTTATTTTAGCCATGCTTTGGTACTAGCCTCAGTCCCCTACTTTTGATGGGTATTTCCAGATTTCCTTCCCTTCGTCTTTCCCTTCTTCCTCACCTGCATCCCCTCAAAGTATTGATGCTAGAGAATGGGTCAAGTTAAACTCTTGTTCTTTTTGCACATTAGCCAGATTCCAACCCCCCAGAGAGCATTTCCCAACCCTCCCCACACAGCCCTGACTCCTTACCCCAAAGGTAACTTACTAAGTAAATATAAGTTGTGAAACTCTGCCTGTTTTTGTCTCTAAGATCTCAGATTTCAGCGGAAAACTCACAAGAGCCTGAAATGACACTTGAGCAGAAAAATGAAAGGGTAAGTTTGGAAGCTCCAGCTTTTTTCCTCTTTTGACACATGTGATATCCTATAACTAAACTGTGCATTCAACTCTAACTGTGCACTTCCGTACTTGAGCATATCATTGAACAATGTGCTTAATCTAGTGGCATATGGCTTTTGTGGTAGTGTGGTCTTTCTGTGACTTACAGAAGATAGTGATGGTGGAAGACCCCTTGTGATTCTGGGCTGTGGTCAGTATGCTGCATCTGCTCAGTTTCTCTTCTGTCCATCTTGGAAGCTGATGGGCAAACCCTCAAACATGCAGCATTTATTGGAGTTTATCCACATCACTATAGGGTACACTATTGCATCATCAGTCCTTTCTAAATAGATTTTGCTTTGCTTGCCTGGGTTCTCCCTCCCTCTCCTCCCCTCCCCCCCCCCCCCCGACTCTTGTCTCTGAGATTTGCCTTGGTGCCACAGTTCAATATCCAGTTTGTAAACCAGGTAAACTTTTTTCTAACTACTAAGATTCTTTCAGGGTTGTTGCATTTTTAACTACATTTTAATTTTCATTTTTCTAAACTAGAAATACAACATCCACTCTGCTTTATATACAGTTGTCTGTGTTCACCTGTATTTCACTTGCTGCACAGGTGGGAAGATGGGTGTGTCTAAAATCTATTTTTTAAATAGGCTAAGATGGGATATCAGAAAAACTTACACTGTCTAAAACTTAGAGAAGTACCAAGCTTGGATACAAAACTGTCTTTATTGTCCAATATCCAGCCTATGTGGGATACTCAGACTTTAAAAAAAAAACAAACAAAAAAACCCACACAAAAACCAAATCACCTTTGTAGCCCTTTACAGTGGCAAAGAACCTCCCAAACATAAACTGACGCTATAGATCTCCACCCTAGTAGACTTTTGATAATCTCATAAACAAACTAGAGAAATATAGCCTAGATGAATCTTCTAAAGGTGGGTGTGCAACTGGTTGGAAAACTGTACTCAGAGTAGTTACCAATGGCTCACAGTCAAGCTGGAAGGACATATTGATTGGGGTCTTGCAGGGATGTATCCTGCTTCCAGTTCTGTTAAATATCTTCATAGATGATCTGGATAATGGCAGAGAGAGAACACTTCTATACAATTTGCAGACAATACCAAGTTGGGAGGGGTTGGAAGTGCTTTGAAGGACAGGATTATAATTCAGAATGATCTTGGCAAACTAGAGAAATGGTCTGAAATAGGATGAAATTGAATTAGGACAAATGCACAGTACTGTGCTTAGGAAGGAATAATCAATTGCACAAATACAAAATGGAAAATGACTTCCTAGGAGGAAGTCCTGCAGAAAAGGCTTTGAGGGTTATGGGGGATCACAAACTAAGAGTCCACTACATAATACTTTTGCAGAAAAAAAACTGCTAATATATCTCAGAATAACTGGGTGGAGTGTTGTAAGCAAAACATAAGTAATTCTGCTGTACTCAGCACTGATAAGGCCTCAGTTGGAGTACTGTGTCCAATTCTGGCACCACACTTTGAGAAATGTGGAAACTCCAGAGGAGAGCAACAAAAATGATTAAAGGTCTAGAAAACATGACCTACAAGGAAAGATTGGAAAAATTTGATATGTTTAGTCTGCAGAAAAGCATATTCTACATATTCTTCAAGTATGTAGAAGGTTGTTACAAAGAGGAGGGTGATAAATGATCCTCCGTATCCACTGAGGACAGGACAAGAAGTAATGGTCTTAAATTGCAGCAAGAGAGATTTGTTAGACATTAGGAAAAACTTCCAAAATTTAAGGTAATGGTAGTTAAGCACCAGAACAAATGTACCTATGGAGGATATGTAATATCCATCATTGGGGGTTTTAAAGAACAGGTTAGACAAACACCTGTCAGATGGATACTTAATCCTGCCTCAGAGGAGGGGACTGGGCTAGAATGACCTATTGAGGTCCCTTCCACTCATACATTTCTGTGATTGTCTTCCTGAGTCTGAAAATGGCCTGAAACACTTTCCTCTCACCCACTTAACTGCAGTGGGCTATTAGCGCTAAATCCTAACAACTTCAGTCTAAAGCAGCAGTTCTCAAACTGTGCATCAGGACCCCAGAGTGGGTTGCAACCCTGTTTTAATGTGGTAGCCAGGGCTGGCTTAGACTTGCTGGTGCCTGGGGCCAAAGCCCGAGCCCCACGGTCTGGGGCTTCAGCCTTGGGCAGTGGGGCTGAGATTGCAGGCCCCCTGTCTGGGGTTGAAGCCCTTGGGCTTTGGCTTCTCCCCCTGCCCCAAAGTGGCAGGGATCAAGCAGGCACAGGCATCAATCCCCAGTCTTCCCCCTCCTGGGGTTGTATAGTACTTTCTTGTCAGAAGGAGATGGTGGTGCAATGAAGTTTGAGAACCCCTGGTCTAAAGCATTTGAAAATTGGCACATTTAATGGAAGTGTGCTCAGTCCTAGCAATACCTCACCTGACTCCTAATGAGAGCTAGACTGAGTGTTTAATTCGATTAGTGTGGTGTCTGATGGTCGTGAGTATTTGCTGAGTGCTTTCACTTGATATTTGAACAAGACTGTCACATTATGCCCTGCAACAAATCATAACTTCCTGGTTACATGCTATTGAGCTTCCTTTTGTGCACAGAGATGGCTGGAGGCTGACCTGTCAAAGGAGGTGTCAGTTCGGTTATGCCTGGGCAGTAGGAGCTCTGCTGTAGCCAGAAGGCCAGCTGCAGTTCTGAAAGAACAGAAGTGCCCAGGCCCAGAGAAGAGCACAGAGCGTCTTCCTGAGCTCACAGAGGTACCATGCCTTTTTTGGCTTTCTGGTTTGGAGAGGTGAACTAATGGAGGGAATCATTTGGGCACAAAAAACCTACAAAAAAAGCCCATCTGACATTAGCTAATGTACTAACCATGTTCAAAAGGGATCAGGGATTCTAGGTGCCCCTTCTTAAGTGAATTTTGTCTGCTAGTTGTACCTTCTAAACACTTGGAATCAGGCCATTCTTGCCAATCCGCTAACATCTGATTTGCAGGGAGCTAGCAAAACAAATGGCTGCTTTTCTCATTCCTTTATAAACTACCTGATTACTTACTTTCTGTGCATACCTTGGTAGATCCTACAATAGAGGAGACAAGGGCATTTTCCTTACTTGTTAGCTCAGCTCAATCAAAAATAGAATTAATTTATTTTTTGGTCCACAGATCAAAATCCCTTTTCTACCAGCAGTGAAACTAAACATTACTTAGACTTCTCTCTGCATCCATGACCATTCTAACAGTGTGTAAGATCAGATACAGACTTCCTAACTGTCAACATGGCCTCCAGTACAGCCACTATAATGTTCCCTTTCATTCCCACTCAGATATGTCTGGGGGAATTAGGTTAGTCTTGTGTTGGGCTCCAAAGGTCACCAAATCTAGACTCTTGTAAACTAAAGGTGAGAAATGAGTTTGAGCTGAGAATGTCCTGCTATCAGCCCCAATCCAATTAAACCAAGTGGTGGTTGGCTGACTTCTGGTGATCACAAGGGCTACAATATTGCATGGGGGACAGGTGGTTTTCTCTTTGAAACTATCTTTTTATTGTCCTTTCTTCCGCTGTGCTCTGTTGTCTGCTGATGTGCATGTTCTGCGTTTTTCTATTTCTGCATGCTACCTATTTCTTATTCTGACTTAACTGCATTGATTGACTGTGAAACACTTGCAGTACTGGTTTTAGTGTTTATTGAATTATCTCAAGCCTCTTAAACTCCCATTATCCCTTTTAATCCTTAAGAAAATGATTGAACTTCCAAACCAGAGCCAGTGTAAACATACCCATGGTTCTGAGCTGGGGTAATCTGATAAATCAAAATGACTTAAGCTATTTTAAATGGTGCTTCAAAATGTAACCATCCAAGTAAATATCATGAAGTGCAGGCATCTGTGTGTAGAACCTTAATGTACAAACTTAACAGGAAAAGCTACTAAAGCTAACAATCCTCTGCTCTAAAACTAACACTGGTATTCTTGCCCCCCCGGTGGCACTGTAGGGTCAAGCTCTTCCTCCTTTAGCAGGCTTAATCCTCTACTGGATTTCACTTAAATACTTTTTTCAACTTAGTATGATGCACCAGTTGGCCTGCTCAGCATACACCCTAGTTCAGGACTTTCTCGCTAGTCACATTGTGAATTGCTCATTTCAGGACATGGAAAGAGAAATTACTAATGCATTAGGCCATGGCCAGGAGGGTGAGATCTTGAGCAGCGCCTTTAAATTAAAGGTCACCCGTGGGGATATCCAGACGTTGAGGAACCATCACTGGCTCAACGATGAGGTAAAATTAATCCAGTAGGAATGTTTGTTTGTTTTGTGTTCTGCATGCATATGTATTAAAATGTGCCCCCAACTTTCTGACATTTTAGCTGCTGACAGCCCTAATTTTCTGATCCACGCCTCAGTTCCTACAGGAATATCCATAGGGTTCTGAAAGCTGGGCCTTTAAGAGGGAACAATACTCCTGAAAATATCTCTATCCCTATATTATGCTGCTTTCAAGAGTTAGCAGTAACTTAAGATCAGATTTGACTTTGGGGAGTGGGTGAAATAACAAGTGTTTTTTAACACAGGACTCGAAGGAAGGAAGTTAGTACAGGAGTCTTAGAACTTGAGTTGAAGTCAGTGTGGTCTTTTAGACTGAAAATTCTGAAGAGTCCAGCAGATAAAATCTGTTTAACTTTAACAGACAAATATGAGTGTGTCTCCTTCACTCTCTGAACTCTACTCTCTCTATTATATAGGTAATTAATTTCTACATGAATCTTCTGGTGGAGAGAAATAAGCAGCAGGGATTTCCAGTGCTTCATGCTTTCAGTACTTTCTTCTACCCCAAACTAATTTCTGGGAGTTACCAGGCAGTAAAAAGATGGACCAAAGGTGTGGATCTCTTCAAGCAAGACCTCATCTTTGTGCCCATTCACCTGAGGGTACACTGGGGATTAGTGGTGAGTCAAATTGGCCCATCTTTGGAGTTGGAAGGGAAAGGAAAAACCTAGAAAAGGCTTGCTCTGTAGGCAGCAGGGAGTCTTTGCTATGGCTGTTGCACCAATGCCTGTCTTTCAATAACAGGTAATAGATGTCAGAAGAAAGACCATCAAATACTTTGACTCGATGGGACAAAGAGGCCACAGTATCTGTGAGATTTTGCTGTAAGTAGATGCTTAGTGAATATATTACTGCATTTCACACACAGTGGAAGGATTTTCCACAATCACTCACTGGAAAATGTGATTTACATAGCAAAGACTTACCCCGTAATGGACAAGAATCTCTTCCCAAACTAGTCACTGCCAGTAATGTGCAAATTGTAACATCATCCAGCTGTTAATTATATTCTGTCCTTCCAGAGACATTTGAGTATGTCTTATGAATGAACCATCATTGAGTGACCCGTTAAAGCTCTCATGCAAATAGAAAGACAAAGTCCATTCCTCTTTAAGAACATTAACCTCAACACACTTCATAGGACCTGAACTCCTTCCTAGGGGATATTGACATCCTCTATTACCAGTGAGAGATCCCTTACTTTCTAGCTCTTCTACCTTTTTTTTGCAGCTCTTAAGTAACCCACCAAATTACATTGCACACATAATCCTCTTGTATGCTCTATTGGAGATATTTGAGTTAATTTTTATGTAAATAATAATCCTCCTTTCAGTATGTTGAGTGAATGCTGTAGTTCGTTTGGCACTGACTCTTCTATTACACCAATACTCATGTTTCATGTTACATAAAATCACCCTGTACTTCCCCTTCTTCCCTTCCCCACCTCTGTTGGAGATTAACTTCTGAGGTAAGGGTCTATGTGAATCGCTACCAGTCTCTCATGGGCCTCACTTTTTCTGGCAATGCCATGGCTGCAGCATTACCTGTAAAGTCTCTAACTTCTGATCTAAAATCTCTTAAGTAATGTGAATAGTTCTTAAACAAATGTGGGTTTACCTTCAGCATGGTATGATTATATCCTATAATCCTCCTTCCTGGTACTTCGGGTCATTGGTGCATAATTAGTGAAGACCTTGTCAGGCAACTTTACAGACTATTGGCCTAAAATATGAAGACATTTGTTTAGAAAAGTCTGATACCTCTTTTTTTGTTTTTTTTTTTTTTGTTGAACAGCCAATATCTTCAGGAAGAAAGCAAAACCAAGAGGAACCTAGATATTGATCCTTCAGAGTGGACACTTTACAGCATGAAATCACATGTATGTGAACAGAGTGTTTTGAGTCTGATCCATGTACTGTAGCCCAAAACCATAAAAGCCTTCAAGAGAAACAATTCTAAGTTTTGAATGACTGTTTGTGGGCTTTCTCTAGTGCCCATAATACAGCAGCCCAAACTGGATACCGAAACAATGTTGTGATGGTCTCTTTAGCAGTGTCTTCTTTACTTGACTGGCCTTGTCTCTGCTTCTTTCCTGACTCCGTTTAGATGTGAAAAAAATGCTAGCAATCTGGAGTGGACTGGAGTCCTTGGAACATCCATCCAGCTTTCTTCCTTTGGTCCAACAAGCTGGTGCTGTGTCCAAGAAAAATATCTAATGTGTCTCTCAAACTCCATTATTCCTTACTAGGACAAAGGCCATGTCGAGACTAGCACTTATGTCAGCAAAACTTTTATTGCTCAATGGTGTGTGGGTTGCGGGGGGGAGAACCCTTCCTATAGTGACATTAGTTTTGCTGGCATAAGTACTGGTGTGCACAGCGCTGTCAGTGGGAGATGCTCTCCTGCTGACATAGCTCCCGCCTCTCGTTGAGCTGGTTTTATGTCGTCGCCGGGAGAGCTCTCTTCCTTTGGCATTAAGCGGCTACACGAGCACTCTGACTGCAGCACAGCTGTATCAGTAGAGCAGTGCCAGTGTAAGCTTGTAAGTGTAGACATGGCCTTTACCTTCATTCTTTTAAGGCGTAGGCTGATGCGTGAAAGATGTCAACGATTCCTGTACAGGAACTATGTACAGTAGTTGATCTTTTGTACATGGACTAACTGTATTTCTTGGACTGCAGCTGTGAATCTGGCTTTGAACTTTTGGTGATTTATTAGGGTTAGGATAGTGGTGCAAATTAAAAAAAAAATGATGGTAGGTAGCTTTTTATGTGCTGTTTGAGAGACTCCTCTTTCCTCCTACAAAGAGTGTTTCAAATTACTGCTCTTGTCCACGCTCAACCTAGAGTCTTCTCAAAGTCTCTGTTCTGTCATGGTCTCCAAATAGCTTTGTCTGTAGAGTTCCTCCACCCCTCACTGTGTCACCATCTAGATTGGGTTCAGAAGAAGAAACAAAAAATTGAAGGTGTTGAGGGGGGAGGAGGCCACAGCCTCACATAGAACATGCCCTGCCTGTTGTGAGCGGGAATTGCTCTTCCCCAGTTCTCAGAGCTTTGCAGGGGCTTTGTCACATTCAGTTAAGAGGAACTCTTCGGATGCCTGTGGAGCTGTGAACTCCAGCTGCAGGTGAATAGCTCCTGTTGCTTTGTGCTCAGGCAGTAGTAATTCATGTAATAGATCCCACGTGTTAGTCCTTCCCTGGGTAGTTGGAGTTGTCTTGCCCTGGGTCACTGGAGAACAAGCTGACATTGACCGTTCTGATTTGTAGTCAGTACCTTGTGGGGAGGGAATTAAAGGTCAGAGCTAAATTCTCTTGCATGCAACTTCCACTAGGATCAATGAGAGCTGTTCATGTATTGTCAAAGGCAAAACTTGTCCTTTTAGTAGCTCTCATTGTACAGAATGGGAATTCCCTCCTCCCCTCCATCACTTGCAGGAAGCACTAACTCAGGCGTGAGGGAATCTATATTCTTTCTAGTAAGCAGTGTTAAAAGCCCCACTGGGGCCCATTGTACACACGTAGGTAAAGACATCCTGGGCCTGGAAAGTGTGCATTCTGAAGATTTGACAGGTGAAGGACAGGGATGCTCTCTACCAGCAGATGGAACATGGTGCAGCTGTAGTTGTGTGGTTTGGGAGGAGGTGTTAAAGCTTATTTCCTGGAGTGGAGGACACAAGTGGCTCATTAAAATGCTGATACACAGTACTGAAGATAATGCATTGCATATCTCATAAGAAGAAAGGCATCTTTAAAGCAAGGTGAAGGGACTAACATGCAACCTTCTCCCACTGCTCACTTGTAGGAAATTCCACAGCAGCTGAATGGAAGTGACTGCGGGATGTTTACCTGTAAATATGCAGACTATATCTCCAGAGACAAACCAATCACTTTCACTCAGGTGAGCAAAGCTCTCAAAACTGACCTGTGGCGCATCCAGGCTTTGTGCATGTTTTCCCTGTAATCTGACTCCTCTAGTTAAATTGTAAGCTCATCCCTCACTAGTTACGCAACACCTACCCCCATGGGCCCTGATCTTGGCTAGTGCCTCCAAGTGCTACTGTCTGTACTGACAAGTGAGCCCTCCCAGCCCTGTGAGCTGCATTCCCTGCCTTTGCTTATGTCCATTTGCCAAACATCATGTCTCAGTCCTCCGGTGCAGGGGGCTGGAGCTGTTTGTGATAGTAGGCTTGACCTTCGTGATGGTGTCTTCAAGGCTCCTTTCCAAATAGCTTTTTCACAGGTTAAAATATTGGCTGTTTTCAGCTGCATTGGGCTTTTCTTAAAGGACGTGCAGATTCTGTCATGACATTCACATTTTTCATTAAAGTCAGCATTTGCCAGAGCATTTCATTTTCTGTGCCTTAGTGTAGGGCAAAGTTGTGGTATCAAATAACCATTGCATGGGAACTGTGGCAAATGTTGAACACTGACTGTTCTGGTCAGTGCCTACAGAATGTGGGCAAATATGCTTATTCTGACACCCTTTACTCTGGTTTAGTGTTTAATAGAGGGTTGTTTTTTCTTTTAGCACCACATGCCTCATTTCCGCAAAAAGATGGTATGGGAGATACTTCATCAACAGCTGCTGTGACCCCAGACTGAGAGATACTCAGTGATACTATGATCTACCACGTAGTAACAATTAGTTCTGAGCTTAACTAATTTGTTTGAATGCCTTATTTCAAAAGGTACCTGGGCTAACAGCTTCCTCTCATAGGAGTAGGCTGTAAAGCTGTGGTTTTGTCCACTCCAGAGAATTACATTTGTTTGGAATATGCTAACGCATCCTAACCGCAAAGCAAAGAGATCTCTGCAGCCTCTGAGCTGTGACTCCTAAGGGACTGGAGTGGAGGGTTAAGAGCAGATCCCAAACAAACTGCATCAGTTCATGTTGCTGAAGACTGGCAACTTCTAGTGCTTCACTGCAACCATTGGAACTGTGGCGCAAACTCTGGCTGGTGCACGGAAGTATCCTATGCAACTGTAGAACAGTCACTGTCTGAAATCACCTTCACAGGGACGACGTGTTTAGCTACTGGTTCCAGGAGAGGTTTGCTCTGCTTCTGGACTATAGAAGACTCCACTTGATTCCTAAAACTGGATTTGTAAAGACCCTAGGAGCAAGGCATTTATGTTTTGATTTGTAACAAATCCATAGTGAAGCCCCTGTAGTGGGGTTCAGTATTTGTTTCAGGAGATTGTCCCATGTGAAAATGAATATTTATTTTTCTTTATTAAAATGAAAGTGTGCTGTAACTTATGGAAGGGTTCTTTTCTGAACTAAAACCTGCAGGAAGAGAACCAGAGTAAATTTTTCAGTTTCTTTTTAAAAATATTTTCGCATAGGAAAGAAAGTGAGCTGGAAACTAAAACATGAATGTGATGTTCCGTTAGGAGGTCTGGAAGAGTTTAAGATGAAGAATATAAGAATTGAGGTGGCTGAATACCCTGTGTCAGCAGTGGTCTTTAAATTATTCAGCAGGGGTTGAATGTTAAAAGCAGGGAGGAAGAGATGAGGGATGAGAGGAAGAATGGCCCAGTGGTTAAGGTATTAACCTGAGACTTGAGAGGCTGGGTTCAGTTCCTCACTTGCCACAGCCTCCTTCAAACAGGACTACATCAGTGTGCAATAAAGAACATTTGAATGCATGCCAGCAGGGCCCACCTGGAGAAGTCGGAGCACAACACACTGGTGCATTCCACACATCACACCCCACATAGTCCAGATGGGGCAGTGTAGACAAGCCATTAATTGCTTTATTCAACTTCATGATTTCTGTGATCTCTGATAAAATCCTATCCCCAGCTGAGCCCTGGGTGCAAGTTTGGGGTCATGTGGTCCAATGATTCCTCAGATAAAGCTCCCCTCAGTGTTAATATTCAAAGGGCTCTAAAACCCATAGGTGCTGTGAGATTTTCTTGAAAATTGCTATTCCCTAACAGAGATGGGCTAGAGTTGACTTACTTATGGCACTTTACAGCTCCAACTCGTGTGGACACTCCTGGCTCAGAGAGTGGGATAAGCTACATTGGACAAAAGAATTCTGGCCCAGGGGATGTTCTAGCTGTGTAACTGTACCAGTAAATTTCTCCCTGTACCCATGAGCTTTGTGAGAAGAACATCCAGTGAGATGAATAGGTCGGTTCCCACCTCTGCGCTGTTGTATGGCTGTATTCATCTCCAGCCTGCAGCTATTTGTGAGGGGCCGCTGCAGTGAGTTGATGCCTCTCAGAGCCTTATGCTGCAGAGGTCTGTGAAAAGCCTGTTCCTACTTGCTGTCTCTAGCTTGTAATTGTTCTCCGAGACCTCCTCCCCATGAATCTTAGATGCTGCCATTTCCTTCCCTTTCTGAACAATATAATCCTAATCCTTTTAATCAGCCCAGACACTGGTTTCGTCGCAGCCTCATGCACATGGTGAAGACTGACATAGGGAAGCTATGCTGTTATCTCATTCAATGTCCGGAAAACTGCTCAGTGCTGTTGCCACCTGAAATGTCAGCCTTGATTCAAACCAGGCCAGGAAAGGCCAAGGATCTCCAGAGACAGAGGTGGCTGATATGTGGGAGCAGGAGAGCGCCCTGCTGCTGTTGGAAGAGTTTGACTTTGCCATGAGTTGTTCTTCTCTATGTTGGAGCCTGGGGTGCTGGTTTATTTTTGTCTCTTCTGTGTTCTTTTCTGAGCCCCCTTTCTGCTCAGCTACAGAAAAAATGAAGGGAAGAGCAGTACATTATCTGCACTTCCAGGTGTCAAGGGCAAAGAGTGATGGGAAAGAAGTGAACCAGTTCCCATTTATAACACGAGTCACAGGGAGGACACCTGTATATGTATTGCCCCTCAGTGGTTCAGCAAGGGCATCCACTCAGGTTTCTGGCTCTCAACTCTCCTGCGTGGAGATACACCTCTCTTCCCCCTTCTGACTGGGGTACTTCCAGGCTGTACAGTTCCCTGGTCAGCAGCTGCCAGGCCTCGGCCTGTTCATAACAGGTATTTTTTAGTAAGTCATGACCAGGGCCTGGGCTTCTGTGGCGTTTTGTTTGTTGCCCATGATGTGTGCGTGACTTTTACTAAAAGTACCCATGACAGAAATCTTACTCTTACTGCTCGTCGTTATCATGTGGGCTTGAGGGCAGGTCACAGCTCAAGCTGCTTGGGCACCGCCTCCCCACTGACTGCTGGGGGTTAGCACAGGCGCAGAGGATGCAGGTTGGTGGCAGACACAGCTGTCCAGGAGTTGCTTATGTCTTGAAGCCACCAGGCTGTGTGAGTGAGTCTTGGCCACCCTGGTTTTGGTCGGACACACACCTCAATGCTCTGGCTGGCTCAACCACTGTATGTTTTGAATACTGCAGCAGCTCACTTCCAAACGGGCTGGGAATGGGTGCAGCTTCAGGGACCAGAACACCAGCAGGTGCCTGAAAGAAGAGAATGGGCTTGGGGGGGGGGGGCAAGAGGGGGTTGAGACAAACAAAGCGGCAGAGGGGAGACAGGGGACCCTGGTATGGGGGGGTAAGGGAGAGGGACAGAAGGGCACACAGAGCCCACTTGCATGGTGGGGATAGGGTTTAGACTGAGATGGGCGTAGGTAGAGAATGGGGGACCCTGGTGTGGGGGAAATGGAAGTGGGGTGCACGGAACTAAGCCTTGTCAGAGACCAATGTCTACAGGTAAGTGATTGCCACCTGTCCCTCAAGCAGTACTGGGCCTGCAGAGAGCGGTGCTGTGACAGTGGGTGGTCCTGTATCGTTGGGCACCGGTGCCTAAGAGACCGCCTGGGTGATGGGGATCTGTGCTAAGGTGATCTTAGGTGGGAGGCTGGCTGGTAGCGGGAGTGTGGGGTCCGCTGCCTTGATTCCAGCAATCCATGCCTGGCGGAAGGAGAGCGCAGTGCCAGGGACCTGGGCCTTCTAGCCAGTGACTTAAGTTTGCAGAACCGGTGTCCTAGGCTGTGGGGAGGGGGAAGAACGCCTGTTCTCTGGAGACCAAGGGTATTCCCTTGCCCTTTGGGGAGGTCCTCTGACTGACTTGCCCTTGGACCCTGTGGTGCTGGCAGGCCTACCAGGTTTTTGGTCACGTGGACTGGCTTGGGCGATGAAGGTCCCCATAGGAGCTGGAATCCTCCACCACCCCCAGGAGCCAGAGGAAGATCCCTGGCTGGAGTAGGGGGTCTATTTGTAGCAGTATTCCCCTGTATCTCTGGGGCAGGCAGGTGGCCTGAACTAGGTCCTTTGCTTAGCACCCCCTTCTCCTCCTTGGATGGTACCAGGAAATCCTTTTCTTCAGTTGATTCTTGGGCACTGGTTAGGGCACTCCGCACTGATGCCGAGGCACTAGGAGCAGAGGGCTTCGATACTGGGCACAGCGCAGCCTCCATCAGGAGGGCTCTCAGGCACAAGTCCCTCTTCTTTTGGGTTCTTGGATGAAAGTTTTTGCAAAGCTGCACTTGTCCTTTATATGGGATTATCTCAAGCTCTTCAAACAGCTGCTGTGGAGGTCACTGATAGGCATTGGCCTGTTGCATAAGGAACACAGCTTGAAGCGCTGCTCCAGGGCAAAGTCCCAGCCAGGACTCTAACCCCTAAACTAACGCTTAGCCCTGGTCTATGCTACAGGGTTAGGTCGATATAAACATGACTACGTCTATACAACCAACCCTGTTCCGTTGACCTAAAGGGCTCTTAAAATCCCTGACAAGAGGAGTAGCGCTAAAATCAACCTTGCTGGGTCAAATTGGGGGTAGTGGGGATGTAAATCAACACTATTGGCCTCTGGGAGCTATGCTAGAGTGCCATTGTGACCACTCTAGACAGCACTTTGAACTCTGATGCACTAGCCAGGTACACAGGAAAAGTCCTGGGAACTTTTGAATTTCATTCTCTGTTTAGTCAGCCTGGCGAGCTCAGCAGCACAGGTGCCCATGCAGTCACCCCAGAATTGTAGTGTAGAATGTTTCTATGCTCCTCCATCACCTCCGTCCCTGGGGTTGTCGCAGATTAGAAGGTGAAAAAAACGCACTTGTGATATGTTTTCTGAGCTCATGCAGTCCTCGTGCACTGATAGGCCACAGCTTAATACATGGAGGCATTCAGTGGCAGAGGCCAGGAAAGAATTAAGTAAGCGTGACGAGCAGAGGCAGGACGCAATGCTGAGGTTAATGGGGGAGCAAACGGACATGAAGAACAGTCTGCTGGAGCTGCAGGAAATCCAACAAGAGCACAGACCCCCGCAGCATCCATTGTATAACCGTCTGCCCTCCTCGCCATGTTCCAGATCCTCCTCATCCAGACGCCCAAGAATGTGGGGTGAGGGGGGGAGGCTCTGGGCACGCAGCCACTCCACTGCAGCAGATGCAACCAAGCAACAGAAGGCTGTCATTCAAACAGTTTACTTATTGTAGCCACACTAAAAATTAATGTGGCCTTATCCTTCCCTCCTCCTGCACCCTACACGGGCTACCTTGTCCATTATATCTCTCTCTCTCTCTTTTTTTTTTTAATTAATAGAGAAAGAATGCAGGGTTTCAAAACAATAGTTACCTTATTTCAAAGGGGGAGGGTGGCTGGCTTACAGGGAATTAAAATCAACAAAGGGGGCGGTTTTGCATCAAGGAGAAACACACACAGTTGTCACACCGAAGCCTTGCCAGTCATGAAACTGGTTTTCAAAGCCTCTCTGATGTGCAGCGTATCTTACTGTGCTCTTCTAATCGTCCTGGTGTCTGGCTGCTCAAAATCGGACACCAGGCGATTTGCCTTGACCTCCCACCCTGCCATAAATATCTCCCCCTTACTCTCACAGATATTATGGAGCACACAGCAAGCAGCAATAACAATGGGAATGTTGGTTGCACAGAGGTCTGACCTAGTCAGCAAACAGCACCAGCAAGCTTTTAAACGTCCAAAGGCACATTCTACCACCTTTCTGCACTTGCTCAGCCTATAGTTGAACTGCTCCTTACCACTGTCCAGGCTTCATGAGCCATGGGAGCAAGGGGTAGGCTGGGGTAGGTGTGATTGTGTGGTGCTGCGAGCTGAGAGAGCAGCCTGAGGCAGAAGCTTCTAGTTCACATGATAGTCCAGGAAGGACTGAATCTCCATGAGATGAAACTGAAAAGAGAATGACCTGGAGTCACTCCCATTCAGTGCTCTAAGAGGAGAATAGCCATGTCTGTCCAGGCGCCCCTGATGGATCTCACCGAGGTCTACCAGGAGACATACAACGGCTATCAGTCCTACCGCACCGTCTGTCACAAAGGCAAGGAGCTGCTGCTGTGTAGCACTGCAGTACTGCGTCTGCCAGCAGCACCCAGGAGACGTACGGTGACAGTGAGCTGAGCGGGTTCCATGCTTGCTGTAGTATGGCTTCTGCATGGGTAACCCAGGAAAAAAGGTGTCAAACGATTGTTTGCCGTTGCTTTCACGGAGGGAGGGGGGGCCTGACGATATGTACCCAAAACCACCCCCAACAATGTGTTTGCCCCATCAGGCATTGGGAGCTTAAACCCAGAATTCCAATGGGCAGCAGAGAAACTGTGGGATAGCTACCCACAGTGTACCGCTCTGTAAGTCGATGCTAGCCACAGTAGTGAGGACACACTCCACCGACTTAATGCGCTTAGTGGGACCCACAGAATCGACTGTATAAAATTGATTTCTAAAAATCGACTTCTATAAAATCAACCTAATTTCATAGTGTAGACATGCCCTTAATTAAATTGGCTCACTAAGTACCTAAGAACTATATACAAACGGCATAATGATGGACTGTTAAGAGCTGCTAACACTTTTGGGATGCAAGACAAAGTGCTCTGACCAACTGTCATGGTGGTAAGAAGGAAGAGAGAAGGTGCAGCGCCTAATGGACCACCGCATGAGTGCACCACTGCAGAGGGCACCACAGCTGATTCTGCTAGGCAAAAATCTCTGAGTGGACGGGGGCGTGCACACACCTAGAATGGAAGTGACATGAGCAAGCACTTGAAGAAAAATGAGGGGTTCAAGGTGCAGAGGGGGCTCTGGGCTGGGCAGGGAGTTGGGGTGGGGCCAGGGATGAGAGGTTTGAGGTGCAGGAGGGTGCTCAGGGCAGGAGCAGGGGGGTTGGGAGTAGGGGTTTGGGGTATAGGAGGGGACTCAGGGCTGGGGCCAACGGGTTCAGAATGCAGGAGGGGATTAAGAGCTGGAGCAGGGGGTTGGGGCGTGGGCTCTGGGGCCAGGGATGAAGGGTTTGGGGTGCAGGAAGCAGCTCAGGGCTGGAGCCAAGCAGTTTGGCATGTGGGAGGGGGCTCAGGGCTAGGGGTGCGGGAGGGGATGGGGGTGCAGGCTCTGGTGTGGGGATGAGGGTTTTGGGGTGCAGGCGAGGGGCTCAGGGCTGAGATGGGGGGGTTCAGAGTGCAGGGTTTGGGAGGGAGTTTGGGTGCCAGAGGGGGCTGGGGCAGGGAGTTGGGTAGCAGGCGAGGGTGCGGGCTCCAGCTGGGCAGCGCTTACCATCGTCAGCTCCCGGAAGCGGCCAGCATGTCTGCCTCCTAGGTGGAGGGAGCAGAGGGCTCTGTGTGCTGCCCTGCTCGTAGGCACTGCCCCCTGCAGCTCCCATTGGCTGTGATTCCTGGCCAGCGGGAGCTGAGGAGCCAGCGCTCCGGGCGGGGGTAGCACGTGGAACCCCTGCACCTAGGAGCCAGACATGCAAGCTGCTTCTGGGAGCTGCACAGCGCCAGGGCAGGCAGGCAGCCTGCCTTGCTGCCACTGCACCAACGGGTGGGCTTTTAGTAGCCCGGTCAGCAGGGGTGACCGTAGCCACCAGTGTCCCTTTTTCACGGGGTGGTCTGGTCAAAAAACTGGATACCTGGCAACCTTATCTGCACCCTAGTTGGCTTTGGTGTAATTGAACTGGGCAGGCCCCTGCATAGTCATGCTTCGCTCATGTTAAGCGAGGCTTAATTAAACCTGTTCCTACGCGACATTCACCAGGTCTCAACTGAAACCGTGCCTTACATTAGCACAGCACAGCTCAGTGTGTCATCTCTCCACCCCAGGGTCTGACCTGGCCTACTGCGGACTAGCCTGTGGGGTGGGCTGGCCTCAGGAGGTGGGCCACAAGGATGACTGCCCGGGGGGCTAGGGGGTGGTGCCATGTGGCAGTGCAGAGGTGCGCGCTGCTGGTGTAGTGTTAGAAACTGCTCCCGGCTGGCAGGGAAGCACCTTGGGGGCAGATGTCTCCCTGCTTCCTCCTGGCAGAGGAATGGAGGGGGCACGCAGCGCCGCACAGGTACTGCTGTTCCCCCCATGCCCTCACAGGCGCTGCAAGGAGCACCAAGAGCCCTGTGCCTCCAGAATACTTTCCCCACTGGGGATGTGCTGCTGCGCTCTGCCCTCCCCTTATGGGCCCAGGGAAAGTGACCTTGATGCAGGGAACCCTGACGTTGCTCCTCGTTCACCCCCTCCCCACACCTTAGGGGGTGCGCAGAGCAGTGGTAGGGAGGGGGGGATTGAGCAGCAACGCCAGCTGTTCCCTGCATCCAGGTCAGTTTCCCCACATGGGCCGTGGGGAGAAGCTGAGGGATTAGGGGATGTGGGGCGGGGGCAGGGCTTAGAACACAGGAGGGGTGTGCAGGGGCACAATGCAAGGGGTGGGGGAAAAGAGGGGGGGGTAGGGACCCCACGGGGCAATGTGGAGAGTGCACCTGCAGGGACCAGGGGGCACCAAAATACAAGTTCACCCGGGATGCTATTTTCCTTAAGGCCAGCCCTCCCTGTCACTCCCCCCCATGGTCTGCCCAGCATGACCTGCCCCAGTGCTGACTAGCAGCACAGAAGTACTGGGGTAGGGGCACAAATGTAATGGCTAAAGAGTGATGCTAGCGCTTGACCTTGGGCAGTCAATGCTCACAGCTGCACCGTGGCACAGGGCAACCCCTCATCTGTTTGTCTTGCTCTTATACACACACTGAACACTGCTTTGTCCCAGCAGCATTTCACTCGTCACTAGCGCTGGTAACTGTAAACCCAGCAAAACCGTGCGTGAAGTGTCTTAAAAAGCCATTGAATTAAGCTCATTGGCTTTAGAAATCAGTATTTGGTTACGCCTACTTGATGTTTTTTGGTGCTAGCCTGTTCCTTGGGCAGCCATTGGGGAGGAGTAGTCAAGTAGGAACCCTGCTTTCTATTCCCACATCAGTCACTGCTGACTTGAGCCAGTCACTTCATCTCTGCAACAGTGTCCCCAGCCACAAAATGGGGCTGCTTCTTACCAGCCAGCGTAAAGTACTTTGTACTCGTTGTGTCTAGGCCACCTATTGCTCTGGCCACATGTGTCTTTCCATAGACCGTGGCTGCACTGGAGCTGGGGATGTATGGTAGCTGAGGTAGACATACCCACACTAGCAGTGTCGCCACTGTGGCATACGCAGGGCTAGCCATGCCCTACGCAGGGTTCTGCATGGGGAGGGGGCGTACTTGAGTTGTGGTGGCTAACCCGGCCTGCTGCTCATGCTGCTGTGATTACACTGCTATTCTAGGTGCCCTCCCTCGATCAGAGTATGGCTGCCCAAGCTGGACTTTACACCCCAGTTCCACCATAGCCATCCCAAGGAGAGCCACAGCTGAGAGGTTTGGGGCCCTAGATCTTGGGCCCTGCATTGGTTGGGCCTGAAAGCAGCATGCTCAGCCCGTCAGGAGGAGAAACTGCCTCACATCACTAAACAGCATCTCACCTAGCCAACTCAGGGGCCCCAAGAGCCTCCAAGGAGTCTGCGCCAGCTGTCAGCCCCAGAGTGGTGGCTGCAGCACAGGGCCTCCACAGGGTGAGGCTGGGGAGGGTAGAGAGGGTGCCCCTGGGATCCAGCTGCGGAGCAGAAAGTAGGAAGGTGGCTTAGGGTCCGTGCTACCCCTGGGAAATGGACCATTATCTCCTGGTCTCATGGCTAGCAGCAAAGGCATGGGAGTGAGCCTGAGACATCCGATCTGTAGCGAGGTATGTGCTGGGGCATTGCTCCATTGCCTGTTCTGGCAGGATTTAAATGGAGCTGGGACTGGGACGGAAGGTGGAGCGAGAAATGGCATATCACAGCCTTGGAGAGGTGCCCATAACCAGCCTGGCTGCAGCAGCGTAGCAAGGAGACGGCTGGTCTAGTGCAAGTGGCCTGGTGTTTGCACCTGCCTGCTGAAGGACACCTTCGTGTCCATGCCGCTGGCCTGAATCACACATGCATGATCCCCCAAGGATTGGCCCGATGGCCTTTACTGCTTGTTGCTAATTTTGCTCTTGATTTGAAGCCTCCCCCATGATCAAATTGCTTTGGGACAGCTGCCAATTTCTCCCACTTTTATATGTCCTCCGAGTAATGTTGCCATGTCCCCTCTTTTAGGGCTATTCACCGCTTTACACAGCTCCTGGTGGACCCAATGGTGGTTTGGCTGTGGCTCTAGGGCGCGACTAGGGCCTTTTATAGCCCACCCACTGCCCACCCTTCAGCCAGGCTGCAGCCAAGGCTTCTCAGCCCTTACAGCCCTAGTCAATTCTGTGACATTAAATGAAAATAAATACCAAGGTGAGGCTCTTGTTAGCTGGATATATTTCTTTTTTTCACAGAACACTGTTTGCAGTAGAGGAAACTGGCATTGCAGTCTGTTGGTACAATGGTATGTTCACGTAAACCAGTACATGGTCATCCTTTAGCGTAGAAAACTCTAATAGCGTGTGCCCTATCAAAACTCAGTTCTTCTTCTTCAATCCTTTCTCTCTCGGGTTGTCTTTTTGTCAAGTTTGTTTCTCAGAACATTTTCAAGGTTTCTCCAAAGGAAAGGCCATCGGCTCTCAGCTAGCAGAAAGATAATACAGAGCTGTCGTTGCACACGCGGGCCGGCACCTTCTCCAGCTGGGCAGCTGACTTGGTCTAGATTTTTTTCCAACTCATTTTTATTAAAAAAATAAAAAAATGCTCCAACTATCAGTTTTACAAGGCATACAAAATCTCTAAAAGGGAAACACGAGGGCAAGGTGCTGAGGTACGAAAACACCTGAGGTAGTTTTTTTTTTTTTCTCTTCTTTAAAAAGAAAAAAAAATTGCAATTTCCATGCCCTGGGCCAACAACATCTTGTAAGTTATTTTTGCTTCCCCTCCCCCCATTTAAAAAATAAAAAGAAAGAAAGAAGCCCCTTTCTCCAATCCTGATGCAGTATCCCCCCCCACAGGGGCTGAAGCTTCTTGTTTTTCTTTCTTTCTTTCTTTTTTTGCAAAAATGCTCATATAAGTACCATTGTGGTTGGGTTGGGTGATAACCAAAGTGGAAGTTGTGGCTGGGTGTTTCTTGTGTTTGTTTTCGGTGGTGTGTTACTTAGAGCACGGCTGATGTGGTGGTAGAGAGAGAGAGAGAGAGAGAGAAAGTGAGAGGGAGGGAATAGGACAGGATGCAAAAACCAGTGTGGAATCTGTGAAGCAAAGAGAAACTGGTATGTGAGCTGGACAGAGATATATAGAGAGATTCCTCTTCTAAGAGACGGTATCCCTTGTGTTGGCACAGACAGAGAATCCAAACGCTGCTCTTCCTAAAGCCTTTACGGAAATTGCCACTTTTTACCCTCTTTTAATTTTGCTGCTGGCAGTATCTTCAGTCTATTTTATATTAGATATCCAAGTGGACTCGTTTCTTTCCTTAGATGTCTTAAAAAGCCTGCTTTTTCAGTAAAACAAAAAGCCTCAAAAAACAAGTAAAAAATAAAAAAATGACCTTTTTTTAAAAAAAGAAAAGAAATGGGTTAGTTTAGTTACTGATATATTAATTCTAAAATATATTAATGCTGCGAGTACCACCTCACGCACTGCAGCCCATGCACTGTAAAAATCTTCTCCTCTAGTGTGTGCACACATGCACAAAGAGTGGGTCCTAAAGAGCTGTCAGTGGGATGTTTGCCCCATCTCCGCCTATGTTAGTCCAACTAAAGGGATAGCGTCGCGCTCGTAAATAGAGGAACATGGAGGCTGCGGCCTGGAAGAGTCTGCAGAGCCCCTGCTGTGTGGCATCGTCAGTGTGAGTGGGTTGGAACCCTCCCCCTCCCCACTGTGAGTCCTCTGCACAGCCCAGCCGTGGGCAGACATTTATGCCTCAGGAGGGTCTTTGGTTGGCTCCCGGCTCTGGTGCTCTGGCAGGTGCTGGAAGGGCTACATTCAATCTGTTGTTGTTGGCTGGCGTGTCGGAGCCTCACTTGCTGCGCTGTAGGGAAGGGGCTCCCTGAGCATGTTTCTGCTCCTGCAGCTTCACCTGCTGTACGATTTCCCTGATCTTGCGCTGTGCAGTCTGCGGGCAAAGCGAGAGAGAGAAAACCAGCTGCAGAGAGGGGCCAGGCAGGGTGGCACCCAGTGGCCCAGTGCGGCGCCCCCACCTGGTGCAGAGAGGCCTGTGTCTCTTGGGGCAGGAGAGAGTAAGGCCTGGGGTTGTGGGGGGCATGCACAGCGAGTTTGCAAACCGCCTTGGCCTGCAATGCTGCCCAGGGCATGGGGTTTTCAAATGCGCTCAGTGCTGGGCTGGCTGGGGCTGAATTTCCATCCCTCGGTGCCCTGGCTCAGCTGTACGAAGCAAACCCTTGTGGGCCGGCCGTGCCGTCACTTCCGCGCTGTGACTGTGCTGCCTGCCCCTCATGCGGCCTACCCACGCCCTGTATGTCACGGCTCTTGCAGTGATAAAGCCTGGCATGGCAGCACCCACAGCCAAGCAGGGTTCTACTGGGCCTAGCATGTCCGCCACCCAATGGCTGCTAAATCCTGACTCCCTGTGACCCCATAATTTGAAATTCCAGTCTGTAACCCCAGAACTTGACAGTACTGCAGTCAGCCATCCTGTGTGTCCAGCCACCGCTAGCTGAAAACCAAATGCCCCAGAGCTAGGAATAATCTTAGGCCCTGAAGGGCAAGGCTGTGCAGCTGCATGTTTGTGGTTTGCTAATCAGAATAGGAGGAAGGGGCAGAGAGTCAATGCGCCATGAGAACGGGAGGCATGTTTAGAGAATCGACCTTGGTTCAGGGCCCCTGACACGTACGTTTTATTGTTATGACTGGAAATACTAGAAATGTTTTGATGATGAGAAATAATGAATAGTTTGCTGAAATTAGGGGTTACTATGGTGACCCACCAGGAGTCACTATGAGTAATGTGCTTTGTTTAAGTTAGCTATAAAAGATTAGGCAAAAGGATACACTTTGGAGCAGCCCGAGGAAGCTTTCCTTTGGGCAAGGAGCTGGCACCTAAATTCCCCAGCAGCTGGGCGGAAGGAGGGCACCCGAAAGGCTGGTAGCCGATTCCTCAAAACCAGTCCACACTTTGAGTAAATACAGATGTTTGGGATGCGCTAACCCTGCTGCTACACTATAGCATGTGTGTGTGTGCGCTTAAGAGCTAATAAAAAGTAGTTTTAGGTAAAAGTTCTTTTGTTTGTACCAATCATTTTTCAGACAGAGGAGCTGTGTCCCCACTGATGAATTCCTGATACCACCTAGAGAGAAGCAGTTAAGTCAGCACTGCACTGAGTTCTGAAACCCTGGGTAATAAATATCCCCACTCTTCTATCCCAGGGTGTGCCGTGATGTATGGCCAGGTGAGCAGGACTCAGGGGATGCTCTTTCTATTTAGCCTTTAGGGAAGACTCTAGTGGCTGCCATTAGCATAGAGACAGTCAGCAGAGGCTGGATGCTGCCCGTTGCGATGACCGGGTAGATTCTCTCCCCCTTTGCTCTTGCAGCACAAATAGTTCACAAACTGGGCATCGGCAGGCGCTTGTGGGTGCTCATGAGGCCCCTTATGTCTGAAAATCTCGGTTTTAGTCCCTAGTTTATAACCAACAAAATCATACACTAGCACATTCCACCCTTATCAGCTCGGGCGCGCTCACTGTGGTGCTACGGGACAGGCCCTCGCCAGCCACGGGGCTGGAACATTCTAGAAGGATCAGGGAAATAGCCACCCGTAGCCCTGAGCTTTCCAGGGAGACAGATACAGACACAGGTCTGTATCAACCTAACACTGACAGAATGGCTCCAGTCAGCGGTTGGACCTGCAAGACCCCAGCTATCACCTGGGGATGGTGTGAGGGGTAGACCTTTGGGGGGGGGCAAGGGGAGGGGAATTAAATGCAAATCCTATCCCGATGCAATGTGACTGAGGCAAATTTAAACAAACTAATGGTCAGGGAACGGAAAGGTTCAGGTGATTACAACTCTGACCTCTTTGCTCACGGGTTAGATTGTGAAATGTGTGTACCCTGATATCCACAGTGGGACTGATCCAGTTTGCCTTGACATCAATGCCCAAGTCCCTATTGACTCCAGTGTGAACAGGATGAGAGCCGATGTGTGCAATGTGGGAAAGTTAACAATATTAGAATGGTAACAATCATTTACAAATGAACTGTTTCCATATCACATTAATAGACCTGCTTACACGTATAGGAAATGAACTGTCTCTGATGTGTGGTACGTACACTTTAAATCTAGGGACAACACACCCGAATGCACGTACTGAAATGGTTTTGTATTTATGGGACATCAGGCCTCACCCCTTGCATCGGAACAAAGGCGGCGGGATTAGTATAGATAATACAGATTTTGTCCCTGATGTGAAGGGGTGGACGGATTTCCCTTCTGCCACAAAAGACTTTGGAAATGAAAAATATTCATGCCCTGTACCTGACTGGCAAAAAAATGCCCGATGATTTTAACGACAACTTCCTCATTCTCATCAGGAGTTTGGTCACGGGGGACAATGACTTCTGCACTGGTTAAGTTCTGCAGTTCGTTCACCTGCAGGAAGAGAAGTTTTAACAACAGTCTGTGTGCATTGTTAACCGCTCCAGCTACTGTACCTACCCCCAAGCTGTTCCTGGGTCTTCCTCAAAGCCCAGACAGCAGCAGGACAGCCAGCAGGGGTGTTCTGCTCCTCCTGTGTGTCTGCTCCAGCAGGCTGCTCGGGGTGTGGAAAAGATGGTCTAGGGCTGTGGTCAGTGGATCCAGGACTCTATGGATCCCGGACGGGCTGCACGAGGACAAACTGGGAGCTCTCTCGGTGTCTCCCTCCTTAGCACCTCCAGGCAAAGCGTGTTTACTGGGGCTTTGCTCACTGGAGACGACTCTAGACTGTCACCCATAGGCAGAGTCCAACCAACCAACTGGAGGGATCTCTCCCCTCTTCCCACATGCCTTTGTACCTTCCTGGGCTTCTCAGATCTGCAGTGGTATGAGCTCAGCTCTGCTTATCCAGCTGTGCCAGTGCCCAGCAATTCCAATAGCCTCCCCTTAAGGAGTCAGGCCATCCCCCAAAGTGGCTGAAAGATGGGTAACTAATGGTTCTGCAGTGCCTCCAGCTGGCCAATAAGTATAGGGAAGGACTCAGTGAGACACAGTTTTGGCTCAGGCATCAGCAGGACTGGTGCCAGAGGGGGTGATGCCAGTTGAACCCAGCGGAGACTTTCCTGCCAGGCTGTTGGTGCAGTTCACTGGGAAAGACTCAACAGCACAGGACCGTGGGCCGTGTCTGCTGCAGGATCAGAGCTGTTTGTATAGCTGAACTTCAATAGCTCAGATATAGGCTAGAGGTTTGTTACAGGAGTGGGTGGATGAGAGTCTGTGGCCTGCGTTGTACAGGAGGTCAGACTAGACGATCATAATGGTCCCTTCTGACCTTAAAGTCTATGATTCTATTACTGAAGGCCCTGAAGTGACCCCAGCTGCTTTGCTAGGTATGTGCGCAGGGGGGTCCTGTCCCATGTGGTTTTCTCTCCATGCTGGGCAGCTATAAGAGCTACAGAACCATTGGCAAACAAAGCCAAAGTAATTTCAGCTCTGCAGCTCCCCACTCCCCTGGGTCTGGCTGCGGCAGACTGCCGTGCTGCTGGCTGACGTACCGTTTTGCCACCTTTGCCTATCACGCGTCCAGCTGCAGAGGAAGGCACCTTAATGTGGGCTTCAAGCTTCACTTCTTCTTTGGGGTTAAAGAAGTTTTCTTCCTTCAGTTTGCCAAATATCCGGCCCTGGGCCTGAGGAGGAGGAAGATCCCATGATGAATTCCAGGCTCAAGCTCTGTATTTCTGTGCACATGGGGCAGGGAAGGGAGAACTGGACTGGGCTGCAGCAAGGGAGAAGAGTGGTCTATGGGCTAAACCACTGGACTGGGAGGCAAGGTGAGTTCTCTGCTCCATCAGACCCCTTAGGGGCCAAGGCCAGGGTTCAGAGATGCCTTGCACGCAGCAGCTCCCAGTTAGGCACCTTGCTGAAGTGGCCAGATTTTCAAATGCTCTTAGCATCCAGTGATTCTGGATCAGGCCCCTATCCTGGGTACTGAGCACGCTGGGACATCTGGCCTTTCACCTCTCAGCTCCTTGCCTGCACAGTGGGAATAACACCACTCCCTGTGGCTGCCTTGTCTGTGTGGCACCTTGTGCGCCGGGGCCCCGACCGTGAGTCCCGGCAGCACCTCGCGCGCCAGGGTCCTGCGCTCCTGAAATTCTACGTGGCCATTTCTGCACCACGGGCCCAGAGGGCATCGTGAGGGCCAGAGGAGGACACTGGGATCCCGAGGCAGGACTGTGGGCAGTCTCCTTCCGGTAAGTGCAGAGTGGAAGCGGAATGATTGAGGCTGTGATGCCCCCGGCTCACAGCCCCACTGCCTTCTGCCAGAATGCAAATGTTACTAGCCACGTAGCTCCATAGCTCTTGTGAGTGCAGAGGACACGGCTCTGAGGTGTGTTCTGCCCCTGTTCCTTTCAAGGAGGTGTTGACACGGAAGCATAATGATGACACGACACCCATGAACACGGTTAACTATCTGAGGGCTGATTGCTTTTGTAGTGACGCCCAGCTGCTCTGGAATTGCAGGGGGAGCCCGAGACTGCAGGCTGAACGGGAGCTGAGCTCTGCCAATCTGTCCTTATCATGCTGAGCTTTGGCTGCCTGCTGGGCAGCAGCGCCCTTTCCTGGCTATAAAAGGGTCGTGCAGCCCCACCTTCTGGGTGGCCATCTGCAGGGAGGGGGCCTTCACCCCAGGCTGGGAGCACAGCTGGGCAGTTAGCTCTCTTCACGCATGGAGCCTGCATGGATGGGACAGAGCAGGCTGCCTCATTAGCAAAGCCAGGCAAGGCATTGTGCCTGTGGCTCCCTGCCAGCCCTCCCCACACTCCTCTGGGGCACAGACATCCCCTCGGATAGGCCTGAGGGCGCGCAGCAGCAGGGCCCCCAAGCAGCACGGCCCTCCTGCTGGCCGGGGGGGGGAAAGAGATGCTGCTGCTGAGCCTCAGCTCCCTTCGCACAGGATCGGGCCCATCAGACCGCTCTCTCCCCTCCCCCGCTAACCCGGAGTTCTCAGAGCTACCCTTTAAAGCATGTGTTTGCTCTGGTTTCTCCAGGGCCGAGCATGGGGGGTTCGAATCTGTACGGTGTCACAGAGCCCCTGCTTTGCTCCACCCTGCCCATTCCCCACTGACCTTAAACTGGGCTTCCGGGGGCCCGGTGATGATGACCATCCTTTCGCTGGCATCTGGACCCTCTGCTGGTGCGATCTACGAGCCACAGAGAGGCAAGTGATTAGCAGCAACATGAGCCTGGAGCTCTCTCCCCAGGCTCCCGCATCGGAGCACTCGGACTCAGTGTGTTGTGTGGGGCTCAGCCAGATCTCTTGCAGGTGTCAGCGTGTTTAGGGTATTTCATGTTCTTTAATGGATACAGAGTGGAATTTGCTCCGTCTACAAAGAGCCTGATTTCACACTAGAGTAGTTCAGAACTGGAGCTGGTTGGGATACAAGGATTTTCCCCAGGAAAAATTTAGACAAAAATGAATTCCCTCTCCTTTTCATCGGCACTTCCCTTTGAATTTCTGAGGGTTTTCAGCAAAAGGGGATGTTGCTTGCAAACATTTCTGTTGTGCTGAAAGGCCCAGATGGCCTGACAAACTCTGCCGAGACCTGAGCATTTGGATGTCGTGCAGAAGGGCTTGCAGACTTGCACAGCTCGCTAGATCTCTGCCTGCATGTTGCTGAAAAAATAAGGCAGCTCTGGACATGCAATTGGCTGCACTGGACTGAGCCCAGCCTGTCCCAAGTCCAGCACAAACAGGGAAGTGTGCGCTCACAGTGACCATGGTGGCACAGGCACCTGGAGGCTTGAGGGGGGCAGTTACAAGGTGTGATAGCAGATGCTAGCGGGCAGCATGCCTTTATTTAGCCCCCACCGACTTCAGGGGAGTGGCACTGGGGGGTCTGTTAGGTGGAAATGGGATCAGACAGGCCCTCTGTCTTGAGACAAGCTCAACACAAGAGTCCAGCAGCATTTGCCATGACACTCAAACTGCCTCCACATGGGAAGAGTTAACCACTGATTCATGCCTGGAGATGGGCGTTAAGTTCACCCTGACTCAGGAATGACACGCTGGATGACCCATGCTGCGGGGGCCTGGAACCCAGCCCTCAAGTGGTTATGTGTCTGTCTGCATCACTGAGTCACTGCCCATGAGTATCAGCTGCTCCCTATGGCAAGCTGCCTTTCGGGGACCCAGCCACATTCCCCTGAGGGGTTGGGCTGTGTGGGGAGGGGGCACTGTTGTGGGGAGGTATTCGGTCTTTGCATGTCAAAAGCCATGTGAGCAGACATGGCTCAGCAGCTGGGGGCTCAGCCTGCCCTCGCTATGGGCTTCCCCCGGACTCAAGGGGAGGAGCTGTGTCCCTGGTTACAGTGGAATGGGAGCTGCTGACGGTGTCTGTATTCAGTATACTCTAGCTCAGCCCAGAAGAGGGAGAGTTCATTTCTCCTAGGGGAATGAACGAAGAGTGGCAGGTCATGGCTGTCTTCACTGCACAGGTCAGCCTGGTGATTGGCACCTGGGTCTGAGCACCTGGGTGAGCCCAGCCCGGGTGTGGGCAGCCCCACAGCAAAGCCCTGCCCCCAGCACTCTGTCTCCCTCCTCCTGTATTCCCCGCAGCAGCCAGGAGTGATGCTGGAGGCAGGTAAGCTGAACAAATGGAACTTTATTAAATCCTGTGCACTGCTGTGTCCACGGGGCTGCATTGCGTCCAGCCCAACTCCCTGCACTGCCTGGCCTGCTAGTGTCCCCTCAGTCACAGTCCCTCCAGGGAGCATGGGCCCAATGACTCCAGTCCCACTGGTCATGGTCTATCTTCCCGGTTTTACAGACATTGTGATACAGCCTGACACTCAGCTCCCACCCCAGGTCCGTCGGCCAGAGCAGAGCTGGGCTTGTCTTTACCCAGACTCAACTGGTCACAGGCTCTGGGACATACTTTGATCTCCTCAGCAGGCGACTGCACCAGGAGCGACCTAGCTCCATCTTCCCATCACCTCTCTCCAAGCCCAGCGAACTGTCTCTGGAGTCTCCTCCATCCCTGAAAGGTTGGCCTCTGCATGGTTCTGTCCCTCCGGGCTCTCTCTGGGTTCTGTGTCTGCTGGCTCCCAAGTGTCTCCTCGTCCTTCTGGTCATTTGTCCCTCCTGTGCAGTCACCTTGTGTGATCTGTGCACCACTGCACCCCTCACCTCTTCTTTCTAGTACCTCCTTTCTCTGCTTCTTGGCCATCTCCTTCACAGCATCTCCATTCTTCTGGCTGCAACAGATCTCCCTTTACTGGTAGAGGGTTTTGGTCCTTCACCCCACTATTTCCTTGGTATGGACTGTTTGGCTCCCCTGTGTGCCAAAAACACAAACAAAGAAGAGGAGGAGGAGGAGGAGGAAAAGGAAACAGCCTTGTGTAACAGTCTCTTAGCTGTTTTCATGGCTGATTCCATCTTTCTATTATCTGGGGGTATGCTGGGGAAGAAGCGGGCTGGTCAAACTCCCCGTAGCATGCAAACTTCTGGAATTCTTCTGAGGCAAGCTGGGGTTTGTTGTTGCTGAACACAGTGCCTGCAAGGCCATAACTTGAAGAGTGGGCCTTCAGCTTGCCCATAACTGACTTGCTTCTTGTATCAGGCAGGGAATCAATCTCCCAAAATCTGAATAGCACTGCTTTTCCTTGAAGGTAAATATGTCTGCTCACACCTTTTCCCACGGGTGGGCGGGCAGCTCACGTGGTAAGAGTGTCTCTTTCTGCTGGCGGCTATCATGTGACAGGCAAGTGTCATAGAATCACAGGGTTGGAAGGGACCTCAGGAGGTCATCTAATCCAACCCCCTGCTCAAAGCAGGACCATTTTTGCCCCAGATCCCTAAATGGCCCCCTCAAGGATTGAGCTCACAACCCTGGGTTTAGCAGGCCAATGCTCAAACCACTGAGTTATCCCTCCCTTCTATCCATGGGCAGAGTTGTGTAGCCATTCACAGCTAGTAAATACACTCTCAAGCTAGGCTCAGACAGCTGTCAATTGCCTGACATCCTTTCTTACTGTGGCAAGGACGATAGTTCTCTGTCCTCAAAATAGGATTCCGACCTACACTTTCAGTTCATCTTTCATTTGAAAATATGGTTCTGCTCCTACCAGAAGTTGTTTTTTGTCTTCTGGCCTCCGTGGTTGGATGTCTTTTTCTGCAGCCTCTTTGGGAGACAGCTCTCCTGCCTGGTAGTACTTCAGGGTGGGGGCATCCATTATAATTTGTTTCAGTGCGTCCAATGCTTACTGTTGGGGACTTGCCCAGCCTCACTCAATATCCAGCCTCAGGAGCTCTTGTATGGGTTCCGCTACTGCAGCCAGGTGTGGACAGAACTTGGACAGAACACTTTGTCATTCCTACAAACTGCTGTACCCCTTTCACACCCACTGGAGCTTGTCTTGAGCTTGTTGGGATCTGCTTTCAGTCCCCTTGCTGTGAGCTGGTGTCCAGTGTACAGCACCTCATGCTGTTTGAGTTGCTTCCCCCCCCCCCTCGAGTTGAGTTTTATGTTTTTGCCCCAGCATCATTGTAGAAAAGTCTGTTGTTTTCTGTCATTGTCTTGTTCAGCTTCTGTATCGTTGCTCTCTTCACCTACAATGAGGATATCTGCAATTATTTTCACCCCAGGCAGTCCTTCCAGCACTTGGCTGAATCTGGTGCTGGGCTGATGTCCATCAGCATGCACAGCCTAGAGTGACCACACAGCAAGTGTGAAAAATCGGGATAGAGGGTGGTGGTGGTGGTAATAGGAGCCTATATGAGAAAAAGCCCCAAATTTTGGGACTGTCCCTATAAAATCAGGATATCTGGTCACCCAGCACAGCCACCTGTAGTGACCAAATGATGTTGCAAAGGTTGTCAGCCAGCTTATTTGCCAAAACCGATTCCTTACATCTGACACCATAAAGATTCACCTTTGGAGAGTTCTTGCAAGATGGCATCAATGGTGGTCAGTGGATAGGGTCATCTTTTCAGCCTCTGGTTCAGTGCCTTTGGGTCTATGCAGATGTGTAATTGGCTTCTATACACCTCCACGCCGCGTACTGAGGCTATACTGGCCTCTGCGTGTGCTATGATACCCCCACTCTGCAGACTATTGAGTTCCTTGTGCCCTGGATTACACAGTGCTACCAGAGCTGTCCTTTGTGGTAAGTGCACAGGTTCCATTGTGGGGTCTATTTCCAGGCACAGCTTTCCTGCTAGGCCCCTGTTGCCTTGGAAAACATCCCCATATGCTTTTGCCATTACCTCCATCGACCATGAGACTCCTCAGGGATCAGTTTTGGGACCAATTTTATTTAATCTTTTTATTACTGACCTCGGCACAAAAAGTGGGAGTGTGCTAACAAAGTTGGCAGATGATACAAAGCTGGGAGGTATTGCCAATTTAGAGAAGGACCGGGATATCATACAGGAGGATCTCGATGACCTTGTAAACTGGAGTAATAGTAATAGGATGAAATTTAATAGTGAGAAGTGTAAGGTTATGCATTTACGGATTAATAACAAGAATTTTAGTTATAAGCTGGGGACGCATCAATTAGAAGTAACAGAGGAGGAGAAGGACCTTGGAGTATTGGTTGATCATAGGAGGACCATGAGCTGCCAATGTGATATGGCTGTGAAAAAAGCTAATGCGGCCTTGGGATGCATCAGGAGAGGTATTTCCAGTAGGGATAAGGAGGTTTTAGTACAAGGCACTGGTGAGACCTCACCTGGAATACTATGTGCAGTTCTGGTCTCCCATGTTTAAGAAGGATGAATTCAAACTGGAACAGGTACAGAGAAAGGCTACTAGGATGATCCAAGGAATGGAAAACTTGTCTTATGAAAGGAGACTCAAGGAGCTTGGCTTGTTTAGCCTAACTAAAAGAAGGTTGAGGGGAGATATGATTGCTCTCTATAAATATATCAGAGGAATAAATACCAGAGAGGGAGAGGAATTAATTAAGCTCAGTACCAACGTGGACACAAGAACAAATGGATATAAACTGGCCACCAGGAAGTTTAGACCTGAAATTAGACGAAGGTTTCTAACCATCAGAAGAGTGAAGTTTTGGAATAGCCTTCCAAGGGAAGCAGTGGGGGCAAAAGATCTATCTGGCTTTAAGATTAAACTCGATAAGTTTATGGAGGAGATGGTATGATGGGATAACATGATTTTGGTAATTAAATATTCATGGTAAATAGGCCTAATGGCCTGTGATGGGATTTTAGATGCGGTGGGATCTGAGTTACCCAGGAAAGAATTTTCTGTAGTATCTGGCAGGTGAATCTTGCCCATATGCTCAGGGTTTAGCTGATTGCCATATTTGGGTCGGGAAGGAATTTTCCTCCAGGGCAGATTGGAAGAGGCCCTGGAGGTTTTTTGCCTTCCTCTGTAGTATAGGGCACGGGTCACTTGCTGGAGGATTCTCTGCTCCTTGAAGTCTTTAAACCACGATTTGAGGACTTCAATAGCTCAGACATAGGTGAGAGGTTTCTCGCAGGAATGGGTGGGTGAAATTCTGTGGCCTGCGTTGTACAGGAGGTCAGACTAGATGATCATAATGGTCCCTTCTGACTTTAGTATATATGAAGATTCTTGCTCTGCAAGTGTGAAATTCTGATGCTGCCCTCGGTCACATCCAGGGCTTGTACGGCTGTATGCCCCAAGATGGGTCTGTGGTGCTTACCATCGGCCAACACAAACTTCAGCTGGCACCGGCTGTTTTTTTCCAGGCTAGTTTCTAGGGGGGGGACATTTTTTTCTATGGGGTGCATTGTGCTCTCATTATTATTACGTTATTAGATTGCACCTGCTCTTTGTAATGGGTGTGAGAGTCCAATTCACCCCAAGGAATCACATTTGAGGAGACCCCGCTCTCCAGCTTAAATTGCACAGGGTGTTTCCTTGTTAACATTGCTGCATGAATGAAGGTTGGTACTGTCTCCTCCTGCTTTCCCGTCCCAACAGCCTGAGCCCCATATGCCCATCTTGCACAAGTCTGACTGAATCTCTGGGGATCTTTGTCTGCTTTGCCCACACTGGTTCAGCTGGTCTTGTTCCTTGCAATGCTATCCTAGCACAGGGCCCATCTCTACCTACTCTTGCTGTCTCCCTAGGTAAATTCATCACATGGAGCCCTGGCCACCTTCTCGCCGTTGCTGTTTTCTCAGTGCACGTACTTCTGGGGCTGTCATCCTTTCTCTTGAAACTTTCACTGCATGTCCCATATCTAAGCATCTGTCTAGTCTGAGATCACCTTCCCAGAGTAGCTGCTCCTGCAGGCGGGATCCCAAGTGCTGCAGAGTGTCCTGTCCTGAATCAGGGAGTCTGACAAGTCCCCAGAATCGCATGTGAAAGCCAGGGTGTGTAAGGCAGTAGCATAGGGGTCCATCCCCTTCCCTTAGGATGGGTCTCTAGTCACTCTGCACTTTTGTTCTGCTTTGGGAAGCAATAGGTCACTGCTGTGAGGCTTGAGGCCATGGTGAGCTTCAGAGTGGTGCTGACTGCTCTGCTCTGTTCCTTAGTATGGTAAAGTAGCAATTTCACTTTCCTGTTGTCGTCCTCCTACGTGGCCAGGTCTCTACAAAGCTCAGCTCCTCCTCCTCCCCCCGGGTCCATCGCTGGGCTAGGTTTGCGTCTGCACAATCCAGGGCTAGGGTGTGTCAGACCGAGTGCCACGGCTCACGCCGCCAGCTGCTGTCCTGCAGAGAACTCACTGCTTCGGTGCTGCCAACGCGTTTCATTTGCAAAGAGTGAGGCTGGAGGTGGGTAAGCTGAACAAGTGGAACTTTATTAAACTGCGCACGGCTCTGTCCATGAGGCCGCGTTGTGTCCAGCCCAGCTGCTCGCACTGCCTGTTCTGCTGGTGTCCCATCTCTAACAGTCCCTCCAGGGAACAAGGGTGTTCTGACTCCATGTGTCTGGAGGCACACCCCATGGGTCTGTGTGCCAAGACTCTCGGATTAATTCTCAGGCAGTTGAGTTGAAAGCAGACAAACTTTTCTGTTCCTTTTTTTTGGGGGGTGGGTGGGTGGGTGGGGAGAGGAGTAGAGAGGTGGGATTGTGGGAAGGGATTGGAGGCCTATCAGCACTTGAGTGATTTAGCCTGTCCTCACTTCAAAGGGAAGGTTCCAGCCTGAGCTCAAGTGGAGACTGGGCTCTACCTACCCCCAGGGTCAAATAATCAGGGCTTAAAGCACCTCCAGACCCAGGTCAGAGGTTATTCTGTGTGGTAGGGAGGTTTGGGCTAAAACCTGAATCACACCTGGATTAACTGTGCAGTGAAGACAGACCCTCAGGTAGTAAACTGGTGCTCAGCACCTTCTAGATAGCTGCCATGCGTATTCCATGCCACCCCAAGCAGCACTGCATAGTGGGCAGAGAACACTGCTCTGAGAGCACGGATGGGGGCACTCCACAGGTCACTCCCCCAACATCGGGTTCAGTGGGAGCATGGGAAGTGGATGAGAAGTAACTAAGAACATAAGAATGGCCATACTGGGTCAGACCAAAGGTCCATCTAGCCCAGTATCCTATCTTCTGACAGTGGCCTATGCCCGGTGCCGGAGAGGGAATGAACAGAACAGGTAATCATGAAGTGATCCATCCGTCGCCCATTCCCAGCTTCTGGCAAACAGAGGCTAGGGACACCATCCCTGCCCATCCTGGCTAATAGCCACTGATGGACCTATCCTCATGAACTTACCTAGTTCTTTTTTTTAAACTCTGTCATCCTCTTGGCCTTCACAACATCCTCTGGCAAGGAGTTCCACAGGCTGACTGTGCTTTGTGTGAAGAAATACTTCTTGTTTGTTTTAAACCTGCTGCCTATTAATTTTGTTTGGTGATCTCTAGTTTGTGTGTTATGAGAAGGAGTAATGACAGGTTTCAGAGTAACAGCCGTTGTTAGTCTGTATTCGCAAAAAGAAAAGGAGTACTTGTGGCACCTTAGAGACTAACCAATTTATTTGAGCATAAGCTTTTGTGAGCTACAGTTCACTTCATCGGATGCATACTGTGGAAAGCGTAGAAGATCTTTTTAGCTAACCAAAAAGATCTTCTACACTTTCCACAGTATGCATCCGATGAAGTGAGCTGCAGCTCACGAAAGCTTATGCTCAAATAAATTGGTTAGTCTCTAAGGTGCCACAAGTACTACTTTTCTTTTTGAGAAGGAGTAAATAACACTTCCTTATTTACTTTCTCCACATCAGTCATGATTTTCAACCTCTATCATATCCCCCCTTAGTCGTCTCTTTTCCAAGCTGAAAAGTCCCATTCTTATTAATCGCTCCTCATATGGAAGCCATTCCAAACCCCTAATCATTTTTGTTGCCCTTTTTTCTACCTTTTTCAATTCCAATATATCTTTTCTGAGATAAGAAAAACTAAGAAAAAAAAGAGATGGAGAGATGTCCTCCAAATGTAGGGAGTAAGGGTGCTGTGCTGCCCCCCGTTTTATTTGTGGGAGTGTCCTGCCAGCTCTTCCACAGGTGCACTTTCACCATAAAAAATGTACTGGGTTGTACCCTATCCTGCTGCTGCCGCCTTGTGACGGGCAAAAATAAACTGTTCCTGGTGAGAGAGTGGAGTGAGTCCTTCGTACCAGGAAAGGGGACTCTCTGTCTCGTTACAGTGATTCAACCACAGCAAACTATTTTATCTACCAAGTGACCATACTTTTTCTAAAGGATCTTAGGGGGACTTGACCTGTGAGAGGTCTTGGTCTGTGTCCAGCATTAAATATCCCCGTCCATTCAGCTTCCCTGATGGTTTGATAATTGTGCACTAGAAAGCACATGGGGGCTATTCCATTCAAGAAGTATGTGTGTTTGCAGCCTTCTTGTTCAACCAGAAACACACTCTGCACACAGGACGCAGCTCTGAGGGTTTCACACTGGCATGCTTTTCTCCAAAGCTCCTTAGCACCCCGACACTGGTCAGATTGAACTCAGATTTCTCCCCAAGTGGCTCCAGTAAAACAAGGACTGGGTCGATGGGGAAGGAAGCCGCACCGAAGAGACAGGAATCACTGGTAGCAGGTGTGTGTCACCTCTGGTGTGGGTTAGTAGTCTAGTGGTTAGAGTAGGACTGGGAGGCAGGAGATTCTAGCCTCGCCACCACCGCCTTACTCAAATCACTTCAAACTTATGGCCAACAATTTCAAACAGGGGGGAATCAAATTAGGCGGGTAGGTCCATATTGAGGCACCTGCCTGTCAGAGCAGCTCAGCACCTGCCGCTCCCGTCACTTTCAGTGCGGACCGGCTGAAAATGGAGCCATTCTGACAAATGTCTCATTTTGAAGCGGTCAGGTTTGAATACTGCATTTCTGCCCCTCCATTTCCCTAGCGGTTTGATGGGGACTATCCCATTCACCCACCTGGAGGCCAGCAGCACTGGTACAATCCCTCCCTCTGAGGAGTCAGCTAATCACCATTGCTGCGGTATTCCCCACACCAGAAGAGCTGTACAGGTTTCAGCGGCACCCCCTGTAGCTCACGGAAGCTGAGAGATTTGGGGATGGCAGACGCTCTGGAGTGACATCCCCTCGCTGGCTCACGAGAGGATGTCGCCATCAACAGACATGATGCGTGAGGGGAGAGATCAGAGCCCACAGGTGGACAGAGATGAAGAAAAGAAGCATTTGGCACCAGAGCCTGAAATGGATTTAGGTGCAGCTGGGGTTCTGAAACCCGGTGTCTCAAGGTACCGATTCTTTTCTCCATGTCGGCTGGGCAGCTGGCTGACAGACACCCGAGAGGACGACAACGGTGGGGATGAACGCTCCAGCAAGGCTCTTTGCTTACCTTGATTGAGGCGCCAGCGAATCTCGCCAGCTGTTTAATGTGCTGGCCTTTCTTCCCAATGATGGCACCCACTGCCTGCGTCGGGATGAATAAATTCACAACCTCCTGTGCCGGCAACTGAGAGGAGAGAGAGAGAAATATAGAGATCTCAGATGGAACCCAGCCTGCCTGCTGCTTTCCCAGCCGCTTGGCAGGCAGGGCAGGGAATCATTTTGTGGCTCTCAGACCCATGCAATCAGGGTACAGCTGATTTGCCCTCTGCGGGAGAAATGAAATCTGCAAAGCTGAGCATTTTTAAAATGCCCATGAAATCATGCTCTTCTCCTACGACGGGGGTGGGCAGGTTTCTCTTATTATTATGCATTTCACTGCTTATGAAGACCTAGATATTTGAAATGTCACACCCCAGGAAGGCATCTAAATATCTGAATGGGCATTTGAGTTTTCAGATGATGCGTAAACAAGCGGGCACACAGGGCAGCATGCAAGGGATGCGATCTGCATGTGGCATAGTGCAGCGAGAGACAGGGAAGGAGAGAGAAGCGCGGAGGCAACTGCGACGCAAACGAAATCTTCACGCACACGTATGTGGACAGCTTCTGTGTGCTCTGACCCCCACAGCCCAGAAAAATGAGATTCCTGGCCTGAAAGGGCCCAGTGTGAGGGCCTACACAGAACAGACCGGAGACTTCAACTGAAGATCCTTATCCGTCTTGCAGGCGAGCGAAGCTTGCTCAGTGAGCGTTGGCAAAGGGCTCTGAGCCCTTTCCAAGGCGACAGGGGCTGTAACGCTAACACGACAGGTCCACCGCTTGCCACGTAGGCGCACACAGCACAGTCTCCAAAGAGCGTGTCTCCACACAGGCTCTCAGGCTGACACACAGTCAGCGAGGCGAGATCTGGGGGAGACAGAGGGCCCAGCCCACTCCTCTTCCAACTCCCCCTGAGAACTGCAACTGGAGCAGGCCCAGGTCATAACCACAGTGGCAGACAGAAGTCACCCAGATAATGTGGCTCAGACACAAAGTGATACACAGGTCAAGAGCCTGCATAAAAAGAATCTTCCCTTACTACCGTCAGGCCTGCTCTTGCAGCTTGTACCCAGGCAATCGCACCAGTCACAATGGGTCTACTCAGCCCAACTGCTGGCTCGGGCCCCATGGGAGAATGTGACAGGAAGTGCTGGTGGTAGGTCTAGGAGAGCAATTTCCCTAAGAAATCATCTGAAGCTCTGCTGAGCCTGACGGCAGAACTAGCTGATAGCAGCCAAGCATATTCTGAGCATCGCTTAAACGAACCCCCTTCCTTACTTTTCAGATAGGCTGACCGAAGCAGGCCCTGTTTGGGAGGCTGAGGCTGACTGCCCTAAGCACACCTCCGAGCAATGCGAATGGCTCCAGAACGCAGTGTGATGGCTAGAAACCTAGGCCGACTCCCGGACACGGTCATGCAGGAAATGCTGCGGTGCTGCTACGACTGGTCATGGAAACGTGCGTCTCCGACGCGCGGCCCTTCCCCCTTCTGAAAGCCCCGTGAGACACCTGCCTTCTCAGACTAGCTGACCCAAGCGACATGAATACAGAGACCGTGGGGACCTGACCCCCCCCGGCCCCCAACTCCATGTCACACCACACTCATTCCCAAGGCAGCCGGGGGCCGCACAAACACACAGCAGGTGAGCACGGATGCACGCTCCACAGACCTGCTCTCCTGCTGCTCACCAGCTGGGTCTGGAGGGAGACACACCACCTTGCTCAGCAGGCTTTACCAGCACCCCCTCTGCCGTTCTGGCTTAGAAGACCCTCAAAGATGCAGGGTCCTCAAGTACATGTGCACCCCGGCACTCAGAGAAGGACAGGCTGGAGGAAGGGCTGGGGAAAGGCAGTGTTACCGACTCCTGTGATTTTGGCATGGTGGTGAGGGAAATCTTAGACTACCACAACCACAGCAACCCCTGCCCGGGTGATGAAGGGTGTTGATCTCCAGAGCTGGCAATTTCTATGTTTCAAAAAGCAAAAGTCACTTCTCTGAAGCAGAAGCCACACCCACAGCTTTGGCTGTGGTTCCTACGCACACATAGCAATGTGGCCTCCACCTCTGACTGCAGCTCCTGCCAGCCAATGGTTTTATGACCTTATTCGGGTGCCACTCCACATCCACCAAGGCCAGGCAACTGGCCCCTTTTCGGAAGTCCCTAGTTAGCGCTGACTCACCATGTTCAGCACAGAATCTGGAGCACACCTAACAGACCTGCCAGTTCTTAATCCAAACTTCCCTAGGATCCTCGAGATCCATCGAGTACTACGCGGCCACCCCAGGCCTGTGAACATTCTCTCCTGATGGCTTTTTGGCTTTTACCATCTGCATTTCTCATCTCGGCTGCTTCGTGCAACGTTTTGATTTGGTAAAACCAACAATCCAATTGTGCCACGTTTAAAAGGTTCAACAATCCAACCCACCGCTGAGCGTTTCTCAAAGCCTCCTCCCCTGAGCGCTGGAAAGAAGCGCATGTGCCACTGTGTGTGCCTCTGACTGGCTAAAAGACCATCATTCTCAGTAACCACTGCCAGTGTGGTGAAAGGGAGAGGGAAAAGAAGGCCCCCAGGTAGGGCTTACAGAAGATTTAAAGGCCATTTCTGGGAGCTCAGAGGCCCCTGGTGAAAGCAAGAACTATCTGAGGTTGCTCTATACATAGTTTTGATTCCGATTTAGCTATTTTGGGTCGGGCTGCGAGTTTATACCCGTCTAGTGAAAGCGTCAGGACACCCAATACAGATGCCGTTGTACTGTCACAGAACCGGTATACAGAGCGGCCATTGGTGGGTGCTACAGGAAGGCACCGAGTAGGGGCCAGTCCCGGTCTCCTCATCCAAGGGGCTGCACCCACCATTCATTCCAAGGCCCATTCCAAACCCAGCAGCAATGGACACTGGCCCTTTTTCAGAGGGCCGAGTGGGGCTGTAGGAGTGAAGCGTCAGGCTCCGCTCTGGGGAAATGCTGGCTCTTGCTCTTTTACCGCCTCCGCCAGGGCTCAGCACAGGACCCCAGGTCACACTCCTTTCCTCCCAGGATCTGCATGTGGCTCTGTCCCCAATGGGCACAAACACCCACAACTTCTCTCTCAGGTGAACAGCCTGGCCCAGAGGGGTGTGTCCATTACCTAACACCTCGCCTGGGGCAGCTCCCAGCCTGGGGTTCTCCCCCCCCAAAAAGGGCACTGGCACAAAGACGGCAGCAGCAACAAGCTGCCCAGGAAAGCTGCCGCAGCAGCTCCCATGTGCAGCGGCGGAATGGAGAAACCACCTGTGGCCACAGCCATGTGCAAATGCTCACTCGGAGCTTGGAGCACGTGACAGCTTTACAACCTCCCCAGGCATCAGCTGGCTCAGGAGACAGAGGTACCTAGCCTGCTCTCTCAGGGCCATGTCTGATTCCAGCCCAGGCTGGTAGCATTAGGGGCCTACATAAACGGAGTGGGCGGGACGCTGTCCGCCTCTCACTGCAGGGCGTGTGGCTCAGTGTTCCAGCCTGGAGCCAAGCAGCGAAACAGCCAGTGCTAGCAGGTGGGGTTGAGGTGCTCAGGGCGCTGTGTGGAGAGGCTGGCATTGTGCCAGGGCAGTAGATGAAGGGGCAGTGGGGTCTCTAGGCTGACAGTCCAACCAGGGTAAATCATGAGGCAATGGCAGGTGTGGTGCAGCAGGGCGTTTTCAGGGAGTCACTCATCTCTGGCTCTTGTCTGTAAAGGCTGCAAGGCCTGCATGGAGCACGGAGCCCTAGGCCAGTGGTTCCCATGAGGAGAACACATGCTGCCTTAGCCTATTGCTGAGGCTCTTCCCAGGGATCTCTTGACTTGAGGCAGATGGTGCTTCCTCCTGAGGCTTTGTCCTGCAGCCTGATACGCAGGCAGAGGTGGCTTCAGCCCCCAGTCTGAGTTCCAGCCCTGGCCAACCAGACCTCCAAACTGCTAGCTCCGTACTCATCCCGGGACCGGGCTAGCACTGAGGGAAGGGGCTCAGGGTCAGAGAGAGTCTGGCGATGAACCACTCTTAAGGACAAAGCCCAGGAGCGTAAGCACAAACCCATGCTCCCCGCTGGGGCTGACTCTTGGGGAGGCCAGCACTACAGACCCTGCTCCGGAGGGGACCCCAGGGTTGCACAGTGGGGTGGGGGGGAGGGGCCGCCAGGGCTCCCCACCCATGAGCCTCCTGTGGAGGAGCTGGGCTGGAATTGCCTTGCTGCCCACACGTGCAGAGCAGCAACACAAGGGACCCAGTGCTCTCCATGTGGCTCTCTGCATGCTCATCAGGAGCACCTGGTGCCGCACTGCATCAGCCATCCCTCTCTCACAGCAGCCGTACCCGTGTGCCCCTTGCAGGGGAAAGGCCCCCACCACTCTGCACCCCGGTACAGGGAAGGTGCTGCCAAGTGTCTTTGACCTGCCCTTTAAAAGGCTCAGTTCATCACCCCCCTTCCTCGCTGAGCACACATGGGGAGACAGTAAATGCATCAGGAGAATTCTCGGGGGCTAAAGGAAAACCACAGCCCCTGCTGCTTCCTCCTGGCGGCTGGGTTTAAATCCTGGGGGCTCGGCTTTGTCACGTCATGTGCAGTGAGAGTGCACTGCCAAGCCTCTGGGTGCCGGGGACTGGAACAGCTCTGGCACCAAGGCCTGCGGAGACACAGGAGAGTTGCCCAGGCCATGCCGTGCTGCGGGGGGAGCCCTGCGCGGGCGCCGATGTACTGGCTTTTGCAGAGGAAAGTGGGAACGGGCTCGGAAAAGGACTCAACGTTTCCCTGCAGGCATCTGGATTCCACAGCCTCATTTCCAGCGACCGCATCACTGCCGCCGGCTGCCAGGAGGGCACTGACCTGGCACGCTCACTGCAATGGCAGAGCAGCACCGGACAGAATCACAGCCAAGAGAGGAACGCGGGGGCCAAGCAGGGCGAGCGGTGCCAGCACGGGCAGAGCGGGCACTTACAGAGTGCTGCTGTGGGAAGGCGCCAATGGGGGAGGCTCCATACAGACCCGAGAGGTATGCCGAGGGGCTCTATGGCAGGAAAGAAAACACAGTCAGTGCGGGTTCCCAGACAGCATGGTCCGTACACACCATGCCTGTGCTACGTCTGGGGGCTGGCTGCTGGGGATCTACCCCCAGCACCTCAGTGAGCACATACACCGGAACTTTCCCTGCGTCCCCTGCCATTGCGTCTGCCGTACTTTCTAAGACGGGGGTCCCGAGACAGACCGAGAACCAGGCCTGAGGAACAACCAAAAACCCGGCTGAGGCCCCAGGAGAAATGTTGGCCCCCTCCTGCAGGCAAATCACAACTCCAGCGCTGATGTAAATGAGCCCAGCTCCACTGAAACTGATGGAGGCCCATGCAGGCCATGCACATCTGGAGCGTATCCTGACAACCTCCTGGATGACCCCCATTCAGGTGCTCCCCAGTGACACTAGAATCTCTGGACATTGCTCTACAGGGAGCTCTCTCGCTTTCCTGCTAGCACAATATGTCCACGGAAATACACTAGTCACCCACACCTGGCGTATGACAGCGTCCCCCTGGGGAGAGCCAGGCACCACAGGAGGGGTCCCAAGGCTGGAGCCTTGTGGCAAAGTGGAGAACGAGACAAGAGACAAGGAGAGAGAACAGCCAGGGTTGTGCAAGGGCTGGCGCCCAGAGTCTGCAAGGTGCTGCCCCATGAACACACCATGACAGCACTCTCTGTACGAGGGATGTACGTGGGGGTAACTGACAAGGGCCTGACCCTGCTCCCACTCAGCTCATGGCATGGGACAGCTCAAGCTCAGACCTTGCAGCTGACCTGGAGTGCACAGCTGAGCCATGAGGTGGGAGTTATGGCCTGGCTGCTGATGGGATCAGGACTGTAATAAAACGTGTCACCAACTGGTCCAAAGGAGGCAGCAAAAGGCAGGAGGAACCTTAGACTTCGACGAATGGCCCTGAGGAGGGAGCAGGCTGCACTAGCCACCCGGTCCTGCAGAGAGGAGGAAGTCGGGCATGACTGCAACTAGGACAGGGTGAAAACAGCGTGATCTCCAACCCCCTGTAGCAATCCCTCCCAAGAGGAAGAGAGTCATGCAGGTAGGTCTAACCCTAGGCACAGTTACACCTTGGGTGACATGAGGAAAGGCAGTGGAACCAGAGAAGGGATCAGGGTTAAGGTGTGTGAGAAACTAAGGCCTGCGCTACACTACAGCTGCCTTACATCAGCCTAGTCAGTGTCTACACCACAGCCTTGCTCCCGCTGAAGTAAGTGCCCTGCTACACCGACATGATAACTCCACCTCCACGAGGGGCGTAGGCTTTGTGGTGTAGTTAGGGCGACGCAGTGTCTCTGTAGATGTTGCCTTACTTACATCAGCTGTTGTTTGTCAATGTCACAGGTCCACAAGGAAGCTGTGAAACTGACAAGAAAAGCAGGTAGGTTCCCTGTTGCAAACCCCGTGCTGGGCTTGCAGCTGGGGCTGTCGCCCCAGGGCGCGTGGGGGCTCCAGCTGTGAACCTGCTACCACCCGGGCTCTCAGCTCCCCGCAGAGCTAACCAGCTGGAACCTGGCCTGGGCTCCTAGTTACCCGCTAGCTGCCTGGCAGCCACCCACGCTCTGGGTGCAGAGCTCCCCACTGGAGCCCAGCTGACCCCTGGGGCTCCTGGCTCCCCACTCCCTGCTGGGAGCCGGGCAGACACCTGGGCTCCAGGCACGGAGCTCCGCGCTTGGATCCTGGGCAGCTGCTGGACTCCTGGCGGGGAGCCGAGAGTGGGGGGAAGCTGGGTCTCGGCAAGGAGCTCCGTGTGGAGCTGTGAGCTCAGGCTCTGAGCCCCCACGCTACCCCTCTTAAGTTGGTGGAAGCCTGCCCGGTGAGGACACGCACCACCGACAGCAGGGTAGCATGGACATGAAAAACAGCAGTAATCACTGTGGGGGCTGTAAATTGAACTAACATAGGTCGACTTCATTTTGTAGTGTAGACAAGTTCTGAGTGTGAATCTCCAGTTGATGCAGCAGAGCTGGGGCGTAGCAGGCTGGCTGGGATTACAGAGCTTTGCGTGTGAAGGCAGCAAGGCAACCATGCTGTGCTCAGCACTGGCTCCTATCCTCTCTGTTCCTGTCACACTCAGCTCCCCTGGGCCTCAGGCCCAGCCCTTAGCTCCGCGTGGGCCTCCTGTGCGGGCTGGGTGTTGGGCGTGCACTCATGGGGGGTCAGTCTGGTCACTCGGCTGGTACGTTTCACCCCTGCCCCTACCCGGTCTAGTCTGTGTAGACTGCAGCCTTTTCCGGAGAGGGACTGCCCATCCAGTGCCAGGTACAAAGGGCCTGGGACCATGAGGCACTACTGCAAGCCACAGAACATGCTCTACAGAGGGGAAACTGAGGTACAGAGGTGAAGCGACTTGCCTACAGTCACCAAGCAGGTGAGTGGCAGAGCCAGGACCAGAACCAGGTCTCCTGATTTGCAAGCCACTGTCCTACCCACCAGGCCACATGGCCGGCCGCCACACGATCCTCCGCACTCACACCCGTAAACACACACACAGAACAAAAATAGCAGAGGGGCCTGCTGTCCACCAAGGGTCTGTCTCCAAACATTCAACAGACAAACAGTATCCGAACAAAGCCCGTAGCCATTCTCAGTGCATTCACCTTCCCGGGGGAAGCCGTTAGAGCTTGAATACTTTGGAGGCACAAGAAACAGACGACTTGATGTGTGCACGTATTGATGAATACAAGACGTGTATGCCCCGCCGAACAGTGCTTTTGTGGGAGACCCGCACAGCTCTGCTGAGACATCCTCGCATTATGTATTTCATTAAGTCCATTTTTGCAATACCCTCAACAGAAACATTGCACAGCTCGGTGGGGCTTTTGCTGATCTGCAGCAGCCTCAGATAGCATCACCCGATATGACTGTGTGCGACTGACACAGGTGTCTGCACTGCCTGCCGTACCACTGGCTAGTGCAAGAAGTCTCTGCCGGAACACCAGGAGCGCCTGGGCCTCCAGGAGCAAAGACTGCAAACAAAAATGGCTTCTCCATGTCCTGGCTTATTAGAAGGGATTTAAAGCCACCAAGTGAAACATCTAAACCTTGATTCCATGAGCATTAATTCCCTTCAACTTTTCAGTCACCCAAGCATCTCCAAGCAGGCATATTTGATATCAAAGTGCACATGGATGTATTATTTGGCCTTAATTTGCAATAGGATTTCCACAGAGGACCCTCTCCCTTTTGGCTGACTGAACTTTATACAATAGATGTTTGCAAATCACCTTACAAAGGTTTTGATAAAGAAAACAAAACAGAGCCCAGTTCGTTGGGCAGCAGGGTGAATTTTGCATGTTTTAGCCCTTTTTCTAAAACAGCGTGCATCAGATCTTCGGGGGGCTGATCACGAGCAGCTGTCACCTCGCTCATCGCAGGAGATCTGCGGGATACAGCCAGGCGTTTGTAGCTCTTTCACGTCTGCTATGACTGTACAGAGCGATACAAATGACAGACTCAAAATGCACAGTGACTAACGACGCTAGCTGCTTGTAGGGCAATGGGCCCATTTGTCTGGGCGGATGGAGGCAGAACTGTACCCCTCAGATGGGAATGCACATGCATAGCACTAACATACAAGTCTGCATCTCCCCATCCCCCCCGCACACACCACTCATGCACACACATGCACCCTCTGCTTCCCAGGAGAGCTCTCCTGAGTGGCACATTCTTTCAACACTATGCCCTGTCTCTAATTTCACTCCATTCCCCACCTGTTGTGCATATACATCTATAGGTCGTGTAACCTATAGGTATCAGAATGGGAACAGGGCTATCTACCCTTCCTCCCCCTTTGCCCAAGAAACAGAAGGGAAGGAAGTAGCTTAGTGTGAGACCTCTCCACTCGTGGTTAGGCTGACAAGGAGAGGGCAGGGAGCCAACACTTGGCCTGGAGCACTTTTTATATTTGGCATAATAAATTATTTAATTTTTCCTCTAAAAATAAACTGCCAAGTAGCCTTGCTGGGGCTTTGGGGGGGTCACAGGAGTTTGCTGGGAATGTACGCTCCTCCCTTATATCATGTGCACGTTCCCAAAGTAATGGACCAGACCTAAGAACATGTGAAAGTCGACATGCAGTGTTCATGAGGAAAACACACACTCACAAATACACCACGCAGAAAAGCATGGACAGATATACACACACGCTGTTTTTGCAGTCAACATTTTGTGTCTTTTCTGCACCATCACCTAAATATTTCAACTCTGAATGGTGTAAAACTCACCATCCTTCTTCGATCACTCGGCTGCTACAGTTTTTAGAAAAACTAAAGAAGTAAATAGACTTGTTCTCAGCTCCAAATAGTTACAGCAGCTGAACTGAAATGGTGACATGGAGTGTTAGATACGCTGTCCATCAGGGGTTTATCTGCAGGAGTTAAAAGCCAGCTCAGTGATTTCCTGTAGTGCTATCCAAAAATCAAGAAGGTAGGAAATAATCACTCCATATCAGCCAATCAAGCTGATCGTACAATCCTCTCAACATGTTCTATCTATGCATCTCTGTCCACCTACTGTGCAGGCAGACTAGGAAGAACACAGCTCAGAACACACAGTCACTTATCATATACGGCTCTGGGCTCTCTATCCACTTTCACAAACGGACGCCAAGGTAGTTGTCCCAACTCTGGACACACAGGCGCAGAGAGTGAAGTGTCCACTCCAAGGCGTGGCTGGCACCTGTCTGCCTGGGCCCAGGCAGTCCCAGCAGTGGCTCAGCCAGGGGCTGGTTTTGAAAACTGGTCCGATTGGGTTGGTTTTGCCTCGCGCCTCCAGAGAGTGCAGCGGCGGTGCGTGTCGTCACAATCCCACCTCTGAAAGGCACTACTGCACCGTTAATGGGGCAACGCCAGCATGGCTGGTTAAAAAATGATCCCACTCGTTTTGAAACCATCAAGTAATAAATACAGTTCCCATGAACTGACATCAAAGCTGTCTGACACCCGACAAACGCACAGCCCTCCTCCAGGATGAAACTATTACTCAGCATTACTCACACTAGCTCTGTCTTTTTATGACATTTCATCCACTTCCAAGCCAGGGGCTGCTCTGCATGCCTGCAGGAGCCTTTCCCAGGTCTCTCTCGCTGCCCCCGCAAAGAGCCTCGCCCTGCTTTCTGAGAATCACCCTGCATGGGCTCTATTGGGGTACTCAGATCCCTGCTTAGCCAGAGCTAGGATGGGCATGGCCAGGCAGGCTGTGTCTGAGGTAACCCACCCCAAGTAATTCAGGCTTTTACAGAGGACAGTGCACTTGGAGTTGCACCAGAAATGGGTTGGGAGGCAGTGCAGAGTGAAGAGCGCAGAAGTCCTGTGTCTGTCAGTCCAGCCCACTTGAGAGCTGGCCGCAGCACATGAAGCTTCTGACTGACCTTCAGCTGTAGAGCGTGTTACACCAGGAGAGCATGGAATAGCCAAAGTCACAGCTGAAGCCTGCCCCTAACAGGCCATCCCAGATAAAGGACCCCACCCCCTGGGGTAGCGTGCCCAGTGGGAGTTCCGGAGCAGCGATGGACACACACAGACAAAGACTGTGAAGACCCCTCACAAAGAGGAGGAAAGATTCACAATCTTCTTCATAGAACCACCAAAATGCAGGGCTGGAAGGGACCTCGAGAGGTCATTAATTCCAGCCCCCTGCGCTGAGACGGGACCAAGTAAACCTAGATCATCCCTGACAGATGTTTGTGCAACCGGTTCTTAAACACCTCCAGTGATGGGGATTCCACAACCTCCCTTGGAAGCCTGTTCCGGAGCTCAATTACCCTTATAGGTAGAAAGTTTTTCTTCATATCTAACCTAAATCTCCATTGCTGCAGATGAACTTCTTGTCCTACCTTCAGTGGACATGGAGGTCAACTGATCGCTTTATAACAGCCCTTAACGTATTTGAAGACTATCAGGTCCCCCCTCAGTCTTCTTTTCTCAAGACTAAATATGCCCAGTGTTTTTAACCTTTCCTCATAGGTCAGGTTTTCTAAATCTTTGATCATTTTTGTTGCTCCCCTCTGGACTTTCTCCAATTTGTCCATGTCTTTCCTGAAGCGTAGCGTCCAGAATTGGATACGCTACTGCAGCTGGGGCCTCACCAGTGCCGAGAAGAGCATACTATCTCGTCCTATGTCTTACATAGGAGATGCCTGTCAATACACCTCAGATTGATAGTAGCTTCTTTTGCAGCTGCATCATACTGTTGACTAGAACCCCAGATCCTTTTCAGCAGCACTGACATCTAGCCAGTTAGTCCCCATTTTGTACTTGTGTGTTTGATTTTTCCCTCCTAAGTGTCATACTCTGTATTTGTCTTTATTGAATTCCATCTGTTTGAATTCAGACCAATTCTCCAATTTGGCAAAGTCGTTTTGAATTCTAATCCTGTCCTCCAAAGTGCTGGCAGCCCCTCCCTCCGTGGTGTCACCCCCAAATTTTATAAGCACTCTCTCCACTTCATTATCCAAGTCATTAATGAAAATATTGAATAGCACTAGACCCAGGACTGAGCCGTACGTGTCTCACTAAATACGCCCTCCCAGTCTGACAGCACACCATTAATAACTACTCTTTGAGTAGGTCTTTCAACCAGTTGTGCACCCACCTTTACAGGAATTCCATCTAGACCCCATTTCCCTAGTTGGCTTATAGGAACGTTATGTGGGACTGTGTCAAAGCCTCACTAAAAATCAAGCTCTCTCATGGCTACTGCTCCTGCCTATGCACTCAGCCAGTAAACCTGCTCTGCTCCTACCCAGCTGCACCATCTCTGTCTGGGATGAGCTTTCACCCAGGAACCTTGCTCACTCAGGCACTAGGAAAGCAAGCTGGCCCCAGAACCTGGCTTCACATGGAGCTGATAATCACCAGCTGGCCAGGTCTCAGTCTACAGTGAGATGGGTAGAGATGAGGGAATCCAGAGGGTGCTGGATTTGGCTCATCACTACCTCCTTTAACTGTTCCATAGCCCAAATCCTGGCCTTGTTACGGTTTTTAATTCCCACTGACTTTTGCCTAAGCAGCTGCTGAGTATGAACACCAGGTGTGGGCATTATGTAGAAGTGTTTGATGTGAACGCAAAGTGTGCTTATTCCAGGGTTTGCAGCGGCGTGTGCAGAGCCTGGGATCACCCACCAGCAATACGTGCTGTTCTACAAACTTGTCACACGCGGACATGCAGGTGTGCAGACCCCAGCCCCGCCCCATTCCATGGGCCGGCTGGGTAGGGGAGCATGCTCTGCATCCCTGAAGTGGGGAAGCACAAGGTGCATTGCTCCTGCTGGCGCAGTGCAGAGATTTAAAACCACAGCAAGCCCTTAAAGGAAAAAAATACTTACAAAAGTACTGACCTAGGCCTAACTGGGAGTGATTATACACAAGTCTATACAGTACTGGGGCGCTGCTTCTCCTTTCTGCATACCCAGCCCCAAAAATAGCACGTGAGGCCCCATCCTGATGGGATCACCAAATCTCCACAGGCTGAGGAAAGCTGCCGGCGCCTGAAGAGCTCATACTCCAGCAAGAAGCAGGATCTCCCTGGTGCTGGGGTATAAACAAATCCTCCCAAAACCATCAAGAAAAAGCAGTGCTCTTACCCAAGAGTGTATACGGGACACCTCCTGCCAAAGCCACGTCTGTCCTCAATAGAGGGTTAGCATGAGAGTGTTTCCTCCTAACCCCACTGAGCTAGGGGGACACACCCCGCACGTACGCACACACACACACACAGGCTTGGCCTGCCAGGTACTCACCGCAAAGGGGTTGTAGGAGGCAGCCGCAGCTCCGCGGGCCCCCGCTGCAGAGGGCAGCATGGACAGCCCAGTGGAGAAGATCCCCAGTGCGCTGAGGTTCAGCCCTGGGATCAAGTTGGCTTGTTGCTAGAAGTGCAAAACACAGAGAGGTGGGAAACATGGAACAAACGGGGGGGGGGGGCGGGAGAGGGGAACCACATGCGCCCAAGTGCCCAATGACTCCTACACGTCCGCCCAGAGAGCTCGATCCAGTGGGTCCCATTCCGCATCAGCCCCCATGACGGGCAGAACGACCTGCAAACACCCCAGAGCCAACTTTGCCTGCTCCCACTGGACTAACTCTGGCTCTGGCCCTGACATTTTGAGGTCTCTACTGGGAGAATAGGAGCAGCAGGAAAGGGGCGCTTACGTTGACAGCGACAATGTCATTCTCATAGGCCTCTCGCAACTTCTTCATGATCTCCACTTCGGCATTGGAGCAGGCCTCGATGTTGCCCTTCACCGTGATGGTCCGTTCAGGGTTATAAATGGTTAAATCCTGTAAACTAAGCAGTTGCGGACAGGTGAACTTGCCTCCATCAAGGCAACAGAAAAGCAAGCCGCCATCACCCTCCAGCTCAGAGCAGGGAACCTTCTCCTTGGAGCAGCCAGGAAAACCCAGGGCTGCAGATTATCCCCCACCAGCCAGCCACCTCCACTGGCCATTGTGCAGGGGAGCATAGCCTGAATGTCCTGTTTCCATTCCAGACCTTCCGAACACAGCTCGCTTTACTGGCACCCATGCCTTCACCAGTGCCGGGCTGGGTGGAGCACCCCTGCCTGTGTCTGTGCACCTTTGGAGGAGTCCTACGCTGGCTCCACACGGTCACGTTCACAGCACGTACCCTGAGGGCTGGCCTCAGCAGCTCCCCTGACGCTCACCTCCCACAGCCAGAGATCAAGGAGCCTGGTTTTGGGCCATGCAGTAGCTCTCTGGGCTGGAGGTGGGTCGTTCTCCTCTGCCAGGATATCACAACTTACGGAGAGATGGTGATCTTGGTCCCTGTGTCTTGCTCAATTTTCTTCAGGTTTCGTCCCTCTTTGCCAATCAGTCTCCCAACTAGACTGTTGTGTGCTAAGATTTTCAAGGGAACTTCTTCGGTGCTAAAAGAAACAAAAGGCGTTTTGGTGGTTTTTGTAAGTTCCTTTTTCCTGTTCTCCTATCACCAGTATGCTCCAAACCGTGGAGTTCTCCTGGCCAGGAACACACACAAAAAGAAAAGAAAAGTAGGACAAAAACATCACATGGACTTTTTTTCATTGCAAAACCCATACGTTTGTAGAGTCCTTGTCATGTAAAGAATCTGAAATGAGTCCTCTCTGCACTTACAGAAAATCCAGACAAATAGCTCCTCCTGCAGCTAACCGTTTGGGGCAGGAGGGGAATCAAAATAACCCTGCTCAAGAAAAACTGATTGCAACTGGGGCTGGTCAAAAATGGGTTGGTATTTTCCCATGAAAAAATCCAAACTAAACAAAAACAATTTTTCATTTGGTTCAAACTTTAGGCGACTTTTAAATTTTTTCAATGAAACAAGCTGAATTGCTAATATTTGTTTCAAATTGCTGTTTGGAAAAAAGGAAATATCGACTCAAATCTCCAGAACACAGAAAATGGACTCCCATTCCAGCAGGGAGAAGGGGAGAGAAAAAGCAAAACCATTGAAAGCATGGGTCCTAAGGCATTACCTAAAGCCTGAGGCTTTACAGGTGGGCTGGTTTCCTTTACTGTCAGACCAGGCGTGTTCTAGTAACCAAAACTGTACATCAATTAGTTGTGCTGACTAAGCCTTTTAAACACACAAACATATTAAACCAAATCCCCATTCTTTTACATGGGCAACTACCACATTTTCTCTGGACCTCTGGGGATTTATTCTTCAAATCAGCTCCTTACTCTCCATCACTGTCTCCCCCCGCCTGGTGCGTATGGCTGCAGGAATCCTCCTCCTGCAGAGTGCTCTGTGCGGAACACTTACGATTTAGTCTCATCAGCTTCTTTCTGCATGATATCGAGGATCATGCGGCACGCTTCGGAGCACCCTTCGGGGCTGGCGTGGATGGTGATTGGCTTCTCAGCAGCACCGGCATTCTCCTTCCGATGGATGTCTACCCTGCACCAAGAGAATCAGCACAGAGAAACCCCTGAGATCAGACTGATGTCATAACAAGGCACTTAAGTGAAGCATCAAAGAAAGTGCATCTACACTGCTGTCTACAGACAGTACCCCTGAACCAGGAGTCACGCTCACGCTGCTGAAACGAGCTCTGAACCAACTGTCCTGAAGGGACCAAAATTCAGCAAGTGGCTGCAGAACCGTGGAAAACTCACTAGATACACTCACCATTCAGGACAGGTTTGTTTCAAGGTCTGTTAAACTTTTTGCAGGAATCCAGGCCTAAGTTGTGAATGACTGACGGCCCAGATTTGCATGAACCCAGACTGACTTCTACTAACCATGGGGTTTCAAACAATGTTGGCACTAAACCAGGTTCAACTCAGATTTTGACTTTGTTTGGCTGTACGATTTGGGGTTCATTTGCAAGTGAAAATCAAGGAGAATGAGTGGGTGGGGGGAGCTGAGCCAACACAGATCAGAACAGAGCCGGTCGCTCAGACGCAGGGCAGAGTTTCCCCGGTTCCAGGAGCTGCCAGTACTGCTACACGTTCTTCTCCTCAGCTTCTTCGGGATCCACCAGAACATGGCAGGGCAATGGAGCTCTGCTGCAGCACTATGGGCCTGAGGGCAAGGAGAGACGTCACAGTCGCTGCACAGCACAAGTGGCGTGTTAAAAACCAGAAGAGTAAAGTGAGTGCGTTTCTCTGTACGTGTGCGCGTGTGTCCGTCCCAGCTGGAGAGGATGACCCTGCTCTGTGTGCATGGTGGTCTCTTTGTTAGGAAAGGTCTTGTATATTACAGAGGAATAGTCACACTTCGGCAGCATCACACAAGAAAAGAATTACACCAAGAGAGGGATTTGGCCTGCACTTTCCAATCAGTTTTGGTACTCTTGAAGATAGCTGTATCTTAATTAGGGCTTCACCTTCCCACAGCTGATTGTGACATGACAGGAACAGACCAGGGGTCCATTTAGCCCAGCTATCCTTCCCCAACAGCAGCTTGTACTGGATGCTTTCGAAGGAGACCAGCTATCCCCCTAATGCACCTGGCCTATGTGCAACTCTTGTTCTCTTGGACCCTGGCTGGAGATCAGCTCACACCAGCAGACTGGACTGGGGCTTCACTCCACAGCCTGCATTTCGGGGCTCCAGGAGGTGGACCAGGGAGGGCTGTGCTGCAGGGGGAGCCTGGGAAGCATTTGGGCTGCAAGCCAGGGTGCAGCATGCATTGCCCCCGCTCCCCACCCCCATGTTGGCTCTGCTCTGCTGGCCAGTGCGTGGCTATAGACTAGTCCTCATGCTGTCCTCTCTGGTGGGGCTGCTGCCGTTGAGAACACTAGCGTGGAGCAGCTCTTGCGCTGCACTTGGGGGGCAGGAGAGCTGCGGCTGAGTCCTTCTCAGTGGGTGGGATGGGGAAAGTGCCAAGCACCCTCTCCACCCGCGCAAGGCTGATCACAATTTATGACAGACGCTACAAGGCATTCAGTTACTCTGTATAACCCAGGACATTAGTCTCCCTCAAAACAGGTCTAATCCTGTTCTGGCTCTTGAGAAGATCAATAATGTAATGATACCCATCATCGGTGAGTCCCACAGGTTAACCAGATATTTGTATTTCACATTTATGCTGAGTATCGTGATGGATCTGGTCGCAGCATCTTCTCTTATGACTGCCAGGCTGAAGCTACAAAAGTTAGCAATCCTCAGTGTGTTTCAGAGTGAGCTGAATACCAGCTGGGGACAAGACATTGGTTTGCCCAAGTAGGTATATTATCAGGATTTGCACATTTTCCTCTGATGCTGCTGTCAGAAGTAGGACACCTAGAGGAACTAAATGCATTGTGGATCAGTTCTGGGATGATAATTCCTGTGTCCTGCTATGTCTTCGTGTACAGGGACAGGCGGCAGATGCTGACTGATGAACTTTGTGTTAAACACAAATAGCTTGGGGCAATAACAAACTGGAGAGGGAAAACTGTGAAGAAAATCAGAATGTTACATACATGTTCAGCGTTAGGGAGGCAGATCTGAAAACCCTCACCAACAGCAGACTCCTTCTTTAAACAACACAAGATTAGAGCAGGGGGAAGGGTTGAAGTCGGATGCACAACATGGGTGCTGCAATCTACTAGCAATTCTCCTATTTCCAGATAACGTACCCCTGACACAGAGCTCTCCTCTGAAGCCTCTACTTCTCACATCGGGGATTTTATAAAGCACCCTAAAGGCACTGCTCATGAGGGCCTTGCTCATGAGTCCTGGGATCAGCCTCATGCCACTCGGATTTTCTTCCTGATTTGCGTGTTCCTTGCTAGAGCACTGGGCTGAGATGACCTGACTCTTGGCCGGTCTATGCCTGCGGGCCCTGCTCTTGTGCTGTGACGTGTGCCAGCATCGCACTGCAGCAGCAGGGCTTGGTCTCTGAATGCGCACAGCCTGGGAAGAGCCGCCTTCTGGTTCCGGCTGCCGGCAGCACGCAGGTGTCTGGCCATTACTATCTTTTCAGATACAACACACTCTCTGATCAGAAGCAGGGGGCCCTGTTACTGACCTCATCCGAGAAGAGACTCCTCCTCTCATGGCCCAGTGTGAATGGGTTGGGAAACGTGACCCCAGGCAGGAGACGATCTTGGGACCAGATGCCAATTGAGTTCAAACTCGGGTGTTTAGCCACTGGCTAGCACTGCCTGCGGTACCGAGCCGGCATGCCCCAGAGGGAGCATGGGAATGGACAGCGTAGCAGAGAGCCACGGCCCCTCCCCTAGCAGCAGGGTGAATGCATGAGGCACCAGCTCCGAGAATTGGGCCACTTATTCCTGTGCCTAATTTCAGGCTCCTGGGTTGGCCGTTCTGGCCAACATACTACAATGGCTTGATGGCCAACACTGCCGTGCTGTGCGCGCCCTGCTGCCCTGCTTGCTACCATCTACTAACCCCTCCTAGACATCAGGCTGAGGCAAGACAGCATTGCATTAATGGCACGGGCAATGACACACTCCTGGCCTACAGGCAAGGGCGCTCTAGTGCGCCTGATCTGATCTGGGCAGCTACAGGCCACCCGCGGAGTCCTGGGGAAGGAAACACGACCGTTCGCGGTACTTACTTGGACTGGGTTTGCTTAGTGAGGTTCTTTATGGTCAAGCCCTCCTTTCCTATGATCGCACCAACAAACTGCGTGGGGACCAGGATCCGTAGTGGGAAATCGAGCTGTTTGGGCTGTGAGGAGCCCCCCGGGGAGGGGCCCCGCTCCCTGGAGGCACGGCCCCCCCGGCGGGACCGCTGAGGGGGCGGAGGGGAGCTCACCTCTTCATCCGGGATGTAGGAAATCTTGAAGGAATAGTTCTCAAACTGGTGGCCGCTGAGCTTCTCAATTGCTCTGAAAGGCAGAGAAAAGAAGCCGCTGGTTAGGCCTTGCACCAGCTGTGGGTGCCAGGCCTGAGGCACCTTTGCCAGGAGGTGAGCCACCGACCCGACCGGGTGCAGGAGACTTTCCCTGTCCCTATGGGCTGGGTAAGCGTCCACACTGTCTGGACATGGTCCAAGGTCCCTCCTAGGAGCATGGGCATCCCTAGAGCAGAGATCTCATGGCTCCCCAAGCCTGGGTCTTCGCCCCTGTCAGAGACATCCAAATGCTTAAGACAGTCACAATGTGTCCAAAGGGGTGTGTGTAACCCATTGCCACTTGGCAGGGCTCTGTGCCCCTCGAGGGCATGTCCTCTGCACAGCGCTCTATCCCCCCACCCCCGCTCTGTGTACCTTGAGGGCACGTCCCCCGCCCCTGCGGCGCTCTGTGCCCCCGGAACACTGCGGGGGGGATGAGCCTACTGCAGTGTTGGCTAACTGATGCCTGGTGTGATCCCAGCACAGCTGATGGAGCTGCACCGCGGAGGCATTAGTGTGACATTGACTCAGTATCTCTCTCCCAGTCCCTGCCAGGGCTGCCTGAGTCCCACCCCGGTGTAGAGACGCAGCCTCCCCTTCTCCACTCCACAGCAAGGGCCCACTCCAGCTCCATCCCAGCCTGGCAGGAGACAGGCAGGCCAGACGGAACTCACACAAGTAGGAATCCTGGCCCAATTCTCCCTCTCCGCGGCTACAGGCGCGCCCTCCACTCCAGCTCTGTAACCCCCCAAACACCTCTGGAGACTCCCCAGGCAACAGCCACCTGGCAACTGCGCTTTCCTAAGCCCACCATCTAGCTAGCTGTGCTCTGCCAGCATGCACCTTCCCCGTGGAGCCCTGCTGGACTGTGGAGACGGGACACTGGGAGCCTAGCAGCAAATCAAGTGTCGCCAGTGGCTGGAGCCACCCTGAGCACAACAGCCCTCAGCATACATGGAGGGCACTGGGTTTAATCTTCCTTTTACATACTAAAGCCAGCCCGGCCAGAGGAGCTGATCGGCTCTGCATTCCTGGCCCTCTGCACAGAGGGGGCATAGCCTGTGGGACAGCGTCCAGGACAGGGGCTGCTCTCCCTAACCAGCACAGGCAGGGCCAGGAGTCATGGGTCTGGAAAGGTGCCCAAGCTTCACTTCGCACGTGTGCCATAAGGCACTGTATAGAACAGTCCACATCCCAAACCAGACCCTGGTTCAAGGGACAGGTGGGATTTTATGGGGTGCTCCACTCAGACTGCTCTCTGGGGCCAGCTCCCACCCCGCTGACTGCAGTGAGGCAGAGCGAGACCAACACTGAGCCCCTCTGAAAATCCAGTCCCCACCTGACTCTTTGTGGGCTGCCTGCAGTTCCTGCTCCTGGAGCTGTGGCAGGTTCTGTGACCAGCGGCACAGAAGTAGGAGAGCGCCGGGGGTGAGGGTGTCTCAGACTAGCATGGGGACATGGATCTCTGGGCCAAAGAACTCTCTAGCCCACTCTGACCCACTGACAATAACGCTGGCAATTCCCCCAGGCCCAGGGCAAATGAATGGGGGGTTTCCCAGTCGGTTACTGAACTCTGACCCAGAAACAGCTCACTCTTTTGTGCCAGAGAAAACCCGGAGGGGGGGGGGGGTTCCGGTCCTCTTACAATAGCGAGGCTGAAGCAACTGCTCAGGTGCAATGCCAATGCCAGGAAGCACTGGGGGATGCTTGTTGAAAGCAGACGATCAAACAGAACCGCGTTGCATTTGCAGAGCAATAGGAGGTGCTGGGGGCTTGTCCACAGCGATGCCAACGGGAACGGAGCTGGGAGCTACTTATTGCCCCCACTGTGCACCGAGAGCTCGCTACCAGGGAGGAGATGAATGATTCGCTCAGGGAATGCTAGGTAACAGACCAGCGGGAGCTGCAAGAGAGCAGCCTGCTCAGGGGGAGTGCAAGCCGGATGGGAGATGTCTGACCCTTCCAGAAAGTCCTTGTTCTTCAGGACACAGTGAGTTTCTGGGATCTCCAGCATGTGATGGCTTCGGAGTCTCAGCTCATTAAGGGTCTGGCCCTGCTCCCTTTCCCACAATGAGCAGATCACAATGCCACAGATCATCCTGTGGGTTTCATGGAGTGGTGGGGAGGGGGCTGAATCAGGCCCTGGCCTACAGTGACCACTTGTGTGTGACTGAACTTATAAGCCAATGTGATCTCACCAGCAGGGTGGCTCCCGGATGGGGCCAGCTGAACCATTCGCCCAGGGCAAGTGAAAAACAACGCCAGTGCCGAGGGACTGGCCACCAAGCAACCAGGCATGCAGCCACTGGGTGGGCACAATGCCTCATGCAGCATAGCACAGGAGGGAACCAGTTAGGGCCAGATTCTGCATGCTGAGCAGTACCTTCCTGGGGGGGGAGGGAGCTTATTGATTTCAGTGACCCCCAGAGCTCCTAGATACGGAGGGACATTTGGAAACACTGCCAGCACCTCCTGCCGGGCTCCCTTCCAACTGAGCCAAACAGGTGGCTTAGTTTGCTGTATATTTGGCCAAAGTTCTGGCCCTACAGAAGGCAAAGGGAGTTTTGGCGGGGCCAGGATTTCACCCCTGGATGACACAACCTTGCGACTGAGCCCAGGCAAGGGGCAGAGCTAGCTGTTCTGCACCAGGAGCCCTGGGATGGACTCAGGGCTTGTCCACACGGAGACTTAGTGTGTGGCCAGCCAGGGCATGAATGAACAGCATGCCAGCCTGCTGCACATTAACTGACCATGCGTATCCTGCTAGCGTGCGCGAAAAGATCTGCACACTGCCATACGGCTGATTTATAAAGCATCTGATACGGGGCCCAACAAAAATCACCCTCTCCGATTCATTCAAATCACCTTGGACTGTCAGTGGGAATGAAAACTAGTGAAAGGGTCCTAAAGAAAACTGGCTTTTAGCCGACAGCTTCATTAATGATCTAGAGGAAGGAGCAAACGCAGTTTATACGAAATTATGAGAATAGAAAAATAAAATCAGAAGGCCTAACAAGACAGGACGAATTGACAGAGCGGGAACAGCATGAACAGAATCTGGAAAAATGCAAACCTGAACATCTAGGAGAAATAATTTGGGAAAAATGAGGCTGAATTTCATGGAAATTCCTGAGAGCAAGATCAGTAACCACTATGGGATCAGCGACACCCTCCTCGCGGGGCACATCCCAAACAGGACCTTCAAGACCTAAGTCTTGCCCCTCCCCAGAGGTGAGGGGCAGCTCACCGCTGGCATGTCAGAACACTAGGTCAGTCGCAGGCAAACCCACTATTCGTTACAGGGAAATAAATGAGCCCTGCCCCAGTGAGATGGAGCGATGAAAGGTGCATGCAAGGAAAGGCAGCTGACTCACTGCCTGGAGGGATGAAGAAAGAGAGAGGGTGAAAGGAAGGATGAAAGAGAGCAAGAGTCACTTACACTTTTGCTTCTTCTTTTGTTGCATACGTTACGTTGACAACGGCCGTTTCTGTGTCTGTGTTGACTAAGGGAAAAGCAACACACGCTGGCGTTAGTTTGTGGACGGAGAAGGTCCTCATCACCTTTTCCTTGGTGACAGTTACTAAGCCTGTCACCTGTTCCTGGCCAGGGGTGGGCTTGATTGCTCTTTACAGTGAGAGGCTGGGAGGGATGCTATTCCCCTGGGCCGGATGCCTGTGATGGTGGGCTTGGCTATTCTTTGCTCACTGGCTGATCTGTGGATACTAAGTTCAGGAGTAGCTGGGTGTGGGCCTGGCCTGCGTACCAGCCAGGTCATAGTGGGGTGCATGTCGCTCTGTCTGGCCGTGGGCAGAGGTGAATGAGTGCCCACTGTTAACTGTGATGAGAGCTCCAAACTCATTTCCTTTGTGACCTGGTCAGCAGTTTTTAACCATCATCTCTAGGTGCCGCACCAATGATTTAATGTCCTCAGCCCGTTACGCTGGTAAATACTTCTGCTCTTTGATGGAAGAACACCTGCATCCAGGGGAGGATGAGCATCCATGCATGGTTAATGCAGGGCTCTGCCTACTGCTGCAGGCTAACAGAAGGGACTGCCTCTCTCCAGGAGTTCTTGGAGACATCTCTCTAGCCCAGCTTCGCCCCATGGCCAGGACGTTTTGTATAGACACTAAATTGCTAAAGGGACCTTTTTTATTTCCTACCATGGGTGAGCCAGGCAGTCCAGCCCTTTGATCACTGCTGTCCAGGCTGGCAGGTGCTGGCTCTGTGCTGCGTGACACAGCTGAGGAGAGCTGAGCATAGCTAAGTGAAGTGGCCCGGAGAACAACAGAAAAACAAGATGCTCCTGGTTGGTGTCCTGTGGCTTTACCAGGAGCCCAAGTGCCCCCCATGCTGGCTCTGAGCAACTGGTGAATGGCTGCTTAAGGCTCTCTCTCATGCGCCCAGGGGAAGATTCACATTCTTGGTAGTGCGGGGGCTCAGCCTGGGATTCCTAGCGGAGTGCAATGATGCTAGAGAGCCATCTCTACCCTTTGGGAGAGAAGCGAAGCTCTTATCTGAATCAACAGCAGTTGCCGGGAGCTAGGAAGGGCCTCTCCTGGGTGCTGCCTGGCACTGACCTGCTGGGGTGCTGGGGAGGGTGCTTGGCCAAGCTTCTCTGCTGCGTGGCTGCCTGTGCCCCTTCCCTTCATGTCCTGTGCTGTCTGGGGAACCTGCCCCTCTGCCCCCACACCTCATGAAACATCCCAGGGCTTTCCCCAGCCCTCTCCCCTGTCCGGGCGGGATCAGTCAGGAAGGTCAGTCTGTGCTAGCCTAGTCATCACCCTTTACCCTAAGGTTCCACAGCCTTGTGGGAGCAGCACCCTGCAACGGCTGGAGAGATGGGAGTCTTGGGTTCTAATCCAGCCTAGGCCACTGATCTGCTGTGGGATCTTGGGCAAGTCACTTAGACGATCCGTGCCTGGGTTTCTCCGCCTGAGCATCACACTTCCCTAATTCGCAGAACTATTGCAATGGCTAACAGAGGCTCAATGTATCTCAGAGAAAAGGCAGTAGACAAAGGCCAAGCACTGTTACTGTTATGCAGTTACAGCACCCCCTGGTGGCAGGGGTGGGCAAACTTTTTGTCTCGAGGGCCACTTCTGGGAATAGAAATTGTTTGGCTGGCCATGAATGCTCACAAAATTGGGGTTGCGGCGCGGGCTTGGGTTGGGGGCGCGGGTTCTGGGGTGGAGCCAGAAATTAGGAGTTCAGGGTGTGGGAGGGGGTGCAGGCCCTGGGGTGGGGCTGGGGATGAGAAGTTTGCGGGGCAGGAGGCTGGGATCGAGCAGTTTGAAGAGTGGGAGGGGGAAACAGGGCTGGGGCAGAGGGTTGGGTTCTGGGGAAAGGCTCAGGGGTGCAGGCTCCAAGCAGCGCTTACCTCAAGTGGCTGCTGGAAGCAGCGGCATGTCCCCTCTCTGGCTCCTATGCGGAGATGCGGCTCTGCATGCTGCCCCATCCGCAAGCACCGCCTGTGCAGCTCCCATTGGAGTGCCCAAGGGGGCCATTGGGAGTGTGTAGGGGCCGGAGCAGGGCCACGTTGCGGCTTCCGGCAGCCACGTGGTGCGGCCCCCAACCCTGTGCCCCGGCTGGAGTGGGGCCACGTTGCAGCTTCTGGGAGCTTTGTGGTGCGGCCCCCGACCCTACACCCTGGCTGGAGCATGGAGCAGGGCAAGCACAAGACCTTGCTCCCCAGCGGGAGCTCGCGGGCCGGCTTAAAAAGGCTCATGGGCCCTAATTTGCCCATCCCTGTTTTAAAGGGTGGTTTATACTCAGAGGCTGATTCCCAAAGCTGCCCAGGGGACCTAGATGCCCTTGAGTGGTTTGAGATACTCAGCCAGAGTGCCCAGTCCTGAAATCCTCTCTCAGGCAAAAATCCCACTGACTTAATCGGGCCATTTATCCTGTGGCATGAATCTGATCCTGTTCTAGGCTCATCTCAACAGGGAGCCTGGGGGATTTCTCCTGCACAGATCTCTCAGACGCTGCCAAGAGCTCACACCTGATGCATCACTGATGACACAGAGAGGGGCTCCAGGAAAGCTCTGATAAACACCTTGTACTCTGAGTACAGAGTACAGAAAAGTCTCATTAAAAATCAGCCATAAAAATACTGCTCCTGTCCACTGTGTGCAACTGCCCCGGGAACGGCCTAGGAGAAAGCTAAGGCACCCTTTTAGTATGCTAACGGGGCTTTTGGGACATGCTCTGGGTAGCTGCTAAGCCCTGCATCCCTGCGGTACAGTCTTGCAAGATCATGTATGCTTGTGCGCACACGCGTGTGTATTGCCTTGGAGAACGCTTTGCAAATCTCCATCACTTGCTTGAGCACAATGGGGCGCAGCTCTGATGAGTGCAGGACTTTGTTGTGCTCCCAGGACCAGATTCTGGCAGCCTCATGCAGCGGGGAGGAGGACTTTATTCTGCAAACAGACCCAGCAGGACTGCCAGAGAAATGAGGCACTCCTACTCAACAGCAGCTAGTGCTGATGGCAGGATCAGGCCCCAAGCAACCAGTGGACATGGCTTTATCAGATGAGCCCAAGCGTTATCAGCAAAAGCCGAACCACTGCCTGGTCTCAGGCGGGCCTGGGGCCTGCCCTGTGTTGGCAGCCCCGTGCCTGGCAATGTGGATGCACGGAAAGAGGGGCTGGCCGGGTGAGGATAGGTTTGGGGGATCCCTTGGCAGTCCAGGTGCTGTCTAGATGGCTTCTAGATTCCAATGGCCTCTTTACTGCGACCTGCACTGCTCCCGAGTCAAAGGGCTGCTGGCCAGTCAGCTCTGGTCTGCATGACAGCCAGAATCCCAGATAACGGGGCTCACGGCTGCGACACTGAGTGGGCCCGTGTCCTGCGAGGCGGTGTGCCACCATCCCAGCTCCTAAGCGTGTCCTCCTAAGTGGGGGTTGGGGGGGGGGGAGGGTAGGAGGAGCGGATGATGCCACCTACCCATTTCTTACCTTGTTCCACATTCTCTACAGTCCCATACTGAGCTAAAAGTCCATCTAGCACCTGAAAGAGAAAGCATCAAGCAATGCAGGGTGAGTCAGTCTGAAAGGGCTCCCAAGGTTAAAGACTTAGCGATAGGGACCCTCCCCTGTGCATCTGGCTGACTTGGGGAGCAGAGCAGAGCTCTGGCTCTACCTACACAAGACAAGTATCAGAGGGGTAGCCATGTTAGTCTGTATCCATGCATCTGAAAAAGTGGGTTTTTTACCCACAAAAGCTTATGCCCAAATAAATCTGTTAGTCTTTAAGTTGCCACTGGACTCCTCATTGTTTTTACACAAGACAAGTGACTGGCTGCGGACTGTGTCTCCTCAGCCCTTGTCGCCTGAGGTTCAGCATGCCCGGCTGCTGGGCTGGATGGATCAAACCACTTTCTTGGAGGAAGTGCTGACAATGGCTGGGCCTGGCCTTCTGAGTGGGGAAAGACGTCCTTTTCCTAGTGTCAATATACACTCAAGCCCAAATGAACCTGCAGTTGAGTCTCTCGAGCACACTGCCCCTATGGCAGCTATTGCTGGAATCAGAATTTGACTCGGCCGCCTCCAGACCTTCTGGGTCACCCCAGCGACTGTCGCCACAGCAGGAACAGAGGGGAAACGCCACCTCCAAAGAAACCCCGGAAGATGCTGGAGATGCTTCCCCAAAGCCCATCATGTCAGCTCCATGTGGGGTCTGGCTTTGGCAAGGTGATGGCAAGGAACCCAGGGTGCTCCCCAACATGAGCCACTCCCCAGCCTGGCACCTGGTACCAAGCAGAAGCAGCAGGTGGATTATTTCCACAGGGCAGCTCCTCTCCTGGGACTGCAATGCTGTAGCCACCTTGAGGAGATGGGCCATCTTGAGCTATAGCCAAGCCACACCCACACCATGCACCTCGGGCTAGGAAACACAGTGTCACGGGAACAGCCTTCTGCAAAGGCTGCTTTCTGCTTCCCTCCTCAAGACCCTGGGAAGATGCCACAGGACAAAGGTCAGACTATGCTTGCAGCTCCTGCCCAGCCTCCAACATTTGTTCAGATGCAATGACAGGGGAACTTTGTAGGAAGTGGGAACCTACTTACCTCCCACTGTAGGTGAGGGGGGATGTTCCGGATCTGAATCTTCCTGCTCCTGTAAAGAAAACAGCACAGATTAGCCCAGACACCACTCCAGCTCCTGGGCTGCCCAGCCAAGTAGCTATCCTGGTCCGGGGTGCATGGTACCTCGTGCCTGGGGGGAGACTTTTAGGAAACGCTGCTGAAGCGTTCGGGGGAAAAGAATCACTCCACACCCACTCTGGCCCTGCTCACTGCCCTCTGGCCACAGCAGCTAGGCCCCAACCTGCCTCTCAGAGGAGTCATTCCCATTGCTGCTGCTGCACAGGGCTTCCAAGACAGCTCTACAGATGAGCCAGAATACCCAGTAGAGCAAACTGCCTCCAGCCAATGGAAGCGCAGAACCGATGCTCGGGGCAGGGGCAGCGCGCTGAGTTCCAGAGACCCCCCTTCCTAGGAGCTGGATCTGCAGGCTGCTTCCGGGGTGCAGTGCAGAGCCAGGATAGGTAGGGAGCCTGCCTTAGCTCCACAGCACTGCCAACCACAGGGTCCCTTTTTGACCAGGAGTTCCGGTCGAAAACTAGACACCTGGTCACCCAGCACAGGTCCAGTGGCAGATACATCCACCCATTCTCGCCAGAGGCCCCAGACACAGCTGGAAGAGACACGGCCCTGGTGTGACCACAAAGGAATATTCCATGATGCCCTGATACAGTCCTAACCTCCATCCCCAGCAGGCCCGGGGTATTTGCACCCATTCCTATTCTGAAGGCTCAGCTCCTGCTAGGTCGGGTCGGGTCGGCGCATGATACTGCTTTTCACATCAACATGTATTTCTAGCAAGTTCCCATCCTGGAGAATCTTTGGCTGCAGCCACATGAACCACGGCTCTGGGGCCTACCCTTAACGTGGCTAAGAAAAACAACCCTGGACTTCCAACCACACCTTGAGCGAAGGGCTGAGCCTTACCCTGCGGTATGAGGTCTAAGAGCCATGCAAACCAGCAAAGGGAGCCCCTGAGAACCCTGGGGTACGGAGGTACAAGGCCACACAGGGCGTGGCAGCTCAAAGCCAACTGTCTCCACAGTATTCTTGCCAGCAAGTTAAAAAAGTATCGATTGGATGAATGGACTACTATAAGGTGGATAGAAAGCTGGCTAGATCTTCAGGCTCAACGGGTAGAGATCAATGGCTTGATGTCTAGTTAGCAGCCGGTAATAAGCGGAGCGCCCCAGGGGTCGGTCTTGAGGCTGGTTTTGTTCAACATCTTCATTAATAATCTGGATGATGGGATGGCTTGCACCCTCAGCAAGTTCGCGGATGACACTAAGCTGGGGAGAGAGGTAGATAGGCTGGAGGGTAGGGATAGGGTTCAGAGTGACCTAGACAAATTGGAGGATTGGGACAAAAGAAATCTGATGAGGTTCAACAAGGACAAGTGCAGAGTCCTGCACTTCGGACAAAAGAATCCCATGCAGGCTGGGGACCAACTGGCTAAGCGGAAGTTCTGCAGAAAAGGACCTGGGGATTACAGTGAATGAGAAACTGGATATGAGTCAACAGTGTGCCCTTGTTGCCAAGAAGGCTAACGGCATATTGAACTGCATTAGTAGGAGCATTGCCAGCAGATCAAGGGAAGTGATTATTCCCCTCTATTTGGTACTGGTGAGGCCACATCTGGAGTATTGCATCCAGTTTTGGGCCCCCCACTACAGAAAGGATGTGGACAAATTAGAAAGAGTCCAGTGGAGGGCAAAGAAAATGATCAGGGGGCTGGGGCACATGACTTATGAGGAGAGGCGGAGGGAACTGGGCTTATTTAGTCTACAGACGAAAAGAGTGAGGGGGGATTTGACAGCAGCCTTCAACTACCTGAAGGGGGATTCCAAAGAGGATGGAGCTCGGCTGTTCTCAGTGGTGGCAGATGACAGAACAAGGACTAATGGTCTCAAGTTGCAGTGGGGAGGTCTAGGTTGGATATTAGGAAACACTCTTTCTCTAGGAGGGTGGTGAAGCACTGGAATGGGTTACCTAGGGAAGTGGTGGAATCTCCATCCTTAGAGGTTTTTAAGACCCGGCTTGACAAAGCCCTGGCTGGGATGATTTAGTTGGGATTGGTCCTGCTTTGAGCAATGGGTTGGACTAGATGACCTCCTGAAGTCTCTTCCAACCCTAACCTTCTATGATTCTATGAAGTGTGGGAAGAGACGGGGAGGCAGGACAGGCCGCAGAGCACAGGGTGCTGCGCTAGCCAAGCGAGCTGCTGCTTTCTGAACGGCTGGGTATGTGGTCCCAAGCATGGCAGCAGTGCAGCCTGGAGGTATCACAGTCACGGAGCGTGCCAGGGACTCTCTCGGGGGAAAGTGCACAAGCTCCATCAACCTCCACACGCAGAATCCTCTGACCCGAGTTTAGTGGTGCTCGGCCATCGCTGCTTTCTGGGAATGCAGAGCCTGCAGTGGACCCAGCCCCCAAATTGGGAATCTCTTAGACACCTGCTCCTGGGTAGGCAGCCCAGGTCAACTCCTCCAGACGCTCCCAGCTCCGCCTTGTTTGGACAGAACTGCCTACAGCTATGGAAAGGCCTACTCACCCACGCCCCCCACTGGTGAGGCACAGAGACAGCAGAGAGAGAAGCCAAGGTGACTGTCGCCTGAGCACGGCTAGCATGGCAACCTCATGGCATGGAGCCCTGGGGGATCCCCCAGAGAGACCCTGTGGGGTGCTGGACCACTGACCCCAAGGCCAGGGAGAAACAGAGCCACCAAACAGCAGCCCTGTCCGCCCTGGCTGCTCCTTGCTGCTCAGTGCAACTGCAGGCAGCTGGGAGATCTCAGAGCGCAAAGCACTGATTGCTTCCTACTGCCAGACGGAAACCATCGACTGTCTCAGACCCAGACGGACAGGGGACAAGGAAATTAGTGGTGCTACCTGAGCCGTTTCACCACACCCTCCCGGGTCTCATTACCTGGCACGAGGGCTTGCAAGAGGGCAGTCTAAGGGGGAGGGTAGAGATCTCCATCGATAGCAGACATGGCTCCCATTGCTGGCTTTCGCCAGCCAGGATGGGTAGGTCCACACTGCAGATTGTTGCCTGCAGCTCCCCCAAGGCTCCTTCCCGCAGTCTCCTTTCGTGTGCGGATGGGATCTGGGGTTCCCATGCTCTGGGAACAAGCACCGAGGCTGGGCCTCTTTGTCCCATGAAGGGTGTGTCTAGATGAGATTTGGGAGCCCTGTGTCCAGACTAGCATCTAGAGTCATGCTGGTCATCAACTGGCTCAAGTTCAAACAGGGCCAGCCCGGCCCTACCTCTCTGCTCTTTGTAGCCCCAGCGGCCGAGTACAACAACCCTGGGCCTTTGCAGGCCAGGCTGAGCAGCCTGCTAGCCTCGGAACTCCGGCATGTCTGTCCCCCAGCCCCTGTGTGGAGATCTCCCTGCAGAGTCAGCTGGCTCTTACCCAGATGTTGCTCCTAACCCCACTCCCATCCACACGCAGAACCCTCTGACCCGAGTTTAGTGGTGCTAGCTGCCCCGGCTGGGATATTGGCTAGAGCCTGGGTGCTGGGTTCACTCAGGCTGGTAACCAACCCGCTTTGCTGTCAAATGCAGGCTAAATCACCAGCATGCTGCCAGTCCAACAGCACCTTCCCACAATCCCTGCTGCGTGCCCAGAAGGGCAGACATGTTCTCCCACAATGCACTGGGAAAGACTCAGAGTGACTCAACTTAATGGAACACAAAGAACTGTGGGATATGCCCCCTGAAACTCTAGCAACACACCTGGGGGAAACGCAGCACAACTGAGGACAGTAATGGGCTTACAACCAGGTGCTCAGAGCCGGAGGCCAATTCCCCTCACTAACTCTCCAGCCAGGACGTAACCTGTGAGATGCGCCACCCCCATGATTCCCCTCACCTACTCACTTGTCTCACAATTAACACGGAGGAAAAAATCCCAACCCTGCCCCTCCCCCAGCTGCGAAGCAGTAACCCCCGTGTGCTAAGGGGACAGGTCCGATTCCATTTTACAGAGCACAAAGCAAACCCAGTGGCAGGGTAAAACGCTGCCTGGGTGTTGTGAAGGAGTAAAAAGAGAGCTCCAGTGCTCCCAGACAGTTGTCTGAGAGCAGGAGCCTTGTCTGTTTCAATCTCCTGCGTTCTCCCGAAACCCAGGAAAGTCGATGGAAGGCTGGCAAGGAAACACAGACATGTATCTGCATTTACACACGCACCTGTCCTCTAGGGTTTGGTGAGCAGGTTGCTCCCTGGAGGAGTCAAAATTTTACCAACAATTTGCCCCTTCCTTTGGAGCCATGTGAGAGTCTTCTGCATTGGAATCAACAATGTGGGGCACAGCAAAGGGGAGGACACCCAGGAGGCAGTAAGAACGCTGGGCCAGGAAAACCATGGCAGCATTTCCTTAGACACAACCGCAGCAAGAGCAAATCAGGCAGAGACAAAGCCCATGGCGCTGCGGCTGCACCCAGGGCCGAGGAGGCAGAGGCCTCTAGCTCCTGGAGCCACTGGCAGGCGTGATTTGGGAACAACACATTGTTAGAGGAGACAGGCTGCAATTGAAGGAAAGGGGACTGGCTAATTTAATGCCAGCCAGCGCAGTCATCAGGCACTTAGCAGAGGGTGTGTCTACACTGGACCTGGAGGTATAATTTGCAGCTCAGGCAGACATACCCATGTTAGCGCTGATCCAGCAGTGTGGACAGCAGGAGGGGCTGGCTGCCCCACATACACAGGGATTCACACAGGATCATGCTCTCGGGGCGACCAAGCCATGCCACTGTTTTTAGCACACTGTGGTGGGCACATCCACCTGACCTGGGAATTACGTCGCCAGCTCCCGTGCAGCTGTACCCAGAGAGACCGGGGGGGGGGGGGAGGGAGGGGGAGGGAGCAAACGTTGTCCAGACTGCCATGGGCATTAGCAAGCCCACTGTGAGACCCCGGCAGAGACCAGATATGGGAGTGTTTACTGCGATGTGGCTAGGCGAGGTCATATCCTGGTGGGCAGGGGGTATAGTATTGACGTCTTGGTAAAACCTACCAGTGCCTTGCCACCACAGCGGGACAGCTCATGCACACTGGTTATCCTGCTGTAAACCCCACCTCCACCGACGACGTAGCCGGAGACAACGCCACGGCAGTGCCTCGGGCGGAGCTCTCACACGACAGAGATAAGGCATTCTCCACTGAGGGGACCCGACCTCTGCATGGCCCGTTGGAGGAACCGTGACTGGATCGGAGCCGAACCAGTTTCAGAGAATGCTGCAGGGTTCACCTCTGTGCAACAACCAAACCAGGGAAGGATGACCCCTCCAGACCTCCCCAGGCAGGACAAGCTGCTGCACTGCAACAGGGCACAGAACAGTGTTCACTGAAGTCCACTGTAGACAACACTGCAAATCTGACTTCCTAGACACACTATTCATATACCATGGCGATGGAAGAGGGCAGCTAGGAAACCCCAAGATGTCAGAGCCAGCCATGAATTTCAGGGTGTCTCCACCAGCACCTCTCCCTGGGCTTTCTGTCCTGGGTGAGAGCCCCACTGTCATCGAAGTTCAGATTCCAGCCATGAAAGGCCAGTGCTGATGACAGACATGCAGTGACACCATCATTACTAATCAGCCCTCCGGAACAAGCTCATTGGGTGCATCATGACATTAGGACAACACACTGCCTGGAAACGTTGTCGTGGGAGAGAAGCCGGGATGACATAGGTGCCTGGGATCACTCAGGGGCATTGAAGGATGGAATGAAAAGCAGATGATCTCAGTCGGTGGCGGTAGGAAGCCTGGTGGTGTTTGCATTTTATAAAGTGTATCTGCCGTGCCCTGGATACTTAGTAGGTGTTTGCTACAACCTGACTGCGCCCAGCCCTGCACGGGTGTGCCAGGGGTAAGCAGAGCCCTCCTCTCCGCTGCACATCAGTGCAGAGGCCGAGCAAGATGGTAGCGTGCCAGGTGAGCGTCTCCAGCAATGCCAGCTGTCCCAGAGGGCACGCAGCCATGGCCCATCCCCACTACTCCATTGGCCAGCAGAACTGCACCCAGACGGGGGCAGAGGACACGTCCCCCTCTCGGTTCCTGCAATCCTGTGGAGTCTGGGGGGCCCTAAGCCGCCTGTGCTAGGTGCAACGGGCCAGATTTAAGAAGGGATTTCGGTGCCTAATGGGATTTACATAAGTGCCTAAGCAGGTTAGGTGCCTAACTCCCTCTGTCAATCTGGTGCAGTGCCCCAGAAGTGCCTGCTTTAGGCATAGTGCCACCACACCACTGGCCACCAGGAAGCCCTCTCCAGGTACTCATCTCCCCTGCTCTGAAAGGGGAACTAGCATCACCGCAGCTTCTGAAAGCACCTCCGGTCTCTGCAGCAAGGCTGCTGGTTCCTGCTGCTAGCTGAGAGAACTACACCTCCTCCAGGAGCAGGGCACTTAGGGCAACTCCTCTGTCCTCCTCCAGCAGTGGGGGGCAGCAACTGTTCAGTAAGAGCATGGAGATCGCAGCACACTAAGGAAACATGGCCTGGCTTTGCCAGTGCCCCGCCATCCCAGGGCACACAACAGGGAGCTGGAAAACTGCCTTGGAAGTGATTCAAACGCCCCTGCCAGCCAAGCCAATGGAAATGCACACCTCCTGCCGGTTAGTGAGCTGTGGGGGAAGGGAGAAGCATTTTCTGTTCTCCCCTCAACTATTTTCCCAACCCCCAAAGTGTTGCTCAGAGGTGGGAAATCAGTTGTGCTGCAAGGAAAACTGGCTGCTTTGCACACCTCCCCTGGATGGGGGACTCACGCCTGGGGCTTGGAGAGCGGCATTTATCCCTCACTCCCCTTCCCAAGGCACAAGGACGACCAGGAGATCCACCGCTAAGCAGAGGTGCCACATGTGATCAGACCCGTTCTACTGCAGAACAGATACCAGGCACAGAAAAGACTTGGCCTTGGGAGGTGCTATAATAGTTTTACCAGCAGGAGTTTGGGAGAGGCACGGTACTCCTGAGCAGCAGCACCACACAGACCTCACATCTGAGAGACGCAATTGGCACTGACTGCCCCACATCTGCTCCTGGGGGGTATCCCAGTTCAGGGACCTGCACTTCCCCTCGGAGGTCCACTAAGGGCCCCCAATCTCAGGCTTCCAGCTCCTGAGCTATTGCCTTTCCTGGGTGGAGTCCAGTGCCTCTCTCCCTTCTGACTGGGGTATTCCCAGGCTGCATAGTTGCCTACCTTCAAAGTGTTATCCCCAGCACAGACAGCCATGCTTGCTTTCTCCTCAGAGACTTGTAACCATGATTTCTCCAGGTATGTTACCACCCAGCTCTTTCTCAGCCAGCCCACTCTATTCTTCAGGTAAAACACCTTACAGAGAAGAGGTATCCAAAACAATATAACAATCTGCACCCCTGCTAACAGCTCACCAGGCACCAGCCCCTCCCATCCCCCTGGGGACATCTTTGGGGTCACTAGTTCATCAGAGCTTCAGCTCAGAACCAGGAGCCAGTTCATTACGAGTTCATTAGCATCCCCCTCCCTACTTCAGAAGGTATGTCAGATCCAGTCTGGCAAGTCGTATGTTCACATCCCCTGCCCTTAAAACCAAGGTCCCAGGGTCCCTTCCATCTGCTCCCAGGTGCTTTCAGGATTTCTTCTCCCATCTCGAGCCCTAGAACAGTTCCGCTCACTCCTGCAGCCAACGCAGTCAGAGGGGAGCAGCTAGCAGTTCCAGCCTGCCAAGGATTCCCCATAAGCACATTTCCCTGAGGCCAGGGGCTAGTGGTGCTTCTGGACTGGCCCTGGTACTGCTGGTCAGTGTCTCCTGGGCCACACTGGCAATGCAGAGAAGAGCAGAGAACAGGCTGATTTCTCTAGAAATCCTTGGTTCCGCGGAAGCCGTTCGTTCACGCTGACAGAACTGTCCAGCGAAGTGGTTGGAGCACAGTGCTCCACGGACTGAACTTCATTTGCTCTTTTGCCTTCACAGGCACAATTCCTGGGCTTGTCGGGGCTCCACCCACTTTGACTTACTAGTGTCCTGACATGCTGTCACAATGTGAGATGAGCCGCATTAGCGCCCAAAGGCTGCAGTGCCCCCAGGAGCCTGAGGTGGGTGAGATGCGCAGGCAGAGGAATAACTGCAGCTATTCTGCGCTGGAAGAGTTTAGTGTCAACTCTGGGGAGCCAGGTTTGACACCATTGCAAAGGAGCTGAATGCCTACCCACCCAGACCTGCTCATACCACTACCCAGCCTGCACTGGTTAGCTCAGACCTCCGCTAGAGTGTCGATGCTGCTTTGCATATATGCTCAACGTTCTAATTAAGATCCTGCACAGCTTAATGCTCAGTGAATGGAGTGATTATCCACCACACACCACTCTCAAAGTCAAGGAAAATTCCCTTCGGACTCCTGAGGTGAGGCAGCAGTACCTGCCTAGCACCCTCTACCCATGGTGTGGCATTAAAGAGGGGCCAGACCTTTCCCACAGGTTATTGTCAGTAAGGAGTACAAGGAAAGGAGTGAGAGGGATAAGGGACCAACGGGTTACAAGATCAGGCTTACAAAAGGATGGGAAAGGCCAGTTTAGAACCATGGGCCCAAGAGTGCAAGAAGAAACCCAGCAGCTCCAGCACGCATAGTAATTATTCGTAAGCCCTGAAACATCCCATCTGGGCTGTTTAAATAAAACCCTAATTTCAGCTTTCCAGGCAGCGTCCCGCCTTAGATGCCATCCAGTGGGGCTCTATTTGCAATGTACAACCCCTGGACGGTCATTCCTTGCTCATCTTTGAGCTGGAACTGTCGGGACCTCTCTATGCATTAAGCTACCAGGCAAATTAAGTACATGCTTAGCCTAAAATGAATCCACATGCAGTCAGTTGGATTGCACTCCACAGTGCAACATCAGCTGTCAGTTCTCTGCATGCTACAGGCACTGGCTGAAACTCGGCAGCTGGTACCAGTCTGCTTAGGAACGGTTCAGTCGTAGAAATGAGAGCGGTTGGGCTGGTATCTGAGGAGCTGGGAATCCCAAGGCTGCACTCTTCCTGCATTCCCACGGAGTTTCCTGGACAGCAGGATTTCCCCTCTCCACTGAGTTTGTACCTGCATTGAGTAAAACCAGCCTGGCACCAGAAGAATCCAAACACTGGTTATTAAAGAGGGCCAGATCCTGCAGTCCGTACTCCAAGGCATTCCACTGATGTAGGCTTTGAGGATCCGGGCCAGCGTCCCTTTTTCTGGATTCCAGCCAGAGAGCGCAGGGGTAGGAGAATGGGGGCAGCCACTCTGCACATCAGACCCCTGTCTCTGGGTGCTGTGCATGGGGCATAGTGCAGGTCATCTACCCAGGGAACTGGCCAGGAGTGACTTGTGAAGTGACCCCACCCTGAGATGCACACCAGCTTTGTGCCCCTCCTCTCCCACAGCACGGATGCCAATGTGCATGACGCACAGTGCAGCAAAGTGGGACTGAGAGACAGGCAGGGCCAGGAGCAGGGAAGTTCCCTGATGTCTCCTAGCCAGAGGCAGATGGGAAGGCTCCCTGGACAGTGCCCTGGCAGAAATCCCAGGGTCTCCTAGTGCCCAGCAGTTAGTGATATGGGGGTTGGGCTGAGCCTCTTACTGGGGCATTGTCTCTGGCCCTCGCTGGTGGGACTTTCCACCCCATCTCTCTCTGGCTAGCTAGTCATGGGTGAAACCAATGAGTTACTGGGGGGCAGGTCGCTGTTCCCGGGGGCACAGGCAGCCCCTTTCCTGCATTCCAGACTGGCATGAGCCTTCTGCCTATTCCACTAACTCTGCCAGGTGAGTCTTTTCCTTGTTACTGATCCGACCCACACTGGACTCACAGGCTCCTTCCTCTTCATCTGCCCTTCTGGCCACCTTCATCTAGGTCCCTTCGTCCCACCCCTCCCTCCCTCAATGGCAGCATCACAAAAACCAGCGTGGGGAATGTTAGGAGACAGCTACAGGAACAGAGAACGTGCCAGGCACTTGAGCGGCGAGACGGGAGCATGTTCCCGAGAGCAGCGGAGTCTCCGGAATTGAGTTACCAAGGTGACAAGTTTCTACCTAACCTTGACCATGAGAATCCTGAGAGCGTTACAGATGGAGCGGCAGGTCTGGTCTCTGGTTCCCCCAGCACCAGAGCCCTTGGCAGGCCACGTTGTTCAGAGCCAGTATTTTATTTTACTAAGAATTACCCCAAGCCAGCTAAGCCACTCCCCATGGGAGCAATAGCTGACTAGATCTGCCCAGATCACTCATGAGCGTCTCCATCTCTGCCTTCACACACACAGGGGGCAAGGGGAGCAGGCCACCCCACATGAAGCCATCTCTCCTGCCCCACACTCTTCTCAGCGCTGCTGCCAAAAGAGGGCAGGGGCTGCAGTCCCAGTGTGCACACAGATGCGGCCTGGTAGGGTGCTGAGTTCTGTCGCTGGCCTGCCAGTGTCACTCTGCGGGCTCCGAAGGACACGGCCTCAGACGAGCCTGGAGATGCTGGTTATAACAATCAGAACTGGGCTCTTAATCTGCTGAAATCCCTCAGAGGAACCAGCCACGTGGCCTCAGGTGGCAACACAAGGAGGGGAAGGGCAAGGAAAAGAAACCAGAGCGGAAAGAGCTTATAGTGGCAGCTTGAGCGATGCTCAGGTGTGGAGGGATGACACAGCTTGAGGTCAGGCCTTCCCACCCCTTGGGAACAGGGTAAATTCTTCCCCCTACCAAATTCTTGGAAAAGCCCCTTGAACCTCTCAAATTTTGCACGTGAACTGCGAGCTAAGGAGAATGTCGGATGGCCTTTGGGGGGAACCAGAGGTGGCTCCGGAGAGATGAGGCTTAGAAAACAAAGCTGCTTGCTCTGGAGAGGTGACCAAAAGAGTTGGGCAACTTTCATCGCTGGGAAGAACCCTTGCCTACAAACTTTCCATCAGTTTCCTTCAGGAGTCTTTTGCTAGATTGAACACACAGGGCTAGTTCTGAAAGCCAGGGCCCTTATTCTGAGAGCTGTTCACTTCCAAAACCAGCCCACATGAATTCTCTGTCCGCCTTTGGTGAACTTTAGGCCATTTGCCCAAGGTCTGACAGGCTTTCCCCCATGTAGATATGTCCCCCATAAAGATATGTCCCCCTTTGCATGCTCTGCAAAGCTGGAAGGCCCACAAGGACTTCTGCAGAGATTATAATGCCTGCAAAACTGTGGCCACAGAGATTACAGGCTGTGTCTGAACTCCTGCTCTTCATGAAGAGCTAAACTCTGCCACCTTTACTCACGGCCAGCCGAATCTTAATCTGCATGTGGCCCAGACTACTCACAATGTAAGGTACTGCTCAGAGTGAGTGGCAAAGGGTAGCTCATAGCTACAGTTGTCTCCAAGTTTCCTCCCAAGCCCAACCTGAAAACGCACAGCTGGAAGATACAGGAATTCTCCATCAATTTCCAGCAAACCGGTGGCAGAGGTCCGAGTTCACGCAGACTGCCCCCGTTACGCACACCCGGTAGTGTCTTACACTCTCTTCGGTGGGACCACTCACCGAGTAATGTGCTACTCATTATGCAGCTTCCGACTGACATAAACAAGTTTGCCATTGGGATAGCGAACCCATCGAAATGTCACAAAATGACAGACTTGAATAGGTCAGAAAAGTTGTCCCAGTGCAAGTTCAGGACTTGTCTATGCCTGCAAGCACGCATGTGCGTGAGAGAGAATGAACTTGCAAGCTCTGCCCAATTCACCAACCTAGCTCAATTTTTTTCCTCGTCATACTCAGGAAGGTTTATTTTTCTCAAGGAAATTCTATTAGACCTCTCCATACAGGCTAAGCAACGAACGCGTAGCACAGCAGATGTCGTTCGGATTTGGCAACAGAGGAGAGCTGTATTGAAGCCCCGTTGAAGTTTGTGTCCATTAAATTTCTATCAAAAATTCTCCCAGCACAACTGAGGAGTCATTCCTATAACTCCTTTAAAGAACAACAATCTCTGATCCAAAACCTCCTGCAAGTAAAACATGCTAAGTCTGAACAAAAACACTTCTGCCATAGAAAGTTGTGATTAGTATAAAAACAGACACCATAGAAAATGGTTAGTCTGAGCAGCCCTCTCCAGTTCGTACAGCACTATAGTCAAGCAACTGGAAATTAAACCTTTCTGCTTCTGCCACTCTGAGGCCTGGTCTACGCTTAAAAATTAGGCTGCTGTAGCTATCTCACTCAGGGCTGGGAAAAATGTCACGCCCTGAGAACCGTAGTTAGGTCAACCTCACCTCTAGCGTAGAAGCAGTCAGGAGAGATGGATTAACTACAGTGAACAGGAAAACCCCTTCCATCATCCTAGGACGTGTCAACATAGTAGCTTGGCCACTGTGGTGGTGGCAACGTAGCTGCGCTGAGCTAAAAGACAGGCAGAGTCCTGGCAAATTCAAACTGTGGTATCAGTCAGGAAAGAGGCTGGGGACTGTGCATAGGTGACGCGTAAGGGGGGCATGCAGGGCCAAGTGTGCCCCCTCCCCCCGGATTTCTGCTTGGCCTGCCATGGGAGGAGGGAGAGGGGCTCTATCCTTCTCCCGCTGCACCTGCCCCCCCTGCGCGCTTGGCCCCTGTCCCTGGCAGCTGGGCCCAGGCGGGAAGCAGAAGGGGCAGGACCAGACACTTCTCAAGCCAGGCGCCCCGGGTCACTGCTCTGTGCAGTGCGATGGCTGCCTGAGAGAGCCTAGTTGGGGTGGCGGCGGTGGCAGCAGGCCACCCCCCACCCACCCAGTCTCAGGGACCAGGGTCGAGTGAGTCGGAGTCCCCTCACCCGCCCGGCACGTTTCCGGCTCACTTGGCCCCTGTCCCCAGCAACTGGCCCGTGTCGGAGGTGACCTGCTGCCGTTGCCTCCCCAGCCGGGCTCTCTCAGGCAGCTGCCGTGCTGCACAGAGCAGCCACCCTGAGCGGCCAGTTTCAGTCCTGGGAGAAGTGGCTCCCTCCAGCTCCCTGCCCAGGCGCCAGGGAGAGCAGCCAAACATGCTGGCGTGGAGGTGCAGTGGGAGAAGGACAGAGCCCCCCCCTGCAGGTAACGTGGGGCAGGGAGAGTGCAGCAGCCCTAGGCTGGATGCAGGTGTCACTGGGCAGAGAAGACACATGGGGCGGTCACGTGTCTTCCCCTTTGATTGTACCCCTCCAGTATCAGGAGACATGAGCCGTCTGTGCGACATGCACGCAACTGGGAAAGGACAGCAATGTGCTAGAGAAACGGAAAGCATTGGAGAGAAAAATGCAGGGCCTTCCCTGGAGCAGAAATCCACAATCACCTGATCCCAGGGGACAAACCAAGAGTAACAAAAATAGAGAAACAGACTGAAGGACAAATGCCACAGCCAACTCCAGAGACAGAGGGGTACACCTGGGGCCAAGGTCTGCTCTTGCCCACTGATCTCAATGGGAGGCAGAGGCAGGTAAAGTGAGAGCAGAACCTGCCTCTGAAAGTCAACACAAAAGAGGAATGGAAGCCAGACAAGAACGAAGAAGGACTGCTGAAATAACAGGGGTGGCGGGGAAGAGGAGGCAACGGGGGGAACCAACACGGAACATACAGAAGAGAGGAACAAGTGAGGGGGGTGGAGAGCAAAAAGTTGGGGCTGGTTCTGCCCCGCTGGGGTCATTGGGAGCTGTACTGCCAACTGGATTGGGAGCAAGACAAGGGAAAAGAGACAGGAGAATGGGAGAAAGCCCAAAGCAACCCGGCCCAGGCCGTCAGTGCAGTGTGAGAAAGGCCTATTTACACACAGTGAATGATCTGTTATAAGTGCCAGCAATATTACCTCTTTCTAGGGAAGGTTTCTAGAGACAAGAGGAACCCAGGTGTGTGAGCTCCAGCAGTTTGCGTGTCCATCACCAGCATCCTGACATCTCTCCATTTGGCCACAAGAGGGCACACGCTCCACAACATCAGCGCAGGAGAGTGCGGACCTGTGGGCAAACCTCTATGGTGCATGTGTATTTTCCCTGGAGCAGTGTGTGTGTGTGAGTCCTGGATGCACACGCTTCTTGGGTGGCTGCAGACACTTTGGTCCCAGGTGAACACACTGGGGACACTTGAGAATCTGGTACAAGCACCAACTTGTCATGTATCACCCCTGGCACATCAATACCACTTTCCAAGGAGGATCTCAGAGCTGCTTCTTTGATTCCAGCAGGAGATGCAGGCTGGGAAATCAGCGAGGCCAGCACTGGTCTCATTTTAAATCAACTGCAATTCGCACATTTTAGCAGCTGAGTATTGAACTCCCCATCCACAACCACAGAGTGTATTCACGGCCCCTCGCTATAGGGGTAGTGCCTTCCCACGCCCTCCTGAAACATTCTCCGGCATCGTCCAGCACTCTATGGCTGTGCTGCAAGCCAGAAGAGCGGTGTCTCCCCAGTGCAGCTGCCTCCAGAGGCTGGGTGGGACAGATGTGAGCTCTCACACTTAGGGCAAGTCTACACTTAAAATGCTGCAACGGCTGTAGCGCTTTAATGGAGATGCTTTAAGCTGACCAGAGCGAGCTCTCCCATCAGCGTGGTTAATCCACCTCTGCGAGAGGCAGTAGCTACGTCAACAGGAGCAGCTCTCCTGTTGACATAGTGCTGTCTATGCGGGGGGTAAGGTCGGTGTAACTGTCTCTAACGGTGTGGATTTTTCACATCCTAGCGTGACACAGTTACACTGATCTAGGCCAGACCTCATTCAGCTCCTGGCAGGAATCCACAGGCTAAATACCACCCTTCTCTTTACTAATCACAAGTGTATTTTACCTGCAAAAGATCGGCCAGAATCGGCACAAGAAAGCGTGTAACAGGCCCTTCCTTGTCCCAGCACCAGGATCGTGCAACATGCTAGAGCCATTTGGCCAGACATTCCTAAATTGCAAACCAGGCCTGATATAAAGAAATTCCACCAAAAACAGAAGTTGAAGACATTAGCAATGGCTTTTGGATTTATGCTCATGCCCACTGGGAACCACCACCTTGCTAATCTCAGCTCAGAACTCATGGCCATGGCCGGCAGCACCCAGTACGGCAAGAGACGCTTCTGCATGGACATGCTGGTGAAAAAAAGCTGATGGAAAGCACAGGTGAGCTCCTGGCTGGAAACAACGCTCCTGAATGGACCCGCTTCTCCTAGTCCTAGTCCACCACTGGTCTGCACTGCCTGGGATGTCAACCTCAGACTGAAAGCGGAAACTGGGGGTTGGGCAATTTAAAAACAATCCAGCCGTTTTTATATTGTGAGGAAGCAAGAGAAAAACGAACAGCTACAGAGTTTGAACTTGGATTTTTTAAGACTAATTTTTCAGATGTTCACCTGAAATTTCTCAGCCCATGGTGTTTCAAAGACAAGAAATAAACAGCAGCTTAGAGCTTCAGGGGTGTTTCATATTTCAGTTTATTTATAGAATTGTATCACTCAAATGCACTCTGCCGATTAACCCTTGCTTGCAGGGATTAGGATTCCCACAGCTCAGCAACTACACCTGACAGGAAATGTGCCAAACCCACCACATGGTAACATGTTTTTAACGGGGAGGGTAATTAACCACTGGAAGATTTCACCCAAGGTCCTGGGGGCTCTTCCATCATGGACAATGTTTAAATCAGGATCGGATGTTTTGCTAAAAGCTCGGCTGAAGTTCTAACAGGCTTTAATTCAGGGCAGTCCTAGGGCCTGTGTTGTGCAAGGGGTCAGATTAGATGCTCATGGTCTGGGAATCTAGGACTCTGTGAGAAGCCAGGAAGGTCCCATGACTTCAGGGAACACATGGGTGCCTATTCACTCAGAGCCCCTCCAAGTACCCAAGAAGCCAATTCAACCTTAGCCCCATATGGAGGGGCTGATGTTCCCCAGAGCATCTGAGCCTAGCAACAGGATCGAGCTCACATCAGCCAGCCTGACACTGCTAATGGAACAGCTCCCTCCTGGTGAAGCCGTGCAGACCGGCTCTGCACCCCAGGTTGGGATGCAGTGGGAGCGCACAGAGCCAGGACAGTTCTGGAGGCAACCTCATCTCCAGGGTCCTGATCAAGTGGGAGCAAAAGAGCCTCTGGCCACTCACGGTTCAGTGAGGAAGAGACTTCAACGCTGGGTGGCTGGCAACACCAGACCTGGCTCAGCACCCAGAGCAGCACCGGGCCTGGCTCAGCACCACAGCAGACAGGAGCCATCATTCCCAGGGAAACTGCTTCCCAACTCCTGCTGGTGGCAGGAAGGTAACCCTGGGGTAACCGCAAGGAGGTGTCAGCCTGGGGGTGCCAACGGGGCAGGTTCTCTCCACAAGTCCCAGTAGCCCAGCACCCAGCTGGCTGGGGAATCCCATCCCCGCAAGGACACTCACTGCCTGGGGCTGGTCGAGAAGACGGGGACACAGGCTAGGATCCGAGAGCACTGTGCCAGCCATGCTGGCTGGGAACACAGCAACTCAGGGGAACTATGCCAGGACTAGGCCCCTGTCCCCAGCCACCGACAGGTTTGGTTCTGGCCACCTGACTGAAAGCCTATTGTAAAGGAGCTGCAGGTTCCTCCTTCCCCAGCAGGATGGAGCAGAAGGGGAGCAGGGAAATGGGACTCACTGCAAACAAATAGAATGACTTTCCACAGCCTGGGGCTGGCCCCTCCAGGGCCGAGGGGTAGAGGGTCCACTTGGACTGGCTGGCAGCCGTTCCTGGGGCAGCACAGCAGGGCTTAAGCCATGACTGCCCAGCTGATCTGGCCTGTGAAGAAAAGCCCCCTCAGCTCCCTGTGGACTTGATGGAAAGGCTGCTGCAAAACAGAAGCTCTGCCTGGGAGCTCGACAGCATAGAGCAAGGGGTGACCTCCGCTCCAGGCCTAGCCGGTGGGAAACACAGCCAAGCTGAGATGCAACCACCAGTCAGCAGCAATGTCGAGGACAGTGCAGGAAATGAGTCAACCAACCTTCATTCCCTCCCCTAGGGCAGGAAACCATCAGCCAGAAACGCTCACAAACAAAACCAGGTCACCAAGGGGAGAGGCCAGCAGAGCCTGAGCAAATCGGCCAGGGGTGGGGCACAGGGCCACACAAGCCAGTGTCCCTCACAGCCTGGCTCTGACTGCCCCCAGCCTGTGCTGTCTGCTGGTGGTTTGCTCCTGTGACATGGGTGTGTGCCCCACGCCAGCCAAGATGTGTCTTCTCCCAGCTTCCCCCCTCACTGGCAGTTAAGGGCGGCCATCAGCAGGGCGTACACAGTCAGTCTGCCTTGCTCCAGATGCCCCAATCACTGCCGGCTGGAACATGGGAGCAGGGCTCCGGGTGGGTCAGTGCTGAGGGGAGATGAGCTGCTTCTACATTTCATGTCCTGCTAGGATCGCTAGGGCAGCAGCCAGGTTGTGCGCAGGGGAGGGGAGGTGTCTGCGGGGGAGCAAGGCTCCGGTGGTCACTCTGTCCCTGTACTGAACATCCCAGCGTGGACTGGCTCTGCATATCAGCTAGGAGTTTCTGATGTGGGACCCTTGGCCAGGCACAGTGTGAGAAAAGTGGCTGGGAGCTGGCAGCGCCTCACAGGTAGCAGGAGAAGCGGCCTCCCCCTGCCATGGAGCAGTAGCTAGGGTGACCAGATCGCAAGTGTGAAAAATCAGGACGGGGGGCAATAGGTGCCTATATAACACAAAGCCCCGAATATCGGGACTGTCCCCATAAAATCAGGACATATGGTCACCCTAGAAGTAGCATAGCCATGACAGTGCTTGTGTCATGCAGGGGGTGGCCGGTGCATCCAGAGTGGCGGGGATGTGCAGGGTAGGGTGACCACCCGTCCTAAACTGGGCAGGACAGTCCTGAAATGCAGAGTTCAAGTCCGGTCTGGATGACTCCGGGACAGCATTTGTCCCAAATTCCCTGGGGTGTGATTTTCTACCAAACAGTTCAACCCCCCATGTGGCTGCAATTATCCCAGTATAGCTTATTCCCCTGTCCTGTCGAGGAGCAGCTATCCTGATACAAAGCACCTTTACACCGGTAACTGGATCTACACGGCTTGAACTAGACCAGGGTAGTGAAAGGCGTGCACACAGATGATGAAACATTCTCCTAAACAATTAACCCTGCGCTACATTGGTCAAATACATAAGTCAAGTCAATTCTGGGCTGCGTGTGGCTGTGAGCTCCCCACTGCTCTGTTTGCAGACCAGCCTCTATCTAATACTTGCTGGCAAAGTCACGGCTACAACGGCTCACGCAGCGCTCCGAATGTCAGAACCGTACTGGCTTCGGAAGCGTTTTCACCTCTTCCATTCCCTTCGAGCTCTGTTCTGAAAGTACCACAACGACTGGCTTCACACCCCGTTAAAGGGACAGCGCGGGAAGTCGCTCGCAGTGAATGCAGATGCACTGAAATCTGGCGTGGCGAGATGAACCCGCAAGTCCCTGTTCAGCAAAATGGCTGCCGATGCCATCAGGGGCTTGCCTGCTTATACACCGAGCAGGGCCTTGGAGCCTGGTCATGGGAGTGGCTCCGAATTTCCACCCATGCAACAGAACAGAAGCTGACTGCAGGACTTTAGGAAGAAGTTTTGTGCCAACGTCCACTGAGGGGCTTCTTCACCCCCACCCCAGCTTACGGGAGGAAACCAAAGAGGAGGCTGATATTGCTCCCCAATCCCGAGGGAAATGCCGAGAGGTGGCTGGTGCAGCTTCCTCATCCCTGGGCAGTGACGAGAGGCAGCACTTACTATGGAGTGTGAACATGCTGGAGCACTGGCATTGGCCTGGGCACCCTAGAGCAAGCTGTGTTATACATACCTTGTCCCACTCAGCTGGCCAGGACACTGCTGCTGATCAAATGCAGCTCAAGGGACAGTGATAACTGATAATGGACACAAAAACCAGCTTGTGATAAACAGGCAGCTTGGTAGAGAGACTGCCACCACTTTTTGGCTTAACTCCAGTGAAAGCAAATACTCTAAACCAACAAAACGTCCCACCCAATTGAAAACCCCAGTCACTGCAGCACTGAGCACCTGAGAGCAAAACCAACTCCAAGAGAAAGTGAAAGTGACTTCCTGCTGGGAGAAAGGCAAGCACCTTTGCAGGGAAAACACGCAAGCTGGATGTTAAAAGCTCTTCCACTTCTCACGCTCTACAGCGTTGTTAGTAAGATAGGTATCAAAATGTGCCATGTTTAGGATGTGCCTTGATCAGCAGTGAAATAGTTAACAGTGTTGACATTTAAGTCATCAGCATTAGGCTTCTGAGTTAACACATCAACAAGATAAATGGAACATTTTGTAACTCTCTGGGCTTTTCTTTCTAGCTGTCTGCAGACTCGGGCGTCAGTGACACTCTGGTTCACATTTTGAAGATTTATTCATAACCATGAAGATGAGAGGCTAATTTAAAAAAAAAAACAAAAAAACCCAAAACCCCAAACCCCAAACACAGATTCTGGAGCCATAGAGAGCTGCCTCCATGAGAAAGCATGGGCTCACCAAGCCACTGTGACATGGGCCTGATAAAACCAGGGGGCAGACTCAGACCTAAGAAGGTGGAGATTTTTATGCCCCTTTCTAAATACTGATAGAATGTCGTCGCTGGAAACTAATCATGCAGTGTCATTTCTCGCATCTCCCCATGGTCAGGAGAGGTTTTTAACGTGCAAGCACAACATTGCAAGCCCCTATGTACCCACAAAATTACCTCTCTAGACAGAAAACTGCCTGATTTGTGACTGCAGTCCAGAAGCGAGGCTCAGTTATAGCTGCAACTGCAGAGGCAGATAGCCACCCACATTTCACACCTGCATTTCATTTCAGGCAGAAAACAGTCTGCAATATCAGAGGCTATACATTACCCTAAATACCCATGCTTGCTGTTTTAAAACCCATCACCTTGTCACCAGAAAAATCAAATCAATGTTGTGTACGTAGGACCTACAACATGTTTCATGGAGGACTTAAAATACTGCTGCAAAGCCACCAAAGGGCATCCCTCCAGAGCTGTACTGCTGCCATCCTTGATGATGCTCAGACAAGAAGGGAGGAGCGTTTACTCCACCTGGATGACTCTGGTTCTGACTCCTAGACCTGCTCATGAATGAGTTCAGCAATACTGATCACTGAGTAGAAACAAGACTCTCAACAGAGTCTGATTACTAAAGGAAGATGATCAAATGGTATCTAAGATTCATTAAACAAAACTCCACACCCCCAAATAAAAACACCCATCCGTACGCACTCTTTCACTTGAGTTTTGCTACTCCCTGCTTTGCAAGTGTGGTTACATTTAGGGTGACCCCCTCAATTAGGCCATATTAAGTGCAATTCTGCTGCCCTTTATACATACAATAAAGATAACAATGTTTTTTATTACCTGTGCATTCCAAGACTAAAGCAAATTTTAACCCAAACAGCCAAAATTGAATGCTTTGGCATGGCAGATCTGTCAGCTGATCAACTAGGCACGGTAGGTGTGTCTATGCAAATACAGTCTGCTCCTGAAGCCTTTCCCCCCAGTTTCTCACTAGAGGGCAGGGGAGAACTTATTCAGACACTGGCCTAAAGGGACAAACACCTGCCAGGACCTAGGCTGACACCACCTAATGCATCTCCCTTTGTGACCTTTGTTTCCCCTAAGAGATGTCCCTAGAGGTAGCCCCCGTTTCACTTCCAGGAAGGTTAGCAATTACAACGACAGAGGGAAGCTTCTTCTCCGCTGCTGTACGGGTTTCTCGTGCCCCATTGTGATCATCTCCACCATGTCGATATGTTGTTGTTATTGCTCTGATACGATTGCATCTTACAATCTGGTTCTCAGCCCAGCTACCACAGCAATGCGGGGAATGCTACCAATAGTTTTAGCTCAGCACCTCGCGCAACAGTCATGCCGGAGCAGAGGGAAATCATCACCCACAGCCACGTTTGGGGCACGGAGAGCCTGTTTGCCACTCTCAGAGCGTTGGATGGAGGGTGTTCCTGGAGCTGGAATGCTTCAGTTCCCTGGCTCCAAACACCGACAGAAATGAGGACGAGGGATATAAACCTGTGTGCATTAGGGCACCCTCTATCACGCTGTCAGGGAGCCACCCCCCAGCAGGTCATTCCATCCTCAGCCACTGGGGGGCTCCTTGTGCCTTCCTCTGCAGCAGTGGGGCACCAGGCTGGGCTAGATGGAGCAGAGCTGGATTTGGTCTGGCAATGTCCTGGCTTGGGGGCTGTCTTCTCCTTTCCCTGTTGGCATAGAAAGCTCATGGACTCACCTGGGGTACATGAATACTCAGCAGGGCTGAAATTCACCCTGACAGCATGGCACCTGGCACAGGGCCCTCCCCACCAATCAGGCCAACCTGGGGAGGGCTGGTCCATGGTGTGCCGGGCCTGGAGACTCCCCTCTGCACTAAGAGCAATTTCCAACCGGTGGGTTTTTAAATTCCACCTGGGCACTGTGAGCGGGATGCAATGGCAGGCAGCACAGAGCTGCCTAGGGCATCTCCTCTGGCAGAATCTAAGAACATTACACCCCTATCTTCGCCTGACCTCTGTAATGGGCAGTTTTGCCCTCCCATTTCCTGGAAATGCAGACGATGGCACTTGAGTGAGTGGCACTGGTAGAGGGCAGAGTGAGGCCAGGTTAGGCAGGGAGATCTCTATTCTTGGATGCTCTCCAAATTGGCTTAATTACCTTAAATATACATTCCCTACTCAAGGCAAGGGGGCATGAGCAACTTTTTAGCACAAGCCACCAGGGGTTTGTTTGGGGAGCTCAAGGTTACGAGTTTTTTCCCCAAGCAGGTGGTTTCATCGACAATCGAGGTGGCTATCTGGATTATATTTAGAGAGAGTAAAATGCTTTCCAAAAGCAACATGACATGGTAAAACTCTACAAGCCAACTTCCCAGAGGGAGTATACAGACATTGTGTATCTACACACTTCACTCGTTATTATTGTGCCTTCAGTAGCACCCAGTCAGATGTCTAACTGCCTTCCTTGCAGTTGCTTTTCACCTGGGTTAAAAATTGGGGAAAACACACCTATCTATGAAAAGCACGGAGCTAGGCTGAGGTTATGGAGTGAGGATCGCGCTTCACCCCCACTCTGGGGACCAGGCATTCTTTATCCACCCCGCCCCTTTCCTGCTCTCCCACCACATCAAACATCACGAGTCAGATCCCCCAAAATCACAAGATTAAAAACAAACAAACGAAACATCATGATTTTGCAGCCAAAGATTGTAATGTTTTTTTGGGGACTTTGACAAACGTGCGTGTGCGCCCCTGCCCATGGCGCGCAGCATCCAGCTTCTCCCCAAACCCTGACATTCTAACTCATCAATTCTGTGTCCCGCCCCCCAGACCACATGTCACGGTTCCTCCCCCACTCTGAACTCTAGGGTACAGATGTGGGGACCTGCATGAAAAACCTCCTAAGCTTATCTTTACCAGCTTAGGTCAAAACTTCCCCAAGGTACAAAATATTACACCTTGGAATGGCCGCTACCACCACCAAACTAATACTGGTTACTGGGGAAGAGCTGTTTGGACGCGTCCTTCCCCGCAAAATACTTCCCAAAACCTTGCACCCCACTTCCTGGACAAGGTTTGGTAAAAAGCCTCACCAATTTGCCTAGGTGACTACAGATCCAGACCCTTGGATCTTAAGAACACTGAACAATCCTCCCAACACTTGCACCCCCCTTTTCCTGGGAAATGTTGGATAAAAAGCCTCACCAATTTGCATAGGTGACCACAGACCCAAACCCTTGGATCTGAGAACAATGAAAAAGCATTCAGTGTTTTACAAGAAGACTTTTAATAAAAAATAGAAGTAAATAGAAATAAAGAAATCCCCCCTGTAAAATCAGGATGGTAGATATCTTACAGGGTAATTAGATTCAAAACATAGAGAACCCCTCTAGGCAAAACCTTAAGTTACAAAAAAGATACACAGACAGAAATAGTTATTCTATTCAGCACAATTCTTTTCTCAGCCATTTAAAGAAATCATAATCTAACACATACCTAGCTAGATTACTTACTAAAAGTTCTAAGACTCCATTCCTGTTCTGTCCCCGGCCAAGACGACTACAGACAGACCCAGACCCTTTGTTTCTCTCCCTCCTCCCAGCTTTTGAAAGTATCTTGTCTCCTCATTGGTCATTTTGGTCAGGTGCCAGCGAGGTTACCTTTAGCTTCTTAACCCTTTACAGGTGAGAGGAGCTTTCCCCTGGCCAGGAGGGATTTCAAAGGGGTTTACCCTTCCCTTTATATTTATGACACCACATCTGCCCCCCAGCCCAATAACTAACTATACACCCCCTGCCCTCACATCAGTGCTGACCCTGCCCATCTGCCCTTTCCCCCAGGCCCACAGCTGTTCCTCTCCCAGCCCCACAATTCACTCTGAGCTCCGTATCTGTCCCTTGCCCCATCAGCACAAGGTTGAAATTGGCAAGAGGGCTGGAGCTTCTCAATCATTGTGAGACTGGCTCCAGCCTGGCTGAATCGCACTCCTAGAGAGGACGTCGTGACAGCTGGCCACACTGCTACCCCGGTACCTCAGGCAAAGGGCCTCTGCTCTCTGGAGCCACTGACACATGAGCATCTTATACAGTATGCAGGTCAGAGCCTACAATCCTTATTACTGGGGTAATTTATCAGCATGCACAGAGCAGGGGCTCTAGAAAACTACAAGGATAGTTACAATCTAGGACACAGAAACCGCATGATCGCAGGCTCTCTGGGAGAGGGACTGTCACCTTGTCCTGGGTCTGCACAGCACCTAGCGCGATAGGGGCCTGGTCTCTACACACACACACTCTGCAGTAGTGCCTAGGCCCGTCAGGATCTGGATCCATCATGCTGGGTGCGGCATACACACATAAGAAGCCAGTCCCTGTGGTCACCAGACATGCTTGTTTCAAGGCTTCACATTCATGTACTCACCAGGTCAAATGCTGTTGAGCTTAGAGGGGCTGACAAAAATCCCAGCTGCACATTGTGAGCTACAGATCGCAGACAGATACAAACCCTAGAACAGCAGAACTTCGAGACTGTCCTCCAGCAAAGAAGTGACATGGGGCAAACATGCTTCAGCTCTGAAAATCTGAGCAGATCAAAGGGTCCGATCCTCACCTGGTGTGAGCAGTTACAGGGCCAGTAATGCCAGCAACAATCCACATCAGCTGAGGGTCTGCCCTATGCCTTTGATCTGGTTTGATGTATGCAGCTGCTGTTGGAAATATATGTTATGATTAGGGCCCCAACAAATTAATGGCCATGAAAAACACGTCAGAGACCATGAAATCAGACCTCTGCCGGGAAATCTAGCTATTGGAGAGGCGAGTCAGGACTGGGGGCACCCCAGCCCGGGACTCCTACCGTGCCCACGGCTTCAGCTGCTAGTCCCCTCCAGGCTGGGGCGGGACAGGGACAGCCGCTCTCAGAGGGAGATCAGACCCACCTCCAGGTACCTCTCCCAACTGCAGGAAGCTTCTGGGATGGGCAGCCGCAAGAGGTTGCCAGAGGTGGAGGTGGGTTTGATCTCCCCCTGAAAGTGGCTGTGCGGGGGAAGAGCAAGTCCTGTCCCTCCCCAGGCCTGTCAGGACTAGCAACTAGGAGCCCCAGGCTGGGGTGCTCCCAGCAGCATGGGGGAGATCAGACCCACCGCTACCTGGGAGATGGGACCCACAGCAGCCCCGCAGTAAGGGTGGAAATCCCGTGACCCCCCCTACAACAGGGTTGCTATCCCCCCCACAACCCTGTTTTGGGTCGGGATCTCCACCATTATAACACCCTGAAATTTCAGATGTAAACATCTGAAAATGTGAAATTGACTAATTTTCAAATCCAATGGCTAAAAAAATTGACCAGAATGGACCATGCATCTGATAGGGCCCTAGTTATGATGACACCTTCCATTTCCTTGGCCCAAGACGCACTCACTTATCTGCGCTCTAGGAGATGCTGTTGAACAGCGCTCACCCTAGGTAAGTCTAATATTGATACAATATTGCTGCATGATACCTTCATAACTCTGCAGGCTGGCTAGTTAAAATTATCCTCTTCCTTCGGAAGTGAAAACCCACTAACAGAGCGTGCCTGGATTACAACAGAGCTGATACTTTCAAATGTGCACACTGAAAGTTTGCCCTCTAAATCCCTACTACTTGGGCACTAAAATAGGTGTCCTGGTTTTCAGAGCTCGCACTGAAATCAAAGCGGAGTCAGTGTTTTAAACCGACCTGTCCCTGGTGAGCAGCTGCAAACGCAGCACAAGAGGTCACTCAAAGATCCTGCCGTTTGTGTTCAAATTAAGAGACTGGCAAAGCTCCAAATGTTCTGCCTGGAACAGCATCTCAGAGCTGGATCCTTATTCGCATAGATATGCTCTGGAATCTCCCAAGCATTGGCTGCTAGCATCTAATACTTCCTGCTGTCTCCCGGACAGACACACCAATGAGCAGTGTCTCGTTACATCTCTTTCAGAGCCCAGACGAAACATGTATTTGTTCAGGGTTCTGAGCTGCAGAATCCAGATTTGGGCTGTAGCGCACCTCATCTGTGTGAACAGGGCTCACCAGTGTCCTCCCTCCTGGGCTGGGAGCACAGGCCCCAAGTGGCTCTACCAACTCTTGCTCCTTCTACATGGGCCCACCTGCATTCCGGCTGGAGGCCGATGGGAGGCAAGATGTAATAAGGCACTCATGGGATGAATTCTTCCTTTTTGAGTAGCGCCGTCAGGATGTGTCCTGGGGTAACAGCTGAGCCAAAGGGCCCTGCTTTGAGCTGGCGAACCCCCACACAGAAAGCACAGCAGCAGGGAGGGCTGATGGCAGAATACACCTGACGGCACAGAAGTGAAGCCCCAGCTCGCTACAATCAGAGCCTCCCAACCAACCAAATCCAATAGCTCAGCTGAGCCCTGCCTCAGGCACTGTAAAATATCCCATTGTTTTCTACAGGCAGAGACAACCAAGAGAGGCCCCTGGTCCTGCTGCTGGAGGAGATGCAGAAGAGGGAACACGAAACAACATTCCAATCAGGTGACAGAAACAGCGTCAGGGCTGGAAGTCTGATCATTACTGGTACAAAACCAGATTTTGCTTGGGGCTCACAAGTCAGTGGACCCAGCTAGCCTGGTTCCCATCAGCCCGGAAGGACAGGTGAATGGGATCCCAGCAGGCACATAATCATGTGTGCCCATTTCCCATCAGACACCACGTCCCTTGCTTTTCCGGTCCTCCAGATGAGTCTCCCGTCTCCCAGGGATGGGTGGGTCTGTGCCATGGAACAGTGGGGCAGACTGCTGCAGGAAAATGGCATATTTCACAGGGTAACATGAACATCTCCCAAACGCATTTGAAGGACCAGGAGCAACCACGGTAATGCTTTGGGACGTGCTCAAACACCTGCAGAGACAGACACAGAACTCCCATTCATTTGTTAGCTTGTTGGGGCTTTTCTCTGAAAAACAACCAGAACCAGCCAGTCAGTAATGGGTGGGTAATTAGTTCAAAAACGTAATGAAAGTCAACAAGATCAACATGCTGGACCTTCTACTGCAAGAAGGCTTGTATGTGAGTGGTGAGCACGCTGAACCACAAGCAAAATCCAAGACAGTGTGTGCCTAGATTTATCAGTTAGCAGTGCAATACACAGGGGAAATGCTCTTTCATCACTTGCACTATGGACAACTCACTGCAGCATCTGTCCCAGCTCAGGGATCTTGTTCTACTTGTTCCCTCCATCTAGGCTGGTTTCTTGGATTTCCCCCAAATTGGCAGCTTCAGACATCTCAGCTTAAGAGATTTGGATACCTGGTTCCCAAGACACTTAAGGGAATTGTGTCTCCAAACCCCTTAGGCAGCATTGGAAACCTCAGCCACAGATCCTGACTAGTTCTTTGCTAGGTGTACAGTCCTTCTCAGAAGCTGGTGTGCTGGAACACAGCTGATTGATCACCTGTGCCAGCCAGGGCAGCAGTGTTGAAGGGTGAAAACTCAACCTGCTGTAAAGAACCGTTCATCTGGCTGACCACCGCCCCCACCCCCATCCTGATCCCATTCTGTACCTCTCTCTCACATACCCTGCAGTTGTGCTCTGGGGAGTTGTCACACTGGGTCTGGGTTCAAGCAGCCCTGATGTGCTTTGCAGCTCTGCATTAGGCCATTCCCTGGTGACTGTAGGAAAGTGGCAGAACTAGGAAAGCAGCAGGCAAAGGACAGAAGCTAGAAAGCAGCAAATAGCCACCCTCTCCTCAGAGGGCACAGCGCTCCCTCCTGCTGCTCACAGGCCTGGCTGGCAGCTTGGCCCCAGACCCCAAGAGCAAGGCAGCTGGCTCCAGGCAAGGCCCCAGCTGCCAGTTCTCTCATGCCTACGTCAGTGGATTGCAGGATCACTCACACCGCTCCCACGATGAGCAGGTCATAGTCTGGAGCTCAGCCTTTGCTAAGGATGGCTAAAGTTTTCATGGGAAAGATTCAGTTTCACATGTTTTGGACTATCTGATCCCCCTAACTCACAACACTGGATGGCTGGTGTCTGGGTGCAAGCCCGGCTCCGGCAGGGGGGTGTCCTGCCCAAGGCAGTTCCTCCAGGCATCAGCTCAGGTGGATGATACGGAGCTTGAAGTAGGCACTAAGAGTGCCTGGAGTGGAACTGTGATTGGGGGCAGGTGAGCAGAGGGAGAGAGAGATGCTGAAAACTGCTCTCCACAGAGCTTCAGGAGCTGGTGTGGACGGTGCTCAGACCATGGCATCAGACCCTCCTCAGCATGATAGACTTGACTTAACCCCAGCTGTCCTACCATGGAGAGTGGACTTGTAGATCAGGTGCTGGGCTCAATCCCCTGCTCTCCTAGCCTCCCTTGGTGACCTGTGGGGCTTTCAAAGCTGCTTTGGCCACTTGGGAATTCACAGAAATTGGGCACTTGGTACAACGGGGTTACAGCCCCTCCCAGCCTTGCAGGGGGAGTGAGGCTGAATTTACCCAGCCCATCCAATGCTCTGGCCTTGCTGAAGAAAGCTGCATTAGACAGAGAATTGCAAAGGCTTATGTGGTCCCTGAACTAGCAGCCATGTGGCTATTTTCAGGCTGCCAGGAGCTGATTGCTCTGCAGTTACCGTCATGACAACTTCAGTGCAAGGAAATCATTGTCCTTCCTGACCTTTAGGGAGTATAAATACAACCCATCTCACTCCATCTTCAGAAAAGGGTCCCCTGCTTTCTTTGTGCCAAGCGTCATCTCTGACAGTGCCGCTCAACAGTGGGTCAGCTTCTGACACAGAGCCCAGCTCCTCCCGCGGCTCTCCACAAAGCTCAGGAGGGAAAACCCAAAAGACAAGCAAGGTCATGGGCACTCAGACAGCTAAATAGCTTGAGTCAGTGAGATCGAAACACCAGTAACTTGGTTTTTCAACAGAGTTGATCACCTCCAGCTCCTATGGACGTTAGCGGGAGATGGAAGTGCTCAGCCAGTTTGAAAATCTGGCCATCAAAGCATATGTCAGCAGTGGAAACAATTCATCCAGTACCTACAGAGCCCGCAAAAACAACCTACCCACGCCCCCAACACACACGCACATGCACACAGACATGTAGAGAGGCACAGGTTGTACCATCCTTGTTAATTTCATGCAGCAGATGTCACTGGTAAATATCTCTTTGCAATGGACACTTTCTTTTTCTCTGCAGCTGCTGTACTGAACCTAAAGAAAGGAAGAACAAGGAGAGGATGAAAAGAGGAGAAAGATTAACACAGAAAGAGGAGACAAAAGGGAGCAGAGATATTAACCTGGCATGTGGTGAACTGCAGTGATGCTCAGGGGAACAGCTGACACCCAAAAACCTGTAATAGTTCTGCACAGGGCATTTTACCTGGGGAGGGGGAGGGTTCATTGTAGCTCTTCGGCGTGTGCAGGTGGAAGAGGAAACTTGGACCTGCTCTCCCTTAACTGGTGTATAACAGGAGTAACGCCATTGAAGGAAACAGTTTCTATTCCAACCCGGGCTTGTCCAGGGTGTCACATCGTTGCCATACAATCATTATCATCTTAACTTATCCTGGGGTTGGTTGCGTACTAGGCTCACTTGGCTCACCAGCCCCCTGCTCAGTCCAGACTAGTGACCTCTGTCTATTATTAAATTCACAAGTGATTGGTAACTGAAATCCCCAGCGTAATTTGCAATATTTGGACAGAAAGGGTGTGGAAGCTGGAGGAAGACAACAGATTTGAGTTTACCAGGTCTGATCCTGACTCCTCTGACTTGAAGTCACCAGGAATTTTGCCATTGCCAAGGAGAGCTGGATCGGACCCAAAGAGGAAGTACTTAAAATGCTAAGACGGCAGATCGAAGCAATCAGCATGGATGGGAAGGGGTTGAATCCACTGTCTTTCCCCTTTGCAACCCCTCACTCACAATGAAAGATCAAAGAACGGGTTTCAGTGAATTTTGCCCTGGCCTTGTTGTCAGTCTGCAGACTATGTGAAACAGCAGCTTGGGGCTGTGGTGCTGGAAAGGTTAATGGCTGCCATCAAGCAAGCATTCGATAGGTAGTCACAGATCCTGCTAAAGCTGATGAGCATATGCTGGCCATCCTTCCTTCCAGCCAAACAGAAGCAGCAATTGAGCTGCTTGATGCAGTCAGATCACTGGGGACAGTGGAAGCCAACGCCCAAGGCACTAGGCTGCATGTGGCCCGAGCTGCTCTTCCTGACCCTGGGGTACATAGGATAGGGATGCAGCTGCCCATCGCCTTTCTTAGTATAACGCCACCACTTCTAGCTCTTCCTGCTCTCTCAGCAGGCCTTGAGAGGGGGTATTCAGGGTCTGAATGCTGATGTCAGAAGACACTACGCAGAAGGGAAATGATGAACCCACGGCCATCTGCAGTGGGTCAGCACCAGAGCTGGCTGGGTTCTGTTGCAAAATGCAATTTCAGGGAAGCAACATTTTTGTGTGATGGGCTGTGGATATTGACGAAACTTCCTATGGAACTAAACATTGGAAGAAACATTTTTTTCATTTTGGAAAAAATTTAAACATTTCATCTCCATATGATATTTTATTCAAAAGTGATTTTATGTTTTCATTTTAAAAAAGAATTGTATTTGGTTTAATTAATTTGAATAATCATTAATTGCCTATTATTTTATTTAATTTTAGTACTTAGAGTGAAGTATCTTATTTTCTAGAATATCCTTGGAAAATGCTTTCAGACTAACACAAAGATATTGAAAACAGCTGCTTCTCTAATTAGTACATGGTCTTCTTTTTTGTGTGTGTTCAAAACATCAAAGTGCCAAACTGTTTCATTACCATGCAAACAGGAGACAGTTTGATCTAGAAAATAAGGTGTCTTCATTGGTATTAAGTAGCACTGCCCTTAATGATTTAAAAAAACAAAACAAAACAGAATACTTTTACTGTATGATGTTGTAGGAGAACATGTCACGTCATGTTATGCACTATTAGTACTGACAGCATAAAATAATGCAAACATGATAAAATCATATAAAAGTGGAGAAAATAATTTTCTAAATAAACATTTTGCAAATTTTTCAGAATGCAATTTGCTAAACAAAATTGCGGGGGGGGGGGAGGGGGGGAGGTCTGCTTTGAGGCACATGGCAGCAACAGGGATTTCATTCCAGTTCCAAATGAAAAGAAATTTTTAAATGTAAAAATTTCTGGCCAAATAGAAATGATGAGTTTTGACCATCCCTGATCAGCACCCCAGGCTCTCCCTGGTGACTCTTGGGGCGGTCACAACAGCCTCCCCTTGCCTGGGAAGCGAAGCTTGGCTGTGTGCTGAGACTCTGTGACCAGGGTGGCCTGTGGCCCTCCTGCGTTGCAAGATAACTTCTTATACTAAACTTCCTGCCCTAAGAGACACAAGAGGAGGCTCCCAGTGTGCAGTCTTGCTCTCAGTTCTGCAGCTGCCAAGAAAAAGGGCCAGAGCTACCCACAGCCACAGCCAAATCCATTCATTACAGCTGCTTCTCAGCACAGGGGTGTGATTGGGGAGTAGGAACGGTGGAGTATTTCCAGGGTGTTTACTGCGCTCTCTATAGCCCTCAGTAAGAACATGGTGATTTTCTTCCATTCCCAGCAATGACTTTCCAAGTCTCCAGCTGTGGGTACAGAGTAATCAAACCGCCAGGGTTACTGCAGTAAATGATCAGTCAATAATCAATAAAGAAATGAGGAGCGATAGGCCAGGATTAGTTTGCGAGCGGATGTCACAGAGTCTCAGAGGGGAGAGAGAGAGCGCGCCCAAAGCTGATGAAGAAGGGAAAGCGTCAGTCAATGGCTGAACAGAAACAAGTGACATTGCCTCTTTCCAATTCGCTCCAACCTTTCCCTGCCCCCACACCTTGGTTGGAGTAGAGTTTCGGGTGAAGCCCTGATCCTGTGCCTGGCATGCAGCTGGCACACGCACTGCCTCTACTGGCTCAGCGGCAACAGCTGGCAGCTCCCACCGCTGCTTGGGCCTCGGGATTCCTGCGTCACTCAGAAGGGAAGGAACGAGGTGGGAATGAGCATTACCGGTCTGCTACTGCCACTGGAACAGGCTGCGTGCCAGGGGAGCGGTCAGCGTGAGCGACAACCTGGCAGCAATAACGGAAAGGGCAGCATCCACCTACCCAATGAAATAACCCGGCTAAGACCCACCCAGGCCCCAGAGCTGCGAACCCGGAGCTGCACATCATCGGGCCACGCACTCGCTCTGATGACATGAACGGCGTGGAGGCCCGTGCTTGGGCTGGAAGCTATGCACAGGGGCTGGGACACAGAAGCCCATTGCGGGTGGCAGGCAGAGGGAAAAGACAATCTCATCGGCCTGGAGCCTGCGCTCAGCACGTCAGGCTCTCTCTCTCTCAGTGCAAGCCCCCTCCTCGAGCCCAGGGGCGTGGGGGTGCGAGGAACTGGGACAGCACGCGAGCCACCGCAGCACAGCCCTCAGGTTTCTTTAAGGTGTCACCAGACTCTCGTTGTTTTTGATGGAGAAACCCAATAGTTGAACATTTATTGTGCCTCCTGCCTGGTCATGGGCAGCAGCATCCTGGCTCGCACTCCGTCAAAATTGGTACCCACAAGCAGATCAGATCTTGTGGTCCCTTCTGGCCTCAAAGTGTATAACTAACTCAGGGGTGGGCAAACTACGGCCCACGGGCCAGATCCAACCCATCAGGGATTTGGATCCAGCCCGCGGGATTGCCACCCCCGTGGCGTCGCAGACCCCGCACCGCTCCGGGAAGCGGCCAGCACCAGGTCCCTGCGGCCCCTGGAGGAGGGGGGGAGAGGGCTCTGTGCACTGCCCTCGCCTGCAGGCACCACCCACTGCAGCTCCCGTTGGCCACGGTTCTCCGTTCCTGGCCAATGGGAGCTTCGGGGGAGGCACCCGCAGGCGAGGGCAGCGCATGGAGCCCTCTGCCCTTCCCTCCCCAGAGGCCGCAGAGACACGGTGACAGCTGCTTCCAGGAGCAGTGCAGGACGAGGGCAGGCAGGGAGCCCGCCTTAGCCCCGCTGCGTGCTGTTGCCAACCTGGAGCCGCTCCAGGTAAGTGGCGCCAGGGTGGAGCCCACAACCCGAACCCCTCCAGCACTCCAAACCCCTGTCACACCCCAAATCCCTCCTGCACCTCAAACCCCAACCCCCTGCTCCACCCCTCCTGCACCCTAACCCTCTGCCCTGAGCCCCTTCTTGCACACTGCACGCCCTCCCACACCCCACACTCCCTCCCACACCCCAACCCCCTGCCCCAGCCGTACATTCATGGCCCTGCATGCCATTTCCCCACCCAGATGTGGCCCTTGGGCCAAAAAGTTTGCCCACCCCTCCTCTAACTCCAGGTTAGGTAGTGTCGCGCACACACTCAGTCCCAACTGTCTGCACCTGGCAGCTTCCCCACCCCAGCCCCCAACGCTGCCCTACCCATGCATCTACCTGCACTCCAGGGGTCACGGCAGGGCTGGCCCAGTGCACCTGTGTGTGAAAGAGGAAGGCCACAGCCCACCCTACACGGGGAGCCCTAACCTGGGGGGGAACCCACAGTGGAGACTGAGTCCCTGTGAACAGAGCTGCGCTGACGGGAGCGTCGTGTGCACCCTTCCCAGAGCACAGCACGTCCCCCAGCCCAGTGTGCCCCCCAGTGCAGGGGGCAGCACTCCACACAGAGGCATGATGCTGGCAGGGGGCTTAGACTGGAAGATCTCTGGGGCAGGGACCATGTCTTTGTTCTGCCTTTGTCCATGGTCCTGATCTGTGACTAGGACTTGTTGGCGCTCCAGTAACACAAATCACAAATACCGGTGCCCATCCTGCCCACCCCCAAGCACAAAGGGCTCTTGCTCTGCTCTGAGCAGAGGCAGCAAGTCCAAAAGCCGTTGGTACCCAGTGCCAGCCGTCAGGGCCGAGGGGTGCACGCAGCAGGGGGAACACAGCTAGTGCTGCAGTGTCACTCCACAGGCAGGTTGGATCACACCCTGGCCCAGGGTGCTTGCGGAGGGCTACCGTGACTGAAAGAACAAGCCAGCTCCAGAAGGATCAGTTCCTAGGAAGAGACTAAGTAAACCCAGCAGAATGCAAGTCCCCTCACCCCCCGATCCCAGCGGTTCGTTGGTGTCTGAAGGATGGCGCTAGGCCACTGAAACCAGAACCTGTCTGGGAAGGAGCATTGGGATGCATGTTATGATTTCCACTCCCCCAAATCCCCATGATGTTGTTTGCAGGCATGTGCCACAGGCTAGCCGAGAACAACAGGCTGCTCGTCGACAAACACTGCATTTCAGCTAGACATGGTTCCACTTTCCTCCACTAAAATATGCTGGGTTTCATCCCAGCCTTTAAAAGTCCTTCCTCGAAATCTACACAATGCCTGCAACCTTCCATGCTTGTTCCGTGAAGCCATGGATTCCCCAGGCCAGAAGGGACCATTGGATCATCTTGCCTGACACCTCCTGCATAGCCCAGGCCAGAAAACCTCACCCAGGAACTTCTGTATCACGCCCAGGACTTGTGAGTGAACCAGCGCAGTTCTTCTAGAAAGACCCGAAGTCTTTACATCAAGACCTGGTGTGACAGAGAATCCACCACATCCCTCGGTCAGTTGTTCCAATGGTTAATTCCCCTCAGTGTTAAAAATTTGCACCGTATTTCTGGTCTGAATGTGTCTAGCTTCAGCTTCCAGCCATGGGATCTTTCTCTGCTAGAGTGCGGAGCTCTCTGCTAACAGAAGTCACTCCCCCATGTAGGTCCTGAGAGCAAGTAAGTGAACTTGGGTAAAATGTTCAAAAATGCTTCAGTGTACGTCTACCTGGTGTGCAGAGCACATACACATCACGCCTTCTTGTACTGGTACAGACAGCAGTGTGGACAGCGAGGCCTGAACCCTGTGGGTAGGTACCCAGGTGCACCCTACAGGGCCCAAGCAGTGCTATTCTTGGCAACGGAACGTCACAGGGAAAGGCTTCAGCAGTACAGAAAGCTCTGGCAGAGGCCAGACAGCAGGGAAAGGCCCAGCTCTCCCCTGTCAGAGCCTTGCACTGACATGTGTAGCTACACACCACAGTGTGGACTCAGCCTGCTTTTCACGGTGGCATGTAGGGACAGACTTTAAACATGCTGCTGCAAGAGGTGTGCACTGTAGATGTTGGCTATGTCCACACTTCAGATGCTGCAACTTCAGCAAAGACACCTACGCCAGCGATAGGCATTCTCCTGTTGCTGTAGTCAGCCCATCCATCTCCCCAAGAGGCAGTAGCTAAGTTGATGGAAAGACTCTTCCATCGCCCCGTGCTGTCTACCACGCAGATGTATATTTCCAGTGCAGACCAGCCTGTAGCTTAAGTGCCATTTTCAGAAGGGAGACAGCCCTGAGCAGCCCATGTCCCACTGAAAGGCAACTGGACTCGGGCTTTAACAGGCCAGAGTTACAAAGACATCGCATAGGATTGACAACAGCACCGAAGCAGGTCAGGTGCCCAACTCCCAATGGGGAGATCCACCCCGCTCTGTTCCCAGTGGGAGTTAGGCACCTAACCTGCTTCGGTGCTTTTGTCAATCCTCCAAGGCACCCATCTGCATACTTAAGAGCCTAAATCCCTACATCACTTCTGAAAATGGGGTTTGGGCTCCTGGGTCCCTTAAGGCTGTTGACAGAGTTACCCGCCTTAACCTTTGCTTGGACAAACTCGGTGTGCAGGGGTCAAGCAAGTCTATCATAATGCCCCTTCCTGGCCCTCAAACTATGACTGTCTAACGTCCAGGGCCCTGGCTATGCAGATCTCATCTCTCTGTGCAGCATGAAGGCCCTGCAGTGATACAACGGGCTCTGCAGAAACCCTCAGAGGGATCATTTGCCTTTAAGTGTTGGACATAAGATGTCCATTGTGGGCCAGATGTCTCTCTTGCTGGGGACCCCGTCAGCAGCTGGACGCAGGCAATACGTGCTCCTGGCGATCAGCCGAATGCTGGCGGGGTTAAAAGTTAAGGGCAAAGTCTGAGGCCAGCTCCTCAAAATGTAGAATTCCTGTGAGTTTCAGAGTGCGACAGTGAGGATTATGGAGCAGAAAAGGAACTTATATTCCTTGTCTCTTCTTCTCCTCTTTCCCTCTCCTCCCAGTCTTTCTCCAAGCCATGCTAACGGCGAACGTTACATAGAGCCCCCAGCTAGGAGTGCATCAGCTGTCTAATTTTAGTATTCAGAGAAAGCCAAACGCAAAATCAAAGAATAACCATAATGATAAACCAACAGTCGCATTACATCTGACCTGTTTTGTAGCAAAATAAAACCAGTAACTACAGGCATACAGCAGGAGGCTACAGTTTACGGAAAAATACTTAAAGATACGTTGCAATTAGCACTGCAATAGTTAGCCAACCTCAGTGTAGGAATACAAACAGTGTAGGAACAAAAATTGTGGGGTTCAACATTTTTCCATTTATTCTTTCCATTCGCTTTCTCTCCTTCCATCCCCAAGTTTTTTCCTTACTTTTATTTCCAACCTCTTTTTATTTTGCTGCCTTCCCTTATCCCTCTTTGCTTCTGCCCCATCGCACCCTGCCTCCATTCCAGAATCACAGGATATTGTGGTTCTCCCCTGCTGCCCCAGCCCCAGGGTGATCTCACAGAGCATCTTTGGCTCCATGTCCTGCAGACTGCCAGTTGTGAGTTTCTGAAATAGCCCCCAGGAGCCCCTGAAGTGCACAGCTACTGTGGAGTCACCTGAATTTCTTGGACCCTCCATCTATACACCCTATATTGGATCTCTGTGAAAGGGCAATTGGCAATTGTGAAAGGGCAAATTGCTTTCCCCCTTTCTACGCACCTTTTAACCCCTTCTGAGTCGGGGCGGAGTGACTGACCCGCTACAGTGCCTTGGAGTTTCCTGTCCGCTAATCAGGTAGGGCCCCTGCCATTTTTCTGGATCTGCCTTTAGCTCCTGATACACTTTTAACAGATTATTGGCTTTTTCAGCTCCCAGCCTATTATGAAACTTTGAGCCAACTAATGCAAATTTCCTAACAACATTCTAGGAAATTAGGTTTACCTCCCGTCAAGTATGTATCAGCCTCTTTTTACTGTTCTAGGCTCAGTCTGTGGCCTCTGTATTAGAGTTCCACCATGCTGGCTTCAGCATGGAAAGATTTCATAGCTTCTCTGAATTCTTTTCTGATTTGGTCTTTGTGTGGTTCGGTTCTTTGTTGTTAATTAGATCAAACCACATATCTGCTGAAACCGTGACACTGTACACCTGCAGCCATTCAGAGGATGGTCCAGATACACGACCTGTAAACCCACCCCTACTCAGAGCACCGCCCAGACTCCCATCCCCATTCACAGAATGACAGCAACATATTTCCTAGGCAGTGCCCAGGGAGATCACTTGGACTACAAATAACACATTGCACAGTCACCTGCTAATCCAAACAGGTGACACCATGGAACAGAGAGCAAAGGAGATCACTGGCAGCTCATGGAGGCTGAGGGCCTATGCCAAGAGGCAGGTGGCAGGTCTGTCCAGCAGAGGACAGTGCAGAGAAGCACATGGCAGCTGATCTTATTCCAAGCAGCCAAACACGGCAGTTTACGAACATGAGGCCGGCATGGTAGCTTCGAGTTAGGTGATCCCCGCTCAGGGCCCCATGGGGGACATGCGAAGCTACAGGACCAGGCCGAAGCTCTGGGGTTCTATCAGGAACAGACTAAAGCCAATGCCAGTGGCCCCATTGGGGAAGCGGAGATGCAGACTCTTCCCTAATGGAAGCACAGGAGGAGTGCTGCCTCGCTGACAGGCCCTTGGCAGGGGTTAATCCTCAGCCCTACCCCGTGGGGGCTCCAGAGAGGATCTGAGCAGGGTGGGGCTCTTGCGGGCAGTGTGAGCCTGTGGCCCTTGTGTATGCAGGGTCCACAGCTGACCGCAGCCCCAGGAGTACCCACAGCAGATCAGATGCTGTATCCAGGCACTCAGGGGCATAGGCAGGAGCCCCCGTTTGCTCTCCCTGCATCTGGCAGCCCTGCTCTTGGGCGAGGTCCTGCTGACACAGAGGCCGGACAGAGGAGAGGTTAAGCTCAGACCAGTGAATCTACAACTCCCCTGAGGCTCTGCTTACACTGGCAATGCTACCCTGCAAGGTGGGAGGGTCCCAGAGCAGGGGCTCTGGCCTGAGCCTGAACTTCCACACTGCAATTAAGCAGCCCCTTAGCCCGAGCCCGAGTCAGCTGACATGGGCCAGCCACAGGTGTCTAATTGCAAGGCAGACATACCCACTCAGTGCTTTTACTTCCGTCCCCTGGAACAGGGTGTGGGGCAGGCCTAGGGGATGACACTTGCCCTTACTTATTCTGCAATGCAATATCTTGCCCTGTTGCAACCTAGTGCATGTCATGTACTGACAGCTCAAGGTTATTACTTGGGATTGAAAGGTCCTAGGGTGATTTGTGTTAAACTGCACTCTGGGGCATTTTCCTTCCCCAGACCTGCTCAGCGACCCTCCTGGCCTCTTCTCTCCATTAGCCTCCCTTGCTCAATCCCTGCTGCTCCCTCACTTTTCTGTGCGATCAACAGGACATTTCTGCTTCAGGGGGGAGAGAGAGGCTGTGCCAGACTGTCTCAGGCCCAGTCTACACATCAAAGACTTGCTGGCATCATTTTGCTTATGTTGGTTAGGAGTGTGACTGTTTGCTGACCTGGCTGTGCCGGCATAAGCCCCAGTGTAGACACAACTATGCCAGCAACACACTCCTGTGCTGGTAGAGCTGATATGCTCAGGGAATTGGAATAACTCACACCAGACAAAGCATTTATTGCTAGTAGATCATCATCTACGCTGGGAGGGTTTGCTGGTAGAAGTACACCTTTGAAGTAAAGGCCTAACGTTTTGAGCAATCAAATCAACAATGGAGCTGAAATAGTTGAAGCAAGGAAAGCCGCATTCTCTTACTGCTGCGCTCCCAGGGCTAATTTAGGTGAGATCAGATAAATTTTCTGTCATCTTAAAACTGTGCGCAGACACACACTCTCTCTCTCTCAGAATTGCTGCAAAGTCAAGGCTTGGTCTTCTTTTTCAGTGGTAGAATGCTGAACCCAATGGACCCTTTCACCTTGTATTTGACCGTAAAAGGAATCTGGCCACCAGTACAGGACAGTAGGTGGCACCTTTCATGGAAAATCTGTGATTAAAAAAAAAAAAAAAAGATAGATATATACATTTTCCACAACAGAGCAGAACTGGATGGCAAAACAACTCTGGCAGCAGGTAGAGGAATTGTATGTGAAAAGTCTTAATCTTCATTAGAGGGAAGGGAACGATCTTTGGTTATTGGGCAAACAAAAATATAAAACAAGCAAGAGATAATCTCCATGCACCTGGCATATGATAACTGGCTAGATCTGTAGACAATAAAAGCAAATGAAATAACCACAAGCTGGCCAGTGCAAAGGCAGTTCGATGTACTCTGGAACAGAAACAAGCCACTTCTCTGTGGAAAAACCACAAATGCTATCAGAACATCCAGGGACCGCAAATAGGTACAAACAACAGAGTCACCTAAACGTCTGTACTCACCGACCATCTTATTGATTTCATCTAACATGTGAGGTTGGTTTTTTTAAAGATTTGTATGGATTTTTAAAACAGTATGAAAATAAGGCTATTTACATACAGAATTTATTAAAATTAGGACTAGATGCTATCATGGCATCTCTCCTGCTACACCTTCTTTTCATTCAAGTGTAACTATCAGTAAGAATTTTGTAACATTTCTTTCATAAACCTTTATTTAGAGGTATTAATTTGACTGTAAAAATTAGGCTGAAATATAGCAGTGGAAGTGTCAAACTGAGCTACGGATAAATATAAAGCACATACACACATGTGCTCGGTACTGATTCCCTTCACACTCTAGACGCCCACTGCAGTTTGCAATCAAGGAATTTGAAGAGCAGCCAGGAAGGGCAGATTGGACCCAGAGAGACCCCAATACACATTTATCAGAAAAGCTGTTTTTCTATCAGATAAATTTAACAAAGAAACATCACAGTAAGAACGGTGGTTATGTGCCTCACAGAAAGCGTCTGTCAATTCTACTAGTCTTATTCCTACGGCTCCATAATCCAGAAAGGAAGGAGTACATTGCACAGCACTCTTCAGCTACAGCCCTGATGTAAGAAATAGATTCATAGATATTTAGGTCAGAAGGGACCATTATGATCATCTAGTCTGACCTCCTGTACAACGCAGGCCACAGAATTTCACCCACCACTCCTACAAAAAAAAACCTCACCTATTTCTGTGCTATTGAAGTCCTCAAATCGTAGTTTAAAGACTTCAAGCAGCAGAGAATCCTCCGGCAAGTGACCCATGCCCCATGCTACAGAGGAAGGTGAAAAACCTCCAGGGCCTCTTCCAATCTGCCCTGGAGGAAAATTCCTTCCAGACCCCAAATATGGTGATCAGCTAAACCCTGAGCATATGGGCAAGATTCATCAGCCAGATACTACAGAAAATTCTTTCCTGGGTAACTCGGATATCACCCCATCTAATAGCCCACCACAGGCCATTGGGCCTATTTACCATGAATATTTAATTACCAAAATCATGTTATCCCATCATGCCATCTCCTCCATAAACTTATCGAGTTTAATCTTAAAGCCAGATAGATCTTTTGCCCCCACTGCTTCCCTTGGAAGGCTATTCCAAAACTTCACTCCTCTGATGGTTAAAAACCTTTGTCTAATTTCTAGTCTAAATATCCTAGTGGCCAGTTTATATCCATTTGTTCTTGTGTCCACGTTGGTACTGAGCTTAAATAATTCTTCTCCCTCTCTGGTATTTATTCCTCTGATATATTTATAGAGAGCAATCATATCTCCCCTCAACCTTCTTTTAGTTAGGCTAAACAAGCCAAGCTCCCTGAGTCTCCTTTCATAAGACAAGTTTTCCATTCCTCAGATCATCCTAGTAGCCCTTCTCTGTACCTGTTCCAGTTTGAATTCATCCTTCTTAAACATGGGAGACCAGAACTGCACACAGTATTCCAGGTGAGGTCTCACCAGTGCCTTGTATAACGGTACCTAAACCTCCTTATCTCTACTGGAAATACCTCGCCTAATGCATCCCAAGACCGCATTAGCTTTTTTCACGGCCATATCACATTGGCGGCTCATAGTCCTCCTATGATCAACCAATACTCCAAGGTCCTTCTCCTCCTCCATTACTTCTAATTGATGCGTCCCTAGCTTACAACTAAAATTCTTGTTATTAATCCCTAAATGCATAACCTTACACTTCTCACTATTAAATTTCATCCTATTACTATTACTCCAGTTTACAAGGTCATCCAGATTCTCCTGTAGGGTATCCCTGTCCTTCTCTAAATTGGCAATACCGCCCAGCTTTGTATCATCTGCAAACTTTATTAGCACGCTCCCAGTTTTTGTGCCTATAATAAAAAGTCAATAATAAAAAGATTAAATAAGATTGGTCCCAAAACCGAACCTTGAGGAACTCCACTGGTAACCTCCCTCCAGCCCGACAGTTCACCTTTCAGTAGGACCCGTTGTAGTCTCCCCGTTAACCAATTCCTTATCCACCTTTCAATTTTCCTGTTGATCCCCATCTTATCCAATTTAACTAATAATTCCCCATATGGCACGGTATCAAATGCCTTACTAAAATCTAGGTAAATTAGATCCACTGCGTTTCCTTGGTCTAAAAAAATCTGTTACTTTCTCAAAGAAGGAGATCAGGTTGGTTTGGCACGATCTACCTTTTGTAAAACCATGTTGTATTTTGTCCCATTTACCACTGACTTCAATGTCCTTAACTACCTTCTCCTTCAAAATTTTTTCCAAGACCTTGCATACTACAGATGTCAAACTAACAGGCCTATAATTACCCGGATCACTTTTTTTCCCTTTCTTAAAAATAGGAACTATGTTAGCAATTCTCCAATCATATGGTACAACCTCTGAGTTTACAGATTCATTAAAAACTCTTGATAATGGGCTTGCAATTTCTTGTGCCAATTTCTTTAATATTCTTGGATGAAGATTATCTGGGCCCCCTGATTTAGTCCCATTAAGCTGTTTGAGTTTCGCTTTCTACCTCAGATGTGGTAATATCTACCTCCATATCCTCATTCCCATTTGTCATGCTACCATTATCCCTAAGATCCTCTTTAGTCTTATTAAAGACTGAGGCAAAGTATTTGTTTAGATATTGGGCCATGCCTAGATTATCCTTGACCTCCACTCCATCCTCAGCGTTCCCACTTCTTTCTTTGTTTTCTTCTTATTTATATGACTATAGAACCTTTTACTATTGGTTTTAATTCCCTTTGCAAGGTCCAACTCTACTCGACTTTTAGCCTGTCTCACTTTATCCCTACATGTTCTGACCTCAATAAGGTAGCTTTCCTTGCTGATCCCTCCCTTCTTCCACTCCCTATATGCTTTCTGCTTTTTCTTAATCGCCTCTCTGAGATGCTTGCTCATCCAGCTTGGTCTACAACTCCTGCCTATGAATTTTTTCGCCTTACTTGGGATGCAGGCTTCCGATAGCTTCTGCAGCTTTGATTTAAAATAATCCCAGGCCTCCTCTACCTTTAGATCCATAAATTCTTCAGTCCAATCCACTTCCCTAACTAATTTCCTTAATTTTTGAAAGTCAGCCCTTTTGAAATCAAAAACCCTAGCTGCAGATTTATTTTTGTTAATCCTTCCGTTCAGTTTGAACTGAATTAGCTCATGATCACTTGAGCCAAGATTATCCCCTACAACCATTTCTTCTATGAGGTCCTCACTACTCATCAAAACCAAATCTAAAATGGCATCCCCTCTAGTTGGTTCAGCAACTACTTGATGAAAGAATCCATCAGCCATCGCATCTAGGAAAATAAAAATAGTATTATTATTACTAGCACTCGTCCTCCAGTCTATATCTAGGAAGTTAAAGTCTCCCATGATCACATTCCATTAGTATTTACTTTATTAAAAACATTAAAAAGGGCTCTATCCATATCCAAATTAGATCCCGGCGGTCTATAGCACACCCCAAGCACTATCCCGGGGAGGCTCTAAATAGTTTTCTCCCGCAATGTAATTTTTGCCCAGACGGACTCAGTCATATCCATTTCATCGCTTCTGATTTCTTTACATTCTATCTCATCATTGATATACAGTGCTACTCCACCACCTTTGCCTTTATTTCGGTCTTTCCTAAACAGCACATACCCTTCAATACCTGTAGTCCAGTCATGACTACTATTCCACCATGTTTCTGTTATCCCTATAATATCTGGTTTCACTTCCTGCACCAGTAGCTTTAGTTCCTCCATTTTGTTACCTAGGCTCCTCGCATTAGTGTACAAACATCTTAATTTTTGCTGTTTGGCCTCGCTCACATTCTGTACCCTATTAGGCACGGTCATTTTACTACCAGTATAACCTATTAGACTTGTATCTACACTACCCTTCCTCCTACCCACGGCTGTATACACTCTTACTTCATTTTCTTTCCTCTCAATGCTAAATTCTGGCATGGACATCTCCCAACCATCTCCCCCTAATTCCTAGTTTAAAGCTCTCTTAATCAGTTGTGCCAGCCTCCATCCTAGAAGTCTATTTCCTTCCCTACTCAGATGAAGTCCATCCCGAGAGAACTGTCCTCTAGCAATGAATGCCTCCCAGTGGCCATACATCCCAAAGCCCTCCTTATAGCACCACTGCCTAAGCCATCTGTTGATAGTCATAATCTTGTCACACCTTTGTTGCCCTTCTCTAGGAACAGGCAGAATCCCACTAAAGATCACCTGAGCCTCAATTTCCTTAAGCGTCTTCCCCAGCCTAGCATAGTCTCCCTTAATACTTTCCAGCGAGAATCTAGCCGTATCATTTGTTCCCACTTGAAGGATAATTAGGGGATTCTTTCCTGCTCCCTTTAGAATCCTTTTCAACCTCAGGTCTACATCCCGTATCTTAGCACCTGGAAGACAGCACACCCTTCTATTCTCTGGATCAGCTCTGGTTACAGGCCTATCTATTCTTCTCAGTAAAAAGAGTCCCCAATCACATAGACCTGTTTTTTCCTAGTGATGGTGCTATTCTCCAGTCTATCCCCTGTTCCCTCTGGCTGCAAGTTCTTTCCATTCCTATTCTCCCTTGTAATCCTCTTTAACCCATCCTGTATCCTCCTGGGGCTCATATTTGGTGTAATCTCCATTAACTCTTCCCCTTTTCCTATAGGACTAGCCACTCTTCTCTTCTTCCTTGCCTTTCCACCTTCAGTGACTACCTGCTGAGCCCCTTCTTTATTTTCCAACTCTGCATACCTATTCTTAAGCTCTATTTCTCCTTCACTAGCCCGTCTTTTCCTCTGCCTGGTTCTTTTAGTCACATGCTTCCACTGACCACTTTCCTCACCCAGTCTCCCCTCAGAATTCCCCAGTCCTGCTTCCATCTGCAAGTCTGAGCTTTTCCCTTCAGATACCTCACGTCTTTGCTCCATAATCTGCTCAAACCCCTTCCTAAACTCTACCAGATTTTCCACCTGCATCTCCAAACCTCGGATCTTTTCCTCCATCAGCTCTATCAGACGGCACTTCATACAGACAAAACTCTTACCAGGTGCCCCCTCCAGGATCATGCACATACCACAGCTTCCACATCCAGTCATCTTCATTGTGTCTTCCGCTACATAGGTCACTCCCACTGCTACCTCTGTATCTGTCATTGCATTCCCACCTAAATCCTGTTAAGCTGGGAAACACAAACCACACCAAAACACCACCACCCACAGTAAAAAACAAACACCACAAGACAAACTCCCCTTTCAAACTCCCACTCAAACTCCCCTTGACTCCAAGGCCAGAAGGGACCACTGTGATCATCTAAATCTGATCTCCTGTGTAACACAGGCCAGAGAACTTCCCCAGAATCATTCCTAGAGCAGAGCTTTTAGAAAAAACAGCCAGCCAATTTTCATTTCAAAGTTGTCAGTGATGGAGAATCCACCGCAACCTTTGGTAAATTGTTCCAATGGTTAATTACTCGCACTCTTAAAAATTTGCATCTTATTTCCAGTCTGAATTTGTCTCGCTTCAACTTCCAGCCACTGGATTGTGTTAGACCTTTCTCTGCTAGACTGAAGAGCCCATTAGTAAATATTTGTTCCACAGATAGGTACTTGTTGACTGTGATCAAGTCAACCCTTAACATTCTCTTTGTTAAACTAAATAGACTAAGCTCCTTGAGTCTACCACTATACGATATCTTCTAATCCTTTAATCGTGCTTGTGGCTCTTCTCTGACCCTCTCCAATTTATCAAAATCCTTCTTGAATTGTGGACACCAGAACTGGACATAGGATTCCTGCAGTCGTGGCACCAGTGCCAAATACAGAGATAAAATAACCTCTCTACTCCTACTTGAGATTCCCCTGTTTATGCATCCCAGGATCGCATTAGCCCTTTTGGCCACAGCATCGCACTGGGAGCTCATGTTCAGCTGAATATCTACCACAACCCCAAATCTTTTTCAGAGTCACTGCTTCCCAGGATAGAGTCCCCCATCCTGTAAGTATGGCCTACATGCTTTGTTCCTAGATGTATACATTTACATTTAGCCCTATTAAAATGCACTTTGTTTGCCTGTGCCCAGTTTGCCAAGCAATTCAGATTGCTCTGTACCAGTGACCTGCCCTCTTCATTATTTACTACTCCCCCAACTGGTGTGTTGTCTGCAAACTTTATCAGTGACGATTTTATGTTTTCTTACCGGTTTTTAATAAAAATGCAAAAAAAGCATAGGACCAAGAACTGATCCTTGCAGGCCCCCACTGGAAACACACCTGTTCAATGCAATTCCCAGTTTACAGTTACATTTTTGAGAGTCATCAGCCTGCTTTTAATCCATTTAATGTGGGCCATGCAAATTTGATATCTTTCTAGTTTTTTTAATCAAAATGTATTGCAATACTAGTCAAACACATTACAGAAGTCTATTCATCAACACGATTACCTTTATCAACAAACTTGTAATTTCATCAAAAAAGATATCAAGTTAGTTTGACTGGATCTATTGCCATAAACTCACACTGACAGTTATATTATCCTCCTTTAATTCTTTATTAATCATATCCTTTATCTTGCCCGGGATTAATGCCAAACTAATACGCCTATAATTCCATGGGTGATCATATTAACCCTTTTAAAATATTGACACAACATAAGCTTTCTTCCAGTCTTCTCGAAGTTCCAAGACTTATTGAAAATCAACATTAATGATCCAGCAAGCTCCTCAGGCAGCTCTTTTAAAACTCTTGGATGCAAGTGTTTTTGGACCTGCTTATTTAAAAATGTTTAATTTTAGTAGCTGATGTTTAACATCCTCCAAAGAGACTAGTGGAATAGAAAGTGTTATCACTATCATATGATGAGATTCCATCATCTGTTTTTTCTCCAGATACAGAACAGAAATATTTATTGAACACTTCTGCCTTTTCTGCATTATTATTGATAATTCTATCATTTCCATCTAGTAACAGACCAGTACCATTGTCAGGATTCTTTTTGTTCTGAATATACTTTAAAACCTCCTTATTGTTCTTAACACTGTTGGCCATGGCTTTCTCCTTGTCTCCCTTTGGTTCCCTTGTCAAATTTCTACAATTCCTAGCTTCTGATTTATACTTATTACTGTCAACTTCCCCTTTCTTCCATTTGTATATGTGCACACATACACACACAGTTCTGTACAGCTGCCTTCACTTCCCGTCTAAACCAGGTCATTTTTAAACCCATATGACCTTCTTCCTTGCTTGTGGCTTTTGGAGCATCGAATAAGTGTTCTTAAACAATTCCCACTTATCATACACATTTTTCTGATTAAATTCTTCCTCCCAGCTGATTTGGATCATAATTGTTTTCAGCTTTGTGAAACTGGTGCTTTTAAAGCACCACGTGTGTGCGCATATAGATATATAAAAACTGATTTGGACTTTGTAACTGACTTGTGACAATTCCCATTGTTACAAAATTTTGAGATTGCTGTACTTGGGAATAATGGTGTTTCTGATTTACTCTTTAATAGTTCATTAATGGTGAATATATACTAAAATATATACGCTGTTTTCACTTAGGCATCTTCCCTGTATCTTACACCGGATCTAAGATTTTCAGTGGTATCAGAAAACACTACACGCTGCAACACCAATTATGTGCTGTACTTTGAGCTGCTTGGATGTAAAAGCACTGTAGTGGTCAGTCCCACTGACACTGAAGAGTCCAGAGACAGAAGCAGGTCTCCTTCAGTAATCTGCTACATGTCAATACACAGAGAAGTCTGCACTTTCAGAAAGCACGTGGTTAGAGTCCCTCTTTGTACATTCCACTTGGAAAACAGGGAATGTATCTTCTAGTGTCATCAGGAATTCAATATTCTCTGCTCACGTGAGATTCCTGCCAAAATTTTGTGTCAAGTATTTCAGTGTAAGAATAGCTCTGGAGTAACCCGGACGTCCTTGTCATTCACTTAGGATTCAGGATGCCAATTTCCCTTCTCAAACTGTTTTCTCTTTTCTTTCTTTTTTTGGAGGGTGGGGCGAGAGGTTAATTTGGTAATATGTAATTTCTTGATCATATCCACATTAAACCATCCGGCTGAGTTTGTTCTTTGCCTGACTTTCACAGGCCTTGCTAATGTCAAGCCTTTGAGGAAACAGAATTTTTGAACTCCGCTGTTTGCATAACAATGCCAGCTCCTCCCTGCCCCCCCGCCCCCCCCCCAACACACATTCATTCAGTAGCTTACAATGGCACAAAGGCCACATGGCACTATTTCATTCTCAAGATAAGTCCATTCATAAAATTACACTCATAGAATGTACAGCTGGGAATTCAGGATTCCATAATTAAGGGCTGACGAATGGATATTAATTGACAAGTACCTTGCAGGATTCCTCATGTTACACAATAAAGGGTCACTGCTCTGGAGACTATAGACACAGGCTCACAAACAAGATTTAGTTCCTGCCCCAGGGAGCTTGCAATCTAGGAGCCGGCTTGTGCCATTAAGGCATAGCCCTGAGTAGGCAGTGATACAGGAGGCCGTGTTTCCCCTGGAATTCCTAGCGGGCAGTGTTTTATGGCATCATGCACTGCATGATCTCCCTCACTGCCAGCTGTGCTAACGGGTGCAAAGCCACCTCAACCCTCCCTGACCCTTTCAGGTGGCTGAGCTACAGCGGTGCCCACAGTCTGGGGTGGCCTCTCTGCTTGCTGAGCTCTGGCACCAATATCTTGGGAGGAAACGCGCTTCCTCCACTCCCTGTCCTCCCTCACCCCCACACACCCATCTGGGGGCCAGCGAAAGAGAACCAGGAAAAACCACGTGGAGACACCATGCCCAGGAAGGCCGGCAGGCGAGGGCTCTATCCCTCAAAGGAGCCAGTCTCAGACGACGAGGGGCATGGCAGTGCCTTACCGTGGTAGGCAATTACTGGCGTCAGAGGAGTGAGTTCTAAGGGGGATTCTGAATGTAGGGGGCTCACCTGGTGCCACGGAGATTGGAGGGAGCTGCAGGCACAAGGGGCCCCAGTCTCTGCTCCACTATAGCCCGTTAGAGTGGCTCTGCCAGCACACAGGGGACAGGAACCCTGCGCTTCTGGCCAGCTGGGAACTGCTCCTGTATAGGGGGAAACCCCAGGTGGCACAGAGCTAGCATGATGGCTCCCCCAAGCAGGGCATGTGGCCAGAATCTGACTCACCCACTGGCAAGTCATTTGGGAAGGGTAACAGGGCAGAGGGGCCCAAAAGGAAATGAGAGGGGAGAAGGTCAAGGCTGGGGCTGTAGATGGCCCATTTGGGGACAAGAGGGGAGGAGGGAAATGGGATGATGTTTGGAGAGGGAGGTGGAAACAAGCGTCAGTGTTTAAGGCACTCGTGCACATCCAGGAATGTGGAAAGAAGGTAGTTGGAAGAGAAGGGGGAAGCAGTGAACGGGGGAGCAAGAAGAGCCTGCAGGTGGAGGAGATAGGGTCCGGGGGTCAGAGAGAAACCTCAGTGTCAGGAAGCAGAATGAAGGAGGAGAGGGTGGAGAAGGGTGGCAGGAAGTAGCTCGCACCAGATCCAGTCACGTCTCTCCACAGAGGTTATGAACAAAGCAGAGGGGCAGGGAGAGCAGAAAGCGTTGGGGCTGGGCATGCAGGACTTGCTGGGGGTGACAGAGCTGGCTCAAGGGGGGTGGTTGTTCTAAAAAAGGGGAACAAGCTGACAGAAGAGGACGTGAGCGAGGACCCTATGTTTTCTCCAGCACGCTCGAGTGGGGGTACAGGAAGCAGCCATGCCAGGACTGGAGGGCAGTGGGAGCAGGGCAGTTAGGGAGGAGTTCCCAGTGGCGACCGGAGGAAGGAGGAGAGGGCTGGTGCTCACAGGGGCTGAGCACACAGACTATCCCTGCCATGGCAGTCCTGGGAGAAGGGGGAAAGAGCAGAAAGATGAGGCCAGGAAGAGGGAATTCAGAGCAGCAGCTGGTAAAGCCAGGTCTAAAGAGCAAGCAGGGCAATGAGTGGCTGAAGCCAGGCCTCGGAGGCCAATAAGAAAGCCAGGGAGAGGCAGGAAGAACCAGCTAAATCTGTAGGGTGGGAGCTGACCTTGCCCAGGTTAAGGGCAGAATACTGGGATGGAGGCAGAGAGATTTGAGGCTGGGGGAGGGAGGGGGAAAAAGACAGACAGGAGCGAAAGGCTTGTGCAGACAGAGAGGCTGGAAGGCATGTGAGCAGCCTGGCCGTAGAAGGCACAGGAGAGGCCCCCAGGGGCCAGTGTGGGAGCGAGGAGGCAGCAGGAGAATGGGATCCTGACACTGTGAGTGGGGGTTAATTTGCTGGAGCCAGAGCAGGCATCCCGAGGCAGCAGAGGCGAAGGAAGGAGGAGAGGAGGACAGGTGCCAAGTGTGCTGTGGATCTGGAGAAGAGGCATTGCAAGGGCACAAGTCATTCCAGGCTAAACAGCTTCCACTCTAATCAGAGCAGGAGCTCATCAAGCAAGGATTCCCGTAACACTTCTCCTCTGACCAGAGCAGTGAGCAGCCTCTGCAACCCGCTCTCCAGGCGCAGCCGGCAGCAGAGAGCCCAGCTGCGTGCCACCTTGTAAAAACCATAGCAGAGGTTCCTCTAGCAGCCTGCTAGCTACCTGCTGGTCACCCTGCCACCGTCTCCACACACCATAACCCGGACCTAGAGAATCGGACAGCAGTGACAAGCATCTCTGTGGGAGACCAGCTGTGTCCTCAATCCTGGCCATCCACTTCAGCATTAAACTGCTGCTGTCATTGCCTCGCTGGCCCCTGAGAATTTGGGTGGGGAAACGGGTATGCCAGCTGCATGCAACAGTTCCCTCAATGTGGAATGAAAACATTTGCGTCGTACTTGGGCATTTCTCATCTGAGCAAACCTTGCATGTCTGCAGACTTCACTGCAGCAAGCGGCACGTCTCCCCAAAAGGATGCCGCTGGCTGTATCCCTCTCCAGCAATACCCCCCCCCCAAACATCAGGCTTACAGCCACTGGGACTAGGTATTCCGATTGTCTGACAGTAGTGCCAAGCACTATGCTTGGTGCTGTACACATACAAAATAAGAGAGTCCCTCCCTAAACAGCTCTCAGGCTGAACAAACAGGACAGACTGGGGAGGGGGAAGAGAGAGAGAGAAAATAATATTGTTATCACTATTGTACAGCTGCGGAGGTATATGAAATAGAGATCAATCTATATCAAATGAATTGCATCAGTGCACATAGCTATAACATACCAGAGAGATTCCTTCAAGGAAGGAATCAAGTTCCTCCAAATTACAGATGCCAGCTTTTGCTGGCTTGGGCAAAGGTTCTCTGTAATGTTAGTTTTTAACCATTACTAAATATAGGTGCTTTACCCCTCCTCTCCCCCACCGATGGAAAAGCTTGCCATTTCAGAGAGATAGTACCACAGCATCACTGCATGCGACCAACCAAAGCAGGTCACTTTGTACACTGACAGGTGGTTTGGGATCATTTAAACTAGATATCGGAGACAGGAACTAAGGTGACCTGGGTGGACGTTTCCTTGTAGCTCTCTAATCTGTATTTTGCATCCAGATTAGATCAATGTGCTGTATGTATGAAATTTCTAGCAACCCTGTGCTTAAGTGACTTAATGAACTTCATCCAGCTGCTCTTCTTAATTTAGGATTGGCGTTAACCACAGCTTCTCGAACAAACTATTCACTACTGACTTTATAAAAATAAGTGATCTTCTTCTTATGCTATCTGAAGGCAAAGGGATGAGGAGATGGATGGGAGTACAATGGCTTGTTCTCTCAATTTTACTTCCAATTCTCACACCTCAACAGCAACACAAAGAGGAAAATGGGGAAAAAAAACAGGCTAATGGAGAAGTGACATGTGAAAACATGTCACCACTACCAGTATCTTTCACTGACCTGAAGAAGAGCTCTGGGTAAGCTGGTCTCTTTCCCCAACAGAAGCTGGTCCAATAAAATACATGTTCTCACCCACCTTGTCTCTCTGTTGCCACCACAGACAATTTACTTTGCTGAAATCTCCCCCGTCACACTTCACAGAACCTTCAGCCCCAGACACCCCCAAGTAAGGCATTTGGAAAAAACCATGTGTTACGCTTTAGGAATTGTAATACTCTACTCCTATTCCCAGTAGACACCTTTCCTGATCATGACAGGATAATACAGCCATTCGCACAAATCAGAGCCCTATCAAGACATAACCTTCCACATGCTAGTGATAGGAAGACAGGAGGAACACATATCCTCAACAGATGAGCTACAATATTTGTAAAGATTTATTTTTGAGAGATTCTTCAAGAGTTTACTTTTTGCTTTAAACAAGCAGCGAGAGAACTCTAAACTACAGATTCAGGTGGTGTATTTACAATATTCTGTCTGTGCAAATAGGTGTTCATGGGTTTTCCAGCAAGCTGATAAATATAAAGATTGGTATGGTTTACACAGAGGTCTAATCTCCTCTCCATAAACATGTGTACCTGACACTCAGAGAAGTTACACACACACACACACACACAGAGTAGAAGGAGAATAGCTGCCTATACACAGTGACATGGAGGCTTGTAACTTAATTCCATTCTAGACATTTAGCCTTCTTCAGCAGCATGTGGAATGCTTATAAAAAAAGAGAACATCTTGTCATCAAGAAACAAAACCCAGCATATTTGAATATGACACAGATAAGCATCACGTAAAGCACAATCTGAAATGAAGAAAATCTCTTGAAAAAGTACATTTCACTAGTTTAAAATGGACTATTCTGGCTTGTAGTAAATGCCATTTCATCAGGCAGGTCTGAAGCAAGATAATGGAGCAAACACTCAAGCTTTTTTCCTCCAATTGGGAATCCCATGTAATAGGCTCTGCAGTTCTCTCCCACAGCATTGTACACAAAAATTGCAACTATTCCCTCTCACTGGTACAATATGTGGAAAACCAGAATGAAGTTCACGATCAGAAGAGGAAAAAGAAAACCTTAAAAATAATGCTGAAAGAACATTGCAATTTGGCTGCCCAAAATAGAACACATACATGCCACCAAATGCAAATTATAAGTTTGCAAAAGCAACCAGTGGAATTATAAAGTAAAAGAGCTTTTTAAAAAGTGTTTTAATGACAGTGAGCTTGGGGGGGCAATGAATATTTTCAGTGCTGGGTTCCGCTAAGTGTCATTCTGTTTTGCTAAGCTAAGAATACTCGGCACATGTAGCAATTCACATATTCAAAACACAGTTCAAATGCCAACTAATTACAATTCCCTACACTGCTATAGGGGAGGTAAGTATTATTTTTAAAATGCATTCAATGTCATCATTGTTCAATAAACCAGTTAACTCAGGTCTACCTGTGACTAAATCATGGCTGTTTAAGAAGATATAAATGATACTCCATACACAGTTAGCTATGCTCTGGAGACAGACCGCACATTGGTTTGAGACTCAGTTCACACAGCAGCCAGAAGATCCTCTCAGCATCTATGTGAATCCTTTGATTCCATTTTGTAAAATTCACGGGTACATTTTTTAAACACTAAATGACTCAGAACCATCTTGCCCCTTTCTAGAAATCCAGAAGGGCAGCTGACATTTAAATCTTTTAGTAATATTTGAAAAATGTGGCATGAATAGGCTTTGGAAAAAGTCAAACATTCCCGGATCAGCAAAGTCATGTTTCTTTCATTGCATCCCACATAGAATTACTTGTGTGTGTATACGTGCAAGGAGGCGGCAAGCGGGAGAAACTAAAGATGTAAAAGTGTCAGACTTCTCTTGATCAAGGGTGAGGTTCCTTAGCTAAAGCACTAAACAGGATCATTTTACATGTAAATAATTTCTGTCACAATTACGCATGTCAGGGACAAACAAAACAACCACTGGATGGTCATGATATTAGCCCTCTGGCAGTCCACACTTTGTGCCATGTGAATCTGCCCCTTGATATGGAAGTACAACGGACCCTCACTAGAGCGTGCATTGCTAGAGCGCAGATTCGCATATAGTGCAGTCGTGGCGATGGATCCCAAATTTAAATATTTAAATTGAGATCCATGGTAACGTGGCCCGTGATACTGTGAATGGATCCTGAACCCCGCGTTCTAGCGAGGGTCCGGTGTACTAAAACATTTAGCAACCACTACCATCCCAACACTCTGCCCCTCTCTGTTGTTGTTCTTTTTTTTCTTTTTGGTAAAAAATATATATTGCTTTATTTCAAACTACCACCACCAAAATGAATCATGAAAATTACATACAAAGCTCAGACCAGAGTCTCTAACCACTTGGGACAGTTGTGAACATTCAGTTTCAGACTGGAATGGTGATTCACACTTAAACATCAAATAGTTTGGTTTCAAAAATAAAATCTACCCCTAAAATGGACATTTTTCTTTGCAAAAACCTCTGTTTTGATAAATTATTTCAACAACTAAAGCAAATACCTAGATATATTTAAACCATTTGCACAGTTTTCCATTTCAGAATTCATCTGTACACCCTATTAATGCTGCTCCTCTTTTTAAGAGGAAAAGGAAACTGTTTAATGGGGGATTCCAGCACTACAGAGACACACTAGCTTTCAGCCTTGAATTTTCTAATCTGATATTTTAAAAGTAGCTAAGATCTAGGATTTCCTTTTGAAAACTGAGAAAGATCACTGTTCCCCTAGTCATTCTAAGATTAGATCCACAAGTGTAATTCTGGCAGATGTTCCTTGCCTCTATCTCTTGAACAACTGCTCCATATTCACAGAAAACACTAAAGGAGGATCAGGACATGCCATAGGCAAAGAAGGATTTTAAATGAAGAAAAGTTTCATAAAAGTGCAGCAGGTTTCCAGATTATTAGAAACAGGGTCTTTAAAAAAAAATTGCATTGCTTTGATTCAATTGCAAACATCTAGGTCTGCATATATTAGACATTTGTATTTGTTAAAGTAAATCAGAAAAATAATATACTACTGAAGTTTTGCTATTAAGTAGAATAGTAAAATATTCTTTAAATGTTCTACTAAATTAGATTTGAAGACTTCTCTAATTAGCTCACCCAGTGCATTGTTCTAGATTATATTAATGTTATACATTTTGATTTTTAAAAATAGCATTGAAAACACAAAAGATGATTTTTCAAATAAAGGAATTGGAAATCTAAAACATTGCAAACATTCATTTGAGTTATTAAAACTAATCTGTTTTATTTCTGCCAAATACACATTACATGAAAGTTAACATGAACAGATTTTTGTTTTGTCCGGATTTCACAATTCACAGTTTTCTAATGTTTATTATTATTAACTATGTATTCAGAATCTGCAGTTAAGAATCAAAGTTTTCAATGTATTGCATGTTTGCATAAAAAGCATAATTACAGGACTTTTAAAAAAAAAAAAAAAAACACTAAGCTTCTCATTCAGCAAATTCTTGAAATGATATGATTTTAAGCAAATGAAGCATTCTCTGTTACCAGAGAATTTGAAGTTTACAGGACAAAAAGCGGTTTTTTTAAAAATTAGTTTGTCTATACACAATGTAGTACATACAAACAAAAAACAATTGGGATACTGTTTTCTTTAACATTCTTATAGGAGACAAAAATCACTTGCATTAGAGAGAACACAATTACGGATTTTTAACTCATGAAAGACAAATTCACTACTTCATGCTATTTTTCACTACCTCCAGCCCTTCTACATTACCATGAGGAGGTGTATAGAAAGTGGAGTTTGCAGTGCTACTTCTGACTATTTTACACTATTTCTTAGCTACATAAAGACATACAGATGAGAATGGGAGTTATTTTTGTTTGTGTTTTTGAAATCTAATTCCTGAAAAGGTTCAAGGAAATTTTAACTAAATTCAGCAGCGAGAACAGAACTTACCATTTACACATCAAGAGAGATTTCAGATACATTTCAATAACAGGCATAACAGAGGTTTTCCCTCTTCATTAAATACAAACACTACAATGCTACACTTTCAGTCCAAACATATCACAACACAAAAAGTACCAAACAAAACCATGAAACACAAAACAAACTTGGATCAAAAGATTTAAAAATAATATATATAATTAACCTGGGACAAAGCTAGCATTTAGGGGAAGTTCTCTGCAGTTCTATTCCATAGTTTTACATTCACACAGCATCAGAACTGTAGGACAGTAACAGCTTGTGTGTAACATGGAAAGTTTTCAGATCCTACACAGCTAACTCAGACAAAACTCCCTACAAAGTCATTGGCAATTTTGCCAGAGCAAGGGGTGTTGGCCAGTGTCCTGTGCATGCAGGTTAAGGGTCCCCAAATATTGGTGCCATTGACTTCAATGGAAGTTTTGCCTCACTGCACAAATTCTAATTCTTACAATCATTAGAACAGCTTGTGGGTTTTCTACAAAGAAAAACTAAATGTAAGCCTGTGTAAGCCTTTATTCCATGATAAAACCATGTTACAAAAAAAACAGGATTAAATGTCCAAGCTAACTAATATTAGGCCAAAGACACCTTTATATTAACTGTATGTCTAAAACAAAGCCACAGCTTTTTCAGAGATCAAAAAATGACATGATCAAATCCAAACATTGGAGCTCAGCAATCTGAGGAAACCAAGTAACCAAACTGAAATAGAACCCTCAGGGACAGCTGTACAGATAGCAGAAAAAGGCACAAGAAATATTAGATACTCTCGATGGCTCAATTTTTTCCCCCAGAGATCCCCAAGCTTTTACTGCAGGTAAAGAGGAATTCACCGTTCACATCTTTTTGCTTTATGTAACAGACCTGGAAGCTAATACGTCCCCAGAGAACTGCCCTTCTAACTAACTGGGTTCTAGCTCGATCATTCTTAAAGAAGTCCTAAGAGTGCAAGAACACTAAGAAAAAGTTACTGCAAAGATTTAACTACTTGGAAATAAAAAAGAATAACTCTCTTATATTTCAAGGTAAAACTCTGTATGCTCATTGCATAGGAAACCAGAACACTGTCACATCTTTCACATATGTGCATTAGCAACAACCAACAATATCATACCCCGTGCCAGACATTAGCCATTTCTCACCAAACTTCACCAAGCTGCCTAAGTTAATTTTCCATGTACTGTGTTTTAAAAATAATACTTGACAATCAATCACACCCAGCATGAAAAAAATACCCAGCATGAAGCTAAAGAAGCAGCATCAGCAAATTAACACATTCAAGAAGAGCCTTTGCATACAATTTGTATAGTGAGCCTGCGGTTCCACTGAGTTCCACTTCAGACATTTCACAGGAGTACATGTTCAAAGAACACTGACTGCTGAGCTATAGAATAAATTCTAAACTTTTTTTTTAAATTACACATTTTACACACCTGGTTAAAAGATTTCAAAGACACTTCAAATCAACAACACAAATATATTTCATGTTTATTATTCTAAAAGAGAACAAGGAAGGAGAAACTTCAGCTTGCAGAAACAAAAGCCTGAATTATTTTTCTTTTGCTAAGACCTCTTTACAAAGCTGGCATTTAATGCAAGCTGCATTTTGCAGCCTACTGTTTTCTCCGTTAGGCAACCAAACCATTTTCAATGTGAAATTTGCTTTAAAGCTTTCCCTTTACCCACTGCTGGGGGAGGGGACTCAGAGCAGGAACAGAACCAACAAGCTGCACATTAAAAGATGCCCTGCCCCACGCTCTCTAAGCATTGTGAAGTTCACGTCTTGTGGAACTTTTAAAAATAAAATACACCAGATAATATTGCAAATCCTCCACTGCTCAAAAGGTTTTGCATGTTGAATATCAACACGAGAAGCAACACTGCATATAACAAACTCTCTAAAACACCTTTTCCCCTTATAACAGTTCAACTGTACCATCCCTGCAACAGCTAAAGGAAGAAGGCAGGCCTCTCAGAAAAATCACTACTGCCTTTCTATACCACTGCAGATTTGTGTCCGTGCTTGCAATTATATTTCCCAAGGTAAAAAAAAAAAAAATGCCCGCCACTATGTGAGAAATTTAGAAAGAGACTGCAGCAGACTTGTACATTTATAAAAGTTTGTGTTAAACAGCTGCCCTAGTAAAATACTACAAGTTGTTTACCTGGCATTATAACAAATTAGACAGTACATCGGATTTATCTGGATCAAGGGCTTCACACTCATAACCGAAATGACCACAAAGATTTTTTTGAATATGCTGCGTCCTGGGGGAACAACAGTGACCAAGCAAAGAAGTGTCATGCGGCGCAATAAGAATAAAAACTAATTCAAGGAAAATGCAAATAGTAAGTCAGTAACAGAAGAGACCCCATCTGCCCAGGCACAAACAGACCACTTCTGCAGCATCTAAATGACATGCATCAGATTCTATGCCATCCCCAGAAAGTTCTGTTTACACACGTCCCACACTAGTGCGTTTTGGTTACAAACATTTCAGAACTTTGGCTCATAAGCAGCTGCCACGCCAAAAAGGGTTTTTAACTTCTTTAACTCTCAAAACAAATCAAGATGTTGCTCCAAAGCCTTGCGAGATATTGACTAACTTATCCAAAGGACATTTTGTTACCCTCAGCAGAAAGCACTTTAGAGGAAAGAAAAGCAAAAACTAACGAATTGTAATTTTAGCTAGGGAATTTCAGCTGACACAGTAAATATTTACTACTTACTTGCCACAGGAAGTCTTCCACAAAGCCTTTGTTACCATTGTGATCTTTTAAAGGGGGTGGGGGGGGGACTTTTTGCATTTGGTAAACAAGTTACTGCACTGGGAAGAAATGCTTTCCATCCCAACCCGCATGGAGAGAGGAAAGCCCATCAGACTTCAAAAAGTAAATCAATGACTAGGGCACGCAGCTAGCCATAATGAAAGTAAAAATGCAACTATCGCAACTACTTTCAGCACCCTTGCAAACAACCCCGCTGCCAAAGAGCCAGAGCCGTCCTGGGACTCGCCACCCCTCACCCGGACTGGAGACAGAGAACACACGGACAGGGATTTACCTTAGCTTTTTAGGGACTGAGTAATCGACCTCCATGACTTTGCCATGCAGCTCCACTTTACCTTTAAAACACAACAACAACAGAGACTCAGCATCGTCCGAAGCACGGTGTGGGAGCTAGGGCAGGAAATCTACCCAAAAGTCGGCGACTGCCCTACAGCCCGAACTGCGTGGAGAACCCTGGAGCAGGGGGCCAGCCTGCTGGGGAGGGGGTGCGGGGGGGACACGGGGTGCTGCCCGGGGGCGGGAGGGCGCCCGGGGTCCCCGCCCGGGACAACAGCACAGTCATTTTCCCAAGCAGCACCAAATGGAGAGGCTGGAGTCCGTAGCCCTCAAAATGAAGGACTGGGGCAGCCATGCTTCCACTCCCAGGGCTCCTGCCGCCCACTCCGCTAACCAGAGCTAGCAGGACTTCGCGGGGCTGCGCTCGCTTGCTCGCGGAACACCATGGCAATCTCCCGGCAGCCCAGCCCCACGGGCCTCCTCTCCTGCTCTCCTCCTGCCTCTCCTTTTCCCCTACCCGGCACTGGGCGCCAGCTCGGCCGGAGGGGCCCGCCGGGGCTGCCAGAGGGTCCCCTGTGTTTGGGGCTGCGTTGGCCTGGCGCTGCCGTGTGGCTCCTACTCCCTGGCTGGGCTGCAGTTCGCTCGGGGCCCCCCAGCTGCCTCTCGGCCGCTCTTTGCTCCGCGCCCCCGGCGAGTTGGGGCAGGGCACCTCGTAAAAAGGTGCCCGAGGCCGGGAGGGTGGCGAGGGGGCGGCCGGGCGGCGGACCCCGGGCCCCGGCTCCTCTCAATAAAATCGGAGAAAAAAATCAGGGAAAAATAGCCCGGCTGGAGGGAAGCGAGGGAGCGGGGCGGGAGCGGCTCGTCCCGCAGGGCCGGGGCGAGGGGGGAACCCGGGTGCCGCGGGCGGGGCGAGGGAGAGGACCCCCGAGGGGCTGGGGGCCAGCAGGGCGGGGGGCACCGAGTGGATTCCTGCGGCGGATCCCCGGGGGTCGCGGAGGGGGGCCAGAGAGGGATCCCGGGAGGGGCGGGGAGGGTCCCTGGGGAGGGGGCGCTGGAGCCGGGGGGCGAGCGGGAGAGGGGCGCGCCGGGGCTCCCCGGGGAGAGGGGTGCTCCGGGGCAGGGCTGGGAGGGTCCGGGCAGGGCTCGGGGGCGCTCCCCAGCGAGGCGCGGGGGAGCGGGGCGCCGCGGGTCCCCTGGCCTCGGTGCCCCCGGGCGCTTACCCGAGAGGGTCTCGATGGCCCGGATGGCCCAGTTCTGGTCCGGGTAATCCACGAAGGCGTAGCCGGACTTGAGCAGGACCTGGCCGGCCAGGGGCAGCTTCCTGTCCCCGAAGAGCTGCCGGAGCTCGTCGGCGGTGGCGGCGGGGCTCAGGTTCCCGATGTAGAGCTTGTTCATCATCCGCCTCTTCGCGGGGAGCCCGCGGCCCCTCCTGCCCGCCGCCGGCACAGACCCGGGCACCGCGCTGCGCCACCCGCCCGCCCGCCGGAGCCTGCAACAGCGCCCCGCAGCCGGGCAGCGGGCGGAGCCGAGCCGAGCCCAGCCCGCGTGTGCCGCCTCCCCCCGCCCTCCCCGGGGACTCCGCGCAGAGGGCAGCAGCGCCGGCTCCTCCCGCAGCCGCGAGCCCGCCGGGGGCGCAGCGGGGCTCTCCCCGACCGGCGCCGGGATCCAGCGCCCTCCCCGCCGCCTGGGCGGGCACCATGTGCGGGTCGGGCTGGGCTCGCGTGGTGCCCGGGAGCGCAGCGCCCGCTGGCCGAGCCCAGCTTCCGCAGGGTAGCAGCTGCTCCGCGCCCAGGAGCTGGGGAGAGGGGGAGCCCGGGGGCACCGCGCGGGACTAGCTCCGGGCCCCGCGGGCTGGGCCGTGGGGAGTCCCCTCGGGGCTAGCCACGGGCGGGGCGGGTTTCAGGAAAGCCCCTTCCCGCCCAGTTCTGGGCGCGGTGAGCGCTGGAGGCGCCGGGGGCCCAGGGCTGTGAGAGCGCAACGGCCGCCCTGCGCCCCTCGGAGCTGCTGGCGACTCCGGTGTGGGGCCGGGCCCCTGCGGAGCTGGGAGAGCACCTGGCTCACTGGCGGAGGGACCGGGGCAGGCAGCCGAGCTATTCGAGGTAGGGTTGGATCTCCTCCGTTGGACACAACAAGCTTCGTTTTCCGGATCTCTCCCCACAGCTGGCATTTAGATGCCATTTAAAACACCTGGGATGATCGCAGCAATTTCCCATGGCTTTCACAGTGCCCTTGCTTTGGTTGTAGTGCTCGGCAATGGGTGCATAGATCTTCGCTCTCCCTCCTTGGAGAAGGTCTGGTCTGATGACTTGGCACAAATTATTCATGCATCACTTGATGCTCTTGATTTCTTCTTCTTCTACTGCCACTATTATAACATCGAGAGGTCCCTGTTGACATCAAGGCCCCATTGTGCTAGGCCTGTATAGACAACAGTAAGACAGTACCCATCCCAAAGAGTTTAAATCTAAATGTACAAAAGTTTGTAATGGGCAAAGGCTCTTTATTTTATCACTCCCTCCTCAATCTATTGAGGTTTGCCAGTCCCTGCCTTTCTCAGGGGGGGCTCTCAGCATGCTCTCTTCCAGCCACCAAAGTTCGCTGAGCCCAACTCTCGTTTTAAATAGATGTAAAACCCTGTCCGGTCTAAGGTGTAAATTATTATTTTCCACTAAGGAGCCATTGGCATTGAGCAAGGAAGGAAAGTGGAGAAATTTTTGATTAATTTCTGAACAGTTCCAGTCATAATTTTACAAAAAGAAAAGGAGTACTTGTGGCACCTTAGAGACTAACCAATTTATTTGAGCATGAGCTTTCGTGAGCTACAGCTCACTTCATCGGATGCATACCGTGGAAACTGCAGCAGATATTATATACACACAGAGATCATGAAACAATACCTCCTCCCACCCCACTGTCCTGCTGGTAATAGCTTATCTAAAGTGATCATCAAGTTGGGCCATTTCCAGCACAAATCCAGGTTTTCTCACCCTCCACCCCCCTACACACAAACTCACTCTCCTGCTGGTAATAGCCCATCCAAAGTGACAAATCTCTTCACAATGTGCATGATAATCAAGGTGGGCCATTTCCTGCACAAATCCAGGTTCTCTCACCCCCTCACCCCCCTCCAAAAACCACACACACAAACTCACTCTCCTGTCATAATTTTAGTTAAACATTTGATAGTAACCTGTCTGAAGAAATGTGATTTTTCTGTCTATTTGGATTTCAGTCTTTTTTTAGTTGCTGGCCTCCAGAGAAGAGACCCAGGCTGTCAGAGTAGACTAAGGAGAATGGGCAGCCACCGTACATACCTGTCAAATCCACAGCAGATGACCAAATAGGTTTCTTTGAAGAACCTGGAAAGGATTTTATTTCATGCCAATGATTTATTTTGCTAAGCATCTGCTGTGACACAGAGGCTCCTTGGCAAAGGATCTTCTGTTTTTTTGCAAATAGCTCTCACCTTGGACCTGATAAGCTCACGACACCAAAAATGTCTTTCAGGAGATTTATCTGTAAAGAGGAATGTGTTGGAATCTACAGAAAGCTTGTAACGTGTCAAGACCCATAATCATTGTGAGATGTGTGTACGGGTAATGTTTATGGAATACTATATTTATAATGTAAGTCTGCTGTATGGACTTGGAGTAGAAATTTGTCACAGGAGTAGTGTGTCTAGGTGATGACCCTTTCAAGCAAGAGGGAGTCATCACCACTCTGTAGTCAGCCAGTGAGGTAATGCACGGTTCTATTGTTTACCCTTGCTCCATCCCAGAACAGTCAATGGAAAACCAAGTGCAAACAGTCTTAATCATTGGGAGGTGAATCAGACCATTATAGCAGAGTGCCCTGGCCAAGACTAAAGACAAAAGGCTTTTTCAATATAACAGAACGTAGGGAGAGGCACTCTGGATCCATTCACTGAGAAACCCCTTGAGGAGCAGGGGGTTTCATGAATGTTTTGATCCTGGTTCTTCTGAAACCAGGCAGCTCTGCAACAGACTGAACTTTGGGGGGTGGGAGGAAGCCTACTTTATTAGCTAGGAAAGGGAACTATTGAGACATGTAGATCCAGAGTCACATTTTTTCAGTTTGTTTTATGTTGTAACCTTTTGTTTCCATCACTTTCTCTCACTTCTAGTTACATCTTTATTCCCGCTTAAATAAACCTACCTTTGTTGTATTATAAGTGCTCACGAATGCTGTGTCTTGTACAGGAGTGGTGATTTAAGGTAAAACAGGTATATTGGGGTACGCTGCACCTTTGGGGGCAGAGGATGTGCTATTTCTATGAGTAGCCACTGTTAGGGGCTGGATATCCCAGGGGAACAATTCAAAGGGACTCAGGTGATGCAACTATTGTTAATCTGCAATGTGAAGACAGGGCTGGCATAGCCCAAAGGAGAGTGCTTGAGTGGCTGGACCGCCAAGGAGCCTACATCTAGCCACCACCAGAGAGAGTCCTTCTTGCTGGAGGCAAGGGGTAATGAGGTGACTGACGCAGATCACCCCAAGAACCATCACTCCTTCCCATTTCAGCGTCTGCAAAACAGTAACACACGTTTGCTCGTTTTGACATTTCTGTAGGATTTGAACTTATCAGATACATGGTGGTGAAGGCCAGAAGGTCCCATGATGATCATTTGAGTCTAACTTCCTGTATAACACAGGGCTGAGAACGTACCCACATAGTTCCTGTATCAAGGCCAGGCCTTCTTGTTGAGCTACAAGATCTCTTGTAGAAGGATGTTCCGTCCTGATTTAAATAAGTCAAGTGATGGGGAATCCACCCCCTTTCTAGGTAACTTGTTTCAATAGTTCAATACTGCACCTCATTTCCAGCCTGAATTTGACTTGCTTCAGCTTCCAAACACTGGATCTTGCTATGCATTTATCTGCCAGATTTATCTGCCAGATTAATGAGCCCCCACCTAAAAGTTGGCAGTGATCCGACCTGGAACCCAGGGTAAAAAAATTAACTAATATGGAATCTGCATCTTCTTAAAGGACAAATGTTTGAGCAGGTCTGGATTTGTATTCATTTGGTGTATTTGCTCCTACTTTTGGGGCCTGATCCAGACTCCATTGGAGTCAATAGAAAGATTCCCATTGACTTCAGTGAGCTATGGGTCTGGTGCTATATTCTGAAAGAGATGTTGCTTTGAGGATGGACAGATGAAAGTACAGTCGCTCCCAGTGAACATGGTGTGTTCAGTGACTGGCTCTCTCATGCAGACTATGGTCCATCGGGCAGGAGAGAGAAACCCATTCGGTTTGAATAGCTTGAATGAGGTTTTGAATTGAAGGCTTTTTCCTTAGCTGGATTCAGGAAAGAGTCTCATGAGCTTTCATGGATTTACTACAATGGGTGCTGCTGGCCTTGTGGACTGTCCCCACTCTCATTGCTAGCCATTCACTGTTCAGGAAAATGGGCACAATCAAAATTAAGCAACAGATGTGAGTGAGTTCATAATCCCCGAGCTTTGTTAGACTGCTGTAATTGTCTGCCACAAAGAAGTCAAATGCAAGGCTTTGATCCAAACACAAGCCAGTCATGCCAGTTTCTACCTTGAAATGTTTTCAGCTGTGTGTGTTTGTGGGCAGTGTGCTGTGGGGAGGATAGCTATGTTCTGTGGAGCGTGCTGCTGCTAAAGTCTCTGCCTAAAAGTGAACTGAAAGAAAGCAAACAAAACAGCAAGTTTGGGCTGTTTATTCAGGAATTTAAGGATATCATCAAATCCTTCCCCTAACAACTCCAAGAGAAAGTCTACAACCGCATCCCCCACCCCACCCCAGGGACCTTCTACACGCTTCCCAAGATCTACAAACAAGGGAACCCATCATATCTGGCCACGGCAGGTTTACTGAAGGAATGTTGGGACTCATAGAAACCATCTTCAAACCACTCACAACACAGAGAGCCAGCTTCCCCCAGGACACAACTGACTTCCTCCAGAAACTCTACAACTCAACAACCTGCCCTAGAATACCATCCTTGCCACCATGGAAGTCACCTCCCTGTACACCAACATCCCTCACCACGATGGCATCGCTGTCTACCTCAATTATCTACAAGGCAGTACACAACACTTGGTTATCCACCCCAAGCATCTCCAGACTCATCCATTTCATCCTCACCTGTCACAACTTTATATTCAGTGACAGTTTGTCCAAACCATGGGAACTAGGATGGCTCCCCAAATACCAGCCTGTTCATGAACCACCTTGAGGGAGAATTTCTGGACAAGTACACCATGGAACCAATGATGAGATACATTGATGATATTTTCATCCTCTGGACAGATGACAAACTCCTCATAGATTTCCATTACAACTTCAACAACCAACACCTATCCATTAAACTCTCTCTAGAACACTTCCATACTAGTGTCATCTTCCTGGACAATATGATCAGCTTCAACAATGGAACCCTACAGACAACTATACACAAGGAACCCATGGATCACCACACTTAGCTCCATAGATCCAGCAACCACTCCAAACACACCAAGAAATCTGTTATGTACAGCCAGGTACTCAGAAACCACAGAATATGATCTGAGGAGAAAGTCTGGGATATACAACTTAACACACTTAAAACCACCTGCACCAAACAAGGACACTCCACCACAGAAGTAGATCACATTATGGAATGGGCCACCCAAATACCCCAAGAGAACCTGCTTCAATACAGGGGGGAAAAAAAGTGCAGCTCTTAACTGTGACCTGCCACCACACACTGGAACCCATATGGGGTATCATCAAATAATTACAACCCATACTCGATGGGGATCCCATCCTGAAATAAATCTTTCCTGGGTCTCCTCTCAGGCCTTCAAACAACCCCCAACCTCATCATCAGATACAAGCTCCCCACAGACCAGGACACACCAACTCAAAGGTCCCAGATGCAAAACGTGCAGACATATCTCCACTGCTACAATGATTAATAGCCCCCACAACACCCCTTTCAAGATCCATGGGTCCTATGCATGCCTATCACAACAAGTGGTGTACCCCATCCAGTGCACTAAATGCCCCAATAACAACTCTGTGTGTAACCAGACAATCACTTTGCTCTCAAATAAACTTGCACAGGAAAATGATGAAAGACAAAAACACCACATCATCTGTGGGCGATCATGTCTCACAAAGTGATCACTTCATATCTGACCTGCCAGTCCTCATCCTCAAAGGAAACCCGCACAACACTTCCAAAAGAGGAGCCTGAAAGCTTAAATGCATAACTTTGCTAGATATTAAAGATCAGGGACTCAATGAAGACACTGGATTTACAGCTCATTACAAGAATCTGTAACCCACTAACCCCCCTATTTTGTCCTATGACTGGAGAGGTGTTAACAGGCTACTTCTCCACGAATAGTCTCTTACAACTTGTGAACTCCTTATGCTAAACAATCTCTTCCAGCTTGTATTTAGCTGTGACACTCTGAGTACCTTTTCCAGACCTGAAGAAGAGCTCTGTGTAACTTCAAGAGCTTGTCTCTCTCCCCACCAGAAGTTGGTCCAATAAAAGTTATTACCTCACCACCTTATCTTTCTATATCCTGGGACCAACATGGCTACAACACCACTGCAATGATCTCCTCCATGGCATTTGTATGAGGCCCTGTACCTATATGCTAAGGAAGAGATAGGTGTTAGTAATGGGCAATTCATTCATTAGAAACATAGATAGCTGGGTTTGCGATGATCGGGAGAACTGCATGGTGACTTGCCTGCCTGGCGCCAAGGTTGCGGATCTCTCAAGACATCTAGATAGGCTTATGTGTAGTGCTGGGGAGGAGACGGTTGTTGTGGTACATGTAGGTACCAATGACATGGGGAAGGATAGGAGAGAGGACCTGGATGCCAAATTTAGGCTGCTAGGTAAGAGATTGAAGTCTTGGACCTCCATGGTAGCATTCTCTGAAATGCTTCCAGTTCCATGTGCAGGGCCAGTTAGACAGGCAGAACTGCAGGGTCTCAATGCGTGGATGAGATGATGGGGTAGGGAGGAGGGGTTTAGATTTATTAGGAATTGGGGAAGCTTTTGGGAGAGGGGGAGCCTATACAGGAAGGATGAGCTCCACCGAAACCAAAACGGAACCAGATTGCTGGTGCTTAAAATTAAAAAGGTCGTAGAACAGTTTTTAAACTAAGGGCTGGGGGAAAGCCAACAGGTGCGGAGGAGCATGTAGTTCAGACATCCCTTAGGGGAGGATCTATAAATGGAGAGTCCCTCTGTCCTAATAAGGAGGAGAGGATGGAAAATGATATAATCCAGGGAGGATCTGATGAGAAACAGTCAAATGAAAAAAGTCCCATTCAATCACGTCATGCAATAGGGGACAGCCAAAAAATGACAAGTTTTTAAAATGCTTATATACCAATGCTAGAAGTCTAAATAATAAGATGGGTGAAGTAGAGTGCCTCGTATTAAATGAGGATATTGATATAATAGGCATCCCAGAAACCTGGTGGAATGAGCAATGGGACACAGTAATACCAGGGTACAAAATATATCAGAAGGACAGAACGGGTCGTGCTAGTGGGGGAGTGGCACTATATGTGAAAGAAAGTGTTGAATCAAATGAAGTAAAAATCTTAAATGAACTAAATTGTACTATAGAATCTCTATGGATAGTAATTCCATGCTTGAAAAATAAGGCTATAGCAGTAGGGCTATATTACAGACCACCTGACCAGGATATTGTTAGTGACTCTGAACTGCTCAGGGAGATTAGAGAGTCTATTAAAATAAAAAACTCAATAATAATGGGGGATTTCAACTATCCCCATATTGACCAGGTACATATCGCCTCAGGAAGGGATGCTGAGTTAAAGTTTCTTGACACCTTAAATGACTGCTTCTTGGAGCAGCTGGTCCTGGAACCCACAAGAGAGGCAATTCTTGATTTAGTCCTAACTGGAATCATAGAATCATAGAATATCAGGGTTGGAAGGGACCCCTAGTCCAACCCCATGCTCAAAGCAGGAAAGAGCACAGGATCAGATTCTAGTGGTGAATATAGCTGGACCACTTGGTAATAGTGACCATAATATAATTAAATTTAACATCCCTATGGCGGGGAAAACTCCACAGTGGCCCAGCACTGTAGCATTTAATTTCAGAAAGAGGAATTACACAAAAATGAGGAGGTTAGTGAAACAGAAATTAAAAGGTACAGTACCAAAAGTAAAATCCCTGCAAGCTGCGTGGAAGCTTTTTAAAGACACCATAATAGAGGCTCAACTTAAATGTATACCCCAATTTAAAAAACATAGTAAGAGAACCAAAAAAGAGCCACCGTGGTTAAACAACAAAGTAAAAGAAGCAATGAGAGGCAAAAAGGCATCCTTTAAAAATTGGAAGATAAATCCTAATGAGGAAAATAGAAAAGAGCATAAACTCTGGCAAATGAAGTGTAAAAATATAATTAGAAAGGCCAAAAAAAGAATTGGAAGAACAGCTAGTGTGACAGGGTCGGGCCAGATGGCTATAAGAGAGTAATTTTTTTTTGAAGCAAAAAAGGTGTTTTTTTTTATTTGCATAACACACAAACAAAACAACAGCATATGCAATGTGTAACACAGCAACCAATCACAATTGTTTTCTCATTAGCTTCAGGGGAGGGAAGTGTTCAAGCTTGCCTGGGCCCAGAGCGGGGGGCTTCCTTGACTCTCATGGTCTTCCACCCTTCCGAGTTACCTGGTGGTCGAGAGCGAGGGGGCTTCATCGACTCTCGTCTGCCACCCCCTCGAGTTACCTGGCGCCACGCCCGAGTGTCACCAACAATTCCCTCCTCTGAAAGCACCCAACAAAAGGGGCAGGCTGTGGGGTGGACAACCCGGGGCGGGGGGGCACGTGCACCCATGTGTGAAAGGACCCCTCTAAGGTGGTGGTGTCCGCAGCAGCAATGGCTGGGGCTGGGGTCCCTTATTCTCTCCCCCAATCAAAGGGTCAAAACAAAGGGAGCCGGACAGGGACACCGAGCAGAGAGCCTCGGACAGCGCCCACCGCTCCTCAAAAGCATCAAGGGAGTCGGTGGACGCTGCCCAGAGGAACTCCGCCCGGATACGTGAACGGACCAAGGATCGGAAAACGGCCCCACAGTCACAGGAAACTCCATTGGCCAACCTCCTCTCTGGTTTTATAGATGGCTGTTTTAGCCAGGGCCAGGATGAGGTTAACTAGGAGATCCCACGACTTTGTGGGGCCACTGATGGGGAGTGCATAAATAAAAAGGTGAGGGGAAAAATGCATCCAAAAACGTAATAAAAGATTTGTGAGGAGCCGGAACAGGGGCTGCAGCCTGGCGCACTCCAAATATACGTGCTCCAGGATTTCCCTCACACCACAGAAGGGACAGGTATCTGGGATGGAGTTGAACCACGCCAAGTAAGTGCCCGTGCTCACAGCTCCGTGAAGGAGCTGCCAACTGATGGAACCAAGGTGGAATATAGGCTGGGGGCTGCTCACCGGGGCTGCTCACCCTCCAAAGCTGGCAGAAGGTCTCTCCACTTTGTGTCGGGGTGGGACACTAGGGTGAGGGTATGAAGGGTGTGGAGCACGAGCGTGTATAGATGTTTCCTTGGCGCAGTTTGGAAGCATACTGGCTGCAGTTCATGCAGCCGGCTCACCATAAAAGGGTGAGGGGGTCGATTGGGTCTACAGGGCAGGGTCCAATTAAAAGGCCGGAGGGCCTGGGGTAGAGGGTGGGCGGGGCGTGCCCTCGAGCAGGACCCGATCGAGGTAAGCTCTAGCAGCGGGTGGCAAAACGGCCTTCACCTCCTGAAGTATGCGCCGGGGGGTACGAGGTCTGGAGAGCCCCATGCGCCAAGCGAGCATCAGGGGATCCAGCCAGTCTCCCTGGTCGTAGTCCAGGAGGTCTCCAACTCTCATGACTTCTGCCAGGACCAAGCTCTGGCGCACCGAGCGGGACTCCACCACCTGTACACGGAGCTGGGGCTTGTGTAGCAGGGGCTCTGCGAGGAGATCTGCCCCTTCAGTGGCCGCCACAGACCTGCTCGTTAAAAATCATTTCCAAGTCCGGAGGAGGTCCTGGTGGAATACCGGCAGCCCAGAGAGGTCTCGCGGAAGACCTCCCGGACAGAGATAAAAGAGCTGCCGGTCATATCGGAGACCTCGGATGAGGTGCAGGATGGTGTGCGCCAGTATGCTCCATGCTGAACTGCCTGCACTATAAAGGAGCCTCTGTAGGGTCTGGAGGCGGAAGACGCAGACCTGAGTGTGCAGACACTTCAGGCCCTGTCCTTCTTCCTTCAGGAGTAGATGAAGAACCCCTACAGGGGCCCAGTGCTCCAGAATTGATGTCCAGAGGTTGGTCAGGAAACCCGGGGCCGGGACCAGGGTGTTGAGCCGGTGCCAGAGCTTGGACAGGACTAGTTGATTAAGCACCAGCGCTCTCCCTTGGAGGGAGAGACATTGGAGTAGTCCCATCCATTTCTGGAGCCTCTCTATCACCCCACCCTCTAAATTTTCCCAGTTCTCTGGCGGAGAGGGATGCGTGGCAGAAAGGTAAATGCTGAAGTACAGCAGCGGATCTGCGCTCCACCGGATGGTCTGAAGCGTGGGTAGGAGGGATCTCGCCTGCCGCCAGTCTCCTACCGCCAAGCCAGAGCTCTTGACCCAGTTGACCCGGGCAGAGGAGGCTGCTGAATAGATGGCCTGGCAAGCCTCCACCCGCGCCAAGTCCCCCGAATCCTGGACCACGAGGAGCACGTCATCAGCGTACGCCAACAGGACCAGCCGCAGCTCCGGCTCCCGCAGCACCAACCCTGTCAACCTCCTGCAGAGGATGCAGAGGAAGGGCTCCATTGCCAGAGCGTACAGCTGGCCCGAGAGGGGGCACCCCTGCCATACTCCTTGCCCGAAGCTGACCGGTTCGGTTAGGGTCCAGTTGAGCTTAACCAGACACTCTGCGGGGGTGTACAGCACCCGGAGAAAACGCACAAACTGGGGTCCGAAGCCAAACGCTCACATAGTGTTCAGGAGGTACCCGTGGTCCACCCTGTCAAACGCCTTCTCCTGATCTAGGGACAGGAGGGCGAACGACAGACCGTCTCTCCGCCCGAGTTCCAAGAGATCCTGAACCAGAAATAGGTTATCAAAGATACTGCGGTCCGGGACGGTGTAGATCTGGTCTGGGTGGATCACATCCTCCAGCACAGACCCTAGCCGCAGTGAGATAGCTTTCACTACGATTTTGTAGTCCGTGCTGAGGAGCGAGACGGGACGCCAATTTCGTAAATCGCAGAGGTCCCCATTCTTCGGCAATAAGGCGAGCACAGCTCACCTGCACGAAAGAGGGAGGACCCGGCTCTGCAGAGACTCAGCCCAGACGGTGACTAGGTCTGGGCTGAGGATGTCCCAAAACATGCGGTAGAACTCCACAGTCAGCTCGTCCATGCCTGGAGACTTATTAGTGGGCATACGACGGAGGGCTTCCGAGAACTCGGCCAGAGTGAGAGGCAACTCTAGCCAGTCTCGGTCGCTCGCACTGACCATAGGGAGCTCCTCCCAGAGCACTCTACAAGCGCCAGGGTCGGTCGGATACGGGGAGAAAAGACTTGCGTAGAAGGCTCGGGCCCTCCCGCACATCTCCACCTGTTCCGTGGAGGGGGGTGCCATCCTCTGCCAGGAGGCAGTTGATGTGTTTCTTGGCCCCCCTCATTTTCTCCCAGGCATAGAAGAAGCGGGAGCCGCGATCCATCTCCCGAAGGAGGTGGATGCACGATCGAACAAAGGCGCCCTGGGCCTGATGGTCCTCGAGGGCCCGGAGCTCCTCCCGCTTCTCCCAGCACGCTCTGCAGAGGAGCGGGTCCTCGGGGCTGGCGGCCAGATGCCTCTCCAGCTGTAAGACCTCCCTTCCAACTGCTCTATTGCCACATTTCTCCGTCGGCTGGTGCCCCGGGTGTAGTCACGGCAGAAAAAGCCTGGCGCGCACTTTCCCCAGATCCCACCATCGCTGCGCTGAGGGAAAGGCACGCCACTGCCCTCGCTGGGCCAGCCAGAATTCCCGGAAGGACGTCACAAAGCCCTCATCCTCCAACAGTCTGTTGTTAAAATGCCAGTAGGCCGGCCCTGGCCTCTCCGCAAAGAGGTAGGCTGTCACGGTGGCTAGATGACGGTCAGAAAATGGGGCCAGCTGAATGCTGGAGGAGTGGGCTCATGAGAGATGGAAGCGTGATAAATAAATGTGGTCCAAACGGGAATGGCGGGACCGATGGGCTTCCACCCGGACAAAGGTGAACATGGAAGTGTCATCCGTGTGGTAGTCGTGCCAGATGTCCACTAGGGAGTGTTGTTCGACTATCTCCCGGAGGGTGTCCACGGCGGCCGGGCTCTGCTCGGTCCCCGAGCGGTCCTGTTCCTCGAGGGTGGTATTAAAGTCCCCTCCCAGGACCAGGCACTCATGAGAATCTAAGGTGCCGAGGAAGGCGGATGCCCGCTGTTAGAATTGCAGCAGCTCTGGGCCCGATGTCGGGGCATAGACGTTAACAAGGTTAACCACGAGCCCCTCCATACAGACCCGGAGATGCAGCAGGTGACCCGGCATGGCCTTGGCAACCCCTAGCATCTCGGGCCGCAGGTTGGGGGAGAACAGGGTCGCCACTCCAGCCTGCCGAACCATGGCATGGTTAAAGTAGACTCTGTCCCCCCACTCCAGCCGTCAACTGTCTTCGGCAGTCGAGTCCGTATGGGTCTCCTGCAGGAAAACCACAGAGTACCCTCCCTCCCGAAGGAAGGAGAGCACCTGGGACCTGCAGAGAGCCATCCTACAACCCCGGGTGTTCAACGTTGCAATGGTGAGAGGTGTCATGGGGAGGGCCGGGGGGGGTCCTCACTGGCAGGGACACTTGCATCTCCCAGCGAGCCACGCAGCAGTCTGTGACCCATCCTGTAGGTGAGTAATTGTTCACGGAAGACGCGGACTCGCCAGTAGGCCACGGCATCTCGCTTCCCCTTCCTGGTCTTCCGGGGGGCCTCCGCCTCGGGTAGATGAGGCGGAGCTCGAGCCTTCTGCTTGCCTCGCTTCCCCTGGACTAGGGCCCAGCCCTCCATGGCATCATCTGGGGGCTGGTTAGCAGGGGTCGTGTCAGGGGGTAGAGGCGATGGCTCAGGGACTTGGGGGGGAGGAACAGTGGGGCAGCAAAAGGGAGGGAGGATTCTCCCTGGAGCAGGCTCTCTCCCATGCCTGGTGGTATCTCTGCCACTCCCTCCTCCATAGGCCCTGCTAGATTGTCAGCAGCGAGGGTGGGGCTCTCCCACTCGTCTGGGGGTTATAGAGGAGGTGCCCCTTGGGCCTGAGTGGGAGTAGCGGTGGTCCGAAGAGGAGGCGGGGTGAGTTCGGGTACCGGGCTGCCAGGGGCATTGGCAATGACGGGACCGATGTCCTGCCGGGTCTTGGGGATCCCAGGTGCCCCTCCTTGCTGGGCTAAGGGGCAGTCCCTCTGGACATGCCCTGACGCCTAGCAGAGGTAGCACCGGGCTTCCCCCATGGAAAAGTACACCTGGTAACGGGCCCCTGGTGGGGGACTAGGAAGGACCCTTCGAGCGCCACTCCGTCACGCGCCGCCGACGGCAGTAAAAGTTGCACTTGCCGGTGGAAGGAAAAAATGTGACGGAGGGTGGGGTCCTTGCAGCCCAACGGGAGAGGGCTGATAACAGAAACAGGTTTCCCCAGGGTGGAAAGGGCAGGTAGCAGGGCAGCATTGGGGAGAAAAGGAGGGACAGGACCAGGCGAACACCCAGGACCAGGACCAGGACCAGACGGACGCCCAGGTCCTCTAGCGGCTCTAGGGGGACAAACACCCCCCCCCCCCACTGCCAGGCCCCTCTCCACCGCTTCCTGGGTGGCAGCCTCCGATGCTAAGAAGAAAACGACCTTCCCGTACATTTTGGAGGCTGCCACAATGGCCGAGGGCCCCACCACCCTTGCCAACGCCTGCACTTAGGTCTCCACGTGGGGCGAGACGGGCACCAGGAGGCATCGGACACCATGCTTCCTTGTCATGGTGGGAAAGGGGCCCCGGCCACTATTGATGGTGGCGGAGGCGGTGGGCGGGAGAGATGACGAGGCGGCAGGTGGGGGGGGCTGCTGCCGCTTGGGCATACGTCCTGGGGGCTGAGGGAGGGACATCTGCAGAGCTGGTGGAGGGGACAGCGGGGGAGGACGCCGTAGTCAGTGGCGGGGCTGCAGCAGTGGGGGTGGCCCCTGCCATGGAGGGCCCAGTGGTCTTAGCAAGGCCCTTCCCCTTCTTCTTGCCCTGGCCTTTCCCGCCATCTGGGGCTGCTTCCCTAGAGTCTGGGGAGGCAATGGGCATGGCGGCGGCGGAGGTCACCCCGGTGCCCTCCATTGCCGATGTCCCAGCAGGGGCAGTGGCAGGTGATTAACAGGAGTTGGGGTCAGGTAGAAAGGGACAAGCTGTGCGGTGGACAATTCGGGGGGGGGGGCACATGAACCACTGTACGCTTGTCCAGAGAGTCCTGTTTGGTTGGCTGGTGCTTCTGGCCCATGCGGTGGAATCAGGGCGAGCAGCTGAGTCCAGAGGCAGATGTTGGACAGCCAGGAAAGATGGTGGAGTGTGGGGGGGTGAAGATGGTAGTGTGGCGGTTGGGAGGACACAGATGGATCGGAGGGCAGCTCCGTGCCACACCCCCTGTGTCCCTACAAACACAGTTAAGACACAGTCAAGGCCTCCCCCCACACAAGAGCACAATTCGAAAGTTATTCAGTCTTAGGCCCCCTCCACGGTGATTTGTAGATTCCACGGGTGGTGTTCCTCCAGTGGACGGCTTTTTCTCTGTCTGTTCCGGGTTTTCTTTTTTGCATTCCAGAAATGCCGGAGCAAGTGATAAGAGTCCTCTCGACCGGAGATGGGTCCGCAGACAAACAGCAAGCAACTGGGTCTGGGGGCTGGGTCCTTCCACTCCTCCCCTCCGGGGAAGCGGGCCAGCAGGCCCCCCCTCTCTCGGGGGGGGGGAGGTGTTTCAGCTGGAGTGGCAGCAGCGTCCGAGGGTGGGCGGGGGGAGGGCTAACAGCCAGCCGGCAGCCAGCCAGCACTCTAGCAACAGCAGAGAAAGAAAAGAAAAGCAACAAAAAGAAAAGAAAGGAGGGAAAGCGTCTGGCCTGGTCGGGGGGGAAGCCGAAAGCAGGCGCAAAGAGCAAGGAAAGCCCAGGCCAGAGGGCAGCAGCAGGAGATCAGGCTAAGTAGGTCCCTTTTCCCTGGGTAAGGTAACAGGGAAGGTTTTTTTGATTATAGAATAAAAGACATTTATTTAATTGCAAAGAGAGAGGTTTTAAGTGAGTACAAGTAATGAGGCATCAAAGTCAGAAATGGTTACAAGAAAAACAAAGATAAAATGCTTCCTAAACGTAACAAACTAGACTTGATTCAAGGTGAAGTCCCCTACCACATATTCCAGTAACAATGTTGATCAAATTCTCAGGCCAGGATCTGCTCCCAAGGTCCAACAGCTGTTGAGGTTTTTTGTTTTGTTTCATTGTGGTTTTTTGGTTTTGGTCCTCTTAGGAGAAAAGGGAGAGAGAACATGAAGTATTTTTGCCCCATTGTCAGACTGTGAAATGCAATTTCCTGAGAATGACCCCTAGATAAAGTTTATTCCAGCTGAGAGTATGGAGACATGGAGTCTGATGGAGGAAGTTCCATGCTGGTTTTTTTCACCTGTGTATGCGAAATGCAGATGTGCCTTGTGTGACAGGGTCGGGCCGGATGGCTACAGGAGAGTAATAGAAGGCAGATATATTAGCCCCAGGTTAAGTAGGTCCCTTTTCCCTGGGTAAGGTAACAGGGAAGGTTCCCGAACAATCAGGAACCTTCTGGAGACAATTAAGACAGGCTGATTAGAACACCTGCAGCCAATCAAGAAGCTGCTAAAATCATTTAAGGCAGGCTAATCAGGGCACCTGGGTTTTAAGAAGGAGCTCACTTCAGTTTGTGGTGTGCGTGTGAGGAGCTGGGAGCAAGAGGCACTAGGAGCTGAGAGTGAGACTGCAGACTGAGGAGTACAAGCATTATCAGACACCAGGAGGAAGGTCCTGTGGTGAGGATAAAGAAGGTGTTGGGAGGAGGCCATGGGGAAGTAGCTGTCACACAGCTGTTCCAGGAGGCACTCTAGACAGCTGCATTCCACAGGGCCATGGGCTGGAACCCGGAGTAGAGGGCAGGCCCGGGTTCCCCCCAGATTCTCCCAACTCCTGGTCAGACACAGGAGGAGTTGACCTGGACTGTGGGTTCGGAGAGAAACGGCCAAGCTGAGGGCTGTCATGAAGCTCCGAGGCGAGCAAATCCACCAATAAGCGCAAGACCCACCGAGATAGAGCAGGAACTTTGTCACACTAGCCAAAGACTCCAAAAGTAATAGCAACATTTTTTTTAAATACATCAAAAGCAGGAAGCCGCTAAACAGCCAGTGGGGTCCCTAGACGATGGAGATGCTAAAGGAGCAATGAAAGATGATAAGGCCATTGCGGAGAAACTAAATGAATTCTTTGCATCGATTTTCACTGTTGAGGATGTGAGGGAGATTCCCAGACCTGAGCCATTCTTTTTGGGTGGCAGGTCTGAAGAACGTCCCAAATTGAGGTGTCATTAGAGGAGGTTTTGGAACAAATTGATAAACTAAACAGTAATAAGTCTCCAGGACCTGATAGGATTCACCCAAGAGTTCTGAAGAAACTCAAATGTGAAACTGCAGGACTACTAACTGTCATCTGTAACCTATCGTTTAAATCAGCTTCTGTACCAAATGACTGGAGGATAGCTAATGTGACGCCAATTTTTAAAAAGGGCTCCAGAGGAGACCCTGGCAATTACAGGCCAGTAAGCCTCACTTTAGTACCGGGCAAATTGGTTGAAACTATTGTAAAGGACAAAATTGTCAGACACATAGATGAACATAATTTGTTGGGAAATAGTCAACATGGTTTTTGTAAAGGGAAATCATGCCTCACCAATCTCCTAGAATTCTTTGAGGGGGTCAACAAGCATGTGAACGAAGGACATCCAGTGGATATAGTGTATTTAGATTTTCAGAAAGCCTTTGACAAAGACCCTCACCAAAGGCTCTTAAGCAAAATAAGCAGTCATGGGCTAAGAGGGAAGGTTCTCTCATGGATTGGTAACTGGTTAAAAGATAGGAAACAAAGGTAGCAATAAATGGTCAGTTTTCAGAATGGATAGAGGTAAATAGTGGTGTCCCCCAGGGATCTGTACTGGGCCCAGTCCTATTTAACATATTCATAAACAATCTGGAAAAAGGGGTAAACACTGAGGTGGCAAAATTTGAAGATGATACAAAACTACTCAAGATAGTTAAATCCCAGGCAGACTGCGAAGAGCTACAAAAGGATCTCACAAAACTGGCTAACTGGGTAACGAAATGGCAGATGAAATTTAATGTTGATAAATGCAAAGTAATGCACATTGGAAAACATAATCCTAACTATACATATACAATTTTGGGGTCTAAATTAGCTGTTACCACTCAAGAGAGAGATCTTGGAGTCATTGTGCTCTGAAATCATCCGCTCAATGTGCAGCGGCAGTCAAAAAAGCAAACAGAATGTTGGGAATCATCAAGAAAGGGATAGATAATAGGGGGTATAGATAGGGGTATAGAACAGCTTCCGTATGAGGAGAGATTAATAGGACTGGGACTTTTCAGCTTGGAAAAGAGTTGACTAAGGGGGGATATGATAGAGGTCTATAAAATCATGAGTGGTATAGGGAAAGTAAATAAGGAAGTGTTATTTACTCCTTCTCATAATACAAGAACAAGGGGCCACCAAATGAAATTAATAGGTAGCAGGTTTAAAACAAACACAAGAAAGTATTTTTTCACGCAACACACTGTCAGTCTCTGGAATGCCTTGCCAGAGGGTGTTGTGAAGGTCAATACTATAACGGTGTTCAAAAGGGAGCTAGATAGATTCATGGAAGATATTGGCCAGGGTGGGCAGGGATGGAGTCCCTAGCCTCTGTTTGCCAGAAGCTGGGATTGGGTGACAGGGCATGGATCACTTGATGATGACCTGTCTGTTCATTCCCTTTGGGGGACCTGGCATTGGCCACTGTCAGAGGACAGGATACTGGGCTTGATGGACCTTTGATCTGACTCAATATGGCCATTCTTATGTTCTTAATAGCAAGTCTCTGAACTTGCTGTTCACCACTTCTAGGTTCAGTCCTTTTCATTTGGAATTGCTGGTTGTTCAGCTTCTGTTATCCCCTCTTTTCTATTACCTATCAGCTCTGTGTTCTTGGGAAACCAGGGTGCAGTATCCAACCTCTCTGACTCACGAAAGACCCCCACCCCCAGCCTCTCCTTGAACCAAAGCCAATCAGAAGAAAGACTTACAAAAAGCAATGAAAAGGCAGTGGAAGACACACCAAAACCCCTCTGGACAAGGGTGACAGTATTAAGGAAACTCCCCTAGCCTCATTTGTATCAAAGATGGGAAAGGGAAACCCCTACTCATGCTTAAGTAAGTGCTCTGATGCCTGCATCCAAAATCCGCATCAGTTCCATTGGGACTTCATCTGCTCCTGAATGATCATGCTGGTGGCTCTGCCCGTCTCCAGCCCTCCGGACCCTCAGCTACCACCACCACCTAGGAAACTCGATTGATTCAAGCTTCACAGAGTGGTGAGAACCCAGCTCTCTCTCTAGGAATAGCCTTCTGACCCTGACTTGTGTGATCAGTTATAGTTTTCTAAACCAGACTTTTATAATCAAATTTAAGTTAGATTTAATATTATAACTGTTCTGTTTGTTTGGCTCCCCTTGTATGGTTATTACCTGGCAATAAATATCTTTTATGGTTAAGCTGGTTGCCCCTCCCTCTCTCTCTCTCACTCTTTCTCTCGCACTCTTTCTCTTTCTCTCTTCCCCTGCCCTCCTTGGGTGTTTTTTGGCTTCCCCATTCTCTCTGCAGCAATACTCCTCTTACCTAAGCTTAAGATCCCTGCAGCACCCAAAAGTCCTGTGGAATGGGTTACTACCAGAACAATTGTAACGTGAAAGTGGGGATAGGGACGTGCTGAATATCATGACAAATGAAGGGGACAGCTTGGAAGTGCTGCTTGATCATGCCTACTGGGTCCAGGGACATATAAGGGGGTCAGCTTGGGAGGGCTGATTAACCCGGTCCTCTCAGATGGGCTCTGTTAATGTGTGTGTGTGTGTGTGTGTGGTTGTCTGTTTCTGGGGCTGGAAGAACCCAACCCTGGGGAACCTGCAGGATAGCTCCATTGGGAGGGAACTGGCAGAAGGGAGAAGTAGAGCTCCATGTGAGAACACAAGTGACAAAACCAGTACATTGATAGAATTACGGAACCCTCCCCCCTGAAGAGTAACCCTAATAAATGAGCATGCCCTAAAGTAACGTGAAAATCTGGTAACATATTGGTGGAGAATGCAGGCAGCATGTGAACTTAATCACGTGTTACTTGATGAGTAGTTGCTGCAAAGTGGGGAAACTGAGGCACAGACCTGAGCAGGAAGGGTTCATCTGTTTTGTTGGGAGTGGTGAATGTTGTATGTATGGCATGTGCATTCTGTTTTGGTGATGGTTGATAGGTGGAGATTGAGTGGGGTATTGCTGTGTAGGGCTCTTTCACTGGTTGGAGACCCCATAAACACACAAAAGATTAAGCCCTGAGTCCACAGGGAAAGGGGGTTTGCCCAGAGCCCACACAGGAGTAGATCCTGGAGCCCACAGAGGTGTAGAACTTGGAGCCCACGGAGGGGTAAAGTTAGGTGCCTTTCACCTGGAGCCCTATGAACTGGGTAAAGGTGGGTGCCCCTAGAGCAGTGGTAGGCAACCTGAGGCCCGCAGGCAACATGTGACCCATCAGGGTAATCCACCGGCAGGGCCGCGAGACAGTTTGTTTACATTGACTGTCCGCAGGCACGGCTGCCCACAGCTCCCGGTGGCCACGGTTCACCATTCCTGGCCAATGGGAGCTGCGGGACGGTCAATGTAAACAAACTGTCTTACAGCCTGCCAGTGGATTACCCAGACAGGCTGCGTTTGGCCCGTGAGCTGCAGGTTGCCCACCACTGCCATAGAATGTGTGAGTAACAGAGAATTTTGTGTGGGTAACAAAGGCATTGGATAGTCCCCACCCAGGTATGGGGGGACCTGATTCAGTTTGTGCATGAGCAAGGGCATAGAGGAAAACAGGATACTTTAAATAGGGTTAAATATACAGCGTTGTGGCCAGGCATGAAAGTGGATATGGATTGGTGGTGTGATAATTGTCTGCCATGTGCCATGGTTAATGCTGATCGCCAGGTTTAAAAAAAATGCATTGGGGCACCAAAGAATAGAGGGTCCCTGGTCCCAGATTCAGATAGATTACATAGGCCCTTTACCCATGTGGTTGGTTCAGTCACAGAGACCCCCTTGGGACTGTCACATGACATGCTGAAGCTACCTCTGAGCCCATTTTCCCTGCCAGCTTGGGACTCCAGAACACTGCGTTGTTGAGCCAGACATACTAGCCTGCTGCAAACACAGATCCAGATCTGGTCCACGCCCCCAAGCTGCAGACTTTAACCAAAAACTGCTCAGCAGGTCACCTATCTCCAGCACCCAGACATCCAGTTCCCAATGGGATCCAAACCCCAAATAAATCCGTTTTACTCTGTATAAAGCTTGTACAGGGTAAACTCATAAATTGTCTGCCCTCTATAACACTGATAGAGATATGCACAGCTGTTTGCTCCCTCAGGTATTAATCACTTACTCTGGGTTAATTAATAAACAAAAGTGATTTTATTAAGTATAAAAAGTAGGATTTAAGTGGTTTCAAGTAATAACAGACAGAACAAAGTAAGTTACTAAGCAAAATAAAGCAAAAACATGCAACTCTAAGCTTAATACACTAAGAAGCTGTTTACAGGTAAAACATCACCTTCAGAGATGCTCAAGTAAGCTTCTTTCACAGACTAGACTCCTTCCTACTCTGGGCTCAATCCTTTCCCCGGTACAATCCTTGTTAGTTCCAGCTCAGGTGGTAACTAGGGGTTTTCTCGTGACTGGCAGCTGTCTTTGTTCTCTTCCACCCCCTTTTATAGCTTTGTCACAAGGCGGGAATCTTTTGTTTCTCTGGATCCCCACCCCTCCTTCTAAATGGAAAAGCACCAGGTTTAAGGTGGATTTCACCATTCTTCCTGGGCTGGCTTACTCGAACACAGAAAGGCTTGCAAGTAAACAAAGCCATTTACAACCAATTGTCCGATGGGAACCATCAAGATTCTAAACCACCATCAATGGCCCACAGTTTGCATAATTACAATAGGACCTCAGAATTATACTTTATATTTCTAACTTCAGATACAAGAATGATACATACATACAAATAGGATGAACATGCTTAGTAGATTATAAGCTTTGTAATGATACCTTACAAGAGACCTTCTGCATAAAGCATATTCCAGTTACATCATATTTACACTCATAAGCATATTTCCATAAAACATTATGGAGTGCAAAGTCACACCCACCACCAGTAGAGGGAATAAATACTGCCTGGTAATAGTAGATCCCTTCTCCAAATGGGTGGAAGCCATCTCTACTAAAACCAACACTGCCTCGGTCACTGATAAGCAGCTCTTTAACAATTTCCTCAAGAATGGGAATTCCCAGAGTAATTGGTTCAGATTTGGGATCCCATTTTGTGGGGGATGTTATGCAAGAGCTATGTAAGGCTTTAGGCATTAAGCAATGTTTCCACATAGCTGGGCACCCTGACTCCTCTGGACAAGTTGAACAAACCAATTGCATTCTAAAGGAAGCTTTGAAAAAAACAAGTATGGACTCAGGGGATGGTTGGGATGAAAAACTACCAATCATCTTAATGGCTCGAAGAAGCTCTAAGGCGATACATGGGAACACTCCCTTTGAAGTTATGATTGGAAGGCAAATGAAAGTTGGTGGTTGGGAGTGGAACTGCCTAGTGCTTTGGAAGGGAAGGTGGTAACAGATGAATGGGTACAAACCTTAGTAGAGGCGATAGCTGTTTTACACAAGCAAGTGACAGCACAGCTAGGCATAGTATGGTAAAACACGGACAAAAAACTAGGCTGGGGAAAACCGCCTTTGATATGGGAATTAGGCCAACCAGTAATGTTCAGAAAGTTTTCAGCAAAGGAGCACTCTTTGACACATACCTGGGATGGCCGCTGCTTTACTGTGAATCGGGCCAGCCCCAGTGTTTATCAGGTAGAAATCCTGAATGGGAAAAACGAGAAACCCTGTGGAAATGGTTTCATTCCTCACAGCTCAAAGAGCGGAAGGGTAAACCACCTGACCCTCAAGGAATATTATAACTGTTTTCTGCATTCTGCCAACCACCCTTTTTGGCTAGCAAGAAGGAATGGCTTGGGGCTGTTGGAAAATACACATTGTGTGGGCTTGTCAGTGCCTACCCCGATGTTGAGGCAGGAAAAGGCCAGAGAAGTCCTTGACTTATTATGGCCACCCTCATGTAGGTCACTGCTTCATGTTCACCCTGCAATATTGGTCCCAGATTCTCCCAGTATATATGGGGGAAGTGTGGGAGTTTGTTCTCTCTTCTCTGCCCCCTAACAGGTCCCGAACATGAGCCATGACATCCCACCATTGCACCAGCACCCTGCTGTTCATAAGTGCCTGGAGTCTGATGCTCTTCAGGCTCTATGCTGTACCTGTGATCCCTCTGAACCTCTGGAGGTTTTTGCCAGCTGGAGCCCAGGAAGTAAAATTGCTGTGCCGTATGCATGAATTCTACGGGAATGGGAGCAACCCCTGGCCCTGCAATGTCGCTACCAGTTCTACACTGTTGGCAACTCCGCGGGTTGCCCCTGGGAAAGCGTTGCCAATTTCATGCAGAGTGCCACCAGAAAGTCACTCACATTTTGTTATGAAACTAAGACCACACCAGACTCTGTACCATTCTTCTGTAAGCCGTTGTGGTCTCAAAAGGGACGTACACCATCAAACGCAATCAGTGACAGCCTCCCAGGTGGTGGAGGGTGCAGGATAGTCCTGGTTTCCTCCGCTGTTTGGGGAGCAACCATGCCCCTACATGTCATCATTGTCGTCAGAACCCAGATGCCTCCGTTACCCGGAGACGAACTGCAGCTGTTTCTGATCACACCAGCAGGCAAAAATATCACACAGTTCCTCGTAAACTGGGAACCGCTGAACTGGACTTTAGCTGGACATGTTCTGATTCAGCAAGGTCCCCCAGACTGGTTAGTTCCATTAAAGGGTACACATTGTGACAAGCTCATGCCAACAATTTGGTTTAAATTCTGTGGGCACATTACCATTGCAGAAGGATTCCATGAGCCCGGATTGTACAGAATGGAATTGGACCAACAACAAAAAACAGTTTTAAATTTTGACCCTCCGATCACAAACCTCACTCCCCTCTGACATTTAAGAGCCCCAATTTCAGGACCCCATGTGTTGAAATTGGATCAACAAAACATTTGGTTCTTCAACCTCAGACTTCTCTAAAGGAGGTTCAAATCTACTTAGAAGGCATGAATATCTTTCACACTGCAACTGTATGTGCTCTCTTGATTGGAACTAGCCATAAAGTTGGGATGAATGGGTAAGAATGTGGCAAAGGGCCAACCATATAAATAGAGTAAAAAGGGAATTAAGTGTTTGGATTGCACCTGCAGGAACAGAAATCTCTTTAGTTGATGCCACAAACATAGAAGTTCTGGCTAATAAACTATCATATGCCACCAAAAATATAGGAAAGATGGGAAACCCATTGACAGCATCTTTGAAAGAACAGCAGTTAATAAGTAAGGTATTTCCTGGGTGGGAAAGACTCATAGAAAAAGATGAAGAGTTAATGATGTCTGGTGTACAGTCCCTCCAGAATAATGTCTCATTGACCTCAGTGTGTGAACAAACTCAGACTCTCACCCAGAACGTAATCATGGGAATGATTCGGGAAGCCATAGCAGGACAAATTCCCATGGAGGCAATCAACTTGATTCAGCCCCATGTAATGGAGGAAGAATTAGTCCTCCGGTCTGGTGGAAACTAGTTAACGCTTCGTACAATCAACACCAGCGAAACTTGAAGTTATTCCTGATAACTGTGACAGGCAAAGAAATTAGAGTAATCCATCCAGTAGTCCCACTGGGATTACAGATTAATGATAACTCAGTAATGTACTCCAGAGATCCTAACACTTGGGCCTGGCAGAGAGATAATGTGTGGAATACACTAAATGTAAAGGGGTGTAGGAGAAAAGAAAGTTTGGGCTATGTCTGTGAAGACCAAGCATTGGAGGAACATGATGAATGCTTCTTCCCACAACCTGGGAATAAGTCTCACTGTTCCTTTGATGTTATCCACGAAGAGGGATCTGTTATTGTCTATGTTGGTAAAGCATGTGTGTGTGTAAGAATGAGATGTAATATTATATTGATTAATGGACATTGGATTCAACCCATGGTGCCTTATGTTAATCAGTGTTTCTATAATGTAACCACTATTGTTAGTAAGTTTACTGTGCCTTTATGGACTGTGCAACATTTGAAAGCCTATTCTGAGCTCTACAAGGAGGTTTCCCCCATTTCACTGGGAATGGGTCTCACTGCCATTAAGGGATTATTAACTCATCTCTCCTTGCAGAAGCTCCAAACTTTGTGGGAGAATGGCAGACTCGAGATTCAGCACCACAACCAGGAGATCTCTAGGTTAGCAGCTACAGTTAAAAACACAGGTTTCAGAGTAACAGCCGTGTTAGTCTGTATTCGCAAAAAGAAAAGGAGTACTTGTGGCACCTTAGAGACTAACCAATTTATTTGAGCATGAGCTTTCGTGAGCTACAGCTCACTTCTGGTGGGAGACTTTGTTTGGGTGGAGCCCCAGTGCAACAGGTCTTTTGAATATCATGCTTCACTCCACTGTGGTGATCATTGGTTTCAAAAATATACTAGCAATTGGTCTGGTTCTTCTGGGATCCAGCAACTGATGCGGCGGCTGCCATGGATTGAAGATCAGACCTGGTACCACGGAGTAAGGATGTGAGGGGGATACCCACTCATCGCAAGCACCCCATCAACGTGAGGACTTGTTACCTATCAGCTCTGTGTTCTTGGGGAACCAGGGCACAGTACCCAGCCTCTCTGACTCACGAAAGACCTTCCCCCTCCCAGCTTTTGCTTGAACCAGAGCCAATCAGAAGAAAGACTTACAAAAAGCAATGAAAAGGTAGTGGAAGACACACCTAAACCCCTCCGGACAAGGGTGACAGGATTAAGGAAACTCCCCTAGCCACATTTGCATCAAAGATGGGAAAGGGAGGCATCTCTATTAGCATACAGAATAGAGCGCAGAGATTCCAAGGCAAGAACCACACTGAACTCTGGGACCACAAAAGCAGGGAAGAACTGCATGATGGGGAATCTCTGCTCCAGATGTTAATGAACCCACGCCTGCACACACTCAACTCAGTAGTTATCAGACCAATTCTAGCAATAAATCCTTTATTGGTATTCAAAATACGGAAGCTGCCTAGTTACATTGTGAGCTCCCTCGAAGGAACACCGCCCATAGCTAGGAATGATCAGCTCCCATTGTCTAGTCTGAACAAAACAACTTTGGTATACTCCCTTGAGCCATCAGTTTACCCACAAACAAATCTAGTGTTCTCCCTAGAACCATTGTTCTTTCCCTACAAAAACCCCAACCTCAAGTAAGTGCTCTGATGTCTGGATCCAAAATCTGCAACAGTTCCTTTGGGACTTCAACTTCTTCTGACTGATCATGCTGATGGCTCTGCCTGTCTCCAGTGCTCTGGACCCTCAGCTACCACCACCACCTGGGAACCTCGATCAATTCAAGCTTCACAGAGTGGTGAGAACCTAGCTCTCTCTTTTTCTCTCTCTATAGCCTTCTGTCCCTGACTTGTATGATCAGTTAAATTTTTCTAAACCAGACTTTTATAATCAAATTTAAGTTAGATTTAATTTTATCACTGTTTTGTTTGTTTGGCTCCTCTTGTATGGTTATTACCTAGCAATAAATAACTAAGCTGGTTGCCTCTCTCTCTCGCTCTCTCTCTCCCCTTCGTGGGTGATTTTTAGCTTCCCCATTCGCTGTGCAGCACCACTTCTCATACCTAAGCTAAAGATCCCTGCAGTGCCCAAAAATCCTGAGGGGTTTGCTCATCAAATGGGTTACTACCAGGACAATTGTAAAAAAGTGGGGATAGGGACATATGAGGGTGACAGGATGGAAGTGCTGCTTGATCATGCCTACTGAGTCCAGGGACATAGAAGGGGTCAGCTTGGCAGTGCCAATTAACACAGTCCTCTCAGACGGGCTCTGTTAATGTGTGTGTGGGTTCGTCTGATTCTGGGGCTGGAAGAACCAAGAAATGGGGAACCTAGGTCCTGCAGGATAGCTCCACTGGAAGGGAACCTGCAGAAGGGAGAAGAAGAGCTCCGTATAAGAACACAAGTGACACAAGCAGTACATTGATAGAATTACAGAACCCCTCCCGCCCCCCCGAAGAGTAACCCTAATAAATGAAAGTACCTCAAAATAACGGACAAATCTGGTAACATTTCTTTCTTCTCCTATGCGCTATATAAAAATGGAGCATGAGATTGACTGATTTATTTTAGTGGCTGGGCCTGCCTTTCCTCTTATGACAGGCTCTCTGGGAGGAGTGCTGGGCTGACATCACAGGAGGCTGAACTAACAGGCACAGCAATGCTGGAGAAGACATTTCTTCTTGGAATGGAATATCACATTCTAATGTGCTCGATGAGCCAAGATCTGCTACATGGGAGTCAGCTGATGATTCAGAGCCATCTCCCACTTCCCAGCTTGTAAACTGTGCTGCTGGGCGATTAAAAAAAAATCTAATATTTCCCTGGTAATGTGGTGACTTCCCCCGTCTCAGGGTGAGCGCTTGGTGAAGGTGGTTATGCACTGGATGGTGTAGGAATAGCAGTGACTGTTGTGTGCTACCACGCACATAGCAGAAATAGATGGGGTTGAACCACGATGACGCAAAGCAGGAAGAATTCGTCTATCTTCAGTCTCTTGTTCTTTGCATTCAGTGCACTTTGGGACATGCTACCATTCAGCAGCGGTGGTAGTAAGCGCGATCTTCCACAGTCCAAGCCAACTATTCTGCTTGGATGCTGCAGCAGCTGAAAGTGGCCCCCTGGATCCATGGCACTCATTAATAATGTTTCCCCTTTCACTGAGCACTTTTGGCACTGAATGAAGCATGACAGGTCTTGTCAGGGCTGTTGGGAACTGAGCTTCCAAACAGCTGATGGAAACTGTCTCCTCCAGGAATTCAAGCTCAGCCAGTGAACTTCCCACTTTTCCTTTAGAGACACTTCCCACAACAGCAGAATCACCTAGGTTTTCAGTGTGTAAGGTAACCAAAGTTACAACATGATCCTTCCTATATAACCCAGGACATGTTGTTTCTTGGCATAGCCTTAAACTGAGAGGCAATACTGCCTTGACTCACTAGTATACCCCACAGCAAGTTAGTTATACTTATTAGAATCCAAAGATATTTGCCAAACGTAGCCTTTTTTGCACACAAGAATATTCTGTCTGAACATAGCAGTGGCCCCAACTGTGGGGTGCCCCCGCCCTTCGGGGACATGGAGGAACATTGGGGGAGGGGTGTGCAGCAGGACAGGCCAGCCCCCATAGGGGCAGGGAGGGAATGAGCGCCATCCAGCCCTGCTCTACCCCAGCTCCACTTTAGCTCCCAGCCTCGGTCCCTGGCTCCTGGCCCTGCTCCCAGCCCCCAGGGGTGTGTGCAGACAGATTACATTATGGGTAAGGGGGGGGCATGGCATAAAAAGTTTGGGGACCACTAGAATATAGACTAAATCAGGGGTAGGCACCTATGGCACGCATGTCAAAGGCGGCACGCAAGCTGATTTTCAGTGGCACTCACGCTGCCCGGGTCCTGGCCACCGGTCCTGGGGGCTCCGCAGCTGGCCTGGGGTACTGGCGCTGGCCCCCTGCCAGTCGGAGTTCCGTCCGCCGGTCCCGCTCAGCCTGCTGACGGCCCCGGGTCCCGGCCACCGGTCTGGGGGGTTCTGCTGCCGGCCTGGAGTCCCGGCCACCGGCCCGGGGCTCTGCAGCCGCCCCCAGCTGTGGCCCACTGGCCCCAGCCTGGGGCAGTGAGGGGTGCAGACAGGGGCAAGAGGGGCGCAACTCAGCACCCCCACCTTAAAAATTGTTCCAGCACCACTGTACTGGGATATTTTTAAGTCCTGATTTGCTGCTTACATCACTATCATGCCATATATCACAGCGCACTGTGTCTGATGTTGAGATTAGAATGTGCATGAAAGAACTGGAATCGGAATTTTCTGACAGATTTCAAGATTTCCAGTGATTTGGTCCAATGCTTTCTTTTCTAATTAAACCTGAAAAGTTCAATGAAAGTGACTTGGATTTGTCTGTATTTCAGTGGATGGGTGTTGGAGATTTCGAAATGCAGCTCATTCAGTTAAAAAGCTCAGAATTGTGGGCATCAAAGTTTGGAGGTCTGTGGAGAGTACTTGAATCTACCAAGAGAGATCATGGGGCCTCTATTCTGACCTGCTGGACATCTCTGCCAGTGAAATTTAACTGTTTGAAGAAAATTGCATTTTCAATGCTTTCAGCATTTGGATCCACATACCTGTGTGAACAGGTATTTTCACACTTGAAATCTGTCCTCTGTACCTCTCAGAGCCGGTTAACAACTGATCACTCAGAAGCCTGTGTGCAGCTTAAAGTATCCAAATAGGTGCCAGACATTGGAAAACTCAGCAAGGAAAAGCAAGGGCAAGGATCACACTAAACTGACAAGATCTGCATTTTAATTTAATTTTAAATGAAGCTTCTTAAACATTTTAAAAACCTTATTTACTTTACATACAGCAATATTTTAGTTATATATTATAGACTTATAGAATTCAGTGATTCACCTGCATAAGGCTACACCAGGGGAATTGCTCAACCTTGCCTGGGGAACTCAGCAACGCCACTAGACATGCCTGGACCTGTGTTCTCCAAGCACATGGACTAAGAGTATAAAAGAGAACACAGTGGCCCCATGCTTTGCATTTTCTCCTTCCCCCACCTACGCTGCAAGCAACAAGGACACTCAGAAGACTGAAGACTCCAACATAGGAGACTGGCCCAGGTTTCAAGGGTGAAACCTGTGTACTATGAACTGCAATATCCAGTGGGATGAGAAAAACTGTTTAATCTAGATGTTGCCTGGTCTAATAGGGTTGAGAGTTTAGACTGCTTGCTTATATTTTATTTTATTTTATTTTATTTTGGTAACTAACTCTGACTTTTTGCCTGTCACTTAATATCTATCTTTTGTAGTCAATACATTCGTTTAACTGTCTATCTTTAACAGTGAGTTTATCTGAAGTGTTTGGTAAATCTGCTCAGATTTACAAAGGCTGGTGTATATCCACTTTCCATCTATGTGTGGTGAACCAATTAATAAATTTGCACTGCTTGAGCAGTGCAAGACAGCATGTTCCTGAGGTGCAAGGCTGGGAACTGGGTGGATTTGGCTGGTGCCTTTCTCTGTATGATTCATGAATGTCTCTGGGAGCATTCATGCAATCTAGCTAGATGTGGGGCTCCACATGCTGTTGTGCTGAGTGATCACAGAGCCTGGAGGGGTTTGCTGCTTGTCACTAGCAAAGCATTGTGAGAGACAACCCAGGCTGGAGACTTAAGGGGGCACAGCAGTCCCACAGTCCCAGGCTGCACCCAGGGATCCTGTCACACTGGGTATTTTTGAACAACGTCAGACCATGTAGTAGCTGAAATATAGAGTTTATTACAATAAGCTGCAAATAAATACACACTCAGGACCATCGCTCCACTCCAGGTAAGGTTGCGACAAGTTAACCTTTTATCTGTAAATACTCTAAAATCCACCACAAATTCAGCTTCCCTTGCCAATTGTTATGCCTCTTGGGCTCCAGGGTGGGGTTAGTGGGCCAAATCTGGGGTCACCTGAGCAAGAGATTCCTGTAATACAGTCTGGATGACACTCCAAAGATTGATTTGGGCCTGCACGGAAGGACGCTGCTCGAGGGTGGATACAAGCGCATAGAGGCACACCTGCCCTCAGAGTTACTAAGTAGCAACATGCTTCACCCATCAAATCTGAGCCATAGGAAGGTTTCTGAGACTATCTCCTGTGTACAAGATGGTGACGGCTTTCTGCAGAGGGACTTGGTGGGCGTTCCCTGGAGAGGACCCTTTCTCTTTGAGACCCACTATTTCAAAATGCTCTAAAATCCATGCACATCTGTAGATTGGTTGGCAAGTTGCTGTACCTCACCAGGGCCAGGGGGAGAGATAGTGGGGCAAGTCTGGGTCATCTGGTGAAGGGATTTCTCAGATACAGCCCCTCCCCCTGACCTAATTTTAATATTCAAATGGTTGTAAAATACACATGGCTGGGGAAATTGTAATGAAAATTGGTATCCACAAAATGGGCTGGGGGAGATGTTTAAAAAGCTTTTCTGGTACAAATCCATATGTTAGCAGTGTGATTACTGGAGAGTGTCTTTATGTTGATAAAGACCTTGGGGTAGATGATGTTATCAGGTATGTGGAACATCCTCAGCAAAAAGGGGCTGCGAGTCGGGGCGGTGGGTCACCCTCACAAGTAGGAGTGGGGTGCATTGTCAGGAGTGGAGGCACAAGGGAGCGCCTGGCCACTCCTGGGTGGAATGCAGAGATAGATGCCAGATGCACCTTGATGGAAGAAGCTGCCAGACCCTGCTGCTTAAGGTGTAACAGATACTCCAGGATGAGAGGAATGGGGGCCTGCAGTGGTGGAGTATGGCCCTGGGAGCACCAGATTGCAAACCGCTTCCACTTTGCCAGATAGGTGGCCCTAGTGGAGTGCTTCCTGCTACCAAGCAGGACTTCCCTAACCAACTCCAAGCACATGAGCTCTGTGGGGTTTAACCATGAAGCTTCCAGGCCGTGAGGTGGAGAGACTGCAGGTCTGGGTGACGAAGGCAACTGTGGTCCTGGATGATGGTCCGGAAGTAGCAGCAATGTGATCGGGGCATCCACCGAAAGTTCCAGGAGCATGGTGTACCAATGCTGGTGGGGCCACACCAGTGCCACATTATGACCGTCACCTTGTCCCTGCGGATTTTGAGCAGGACCTTGTGCACAAGCAGAAATGGCGGAAATGCATACAGCAGATGATCCAAGCAGGGGAGGAAAAGTGCGTCTGTGAGGGAGCCCCGGCTGTGGTTCCAGAAGGAGCAAAATCGTGGGCACTTCCTGTTGTCCTGAGTGGCGAAGAGGTTGACGTGGGGAGTTTCCCACCTCTGGAAGATGGTGAGAATGATGTCCGGCTGGATGGACCACTTGTGGTTGCAGAAGGAACTGTTGAGGTGATCTGCCACCTAGTTCTGTGATTCTGGGAGGTACATTGCCTCCAGCTAAATGGAGTGGGCTATACAGCTCCTTGATGTTGATGTGGAGTGAGAGCTCGTCCTGGGACCAAATGCTGTGCGTCTGAACGTCCCCCAGGTGTGCACCCCACCCCAGCACTGATGCATCTGTTACCAGGGACAGGGAGGGCTGGGGCCTGTGGAAGGGGACTCCCTGGCACACATCTTGCAGGTTGAGCCACCAGCTGAGGGACTGGAGGATCTGCAACAGAAGGGTGACCACTAGGTTCAGGCTGTTGCACCATGGGTGATAGGCTGACATGAGCCAAGTCTGGAGAAGTCTGAAGCGCATCCTGGAGTGCTGAACCACATATGTGCAAGACGCCATATGACCGAGAAGCCTCAGGCAGTCCATGCTGTGGTGGTGGGGTACTGTCTGAAGCCATGTATGATGTCTGACATTACCTGGAAGTGGGCCTCCGGTAAGAATGCACTGGCTCAACCCGAGTCCAGCACTGCCTCTGTCAAGGCTGATTTCCCACTCTGGCACTTTGAGTGCAGAAGGTGGGGGCCCGCAAAGATTTTACAAATTAATACTGACCACTTCAGGCTTGTATTAAACTCCCGAAGTTACAGCTTCTCTCTGACCTTGGATGGGTAGATGCTGCTACCACCCAAGTGCAAAAAAACCCCTTTGAGAACCCAGGAAGGCGCACTTTGGAATTCCTTCCTGTGGGGTACCCTCAAGCTCTTTCATCCCACCTCTGGGGAAGAGTTGAGAAAGAAAACAAAGGAAATCAGCTGTTGCCACCAGCTAATTAAACAACATAAGCACAAACCTCTTAGAACACAAAAATCCAATCCTGTTCTTAAAAATGGTAAATTTTATTAATAACAAAAGAAAGAAAATACATGTGGAATTTAGGCTTTTTTCTAGATTTGGAAAAAAACAATTACAGTAACTCCTCACTTAACGTAGTTATGTTCCGGAAAAATTAGACTTTAAGCAAAACGATGTTAAGCGAATCCAATTTCCCCATAAGAATTAATGTAAATAGAGGGGTTAGGTTCCAGTGAAATTTTTTTTTGCCAGACAAAAGACTATATACACACACACACACACACACACACACACACACACACACAATAAGTTTGAAACAAACAATTTAATACTGTACACAGCAATGATGACTATGAAGCTTGGTTGAGGCGGTGAAGTCAGAGGGTGGAGGAGGGTGGGATATTTCCCAGGGAATGCCTTACTGATAAATGATGAACTAGCAATTGGCTGAGCCCTCAAGGGTTAACTCGTTGTTGTTAATGTAGCCTCACACTCTACAAGGCAGTAGGAGTGGAGGGAGAGGAGACAGCATGGCAGACAGAGACACACACAGTGTGTGTGTGTGTGTGTGTGTGTGTGTGAGAGAGAGAGAGAGATGCGCATTTCCCCTTTAAGTACGCTGACCCCACTCTTAAGTACACTGCCTTATTAAGGTAATCAGCAAGTTGAGACAGCAACTGCTGCCAGGAAGCTCCCTCCATCCTGAGCCCTGTCGTGTGTCCCCCTGCTCTGTGGAGATGAGGTAAACGGGGTGCAGGAGCAGGGGGGAGGGGGACACCCTGACATTAGTCCCCCTCTTCCTCCCCACCCCCAGCAAGCAGGAGGCTTGGGGAGCAGCTCCAAGGCAGAGGGCAAGAGCAGCACATGGCAGTGTGGGGAGGGACAGCTGAACTGCTGGCAATTGGTAGCCTCCTGGGCGGCTGTGCACAGCGAACTTAGGGAAGCGGGGAGCGGATGGTGGGCTGCCAGTCCACCCTGGTTCCAAGCCCCCACCAGCTAGCTCCAATGGGCTGCTTTTCCTGCAAGCAGTGGACAAAGCAGGCGGCTGCCAAATGATGTTATAAGGGAGCATTGCACAACTTTAAATGAGCATGTTCTCTAATTGATCAGCAACGTTAACAACAAAACAACGTTAACTGGGACAACTTTAAATGAGGAGTTACTGTAAAGGATTAATCATCATGGTAGCTCTCTTGAGGTCCAGCTTAAAGGTTACAAGCAAAACAAAAGCACCTGGGGTTAGCACAGAGGAGTCCACAAGCCATAAAGAAATAAAAGAGATAAACCTAATCGCGTCTTCCTAGACATTTCCTGATCTACTTACATATCTGGGGTTTCAAATGAGTAGTTTCTAGGTATGATTTGATGGTTTTCTATACTGGAGGCAAGTTTTTACAGCATAGTTCCAGCCCTGTCTCTGCTCTCTGGGAGAACAACACAGACAGACAAAAGAGGAGTCTTGTTTCAATTTTAAAAAGTTCTAGCCGTCCCATTGGCTCTTTTGGCCAGGTGCCCACTCACTTCCTTTTATCTATGCATCTCAGTGATACTTTTTAACCCTATACAGGTAAAGCAAGTAGAGAACAGCTTCTGACAGGGATTTTATAGCTAACTGGCTGCCTGCGTCCATAAAAGGGAGCTACCCCTCCCCCTTGATTTATCACATGCCCCCCAAATTACAGCTGTACTGGCCAGCCTGGTTCAGGTCAGGTCCACACCAGCTAGGATTTCTTTCTGGAGGTTTAGGAAACAGAGTTAATAAGACACATGCACCTTTCATTTTACTACTAATTACATGAAGAACTAAACAGTATTTTTGACTTCAGTGCAGCATGGTCAGTCTGAGGGTGGAAGCCACTTGAGTGCAGCATGGTCAGTCTGCAGGTGGAAACACCGTCCCCAAATGTATGGATGTAGCTTCTCCAGAGCATACACATTAGCGTAACATTCTTTTTTTGAGACTGACCAGTGGCTTTTCCACTCAGAAAGTTTTTTTTCTGAGAAACACAACAGGATGGAATTGTTGATCTGGTCCTTCCTGCATTAAAACTGCTCCTATACCAAGCACAGACGCATCTGTGGTTACGACGAAAGGTTGGTCAAAGTCCAGGGCCCTTAGTATAGGGTCAGACGTAGGGGCTGCCTTAAACTGATTAAAGGCTTTTTGACACTTCTTAGTCCACTGAACTGTATTTGGCTGTTTTTTCCTGGTCAGGTCTGTCAGTGGGGTGGCAATTTGGCTGTAGTGTGGTACAAATCGTCGGTAATACCCGACCAAGCCCAGGAAGGATTGGACCTGCTTCTTTGACTTAGGGACAGGCCAATTTTGGATAGCGTTTACTTTAGCCTGTAGGGGATTGATAGTTCCTTGACCCACCTGGTGTCCAAGGTATGTTATGCTGTTCAGGCCTATTTGACATTTTTTGGCATTAATGGTTAATCCTGCCTCCCTTATGCGCGGGAAGACAGCTTGGAGGTGTTCCAGGTGTTCTGCCCATGCATCTGAGAATATGGCCACATTATCAAGGTAGGTGACTGTAAATTCCCCAAATCCAGCCAGAAGGTTATCTACCAGTCTCTGGAAGGTGGTGGGTGCATTTCGCAGGCTGAAAGGGAGCACATTGAATTCATACAGACCTACATGGGTGATGAAGACTGACCTTTCCTTGGCTGAGTCATTTAGTGGCACTTGCCAGTACCCCTTAGTTAAGTCTAAGGTGGAGATGAACTGGGCACGTCCCAGTTTCTCCAATAGCTCATCTGTGCGTGGCATTGGATAGTTTTCTGGGAGAGTTAAAGCATTTAGCTTATGGTAGTCATGCAAAAGCGGATTTTCCCATTGGCTTTGGGAACCAGAACCACTGGAGAGGCCCACGCACTTTCAGAGGGGCGTATTACACCCATCTGTAACATGTCCTTGATCTTCCTTTCTATTGTGGTTTTGGCTTGAGGAGCCATTTGGTAGGTTTGGGCTCTAACTGGGCAAGCATCACCTGTGTTAATGGAGCGGTAGGCCCGTTCTGTCTGTCCTGGGATGGCTGAAAACATTGGTGTGAAGCTGGTGCACAGCTCCTGGATTTGCTGTCGCTGCTTACCCCCAAGGGTTATGGAAAGGCTCACCTCTTCTATGCCACCATTGCTTCCTTTTTCCTTCATAGTATTGTCTTTAGGCCACTCAGACGTGTCTCTCTTCTGGGATGTAAACAGGAGAACATTGATTTCTCAGAAATAAAAGGGCTTTAGAGAATTAACATGGCACACTTTAGGTTTTAGGGTAGGCTATGAGAACGCTATGAGGGACCGCTAACATCTCCCAGGCGCTCCCAGACCATAAATGGCCTCTCCCACAATGCTTCCATCTTATTTGCCTGGAGTCCCTTCAGGACCATGACTTGGTCACCTACTCTGAAGGAACGCTCTCTGGCATGTTTACCGTACCAGGCCTTTTGCTCTTGCTGAGCAACCTGTAGGTTTTCTCGAGCAAGGACTAGAGAGTCTTTGAGGGTGTTTTACAGGTTGGTTACAAAGTCCAAAACGTTAGTTCCTGGAGACGATGTAACCCTCCTACCATTGCTGCTTCACCAACTGTAATGGCCCCTTAACTTTGTGGCTATAAATGAGTTCAAAGGGTGAAAACCCCAAACTGGGATGTGGTACACCCCTGTAGGCAAAGAGCAACTAGGTCCCAATCATTGGAGTGTTCATTCACAAAATTACGTATCATGGCCCCCAAAGTCTCATTAAACTTCTCCACTAGGCCATTCGTTTGATGGTGGTAAGGGGTGGCAAACCAAGTGGTTCACCCCTTGAGCTTCCCAAAGACGTTTCATGGTCCCTGCCAGGAAGTTAATTCCGTAATCTGTAAGGATGTGGGAGGACCAACCTACCCTGGCAAAAATGTCTGCCAAGCCTGGCTCACACTTTTAGCCCTGGTGTTGCTTAGAGCTACTGCTTTCGACCATTGTGTGGCAAAATCCATGAAGGTCAGTATGTACAGCTTTTCTCTGGGTTTCTTAGGGAAAGGACCCAGAATATCCACAGCTACATGCTGAAATGGAACCTCAATTATGGGGATTGGGGCCTTGATCTGGTCTTGGAGCTTTCCCACCCTCTGGCCCACCTTACAAGACTGGACATAGATAGAAACATCCTTGCCCATTCCCTCTCAGTGGAATGACTTTCCCAAATGGTCTGTGGTCCAATTCACTCCAGGATGGCCACTAGAGTGATCACGAGCTAACCTCAAGAGCTTTTTCCTATACTTAGTTGGAACTACCAACTGTCTCTGAGGCTGCCAGTCTTCCTTGTGCCCTTGTGATACTTTTTAACGCTTTACAGGTAAAGCAAGTAGAGAACAGGTACTGAGAGGGATTTTATAGCTAACTGGCTGGCTGGGTCCAAAAAAGGGAGCTACTCTCCACTTTCATTTATCACAGCCCCGATGAACTCTATCCTTTGAGTTGGTACCAGGGTCAACTTGCTCTCATTGAGAAGAAGGCCCAGCCAGTCAAAGGTGGATCTCATGAAGTGGATCTGTGCATCCACCTGATCCTTGGAGTGCCCCTGAAGAAGCCAGTCGTCGAGGTAGGGGTATACCTGCCCTTGCCTTCAACAGAGGAAGGCCACGACGACCCATATAAACTTGGTGAATACTCAGAGGGCTGTCGACAGGCCGAAGGGGAGGACTGTGAATTGGTAATGGTTGTGGTTGACTACAAACCTGAGGAACTGCCTGTGAGCAGGACATATGGATATGTAGAAGTACGCATCCTTGAGGTTGAGGGTGGCTTAGCAGTCTCCCGGATCCAGAGAAGGGATAATAGAGCACAGGGAGATCATGTGGAACTTGAACTTTTTAATGAATCTGTTGAGGCATTGCAGGTCTAGAATGGGTCTGAGACTCACCCCCCTTCCCCTGGCTTTGGGGATTAGGAAATAACGGGAATAGAATCCCTTGCCCCTTAGCTCCCGAGGAACCTCCTCCACTGCCCTATGGCGAGGTGTGCCCGCACCTCATGGATAAGGAGTTGCTTGTGAGAAGGGTCCCTGAAGAGGAATGGGGAAAGGGGGTGGGAGGGAGGGGTAGAGCAGAATTGGAGAGAATATTCCACTTCTACTGTGTGGAGAACCCAGCGGTCCAATGTTATTTGGGATGAAGCATGGTAAAAGTGGGACAGATGGTTGAGAAAACAAGGGGAAGGATCCGGTGCTGTGGCTGGTGCACTGTCCTCGGGCGCACCTTTAAAAGATCTGCTTTGAGCCCAATGATGGCTTGGTTGGGCCCTGGCCCTGCCCAGGTGGTGGATAGGGTGGCTTGTGCCTGCCATTCCTGCCCCGTTTTATGTAAAAATCCTGCCTCGGCCGAGGAGGATAGGAGTGCTGTTGCGGCTGGGGCCTAAAATATTTGCATTGGGTTGCTGGAGTGTGCATGCCCAATGACTTCATAGTAGCCTAGCAGTCTTTGAGCATGTGCAGCCTGGAATCCATTTTCTCCAAGAAAAGGCCTGCACTGTCAAAGGGCAGGTCCTGTAGTGTTTGCTGCACCTCCGGGGGAAGCACGGATTCCTAAAGCTATGAGCTTCTTCTCATAGCGATGCCTGAGGACCAGGTTTGCACTGCTGAGTCTGCAGCATACAGTGAGGCCTGTAAGGGGGTTCATGCCACTACCTTGCCCTCCTCAACTATAGCACCAAACTCCTCCCTGGACTCTGCGGGTACCATCTCCCTGAATTTTAACGTGGAGTTCCAGGAGTTGAAGCTGTACCTGCTCAGGATTGCTTGCTGGTTGGCAATCCTGAGTTGCAAACCCCCGGTCAAGTAGACCTTGTGCCCGAAAAGGTCCAACCACTTGGACTCCTTTGACTTGGGGGTAGGACCCTGCTTCCTCTCCCGTTCATTCACCACAGCCACCACCAATGAGCAGGGCTGTGGGTGGATGTAGAGGTACCCCTTAGATAGGATGAAATACTTCTTCTCCACACTCTTCGCTGTGTGAAGTATGGAGACCGGGGTCTGCCATAGGGTCTTTGTGTTGGCCTGGATGGTTTTAATGAGGGTAGAGTCACCCTCGATGGGCCTTCTGGTGTCAAGATGTCAACCCTAGGGTCCTCCAGCTCTACCACCTCCTCGGCCTGCAGACCTATGTTTCACACCACTCCGTGCAGCAGGTCCTGATGAACGTGGCTGTCTATGGGAGGTGGCCCTGAGTTGACAGTCCCTATGACCGCCTCATCCGTGGAGAACGATGAGGATGCCCATGGGGGTACAGGGTCCTGATGTCCCTCCTGGTCCGCTGGGATCTCCTGGCCAGCCTCCAGTTCTGGACCAACTATCCCTGTGTCCATTGCAGGGATGGGGGTTGGCTCTGGGGGGAGGTATGGTGGCTGGTGTCACCTCAGCACCGCTAGAGACGGGGCAACTGGCTGATGTTGCCAGTGCCTGTGGCTCGGACACCACTGATTGGGAGCCCTTGGATGGGGGCCCTGGGCCTGTTTGTAAGCCCAAAGGGTCCAGAATGGCCACTGCGCTGGTCTCTGCCACTGCACAGGTGAATGCCCTGCACTCACGTCTGGCCACCTGTGGCCTGACCTGTGCCAGCTTTGTCTGGAATATCAGGACTCTGCATCTAAGCCCTAAGATGAAGGCCAGGGCAGTGCTGAGCGGAGCTGGGCAGAGGACCGGTGCTGCAAGGCTGGGGAGTGATGCCACGATCTGGAGCGGTGCCATGGAGTGGACTGGCATCGAGACATTGAGTGGTGCCCGTGACAAGTGGTGCCAGGAACAGGACCTCCGCTGTGTCGGGGACCGGAGCCTCAGCGGGGAGTGGTGCCCCAACGGGGAACGGTGCCGAGACCGGGACTGCTGCTGCGAATCAGTCCAGTGTCGTGATTCTGAGTGGTACCGGGACTCTGAGTGGGTCTTCTTGTCAATGCCAGGGACCAGTGCTCTGGAGATGCAGATGGGCGCATCAACATTGCGGGCTTGCCTCAAGTCCGAAGTCCGTGCTCTGGCGCTGGAGGCTTCTCTCGAGCGTCTGGGGACTGTGGCGCTGTCATGACTATTAGGTCCCTCTCGGCCTCAAAGGTGTCTGGGGTGAACGGCAACTCCACATCCTCCACCACCTGGCTCGGAGAGTCTAAGAGTACCGGGCTTGGTTCCCCCACGGCCTGAAGTTGACAGTGCCAGCTCCCAAGTCTTCAGCACCAGGAGCTCCCCTGTGGCACTTCCCCCAGTGGGGGCTTCCAGAGCGATAGACCTTGGTGTAGGGGGTTGGCCCTGTCCTGCTTCCAGTGCTGCTTCTGTGGCACAGGGGACTGGGACGGGTGCCATGCTGTCTCCGACGGCTTTGGTGCCGGGGAGCACCAGTGCCAAGGCTCTCTGAGCTCAGAGTCCTTCCTTGGCACCACTTCTCTTACGGAGGCCAGAGCGCTCTGCACAGAGGAACTCAGCTGGATGCTGCCGTGACGAGGCTGGCTGGGGTATCAGAGCCACGTCCATAAGGAGCTGTTTTAAACAAAAGTCCTGCCCCCTTTTAGTTCTGGGGCAAAACCCTCTGCAAATCTTGCACTGGTCGATCTGGTGCGCCTCCCCCCAACACTTGAGGCAAGAGTCTTGGAGGTCACCTGTTGGCATGGGCTTGTGGCAGGATAGGCATGGTTTGAATCCTTGGGATCAAGGCATAACCTGGGTCCCAAGGGGAAGTAGGAAAGTTGGAGTGGGGAACCCCCCCACACACTGCTCCTAATAACTAAGTAACTATAGCTAAACAATTCAGACTACGAGACTCTAAACTATATAGAATGAGTATGGAAGAACTAGGGGACCACTTGTGAAAGCCCTGGAAGCCACTGCAGTTCCAATGGGCGGTAAGAAGGAACTGAGGAGGTGCCGGGTCAGCAGAGTCATATATTGAACATCATGGAGGTACCACTCCAGGGGGCTCCACAGCCAGCCCAACAGGTGCCACCATGGGAAAAACTCCGACACCTGTGCACACGGCACGCACACACCTAATGGGAATCGATATGAGCAAACACTCGAAGAAGTAGAGGCTCTGTGAGTCACAATTCTGGTGCATCATCAGGTGGAGGGGGCAGAGGGTCAGAGTTGTGGGCCATTGGTAGGAATAGGCAGGGCTGTGGGGTCAGGTCTGTAGTGAGTAGTCAGGGGTAGGGGGCCTTGAGTTGGGAGTGTGGTGCATCGTTCAGAGACGAGGGGGCTGAGGGGTGGGAGTGTGGTGCTTTGTGAGAAGTAGGGGCTCTGCAGGTCAGCATTGTGGTGTGGGTTCAGATGCTGCTGCATCGTCAGGAGCGGGGAGGATGCAGGGCAAGACTGCGGTGCATCGTTAAGAATGGGGGCTGTGGGTTGGGAGTGTGGTGCATCATTCAGAGCTGAGGGGGCTGTGTGTTGGGACTGGGGGTGTATCATCAGGAGTAGGAGGCTGTGGTTCAGGATTGTGGTGCGTTGTCAGGTGTAGAGGACTGAGGGTCAGGGTTGTGGTGTGGTAGTTAAGAATAGGCCAGGCTGTGGGTCAGGAATGTAATGTATAATCCGGAGTGTGGTGCTTTGTCAGAAGTAGGGGGCTACAGGCTGGGATTGTGCCTTAGGAGTTGTGGAGGCTGAAGGTTAGAACTGTGGGGGTGCAACCTCAGAGGTGGGGGGCTGAGGGTCGCAACTGTGAAGCATCCTCAGGAGCGGGGGTGTCACAGAACGCTGCACTGTATTATACTCTTCAGCCACTAGATGGCAGGGTGTATCACTTCTTATTTAAGCGAACTTCAGCTGTCCCTGGCAGAGCATTGCAGGTTCTTATACTGAGCCCACATCCGTGCTGGAACTAGGTGTGCTGGGGGTGCACCAGCACCCCCTGGTTTGAAGAGGTCTCCATGATATACAGGGTTTACAGTTCGGCTCAATAGCTCTCAGCATCCCCACAACACAAATTGTTCCAGCGAACCCATCTGGGAATAGGTGAAGTTTGACTTCTATATCTGGGGTAGGAGGACAGCTCCAGTCAGGCCAATGGGGCTGCGTGTGGGAGGGGCAAATTCCATGCCTGCCCGAGGCTTGCAGTGTGTGTGTGGGAACTTCCCCCCCATCTCCATCCCCTCCCACAACGCCCATGTGTCTGAGACAGTTACTCTGTGGCCAGTCTGTAGCTGGTAACAAAGCCTGTCCTGCTGGTAGCAACCCAGCAACCCCCATGTACAAGGTGTGCATGACAGAGGCTGGCAGGTTGGGTGCATCGCCAGGAGTATGGGCTAAGGGTGGCGATGAGGAGTAGGGACTGAGTGTGGTGATTGTGGTGCGTCGTGAGGAGTAGGGGCTGAGTGTGGTGATTGTGGTGCATCGCCAGGAGTAGAGGCTGAGGGTGGCAACTGTGTGCGTCGCGAGGTGTAGGGGCTGAGGGTTTCAACTGTGGTGTATTGTGAGGAGTAGGGGCTGAGGATGGTGGCTGTGGTGTATTGTGAAGATTATGGGCTGAGGTTGGCAATTGTGGAGTGTCACCAGGAATAAGGGCTGAGGGTGGTGATTGTTGTGTACTGCAAGGAGTATGGGGTGTGGGTGGCAATTGTAGTGCATTGTGAGGAGTAGGGACTGAGGGTAGCGATTGTGGTGCGTCACCAGGAGTAGGGGCTGAGGGTGGCGATTATGTTGCATCATGAGAAGCAGGGGCTCAGGGTGGCAATTTTTGTGACTCGCCAGGAGTAGGGGCTGAGGGTAGCGACTGTTGTGTACTGCAAGGAGTATGAGGTGCAGATGGCAATTGTAGTGCATTGTGAAGAGTAGGGGCTGAGGGTGGCGATTGTGGTGAATCGCCAGGAGTAGGGACTGAGGGTGGCAATTGTGGTGCGTCATGAGAAGTAGGGGCTGAGGGTAGCAATTGTGGTGTGTCATTAGGGATAGTGGCTGAGGGTGGAGACTGTGGTGCATCATGAGTAGTAGAGGCTGAGGGTGGCGATTGTGCTGTACCGCGAGGATTAGGGGTGATGGTGGCGATTGTGCTGTTCCATGAGGAGCACGGGCTCAGGGTTGTGATTGTGGTGTATCATGAGGAGTAAGGGCTCAGGGTTGTGATTGTGGTGTATCATGAGGAGTAGGGGCTCCAACGTTGGGATTTTGGTGCATTGTCGAGATTAGGGCTGCAGGTGAGAATGTGATGATCAGTAGGAATTGCAGGCTGCTGGTCAGGATTTTGGGGCATGGTGAGGAGTAGCAGGCTGTGGGTCAGGACAGTTGTGCATTCTCAGGAGCAGGGGTCTGAACCTCAGGATTGCAGGTGCTGGGGGCTGCAGGTCAGGATTGTGCTTTATCATAGGGGGCAGCTTGTCTACACTATAAAATTAAGTCGACTTTATGTAATTCGTCCTTGAGCCTCCAAATTAATTACGTCGATTGTGCATGGCCTCACCATGCTCATTGTCCCGATGGAGTGCCTCATCACTAGCAGTGCCTGCATCAATGCACAAAGCAGTGCATCATGGGTAGCTATACCAAAGTGCAACTTGCCGCAGTGTGTTTTGGGAAGTTTGTGCAATGCCTCTTGAGACTAAAACATTGTCACAGAGGAGAATGGGAACATTGTGTTGGCATCCCATGATGCACTGTGCTCAATGGCAAACAACCCAGTGGTTTTCGCACCTTAAAACTGCCACACGTATGCCATAACCCGAGAAGCATGGAGCCTGCTCAGTTGTGCACTCTTGCTGTGAGCATCTCAGACACCTCGCACCTTCCCCTGTAGTATTTCCAGAACCGAAGTAGGGTCCGCCACACGGCACATAGTGATGTCCTGCAAGCAGCCGTGCTGCAAGCCATTGAAAAAAACAATTCACAGTTGGTGCTGGCAGTCACAGAGCAACTGCACTGTGTTGAGTGCCGTTTCTGGTCCCATGAAACAAGCACTGACTGGTGGGACTGCAGCGTTTTGCAGGTATGGGATGATGAGCAGTGGCTGCAGAACTTTTGAATGCGGAAGGACACCTTCCAGGAACTTTGTGCAGAGCTTTCCCCTGCCCGGTAGTTCAGCAACACAAAATAAGAGCTGCTCTGACAGTGGAGAAGCAAGTGGCGATCGTTATTTGGAAGCTTGCAACACACCAGTCAGTTACCGGTCAGTAGGGAATCAATTTACAGTAGGTAAATCAACTGTGGGAGCTGCTGTGCTCCAAGTGTGCAGGGCTATTAATTGACTTCTGCTATGAAGGGTAGTGAGTCTGGGAAATGTGCAGGATATAATGGATGGTTTTGCCATGAGGGGGTTTCCTAATTGCGGTGGAGTGATAGATGGCATGCATATCCCCATCTTGGCACCAGATCATCTTGCCAAAGAGTACATAAACCAAAAGGAGTACTTCTCAATGGTGTTGCAAGTGCTGGTGGATCACAGGGGGCATTTCACTTACACCAACGTAGGATGATTGGGAAAGGTTCATGATGCGCACATTTTTCAGGAACTCGGGTCTGTTCAAAAAGATGCAATCTGGCACTTTCTTTCCAGACCACAAAATGAACATTGATGACATTGAGATGCCTATAGTTATCCTGAGAAACCCAGCCTACCCCTAGCTCCCATGGCTCATGAAGCCATACACCGGCCGTCTGGACAGTAGTTAGGAACAGTTCAATTATAGGCTCAGCAACTGCAGAACCCTGGTTGAATGTGCCTTTGGTCATTTAAAAGGGCGCTGGAGAAGTTTACTAACAAGTTAGTGAAGAGAACATCCCCATGGTTATAGCTGCCTGTTGCGTGCTCCAGAATATCTGTGAAAAAAGGAGGGAAATTTTTCTGCAGAGGTGGGCAGTTGAGATAGATCAAAAATGGCTGCCATTTTTGAGCAGCCAGACACCAGTGCAATAAGAAGAGCACAGCAAGGGGCGGCTGCGAATCCATGAGGTTTGAAAAGCTGTTTCAGTAATGAGTCTCAGTAATGTGAGCTACTTGTCTGCAGTGTGCTTTCCCAAACCTTCACCAGCCTTGTATCACTGTCCCTGTAAAACCAACCCCCACACCTAAGCCCACTGCTTCTACTCAATAAAGAACATTTATTTCTTTAATCCATTTACTTTACTTAACAAACATACGTAAAGAGGGAGAACAGAAAAAAAAGGGAACCTTGGGGAAAAGGGGTTGTAAAGTTGGAACGGGAGAAACATTTTCAGCTGTGTAACATAGCACCGCATGCTAGTCAACATCAACGGTCTGTAAATGGGCACCTTCTGTTCCTTGTACTCGTCCCCTGCCTTAAATGAAAGGGATAATGGACTTTTTGCTCACGCCTCATGGAACACTTTGGGGAGGGTGATTCTGCACCAGGCGATGCTGGCTGGCTGTCCACCAGGGTCTGCAGAGGGACTCTACCCTCCTGCTTCTGTTCCTGCCGTTCAACCAGACACCTCAACGTGTCTGCTTGGTCCCTCATAATCCGAAGCATCTCATCCTGTGCCACACACTCTTGCTCACTGGAAGCTTTCCTACTCTCCATATCCATGTCTAACTTCTCAGACAGTGAAATCCACCACGCTCTCAGCTCTGTGTCAGCTGTCCCGGAGGCGTTCATTATCTCAGTGAACATGTCCTCTCGTGTTCTCTTTCTCCTCCTTCTAAGCAGCGAAAGTCTGCTTTCAGGTGTTGATGACGTGCCAAAAGAGACATTTCCAGCTGTCAGTCATGGGAAAAAATAAAGGAGCCATTGTACATGAATAAAATGTTTCCATAGCAAGGCTGTTTTCATAAAAAAAACCCTTATTACACTAGGTGCAAGCCATAACATAATCAGAATCCGTAACTGTTCACTGTGCCATTTTGCTGCTCCAGCCATGGTGAGTAGGCCCCCCGGGTCATGGGTGACTGGACTTTTAATGAAGTTTATGGCAGGCTCATGTCGGGAGCAGAGGTAGCTAGTTGAACAATGGCACTTCCCCATAGTACCACGGGAAGCTGTTTATGAACAGGCCTGGGGGTGTGGTTGGGGGCAGGGGGAACGTTTTCACTCCCAAATTGTGAAATCTCTCATGTGGGTCCCCAGTCCCCTATCAGTCACTTCAAACTACTTGCCGACCTATGCCGAGCACAGTAAAGGCACATTAACGGCTGTGTGATTTGTCAATCCGGAATGTGAGGGGTGGATGGGTCTATCATGAGGTGAACTGAGGCAGCCGCCTCAGGTGCAAGACTGTGGGGGGGGGGGGCGCCACTTGGACCCAGAGTGTAGAAAATTGTGTCTGCTGCTGGTGCATATGTATTCTCTCTGCTCTAGATGCACAGAGATGGTGGAGTGCTGTGCTGGAGCAAGGAGAGCACAAGAGACATAACAGGCAGGCAGGAGAAAAGATGAGAGGGAATAACAGAAAGCAGCAGGAGCTGCAGGGAGAAGAGAGGAGGAGGAGCCTTTATGTACCTCTCTAGCACGCCCAGGAGCCTGGACTGATTAACAGGAAGCTCCGTGAGAAGCTGGTGTTTCCTGCTGCTTCCCTGAACCCACGTGAGGAGAACAGGCAGTCAACTGAAATAGTAGGAGCCAGTTAGGCCGTTAAGATGCTGATATCTTCCCTCACTCAGGCCCTGCTACCAGCCTGCTAATCTGTCCCCTTCAACTGGGTGCTGAGAGCCACTATAGCTGGCACAGAACAGCAGTCATCATTGAAAGAAGACAACACCCCTCTGCAGCAGCATTCAGAAAAAGAAAGAAAGCAAAGGAAGCTTTTCTATCTAAACAGGAAGGAGTCTTTCTGAGATACACAGACAAAGATGTTCACAAATGTTCATATGTTCCAGCCCCAGTGAGGATGTGAGTGGTGACGAGATGCCTGATCTGCTAGTTAGTCAGAGTGCAGGTGACCTGGCAGCTACTGCAGCATCCGTATCTCCATCTCAAATGGATGTAACCATGCACATTCCTGAAGAAAAGTGTAGATCAGAGAAGAGTGTGGTGGAGGCGCAAGAAACAGCTGCTGCTGAGTTTAGTTCCTTAAGTCTAGATGGACTGTGGACCCACTTGAGCAGTAGCCTGAGGGACTTCCTTGTACTGCATAGGCCACAGCAAGTGAAAAACTTCATGCTCCCCAAAGACAATGAAAATAGAAGTTTCCATCCAACACATTACTGGCATGAAATCCCCGATCGTGACAAAGTGGAGAGGTCACGGCTTATGTACTCAAAAACCCAGAATGCGGCATACTGCTTTTGTTGCAAACTCTTCCAGTCTAATGTTGCAGCCACATTGGGTTCTACAGGAACAAAGGACTGGAAAAATCTGGCTAGAAAACTGGCATGCCATGAGAAGGCAGCAAATCACCAGAGAGCATTCCATAGGTGGAAAGAGCTTGAGATGAGACTAAGGTTAAAGGCCACCATAGATGATCAGCATCAAGAGAAGATTGCATCAGAGTCTCTTTACTGGCAAAATGTTCTGAAAAGGCTCACTGCCATTGTGAAAATGCTTGCTTCCCAAAACCTAGCACTGCGTGGCACTTCAGATCAGCTGTATGTGCCAAACAATGGAAACTTCCTTAAAATTGTGGAGCTGATGGCTGAGTTTGATGCTGTACTCCAGGAGCATCTAAGAAGAGTCACCACCCAAGAAATGTATACACACCACTACCTTGGAAAAACAATTCAAAATGAGATCACACAGTTACTGGCAACAAAAGTCAGTCAGACAGAAGATTGTGGCAGATCTGAAGTCAGCAAGATATTACTCTGCAAAAAGAAAAGGAGTACTTGTGGCACCTTAGAGACTAACCAATTTATTTGAGCATGAGCTTTCGTGAGCTACAGCTCACTTCATCGGATGCATACCGTGGAAACTGCAGTAGACATTATATACACACAGAGACCATGAAACAATACCCCACCCCACCCTCCCACCCCACTGTCCTGCTGGTAATAGCTTATCTAAAGTGATCATCAAGTTGGGCCATTTCCAGCACAAATCCAGGTTTTCTCACCCTCTGCCCCCCCCCCCCCCACAAACTCACTCTCCTGCTGGTAATAGCTTATCTAAAGTGACCACTCTCTTCACAATGTGTATGATAATCAAGGTGGGCCATTTCCTGCAGGAGAGTGAGTTTGTGTGTGTGGGGGGGGGGGCAGAGGGTGAGAAAACCTGGATTTGTGCTGGAAATGGCCCAACTTGATGATCACTTTACATAAGCTATTATCAGCAGGACAGTGGGGTGGGAGGGGGTATTGTTTCATGGTCTCTGTGTGTATATAATGTCTACTGCAGTTTCCATGGTATGCATCCGATGAATCATAGAATCATAGAATAGAATATCAGGGTTGGAAGGGACCCCAAAAGGTCATCTAGTCCAACCCCCTGCTCAAAGCAGGACCAATTCCCAGTTAAATCATCCCAGCCAGGGCTTTGTCAAGCCTGACCTTAAAAACCTCTAAGGAAGGAGATTCTACCACCTCCCTAGGTAACTCATTCCAGTGTTTCACCACCCTCTTAGTGAAAAAGTTTTTCCTAATATCCAATCTAAACCTCCCCCACTGCAACTTGAGACCATTACTCCTCGTTCTGTCATCTGCTACCATTGAGAACAGTCTAGAGCCATCCTCTTTGGAACCCCCTTTCAGGTAGTTGAAAGCAGCTATCAAATCCCCCCTCATTCTTCTCTTCTGCAGGCTAAACAATCCCAGCTCCCTCAGCCTCTCCTCATAAGTCATGTGTTCCAGTCCCCTAATCATTTTTGTTGCCCTTCGCTGGACTCTCTCCAATTTATCCACATCCTTCTTGAAGTGTGGGGCCCAAAACTGGACACAGTACTCCAGATGAGGCCTCACCAATGTCGAATAGAGGGGAACGATCACGTCCCTCGATCTGCTCGCTATGCCCCTACTTATACATCCCAAAATGCCATTGGCCTTCTTGGCAACAAGGGCACACTGCTGACTCATATCCAGCTTCTCGTCCACTGTCACCCCTAGGTCCTTTTCCGCAGAACTGCTGCCTAGCCATTCGGTCCCTAGTCTGTAGCTGTGCATTGGGTTCTTCCGTCCTAAGTGCAGGACCCTGCACTTATCCTTATTGAACCTCATCAGATTCCTTTTGGCCCAATCTTCCAATTGGTCTAGGTCCTTCTGTATCCTATCCCTCCCCTCCAGCGTATCTACCACTCCTCCCAGTTTAGTATCATCCGCAAATTTGCTGAGAGTGCAATCCACACCATCCTCCAGATCATTTATGAAGATATTGAATAAAACCGGCCCCAGGACCGACCCTTGGGGCACTCCACTTGATACCGGCTGCCAGCTAGACATGGAGCCATTGATCACTACCCATTGAGCCCGACAATCTAGCCAGCTTTCTACCCACCTTATAGTGCATTCATCCAGCCCATACTTCCTTAACTTGGTGACAAGAATACTATGGGAGACCGTGTCAAAAGCTTTGCTAAAGTCAAGAAACAATACATCCACTGCTTTCCCTTCATCCACAGAACCAGTAATCTCATCATAAAAGGCGATTAGATTAGTCAGGCATGACCTTCCCTTGGTGAATCCATGCTGGCTGTTCCTGATCACTTTCCTCTCATGCAAGTGCTTCAGGATTGATTCTTTGAGGACCTGCTCCATGATTTTTCCAGGGACTGAGGTGAGGCTGACTGGCCTGTAGTTCCCAGGATCTTCCTTCTTCCCTTTTTTAAAGATTGGCACTACATGAATGAATGAAGTGATGATGAAGTGAGCTGTAGCTCACGAAAGCTCATGCTCAAATAAATTGGTTAGTCTCTAAGGTGCCACAAGTACTCTTTTTCTTTTTGCAAAGACAGACTAACACGGCTGTTACTCTGAAAGATATTACTCTGTTATTCTGGATTGCACACCTGACATCAGCCATATGGAACAAATGGCTTTAATGGTGCGTTTTGTAACAACAACAGAACCTAGTGAAAATGTCCCTGCAATGGTGACTGTCGGAGAGCATTTTCTAGAATTTATTGACATAGATGATACTACAGGACCTGGTATGACAAATGTGCTTCTTAAAAAGCTGGAAGATACGGGAATTGCGATAGCTGACGTGAGAGGTCAGGGCTACGATAATGGTGCCAACAGGAGAGAAAAGAACAGAGGAGTGCAGACATGGATCCGAGAGTTAAAACCCTCTAGCTTTTTTTGTCCCATGCAGTTCTCATTCATTGAACTTGGTGGTCAGTGATGCAAAATCAGCTTCTAGTGAGGCTGCTGAATTTTTTTATGTAATTCAAAGCATCTTTATATTTTTCTCTGCATCAACTCATCGATGGCAAATTTTGAAGCAACATCTGCGAACATCCTCTCTGACACTGAAACCACTGAGTGCCACACGATGGGAAACTCGAGTGGAGGCAATAAAGCCTAACACACCAAATCGGGAAGATAGATGATGCCATAGTTGCCATTATGGAGGATAATGCTATGACAGGAATGGTTCGTGGGAGAACAGTGGCAGAGGGAAATGGAATCACCAGAAACATACATAACTTCAAATTTCTGTGTGGCTTAGTGTTGTGGCATGACATACTGTTTGAAATAAATGTTGTAAGCAAGAGACTCCAAGGTGTTGACCTTGATATATCTGGAGCAATGGAACAATTGGACAAAGCAAAGTCATACCTACAGTCTTACCGGTCAGATGAGGGATTTCAAAGTGTTCTGAAGAGTGCACAGAAGTTGGCAGAGGAACTTCACACTGAAGCTATTTTCCCACCCATTCAAGAATACAAGAGTCACCGAACAAGAAGACATTTTGATTATAAGGCACAGGATAATCGCATAAGAGACCCCAAACAACAATTCAAAGTTGAATTCTTTAACCAGGTGCTAGATTGTGCAATACAGTCAGCTGAAGAACGTTTCATGAAGCTCAAGGAACACAGCAGTATATATATGTTGTCGGATATTCCAAAATTCTTCACTATACCTGAAGAAGACCTACACCAGCAATATAGGGCACTGGAGACAGTGTTGACACATGATGCCATGTGTGATATTGATGTAAGTGATTGAGGTGATGAACTGAAAGCACTTTCAAGATGCATTGCAGCAGGATCAACTCCAAAGGCTGTTCTGGAATATATGTGCACAGACAAGATGACCACCCTCTTTCCAACTGCTTTTGTTGCTCTGCACATACTTCTGACACTTCCTGTAACAGTTGCTAGTGGAGAACGCAGCTTCTCCAAGCTGAAGTTAATAAAAACACAATGACACAGAAGAGGCTGGTTGGCCTTGCAACCATATCAATAGAGCATGAGCTGGCCCAGATTGTAGACTTTCAGGAAGCAGTTCAAATCTTTGCAACCAAAAAGGCACGGAAAGCACCATTTTGATTATTCAAACTGATAAAAATGCCAGTGTTTACTATGCAGACAAGAAAAGTTACATCTGATGTTCAAGTATTTGAAAGTTAAGTGTTACTTAAAATTTTTGAACAAGGCATTCTAAGTTGTTAGTTCTCTTTTATTGAGGTCGGTAGCAGAGCAGTACCATGAGAGGAGTAGAACAGGAAGAAGGCAGAATTGAGACCTTTCAAAGTTTGGGCCCAAGCGAGGGGGCATGGGTGAGTAATTTGAGGTGCCCGCCTCAGGTGTCAAAATGTTGTGGTCCGGCACTGTCTACATGCCCTTTTTTTCCTTGTAAGAGCACTTTTAATGAGAACTTCCCCCATTTCCTCTAGGTGACCCTATGTGATTTCAGTCTCCTGAGGGCAACAGAGGCAGAAAGGAAGAAGATGGGTATAGACCTGGTCCTTATGCTGCTATGCTGTGTACCGCAATGATGCCAGCAGAATTAATTCAGGAATTGTGTGGGAAAGTGTCCTACCATTGTGGAAGAAATAAGACTGCCCTGCCCAGAAACCTGCAAAGGATTGCAGAGTACCTCCATGAAAGTTTCCTAGAGATCTCCATGCGGGATTCCCAGGCTATCCCAGTCCACCTAAACAGTCTTTTCCAGGAGCCACCCTCTCTGTAGCTGGAGCCACCTCTTCTAAACAGAGAGCCACAGCACCTCGCTTTTTCTTCACAGTAAACATGCAATACCACCGAATGTGTGTGTCCGCTAAAGTTCAACTGGACTTTGATTGTAACTGTATACTCACCAGAGGTGCCTTCCCCGGTATCATGGTCGGCCACTGTGTTGTCCTGCGACCCACAGGGCTCCAGAGTTAAAAATATTTCCTAGCTCTTGGAGAATGGATCCACCTGTCTCCCATTCTCCTCCTCCACCTCTTCCTCATCCACCATATCATCCTCCTTCTTGTCCCTAGACTCACACAACTGTGAGGTGTCCATGTTGCTTCGGGGGGTGCTGGTACGATCACCCCTGAGAATTGCATGCAGCTCACTGTAGAACCAGCATGTGTGGGGTTCAGCATGAGAAGGACTGTTTGCTTCCCTTGCCTTCTGGTATGTTTGGCGAAGTGGTTTTATTTTCACACAGCACTGCTGAGTGTCCCTCGTGTAGCCCTTCTCCCCTATTCCACGAACGATCTTTGCACAGATGTCAGCATTTCTTCTGCTGGATCGGAGCTCTGCCTGCACACTCTTCTCCCCACACAGCGATGAGATCCACCACCTCTTGTGCAGACCAGGCTGGAGCGTGTGTGGGGTGTGTAGTCTCCATGATCAGCTGTGCTCAAGCTGGCATTACTCTGAAACCTGTGCTCAAGCTGGCATTCTCCCAATGCTGATCAAACAGGAAATGGGAAATCAAAAATTCCTGGGGCTTTAGCAGGCTGTGTAGCTGGTTGCAGTGCTGTGTAGCTGGCTGCAGTGCAACAGAGTTGAGAATGATCTCTAGAGTGGTCACAGATGAGCATTGTGGGACACCACCTGGAGGCCAATTAAGTCAAATTACACAGGGCTGCATCTGCACTACCTCGCAGTTGATCCATGAAAATCAAATTAAGTGCTATGCCCCTCGCAGAGGTGGACTACAGAAGTTGACATTAGAGGTGACTTAGATCAGCGTAAAGAACCCGATAGTGTAGACACATACATTAACAGGTTGACGTAAGGTGGCTTCCTTCAACCTAACTTTTTAGTGTAGACCAGGCCATGGTAGTCTCAGAAACATTAAGGTCAGTAGGGATCATCGTGATCACCTAGTCTAATCTCCTGTACGTCGCAGGCCATGGGACCACATCCACCCCACTCCTGTAATAGACCCTAACCTCTGGCTGAGTTACTGATGTCCTCAGCTCATGGTTTAAAGACTCCAAGTTACAGAGAATCCACCATTTACTCTAGTTTAAACCTGCAAGTGACCCGTGTCCCATGCTGCAGAGAAAGGCAAACACCCCCGCCCCCCACCCCCGAGTCTCTGCTAATCTGACCCAGAGGAAAATTCCTTCCAGATCCTAAATATAGCGAGAAACCTGGGAAAGATCCTATCAGCCAGACACCTGGGAAAGAATTCTTTGTAGTAATTCAGAGCTCTCTCCATCTAGTGTCCCATCACCGGCTGTTGGAGATAGTTGCTAATAAAAGTACAGATGGGACATATGTCATTGTAGGCAGTCGCACCATACCATCCCCCATAAACTTATCAAGCTCAGTCTTGAAACAGTTTTTTGTCCCCACTGCTCCCTTTGGAAGGCTATTCCAGAACTTCACTCCTTTGATGGTTGAAAAATTTTGTGCAATTTCAAACCTAAACTTGTTGCTGGCCAGTTTATATCTATTTGTGCCAATGTTAGCCCTTACCTTAAACAGTTCCTCTCCCTACCGGTGTTTGTCCCTCTGATGTATTTATACAGAGCAATCATATCTCCCCATAGCCTTTGTTTTGTTAGGCTAACAAGCCAAGCTCTTTGAGTCTCCTCTCGTAAGGTAGGTTTTCCATTCCTCGGATCATCCTAGCAGCCCTTCTCTGCACCTATTCCAATTTGAATTCATGTTTCTTAAGCATAGGAAGACCTGGAATACTGTGTGCAGTTCTGAAGAGGTCTCACCAGTGCCTTGTATAACAGCAATAACGCTTCCCTGTCTCTACTGGAAACACCTCACCTGATGCATCCTAGGACTGCATTAGTCTTTTTTCATAGCTGCATCAGAATGGTAGCTCATAGTCATCCTGTGATTGACCAATAGACCCAGGTCTTTCTCCTCCTCTGTTGCTTCCAACTGATATGGCCCCAGTTTATAGCAGCAACTCTTGTTGTTAATCCCTGAGTGCATGAACTTCCACTTTACACTATTAAATTTCATCCCATTTCTGGTACTCCAGTTTACAAGCTGATACAGCTCTTCTTGTATGATATTCTGGTCCTCCTCTGTATTGGCAATACCTCCCAACTTTTTTTCCCCCCACTGAATGCATCCGATGAAGTGAGCTGTAGCTCACGAAAGCTTATGCTCAAATAAATTTGTTAGTCTCTAAGGTGCCACAAGTCCTCCTTTTCTTTTTGCAAATACAGACTAACACAGCTGCTACTCTGAATCACAACTTTATGTTATCTGCAAATTTTATTAGCACACTCCCACTTTTTGTGCCAAGGTCAGTAATGAAAATGTTAAAAAAGATTGGTCCCAAGACGGATCCTTGAGAAGCTTCACTAGTAACATCCCTCCAGCCTGGCAGTTCACTTTTCAGTATGGAGCATTGTAGTCTCCCCTTTAACCAGTTTCTTACCCACCTTTCAATTCTTGTATTAATTCCTCATCGTCTCCAATTTAACTAATCATTTCCCATGTGGAACTGTATCAAATGCCTTACTGAAATCCAGGTAGATGAGATCTACCGCATTTCCTTTGTCTAGAAAACCAGTTCTCTTCTCAAAGAAGGAGATCAGGATGGTTTGGTCCAATCTATCTTTTGTAAAACCATGTTGTATTTTATCCCAGTTACTGTTCATCTCCAAGTCTTTAATTACTCTCTCTTTCAAAATTTGTTCTAAGACCTTGCATACAATGAAGGTCAGACTAACGGGCTTGTAGTTTCCTGGATAACGTTTTTCTTTTCTTAAATATAGGTACTATATTTTATATATTCTATACTATATTCATACGTTACAACTCTTGAGTTTATGGATTCATTAAAAATCCTTCTTATTGGGCTTGCAATTTAATATTCCAGTATTCTTGGGTGGAGATTATCCGGGCCCTCCAATTTGGTTCTATTAAGCTGTTCTACCAATTAAGCTCCTCATTAAAAACTGAGGCAAAGTATTTGCTTATCTTTAATCTCCACCCCATCCTCAGTGGTTAGTGGTCCCACTTCTTCTTTCCTTGTTTTTTTTTTTTTAATTTATATGGCTAAAGAACCTTTGGTTTTAATTTCCTCTGCAAGGTCCAGCTCTGCTTGGCTTTTGGCTGTTCTTACTTTATCCCACTTTCTGACCTCCAAGAGGTCACAGGCGCCGACTTTCCGAAGAGCTGGGGTGTGCTCGATCCCCAGCTCTGCTCTAGGCCCCTCCCCACTCCACCCCTTCCCTCAAGGTTCCACCCCTGCCCTGCCTCTTCCCGCTCCATTCCGCTTCCTCCCCTGAGCTAGTTGTATCCTCACTCCTCCCCCCCGAGCCTCCTGAATGCCGCGAAACAGCTGATCGCAGCAGGTGGGGAGGGAAGGGGAGGAGCTGATCTGTGGGGCCCACCAGTGGGCAGAAGGCGCTGGGAGGGAGGGGGGAGCTGATGGGGGGCTGCCAGTGGGTGCTCAGCACCCACCATTTTTTCCCCCATGGGTGCTCCAGTCCCGGAGCACCCACGAGTCAGCACCTATGTAAAAGGTAGCTTTCCTTGCTGATCCATCCCATCTTTCATTCCCTGTTGGCTTTCTGCTTTCTCTTAATCACGGGAGATGTTTGCGAATCCAGCTTGGTTTGCAACCCTTCTCTACGAATTTTTCCCCTTGCTTGGGATGCAGGCTTCAGATAACTTCTGCAACTTTGACTTAAAGTAATTCCAAGCCTCCTCCTTATTCACAACCTTGAGTTCTTCAGTCCAGACCACTTCCCTAACTAATTTCCTTATTTTTTCAAAGCTTGCCCTTTTGAAATCAAGGACACTAACTTCCCATTTAGTTTAAAGTAAATTAGCTCCTGATCACTCAAACCAAGGTTGCCCTCTACAACCACTTCTTCCATGAAGTCCTCACTACTCACCAATACCAAATTTAAAAGGGCATCACCCTTGTTGGGTCAGTGACTAGCTGATGAAGAAATCTGTCAGCTATCACATCCAGGAATATCTGGGTCCTACTAGTATTAACAGCCACTTGTCCTCCAATCTATATCTGGGAAGTTAAAGTCTCCCATAATCACACAATTTCTAATAATCTGTAATATTCTAAAGAAATAAATAAGTCTCTATGCATATCCAAATTGGATCTTGGAGGTCTGTAGCAGACCCCAAGCACTATTCCAGTGGAGCCTCTGTTACCTTTCTTCCCCAAAGTGATTTTGACCTCAAAAGACTCTGGGGTCTTTCATCTCTTATTTCTTTGCAGTCTACCTCATCATTAACATACAATGCTACACCACCACCTTCACGTTTATTTCGGTCTTTCCTGAGTAGCACATACCCTGCAATACCTGTAGTCCAGTCATGACTACTATTCCACCATATTTCTGTTATCCTTCTAATATCTGGTTTCACCTCCTGCACCCATCATTCTAGTTCCTCCATTTTGTTACCCAGGCTTCTTGCATTGGAGTACAAACATCGTAGTTGTTTCTGCTGGGCTTGGCCCACATTCCTCGCCTGATTGTGTACAGTCATTCTACTGCCAGTATCGCCTACCTGCCTGTTACTGTCAGTGGTGTTGGCACTATCTTTCCTCTTTTTGTCCATTCTGCTACCCACTGCTGTTCCTTTCTCCATTGCTGTATCCTTTCTTACTCGATTTTCCTCCCATTCAATCTTAGACTCAGGGGGGAAATTATGTGCGCATCTCCCAACCATGTCCCCTGAGTTCCTAGTTTAAAGCTCTTTTAATCAGTTGTGCCCATCTCCATCCAAGAAGTTTATTTCCTTCCCTACTCAGGGGGAGTCCATCCCATGAGGACAGTCCTCTGCCCGTGACTGCCTCTCAGTGGTCAAACATCCCATAGCACCACTACCTGAGCCATCTGTTCATCATCATAATCTTATCTCATCTTCATTCTTCTCCTTTAGTGACAGGTAGAATCCTGCTGAAGATCACACGAGCTTCCATTTCTTTAAGCTTTTTCCCCGGTGTGGCATATATTCCTTGATGCATCCCAATGAGAATCCAGCAATATCCTTTGTTCCCATGTGACAAGCAGTGGATTCTTTTTGTTCCCATTAGGATCCTCTTCAGCCTCATGTCCACTTCCCGTATCTTAGCTCCTGGCAGACAGCACACCCTTCTGTTCTCTGGATCAGCTCTGGTAATAAGTTTGTCTGTTCTTCTGAGTGGGGAATCCCCAGCCACAGGGACCTGCCTCTTCCTGGCATTGGTGCGAGTCTCTGACTTCCCACTTCTGTTCTTTCTGGCTGCAAGTCTTCTTGTCTTGTGAATCCACAAGGGGAAAAATAGGAAAAAGTCAAATCTGTCTTTAAACCTCACTTTCATCAAATCTGAGACCACGAATGATAACATGCCTTAATCCTGTTTGCCACGCACTGTCCAGCCATCGCTTCAGGTCAGAGGGAAGTTTGGGGGCCTGGCCTGTGCATGATACGGTTCTCATCACACCTCACAATCTTTGGTGTATTTCTCCTCCCAGCCGCCCTGCAAGGAGGGCAACGCTGCTATTCCCAGGGTACAGGTGGGGAACTGAGGCACACAGCAGCTATGTGACTCACCCAAGGTCACACAGGAAGTCTGTAAGGAAGCAGGGACTTGAACCCAGTCCCGGGCACTGGTTGCCTGACACGCTCATCTCAGCCTGGTTTTCAAGGTTTACATTTAGCTCCCCCTCAGTGCTCTGACAGCACTAGGCAACCATATTGTTACCCTTCTGCCAGGTGGAGCTGGCAGCAACCAGGGCCGGGTTCAATATCTAGGGGTTTCTTTTCAACAATACAACACAGAACTGGCTTGAGCCTCCACCCAGAAAATTACATAGCACCTCTGGATGCCTCCGAGAGGCACTAGAGTCTGAGTGTAGAAAAGAAACTTTTAATGAATGGAGTGAAGTCACCCGACATGAATTAGGGAAAATACCACAAGCAGGATTCATAGTCATAAAACCGTGAGCAGGACACCCACTCCAGAGAGTGTGTGGCAGTGCCTTCCACCTCATGTTTTTGAGTTCTACAACGAAAAGTTCCTTTACTGTGCCCCTCTCTGCTCTGTTACCATACCCCACTCACTGTGGTTGTCCTTGGTCAGTGAGGGATCAGGGTTCAGAGGTGCATCTGTGTGAGTTCACTGCCCATCTGAGGAAGAAGGCACCTTGCTTGCTCTGCCATCTCAGCACTTAAGCTGTCTGGCTGCCCTGCCAGCTGTGGCTCCTCTCCGCTGGCCACCCCACCAGCGGCTCGTTTGCTGGCTGACCATCAGTCACCTTCTTCTGCCACCTGCCTCTCTGCTGTGACCTCTGCAGGTCAGTTTTGTAGTGATTTTCATGTCTTCACAGGCTGGGCAGAAATGCTGTCCTACAAGTGATTTCAGCTCTCATTTGAGCACTTTAAAATAACAAAAGGCTCCTAATGAAGCCTATTTAGCTCTATCTTTGAACAGTGGAGAGGAACGAGTTAAACCAGACCAGGGACCCTTAGGGAGGGTTCACATCTCCTGGCTAGGACACCTGTCCCCACCCCTCTTACTTTCATAGGGGTCTGGCATTCGAGCCCCTGGCTTAATGAGGTCCTTTCAGCTGAAGGTGACTCCCTCACTTGGGACAGGCTCAGCACAGTTCTGCTCCCCTTTATTCATACAATAAAGACAACAAATTGATAACATTTCATTAGCCCTGCATTCAGTACTAAAGTGATTTGTAACCCAACACCAGCCAAAGTTCGGTTCGGTCAGGGTCCAGTTGAGCTTAACCAGACACTCTGCGGAAGCGTACAGCACCCGGAGAAAACCCACAAACTGGGGTCCAAAGCCAAACGCCTGCAGAGTGCTCAGGAGGTACCTGTGGTCCACCCTATCGAACGCCTTCTCCTGATCTAGAGACAGGAGGGCGAACGACAGACCATCTCTACACTCGAGTTCCAAAAGGTCCCGAACCAGAAATAGGTTATCAAAGATACTGCGGTCTGGCACGGTGTAGTCTGGTCTGAGTGGATCACGTCCGCCAGCACAGACCTTAGCCACAGCGAGATTGCTTTCACTACGATTTTGTAATCCGTGCTGAGGAGCGAGATGGGATGCCAATTTCATAAATCGTGGAGGTCCCCCCTCTTTGGCAATAAGGTGAGCACAGCTCACCTGCACGAAAGAGGGAGGACCCCGCTCTGCAGAGACTCGGCCCAGACGGTGACTAGGTCTGGGCCGAGGACGTCCCAAAACACGCGGTAGAACTCCACGGTCAGCCCGTCCATGCCTGCAGACTTATTAGTGGGCATACGACGGAGGGCTTCCGAGAACTCGGCCAGAGTGAGAGGCAGCTCTAGCCGGTCTTGGTTGCTCGCACTGACCGTAGGGAGCTCCTCCCAGAGCACTCTACAAGTGCCAGGGTCGGTCGGATCCGGGGAGAAAAGACTTGCATAGAAGGCTCAGGCCCTCCCGCACATCTCCACCGGTTCCGTGCGGGGGTTGCCGTCTTCTGCCAGGAGGCAGGTGACATGTTTCTTGGCCCCTCTCGTTTTCTCCCGGGCATAGAAGAAGCGGGAGCCGCAATCCATCTCCCAAAGGAGGTGGATGCGGGATCGAACAAAGGCGCCCCAGGCCCAATGATCCTCGGGGGCCCGGAGCTCCTCCCACTTCTCCCGGCATGCTCCGCAGAGGAGTGGGTCCTTGGGGCTGGCGGCCAGACGCCTCTCCATCTCTAAGACCTCCCATTCCAACTGCTCTATTGCCGCATTTCTCCGTCGGCTGGTGCCCTGGGTGTAGTCGTGGCAGAAAAGCCAGGCACGCGCCTTCCCCAGGTCCCACCATCGCCGCGCCAAGGGCAAGGCATACCGCTGCCCTCGCCAGGCCAGCCAGAATTCACGGAAGGACATCATAAAGCCTTCATCCTCCAACAGGCTGTTGTTAAAATGCCAATAGGCTGGCCCCGACCTCTCCGCACAGAGGGAGGCTGTCACGGTGGCTAGGTGATGGTCAGAAAATGGGGCCAGCCAAATGCTGGAGGAGTGGGCTCATGAGAGATGGAAGCGTGATAAATAAATGCGGTCCAACCGGGAATGGCGGGACCGATGGGCTTCCACCCGGACAACGGTGAACATGGAAGTGTCATCCGGGTGGTGGTCATGCCAGATGTCCACTAGGGAGTGATGTTCGACTATCTCCTGGAGGATGTTCGCAGTGGCTGGGCTCTTCTTGGTCCCCGAGTGGTCCCGCTCCTCGAGGGTGGTATTAAAATCCCCTCCCAGGACCAGGCACTCATGAGAATCTAAGGTGCCGAGGAAGGCGGATGCCCACTGATAGAATTGCAGCCGTCCGGGCCCGATGTCGGGGAATAGACTTTAATGAGGTTAACCACGAGCCCCTCCATATGGACCCGGAGATGCAGCAGGCGACCCGGCACGGCCTCGGCGACCCCTAGCACCTCGGGCCATAGGTTGGGGGAGAACAGGGTCGCCACTCCAGCCTGTCGAACCGTGGAATGGCTAAAGTAGACCCTGTCCCCCCACTCCAGCCGCCAACTGTCTTCGGCGGTCGGATCCGTATAGGTCTCCTGCAGGAAAACCACAGAGTACCCCCCTTCCCGAAGGTAAGAGAGCACCTGGGACCTGTGGAGAGCCATCCTACCACCCCGGGTGTTCAACGTTGCAATGGTGAGAGGTGTCATGGGGAGGGTCAAGGGGATCCTCACTGGCAGGGATGCTCGCATCCCCCAGTAGGCCGCGCAACAGTCCTTGACGCATCCCGTAGGTGAGTAATTGTTCACAGAAGATGTGGACCCGCCAGTAGGCCGCGGCATCCCGCTTCCCCATCCCTTTACCTTCCCCCATGACGGCCCTTGTGGCCCAGAGGATTTGAGAAAAGTCCCCCTATCCCTGGAGAGCAAGCTGTACCTTGTTGCGGGAGCCATGGGCATCTTCTAAAAACTTCCACAGTGCTCCTTGCAGGCTCATGGGAGGGTGGGGTTATGGTTTCCCGATTGTTCCCTGGTGGGGCCCTTGGTGTAGCCCCGTGGCCCACTAAAACAGGCAAGCAGGGTGCGGACCCCCGACGGTGTGCCTGATGGGCTGGAGCTTCTAGGGCCGCCTCAAACCCTGGGGCAATAGGGGGCGGTGGAGGGAAAATAGCAGCCCCTAATGGATTGGGGCAGGAGAACACAAAGGCCGCTCCCTGGGGGTCATCAGTTGGAAAAGGGAAGGAGACAGCCCTGGGGGTGGCGATAACATTGCAGGAGGTAAACTGGATAGGGGTAGGGGCAGGGGCAGGGGCAGGGGCAGAGGCAAGCTTCTGGGTTTCGGAAGGCAAGCAGCTGGATTGTGGCGCCTCCCGATCAGGCTCGAGGGTTAAGGGGGTGGGGCGGGAGCTCTCAGTGATACTGGGTGTGGGCTCTATGGTGGATTTAGCGGTCACAGCATCAGGAGGTGGATTATCTTCTGTAGGGCCCCGCCCGGGAAGGAAGATGATTGCTCTGCACCAACGGGGGGTGCCCCTGGCAACTCGTGCCCCAGCCACATGGTGCAGGCTGTCACCTGAGCAGGCTCGGTGGTCGTCAGCGGGGTGCCATCAGTGGCCGGGTCGATGGAGGAGTCCAGGGTCTCCTTGGAGGTGGGAGCAGAAGCAGCAGTTAGGGGGAGAGAGCATGGGGAAAATAGGGGTGGAGTGAGGTGGCCCAGATCGAGGTTTGCTGGCAAAAGGTCGTTCTCCCCCTGGGCAACTGGGGTCAGATCTAGGGCCTCGATCTCCTCGAACATGGAGGAGAGGACACTTTCCACCACCCTGGGGTTCTCCCTGCTGGCACCCACCACGACGGTTGCCTCGGGGTTCATGGGGGCTTCAGGTAGTGTCAGGACAGAAGGGGCTTCCTCGAGGGTCTCAGAGGGGAGGATCTCCCGCGGATGGGAGACACTACCTTCCGGTGCTGCCACGTCTTTCCCGGCTAACACTGGTGGATGGGACGCACTCGTGGGCAAAGCGGAAGGCTCGGCATCGGTGCACCCCTTCCTGGTCTTCCGGGGGGCCTCCGCTTCGGGTGGATGAGGTGGAGCTCGAGCCTTCTGCTTGCCTCGCTTCCCCTGGACTAAGGCCTGGCCCTCCATGGCATCATCTGGGGGCTGGTTACCAGGTGTTGTGTCAGGGGGTAGAGGCGATGGCTCAGGGACTTGGGGGGGAGGAACAGTGGGGCAGCATAAGGGAGGGAGGATTCTCCCTGGGGCAGGCTCTCTCCCATACCTGGTGGTATCTCTGCCACACCCTCCTCCATAGGCCCCGCCAGATTGTCAGCAAGGGTTCTCCCGCTCGTCTGGGCGTTGTAGGGGAGGTGCCCCTTGTGCCTGAGCGGGACTAGTGGTGGTCCGAAGAGGAGGGGGGCCAGGTTTGGGTACTGGGTGGCCAGGGGTGTCAGCAATGATGGGGCTGATGTCCTGCCGGGGCTCAGGAATCCCAGGTGCCCCTCCTTGCTGGGCTAAGGGGCTGTCCCTCCGGACATGCCCCAATGCCCGGCAGAGGTAGCACCGGGCTTCCACCATGGAGAAATACACCCGGTAACGGGCCGCCTAGTGGGATACTAGGAAGAACCCCTCGAGCGCCTCTCCGTCACGCGCCACCGACGGCAGTAGAAGCTGCACTTGCCGGCGGAAGGAAAAGATGTGACGGAGGGTGGGGTCCTTGCAGCCCAACAAGAGAGGGCTGATAACAGAAACAGGTTTCCCCAGGGTGGAAAGGGCGGGTAGCAGGGCAGCATTGGGGAGAAAAGGAGGGACAGAGGTCAGGACCAGGTGAATGCCCAGGTCCTCCAGTGGCTCTAGGGGGACAAACACCACCCCTCCCCACCGCCAGGCCCCTCTCCACTGCTTCCTGGGCGGCAGCCTCCGATGCTAAGAAGACGACGACATTCCCGTACATTTTGGAGGCTGCCACAATGGCTGAAGTCACCACCACCCTTGCCAACGCCTGCACATAGGTCTCCACATGGGTTGAGACGGGCACCAGGAGGCATCGGACACCATGCTTCCTTGTCATGGTGGGAAAGGGGCCCCGGCTACTATTGATGGTGGCGGAGGCAGTGGGCGGGAGAGATGACGAGGTGGCAGGCGGGGGGGCTGCCGCTGCCCGGGCATACTTCCTGGGGGCTGAGGGAGGGACACCCACAGAGCTGGTGGAGGGAGCAGCGGGGAAGGATGCCGTGGTCGGTGGCGGGGCCGCAGCAGTGGGGGTGGCCCCTGCCATGGAGGGCCTGGTGGTTTTAGTGGGGCCTTTCCCCTTCTTCTTGCCCTGGCCTTTCCCGCCGGCTGGGAGGGCTCCCCTAGAGTCTGGGGAGGCGGTGGGCATGGCAGCGGCAGAGGTCACCCCGGTGCCCTCCATTGCCGAGGCCCCAGCGGGGGCAGTGGCAGGTGGTTAACAGGAGTTGGGGTCAGGTAAAAAGGGAAAAGCTGTGGGATGGACAATTCGGGGCAGGGGGGCACATGAACCAACGTACACTCGTACAGAGAGTCCTGTTTGGTTGGCTGGTGCTTCTGGCCCACCCGGTGGAATCAGGGCGAGCAGCTGAGTCCAGCGGCAGATGTTAAACAGCCAGCAAAGACGGTGGAGGAGGCTGTGGTGAAGATAGTAGTGTGGGGGTTGGGAGGACACAGAGGATCGGGGGGCAGCTCCGTGCCACACCCCCTGTGTCCTTACAAACACAGTCAAGACACAGTCAAGGCCTCCCCCCACATGAGAGCACAGTTCAAAAGTTACTCAGTCTTAAGGCCCCCTGCACGGTGATTTTTGTAGGTTCCCCGGGCAGTGTTCCTCCAGAAGATGGCTTTTTCCTTTTCTTTTCTGGGCTTTCTCTGCAGCTGCGGCATTCCAGGGATGCCGGAGCAGATGATAAGAGACTCTCTCAGCTGGAGACAGGTCCACAAACAAACAGCAAGCGGCTGGGTCTGGGGGCTGGGTCCCTCCACTCCCCCCCACCGGGGAGCGGGTCAGCAGGCCCCCCTCCCTCAAGGGGCCTCAGTTAGAGTGGTAGCAGCGTCCGAGGGTGGGCAGGGGGGGCCTGGCAGCCAGCCGGCAGCCGACCAGCACTCAAGCAACAGCAGAAAAACAAAAAAAAGAAAGCGGGGAGAAGGGGGAAGAGCGTTTGGCTCGGTCGGGAGGAAGCTGAAAGCAGAGGCAAAAAGTAAGGAAAGCCCAGGCCAGAGGGCAGCAGGAGAGTGTTTTTTTTTTTAAAGCAGAAAAGAATTTTATTTGTGTAACACTTACAAGGAATCACCAAAAAGGATAAAGCAAAACTATGCAACAAAACAAAAGCAAACACAAGGTACAACACAGCAGCCTTCAGGAAGGAGAAGTGTTCAGGCTAGCCTGGGCCCAGAGGGGGGGCTTCCTCGACACGCGTGGTCTTCCACCCCCTCGAGTTACCTAGTGCCACGCCCAGTGTCACCGATTATTCCTCTCCTGAGAGTGCCCGACAAGATGGGCATGGCTGTGGGGTGGGCGGTTTGGGGATGGGGGGGACGTACACCACATGTGATAGGACCCCTCCTAGGTGACAGTGATGATGGTATCCACAGTGGCAATGGCTGGGGCTGGGGTCTCTCGCTCTTCCCCTCAATCAAAGGGTCAGATGGAGGGAACCGGACGGGGTCACCGAGCAGAGAACCTTGGACAACGCCCACCGCTCCTCGAAGGCGTTAAGGGAGTCTGTGGACGCTGCCCAGAGGAACTCTGCCTGGATACGTGAATGTACTGAGGATCGGAAAATGGACCTACAATCGCAGGATGCTTCATTAGCCAACCTCCCCTCTCTGGTTTTATAAATGGCTGTTTTAGCTAGGGCTAGGAGGAGGTTAACCAGGAGATCTTGCGATTTTGTGGGGCCATAGATGGGGAGTGTGTAGATAAAAAGGTGAGGGGAAAAGTGTAGCCAAAAGCATAATAAAATATTCGTGAGGAGCCGGAATAGGGGCTGCAGCCTGGCACACTCCAAATATACGTGCGCCAGGGTTTCCCTCATGTTGCAAAAAGGGCAAGTATCCGGGATGGGGGTGAACCGTGTCAAAAACACGCCCGTGCTCACAGCTCCGTGAAGGAGCCGCCAACTAATGTCCCCGACGGACCTCGGGACCAAGGTGGAATACAGGCTGGCCCACCGGGGTTGCTCACCCTCCAAAGGTGGCAGGAGGTCCCGCCACTTTGTATCGGGGCAGGACACCAGGGTGTGGGCATGAAGGGTGTGAAGCGTGAGTGTGTATAGATATTTCCATGGCGCGATTTGGAAGCTGACCGGCTGCGGTTCATGCAGCCGGCTCACAGTGAAAGCGTGAGGGGTTTGTTGGGATCTACGGGGTAGGGGCCCAATTGAAAGGTCCGATGGGCCTGGGTTAGAGGGTGGGCGGGGTGCGCCCTCGCGCAGGGCTCGGTTGAGATAAGCCTGAGCAGCGGGCGTCAAGGCGGCCTTCATCTCCTGAAGTACGCACCGGAGGGTACGAGGTCTGGAGAGCCCCATGCGCTGAGTGAGCGTCAGGGGATCCAGCCAGTCTCCCCGGTCCTAGTCCAGAAGGTCTCCAACTCTCGTGACTTCTGCCAGGACCAAACTCTGGTGCACCGAGCGGAACTCTGCCGCCTGCACACGGAGCTGGGGGTTGTGTAGCAGGGGCTCTGCGAGGAGATCTGCTCCCACGGTGGCCACCACGGACCTGGTCGTTGAAAACAATTTCCAGGTCCGGAGGAGATCCTGGTAGAAGACCGGCAGCCCAGAGAGGTCTCGCAGAAAATGTCTCGAACAAAGATAAAAGAGCTGCCGGTCATATCGGAGCCCTTGGAAGCTGTGCAGGAAGGCGTACGCCAATATGCTCCACATCGAACTACCTGCACTATAAAGGTGCCTCTGCAGGGCCTGGAGGCGGAAGACACAGACCTGAGTGTGCAGACACTTCAGGCCCTGTCCTCCTTCCTTCAGGGGTAGATGAAGAACCCCAACAGGGGCCCAGTGCATTCCTGACCAAAAGAACTCTAGAATCGATGTCCGGAGGTTGGTCAGGAAACCCGGGGCTGGGACCAGGGTGTTGAGCCGGTACCAGAGTGTGGACAGGATTAGTTGGTTAAGCACCAGTGCTCTCCCTCGGAGGGAGAGACATTGGAGTAGCCTCGTCCATTTCCGGAGCCGCTTTATCACCCCGTCTTCTAAATTTTGCCAGTTCTCCGGCGGAGAAGGGTGCGTGGCAGAAAGGTAAATGCCTAGGTAGAGCAGTGGACCCGCGCTCCACCGGATGGTCTGAAGCGCGGGTGGGAGGGAGCTCACCTGCCGCCAGTCCCCCACTACCAAGCCAGAGCTCTTGACCCAGTTGACTCGGGCGGAGGAGGCTGCCGAATAGATGGCCTGGCAAGCCTCCACCCGTGCCAACTCCCCCGGGTCCTGGACCACGAGGAGCACGTCATTGGCGTACGCCGACAGGAACAGCCGCAGCTCCGGCTCCCGCAACACCAACCCCATCAACCTCCTGCGGAGGAGACAGAGGAAGGGCTCGATCGCCAGAGCGCACAGCTGGCCCAAGAGGGGGCACCCCTGCCGTACTACTCACCTGAAGCTGACCGGTTCGGTCAGGGTCCAGTTGAGCCTAACCAGACACTCCACGGAAGCGTACAGCACCTGGAGGAAACTCACAAACTGAGGTCCGAATCCAAACGCCTGCAGAGTGCCCAGGAGGTAGCCATGGTCCACTCTATCAAACACCTTCTCTTGATCAAGAGACAGGAGGGCAAACGACAGACCGTCTCTATGCCTGAGTTCCAAAAGATCTCGGACTAGAAATAGGTTGTCAAAAATGCTGTGACCCGGGACAGTATAGGTCTGGTCTGGGTGGATCACGTCCGCCATCACGGACCCTAGCCTCAGCGAGATTGCTTCACGACGATTTTGTAGTCCGTGCTAAGGAGCAAGACGGGACGCCAGTTTCGTAAATCGCGGAGGTCCCCCTTCTTCGGCAACAAGGCGAGCACTGCTAGCCTGCACGAAAGGGGGAGGACCCCGCCCTGCAAAGACTCAGCCCAGACAGTGGCTAGGTCTGGGCCAAGGATGTCTCAGAACGCATGGTAGAACTCCACGGTCAGCCCATCCATGCCCGGAGATTTATTGGTGGGCATGCGACGGAGGGCTTCCGAGAACTCGGCCAGGGTGTGAGGCCGCTCTAGTCGGTCTCGGTCGCCCACGCTGACCGTGGGGAGTTCCTCCCAGAGCACCCTGCAAGCGCCAGGATCGGTCGGATCCGGGGAGAAAAGGCTTGTGTAGAAGTCACGGGCCCTCCCACACATCTCCACCGGATCCGTGAGGGGGGCACCGTCTTCTGCTAGAAGGCAGGTGATGTGTTTCTTGGCCCTCCTCGTTTTCTCCAGGGCGTAGAAGAAATGGCAGCCACGATCCATCTCCCGAAGGAGGCGGATGCGGGATCGAACAAAGGCATCTCGGGCCTGATGGTCCTCGAGGGCCCAGAGCTCCTCCCGCTTCTCCTGGCACGCTCTGCAGAGGAACGGGTCCTCGGGGCTGGCGGCCAGACGCCTCTCCATCTCTAAGACCTCCCGTTCCAACTACTCTATCGCTGCATTTCTCCGTCGGCTGGTCCCCGGGTGTAGTCACGGCAGAAGAGCTTGGCGCGCACCTTCCCTAGATCCCACCATCGCCGCGCCAAGGGAATGGCATGCCACTGCTTTTGCCAGGCCAGCCAAAACTCCCAGAAGGACGTCACAAAGCCCTCATCCTCCAACAGGCTGTTGTTAAAGTGCCAATAGGCCGATCCTGGCTTCTCTGCACGGAGGGAGGCTGTTATGTTGGCTAGATGATGGTCGGAGAATGGGGCCAGCCAAATGTTGGAGGAGTGGGCCTGTGAAAGATGGAAACAGGATAAATAAATACGGTCCAACCGAGAGTGGTGTGATCGATGGGCCTCCACCCGGACAAAGGTGAACGTGGAAGTGTCATCTGGGTGGTGGTCACGCCAGACGTCTACTAGGGAGTAATGTTCGACTATTTCTCGGAGAATGTTCGCAGCGGCCAGGTTCAGCTTGGCCCCTGAGCGGTCCTGTTCCTCAAGGGTGGTGTTAAAGTCCCCTCCCAGGACTAATCACTCGTGAGAATCTAGGGTGCTGAAGAAGTCGGAGACCCACTGATAGAATTGCGGCCGCTTCGGGCTCGTTGTTGGGGCATAGATGTTGACGAGGTTGACCACGAGCCCCTCCATACGGACTTGGAGATGCAGCAGGTGGCCCGGCACGGCCTCAGTGACCCCTAGCACCTCGGGCCGTAGGTTGGGGGAGAACAGGGTCGCCACTCCAGCTTGTCGAATCATGAAGTGGCTGAAGTAGACCCCGTCCCCCCACTCCAGCCGCCAGCTGTCCTCAGCGGTTGGATCCGTATGGGTCTCCTGCAGGAAAACCACAGAGTACCCCCCTTCCCAAAGGTAAGAGAGCACCTGGGACCTGCGGAGAGCCATCCTACAGCCCCTGGTGTTCAAAGTTGCAATAATGAGGGGCGTCATGCGGAGGGCTGGGGGGATGGGGGTTCCTTGTTGGCGGGGGTGTTCACAGCCCCTTGCGGGTCGCGCAACAATCTGTGACCCATCCCGTAAGTGAGTAAATCATCACGGAAGCTGCGGGCCCACCCGTAGACTGTGGCACCGTGCCTTCCTTTCCCTCTACCCTCCTTTATAAGGGCCCTTGTGGCCTGGAGGATGTGATCAAAGTCCCCCCATAGCTGGAGAGCCAGCTGTACCCTGTTGCGGGAGCCACGGATGTCTTCTAAAAACTGTCGCAATGCTTTTCGCAGCTCATGGGGGGGTGGGGTTGTGATTTCCGGGTTATTCCCTGGTGGGGCTCTTGGTGCAGCCTTGTGGTCCGCTGAGGCGGGCAGGCAGGGTGCAGACCACCGACGGGGCGTCTGACAGGCTAAAGTTATTAGGTCTGTCTCAAGCCTTGGGGTAGAAGAGGATGGTGGAGGGAAAATTGCAGCTCCTAATGGGTCGCGGCAGGAAAATGCAAAGACTGCTCCTTGCGGGGTATCCGCAAAAAACGGGAAAGAAATAACCCCAGGAGCAGCAATAGCATTGCAGGAGGAGGTGGCTTGGGCAGGGACGGGGGGGGGGGGGCGGGGGCGGGGCAGAGGTGAGGCTCTGGGCTTCGGGAGGCAAACAGCTAAGAGGTGGTGCCTCCCGAACAGATTCAAGGGTTAAGGGGGTGCGGAGGGGGCTCCCAGTGATGCTAGGTGCAGGCTCTGTGGTGGATTTGGCAGCCATTGCTTCAGGTGGTGGACCACCTTCTGCAGGGTGCTCACCCGGGAAGGCGGTTAGGGGGAGGGAGCACAGGGAAAGGGGGACTGGGGTAAGGTTGCCCAGATCGAGGCCAGCTGGCAGTAGGTCATTCTCTCCCTGGCTGACCGGGGTCAAACCTAGGGCCTCGATCTCCTCATACATGGAGGAAAGGTCGTCTTCTGCCACCCCGGGGGACTCCCCTCTGGCGCCCGCTACGACGGTCGCTTTGGGGTTCGCGGGGGGTTCGGGTGATATTTGGGCAGAAGGGGCTTCCTTAGGGGTCTCAGAGGGGAGGGTCTCCCGTGGAGGGGAGATTCTACCTTCCAGTGCTATTTTGTCTTCCCCTCCCGACACCGGCGGATGGATCTCACTCGTGGGCATAGCGGAAGGCTCAGTGTCAGTGCCTCCCTTCCTGGTCTTCCGGGGGGCCTCCGCATTGGATGGGTGCAGCGGAGCTCAAGCCTTCTGCTTGCCCCGCTTTCCCTGGACTAGGGTCCAGCCCTCCATAGCATCATCTGGGGGCTGGTTAGCAGGGGTCGTGTCGGGGGGCAGAGGCGATGGTTCACGGGCTCGGGAGGGTAACGGTGAGGCAACATGGGGGGGGGCGGGTCTCCTTGGGGCAGGCCCTCTCCTATGTCCGGTAATATCTTTGCTGCACCCTCCTCCATAGGCTCTACTGGATTGTTAACAGCAAGGGCGGGGATCCCTCGCTCATCTGGGCATTGTAGGGGAGGTGACTCTTGGGCCCGGGCAGGAGCAGTGGTGGATCGAGCAGGAGGAGAGGTGGTTTCAGATCTCGGGTGGCCAGGGGCATCGGCAACAACGGAGCCGATGTCCTGCTGGGTCTCGGGGGTCTCGGGTGCCCCTCCCTGCCGGGCCAAGGGGCAGTCTCTTCGGATATGCCCTGCTGATCGGCAGAGGTAGCACCAGGCCTCTCCTGTGGAATAGTAGACCCGATAGCAGGCCCCCTGGTAGGGGACTAGGAAGGACCCTTCGAGCGCCTCTCCATCACGCGCCGCTGGCGGCGGTAAAAGCTGCACTTGCCGACGGAACGAAAGGACGTGACGAAGGGTGGGGTCCTTGCAGCCCAATGGGAGAGGGCTGATGACGGAAATGGGTTTCCCCAGGGTGGAGAGAGCGGGTAACAGGGCAGCATTGGGTAGAAAAGGAGGGACGGAGGTCAGGACTAGGCGGACGCCCAGGTCTTCTAGCGGCTCCAGGGGGACAAATACCCCCCCCACTGCCAGGCCCTTCTCCACCGCCTCCTGGGTGGCAGCCTCCGATGTTAAGAAAAAGACGACCTTCCCGTACATTTTGGAGTCTGCCACAGTGGCCGTGGGTCCTACTATCCTCGCCAACGCCTGCACGTATGTCTCCACATCGGGCGAGGCGGGCACCAGGAGGCAACGGACGCTGTGCTTCCTGGTCATGGTGGGAAAGGGGCCCCGGCCGCTATTGATGGTAGTGGAGGCGGTGGGTGGGCGAGATGAGGAGGCGGCAGGTGGGGGTGGGGCTGCCACCGCCCGGGCATACGCCCTGGGGGCCGGGGGAGGGACACTCTCAGAGCTGGTGGAGGGAACAGCGGGGAGGGATGCCATGGTCAATGATAAGGCCACAGCGGTGGGGGCAGCCCCTGCCATGGAGGGCTTGGTGGTTGTGGTGGGGCCCTTCCCCTTCTTCGCACCCTGGCCTTTCTGGCTAACCGGGGGGGCTTTCCTAGAATCTGGGGGGGCGGTGGGTGTAGCAGCGGTAATAGTCACCCCGGTGCCTCCAGCTGCCGATGCCTCAGCGAGGGTGGTGGTAGGTGTTTTGGCAGCAGTGGTGGGGAGGGGAGCTTGGGGGTTGGGCAGGGGGGTAGATGGGGGAGGGGCAACTGAGGTTGTTAGAGGAGCCTCACCCCTCTCATTCCCCGCCATCATGAGCAGGGAGAGACAGGGAGACACCAGAAGGAGGAGCGGGAAGGGGGAAACAGATTAACCACTTCTCCCTGTTGGGCTGAAGGCTGGGGGCGGGCGGCAAATGGGTCGGACTGGACAGGGGAAGGAAACAGGAGTTGGGGTCAGGTAGTGGGGCAAACTGTGGGGTGGACAGACTGGGGCTGGTGGGGGGGAACGCGGACCCATGCGCGTTTATCCAAAGAGTCTCGTTTGGTCGGCTGTTGTGTCTGGTCCGGGTGATGGAATTCAAAGCAAGCAGTTGAGCCTAGAGGCAGATGGCAGGTTGCCAGCAGGGACGGACAGCGGGGGGGCCATGACGGTTGCAGTAGTGTGTGGGGGGACCAATGGATTGGGGGGCAGCTCCGTGCCACACCCCCTGTGCCCCTACAAACGCAGTTAAGACGCAGTCAAACTCCCCCCACACGAGAGTACAGTTCAAAAGTTACTCAGTCTTACGGCCCCCTCCACGATGATTTGTAGCTTCCCCGGGCGATATCTCTGTCAGCTGTCTTCTCTCCCGGTCTTTGTGGAACATTCCAAAAATGCCAAGCAAAGATAAGAAGACGATTAATTGCGGGTCCACAAACAAACAGCAAAACGGTTGGGTCTGGGGGCGTCCACTCCCCTCCTCCGGGGAGCGGTTCAGCAGTCCTCACCCCCTTCTCTGGGGGTTGCAGCTGAAGCAGTAGCAGCATCCGAGGGCAGGCGTGGGGGGGGGGGCTGGCAGGCAAGCTGGCAGCCGACCAGCACTCGAATAGCAGCAAAGAAAAACAGCAAAAAACAAAAACAAAATGAAGAAAAAGCGTCTGGCCCGGTCGGGGAGGGGGGAACTAAAGCAGGGGCAAAAAGCAAGGAAACCCAGGCCAGAGGGCAGCAGGAGAGGGCTAGAAGGGAGCCTTCTAGAGGGAAGAAAGTTTGCTATAAATTAATTAAAGCACCCAAAGCCAATTAAAGCACCTGAAGCCAGTCACATGATAAACCCCCACTGCTTCAATCAGACAAGAGGAGGAGTTGAAGCAGAGTGGATTGGCATTGGAGTAGAGAGCAGTTTGGAGGGAAGCAGAGGAGAGTTTAGAGAAGTGCTGCAGTGGGCTAAGAAGACTAAGACCCTAGGTAAAGGGACACCTGGTTTGTGCAGAGGGAGGGCAGGAGCCCCACAAGCTGAAGGGCAGGAGAGGGAAGTAGCCCAGGGGAAGGAACCGCTAGTTCTAGTGGTTTACTGCTATCCCTAGGGCCCCTGGGCTGGGACCTGGAGTAGAGGGCAGGCCTGGGTCCCTCCCTCTCCACTCCACTCCTCTAGGACACCAGTGGGACAGTTAATACCCCAGTTCAGGGGCAAGAAACGGTGCCCTGAACCCCCACCCAAGAAGAGAAAGCGTGAGACCCATCTTAGTAGTACTGGCAATTTGCCACAGTGGGTTTGACCTTTAATTGGAAAAGTTCCACATCTGGCAGATGTTACACCCTCTCCTCTCTCCTGTGCCTGGGAAGATGCAAAAAATGCCTCTGAAGCCAAGCACCTTGAAGTAACATGAGCATGTCCAGGAACCAGCAGTGCCATCCCCCGGCCCAGCTACCAGGGCTGGGGAAGGGCAGGCCAGAGGCACTGATACACGCACACTGATAGCTGGTCAGAGCAGTTGCATTTCACTTACTTTATGCCAGCAGCTCTCAGTGATGAGTGCAAACAGCAAAATGCACATTCCTGCTCTGGGAAACCACAAGACTGTTCCGCCTGTGAGCCCCGGATCTGCCCAGTGATCAGACTTGATGGGGAATCAATTACTTATGTAAACTTCAGGCTGAAATTTCTCTGCCCAAAAGTCAGTGTTTTTCAAAGTTTGAGCCAAAAAATGGTTCAGCTATTTCCAAGTCTGGAAAGATGATGCTGGTCCCCTCGGCAATGCAGAATCTGACAGCAGGGGGCACAGTCTCCTCACCAGCTCTATGGTGGTGGCCTGGTTCTGGATCTCCAGAATCAGTGAGGCCTGAAGTTCTGGCGGAGTCGAAGGCTGCAGATATGCCGAGGGGTGATGCTTCTTCTCCACAATAGTATCTCCTGATGCAGCTACAAATCTCAGCCATGCTCCAGGGATCAATACCAGGCCCTGGAGAGCATGAGCAGGCTCAGCTGAACTGGCTCCCCGCCCTGGTCCCTAGCAGGTGTGCGTGTGGGTGGCTCACCCAGGGCTGAGGTCTGAGGGCCAGTCTGTGCTGGGGGGGAAGCCTGCTTTCTCTGGCCCCTTTGCCCCTCAGGAGAGCAAAGACACGGCTCATACTGGTGCCCAGTCCCCCAGTCCAGCATGGGTACTAAAGCCCCTTCCACAACCATTCAGGACTATGCCTGTGTCTGCCTCCATCCAGTAGCACCCAGCACCACCACTGCAGAGCAGGAGGGGATGCCCGGGTACATGGTTACTAACTCTAGAGGGCCAATGGCTGCCCTGATGTCATGCTTTACCACAACACATCTGACGCAGCCAAAGCCTGGGCACCAGCAGCCTGAGGGAAATGGTCACAGCATGTCCTCCCTGGGGGTGGAGGAGGTGCCTTCTACACATGCTCGGGCCCACTGTCCCAAGGGCTGGGCCCCATGCTCCAGCCCCGTGGCAGGGCAGGAGCTGCAGAATGACAGGGCAGGGAGGGCAGCATGCTGCCAGTGGCACAGCCCGGAGCCTGGCAGGGATCCAATGGGAAACGCAGCCCATCACTGGGAGCTAGAGGGACTTGCCGCAGCCCCATGCTGGCTGAGGGGAGGGACGTTACTGACATGAGCCAGGCTGCAGAACGTTGCTCGCAGTGCTTTATCCCCACAAATGCTAGCTGGGCCTTGCTCCTGCCTCATGGGGGAGCAACGGGTCCCATCGGGTGCTGGGGGGCAGGAGCTGGGCCTCCACAGCCTCCAGAGCGTGGGCACAGGGCCGGTGGGGGAGCCTAGGCATGGCTGGGTTACAGGGCTGCTCCTCTGTGATGTTCCCCTCTGGTGTTATCCAAGCCGGTGATCAGCTAGGTCACTCCAATCCTTGAGTCTGGGAGCCAGCCTTACCCTGCTATGCTGTGAGAACCCCCACTCCTGGGCTGTTCACGCACAGCCTCTGGCATGTAAGCTGCTCCTTGGATTGTGCAACTGAATGATACTAGCCAATGTCTCTGGTCCCAGACACAACCCTAGGAACCTCCATCTTGCAGTGTCCAGTTATGCCTGCTGGACGCTGCAAGCTTATATAAGTTCATCATTTTAACAAAGAAATTGATATGTACCAGGCTTGTTATCCCAAGGGTAGCCTCTGACATGCTTCAGACCAAACACACTGTTTCAGGTAGAATAAACACACAAATTTAATAACTATGGAAGATAGATTTTAAGTAATTATAAGTCAAAGCATAACAAGTCAGATTTAGTCAAATGAAATAAAAGCAAAACACATTCTAAGCTGATCTTAACATGTTCAATGTCCATACAAACTTAGATGCTTCTCACCACAGGCTGGCTGGTTGCTCTTCAGCCAGGCTCTCCCCTTTGATCAGTGCTTCAGTTGCTTGGTGTGGTGTCTGTAGATGGAGGTGGAAGAGAGAGCATGGCAAATGTCTCTCTCTTTATCATGTCCTTTCTTCCCTCTTGGCTTTGCCACCCCCTTCAGAGTCAGATGAGCATTACCTCATCACAGTTCCAAACTGACCAAAGGAAGGGGGGTGACTCCCTCCCTCTTTTGTTGCTGCCTAGGCCAGCATCCTTTGTTCCTGTGAGGCTGGGCTGGGTTTGTCCCATACCTGCCCTGATGCAGTGTGAACTGCCTCTCTGCTCTTGGAGAGTTTTTTCCTGGGCTTATTTTAAGCCAGGAGGATACATTTTCAGCCTCATAACTGCATACATGAAATTATAACATTACTGTAACAACAATGCTCAGTGCATCATGAACCTTCTGAAGACACCCAACATGACAAACTTTGCACTGGATACCACACAATCTTTTTACAAGAATGAACATGGGGGTTGCTGGGTATCCCCCCGAGGTACAGAACATCACATCCTCCTATTGCCTCCACCTCTTCCACCTGAACCTTATGCCCCCACCTGTCTGTCCCACACTGCCCTGACCCCACAAGACCAGAACAGCCCCCTGAAACCACCAGGTCTGGGGGGGGGCTCAGCAACCCAGCTCCAGAGATGGCTCCCGCTGGGTAAGGCAATACACCCCTGCCTTCTGTTGAGTCCCCCAGCCCATACCCACACCCTCCTCCTCCTCCTATGACCCCTGACCCATATGCACCCCCCTCCTCCTCCTATCGACTCCCCCACCCAGTTCACACACACACCCTCCTCCTATCAACCCCCCCCAGCCCATATGTAACCCTCTCCTATTGACTCCCCCAGACCATATGTGCCCCCTCCTCCTCCTATTGGCCCCCAGCCCATGCATGCCCCCCCTTCCTCCTATCTGCCCCCACCCCAGCCCATATATACAGTGCAGCTGTGCTGCTATAGCATTGTATGAGAAGACAAGCACATAGCAGGAAACAGCATGGAATTCCCTTCCACACAGTCTGGCTGTTGCCTTTACTCCCAGCTGGAAATGCTTCTCACCGAGGGAACAGGACTATAAAAAGAATAGACACCCCAAGGACCTCTTCTCCTCCCTCTCTGTTCATCAATTCACTGCATGAGAAGGAACAAAGGAAGCAGTCGTTACTGCTTAAAGGAAGCAGTCATTACACAAAGGAAGCAGTCGTTACACAAGAAGGGATCCTGACCTAAGGAGTTTGGCCAGTAAGACTGGTGAGAGCACACGGTGTGAAAAACATAGCTTTCGATTTAACATAATTTGTTAAGTCAGGCATTTGTTGTGTTTTATCTTTATTTTTCTTGTAAGCATTTCTGACTTTTCTGCCTCATTACTTGTACTCACTTAAAATCTCTCTCTTTGTAATTAATAAACTTGTTTTATCGTTTTATCTAGTCCAGTGTGTTTCAATTGAAGTGTTTGGGAAACTCCATTTGGGATAACAAAATATGTGCAGATTATTTCCATTGATGAAATAATGGACCTAGATAAATTTGTATTGTCCAGGAGAGGGTTGGGCAATACAGGTCATAGATTTCAGGGGGGGAAATCTGCATCTGAGAGTGCGTTGGGGTCACCCTGCAGTAGAACCAAGCCTTGTGAGAGCCAAGAGGTGGCTGGCTGGCTGCACACACAGAGACACAGACATGGCTGGGAGTGACTTACATGCTGGAGGCTGTTTGTGACCAGTCTAGGCTGGAGGCTACAGCAGCAAGTCATTGTGAAGGCCACTGCAGGTTGGAGAGCAGGGGTGATACATCTACTTATTGGTCTGGATTGTACTCGGGTATATCACACCTGGGTCCCACCCTGCTGCAAACCTGCATCCTTTCTTTTGGGGGAACCATCTGGGAATGCTGCCTGCCCTCTGGCCAAAAGGTACCCATCACTCCTGAGTTTTTCACACTAAGCCCTCCTTATTGCATTTGCAGTCTCTGTCATGCATACCTTGTACTCGTTCTCAGTAGGTTGCAGGGCTGCTACTAGTAGGTCAGGCTCCTGTACCAGATACAAACTGGCTAGAGAGCTTTGTTCTGAGCGAGATACACACCTGCTGTGCTCCAGTGTTTTCCCCAGGAATTCAAATTAGTGGGGGTGTTCAAAATTACAGTGGGCGGGAGATCAGGGCAGATGAGGGGTGAGACCATGAGGGTGAAGGTGGGCTGTATGGCACCATAGTAAAAACTGAAAAATGTTTCATGACCATTTTATTAAATTTGAAAATCATCACACAAATTGAAGTTGACTACTCAAGCCTTCTATGAAGCACTACATCTACATCCTTCTTGGTTTCTTGTTATAATTTTGCACAACTCTGTTAATGAACATCTTGAATATAATGCATTCATCTTTGGAGATTTCTCGTGTGTCCGGTACTTCCATTCCTTCAATTGATATGCTCATTAGTTCATTTACATGATCAGGCAGAAGGCGACTTCTTTCAAAAACTCAAAATTCTATTCAATGATGAAAAAAACACTCAACTGTAGCTGTTGTGATGGGAGTAGCAAGAGATGAATTCCTACTTCTTTCAGCCCAGGGAACATAGCATAAAGATTGGGTCGAGCCACTACTGATGATAAAAAAAGAAGTTGAAGTAAAATCTTCATTCATTCATCGTATGATATTCTACTCTGTGTTCAAATTCTCTATTCTGTCCTGAGCACATGGCAGCCCCATTGCTGGTAGTGCCTCACTCCACTCAACTGTCAGTGTTCTATAAGACAGGGATCTGTAAAAGCTACGTAGAGGTTGAGTAGAATCTAGAAGTCGCTGTTGTAGATTTTTAAGAATCAAGTCTGTGTACTTTTTCAGTTGTCTTAACAAACACTTCTTGTCCTCTTCACTTAAGGATTCAATAGAAATGCCTTCATTAGTCAACTTCTGGACTGAAGTCTTTGCTTCTTCCAGTACTTTTTCAATGGAAAGCTCTCTGATTGATCCAAATGTACCTTCTATTGCTGGACAAAGATCTACTACTGTTGTAGCAGATGCCAGGATGGCATTGTTTTATGACCCAAGTGGTTTCAACAGTAGACTTACAAGAGAGAGAATGGCAATAGTTTTCTCTGAACGTAGTAGCAAAAGTAACCCACCAGCCTCACTACTTAGATTCATCCCATCTTGGTAGGTACTTTCCAAAGCCAGTAATAATGACTGGAGTAATTTTAAGACAACAGCAAAGGATCGCTCATGAGAAAGCCAGAGGGTTTTCCCAGGTTGGACTAATTTGAACTTCAGTCCCAGTGTATCTTCTATATTTTCCAGGATATTCAGTCTTTTTGGACTCTTGCTGAAAAAAGAATATAATGAAGACATTAAATTTATAGAAAGAAAAGGAGTACTTGTGGCACCTTAGAGACTAACCAATTTATTTGAGCATGACCTTTAGTGAGCTACACTAGCTTTTTAAATGTCTTTTGAAGAGTCTGCAGCTCGTACAAGCACTAGTTGGAGTAGATGGCCTCTGCAGTGTGTATAGGAGAGACAAGGGTTACATTTTTCTCTGAGCAAAGCTTGTACTCCACCAAGTCTTCCAGAGAGATTTGCAGCTCCATCAAATGCACAAGCAGCCATCTGTTTGGGGTCCCATTGACAAGCATTTAACTCTTCTAAGATGTGGATTGTCACAGATGCAGCCAATCTGTCTTCTATAACTTGAACATCTGGAAATGCATCTACTGGCCTACCACTGACACAAGATAACGTACACAATGACTTAATACTTGGTGACCATTTGCATTGGTGCATTCATCAGCCATATATGCAAATTTTTTGAATGTGGTGAGAGAGTTCTTCACTTTTTCAACTGTTGAGTCTTTCACTGTTGTACCACATGCATCTAGCCAGTCAGTTGAGTTTCTTGCAGAAAGATAGTGAGCATTTGCTGGTCTTGTTCGGAACCAGTGTTCAACTTCAGGATGAACAAGTGACAATGCACTTAACATTGGCCTCCAGTTTGTAATGTGTGGTATTTCTTGCTTAAATAGAAAGTATGATGCCACAGCCATGTTTGTTCGCATGAACTGTGTTGTGTCTCCAGCATTCTTAACAGCCTCATTAACAGTCACCGGTGTTGTCCTTGGTCAGTGGAGACCTAGAGTTCAGAGGTGCTTTCAACATGAGTTCATCTCCCAGGTGGGGGGCAAGAAGGCACCTTGCTCGTTCCTCCAGCTGCTCACTGTTCGCGCTGGCCACTGTTGTTTGTTGTGCCACCGTTCACTCCATTGCTCTGTTACCAGTGGCCCTGCGCCATCACCTTCTGCTGCCACCTGTCACTGTGGCTGCATAGAAATCTTCCCTGCTGTTAGCCATGCGGTGGTGGGAGGGGTGAAGCCATCATCCCAGAGAATTGGGTGTGTGTGTGTGTGGGGGGGGGTTAGTTGGGTTTCTGCTGCACATGAACCTGGAAACCACAGCCCCTCCTTTTTTTAATTTTTAATTTAATTTAATTTAATTTTTAATGGGCAACCCAATGGCTACTTCATATGGGAAATGAGGGTGCTGCTGTTTGAAGCCATTCCCACATGTTATGAAGGTTTAAAGAAGCCAAAAACTGTGGCTTACCATGGGTGCCTGCAAGCCGAATTCTGTTGCCCGGCCCTGCGTGAGTGATCTCTCACACCAAACCGGCATACCCTCAATAAGAGGCAAAATGCAACTGTATAATGAAAGCACATGTGCTATGTAATGTTAACAGCAAGGTTTACCATGAAAGAGTGTACTCATTGTTCTTTTTACTACCACTCTCCCTTTTTTTCCCTCCATCAGCTGGATATGTTTCTCCTTCCCAGAGGCTAGTGAAGATTAGAAGGTGAAAAAAATGCACTCATGATGAAATGTTCTCTGACCTCATGCTGTCCTCCCTCACTGACAAAGCACAGCAAAATAGGTGGAGGAAGACAATCTCAGAGTGCAGGAAAACACAATATGACTGCGAGGAGAGGTGACGGGCTGAAGATGGTAGGTGGCGTCAGCTTGCTGAAAGAAGGCAGGAGTGAATGCTCAGGCTGCTGGAGGATCAAACTCATATGCTCCAGCGTATGGTTGAGCTGCAGGAAAGGCAGCAGGAGAACAGACCGCCGCTACAGCCCCTGTGTAACCAACTGCCCTCCTCCCCAAATTCCATAGCCTCCTCACCCAGATGCCCAAACATGCGGTGGGAGGGCCTCCGGCCACCCAGCCACTCCACCCCAGAGGATTGCCCAAGCAACAGAAGGCTGGCATTCAATAAGTTTTAAAGTGCTGTGTGGCCTTGTCCTTCCCTCCTCCACCACCCTACCTCGGGCTTCCCTCCTCCACCACCCCTCCCTGGCTACCTTGGCAGTTATCCCCCTATTTGTGTGATGAATAAATAAAGAATGCATGAATGTGAAGCAACAATGACTTTATTGCCTCCGCAAGCGGTGATTGAAGGGGGGAGGGGAGGGTGCTTAGCTTACAGGAAAGTAGAGTGAAACCGGGGGAGCGGGGTTCCATCAAGGAGAAAGAAACAGAACTTTCACACCATAGCCTGGCCAGTCATGAAACTGGTTTTCAAAGCTTCTCTGATGCACACCATGCCCTCCTGTACTCTTCTAACCACCCTGGTGTCTGGCTGCGCATAATCAGCAGCCAGGCGATTTGCCTCAACCTCCCACCCCGCCATAAACTTCTCCCCCTTACTCTCACAGATATTATTGAGTGCACAGCAAGCAGTAATAACAATGGGAATATTGGTTTCACTGAGGTCTGAGTCAGTAAACTGCACCAGCGTGCTTTTAAATGCCCAAATGCACATTCTACCACCATTCTGCACTTGCTCAGCCTATAGTTGAACAGCTCCTTACTATTATCCATGGTGCCTGTGTACGGCTTCATGAGCCATGGCATTAAGGGGTAGGCTAGGTCCCCAAGGATAAATATAGGCATTTCAACATCCCCAACAGTAATTTTCTGGTCTGGAAAGTAAGTCCCTTGCTGCAGCTTTTGAAACAGACCAGAGTTCCTGAAGATGTGAGCGTCATGTACCTTTCCCGGCCATCCCATGTTGATGTTGGTGAAACGTCCCTTGTGATCCACCAGTGCTTGCAGCACCATTGAAGAGTACCCCTTGCGGTTTATGTACTCACTGCCTTGGTGCTCCGGTGCCAAGATAGGGATATGGGTTCTGTCTATTGCCCCACCACAGTTAGGGAATCCCATTGCAGCAAAGCCATCCACTATGACCTGCACATTTCCCAGAGTCACTACCCTTGATAGCAGAGCTCAGTGATAGCATTGGCTACTTGCATCACAGCAGCTCCCACAGTAGATTTGCCCACTCCAAATTGATTCCCGACTGACCAGTACCTGTCTGGCATTGCAAGCTTCCACAGGGCTATCGCCACTCACTTCTCAACTGTGAGGGCTGCTCTCATCCTGGTATTCTTGTGCTTCAGAGCAGGGGAAAGCAAGTCACAAAGTTCTATGAAAGTGCCCTTACGCATGCGAAAGTTTCGCAGCCACTGGGAATTGTCCCAGACCTGCAACACTATGCGGACCCACCACTCTGTGCTTGTTTCCCAGGCCCAGAATCAGCATTCCATGCCATGAACCTGCCCAATTGACACCATGATGTGCACATTGCAGGGGCCCATACTTTGTGAAAAGTCTATGTCCATGTCCTCATCACTCTCGTCACCACGCTGCAGTAGCCTCCTCCTCACCTGGTTTTGCTTTTCTTGCAGGTTATAGTTCTGCATATCCTGCTGGATAATGCATGCAGTGTTTATAGTGCTCATAATTGCTGTGGTGATCTGAGCGGGCTCCATGTTCCCAGAACATGGCTATGGCGTCTGTGCTGAAAAAAGGCGCGAAACGATTGTCTGCAGTTGCTCTGACGGAGGGAGGGGCGACTGACAACATGGCTTACAGGGTTGGCTTACAGGGAATTAAAATCAACAAAGGGGGTGGCTTTGCATAAAGGAGAAACAGAATGGCCCCCTCAAGGATAGAACTCAAAACCCTGGGTTTAGCAGGCCGTGGATTTCATGGAGGGAGGGAGGAGAAAATGAATACAAAACAAATCTGGTCCATTTCTTGTTTTGATCCACTTCATCTATCTTTATACATCTTTCTGGTAGCAGACTGTGCAGTATGACTGCTGGCCATTGTCGTCTCCTGGCTGCTCATTAAAAGATGGTGCAGTAGGATTGCTGGCAGGACTGAATCACCATGAGACGAAACTTAAAAGGGTAATGACCCTGCTGAGTTACTCCCATGTTTGCCCAGGTACCCCTGACCTCACCGAGGTCGGTTAAAAGAGCACCCTGGGGTACGTCGACGATGGCTACCAGTCATACTGCACTGTCTGCTGCCAAAAGGCAATGAGCGGCTGCTGTGTAGCAATGCAGTACCACGTCTGCCAACACTCAGGAGACATATGGTGATGGTGAGCTGAGCGGGCTCCATGCTTGCCGTGGTATGGCGTCTGCTCAGGTAACCCAGGAAAAAAGGCGCGAAATGATTGTCTGCCATTGCTTTCACGGAGGGAGGGAGGGAAGGGGGGCCTGATGACGTACCCAGAATCATCCGCAACAATGTTTTTGCCCCATCAGGCATTGGGAGCTTAACCCAGAATTCAAATGGGTGGCAGAGACTGCGGGAACTGTGGAATAGCTACCTATAGTGCAACGCTCCAGAAGTCGACGATTGCCTTGGTACTGTGGACGCACTCTGCCGACTAAATGCCGGATAAATGCACTAAGACCATTTGTGTGGACACACACACAATCGACTGTATAAAAACGCTTTCTACAAAACCAACATCTATAAATTCGACCTAATTTCAAAGTGTAGACATACTCTAAGACTCAGGTGAATTCAGTGTAAGCTGCTGGAGTTCTGAGTTACTTCTCACTGTGTCTGTGGGGACAAACCTCGTTTAGATTTAGTTTGTTTCTTTTGATTATATATAACTGTGAAGATAATGTGTGTGGATTATGAAATAGCTTTGTTGTGTAGTAGAAATTAAGCTATCGTTATGTTCTTTTATCATTATAAAATTTTACAAAGTTGGTACTTAAGATTTAAGTTCATTTCTTTTGTTCTTTTTGGACTGGATTGTGGGAGGTTCACTGTGCATGATCCTTGCTGAAAATCTTTAATGACTAACATCTGGGTCTCCATGTGCTTTTCTACATGAGTTGTGTGGAAGCACTAGAAGAGGGGTGGTGAAGTGAACACTAGCCCACACAAAGGTTACACTAGGAGACTGGGTAATAAACAAGAGGAACTGGAATTGCTAACTTATTAGCATAAATTGGATCTGGTTGGTACTACTGAAACCTGGTGGGATGATTCACACAACTGGAATGTTAAAATCAATGGTTATAACCCATTTAGGACGGACCAAGTGGGCAAAAAAGGAGGGGGAGTGGCACTCTATATCAAAAATGATGTTACCTGTTTCAGAATCGCCGATAACTTGGAAGAAAATGATCTTGAATGGGTATGGATCAATGTCCTAACAGATAAAGCACAAGAAGAGATGTTAGCTGGAGTCTGCTACAGACCACCAAATCACATTAGAGAACCTGATGACCACCTCCTTAAACACCTATCTGTAATGTGTTGGGGAAAAGTTCTGTGACCTTGGAGGACTTCAGTTTGAGTGGCAATGCTGGAGGGCTCATGCTGCCAGTACTAAACCATCCTGGAATTTCTAAACATAAAAGATGACAATTTCCTTTGGACACTGGAGCACAGGTTTAAAGTTCAAAATGACCTGGACAAATTGGAGAATTGATCTGAATTCAACAAGATGAATTCAATAAAAACAAGTGTGAAGTACTTCACTTAAGAAGAAAAAATCAAATGCACAACTGAAAAGTGGGGAATAGCTGTCTAGGTGGTAGTACAGCTGAAAAGGACCTGGGGGGCTTATAGTGGACCACAAACTGAATATGAGTCATCAGTGTGATGCAGCTGCAAAAAGGGCTCGTATCATTCTGTTCTGTATTAATGGGAGTGTTGGATGTAACACACAGGAGGTAATTGTTCTACTCTACTTAGCACTGGTGAGGCCCCAGCTCGATATTGTGTCCAATTCTGGGCATCACACTTTAGGAAAGATGTGTACAATTGGAGAGAGTCCCGAGGAGAACCACAAAAATGATAGTTTTGAGAAAAAAAAGACAGAGCAGGGACTTGATAACTCATCCAGTATGTTAAGGGCTATTATAAAGGGAAAGGAGATCCCTTGTTCTCCATGTCCACTGAGAGCAGAACAAGAAGTAATGGGTTTAATCTTCAGCAAGGGAGATTTAGGTTAGATAATAAGAAAAACTTTCTAACTTTAGGGGTCATTAAGCTCTAGAACAGGCTTACAAGGCAGGTCATGGAGTCCACAGCATTGGAAACTTTTAAAAACAACTTGGACAAATGCCGTTAGGGATGGTCTATCTAGGTTTACTTGGTTCTTCCACAGCAGAGGGAGCTGGACTGGATGACATCTCAAGGTCCCTTCCAGCCCTACATTTCTATGATTCCTCACTCAAAAACTGTGGCAGCCGACACAGGGGAATTCTATATATTAGTCATTGTCCTCAGAGATAAAAAGGAACTGATCACAGAACTGAAAATCAATGTGCAAGCAAGCAGAATAAAGTCGAGACCAGTAATACACATGTTTAATGTTTAAGAGGGTCAATTTCACAAAGCTGAAAACAGTTATGAGTAGGGCAGTCAAGCAATTAAAAAATTAATCATGATTAATCGCACTGTTAAACAATAATAGAATACCAATTATTTAAATATTTTTGGATATTTTCTACATTTTCAAATATATTGATTTAAATTAAAACACAGATACAAAGTGTACAGTGCTTACTTTATATTTATTTTTGATTACAAGTATTCGCACTGTAAAAAAACAAAAAAAATAGTATTTTTCAATTCACCTGACACAAGTACTGTGGTGCAATCTTTTTATCATGAAAGTTGAACTTACAAATGTAGAATTATGTACAAAAAAAACCCTGAATCAAAAAATAAAACAAATGTAAAATTTTAGAGCCTGCAAGTCCACTCAGTCCTATTTCTTCTTCAGCCAATCGCTCAGACAAACAAGTTTGTTTACATTTGCAGGAGATAATGTTGCCCGCCTCTTGTTTATAATATTACCTGAAAGTGAGAACAGGTGTTCTGATGGCACTGTTGTAGCCAGCATCACAAGATATTTACATGCCAGATGCGCTAAAGATTCATATGTCCCTTCATGCTTCAACCCCATTCCAGTGGACATGCGTCCATGCTGATGTGGGTTCTGCTTGTTAACCATCCAAAGCAGTGCAGACTGACGCATGCTCATTTTCATTATCTGAGTCAGATGCCACCAGCAGAAGATTGATTTTCTTTTTTGGTGGTTCAGGTTTCATAGTTTCTGCATTGGAGTGTTGCTCTTTTAAGACTTCTGAAAGCATGCTCCACACCTTATCTCTCTCAGATTTTGGAAGGCACTTCAGATTCTTAAAAGTTGGGTCGAGTGCTGTAGCTATCTTTAGAAATCTCATATTGGTACCTTTTTTGTGTTTTGTGAAATCTGTAGTGAAAATGTCCTTAAAATGAACAACATGTGCTGGGTCATCATCCGAGACTGCTATAGCATGAAATATATGGCAGAATGTGGGTAAAACAGAGCAGGGGACATACAATTCTCCCCCAAGGAGTTCAGTCACAAATTTAATTAACACATTATTATTTTTAAAGAGCATCATCAGCATGGAAGCATGGCCTCTGGAATGGTGGCCGAAGCATGAAGGGGCATACGAATGTTTAGCATATCTGGCGCATAAATACTTTGCAATGCCGGCTACAAAAGTGCCATGCAAATGCCTGTTTTCACTTTCTGGTGACATTATTAATAAGAGGGCAGCATTATCGCCTGTAAATGCAAACAAACTTGTTTGTCTTAGCACTTGGCTGAACAAGAAGTAGGACTGAGGGGACTTGTAAGCTCTGAAGTTTTACATTGTTTTGTTTTTGAGTGCAGTTATGTTAAATAAATCTACATTTGTAAATTGCACTTTCATAACAAAGAGATTGTACTACAGTACTTGTATGAGGTGAATTGAAAAATACTATTTCTTTTGTTTAACATTTTTACAGTGCAAATATTTGTAATAAAAATAATATACAATTTGATTTCAATTTCAACACAGAATACAATATATGTGAAAATGAAGAAAAACATCCAAAATATTTAATACATTTCAATTGGTATTCTATTGTTTAACAGTGCAATTAAAACTGTGATTAATCACAATTAATTTTTTTGAGTTAATCACATGAGTTAACTGCAATTAACTGACAGCCCTAGTTATAAGACAAATTAGCTAGGAGGACAATTTTAATCTGAAAAATGTAAGTGCTGGAAGAAGACTCTTCTGGTTAAAACAACAACAACTTGGCTGAGAAGGGAAGTGAAGACAGCTGTAAAATTTTTTTTAAAATGACAAATTGAAGAAAGGGTAAGTTTATACTAATGAATATAAATCAGCAGTTAGGAATTGTGGAAAATTGATAAGGGAAGCTAAGGGACACAAAGAGAAACATATGGCCAGTGAAGTTAAGTACAAATGAGGAGTTTTTAAAATATATTAGGAACAGAAAGAATCCTGACAATGATATTGGTCCATTACTAGCTAGAAATGGTAGAATTATCAATAATAATGCAGAAACATTAGAAGTGTTCAATAAATATTTATGTTCTGCATTTGAGGAACAAACAGATTATATAGTCTCCTCATATGGTGATGATAACACTCTTTCCATTCTACTAGTATCTCTGGAGGATGGTAAACAAAAGCTACTAAAGTTAGACATGTTAAAATCAGCAGGTCCAGATAACATGCATCCAGGAGTTTTTAAAACAGCTGGCCAAGGAGATCACTGGACTGTTAGCATTGATTTTTTTCAATGAGTCTTTTAACACTGGGGAAGTTCCAGAAGACTGGAATAAATAAAATCTTGTTCCAGTTTTTAAAATGGGTAAAGGGAATGACCTGGGTAATTATAGGCCTGTCAGATCAACATTGATCCTGAACAACATAATGAAGTGGCTGTCATAAATATAAAGGGAAGGTTAACCACCTTTAAATCCCTCCTGGTCAGAGGAAAAACCCTTTCACCTGTAAAGGGTTAAGAAGCTAAGACAACCTTGCTGGCACCTGACCAAAATGACCAATGAGGAGACAAGATACTTTCAAAGCTGGAGGGGGGTGGGAAACAAAGGATTCTCTCTGTCTGTCTGTGTTGCTTTTGCCGGGACCAGAGCAGGAATGCAGGTCAGAACTCCTGTAAAGGGCTAATAAGCAATCGAGTTAAATATGCATTAGATTCTGTTTTGTTTAAATGGCTGATAAAATAAGCTGTGCTGAATGGAATGTAGGTTCCTGTTTTTGTGTCTTTTTGTAACTTAAGGTTTTGCCTAGAGGGATTCTCTATGTTTTGAATCTGATTACCCTGTAAGGTATTTACCACCCTGATTTTGCAGAGGTGATTCTTTTACTTTTTCTTCAGTTAAAATTCTTCTTTTAAGAACCTGATTGCTTTTTCATTGTTCTTAAGATCCAAGGGTTTGGGTTTGTGTTCACCTTTGCAAATTGGTGAGGATTTTTATCAAGCCTTCCCCAGGAAAGGGGGTGTAGGGTTTGGGAGGATTTTGGGGGAAAGACGTTTCCAAGCGGGCTCTTTCCTTGTTATATATTTGTTAGATGCTTGGTGGTGGCAGCAATAAAGTCCAAGGGCAAAAGGTAAAATAGTTTGTACCTTGGGGAAGTTTTAACCTAAGCTGGTAAAAATAAGCTTAGGGTTTTTTTTCATGCAGGTCCCCACATCTGTACCCTAGAGTTCAGAGTGGGGAAGGAACCTTGACAGTGGCTCACATGGGACTTGATTTAGAAAGAACTAAAGGAGGGTAATTAATGCAAATCAACATGGGTTTCTGATTCTGTCAAACTAGCTTGATTTTTTTAAAATGAGATTACAATTTTGGTTGCTCAAGGTAACAGTGTTGACATAATATAGTTTGACTTAATACTGCACGATATTTTGATTAAAAAAATTGGTCAATATAAAATGAACTTGGCACACATTAAATGGATTAAAAACTGTCTTGCTGAAAGATCTCAAAATGTAACTGTCAACACGGCATTATCATTGAATGGGTCTGTTTCCAGTGGGGTCCTGCTGCGATTATTTCTTGACCCCACATTATTTAGCATTTTTATTAACTTGGAAAAAAACAACATAAAATCATGTGTGATAAAGTTTGCAGATGACACAAAAATTGGGGGAGTGGTAAATAGTGAAGAGGGCAGGTCACTCGTACAGAGCAATCTGGATCACCTGGTAAACTGGGCTCAGGCAACAAAATGCATTTTAATATGACTAAATGTATACATCTAGGAACAAAGAAGGTAAGCCATACTTACAGGATAGGGACTCTATCCTGGGAAGCAGTGACTCTGAAAAAGATTTGGAGGTCATGGTGGATAATCAGCTGAACATGAGCTCCCAATGTGACATTGTGGCCAAAAGAGCTAATGCAATCCTGGGACGCATAAACAGGGGAATCTTAGGTAGGAGTAGAGAGGTTATTTTACCTCTGTTTTTCGCACTGGTGTAACCGCTGCTGGAATAGTGTGTCCAGTTCTGGTGTCCACAATTCAAGAAGGATGCTGACAAATTGGAGGGGGTTCAGAGAAGAGCCACAAGCATGATTAAAGGATTAGAAGACATCTTATAGTGATAGACTCAAGGAGCTCAGTCTACTTAGTTTAACAATGAAAAGGTTAATGGGTGACTTGACTAGAGTCTAAGTCCTGTGACGGAGTCAGACCAGAAGGATAAGAGAGAGTGGTGGAAGGCAGGTATATCAGCCTCAGAATGAGCAGGTCCCTGTTCCCTAGGTACCCAAACAAAGGCTACTCCAGGCCAATCAAGACACCTGACACCAATTAACCAATTAAGGTCATTAGGCTAATGGAGACAGGTAGACCCAATCAAGGTCTCACTCAGACTGCTTAAAAACTCTCCTTTCCAGTTCCCTTGAGATAGCCCAGGTGAAAGGAGCTGGAGGAGGCAGCATTGCTGTATCCTGAGATAAGGGTGAAGCTAGGAAGCGGGGACCACGGGGAAAGTGGCCCAGGGAATCAAAGCAGCATTTAGCAGTGGAGGGAAAACCACCAACAGCTGCTATCCTTAGGGTCCCTGGGGGGAACCCAGGCCCGCCCTCTACTCTGGGTTCCAGCCCCACCCATACTCTACAGAGATCCCCTTGAGAGGGAAAGCAAGACTCGGTCCATTCAGGAGGGCGAACTGTGCCTACTGAGCTCTACGGAGCAACAAAGACTGTTTCCATCTCTCATATTGGCCTGTGATGAAAGTAACTCAATAGGTTGTGACTCTGGCCACTACACTGTGAAAGGAAGGTCACATTGGGGCCTTAGTGAGTTTCTGAGGCCCCTGGATCCACCAGGAAGCACGGGACCCACAATTACAGGCTTGGAACTTTGTCACAGTTCCTAGATGGGGAACAAATATTTACTAATGGCCTCTTCAGTCTAGCAGAAAAAGGTCTAACACGATTTAATGGCTGGAAGTTGAAACTTGATAAATTCAGACTCGAAAAAAGGCATACTTTTTAAAGGTGAGAGTAATTACCTGTCAGAACAATTTACCAAAGGTTGTGGTGGATTCTCCATCACTGACAATATTAAAATCAAGACTGGATGTTTTTCTAAAAGATCTGCTCTTGGAATTATTTGGGGGAAGTTCTCTGGCCTGTGTTATACAGGAGGTCAGACTAGATGATCACAATGGGCACTTCTGGCATTAGAATCCATGAATCTACATCTCCCCTTTTAAGTTCTGCACACTGACCTTTTATAAAATTTCCACTAACACCCTGTCTTTGAAGTTCAGTATGGCTCAGTCTGTGAATCGTACTGATTTTCTAATTACACACCCAAACTGCATAACAGCTTGGTCATCTGGCCATCCATTAGTTGCAACGACTGGATGCGGGCAACGGGAAATAGGGTGGGGTGTAGCAATCTCTCCTTCTCATAAGCCCAGGCAGTTCTGAGTGCAAAGAAGTAAGAATTTGTACTCCCGTATGTGCTTTGCCGAGTCCATGATCTCCCACGTGCAGTATGCTCCTAACCTACCCATGCACATCATGAGCTGCATCCTGGGTTCACTTACACCTCTGCAACCCTAGTGAACATGGATCCTCCAGGGCAGAATTCAAACCAATGTGATCACCAATACAGCAGGCGCAGTTTAATATAGACACCTACTAGTGGGTTAATACATTGTCTGATGTAGGCAAAGCCCTGCTAGTGCACGACAAAAACAATGCCCTTTGGGCAAAATGTGGGTGAAGACATTCCTCTCAACTCTTGTCCAGAGTCTTTGCTATCATTTAAAAATAGGGTAAATCTCTAGCATTTTGGTTGTTAAAAAGCCAATGTCCCAAGTGTGACCAGTGCAGACTCTGTCTGAGGGCTTGTCAATACACAGAAGATTATTTAGTTGGGGACTGGTCCTGCTTTGAGCAGGGGGTTGGACTAGATGACCTCTATGGAGGTAGATATTACCATATCTGAGGTAGAAGCGAAACTCAAACAGCTTAATGGGACTAAATCAGGGGACCCAGATAATCTTCATCCAAGAATATTGAAGGAATTGGCACATGAAATTGCAAGCCCATTAGCAAGAATTTTTAATGAATCTGTAAACTCAGGGGTTGTACCGTATGATTGGATAATTGCTATCATAGTTCCTATTTTTAAGAAAGGGAAAAAAAAGTGATCCAGGTAACTACAGGCCTGTTAGTTTGACATCTGTAGTATGCAAGGTCTTGGAAAAAATTTTGAAGGAAAAAGTAGTTAAGGACATTAAGGTCAATGGTAAATGGGACAAAATACAACATGGTTTTACAAAAGGTAGATTGTGCCAAACCAACTTGATCTCCTTTGAGAAAGTAACAGATTTTTTAGACAAAGGGAACACAATGGATCTAATTTACCTAGATTTCAGTAAGGCGTTTGATACTGTGCCACATGGGGAATTATTAGTTAAATTGGATAAGATGGGGATCAATATGAAAATTGAAAGGTGGATAAGGAATTGGTTAACAGGGAGACTACAGCAGGTCATACTGAAAGGTGAACTGTCAGGCTGGAGGGAGGTTACCTGTGGAGTTCCTCAGGGATCGGTTTTGGGACCAATCTTATTTAATCTTTTTATTACTGACCTCGGCACAAAAAGCGGGAGTGTGCTAATAAAGTTTGCGGATGATACAAAGCTGGGAGGTATTGCCAATTTAGAGAGAGACCGGGATATCATACAGGAAGATCTGGATGATCTTGTAAACTGGAGTAATAGTAATAGGATGAAATTTAATAATAAGTGTAAGGTCATAAATTTAGGGATTAATAACAAGAATTTTAGTTATAAGCTGGGGACGCATCAATTAGAAGTAATGGAGGAGGAGAAGGACCTTGGAGTATTGGTTGATCACAGGATGACTATAAGCTGCCAATGTGATATGGCCGTGAAAAAAGCCAATGCAGTCTTGGGATGCATCAGGCGAGGTATTTCCAGTAGAGATAAGGAGGTTTTGGTACCGTTATACAAGGCACTGGTGAGACCTCACCTGGAATACTGTGTGCAGTTCTGGTCTCCCATGTTTAAGAAGGATGAATTCAAACTGGAACAGGTACAGAGAAGGGCTACTAGGATGATCTGAGGAATGGAAAACCTGTCTTATGAAAGGAGACTCAAGGAGCTTGGCTTGTTTAGCCTAACCAAAAGAAGGTTGAGGGGAGATATGATTGCTCTCTATAAATATATTAGAGGGATAAATACCGGAGAGGGAGAGGAATTATTTAAGCTCAGTACCAATGTGGACACAAGAACTAATGGATATAAACTGGTCAACAGGAAGTTTAGACTTGAAATTAGATGAAGGTTTCTCACCATCAGAGGAGTGAAGTTTTGGAATAGCCTTCCAAGGGAAGCAGTGGGGGCAAAAGACCTATCTGGCTTTAAGATTAAACTTGATAAGTTTATGGAGGTGATGGTATGATGGGATAATATGATTTGACAATTAATTGATCTTTAAATATTCATGGTAAATAGGCCCAATGGCCTGTGATGGGATGTTAGATGGGGTGGGATCTGAGTTACTACAGAGAATTCTTTCCTGGGTATCTGGCTGGTGAATCTTGCCCATATGCTCAGGGTTCAGCTGATCGCCATATCTGGGGTCGGGAAGGAATTTTCCTCCAGGGCAGATTGGAAGAGGCCCTGGAGGTTTTTCACCTTCCTCTGTAGCATGGGGCACGGGTCACTTGCTGGAGGATTCTCTGCTCCTTGAAGTCTTTAAACTATGATTTGAGGACTTCAATAGCTCAGACATAAGTGAGAGGTTTATCGCAGGAGTGGGTGGGTGAGATTCTGTGGCCTGCATTGTGCAGGAGGTCAGACTAGATGATCATAATGGTCCCTTCTGACCTTAATATCTATGAATCTATGAAACCTCCTGAAGTCCCTTCCAACCCTGATATTCTATGATTCTATTCTAAGTTGCAATGGCTTTACCTATCTCTGTTTAAAGATCTGATTTAATTTAAACCAGTAAAAACCCCTGTGTGGACACACCTATACCAGGGTAACACTGGTTCAGTAGGTTAGCTTGCACAGCTCAGACCTTGCCTACATAGAAAAGCTGCACTAGTGTAGATGAATTTAGAGATGTAAGCTAAACTGTTCTAAGCTAAGTTTAAATCAATCTGACTGTGTCCACATATAGCATTGCAACAGTTTACTACATGGTTCTAAAATTATACCTTTAGTTAAACCAGTGCACGTCTGTGTGCAGGCCAGGCCTGAGTCTGCAGAAAGCCTGCCACAAGCTCTGGGAGGTGTGAACTGCCTCATTCAACTCAACAGGTGCTAACTCAGATGCCAGGAGGATACTTTAAATACCGTCATTATGTGCTATCTCGCTGCTCTAAGCATGGGAGAAAGGAGAGACATATCAGACTGTGCAGACATATCAGACTGCACAATCTACTCAAGGATGACTCATTTTGGCAGGCATTTCATAATAGAGGGCAGGGCGGAAAGGGGCATGTAGTGGTCTCTCCCCCTTGGGTCTGGAGGCAGGCCACTCCACGTAACTACGCCTGTCACCAGTATTCTGGGTCTGAGCCCCTCTGGCTGGGCTGAGCAGCAAGCAGTCTATGGCCCAGACTGGGGCAGACAACAATTAACAGTCTGCGAACTCTGGCCCTCTAGGTGGGCAGAGCAAGGAGCAGTCTTTAGCCCTCAGTCTCCTGGCTGGGGCAGACAGCAAGTAAACAGTGTATATCGGTTGGCCTTCTGGCCTCAGGTGAGTAGGAAGCCAGCCCCCAGATGTGGGGGGAAGTAGGAGGATCCAGGCCCATCACTCCACTGGATCAGTGGAGATACATAAACATGCTGCCTCTCTTCCCAGCAACACAACCGGACCGAAGTCTGGTTCCTCTGGGCTACTTCCTACCCACCTCTGTCAGCATTGCTCCGTCTGGTCCATGCTCTGTCTCACCACCTTGCAGTTGAGAGGCATTCTCTCCAGTACCTTTCCGGAGCCTTCGGCTTCCTCAGTCAATAGGGTGCTGGTCTGCTTGGCTGCTGGTCCAGAATCCCACAGAGGGCTCGGCTCCTTAGAAGAGACATCTGCCACCTTTCCTGGTTCATGCCCAACTGAGCTACAGGGCCCTACCTTTACACTTCCTGTCCTGCCCCAGTACTTCTGGCAAGGGGGATGGGGCAGGTTTGGCTCTGCCACAGGGGGTGGGTAGTGGTCTCTCCCCATCAAGTCCAGAGGGCAGCCACTCTGCCTCTCTATGGGGCACCACTGCTTTTGTTTTCCTGACTCAGCTTTCGAAAGTTGGACAAATGCTGCCCTAGAAAACACAAAATTGACCAGCATGGCACATAGAGTGTGATGTGTGCACCAGTGAGAGGCTGAGTCGTTCCTGCTCAAACAAAGATCATCCGCTGACTGCCAGAAACAGATCACTAAAAATTGCCCTGTTCTGTTCATTCCCTCTGAAGTATCTGGCCCTGGCCACTGTCGGAAGACAGGCTACTAGGCTAGATGGACCATTGGTCTGACCCAGTCTGGCCATTCTTATGTTCTTATCAATGGAATCATCTGTCTCCAGGCACCCAGGTAAATGCATTGCCCACCTGTGCATCCACTGCGTGATCTCCAGGCTTAGCTTTCTCCTTTCTTTATTTTTTCTTGGAAACAGAAAGTTCTGAGCAGGACATCTGGCCCCTCCTCCTCCCATCTTGTCTATTCTAGGTACTCTGTATCAAACCTTAATTCCTGCATTATTGGTTCCAACATGGAAACCCCCACCCTGCGGGTCAGAAATTCTTCATAGATTCCAAGGCCAGAAGGGCCAATTGTGATCATCTAGTCTGACCTCTGGTATAACACAGGCCAGAGAACTTCCCCAAAATAATTCATTTTGAACTAGAGCAGATCTTTTTAAAAAGAATCTAACCTTGATTTAAAAGTTGCCAGTGATGGAGAACCCACCACAATCCTTGGTAAAATGGTCCAGTGGTTAATTACTCTCACTGTTCAAAATTCATCTTATTTCTACTCGGAATTTGTCTAGCTTCAAATTCAGGCCATTGGATATAGTCAGTAATGCAGAGCCAATTATACTCTAAACAGTCCTGTGCAGGAGTCTGCAGACACCCCATAGTGTGACTCTGTAAAGGACTCCAAGATGACCCCAAAGTCCTGACAAACTTGTTTTCAACTTTAGTGAAAGGGAACCTTAGCAGCTGCAGAGGTAACGATCTACCACAGGCTGCCAGCGGGGATACAACACAACCTGCAGTGCGAAAAATCCTTGCTCATAATTGCTGAGCTTAGAAAGCAGGCTGGGAGGAGGCTGGGACCCCTGTGGGGGTCAGCCACAACCACAGGTGCTTAGCCAGTGTTTACATGGACCCTTGTTAGGGATGCTTGTCTAAAGCAAGTCCAGAGATCCAATATCCATAAGGGCCCTTGCTTTGCAACACATTCATCCTTGACTGTGAGCAGGGACAGAACCCTATTTCTTCCACCCTCAAAAGCACAAGCTTTGAATCACTGGGACTAAACCAGAGACTCCTCAAGCCATTCCATCAGCGGGGTTTGTTCTCAGCAGTATCCTAGCACATCTAGTGACAGTGTTGAGGGAGTTTCTGTGACCCAGCCTGTCACATCTTCCCCCAAGCAAGCCAAGCATCTTGCACAGGGAATGGACATTGGGAAGATCAAAGAGCAGGAAGCACAGTGCTTCAACCCTGTTTTTTTCCATTCAGATCTGCTGTTCTGGAACTGACAACGACATCCACTTATGAAACTAACTAATGTTACCAAGAATCAATAAATGATGCTTTCCACAGGCTTAACTCTATTTAATAATTAGAAGAGACCTCAGATAACCCAGCTTGGTTGAGTTTAAGACATTGTAGTCAGTACATAACAGAAAGGCATATCACTTTAGTAAATCTGGACAACCAAGCCTTGCAGTTGAAGACAGTCAGATTTTGACTTGGTTAGCTTCTGTTATTTACTGACAGCTTTGCATTCCTATACCCAAGTTGTTTATAGTTTCATTCTTATTATTTCCCATTTTTCACATAGACATATTTTATTTTTAGTATATTTCCTAACTTTCCATTACATTTCATAAATTTCCATCTGCATGATCAAACATCTGTTATTTGTAGTGGTTAATGCATCGCTAAAATATTTATTCCTTACTTAACAATTCTTAGCAAAATATTACATGTGTGTGTATAGATAAATTTTAGCAGGCTAGTGTTTTTCCTCTTCAGAGATCTGCAGATCTGCAAAGAACATGTGAGTCTGACTTATAAGCAAAATATAAGGTGTGACCGGGGTCCAGTGGGGGCCAACTGAGGTCACTCAATTAGGGTGAACTGCAAAGAATGGGGCAGACAATCCCCATAAAGCTGGTGGATATTCCAAAACTTAGATGTACCAAACCAGCATAAAACATCTTCTTTATTACCTCACTGGTTGCCCAGAAGCCAACAACACAGTTCCCTTGAAGTAACCCAGCCTCAGGCCTCCATCCAGGTACCTATGTCAAATATGCTGAAGATTTCTAAAAGTCTGATTTCATCATATAAAAGAAAAGGTTCTACCAATCCCAAAGGATCAGACACATTACCGCCCAGGCTACTGAATATTCCATATCTCACCCATATACACACTTACAGCCAGTTTTTATTAACTAAACTAAATTTTATTAAAAAAAGAAGAGAGAGAGAGTATGGTTAAAAGATCAGACATGAGTTCAGTTCTTGAGGTTCAGATTCATAGCAGAGATGGTGAGCTTTGTAGTTGCAAAGAGTTAGTTTAGAATTTAGATAATAGGCTATAGTCCAATGTCCAATATCACCTTCTGGGAGTACTAGCATAACTGGGATCTCAATCAGGTGACTCAAACTTTGCCCAGTGAAGCTTAAGCAAATCTGAGATAAAAAGGATCAGGAGCCAAGGATCTTTTATACAATTTCAGGTCTTCTTTGACAAGTTGGAGTCCCTCAGGGAACAATAGGCCCTCATTTTCTAAGTATCGTAATTAATTATTCACACAGATTAACATATGGCAATTGCCTGTTTTTCCACCATTCACAGGTGATTTGCTATACACTTCAAAGAGATGAATACAGCGATTTTCTATGATTACAGTTCATTTAAATGCTAGGATGTTCTTTTGATCTCTGAATTATCAGAATACAGCATAGGCAGGGACTGTTGATTACATTGTTGACCACTACCCATATACAAAAACACAAACATTATCTCTCCATATGTCTTTAAGGGTTGAATTTGAGTCATTTATTCTGCAGGATGATTAACCCTTTCTGCCCATGTGTCACACGAGGCTTTACTGATTATTGGTAATACCAGTAACAATAATAACGTAACTACCTAAAACTATAGTATGAAAAACCACGTAAAACTGTTTAAAAACATCTAAACTATATAAGACATTGAAGAAATAAAGGATCTGGTCAAAGCCTGGAGCTGTTCCTGAATCTGTCTACTGGATGTGCTTGGAAGGAACAGCAGTGGCCAAGCATTGGGCCATGCCTTCTTATATAGCCTTGCTTTGGAGCGGTTGTGAATGCTGAGGGAGAAGAGGGGAAAGGGGTGTGTGAGTGCTTCAGTGGGCACTGCTAGCAAAGTTTCCACCATCTGAGCTGCACCCAGCTGGCACGTCTCTTGAGAGGGAATATGCAAAGGCCACTCAAAGAAGAAGATATAGTTTCAGCCACATGTCCCTTGACTTGCAAGTCCTCAAAGAAAGCAATTTACCATTGGAGCATTTATAGAAAAGGCATCGCTGTGCCGCTGAGCAGGGGAATGAGTCCATCCCAGGTCAGCCATGCTTAGCCCATGCAGGTTGAAAGTACCATATTGGGCAGTGCCAAGTGCCTCACAACTATACAGGAGATGTTTTTCTTTTATTTCACTTTGTTTTAGGAAAGTTCAAATTAAAGAGTCAACAAAGATAAGGAGCAGGAAGGATTTCTTCTCAAAACTAGACTGGAGGAGGAGTTTGAAGTTCCAAGGAGAGTCACAGGTTGGACATTTGCCAGGTCTCATCTAGCTGCTGTTGATGGTAAGAGGGAACTGAGGGAGGGACATGCCAGCTCTGCTCTGTATGACCTCACAGGGTGCACTAGAAGGTACAGGGCATGTGTGCAGCCTGAACAGATGTAACTGTTCAAAAAATTCTGATCTCACAGAAACAAGGGACATGTGCACTACAGTGGGGTCTACAGACTTGTCCAGGCTTGTCCACACAGTGCATTAATGTACCCCAAAGGAGTGTAAATGTTAGCATGCACTAGGGTGACCAGATGTCCCGATTTTATAGGGACAGTCTTGATTTTCAAGGCTTTGTCTTATATAGGTGTCAATTACTCCCCACCCCATCCTGATTTTTCACATTTGCTCTCTGGTCACCCTAGCATGCACTAGCATGTCACACACTAACTAGTCCATGTGGACCCTGCTGGTGTGCACTAGAAGTTCCTAGTATACATTAATGTAAGTCACCAAAGAGCAACTCGATTACCACCTCCTAACAAGAGATGAGGCTGAAGTGAGACGGCTGCCTGCTGAAGACAAAGGAGACTGACTGGAAATACGTCCCTACAGGCATTGACTCCCTTTTCCTTCTCCTCCCAAACTGATGGCCCCTGCCCATTCTAAAACTGATGAGCTGGTTCCCATGGGTAGGTGAAGACAGTGCAAACACTGGCATCGCCTCCTCCGCCCATCAGCCACAAACAGCAGAGCCATGCTCTCAGGGATCTTTTGGGTTTACTTTAATGTACCTTTTCTCTTTGCAGTTTGAAAAATGTGATTCATTATTCCCTTCCCAAGCTATTCTGTACTCACCTCTGTCTGCAGAGAAAACCAAGGAAACACAACACTGGCACCCACGGTCTCTCGTCACCTGGCGACATTTCTGAACGTTCCTCTGGACACTCATGAGCTAATCTAGCAGTGGGGCACAAGGAAACCAGCCTGTTGGGCTGTGGGACTATTCAGGGGTTTAAGTGACAAGCTGAGATGCTTGGACAGTGTGGCAGGGCAGTCTGCCCCTTTAAGGCCCAGGGAGCAGTGGGCCCTGTTCTGGAAAGGGGCCCAGCAGGCAGGTGCTGAAATCATCTGACCCAAGCTTGACAGCACTTAGTGATTGAAGCTGCTGATTCCCAGCCAGGGATATAAAGGAGGGCCCAGCTCCATGAGGCTAGGGCCAGGAAAGGGCTGGAGCCCATTTTCCTGGGGCTGCAGCAGAAGGCTGTGAGAGGGACGGCAGAAAGCCCTGAGGATCACCCAAGGCTGGGGAAGGTCCGACACATTAAGCTACCAGGGGCAGAAGGCCCCACAATGCCTGCTGAAGAATAGGACTGTTGCTTTGTTATTGTTCCACTCCCATTTTCATGAGTATTACAGAATAAACAGAGCCCCCAGGAAAGGGCTATAGACTAAACAGGGCATGGCCAGTTGTTTGTGCCAGGCTCAGTCCACCAGCCTACAGGCAGCTTGGGTACTGTGGGGGGATGTGCCAAGAAATGGAGGTTACTTTCTGTAACTGGAGGGTCTTTGAGATGGGTGGTTCCTGTCTGCTTCCCACACTTAGGTACACATATGCCTAAGTCTGGAGTTTTTAACAAGCAGTGTCTGTAGGTCTTCTCATGCTCCTGAGCAAGGATATAACAGGCTGCGCGGGTTGATGTCACCACAGTTCCTCTTCTCACCACAAATCCGACCAGATCTGCAGCAGAGGGGAAGGAGGGCGGGTAGTGGAATACACATAGGGACCACACATCTCAAAGAACTTCCAGTTACAGTAAGTAACCTCCATTTCTTCTTTGAGTGTTGGTCCCTACATGTATTCCACACACAGGTGATTGACAAACAGTGTTCAGACTGGAGGTGGGTTCAAGGAAGCCGGTGGCAAAGATGCATGCTGCAGCAGAGACCTGGACTAATGCATATCTAGCAAATGTATAGAGCTTCAGATGGCTGCTCTGCATATGTCCTGCATCAGGACCTCCTGCAGGGATGCTATTGTGGCAACCTATTTTCTCATGGAGTTGGCCATTCTATCACCAGGAGGTGGGATGTGAGCTAGCCTGTAGCACTTGATAATGCAGCCAGAAATCCACTTAGAAATCCTTTGAGAGGCTATAGCTTAACCATGGGATCTCTTCGGTATTGCGATGAAGAGTTGTCAAGGTTCCTTCCCCACTCTGAACTCTAGGGTACAGATGTGGGGACGTGCATGAAAACCCTCTAAGCTTATTTTTTACCAGTTTAGGTTAAAACTTCCCCAAGGTACAAACTATTTTACCCTTTTGCCCTTGGACTTTATTGCTGCAACCACCAAACGTCTAACAAATATATAACCGGGAAAGAGCCCGCTTGGAAACGTCTTTCCTCCCAAAATCCTCCCCAAACCCTACACCCCCTTTCCTGGGGCAGGCTTGATAAAAATCCTCACCAATTTGCATAGGTGAACACAAACCCAAACCCTTGGATCTTAAGAACAATGAAAAAGCAATCAGGTTCTTAAAAGAAGAATTTTAATTGAAGAAAAAAAGTAAAAGAATCACCTCTGTAAAATCAGGATGGTAAATACCTTACAAGGTAATCAGATTCAAAACATAGAGAATCCCTCTAGGCAAAACCTTAAGTTACAAAAAGACACAAAAACAGGAATCTACATTCCATTCAGCACAGCTTAGTTTATCAGCCATTTAAACAAAACAGAATCTAACGCATATCTAGCTAGATTACTTACTAAGTTCTAAGACTCCATTCCTTTTCTGTTCCCGGCAAAAGCCTCACACAGACTGAGAGAGCCTTTGTTTCTCCCCCCTCCAGCTTTGAAAGTATCTTGTCTCCTCATTGGTCATTTTGGTCAGGTGCAGCGAGGTTATCCTAGCTTCTTAACCCTTTACAGGTGAAAGGGTTTTTCCTCTGGCCAGGAGGGATTTTAAAAGTGTTTACCCTTCCCTTTATATTTATGACAAGAGTCCTGGAGATTTTCTGATGTGTTTGGTTCTTTGCAGGTAAAAAGCCAGTGCATGCCGATCATCGAGGGAGTGAAGCCTCTTTTCTTTGGGAGAAGTGTGAATTTTTGGAAAACAGACAGGTAAGTGAATGCACTGGTTAAGGTGAAATTCAGAGACAATGTTGGGGAGAAATTTAAGGTGAAGGCAAAGGGATACCCTGTCTTTCTGAAATACCAGAATGGGAGGGTTTGCCATGAGGGCTCCCAGTTTGCTGACCCTCCTGGCTGAAGTGATGGCCACTAGAAACACCACTTTAATGGACAGGTGGGACATGGAACATGGCACTAAAGATTCAGAAGGAGGTCTATTAAGTTTTGACAGCATGAGGTTAAGACCCCTTAGTCATGTTAGTTTAATGCCTGGCAGGAAGGCCTTGATGAGGCCTTTCATGAATCGTGTCATAGTTGCGTGGGTAGAGAGAGGGCCCGGATACTGGAGGAAGGAAGGTAGTAATGGCTACAACATAACATGCAGATTGAGAGACCAGATTTATTTAAAGACACGAAAGAACTGGGATGCTTGAAGAGACTGGGTAAGACTGACTGTGCTGTACCTAGGTGGAGAAATGCTTTCATATAGCCAAATAGCAGGCCCATGTCAAATCTTTTCTACTCTGGGTAATTATAGACTAGATGGGGGATGTCTACTTCTGACACCCATTCAAATACCAGGCTGTGAGGTGGAGTGAGCCCAGCTTGGGGTGTTTGATTCTGCTCCTGTCCTGCATCAGGAGTTCTACAAAGGGGTGGATCTTGATTAGAGGGTGAGCTGAGATTCACCCAACCAACTCTGTATGGGCTAGAATAGTGATAGAATGACGCTGACCTTGTCACCATGTACCTTTCTCAGGACCTGTGGAAGCAAGGGGATGGGAGGAAAGACATATCTGAAATCATTTGAGCATGATAATAGGAGAGGGTCACCTTGGGAGTCACAGCCTCTGGCTCCCCTAGAACAATATATGGGGAGGTTTTGGTTCATTTGTGATGCAAAAGGGTGCCATAGAGGTGTGCCCCACCATGTGAATATGTCTCTCAGAACGGAGTCCTGGATTTCCCACTCATGGTCTGCCAAGAAGTGCCTGCTGAGGTTGTGTGCTAAGGAGTTGGAATATGCAGGTGGTATGCCACCTGAATAGTGATGTTGTGCCTGATGCATCAGTTCCAAAGCCTGACTGCCTACAAAGTGGGAGAGACCTCGCTCCTCCCTGTTTATGTAGACCCTGGTGGTGATAATGTCTGACATTACTTGGATGTGCAAGGAGTGAATGAGTGGGAGGAAGATGTTGTCTGCAAGGCAGTCTGCCCCCAGCTTCAGTATGCTGATGTGTAATCTGGTCTCCCTGTGGTCCGTGTACCCTGTGCACTATGACTGATCAGGTAGGCACCACATTCCAGAAGGGACACATCTGTTACAATGGTGACACTTGGCGTGGGAGTAGAGAAGGAGACTCCTAATCGTACCTTGTTTGAGTCTGACCATGAAGTGAAGGAGGTTATCATCCTGGTGGGAACGGTCACCTTGGAGTTGGTGTGATTTTTGTTGGGTGAGGAGATTGAATTAAACCAGGCCGGCAGGCAATGGAGATGAAGCCTGGCAAAGGATGTCCCATGAATACATGCTGTCATATGACCTAAGAGCAATACGCACATTCATACTGCAGTTTTTGGCCTGTGGCAAATCAAAGAAATCCAGTTGCACATCATTTGAAACATTTCTGAGGGGACAAAGCTCTTGCGGAAACAGAGTCCAACATAGCTCTGATAAAGTTTTTTGTCGTTGTGGGGAATACAACAGACTTTTCGCTGTTCACACAAACCCCCAGGGCTGCAAAGCTCTGGATGAGGAATTGAATAGTCAACCTGAGTGTTGAAAGTGTCCTACCAGGAGTCAGTTGTCTAGATATGGAAATATTGTGTGGCCACCACAGAGAAAACATTCATAAAGACTCTGAGTGCTGTCGCTAGACCAAAGGGAAGCACTAGAAGTGCTCCTGGTCCACCAAGAATCATAGGAATTTCCTGTGGGGGAGGTGTGAATGGCTATATGAAAATGTGTCCATTGTGACACTCTGTACCTTAGGGGAACACGCTGCACACCCATGTTCATCCTTATAATATGATTGTGTGGTATCCAATGCAAAGGTTGTCATGTCGGGTGTCTTCGGAAGCACTGAGCATTTTTTTATAGTAATGTTACAGGTTGTAATTTCATGTATATAGTGATGAGGCTGAAAATATGTCCTCATGGCTTAAAACAAGCCCAGACAAAACTCTCCAGGAGCAGAGGGGCAGTTCACCCCCCATCAGGACATGTATGGGACAAACCCAGCCCAGCCTCACAGGAACAAAGGACACTGACTGAGGCAGAAACAAAGAATCTGTTGGACTCTCCATTGAGTTACCCTCCTCCCCTTGGTCAGTTTCAGACTATGATGAAGTATGCTCACCTGAGACTGAAACGGGGCAGGGGCGCAAAGCCAAGAGGGAAGAAATAACATGATAAAAGGGAGAGATGTTTGCCATGCACTTTCTCTTTCACCTCCATCTACAGATACCACCACCAAGCAACTGAAGCACTGATCAAAGGGGAGAGCCTGGCAGAAGAGCAACCAGCCAGCCTGTGGTAAGAAGCATCTAAGTTTGTAAGGACATTGAACATGTTAAGATCAGCTTAGAATGCATTTTGCTTTTATTTCATTTGACCAAATCTGACTTGTTATGCTTTGACTTAAAATCACTTACAATCTATCTTTTGTAGTTAATAAATTTGTTTGTTTATTCTACCTGAAGCAGTGCATTTGGTTTGAAGCATGTCAGAGACTCCCCTTGGGATAACAAGCCTGGTACATATAAATTTATTTGTTAAATTGATGAACTCATATAAGCTTGCAGCGTCCAGCGAGCATAACTGGACACTGCAAGATGGAGTTCCTAGGGTTGTTTGGTTGCACAATCCAAGCAGCAGGTGGCCAAAAGTGCTCACTCACGTAGCTGGGAGCATCTTACATGCTAGAGGCTGTGCATGAACAGCCCAGGAGTGGGGGTTCTCACATCAAAACGGGCTAACACTGGCTCCCAGAGTCAAGGATTGGAGTGACCTTGCTTGTCATCAGTCCAAATACCACCAGGGTAACGTCAGAGTGGCGCAGCAAGCAGGGTGTATGTACAGCTTTTTACTCCAAGTGGAGTTCACACTTTAAGCACTGATATTTGTGATTTTAAGTGAGTCTTAAGTGCAGTGGCTAAGAACAGTCAGGAGGATGTCACAGTTTTGTTATTTTCTGTTTGTTTATTTTGGGTGAAGGAAATAAGCACTAGAAAGCAGAAAAATGACTACCAGTGAGGCAGCTACAAAACTAGAGCTGGCCAGATTGGAAGTGGCAGAGAAGGCAAAGGACCGTGAGTTTCAAATGTTGCAGGCAGAAGTAAGGCTCAAAGAAGCAGCTGTGGACAGGGAAACTATGGAGGCAAAGGCAGCCAGAGAGGAGGTTGCACACAAGAAGGGCTATGGAAGAAAAAGAGAGAAGGAAGAGAAAGAGAGAGAAAATACCAGTTGGACCTGCTACAGAAGCAGAACCAGAGGCCCCCGATCCCAACAATTCCCATCACTCCAAAAATGCACAAATGGGAACATTTATGTCCTGAATACAGTGAGGAGGATGATATTGCTGAATATCTGACTACCTTTGAAAGGCTGTATGTAATACATGAAATCCCTGATAAGAGAGTTCCTACCCTGATTGCAAAATTAACTGGTAAAGCTTAAAATGTATTCAATGGAATGCCTATTGAAGATGCTTTAGACTGTTGTAAATTTAAAGATACTGTTTTGTGAAGTTTTTAGATTACCCCAGAAACATATAGAATTAAATTTAGGAATCTTAAAAGGGATATTGGGATGAGTAATGGAGAATATGTAAACATCCATATCAAAAGCCACAAACCACATCCCCTCTTGAAGAGAGGGGATTCTTGATACCAATGTAACTATCCTGAATTTTGACTTCTGAATGAAGATGTTGAGTTGCCCAAGATATAGAATGGGTCTCCACTCTCTGGTCTTTCTGGAGACTAGGAAATACAGAGAATAGAATCCTCTTCCTTGATATTGAGGTGGGACATGTTCTATTGCCCCTCAGTGTAATAGGGATTCCACTTCCTGTTGAAGAATTACCTTGTGAGAGTGGTCCCCAGGAAATGGGCTTGGGAGGAGGGAAGGAGAGGTACTCCGTGGAGTATCCCTCATGGATAATCTCCAAGACCTAGCCATCTATTGTGATTAGCTCCCAGTCCTTGTCAAAGAGTAAGATGGCCCCCAAAGGTGACAGAAGAAGGGGCAGGTGGCTTCACAGATGGTAAGTGGGTTTTGACTAAGACATCAAAAGTGGATCCTAGTAGTTGGCTGGGAATGGGTCATGGCCATGGTGGTAGAAGGGGCTGAAAAATGGGGGTCTTTGAGTCTTCTGTCACTTGCATGGAGGCTCTGCAGGATGCTGGTAGTAGAAAGCATGAGGAGGTGGCCTTGGTTTATAGGACTGCCTCTGGTGCTTCCTCCTTGGGGCAGGTGTGTAGATCCCAGGGAGCAGAAGGTAGACCTTGAGCTCTTCAATGAATGAAAGAGTCATCAGTTTTCTCATTAAAGAGGTTTGACTCATCAAAGTGAAGGTCTTGGATAGTTTTCTGCACTTCCCGGGGAAGCCCGAGGATTGCAACCAAGAATTCCTCCTTATAACAATACCAATGGCCAACATTCTGGATGCCCTATCTGCTGCACCAACTTACCCTCCTTAAGAAGGGAGAGGAACTGTGCTGTCCTCAGGGGAAAAGCTTGTCCTGAAAAGCCACCAGCCTAGAATGAGGGGGGATTTGATAGCTGCTTTCAACTACCTGAGAGGTGGTTCCAGAGAGGATGGTTCTAGACTATTCTCAGTGGTGGAAGAGGACAGGACAAGGAGTAATGGTCTCAAGTTGCAGTGGGGGAGGTTTAGGTTGGATATTAGGAAAAACTTTTTCACTAGGAGGGTGGTGAAACACTGGAATGCGTTGCCTAGGGAGGTGGTGGAATCTCCTTCCTTAGAAGTTTTTAAGGTCAGGCTTGACAAAGCCCTGGCTGGGATGATTTAATTGGGGATGGGTCCTGCTTTTGAGCAGGGGGTTGGACTAGATGACCTCCTGAGGTCCCTTCCAACCCTGATATTCTATGATTCTATGAATAGTTGTTGAACTCATACTTGGATAGCAAAGTCTGGTAACTGGCAATGTGGAATTGCAAGCCCACAGAGGAGAACACCTTTTTCCCCAGGAGGTCCAGCCTCTTGGAGTCCTGGTCTCACAGGATGGTCCTTGTGACCTATTTTGTTCCATATCAGCCTGTACCAGCAGAGAGGTAGAAGTAGGGTGAGAAAACAGAAATTCAGCTCCCTTTGCCAGGATGAAATAATGCCTCTCAGCTTTCTCAGCCCCTGAAGCTGCAGAATGTCCAACAGTTCATGGTGAGGGTCTTGGACTTCCTCCAGGGATATTGAGATCATTAGCCACCTTTCATAGTAAGTCCTGGTACTGCCTGTTAGAATATAGATATGCAGACCTGCCTGTAAAGGCCTATACCTTAAGAACTTAGTTGTATTTTTATCACTTAACTAGTTACAGAGGTATAAAAAAAAAAGAATCAAAATCACAGCCTGCCTGTGTATAGGCCTTCTCTCACTAGGATAATCTGAGGTGTTGTTCTTAGGCTAAGGCCTTTGGCTAAGCAGCAGGGGCAGCCATAAGCTGGGAAGCATATGGTCACATCCTCACATTCCAAACCAGTCACATTGAAATAAGGTGGTATTGGGCTGTTAGGAAGGCGATCCTGTCCTGATAGTTCCCATCACCACCAGATAAAGAAACAGAGCTTAAGATGGTTAAAGAAAACTTAGTTTGATAGCATCCTGTCTGGCAAGAAATCACTTATCAATGGTTGTAGGTGCGAAACCCTCATTTCTGTATGTTTTATCTTTATGGCTCCCTCTTTTCTATTGTTAAACTGTCTGGCTCTCTAATTGTTTCTGTCTGCTGTATAATTAATTTTGCTAGGTGTAAGTTAATTAGTGTAGTGGGATATAATTGGTTAGAGAATTATGTTACAATATGTTAGGATTGGTTAGTTAAATTTCAGTAAAAAAGACAGTTACCTTTTCCGTAACTGGTGTTCTTCGAGATGTGTTGCTCACGTCTATTCCACAATAGGTGTGCATGCTAGCTATTTGCACCGGTGCTGGAAGTTTTCCCCCTACCAGTACCTATACGGGGGGAGCGCCCCCCATAGCCCCTGGAGTGGCGCCTGCCTGGCGTGGTATAAGGAGAACTGCGCGCTCCCCCCACCCTCCGTTCCTTCTTGCCAGACAACTCCGACAGAGGGGAAGGAGGGTGGGATGTGGAATAGACATGAGCAACACATCTTGAAGAACATCAGTTAGAGAAAAGGTAACTGTCTTTACTTCTTCGAGTGATTGCTCATGTGTATTCCACAATAGGTGATTCTGTATCTGTTGGAGGTGGGTAGGAGTTCACAAGTTCCCAGGATGGAGGACAGCCCTGCCAAACCCGGGGTCATCCCTGGTTTGGGGGACAATCACATAGTGTGAGGTGAACATGTGAACCGAAGATCATGTGGCAGCCCTACAAATGTCCTGGATGGGGACGTGGGCCACTAAGGCAGCCGACAAGGCCTGCGCCCAAGTCAAGCGTGCCCTCACAATAGGTGCTGGGGGACACCCGTGTCAAAGTCAGATTCAGGACTCACATAATTTGTCAGACCACTCTGTTTATTAGCAAAGCGCTTTGCCAATGCACCCAGATATGTGAGCCCCTCTCTGAGGCTCATGCTAACTTATTTATACAATTAGGCCAAAGCCAATTTAACGTAAGAGACAAAAGGAAGCAGAAACTGACAAACATACATACATATCTTATTTGCATACTAACGTTTACCAATCTCCTAGCTCAGTAGGAGCTCTAAGTTAATTAGTTTGAGGACCCATTGTCTCACAGTCCTTAATGTTTCTCTTCCTGACAACTATATTTCAACAAACCCTTCAAGTAGCATTTCTTTAATGAATTATAATTTCAATATAATTCATTCTACTTTCACACCCGCCAACTCATAACAGGAGTGGATACATGAAGTGATCCAATTGGCCACTGAGTGGAAATCAGCTGGTCCCTCGCGCACTCAGCTGAGGCGACGAACAGTTGCGAGGACTTTCTGAATGGCTTGGTCCGCTCGAGGTAGAAAGCCAGAGCCC